>NC_133596.1:996161-2196161 GCF_964106895.1 Numenius arquata
AGGGCAGAGCACAGGCCCAGGGCAGCCTACCCGGGCTGAGCCCCCTGAGAGCCAAGTTTTACTTCCCCTGTCAGCCCCAAGTGACAAACTGGTGCCTGCTACGAAGCGGAAAGAGGGGTATGAAACCACCAGCCCATTCTCCAGATATTTCCAGCAAGAGCATGGGGAGACCCCAGCCCAGCTGGTGGAAGAGCAAGGGTGAGAGCAGAGGAAGGCGGAGAGGAGGAGGAGAAGGAGGAGGAGGAGGAGGAGGAGGAGAGCGGCCGTCCCTCCGCCAGCATCCCTGGCACAACCCACCACACGCCATTGCTCAGGCAATTCAACCGAGGTGGGAGAATATTTTTCCCCAATATTACTGGCTGCTGAAGAGGAGCCACCACATGGCTGTTCTCAGCCACTCAGTGCACAGTGTTTACTATAAACAACAACAGTAAACAGAAACAGAGCCAAAAATGCAAGCTGGGTACCCCGGAGCTGGGTCTACATGTCCTGACTTTACCCGTGGAAATAATTAGTTTAGTATTCAGCTGCTGAACCTAAAACATCCGAGGCCAAAGGAAGCCAAGCTCCTCAGTGCACCCCCAACTTAGGCCACCTGTTTACATTCTCTATCTCTACCTTTAGTCGTCAAGACTCCAAGCTGCTGCCACGGTTTTACATGGGAGCTTCAAAGAGCCTGCAGATTAAACCTGAACGACGTGCGGCAGGAGCCAGCCTGACGCTGTATTTATTTTTAAACATCTTACTGTGCATGAAAAGCTCAACTCTTGTCTCCCGGCTCTATTAAAGCGCTCAACTCGCGGGGGGGGATGGGACAAGGGGGGAAGGAGGCACAGACGTTTCCCCGGGGATGATGGTGATGGGATTTCTCTGTCTGGTCCCCGCAATCACCCTTGACACCTCCAGTGCAAGGACCTGGTGGCGGGTCCTGCTCAGAGCACATTGTCCTTCTCCCCAGAGCACTGAGGGAGAGGAGGAGGTTTCACTGATATCCTAAAGGGCTCCTGGGGAGGGAAGGGCACAAACCTTCCCCAGCCACAACCTGCAGGCAGGGGCCACCTCCTGCAGATCCTCTGGCAGCTCTCGGTCTTACTTCCCTTTCTGTGCAAGGAGCGTCCAGCAGACAATAAACCTCCAGCGGGGTGGAGGGCAGGCTGGGGTGCTCGGCAAACAACCTGCTGAGGCCTTTGCTGGGCATGACAACCATGGCCCTGTGCTGCAGGACCTGTCCCTCCACGCTGACAAGGCTGGGGGGACCGAGTCCTGCCCAGAGACACCTGGAATCATGGAATGGTTTGGGTTGGAAGGGACCTTAAAGACCATCTAGGCCAAGACCCCTGCCCTGGGCAGGGACACCTCCCACCACACCAGGTTGCTCCAAGCCCCCTCCAACCTGGCCTTGAACCCCTCCAGGGATGGGGCAGCCACAGCTTCTCTGGGCAACCTGGGCCAGGCTCTCACCACCCTCACAGCGAAGAATTTCTTCCCCAGATCTCATCTCCATCTCCCCTCTTTCAGTGTCAAACCCTTCCCCCTCCTCCTCTGGCTTCCCTCCCTCATCAAGAGTCCCTCCCCAGCTCTCCCGTAGGTAAAGATGTTCTTTTCCTGCAGGAAGAACAACAAAGCCCCTGGAAGGTGCTTCACCGGCAGGAACAGCCCGGCCGGGGACGAGGCCCAGGGGCCGGTGCGGTGAGGCCGGCGCAGACCCCCCGGGCCTCTGCCCCGTGCCGCCGGGAGTCGCGGCGGGACAGGGGCGGCTCCGAGGGTGTGGGTGGCCGGGCCCTGACGGCCACCAACAGGTGACAGGAGCCACCGCGGCCCGGCCCCGCGGCTGAGGCGGCGGCGGCGGCGGCCGGGCCGCGCTGACAGGCGGGATCCGCGCCGGGGCCGGGCCCGCCGCGGGGCCTAACGCGACCGATCCCCCCCCTCACCCCCGCCCGGCCTCCGGCAGCGCCTCACCGGGCCGGGCCAAGCCGTGCTGTTCCCCCCCGCTCCTCTCGCCTCACCTTTGCGGCCGCCGAGCGCTGGGGCTGCTCAGTCCCTCGCCGCCGCCATGTTTCTGATGCGCAGGGAAGGCGGGGAGCGGGGGAGGGAGCGCGGACGGACCCGGCCCGGCCCGGCCCCGCGCCGCCCCCTGCCGCCCCCCGCCGCCCCCCCACCACCGAGGGCCGAGCCGGGACGGGCAGAGGCCCCGGCTCGGCCCGCTCCTCTCGGGACCGGACTCCCCCACAGCCCACCCCCCCGCCGCGTCCTCACCCCACTCTGGGCAGGGGGCTGACCCTCAGCCTGAGCCCCAGCCTGGGGATGCTCCCCTCTGCCCACCCGGAACTTTCTGGACATGAGGCAGATCCTCACCATGATCTCTAGCCTGGGGAGGAACCCCCTGTGTCCACCCGGGACCCTCTGGGCAGGTGGAAGACTCCCAACATGATCTCCAGCCTGGGGACGAACCCCCTGTGTTCACCTGGGACCCTCTGGATGTGGCACAGATCCTCACCATGGTCTCCAGCTAGGGGAGGAACCCCCATGCCTGCCTGGGACCCTCTGGGGACAGTGCAGACCCCCACTATGATCTCCATGCTGGGAATGGACACCCCCCCCCACGCCCACTTGGGACTCTGGGCATAGAGCAGACCGCCACTGTGAGTCCCAGCCTGGGGACAGGCTCCCCCGTGCAATCCCAGTACCCTCTGTGGGCAGGGTAGACCATGCTGCAGACTCACATGGCCTGCAGTCTGGGGATGCCCCCCCCCCCTGCCCTGTGCCCACCCGGAACCTTCTGGATATGAGGCAGATCCTCAGCATGATCTCAAGCCTGGGGAGGAACCCCCTGTGTCCACCTGGGACCCTCTGGACGTGGGATGGATCTTCACTGTGATCTCCAGCCTGGGAACAGACCCCTCATGCCCACTTGGGACCCCCTGGTCACAGGGCAGACCCCCACCATGATCTCCACTGTGGGGACAGGCTCCCCTGTGCCATCCCAGAAGCCTCTGTGGACAGGGCAGAACCTCATCGTGAGCCTCAGCCTGGTGATGGACACCTCCCCCTGTGCCCACCTGGAACCCTCTGGGCACGGGGCAGACCCTCACCATGATCTTCAGCCAGGGAACGGACTCCCCCATGCCCATTCGGGACCTTCTGGGCATGGGGCAGACCCTCACTATGATTACCAGCCTGAGGATGGACCCCCCCATGCCTGCCAGGACACACCATGATCCACAGCATGGGCACAGACTATCCTGTGCCCACTCAGGACATGCTGAGCATGAGGCAGACCCCCACTGTGATCCCCAACCTGAGGATGGACTCCCACTGGGGACACACTGGCCACAGGGCAGACCCCCACCATGATCCTCATGCCTGGGGATGGGTCCCTCCGTGCCCACCAGGGACCACCTGGGTACCAGAGAGTGATGTCCAGCCATGTCTGGGTCCCCACTCCACTGGGGACAGCCCAGTGCCTGCCCCTGGCCCCACTGGAGATGCCCAGGACCCCATGCAGCACAGCCAAGCCCTGGCGACAGACAACAACCAGATATTACCTTTCCTCCCTCACCCTGCATGCAGCCCTGCAGCGCCCTTCCAGCTAGGTGTACCCCACAGATGTATCCCAGTGCCCCCAAATTTCCCCCAGACAGAGTAAGACCCCTTTGACTCTCAGCTAAAAGGATACCTCATGCCACTGTCATATCTCATTGCCTTCACTGCACCATGCCCAGCTTGCATCCAGACAGAGCCCTGTGCAAGCCAACCCCATGGAGCACCCATGAACCCTGGTGATCTCTCTTGACCAGCGATGGACCTGCCTGCGTATCTCTGTTGTGTTGAGCCACAAGAGCCCACACACAGTACCCCAAAAACATCCCCTAGTGACCCTTAGGTAGAGAACCCCCTGTGTGACACATAGCTACTGCAAGGTCACCTTTGGCCCCAGGACCCCCATCAGTGTTGTCCTCCCCCACATCCCTTTGAGCCCCTTGCACCAACACCCCCCCAGCCGCCTCCACCAAAGCACCTACACACCAACACACCAACCCACAGCAGAGCCCACCGTCTGTTCACCCCAAGCCCCCCACCCTCTGTCCAGGGTAGCCACCTCCCACCCTGGCCAGGGTTCCTGGAGCCAGGTTCCCAGCTGAGGATGCCATCTCCCCTTTGCTCTATTCAAATACTCTGTCTGCTGGGTTTGCTGTGCTGGAGACCCTACTTCCACTGCAAGGTATCACAACTACAGAAGAAAGCTGTTCATCTTAAATAGCAACCAGGTCACACTGCAGCTGGATACAGAGCATGAGATCATGTCCTCCCTCTGCTTGCTGGATTGCCTGGAAAAAAAAAAAAAAAAAAAAAAAAAAAAAAAAAGATAATGTATTGAGTTCTGAAGATCCAGTTCTCGTCTTCAAAGCTGCTCATGTGAATAGTCAGTGGATCTAAAGGAGCCCCGTTGGGAAACAGTGACGTCTTATGACCCAAATATTTCATGGAGACAATGGAGACATCACTTTGGAGCGACTCACAGACAGATGTGACAAGCCTTCTCAGGGAGAAAGCACCTGAACACTTTCCAAAGTGTGTGTAGTGACATGGCCAACATCTGAGTCTCTCCCTGAGTGATTTCTTGTTCTGGGGGATTACAAGGAAACTTGTGCTGTTTAGGTCAAAACTGAAGCAAAAGATGAGAAGGAAGCATCCTGGTGCAGACAGGGCTTGGTTGAGTTTGGGAAGGTTGTGCCTGAGACAGACCCTTGTCACCTGCTCGTACCTTGGTTATATGGGACGGAGGGAAGGTAGAGCCATGATTCATCTGTTTACTGCCCACTGCCAAATCTGCGGTACCTCCCGGTCCTGGCCAGGAACCCACACTGGCACTGAGCAGAGAGGCACAGGGTGAGCAAGGGCTCTGGTGGTGCAATGAGGCGGGGACCTTCCCATCACTGCCCATGGGGCAACCTTGCAGGAAAGTCTGCAGCCACCTTAGCCCATTCCTCTGCTCTTCCCATTTCCTTCAGGGAAGTTAATGACTTCTCCTGTGTTGGGCCGAAGGTTGTAGGAGGACTCCCAAGGAACAGAAAGGGTTGGCTGGCCTCCGTCTACTGAAGGCAAGAGACAACGCAATGTCAGTGCTCGCACTGTCCTGGTTCAGATGCTGACTTGATCCAGTCTATGCAAGGCTTAAGATCCTGCCCAAGGCCAAATGAGCTTCCAGTAGCTAACTTCTGAGGTCCAGCAGTTAGTCCGCAGCTCTTCGACCCCCTTCTCAGGAAAGAAAAGGGATCAGTATGCTCAGAGCAAAATACTACCTCTACTTGCTTGTTTCTCCCCACAAAAAAAATTATAAATAACACCATATACTTCATCAAACAGGGTGAGATTTCTAGGGTCTGGGGAGAAATCTCTGAGAGGGAGCTGTTCCAGAACTGCTGTTTGGAGGTTTCTCATGTCTTTTTTCTGAACAGTGGTACAGGCCACTGCTGAAGACGAGCATTGGCTTGGAAAACCTATTGTTCCTAAAATATTCCCATTGAGGGGAAGGACAGTTAGAAATTCTGGTGAGGGCTTTTGTTTTAATATCTGGAGTACTCAGTTACGGTAGGACACAGAGGTCTGTTTACTTCCATATCAGGGCTTCATGGTGCTGCCTATCAACACATCTGAGCACCTTCCCGACAAATTCAGAAGTATTATCAATGCTCCTCATGGGTTTCATCAACTTTGGTATTTCCTCATTTTAACAATAACCAGGATTTCATGAATGGAATAAATGCGCAAGAACTAAGAGCTGCAAGATGGAGACAGGAGAGAAATTTCCCCGTTAACTTCCATTTGGAGTTAGCAGCAGTGAGTTCAGAAGGATTTGCATATGACATCCATATGAGCATCACAGGAATGCAGTTTGATTAGTATTACAATGGAAACGAGCCGCAGAAATGGTTTGCCTTTTATTATGAAGTGTTGCCAAAAAAGCTCAGGCACATTTGCAGCCCAGTTTGGGCCAGCTCTTGGAGAGTGCCAGGGCGATACACGGCTGGGAGCTAACAGTTACAAAAGGGCACCAATACCCTGATGCACGTGGTGTCAGACACTCAGGAGCAGGACCTTCAGAAGGAGGGGACGGAGGTGAAGAAATCCTCCTGCTGCCTGTACTTCTCCCCTCCCTCTCCCTCCCTGGCTAGTGCCTCTCCGCAATCTGGGACCAAACTTCCTCCGAGGCTGGTTCCCACTAGTTGCAGTGTTCCCGTTATATCGTCGGCTTTTTTTTCTGCCAGAAATTGATCCTGAATCTGGCACAGATGATACAAATAAGGGCCATATTCTGCTAGAAGAAAAGCCTAACATCCCATGGTCCGTGACCTTCTTACCCTGAATCTGCTATTTAATGAAAAGGTGAATAACAGGGCACAGGGAGGGATGCGGAGGAGGATCTAAAGGAACATGTGCACACAGTAACCCTGGCTCTCTCATCGATAATGCTGCTTGACCTGACATTTCCCCTGGAGAGGGGAGGTGGGAATCTCCTCCCCGTGCCTTGCAAAGGCAGGAGGAAAGGTTATTTACAGAGTTTAAAGCCCTGACAAGCAGCAGATCACCTTGCAGGACCTCCTGTACGTTCCCTTTCCCAGAACATATTGAGACCAGCTGTTGAATTTACCCAGAGTATGTCTTCCCAAAAGGGTCCATTTCTGTTCTGAGGACTTCAGGGGCTGGAAAATCACCTTTGTGAATAAAGGTAAGCTCTTTTGGTAGTGGGAAGTTGTCTGGCTTTATGTCCCAAATGTTTGCAGGCAGCTCATTTGCCTTCCCCTGCCAGATCGCAGAGTGATCCTCTGCGCTGCACGCTGCAAACCCATGCAAACCCCTCCCCTTTCAATCTCCTTGAGAGGCAAAAGAACAAATTATTATGATGCATTTCTCTTTCTCCTATTCCTGATGTCCCTTTTCAACTATTTCTATCTTTTCCACATCTGCCATGGACAACAAGCCTGGGTGCAAAGTACCAGTGTGCCGCTGTGCCACGTTCAGGGCCCACACTCCCTGTCCATACCCACTCCTCTCCAGCATGTGAACCCAAACTTAAGCAAAAACGCTCTGTTAAAGAGTCACTTCTGCAGTTCAGGTCTGCTTTGCTCACCCCTAACTTCTTCCCAGGTTTGCTGCTTTCCTGAGCACAGTTGCCCACCCCATCCTCCTCGTCTTTGCTGCTTAGCATCCCCCAAGTTGGCTACTTATACATCATCCTCCTGTTACTCTGATATCAAACTAGCCAGCCCATAATTATCTGATTTCATATTTTCACAATAGCTTAATAGCAGCACCCATCCCATCTCAGCAGCTGTTTGGTATTTCAAAAGCCTGCTATGTATCTCCATCACCTCTGTAACAATGCTCCTGTTTGGGTTATCCAGGCCGAGGTGTAAAAAATGAGTTTGAGTTGTTTAAATTTCTTGGTTAATAACGAACTTGCAAGTGCCCCATCAGCCTTACAGACAACAAGAAAAATCATAGAATCATACAATGATAGAATCATAGAATGGTTTAGATTGGAAGGGACCTTAAAGCCCATCCAGTCCCACCCCCTGCCCTGGGCAGGGACACCTCCCACCAGACCAGGTTGCTCCAAGCCCTGTCCAACCTGGCCTGGAACCCCTCCAGGGATGGGGCAGCCACAGCTTCTCTGGGCAACCTGGGCCAGGCTCTCACCACCCTCATTGTAAAAAATGTCTGCCTTGTATCTAGTCTAAATCTACCCTCTTTTAGTTTAAAATCATCCAGTTTCTCTGCAAAAGCAGAATTTAGAAAGTTATCAAACAATTGAATTGTTCTGTGGTTAATAAATTCCCTGTCTATTAATAGACTCCTATGGGTTTGAATTCCCTTTGTTCCTGGCTTATTCTAATAATTTCCCACAGTTGCTCTTTAATCCCGCCAGCCACCAACAATTTCCCTAAGAGCTTCTTCCCTCTGTTCGTACCCTTCACAAATTACTGCCTGTCTTAATCCAAGCCAACCTCTTGATTTGCGGCTCAAGAGTCATCTTTGATCCAACTCTTGGAAAGAAACACCGTTCCCTGGGACAGGACCAGCTGCTGGGGAGGTCATTACTGGATTGGTCCACAAGGAATGTGGGGGAGCCAGCAGCAGGGACAGGAAAGAGCCGGGGCACAGTGGGCTGTTGCTTGATGGGCTGTGTCTGTGCCTTCCCTCCTGCCAAGAAGGTGGAGGGATCCTTCCCCTTCAATTCTTTGCTGTGAGGGTGGTGAGAGCCTGGCCCAGGTTGCCCAGAGAAGCTGTGGCTGCCCCATCCCTGGAGGGGTTCAAGGCCACGTTGGACAGGGCTTGGAGCAACCTGGTCTGGTGGGAGGTGTCCCTGCCCAGGGCAGGGGGTGGGACTGGGTGGGCTTTAAGGTCCCTTCCAACTCTAACCATTCTATCGTTCTATGATTCCCCATACGACTGGATGTGGAAGAACACAAATCACGTCTGTAAGTCCCATCCTCCCTGGCATGCAGGGGTAACACTAAGAAGGTCAGAGCTGGCTGAAAATTTTCATCAGTTTCCTCTTGCACACGAAAAAAGGAAAAAACCCAAAACTTTCCTTCCCCATCTGAACTTTGAAACCGATTGTTTGAGGTATTTAATTTAGTAGGGAAAGTTCTCACGTGCAATCTGTCTGTTGCGCTTTCTCCCTTTTTTCCTTCTTGCCATTTTTCCCCACACAACGCTTGCTTTGCTTTTCAAATTATTGTAGAAAATTTCAAGTGAAAGATTTTTCATTTTGGACTCATAATAAACTATTGGAATGAGGAAACAGCTCAGGTTATTGACTGAATTTGGTTTATCTTTTCTTAAACCACCCTTTGCATTTCTGGGATGGCTTAGGTTCAGGGTCGTCTTGGACTCATTGAACTTGAATTGATAGAAAATGTTATTATTTATCTGCCTTGCAACTTGTTTGCCCTCACTGCTCTTCCACACACACATCTGAAATAAGGATCATCAGTTCACTGTTTCCCCCATTGCTTTTCCAGTGGAACAGGATGGGATTCTGGCTGTTGTTCTCCTCCCAAATTTGTGGCCATTCTGAGTATCTGAAAAAAAGTGTCTCCAGGAAGTCCCCATCTCTGTTCCATCTTTCCGACCAAATTTTTCCTCCCCCAAAATCTGGCCAATATCTTGCAGCTCCTTCACAGCAACAGACGCATAGACTGCCGGCTGGCATCCCCCTCCCAGGGAGCGTGGCACCTTTCTTGTCCCTTCAGAATAGAATATCCCTTCAGAATACATAATAGTATTAATTATTTTAAGTTAATTTAAAGAATACATCATCAACATGCCAGAAGGTAGAGTCCACAAGTGACTGAAGGTTGCATGCATCTTTTTGGGAAGCTTTTCTTTGTGAATCTGGTATGAGTCCATCTAAGTTTTGTGCTGGCTCAGCTGGTTGTCCTTGGAAAATCTGTCATTTTGCACTGAGGTGGGTGCTAGCTCAATGACATTGAATATTTTCAAGTTGACACGCTGGAAAACCTAAACCCACAGGGGATTTAGCTGGGAAGCTGTCTGAGTTGAGAATGGTGAGATTTAGCAAGTCTTGAAAACTTGGAAAATCCCAAGGGACTGGGGGATTACAAAATTGTCATGATGGTTTGAGAAAGGAAACCACAAACCCAGATCAAATGGTGGGAAGGATAATTGAGTTGCTACAGCTAAGTGTTGGCTAAACAACATAATTAATAGCTTTTGGCATCGAAAGTAGGTCTTGCTGGACAAACTCGTGGTCTTTGCTGTGAGAGACTGGGGCCGGTGGAAACATCCACGCTGGACCAGGCTGTGTCCAAGCAGTTTTAAGAAGACACCTTGGCAGCACCGAGTGGATAGGAGGACATGAATATGAGTCAGTGTGGGAATGGTACCACCAAGGAAATCATTAAATGCTCTAATCTAGCAATGTAAATGAGGGTTACCAGGCTCCATCAGCTGTCCCTGGCTTCATGACAGAGCTCCCAACCAACACCAGCACCTTGAGATGAAGAAGAGATGTTGTTCTTCCTGGGACTAGAATTTAGAAAGACAGAGCCATTTTATTAAAGATGTAGATGACAATCATAAAATCTACGGTAACATTTGCAGATGACAAAAGGACTGAGCAGGATCAGGATGATTAAATAGTCCCAGTCCAGCTGTTGTGTTTGCAGAGCCATCTGCAAAACCGCACCAGAGAGCCAGGGAAAAACCACATTCCCCAGGACGAGAGACTCTGTGTCACAAAGCGTCATTCAAGGAGGCTTCAGAGTCCTTCTGTGCATCCGCCTGACGTCGGGTGTATAAAGGGGAATAGCAAGAAGTCAGGAGTGACCTAGATCCTTCACACGGCATTGGAAGAGCTATTACAGGAACACAGCGGCAGCTCTGCTGTCAGCCTCCGACGAAGCCTGTAGGAGCACAAAGGAGGGTTGGAAGAAAAGCTACAAAGTCTTCTGAGGGCTGGAAAACTTCCTTCTGACTTGAGGTCAAGGAGCTCTTTACGCGTGGCACAGAAAGATGAAAGATCTTCAGTGTGGTGTGCCCCTCTCGCAGGGCAGCAGCTGGATGGAGGGGCTGGGAATGGGAATGGGGGTGATGCAGGGACCCCCCCCACGCCTGGGGTGGCCTCAGCAGGGATGAGCAAGCCAGGTGTCTCCCTGTGGGCAGAGCTATGGGTCACATTTTTTATTATATTTAAACATCAGGATCTGAGCTTCTCTTTTTACCCGCAGAAAGACTTTCTGTGCCTTTCTGGGTTTTTCTTTCTCCAAATTATTGCAAGCCAGTGCCACCTGGAGATGGACCATGGTGGACTCTGCTTTCACATACAACAGAGAGTCTCCGCTGGCCCTGACTGACATCTTTCTATCAAGCGTGAACCCTGGGAGGACTCTGCTTCTCAGGCTGGCACAGACCTGAGGGGCTTCCATGTCATTCAAAGCATGTGGTTTGCCACGTTCACCCTGGGGAGGGGTCACAGTGGATACCTCCTGATCCGGCAGCCCCGCCGGTCCCTTTCTGCTGGCAGATGGGTCTTACAGGATTGAAATATTTAGCCTCACTACAGTCTTTGGGCTCAATAGAGAGTATTTGGGTGAGACTATGACCTGCTAAAGATAGAAGTTGTGATAAATAGACTGCTGGAGCCCCTCTGCTGTGAGGACAGGCTGAGAGAGTTGGGGGGGTTCAGCCTGGAGAAGAGAAGGCTCCGGGGAGACCTTAGAGCCCCTTCTAGGGGGCTCCAGGAAAGCTGGGGAGGGACTCTGGATCAGGGAGGGGAGCCATAGGACGAGCGGGAAGGGTTTTAAACTGAAAGAGGGGAGATTGAGATGAGATCTGGGGAAGAACTTCTTTGCTGTGAGGGTGGTGAGAGCCTGGCCCAGGTTGCCCAGAGAAGCTGTGGCTGCCCCATCCCTGGAGGGGTTCAAGGCCAGGTTGGATGGGGCTTGGAGCAACCTGGTCTGGTGGGAGGTGTCCCTGCCCAGGGCAGGGGGTGGGACTGGGTGGTCTTTAGGGTCCCTTCCAACCCAAACCATTCTGTGATTCTAAGTAGTCTCTAATGGTTACTTTTGGTTTTAATTTTTGCAGTCCCTCTGTGGACAGAAATAGCTGCTCAGCCCATTCATCTCTTCTTCCCCCAGTTAAACAAAGCAATTTACTGTTTGCACGAGAAGAGCCTCTCCCAGGTGAACAGGGCTCAGACACTTTCACTCGCCCCTGCTCAGCAGCTGTGTTGCCATGGCCCAGTGGGGGTAAATCCTGTAACTGGTGATGGTGGGAAAGCATCCTTGGTCCTTCCTGTGGGGCTGGCAGCATCTGAACTCCCTGCTTTGGGGAAGCCCTCCCTGCGATCTCCTTGCTCCTGCAGCTGCTGTGGGCGATGCTCCCCCCCTGAGCTCGCCCGCTCGCTGGATCCGTATCTGGCAACAATTTCTAATCTGCATTTGCCTTTTTTTCTCATCACCACTTGCAGCAGATCCTTGAACTCATGCTCTGCCCAAAGCCAGTTGGAAAAATCATTTTGGGGAGTTAATTTGTGTGAGTTGCTCACTCGGATTATTGCCGGGCGGCTGGGCTCTGCAGGGACACAGCTCCAGTGCCGGGGGTGCAGGGGCACCCTGGGGCTGGGCTGGTAAGAACATTTTCCAGGGCATCACTTTGGTTTCCTGCAGATATGTCACTTGCTTGTTTATTGCCCATCTATACATATGAGAATACAGAGATTGCGTTAAAGAAAGGGGGAGGAATTCCTGTGCAATCCTGGTAAATGTCTGACAGGGATATTTTAGGACACGAACTTGGAAATCAGGCTGTTCAATATGGAAATGGAGCTGTCTTTGCTTTCAAAAGTACGTTTCCTACATAATGTCTTAGCTCTCCTCGGGACGTTGCTTCCAGCCCCTGCCAGCACGCTCAGGAGATGTGCGTGTGGGTTTTTTTTTTCCTTTTCCATGGTTTCTGCCAGGTTTGCATCTGCACAAACTGCGCGCTGGACAGTCGCAGCCTTCCCGCGAAGGGCTGTGCTGTGTGGGGATGTCAAAGAGGAGGCTGTTACCTGTCGGCTGCACCCCGGCTTCAGGGTTTTAGTCCCCTGTGCTCGAGGATTGCCGGGGTCTGCACCGGAGTCTTGGAGACTTGGGGTACAAGTGCTGCCATTGCAACGGCTCGAAATATCCTCACATTATCCTCAAAATAGCCGCACCCTGGGCTGCATCCCCAGCAGCGTGGCCAGCAGGGTGAGGCAGGGATTCTGCCCCTCTGCTCTGCTCTGGGGAGACACCCCCAGTACTGCCTCCAGCTCTGGGGCCACCAACAGCAGAAGGACATGGACCTGTTGCAGCAGAGCCAGAGGAGGCCACAGAGATGCTGGGAGGGCTGGAGCCCCTCTGCTGTGAGGACAGGCTGAGAGAGTTGGGGGGGTTCAGTCTGGAGAAGAGAAGGCTCCGGGGAGACCTTAGAGCCCCTTCCAGTCCCTAAAGGGGGGTTAAAAGAAAGATGGGGACAAACTTTTTATCAGGGCCTGTTGTGATAGGACAAGGGGTAATGATCTTAAACTGAAAGAGGGGAGATTTATATTAGACATTGGTAAGAAACTTCTTAAGCTGAGGGTGGTGGGACACTGGCCCAGGTTGCCCAGAGAGGTGGTGGATCCCCCATCCCTGGAAACATTCCAGATCAGGTTAGATGGGGCTTTGAGCAACCTGGTCTGGTTGAAGATGTCCCTGCTCATGGCAGGAGGTTGGACTAGGTGACATTTAAAAGTCCCTTCCAGTTGAAACCATGCTGTGATTGCATGAAACCCCACGACTCGGGGGGGCAAGGGCAGCAGGGGGGCAGTAGCCAGCCCAAGCGGGGCAGAGGGGCACAGGGGGGGAGAGACGCGGCCTCCTCCTGCTCCACCGGATCACACCGACGAGGGGGACCCTGCCCACCGCCCCCGGACCCCCCACCCTCGGCCGCAGCGCCCCGCGGCGCCGGGCACGGACGGCAGGGGGCGCCCCTGCGCCGGGCTCTGCCTGCACCCCCCTGCCTGCACCCTCCTGCCTGCACCTCCCTGCCTGCACCTCCCTGCCTGCACCCTCCTGCCTGCACCCCCCTGCCTGCACCCCCCGGCCTGCACCCCCCTGCCTGCACCCTCCTGCCTGCACCTCCCTGCCTGCACCCTCCTGCCTGCACCCCCCTGCCTGCACCCTCCTGCCTGCACCTCCCTGCCTGCACCTCCCTGCCTGCACCCCCCTGCCTGCACCCTCCTGCCTGCACCCCCCTGCCTGCACCTCCCTGCCTGCACCTCCCTGCCTGCACCCTCCTGCCTGCACTCTCCTGCCTGCACCTCCCTGCCTGCACCTCCCTGCCTGCACCCTCCTGCCTGCACCCCCCGGCCTGCACCCCCCTGCCTGCAGCAGCGGGCACTACTTGCAGCACCTGGCACTGCCTGCAGCACTGACCACTGCCTGCACCTGCCTGTGCCTCCCCTGCCTGCAGCGCCCTGTGCCACCTCCACCGTGCCCTGCCTGCAGCTCTGTGCAACTCCTGCCTTGTGCACTGCAGCCAGCACGCTGCCCTGCTCTGCCCCGCACTGCCCGCTGCCCGCACGCTGCGCTGCCCGCAGCCCTCTACCCGGCTTGTGATGTGCGGCACGCTGCATCCTGTGCCGTCCTCACCACCCTGCAGCGCCATACACCGCTGGCGCTGTGCACTGCCCTGCAGCGCCCTGTGCTGCCTGGTACTCTTAGCCTGGAGCCATCGCGATAATTAAGCAGCTGGTTTTAATGCTGGTAGCTAAACTGATCTGTGCAGTTTCTGGGAGAGGCCTCGGGGTGGTCGACCAGGTGCTGCTGGGGGAGCAGAGAGGGATGTTCCTGTGTGCTGTTAACTTTCTGGAAGCCCTTTATCACGTGGCTAGGTTGGCAAGGGCAGCACAGGCAGCGCAGGCAGCGCAGGCAGCACAGGCAGCGCAGGCAGTGCAGGCAGTGCAGGCAGTACAGGCAGTGCAGGCAGTACAGGCAGCACAGGCAGCGCAGGCAGCGCAGGCAGTGCAGGCAGCGCAGGCAGCGCAGGCAGTGCAGGCAGTGCAGGCAGCGCAGGCAGCGCAGGCAGCGCAGGCAGTGCAGGCAGTACAGGCAGCGCAGGCAGTGCAGGCAGCACAGGCAGCACAGGCAGTGCAGGCAGCACAGGCAGCACAGGCAGCGCAGGCAGCGCAGGCAGCGCAGGCAGCACAGGCAGTGCAGGCAGCACAGGCAGCACAGGCAGTGCAGGCAGCGCAGACAGCACCAGGACTGCACTGGGCGACCTGCCAGGCTCGACTAGCCTCAAACCTGAGCCTCTTTGGGCTACTTGGAGCAGAAGAAAATGCTGTGTCCGTCGTCCCCCCCCCCCCCCCCACCTTTCCCCTTCCTCCAAGTCTGACTTCAGAGAACACCTAATCAGGATCATTTGGGGCACTTCGGGAAGTTGTGAACAGATTTGGGGGTTTACTGCCTTATCCTGGCTTGCAGCAGGATGCTCCAGCACTGTGTGCCTGAGCATGTTGGCTCCATCAAGCCTGTCTCACCTGGGGCTGGCAGGCAGTGTCGGATGCAGCGTTGGATGCGGCGTCAGATGCAGCCGTACCTGGGAATTCCGCTGGCAGCTGGAAAAAGTGACATGGGAATGAACAGCTTCACTCTCGCCAGCCGGCGGTCACGCATGAGTGGTGATGCTTCTCCAGCAGGTCGATGCGCTGCTTGCTCTGCCCCGGGGCTGTAACGCTGCAGCCCACAGGTCTCGCATGGGCTGTTCCCAGCATCTTCCTGGGTGCAGCCATGGTGGAGGAGCTGGGTCCTGCTCCCATGAAGCTCTGCAGGGTCCCAGAGCGGATGTGTCGCCCCCTCCAAGACAACACAGGGTCCTGCCATGGTGGCCTTTGGTTGTTCTCCCAGCTCCAGTTGTGCTGCTTCGACTGCAGACTGGGGGAAATGGGGATGCCAGCGGGGGAAGTGGTTCATAAAATTAGTATTAGGCTCCTTCCTTTCTCCCTGCACTCCTTACCAAGCTGGTTGTTTCTGAAACGCTTCTGGACAGCAGTTCCCTGGTGCTGGCCAGTGTCCCTGAGCAAAACGGGGGCAGAAGGCTCCTCTTTGTCACGGGGCACCAGTTGTCTTTAAGACCGGGTCCGTTGTTATGGTCTTTAATTGCAGCATCCTACTGCTTCTGCAAGCATAAAATCCAATGGCCACACACACAACTGAGTAACATCTGATTTGACTCATATTTTAAAATCTATTGAGCCCAAATGCAATGCACTTAATAGCAGGAAGATTTATGAAGTGTCACGCTGCACCCCACTACCAGTTTCAGGAGGAGTTAACAATTTGTTATATGATACAAAGAGTGTTTCAAGGGACGTTTGAAGTCTCCCCTGGGTTATTTAGGGGGAGTGTGTTTGGGGTCTTGCCTTGATCCACTCTGAGCCACTGAGAAAGGCTGAGAACAGAGGGACCTGGGGATGCTAATTTGCCTCTCCCAGAACATTAATTGAATTGCAGACAGAAACTGATATTAGAGTATTCTGGAAATAAGATATGAAAAGATTTTCCTGGTGTGGTGCTGCAGATTTTTCTTTATTAACATCTTGCAGAGAACAAACTATGGCTCACAAACATCTGCAATTAGTTTCACTGTTTATTACAGTGTCACCAACCATGCAACAGGCAGGAGATCTGCAGGATGCTGAACACGGAGCCCCAGAGCCTGTGGTGGCCAGGGGAGACAAGAGGATGGGCATTGCCAGTGCCCTGAGTTCCTCATCCTGCTTCCCAATAATTAGTTAAAATAAGGCAGATGAGTTTGATATGAGGAGTGCTCCTGACGTGAAGGAAGCGAAAACCACACTGGCCTTTGGCAGGTCACAGAAGAGTCGGTCCCTTCTTGACCCAGATCTTGTGATGGAGAAGACACTGTAGCAGTGGTCACGCAAAGGTTGAAAATGACAAAATTGCTCTTTTTAAAGAGCTCTCCCTGCCCCTTAGGGGCAAAATAGTGCTGAGCTCAGCTTGTGGCTGCTCGTGGCATCATCGAACACATCCAGCGGTGATTTCCCACTGATGATCCACAAGAGTGTGATGTGTCCGCATGGCAAAGGCAGTGTGAGACGGGCACCGGGAGGGGCTCAGAGGAGATCAAACAAGAGACTATGTCTGGAAGCGGCCATGGCAATTTAAGCATGAGGAGACATACAAGAGCGTGCCTGAGCACTGAAGAGGAAAAAACCTGGGGGAATTTTAGCAAGGGAAAAGCAACAAGCCCATAAAAAAATCCTAGAAAAAGTGATCTGCAGATGTGTAAGTTCATACCAGGATACTGATGGCAGACGGGAAAAATGTTTATAGAGGAAGACCCAAAACACAGCAATGCATGGGATAACTCCAGTGGGACTTATGAGTCTGAAAGATGAAAGAAATACACGATACTCATGAGAAAGAGAGAGAAAAACAGATAGAAGATGAAAGCCTCACAGGTACAATGGTTCTCCATCTGCTTGCACAGGTAGGAGACACGCCAGTGGTGCTGAGCAGCCTGGAAGCACAGCTGCTCAGCGTTATGTTTCCCTTGCAACAGTGCCTTTTGTTAAATAAGTAAAAAAAAAAAAAGCTTGGAGAAGCTTATTTTTTACATTTCCATTTTGACAAAATTGGAATTGAAGGAGAGACAGTTTTGGGGTCTTGCTTTCATCCTTTGCAGTGTAGAGTGTTTCACTGGCAAGGCACAGGCCGGAGAAAAGGAGGAAGAAAATGCTTAGAAAAGGAAAACACTATATGAAACGCAGGGTAGGAAAAATCTTTTTTTTTGAAACTGATGGAATTAGTGATATCAAGGTTTTAAAAAGAATTGCTATTTTCCTTTCCAGCTAAAGCAATCTTCAAAGGCCTGGACTTTACTCTCCTCTTAGTCCTGGAGAAGGAAATGAGTAGGTGAAGCTGTGAAAAACAGACTGTAAATACTGGAGGGGATGCGAGAAAGGCTGGGATACAGCGGGAAAGCAAGTGCTGCTCCTGCATGTCCTTGTGGTCGGTTGGGACCCAGCTTGTGCCTGGTTCTCCGGGGTCTTATGAGATGGCCCAAGGCTTGATGCTCCAAGGCATTGCATCCCCATCCAGACCCGCTGCAGCGGAGCTGTGCAGCGCTGGCGTTGGAGCCGTATTGTCTCTGCGACACAGAACGAGGAGGTGGGGAAAGGTGAGGATGCTAAGGGGTCTGGCTTTGAGCTGAGGGTGGTAAAATCTTTGCAAACCTGCTTCAAAGGCTGGCAGTTTTAACAGCTTTTAGCAAGTACAGGTCTAAGAAGCGTGCAGGGAAAGCTGCTGCGGGAGGAGCGGGGTCTGGCTTTCTGCCTCGGAGGACAAGGAGTTAAATCAAATCCACTTCCAGCATTAGTTCACCCCCATCCCTGGTCTCCCCTGTGTCTGAGACAGCAGAGGCTGTGCACACAGACCTCTCCATGTGCCCTGTCCCAGCATGTGAGTGACCTGTGTTGGGCTGCACAGTGGGGAGAGCATCACTTTGGGGTCTCCCAGTGGGTCTCCTCATGGTGGCACCTAGGCATGTGGCCATATGATGGGTGACACTGCCCAGATGAGCCCTCGTAGACTGGCTCTTGTGGTGCCTGGGCAGTGGTGGGACCAGCCGGGGTTGCGTCTGGACACCCAGAAGCCAGGAGAGGCTTTAGGGTGCCCTGGTCGTCCACGAACCTCCCTTGGGAAACCAGACAGCTCTGTTCATGCTGCTGCATTGGGATTGGGGGAGGTTTATCATCCTCTGCTCCTCTGTGCCAGGTTATAAGGTAGGAGTCAAGGCAGCTCCTTCTTGGGCTCCCCTGATGCCCAGGGCAGTGGAGAGATGTTCCTTCTGGAAAACCAGAGCGGACTTCTTGGAGCTGGACTGAAATTAATCACTGTTGGAGTTGAGGGTGTTTTTTCGGCCCAAGCAGAGAGAACGACAACTTTGAGGCTCTGGTAAAAGCAGCAAAGCTCTTGTGACCATCACTACCATCACTGCGATCCCCACTTCCAGCTCCTCTGTCCAAGAGGATGCTCCAACACGCCCAGCTGGGACTAACCAGTGTGCTAAAACCCGGTCCAATACTGACTCAGCATGGGTAGCAGCTGTAAAACTTAACCACAACAGATTAATTTATTTCCTGCCTTTAGAAGTTCCGGTGCCCAAGGCCCCGCTGTGCTGCGGAGCCGGTGGCACGAGCGCTCGGCCAGGAGGATGGAGGTGCAGGCGGCGCTGCCACGGGCGTCCCCAGCCCCTGCGTCTTGGTGCCTCGCCGGGGCTCAGGCTGCTCCTTTGCTTTTGGGCCCAGCTATGTTTGTTAGGTAATGGAAAGGCTCTGAATCACTGCTGGAGTGTGTGAGCGTGAGGCTCCGGCTCCCTGGCGTTAATTAGAGCCAGCCGGCGCTGAGTGAGCTCATGGAAGCCGTGATGTCGGTGCAGATTCTTCAAGCCCCTCTGAAACCTGGGGCTGCTTTTGCCTGGCGTGTGCTGGGGCAGAGCCCCCGCCGTGTCATCTGCCCTGGGCTCAGCACAGGGTGACGCGGTCCTTCACTTGACGGGGAAGACAATTTCTCTCAATCTTGGGGAAAAGAAAAAGAAAACTGCTGGTTTCCTATATTTTTCAAGATGCACTTTAGCCTTTTCACATGCTAGTTGACTTTCCTGAAAGCTGCATTTTCCTTCAGCTTCCTTTTAGCCACTTCAGCTCCTTGTTGCCTGAGCTCCTTCTGTGCTAGCCGTACCGACCAGTGCAACGATAACCCCTTGTGCTGTCCCCGCTGCCAGCAAGACAAGGGCTCTCCATTGGCTGGGGACCGCGATGGGAAGGTGCGGTGCTGCCTTCTGCAGATTGCATATCCCAAGGACCTGATTCCTGACCTGAACGGCTCCCAGCTACCTCCTCTCCTTGCTTCCAAAGACCCTTGAGTGCACCCATCATCAGGTGCAACAGCCTGGAAAGAGATCCAGGCTGGCCATGAGAGGTGGGTTAAGCTGGGGCTGATTTTTGAAGAGCCCAGGACCTGGCCATGTTAAAGGCCTACCGAGGGAAAAAGGAAAGGAGGTGGTTTGGAAATGTTCTGGGATGGGGATGCTTTTTAGGAAATAAAGCAGTTTGTTTGAGTCTTTAGTGCTGGACAATTTTCAATGCCCAAGAGGGGAAGCTGAGGCATCACGAGGATCTGGGGAGCTCCTGCTACACTTCTCATCAGTAACACCAAGTGACCGGACTCTCCAGATCCACTCCAGGCTCTACACAGTCCTGTCATTTTATTCTTCATTTACACATTTTGTTGCACAAAGGCCAGTTGGGAACATGCAGAATGGCCACCCTCAATGCTCCTGTGTGCAAAATCCAATTGCAAAGCCTTCAGTTGCTTTTTGACTCAAGAAAGGCTGAGAGTTGACTGTTTATCCCTATAGTAGCCAAAGATGCAGCATGGACGGTGTCATTTTTAATATGGATGGTTCATCTTTATAATCCCCCACCGGGAAGTCAGAGAAGGGCTCCAGGGCTGTGCTGTGCCCCCCCAGCTCTCCCCATTCCTGCAACCTGGTCCTGTTTGATGTGCGTCTGCCCTCCGAGGGGCAGGAGGAGGACACTGATGCCCTGGGGAGGATTCGGTCCTGTGGCCACCCGGTCCCCTGGCACACACGGGGCTGCAGCTCTGCCATGCAGGTCCCTGTGCCCAAAGGGCTGAGGCTGGAGCTCCCCCAGCCCAAGCTGGGCTCCTCTGCCCCGTTAGACTCTAGCAAGGGACAGCAGTAGTAACCTGCTGGAGAGGGTAAAGGCTGCAGGTCACTGCAGAAGAGAAATACAGCCCATAATAATAGACAGCACCCACCTTCTGCCCCTTTATAGGAGGCAATAAATCCTGCCAGTCGCTTTCCGAGGGGAGAGGTGAGCTCCTGCAGTCCGGCTGGCCGTGACAGACCCCACAAAGTGAAATATCTCCAAATTACACACACTTGATCGTGGCATGAATTATTAGCAACTGTTGTTGGAAAGTGTGGTTCATGCAAGAGGAGTGAACAGTCTTTCTTCTCCCCAGTACAGGCATTTTTACAGCCAGCTGAAACCACAAGAAATGCGGGCAGGAATTCAGGCTGTTGGAGGTAGGAAGAGACACAGTTTCCAAGAGCTGATTAAAAAAAAAAAAGCTTGCAATGTGTGTTCTTTCGAAACCAAGCAAAGGAAGGACTAACTGCCATGCCAGCTTTGTCCTTCATTGCGCACTGCACAGCATGGCCTTTTCCATGCCTCCGTGGCAGGTTAGGTTTGGTCATTGGGTCCCAAGGTCTGAGGAGGCTTCACCTCCTGGTCCTACTGCAGTGCCCAGGCTGAGTGGCATTGTCTCTGGAACAGGGGGGACAGGGCTGGAAAAAGGATGACATCCCTGGCAGATGCTGTAGGGAAGTTCAGATGAGTGGGGCACAACAGGTCTCCTGTCCCGTGTACTGGGATGCTCTGCTCCCTGGATGGAGATTTTGTGATGAGGCTGGGGATGTGAATTGTCCAGGGCAGCTGGGTCTTATGGTGATGGGGAGGGCTCAAGCCAGAAGTTAGCAGCTTTGGTTCTACAAACCTCCTCTGCAGTCACCAAAAGCCTTCTCTGAGCAAGAGCAGCAGAGCCAGAGCTGGTTTGAACGCAGGTTGGGAAGGACCTGACGGGCAGGCATGGGGTGTCTGTGAGAGCCTCATGCTGGGAGGAGACTGAGCGGTCAGCAATGACACCATCAGTGTCCCACCTGCTGGCTCAGGGCTGTGTCCCCACCTGCAGGGGTTCCCTGGGGGTGACGCCGCACCCTGCCAGCCCCGAGCCAGCCAGCGCCCCCACTCCCAAAGGAGTACACTCCCACTTCACTTAAGAGCGTGTGGGAAGTCTGTAGGATCCGGGCTATAACTGTTACCTTCCTGACGCTTATTAGTAAACCATCAGTAGTTTAAGAAACTGCTGCAGTTAACGCCAGAGACCACTTACATCCATTTTTTCAGATGTTCATAATTGTCTGAAACATCCAGCCGAGATTCACACATGCTGTCTGTGCCAGAGGATGAGCTGTTTTGGAAAAGCCAAAGGAAAATTACCATGATACTTCTGAGGATATGAGGAGACATATTATTTCCCCATTGTTTATAAACAATTTCTTGTGCCTTCGAAAAATTCAGCTCTACAGCTGGAAAAGCCCACAAGGAGATGCTGGAGTTCAGTGGTGACACAGTCCCCACCGAGACTGCGCTGATGGGAGCTCGGTGTCCCCAGAGGCTCTAGCACCGAGCCCTGATACTGATCTCACAGTTTGCATCATAGATTCATAGAATCATAGAATGGTTCGGGTTGGAAGGGACCTCAAAGCCCATCCAGTCCCACCCCCTGCCCTGGGCAGGGACACCTCCCACCACACCAGGTTGCTCCAAGCCCCCTCCAACCTGGCCTTGAACCCCTCCAGGGATGGGGCAGCCACAGCTTCTCTGGGCAACCTGGGCCAGGCTCTCACCACCCTCACAGCAAAGAAGTTCTTCCCCAGATCTCATCTCAATCTCCCCTCTTTCAGTGTCAAACCCTTCCCCCTCGTCCTAGGGCTCCCCTCCCTGATCCAGAGTCCCTCCCCAGCTTTCCTGGAGCCCCTTTAGGGACTGGAAGGGGCTCTAAGGTCTCCCCGGAGCCTTCTCTTCTCCAGGCTGAACCACCCCAACTCTCTCATCCTGTCCTCACAGCAGAGGGGCTCCAGCCCTTGGACCATGGATGGGTCACCAAGCTTTGAATGGGAAATTGTGCAGGACGGTGGTCTTGAGCACCGGGGCCAGGCAGGCAGCAAAGGGTGACCTGTGCCCAAGGAGGGTGTGGGAAGGTGCTGCTGGTGCAGCGATCTCCAGAGATGCTGCTGGAAGGCAGGGTGCCTGGGGATACAGCTCTTGTGAGATGATGTACAGCCATGAGCCTGTGAGATGCACTGGCTGGTGTGGTGCAGAGCTTCCATGGCCTTATTGGACATGTGGTTCAAGGGTAACTTTGCAATTGCAGCCTGGAGAATTGTGATTTCCTGATGGGCAAGGGAGCTTCCTCCCTAGGTTGATTTCCTGAAACCGGAGAGTGGCTCAGACATTGTTTGGGGGTCTCCAGCCCCTGCCAAGCGTGTTGAAATTCCTGGAAATGACCTGGGGGATGTTCTGCCTCCCACCTCCACCCCGATGGCTTTGGGAGCTGGGACTCCTCCGTGCTCAGAGCTGCCAGGCCAGCAGATGGGCACCCGTGGCTTCCAGGTTTGCTGAGTCCTCAGCAGCTTGCCACATGGGTTGCTGCAGAGCAGGGATTGCCAAACTGCTCTGCAGCTCACCAGATGGACCACCAGGCTGGCAGGAATTGTCTGCTCCTCGCTGCCCGCTTGGCAGGCTGTCAGCATCCCTGGGCTGGCCCGTTCCCCGAGGCACCTTGGCCCAATGCTGTGGCAACCTGGAAGGATGCTCAGCAGCTGGGACCATCAGGACTTCCAGGTGCCTGCCTGGCCACTGCTGGGGAGCAGGAAAGCTGTGAGTCTGGGGAGCCCCAGAAACCAAATCCCATCCCTGGCACTGCAGCACTTCAGGGGTCTTCCTCTGCTGCTCCATCTAGCAGGGTGCCACTGCGGCAGGGACACTGTTGTCCTCACTTGCTGGCACCCCTCCTCTGCTGCCAGAGCCCTCCAGGCTGGGACGCAGCTCAGATCCCCCCCAAACTGCTGGGGAAGGGTCTGGGCTCTGCACCAACCTGATGATGTGCATTGGGGATCCACCGAGCCTGGGGGTCCCAGCTCCTCCAGAGATCACCCACGCTTGTGATGTTGGATGGGGGGTCCTCCCATCTCCGTGCTTGCCCTCTGATCTCCTCTGCCCTTCACTCGCCTGGGCTCCGGCAGCGCAGCCAATACGGGCTCAGGTCTGCTGCAGGAGATGAATGGGTCTCTTTTCACACACCCCCTCGCCCCCGAACGCACAGGGGCCGAAAGTCTGCCAGGCAATTACGTCCAGGAACATAAGCAAGTTATTGAAAAGACCTGCTGGCAGAAACATCAGGATCTAATTTCAGCGTGTGAGTGAAAATATTATCCTCCAGTGCGAGGGGAGAAGTGATGAAAGAACAAGAGGCTTTTTGAGACGAGTCGGGACCACCAAGTTACACCAGGACAAAAGTTGAGCAGTGATTTCCCAAACCCCAAACATCCTGCAGAAAGGTTTTGGTTGTGGTTAAACCGTTGTCAGGAGCTTTCCTCTGGTGCAGGATGTGATTTCTGGAGTTGGGAGGCAGCAGAGGAGGTTGGCAAAGGTCGGAGTGGGAGCTGGAGGGTGTTGGGAGGTTGCAGGGGCTGGGGGATGCTGCAGGTAGGAGGGGCTGGGGCTGTGCATGGTCTTGTGCAGTCGCTGTGGGTATGACCTCATCTGCTGCAGGTTCAGGAGGGAGAGCTGTGCTCGGGCACTGTGCTGGGGAGCAGAAGAAGAAGGTTGCACTGTGCCACAGTTCTTCTGGCATGGGGTCAGTGCAGCCAAAGCAGAGAGATAGGGTCCGGTGGGTGCATCAGACCCCCAGGGGTGAGACTTGGCACAGCCCTCCATCAGTCTCAGGGCTCGATTGCTCTGCCAGGGGGTGGCCCATGGCTGCCCTGGTGCCAGCCTGGCACAACGGAGGGATGGGACAGCCTTGCCCTCACCCACCATGGGGGAACTGGGGCCACTGCTGGTCCCTGCAGAGGGGCAGTGCCGGGGGGCTGAGACCCTGCTCCTCCCCATGTCCCCGCACGAGGCCCTCGAGACCGGTGTGGTGCACAGCTGCTGTTCCTGTGGTGCAGGAGGGACACACGTGTCCCCAGCAGCTCCCTGACACAAGGCAGCCCCTTCCCAGGCGTGTTAACCCTCTCAAACACTCGCAGCCCCCATACAACAGCAGCCTTTCAAACCCCCGCGCCCAGGAGAGCAGGGAAGATCACACACGTCGCAGGAAAAGGCTGGGGGTGCGTAGAAGGACGTTTGTCTCCCTGAGCTACGCTTTGGTTGCTCGCGAGATGCCTGCCTTTCATGTGCTTTCAAAGGCAGCTCTGATGTCTGCAGAAGCAGCTCTTTCAAATTACAGAACTCCTCTGCCTGCCTGTGTCATGCCGAGAGCTGTAATCCCAGGCAGGGAGCTGCAGGGGGAGAGGCACGCACACGCACACACCATGGGTAGACACACGTGAACAGGCGTGCACTTGGTGACACACACATGTACGGATGCTCTGAGCGGGGTTTGGAGCAGACCATCTCCAGAGGTTCCTTCCAGCCTCAGCTGCTCTGCCACTCTGGAATGGTTTTATCCTTTGCAGTAAATACATGGAGATACGGAGGGCTACGAAGATGCTCAGGGCCTGGAGCATCTCTGTGCTGAGGAAAGGCTGAGAGCCCTGGGGCTGTTCAGCTGGAGAAGAGCAGACTGAGAGGGGACCTCATCGATCCTGAGCAATAGCTAAAGGTTGGGGGGAAGAGGATGGGGCCAGGCTCTTCTCAGTGGTGCCCGGGGACAGGACAAGGGGCAACAGGCACAAACTGGAACACGGGAAATTCCACCTGAACATGAGGAAAAACCTTTTTCCTGTGTGGGTGGCAGAGCCCTGGAACAGGCTGCCCAGAGAGGGTGTGGGGTCTCCTTCTCTGGAGACATTCAAACCCCGCCTGGACACGATCCTGTGTGACCTGCTCTGGGTGACCCTGCTCTGGCAGGGGGTTGGACTGGATGATCTCCAGAGGTCCCTTCCAACCCCTGCCCGTCTGGGATTCTGTGATATAGCAAAACTGGCAACCACACACAGAGCACAGCTTGGGCTCTGGTCGCAGTGTTGGGCTGAAGGGAGATGTGGTGAGATGAGATGAGCTTCTGAAAGGGTCATATCTCCATGGTTGTCCTGGACAGGACCCCTGACATCTGACGTGGAGCTGCACAGCAGGACCAGTCCAGGTGTCCCAGTGCTGTGTAGAGTGGGGCTATGGGTATGGCATGAAACAGGAGAGAGGGTGCCTGCTGGACTGTAATGCTTTGCCTTCCTGCCCAGCACGTGCAACATCTGCACTGAGACCTCCCTAGCACCATGTACAAGGTGTGCTTGGTGCTGCTGGTGTGCTGGGTGGTGGGTGATGGGTTGTCCTGGTTGGCTGTGGTGGTGGAGCTGTGGTCCATGCTCCCATGTAAGGTGCAGAGGCAGTGAATGCCCCGGGGATGCTCTGGGGCAGCTCCAAGCCCTGGCTGGTGACCCCACCTCCAGCCCACAGGCAGCTCCCCGCCAGCAACCCCCTGTCAGCAGTGAGACCGGAGGGTCTCTGAGGGCTGTGCTTAATCCTCTTGGCATCGCCTGCCCTGATGATGGATGTGCCATGGAGCTGCAGAGCTGGCAGGACACATCTGCTGCCAGAGGGCTCTTCACCAAGGGACTGACCTGCCTCAGCCCCACACCCCACGTGTCCCAGAATGGTAGGTGCTGGGAGGGCTGGATTTTCCTCCCCATGGCTCTGGGTCCGTTTTTGGCTCACAGGGGCCCAGGTTTTTGGCCCACAGCTGAGGGCTGCCAGGTCTGGGTGCAGGATGTACTTGACTGGAGACAGCATGAAGTAAAAGAGATGCAGGTGGGAGAAACATCCTTGGGCTGGAGCAGAGTCAAAGCCGACAGGATGAAGTCCAGCATCCAGGGGCCAGGCCAGGTCTGGGTGATGTGCAACATGGCAGCCTCTGCCTGAGTACCAGGCAGGGGCATTGGGCAGCTTCCTGGGACAGCCTGGAGGCAGGGACCTGCCTGCTGTCGGTGCTGGGCAGAGGAGGGTCCCTGCACAGAGCCCTGCGGTGGGTCTGCCAAAACACATCCATGGAAAGCAGGGAGGAGACATGCAAGTGCCTGAGCACTTGTGTGCCAGGGAGCCTGTAGCCCCTTCCCTGGGTTGTTAAATGGAAAACGTTTTGGGGCCCAGTTCCTCCACTTTGGATGCACTTCACATGGTGTATTATTTGGAAGAAGGCAAGAGGGCCGGAGCCAGCAGTGGACACAGTTATCCCTGCTGCTGGCTGGAACTGGGGCTGTGCCGGGGAGAAGGGTGTGGGGATGCTCCCCTGGGCTTGTGGCTGTCAGCACCAGAGGGAGGTTTGGGGATGGGAGGTGACAATGGTGCACATCAGCCTCCAGCGCACCTGAGGCTGCGGGTGGCTGTGCCCTGCTCCCTGCTCCTGCCATCACAGCCCAGGCACAGGGACTGGTGGGCACTGAGAGGGGCAGGTGGAGGCAAAAGGCTCTGCAGGGTTAATAAATCACCCCTTTCCCCTCCTCTGCCTGTTGTGCCTGCCTTTTGCACCCCTCCTGTGGGGTGGTGCCCCTAGAATCATAGAATGGTTTGGGTTGAAAAGGACCTTTTAAGGTCCCATCCCTTTTAAGGGACCATCCAGTCCCACCCCCTGCCCTGGGCAGGGACACCTTGCTCAAAGCCCCGTCCAACCTGGCCTTGAACCCCTCCAGGGATGGGGCAGCCACAGCTTCTCTGGGCAACCTGGGCCAGGCTCTCACCACCCTCAGAGTGAAAATTTTTTCCTAATCTCTAATCTAAATCTCACCTTTTTACATTTGAAGCCATTACCCCTCATCCTATCACTACATGCCTCTGTAAAAAAGTCCCTCTGTGTTTGCCTGTGATGCTGGGGTTATGCTGGGCATGGCAGGGGTGCTGCGGCTGTGCCGGGCTGTCTTGCCTGGACGCTGCAGCCGTCACTGCTCTGGAAGTGACATGGGATTGTTTCCTCCTGTGTCTGCCAGGGGCTGGCACTGCCCTAGTGCTGCCTCAGCTCCACGTTGAGTGCTGAGCTGGGTCTACACTGAGTGAATGGAAGACATGGCCAAGTGAACCCGCAGACCATGCAACCAGCTCCCTTGGATGAGCAGGTCTTCACAACAAGATGTGGAGAAGGTCATGGAAACAGGATTCCTCCGTCTCCAGGGCCCCAGCATGACTCCAGGGCCTTCCCAGGAGCGTGTCCAAGAATCAGGAGAGCAGCCCAGGGCTCCTCCAGCCTCCACTAACCCCCAAGCCCCTGGCTGCTCCCAGGGGATGGAGGGGATGCCTGGGTCTGCTGCCCTGCAGGGCTGGGAAAGCTGCTCCATGGACATGGGAGAGCTGTGGATGGGCACAGGGTCTCACTGGCTTGCACCTTGGTGCATGGAGCCACCAGCTCAGCCTGGGAGTGTGACATGGGATATCCCAGGGACATCTGCAGTGTGTGTGGGGGAAAAGGCTTTCCTTAGTGCCCTTTCCTGCTGGAAGAAGCTGATTTTTAGTGGCGTGAGGGCCACAGCACTGCAGGGCAGACAGTGACTGGAGAAACCCCAGGGACTGGTCCCTTGTTGCCACCAGGACACTGTGGACCCATCCAAAGGCTGTACATGCATGGGTGTTCCCGAAACGAGCAGGAATGGCCTAGAAGGACTGAAGTCCTGAAGATCAGGATCTTTCCCCTAAACTGGAGGTGAGTCTTTGATGTCCCTCTGCACAATGCCAGGCCAGGGGACTGCTGGAGAGGACCTGGGACACCCAGGACCAGCGGATTGTGTGGAAAAGAGGCCCACACGGTGCTGCCAGAGGGGTTAAGATGGGGGGGCTCATGGTGGGACAGGCAACCACGCCCTCACCCAGCCTTGTGCCTTCCTGCCCGTTTGCCCGTGACATGCGGACCCGGGTGGGACCTGCCCCCCCTGCCCTCCCCTGCCCTCCCCGTCCCTCAGTGCCGCCGCCCGGGGCTCGGAGAGCCGGCGGCATCGCTGGAACCGCGCCGGGGAGCGGAACATCCCGTTTCCGTGGCAACCGAGTGTCTCCCGGCAGCGGGATCGTCCCCACCAGAGGGCAGTGGCCGCTCGTGGATGCGCCGCTGCCCCGGGGAGGGGCCGCGCTGCGGGGGGCCGGGGGGTGGGGGGGCAGCCGGCCCTACGGCCAGTGCGGGGTCCCAGGATGGGGGGTTCCAGCCCTCACCCCTCCGTCTCGGTCGGAGGGCTTTGCAGCCCGTGGTGGGGAAGGCGCTGCAGGGATCGGATGGCGGCGCCCCGCGGGTGATGGGGTGCACACCCTGCTCGTCCTCGGGGCACCCAGTGCTGTCCTCTGCTGTCACCTCGGGGAGCCCTGGGGTCAGCCCGGGGACATGGACCTGCTGCGGCGGTGACCATCCTCTCCTCCTTGTTGGTCCTCTGGTTCAGCTGACAGCAGATGTTGCTGTTGGCACCTCCAGGGCTGACCTGTCACCTTCTCCCAGTCCATGGCACTGTTTGCTCTTTTAATCTCCCTTTTATTCCATTTTAAGTGAGATCCAGGCCAGTCTGATCCCACAGACCTTCCTTAAAGCCTCTCTTTAAGGTGCTCAATCAGTTAGTTCAAGTGAAACTGATGCAGATCTGAATCTCGATGGTCCCTCCAACGCCTCCCAAGGAAGGAGCTCAGATCGTCCCAAGGGAGCCACACCATGCTGGAGGGGCCTGATTCCTCTCCTGGTGGGGCAAGACCCCTTCTCAGCTCGCTTAATGCATCTCCAGCTCCATCCTGCCTTGGCACTGAAGCCATGTGAACTGGTGCCAAAAGCACATCACCACCATCAGTAACATTGCTAAGACAAGCCCTCTATTTACATATTTTATAGCATTAAACATGCACTGCAGCCCACACAACACACCACGGGGGCTTTGTGTCCCCTTGACAGCAACTCCTCTGCTTGGTGGGGACACCAGCTGGCTCTCCCCTGGGTGACCCATCCATTCTGAAGGGAAGCACCAGCAGGATCCCCTACCCTGGGTGTTACAGGGGAGGAGGATGATGAATAAATCCTCCTGCTCCCACAGAAAGGCCTGTTTTGCTCTAGCAGCAGGATGGCCAGGAGTTTTCCCTGCCTTCGGTCCTGTGCCTTTATACAGTGCTGCGCTCAACATTCCTACCCCCTGCCTGCTTTGCCAGACCTGGCTGCACCTTCTCCAGCTCCTTCATCTCCCAGTGCCTTGGCCCCACTGGGGTAGGTGGGTGTCTGGGGGTGTGGAGGGGAGCTGGGGGATCTCTGCAGCATCTTGTGGCCCATGGCCAGAGGGCCTCTGTGTGGACATCACCTCCCTGCACCGGGAAAATGAGGAGACTGGCATTTTAGCCAGATCCTGTGTGAATTTGCAAGAGTCAGAGGGAAATTGTGTGTGGATTTCAGTCCTTGTTTGAATGCAGCTCAGCGCCACAGCATTCCCAGGCTGAGAAGGAGTTTTCCCCGGTCCCTTGCATGGCTCTGTAGCCTCAGGCACACAAGCACAACAAGAAACATCTGTCCTTCTTTCATGCAATCAGTTTCAATCACTAATAATTATCTCTCCTCTTCCTTTTCCCTCCTCTGCTGGCTGCTGTCCTAGTGCAGCATGGCACTACTGGAGACCAGGTACCCACCGGCTCGGTGCCAGGGCTCGCCCAGCACTGGGACACCCAGCCCTGCTTCTTTCTCCTGGCCAGGCGTGGCCAGGGCTTAGCCCTGCTTGCCAGACCCTGCAGCCCTGGGGATTCTCTTGGAAACCCCAGCTCTTGGAAGCAGGTGATGGAAGGACCCCAGCCTTCCTTGCTGGGTAAAGGCAATTTCCTTCTTCTTTGATGGGGAAGAAATCTGTGAGTACAGGCTGGCAAAGCAAAGGCACTAAGGCTTCTTACCCTTTTATAAGGACATTTGCAGGCAGTTGCCTGTTTTTTGGGTGCCTGACCATGGCAATGCATCCCTTGGAGCCAGCATCCATCCCTTGGAGCCAGCATTCATCCCTTGGAGCCAGCATTCATCTTCTCCTTCTGGAGCAGGAAGGAAGTGAGGATGGTTTCTTAGTGCAAGAAAACACAACCCCCAAACCCCATCATTCTTGTAGCTGCAGGGTTTGAGGTGGGCACTCAGCTGGAGGGGTGACCCTCCTGCTCGCAGGCAGGTTTCAGTGTCCTGGGGAGCTCTGCACCCTTAGCCCGGGTGGTGGAGTGAGAGGGGGCTGTGGGGGCTGGCAGGGCTAGGGCTGGCTCCCATGCCTCGCTGCTGGGCTCCTGCCATGGGGGCTGTGACGTGCCAATGGCAGAGCAACGGGGGGATGTTTGTGTGGCTGGTGAGGCAAGGTGTCAGGGCAAAGTTGGGTTTACACTCAGCTTGTGGGGTTAGATCTGGGCTTGTTTTAAACAGTGGCAAGTGGTGAGCTCCTGACACTGAGTACCTGTGAAGATGACACATATATATATATTTACACATCTGTTATTAACCTAAAACTATATATATAACAAAGTATAAGAGTACCTATCTTGGTTTTTTATGGAAATTCAGGGCTCTGAGTCCTTGCAGAAAATAGAAAAGGACTGATGAACCCTGCAGATTTCCAGAGCTGGTCCATGCCCAGCTTCTCGGTACCAATGCACCAGGGGATGACCCTGCGAAACGGGCGTATTGGAAAGAAACCCTGAGGATACCCAGTCCGTGTTTGGACATGACATTTATCACAGCTCAGCTCTTCCTCCAGAGCAGGACACTGAGTATCATACAGGTCTCCCACATCAGCTGCTAGAGCAGGTTCCCCTGCTGCGGACAGAAGGAGGTTTGGGGAGTCCTCAGCACCCCCTTTTCTGCAAATGACCTCGGTGCCCATCTGAGTTCCTGGCTTCCCATGAAAGAGGGGAGAGTCACTGATTTCCAGGGCTGCTGGACCATGTAGTTTGACCTCCCATCACCTGAGTAGCCCCAAGATGTCCTGACAACACAGCTCCCCAAGAGCTTCTCGTGGAGGCAGGTGGTGAGTACTCACCTCTCCTTTTCAATCTGATGGGAGAGAGGAACTGGCTCACTCCCAGCTCCCTTCCAGAACTGGTCTCTGCTGGAGCACTCAACAGTGTGTGGTGTTCCCTGAGCAGGTGAATCAGTGACCACCTCTGAAGTCATTGCACTTCATCATCAAACCAGCACATCTTGTCCCCCACAGCCTTGGCCTGGTGGCGAGATGCTCCCTGCGTGCTGTGAGCTCCATGAGGGCAATGGTTGCCCGAGCACCAAGTTCTGGGACCATTGCTCTTCCAGTGCTGTGGCTGCCTCTATGTGTACAGCGATCTTTCTATTTCCATCAGCTCGAGCAGATCACTGGGACTGCTGCAGGGATGGCACCTACCTAACTGGGGAGCTTTCTCTGTCGGCTGGAAATTGTAAGCAGATCATGAACTGCGGTGGTGGCTGAAGGTGAAAGCTGTGCAGAGACATGGGGACCTCTGGAGCTGTTCATGGGGGTTGCTCATTTACCATAGGCTTTATATTTGGGATTTTGCACTCACATCCTTTTGCACTCACATCCTGACCTGCTGGCCGGGCCACTGCCATGGTGGCCAGTGAGCCCTGCTGCAGAGGCTCTGGGTATGTCCCTCACCCAGGGCCACTGCGGTAGTCTTCAGAAGTAATCATCAGGGCACAGTAGTCTTCAGGAGAAGAATGGACAGGAGCTGTTTAACCCATCAGAGCAAGACCTCCTCCCAAACCTACCCATCCATGGCCCCGTCGATCACCCTCATGCAATGCAGCCTCACCTGCTTGGAGCCAAGGTGTGCAGAGCTGGGACTCCTTCCCACCTCCAGCAACCCAAAGTGGTGCCTGCAGTTGAAGCCAGCCTTGTCGGCTGGCTTGCAGACAGGCAGCAAAGGACCGTCCCTGAAGGTGGTGGCTTCTTTTACCTTAGACACTGTTCTGGCCCTCTCAGAGAGCCTGCCTTGCACTGGAGATGACAGTGTCCCTTTGCTGGGTTGAAATATCTCTGGCTTTAGGGGACCATGATGAGATGGATCCTGTCCCAACATGCATGCCGAGAACGTCCAGATGGAGAATTAGCGTAGAATATCAGATGCTCCTCACGTCTTTCCAGAGAAACCTTTGAGTCATTTGCTCCGAGGCTGTGTGGGTGTGCGGGTATTTGTGCTCATGCACGTGGGCTTGCACCTGGCTACTTGTGCAGGCAAATTCATCCTGTGCCCATGCCTGCACCCTCCGGGCACACTCGGGCCCTGCGCTGTGCCCCTGCACGCTCGGGGCAGGGGGGGCGTTGCTGAAGAGCATGGGCAGACCCCAGTGCCCATGGAAGTCACTGGATATCCACGTAGGCGGTAGAGGAGGAGGTAAGGCTCCTGGCGTGGCCACCATGGCTCTGCGCACCGATGTTCTTGGAGCAGCACGCTGTCTGAGCAGAGCAAGCTGGCAGAGACGAGATAACATGCCATGGGGAGCAAAGCCTCTTGGATCACCTCTAAAATGCCTTATGAGATCAGACACTTATCACCTTAAATCCCCAGCTTGTCCTAGGTCACGTACCACAACCGGTCTATTACTAATATCATTAAGATCCCTTTGCTGGCTTCTAAATAATAAGCATAGGCGGGGACGCTGTGATTAATGGAGGGCTGATGGATGAAACCCCCTGTCACCATTTAATACCTGTAACAATAGATTCATTAACTAGGATTAGTTTCAGACATAAGCTTTCTATACCCATGGCTATTACTCACTCAGTTCATTAACAGGACAGCATTAGTTCTGGTACCTTTGAGCTAGAATACATCCTGCATACCAATGATGCCCGGCACTGTAACTTTCAGGAAATCCAAAGACTGTTTATAAAAAGCTGGAATCTCTTAATTCAAACCTGTCAGCGAAGGCATTTCTGCCTCATTTTCGGCATGCTTCATTTCTGAAGGTGAAGGATGGAGGTGATGTGCCAAAATACAGCTTCCCGCTGCCCCAGCTCTTGCCCTGGGTAGAGGCTGTGGGCTGGGGCGATCCGTGGGGTGATCTCTCTGGGCTTGCTGGGCGCTCACCACGGCGTGGCACTCTCGTTTCCCAGGAACTAGCTCCAGAGAGTTTTACACGGTGGTTATTTCCCCACGCCACCAAACGTGCTTAAAGGGACTGGCTGTGGGTTGCTGCATCCTGAGGATTTATCCCCACACAGCATTCTCCTAGGTTTGGCTAGTCCGTGGGTAAGAAGGAAAACACTTTTGTACCATATCTGGTGTGGTTTTAAACATATTTCTGCTCCTGGAGACAGGTGATTGGACACTGCTTGGTGGGGATGTGGTGGATGAGATGATGGGGGATCTCTGGTGTCTGGAGAAATGTTCAACAAAGTGTCTGCAGAAGGTGACCGGGGGAGGTCACAGTGGCACTGGGCGAGTGCAGTCAAGGAGATGCAGAGACTCTGTGACGTACCTGGCCAGTGTGAGATACAAGGGGACGTGTTTGATTGTCACACAGGGAAATGCTCCAGCTGTAATTGCCAGATGTTTGCTTAGCTTGGGATTTTGCAGTGGTGGCTTTGCTGTGATGGGGCATTAGGCGAATGAGGCTTGTCTCCTCTTGCCGAGTGAAAGAGCAAAGCTAGAGGGATACCTGCCTGGCTTGGTTTTCCAGAGGCCCTCCTGTACCTCCTCTAATGGGGAGTCGGGGTACGGTGTTCAGGAGGGAGGTGATTTCTGCAGTGCTGTTCAGTGGGTGGTTGCACAGGTTGGGTGGGTTGTCCTGAAAAGCCCCTGTGTCTCGGGCAGTCATAGGGTTGGGACTTATCCTAGAGTGGCAAAATACACATTTTCCAGTACTTCTAGACGAGCCCTCTGCAGGGTAACTGGTGCCCAGGGAGCAAGGACACGGCATCAGCTGCCCATTCCCAGCGCACAGAGGAGGGATGAGAGGTCCTACCATTTGGGTTTGGCTGCTGCGCTCACACGGAGACCGGCTGCGCACGGGATACTCCCCTTGTCAGAAAAGCCATGGAAAAATGTACGTGTATCCAAAAATATTTGAGAGTTGAAGTCAATCTGCAGGATTTTAGTCTACTGTGGAAAGTGCCTTCTCAGTTTATCATAATAAGTGTGATAAGTTCATTGTTACAGAAAATGCACAATATGTTTGGCCCAAAAAGCAAAATAAGGCTTCTGAGGATACAAAAGCAAAGCTGAGTTCCTGCATTTTGATACATTTCAATCTCAGCCTCCTCCCTATTAGTATGCAGTGCTGAGCCAGGGGGGTAGGAGCTGCGATTTTGCACATATGGAAAGATAGGAAAGATAACCCATTTCCTCCAAGAACATTAACATGGGCTGGAAGAAATCACTTTGGGATTGACGGAGAGGAACCGGGGCGGGAGGGGGAAGGAGAAGAGGTAATTACATTGCACAGATAACGATTTAGACGGCACGAATGGAGATCACGAACCCCAGCCCTGTGGTCGGGAGGCAGGAGGGGTACATGGAGCACGGTGGGGCTGCAGGACATCCCTCAGAGCAACCTATGGTGTGTGCTCCTGGTCCACCCGTGAACGATGGGGATTATGAAGGTCTTGGAAGATGCCACGCTCATAGTGCCTTGTTTGCAGCAGAAGGTCGGAATGGTCTGTTAGACTAGAGGTTAATTTGAGGGGCAGCTTCAGGTCAAGTATGGAAAGAAATGAGGCTCTGCGAGCTCTGGTGCACGCCAGCTGGTCCAGCTGCAGGGAGAGCAGTTTGACCAGAGCTGCTTGATTGCTCTAGAGGGCAACAAGGAGTTGAGAGTAGTGCACCTGGGGCAGATTAGCCCCATGCACTGGTCCAGGCTGGGACACGACTGGCTGAGCAGAAGGTTATGGAGGAGCTGGAGGTTATGGTGGTGTCTGGACTGAGCACCAGCCAATGGTGCATGCTCCCTGCACGTAAGGAAATGCTCTGGGCTGTGCTGGGGCAGCCACAGCCGGCAGATGAAGGGCAGTTATCCCCTCCACACAGCATGGGTGAGGCTGCATCTGGAGCACCGTGTCCAGTGCTGGGCCCCCAGTTCAAAAGGGACGTGGGAAAACTGGAGCGAAGGGGTGGTGAGGGGTCTGGGGACACAACCTGAAGGGAGAGCGGGGAAATGTGAGCTTGTAACAGCCTGCAGATTCCTGAAGGTTAGATACAAAGATGATGGAGCCAAACTCTTCCTGGCTGTGGCAAACACATTATCAAGGGACAATCTCTCCACGAGGGAGACACAGGCATCTCAATTCTTGGTGAGACTTGGCAAGGCGAAGCCATGGCTACCCCCATCTAGTGCTGACAACAGTCCTGCTCCACACAAACTGGGACATCCAACTGTTCCCACCACCAGCGCTGCTGTGACTGTGACTGGGAGCGGTTGCACAGAGGGAGCAGAGGACCTCTGTGGCCAGAGAGACCCTGGGGAGAGCCCACCCCACAGGTACCCAATGTTCCTAGGGCTCCCACTCGCACCGTCCTGCTCCTGCCCATGTCCCAGCTTGGTCACAACAGCCAAGGATGGCACCACCTCCCTGATCTGAACTTCAGCAGTGCTGGTGGGGTCGGTGAGGAGCTGGCACAGCTGGACAAGGGTCCTGGTCTCTGTGCCTGGGAGAAATGAGCCCCTGCTCCATCCCATGCAGCGGGCAATCCCTCAAAACAGCGACAGGGATTTTCTGTAGGGAGGATTTCAATAGAAATGGAGAGGAGGGATGGGAAGGGATGGAGGGAAATATATTTTTTTTTCCACTGCAGATTTCAGCTTTTAATCAAAAACCAAAACCAGACTTTGAAAATTTTCACTCATTCTGATGAAAGATTTTTAATGAAAACTGAAATTGTCCATAGGGAATAGAAGCTTAAAAAAACCCCAAACAAATAACAAAGTCAATCAACCGTCCCACCAAATTCAAGCCACAAACAAGTTTAACAGCCAAGTGGGAAGAAGTGGTGTGACAGCAATGGGAAGGGTGTTGGGGTGCGTGGCCATGATGGAGAAAGGGGTGGACGAGTGGTGGTCAGGGAGATTTGGGACACACAGAACTGCAGTGTGTGATGTGGGATGTGCCTGAAGGGTTTGCTCATGTCCCATCACAGGCTGCTGTCCTGTCTAGCTGCCAGAGGGATGTGGGGAGGCTGGGTGGCCACAGCTCCAGGGACAGTGGCCACGTTGGGTCACAGCTGCTTCAGCGTGTGGCAGGTCAGGGGTGTGGGTTCCCTGCACATCTGCCGGACGCTGCCTGCTTCACCCCTGCCAGAATCACATGAGGTGCTTCCTGGCACACGTGTGTTCTGGGTGCACACACACATCTGTGCACACACACACATTTGTGCACTAAAGAAGGGGTGCAGCTCAGATGGTTTCACCACTAAAGAGGTAGATACCAAAGCTAGCAAGAGGAAGGTGACCATCCCCTTGGAGAATAGGCACAGTGATGGTGGAGGAAGCTCTTGCACCCTACCCCAGCGGTGCCGTAGCAGGCACGATTCCATGAAATGAGCTCAACTCTCATTTTTGAGTCTTTTGTGTGAAAAAGGATCAGACCCACCTGTGCATGCCTCAAACGCAGGTTCGCTTGGAAATGACGGAGGAAGCGAAGCTCGCACCTGACCCTGGTCCTAATCCAAGAAGAGCTGAGGCAAGTCAGAAAGCAGGTCCCACCCGCGGTAAGTGGTAGGTACCCTGTGTTTATGGTAATAACAATAATTTACCCTTCAATATCACCTTCCAGCTGAAGAGCATAAAGCCCTTTGCAGGCATTAATTATCATTAGCCTAATGACATGGTTGATGAAACGGAGGCTGTGAAAGCTGGAGTGATTCACCCAAGGTCCCAAGGCCCCTGCAGTGGCAGAGGCAGGAGGTGCAGGCGGGTCTCCTTGGTGCAGGCAGGGGATGCAGGGCAGGCTCTGACCTCGGGGGGGGCACCGAGAGCTTCATCTTTGGGGAAGTCGGAGGGGGACTGGCTGGCTGTGGGTTGGAAGTGTGACAACTTCCCACCTCCTCCCTGGGACATCCCTGCTGACTGGGGATTGCTCCACAAAGGTGGAGTGGGTGGCAGCAGGTGGCAGGCAGCATGGAGCCCAATGGAGCCCAGTGCTCCATTTTGTCGGGGTCTCTGGAGCCCACAACATCAGAACGACATGGAGCTGTTGGAGCGGGACCAGAGGAGGCCACGGAGATGCTGGGAGGGCTGGAGCCCCTCTGCTGTGAGGACAGGCTGAGAGAGTTGGGGGGGGTTCAGCCTGGAGAAGAGAAGGCTCCGGGGAGACCTTAGAGCCCCTTCCAGTCCCTAAAGGGGCTCCAGGAAAGCTGGGGAGGGACTCTGGATCAGCCACAGGATGAGGGGGAAGGGTTTGACACTGAAAGAGGGGAGATTGAGATGAGATGTGGGGAAGAACCTCTTTGCTGTGAGGGTGGTGAGAGCCTGGCCCAGGTTGCCCAGAGAAGCTGTGGCTGCCCCATCCCTGGAGGGGTTCAAGGCCAGGTTGGAGGGGGCTTTAAGCAACCTGGTGTGGTGGGAGGTGTCCCTGCGCAGGGCAGGGGGTGGCACTGGATGGGCTTTAAGGTCCCTTCCAACCCAAAACATTCTGTGATTCTGTGATTTTACGAGCCGGACAGTGGCTGGAGGAGCCCCACGGTTTTGGGGATCACAGTGCTGGGACCCTCCTGTGTGTGCCCAGGCTGGTTGTGATAGCAGCACAGGCAGCCGGGGATCCAGGGAGCTTTGCCCGGGAAGTGCAGGGGGGTGTGGGCAGAGCTGTCGGAGCCCCCGGGGCTGCAGAGGGCAGTATGGTCAGGGCAGAGCATCTGATGTGGGGTGCAGAGCCCAGCTCGGCACAGGGCTGGCAGCGAAGGCTGGGGCACAAGAGGCTGTTAACATGGAAGAGAAATTTTCTTTTAAGGCGTGGAATGATTTATGGGTTATTGCTGGCTGTGACAGGGTCGGCTGCCAGGCCTGGGTGATTTGGGGTTGGGGGGTGCAGGAGGATAATGGGGACAAATTGGGGCTTGAAGGAATGTGCTCCATGCGGAGCAGGGGGAGGCAGGGGGGCAGAGGAGTTGCCACCTTCTCCTCCGTTCCCAGACACAACCTGCTCTCATTATCCTGAGCCACCACAGGCGCTAACGCACACAAATATATTCTAATTTATTAGAGCTGGCAAAGATCTCTTTGCAGAGAGCGAACGTTTTATTTCTGAGGCTCAGTGGTTCAAGTGTTTGAAAGGGCAGCATTCTCTGTGCCTCCAATGTGGGGCTAATGATAATCTAAATTAGTTATTGGAAATAATTACCAAGGCTTTATTGTGCCAAGCATAGCAGAGCCCTAGAGAGCAGTCGCGCTCAGACACGGCCATGCAGCTAAAAGCTTTGATGCTTCATTAATATTCAAGGGGAGTCTTTGGCTGTTTTCCCTCCTCCCCTCGCGAGCTGCTGCAGCTCTCTCAATGAACCCGAGGCCTCCGGTGACACCGGCGAGGGGCCTGCCCATTGAAATTAGCAGCGGTACAATATCAAAGTTCACTGCACTCCTAATCTCAAATGGAAAAGGTGGGTTTTGGAAGATGCTATCGCTCTGCGCGGTGGCGAGGATTCAGTGCTGAGACGGCTTCTTCTGGCTCCAGGCGCCTGGTTCCAGGCTGAGATAATGCTGGAGAGGTAGCATCTCCAAGGTTGTCCTACACAGCTGGGTTTTATGATATAATGGACCAAACCGGCTGCATAATTAATCAGCCTATATTTTTCCCCTAGTAAATCTTCCTGTGATGGGCAAACAGAAGCCCTGGATCTGTGTTTGCCTGCCAGATCCACGGTGGTGCATGTGTGTCTTTTTCTTTTTCTTCTCCCCATCTCTGTTTTGGAATAAACGCTGTGATTTGAAAGTGACTCCAGCACTGTTCATGAGGATGTGGGGATCTCAGGGCTGCTATTATTTTTTGCATGTGAAGCAGCTGCAGCCTCCCTTCCAAAAAAACCTTTGGGCTCTGAGCAGGACGGCAGGATGTATTTTTGGATGCGGACTTGGCCTGGCAGGGCTCCAGGGAGAGTTTCCTCTCCTCGCTCAGGATTCTGCACTAATCAACCATTCAGCCCGGTGCCGGCGGGCAGGGCTGGGAGCGGCGGTACCGTCCATCTCACAAATGATAACCATGCCCAGCACATCTCCGCAGAGCCCCGTGGGCATGACCCGCCACCGCCAGAAGCGATGGCAGTATTCCTCCCGCTCAGCGAGGACCGGGTGTAAAGAGAAAATCCTTCTAGTTTTCAAGATGTGGGGCAGCCGTTGCGCCTGTTTTCCAGGCAAGTGGCATCGGGATGCACATTAAATCGGGATAACCCAGGAATTTCAACCCCCCTGCCCTTATAACGCAGACCAAACCTCCTCAAACCCCATCAATCTTTGAGCAAATCCTGCCACGCTCTGCAGGGCTGTTGTGCCTCCTTGGAGGTGCGGGACAGGGACGGACCCCGCGGGCTGACGGGGGCGGTGGGCGCAGGGAGCCTTGGTGCCGCGGCAGGATGCAGTGTGCGATGAGTCATTCCCCAGGTCGCACTTCCATCCCACGCCGTCTCAGTGGGTGAGTTATGGGACTTCTCCTCTGCTGAGCAGGCACAAATCATCGGGGTCTGTCAGGAGTCAGGATGAAGTGGGCTGGCTGGAGAGTCCACACTAGTCCTTTAACAAGATTGATGCTTTGCCGCTTCCCAGGTCTGAGTTCAAGAATCTATATTTTATTCCTTTCCTTCTCTCCCTTCTCCCTGCCCTGCTCGCCGCTGCAGAAACCTGCTCTTATAATTCCTGGTCAGGTTTGCGTGTGCAAGGTGGTAATGTGTCTCCCTGGGAAGAAAAAAATTGTTTCTAGGAAAGATTTATGAGGAATGAATTATTTAACCTCACACTCCTGGCTACCCTCGTGCCTGCCCACCAGCACAGACTCTGGGACTGGAGAACTTCATCTAAGGAGACCCAGGTCCAGATGGACCAACGTCCGACCAGTGCTTCTTGGCATGTGGTGTGGGGCTCCCTGGGGACCCAGGTCGGGACAGGCCAAAGCTGATGGTGGGTCTGTGAGGTGCAGATGCTCCTGCTCCTCCCTGCCCAGCTGCAGCCCTCACAGCCTGCCTGTCCGCGAGAGCACTGTGGAAGAAAGGAAAGCAGGGAGAAAACCAAAGGTGAACAGCTGGTAGAGCATCTGGAGTGGCCTTCTGCCAAAGCAGGGCATCTCTGCCCCACCAGGGGAGCCACGGTGGAGCTCCACCAACATGAGCCCACTGTTGGCCAAACCCAAGAGTCACCTCCATCACATGGGCTTGGAGCTTCCCTCTGTGTCTTTGCCTCCATGGGAGCCAGGCAAGCCCATCCTGAGCCCCACAGGAGTGATGGGGCAGCACGGGGAGGTGGTGTATGGGGCAGCAAGGGGGCAGGCAGCAGGGCAGGGCTGGTGTGGGACCATGGTGTTGGTCATTCCCAGTGGCTGGTGCATGCCATGGCCAGGAACACAGAACAGGCCAGCCCAGGGTTTTGCAGACCCGGGGCAAACCAAGAGGGATAAAACGTGTTTGCAAGATATTTTTCCCTTGAAAATAAGGATTTCTGCAGGAAGTGCCTGTCTGCAGCGAATTTCCACAAAGAGAAAAAACACACACAAAAAATCAGTTTGTGCAAATTGAAAACAAAAACCTGCCAGACGTTCCCTGCTCCTCACTCGCTCGCCCCCTCGAAGAAATATTGGCAGAAGATGGGGAAGGGAAGGGAAGCCAGAAAACTTTTGAAGAAAAATATTAATGAAAACCAATCCCTTTCTGCTTATTTTTTAATTTCCAAAGGGGAGATAAAGAAGTCCCTGCCCTGCCTTGTGGACTGGTTCAGTCCTGCTGCCGCTTGTTGAAGAGCCAGCCCAGAGCCCTTGGACCTGGGCACATCTTGCTCTGCCAACCGCTCTCCCATGGGCCTGGGGTCCTGGAGCAGCTTCTGATCCCCAGGAAGCACTGGGGAATGGGTCCTGTCTGGGGAACTGGGTGATGATCCCAGGCAGGAGAGGAGCACCGGCACAATAGGGAGCTGGGCAGAGATGCTGTGTTTGGAGAGGGGTGGATGGAGATGGGATGTCTATGCTGGAGGCATGGAGCAAAGGAGAGCATGGGGTGCTCAGGGGTCTGGAGAGCCCTATCCAGCATAAGAGTGGCCTGTCTGAGCAAAAGACCCTGGAAACCCCCAAAAGGAGTCCCAAGTATTAGCCTGTCTGGGGACCATCTGGCCTAGAGACAGAGCCACCGTCAGGATGTCCCACGGCTCCAGCCCCACAGCACTGCAGCAGCAGGAGACGTGGGAATGGTTTTCTTTCCAGCCGTAAGCCAAGAGGGCCAGGAGGGGGGTCAGACATGAACACGACAGCAGGATTTGATGGGGGCAATGGAGTTCACAGTATTTCTCTCACAAAATGTGCTGAAGGACTCAACACCTGCTTTCTGAAGGCTGCTCCTCCTCAGCCACAACACAGCACCCTGATGGAGGGGAGACCACCCCACTGCTGCCATCCTTAGCACCAGCTCCCAAAATACCTGACTTCGCTGGGGCATCAGACACCAGCCGTTAGCAGCATCAGGCAGAGTCCCTCTGGGATGACCTGCTGATGGGAATAAGTCACCTCCAGGAGAGCCAGCTAGGTGCGATGATCGGGGAGAGGCAACTGCAGGCAGAAGAAAAGGAGTCTGCTGGCAGTGCTGCGTACGGTGGGATAGTGGGATCCTGCACAGGGGAGCACTGGAGTTCCACAGCGCAGTGAGATCCTGCAGTTCAGCAGAGTGCTTTGGGCATCCTGGGATCCCACCACATCACTGGGGTGCTGGAGTGCATAGGGTGTTGTATACTGGGTTCCACTGGATTTCACTGGGGTCTCCTAGGAGGATGGGACATAGTGTGGGAGTCCCTCCTTGGGGTGGAGAGCACCGGGACTTCACCAGGCAGTGGCACAGTAGGACTGTGCAGGTGGATAGGGTACACTGGGGTCACGGGGACGTGGTGGTTTCTCCAGGGACAGCAGGATGAGCAGGCAGCGCTGTGCAGCAGCTCTCTGCTGACAGCAGGACTGTCACGAAATGGCATCTGCTCTTGAGGAAAGGGCAAGGCAGGCATCTGGAGCCTGACCCTTCTCAGCTCATGAAGGTTTGATTGGGGAGATGGTGCCCTCCTGGGCTGCTGTGCAAGGGCAGAGCTGGGCCACCTTGCCTGATTTTACAGGATGCTCATTCCTCTGGCCAAGTCCTGCCTGTGCTGTCTCTGGGCTTCCCAGCCCAATGTCATGGCGATACAGAAGCAGGTCCTGCGAGGGGACTCCAAGGCTAAGGGGGTCTGAGAGGGGGCTGTGGAGTACCAGGGGGGTGAACTGCAGTGGGAGGCATTATCAGTGAGGCTTGAATGGTCAGGATGGAGGAGGACATCTGCCTATTCCTCTCTTTCACGTGTGGGTGTGGGATGTGCAGTCCAGGTCTGCAGTCATCTCCATCCACTGACCCCCCTCTCTGTGCAGCCACTGACTTCCACCACTGCAAAACACACCAACCTTCCACCTGCAGCTGCTCCTAATCCCTTTCCTGCATCATGCAGGCCCCTTGGGAAAAAGAATAAGGAGTCAGAAGAAACTGCCCTTCTCCTGTGGGAGAAGAAGCTGGAGGAACTGGTCGGGATGAGCTCTGCTCCCTTTGCTGCTGGAGCTGAGGTGGGCACAGCCATCGCAGCACTTGCTGGCCCCCAGCGTGGTATGTGCTGAGCATGGCAGGATGCTGTGGTGGTCCATGCGGGCATTACCTCTCTGAAGAGGTGGGGTTGCATCATGCAGCTCTGGCAGTACCACTCTCCGTCCTCCCACAGGAATTTTTCACCCCTCCAGGGAAGCCCAAACGCTCCAGGAAGACTTAACCTCCCAAGCAACATGGCTGGGAGAGCCAGGAGGAGAGGCATCTGAGAGTGCCTGGGGTAGGAGGAACACAGTAATTCCTCCCCGCGCCCTGCACTGAGCCAGGTCTGCTGGAAGGGCAGCTCGGGCACAGGGAAGGAGCAGAGACCGGTGCTGCCTTGGCCAGGAAAAGCAGGACCCATTTGCCTTTGTATGCCATGAGTTCATCGGGTCTCTCTCACCCCCTTGGCCCAGCTGCCCTGGACCAGAGGAAATGGTCTGAAGTTGGGGCAGGGGAGGTTTAGATTAGATATTAGGAAGAATTACTCTACTGAGAGGGTGGTCAGGCACTGGAACAGCCTGCCCAGGGAGGTGGTGGAGTCGCCATCCCTGGAGGTATTTAAGGAACGTGTAGACATGGCACTTCAGGGCATGCTCTAGTGCCCGAGATCGTTGTTTTGGTTTTTTTGTGTGTGTATTGTTGGACTCGACGATCTCAAAGGTCCCTTCAAAACATGAAGATTCTGTGATTCTGTCCTGGCTGGGCTTATCCCGGGAGCAAACCTCACACCAGGGCATGGACCTGCCTCCACCACCCCGCTGACCACACACCCACCACCCTGGGACCGTGGCAAAATAGGGGTTTTTAAATGCCAGAAAACCTCCGCAAATACTGTTTTGTGGTAACCAGCCACATGGCTTCAGTCCGCAGAGATGTCTGAGCAGGCACAAAAAGCCTTACAAGGCACACAAGAAGGATTACACTTCCCGACGTGCATACATGCGCTGTACGCACACAGTCATGCTTACGCCGTGTGCATCCAAAACAATGCTCAAAGACACCCACAATAATGCCTCCAGCTTTCAGTTAAAACTAATTTTAACCAGCGAACACCTGCCAAATTGATTTTACGGGTTTGACACCGGTAAATCACTTGAAATTTCAAGCCTCCACAAAATTTGCATTCTGCTATTTTCACGTCTCTTGGAAATTCTCGACTTTGGCTGGTTTCACTGTGGAACTTTTTTACGAAACAGCCCAGGGGCCAGGAGCTGGAAAGGAGTAGAAAAATGGCAACACGAGCAACTGCTGGGAAACACTGAATGGTTTGCGCTGTGTTTTTGGATCTGGCTTATCAGGATACTGAGTTTGATGGACTTGTCTGTAGGGGATAAAAACCTTCACCTGATGGAATCTGGCTTGTGGACAGGGTTCCTCGTGGTTATCTCCCAAAACAGACAGCAAATTACACTCTTGTACGTCTGAGTGGCTCAGGAGGGCAGCTTTGCTGAACCCTGTCTATAATGAGTTTGGAGCCTGCACTTCATGTATTCTGTTTTGCTCAAGGGAAGGATGAAATCCACAAGTGATTGTGATGGTCCTGACTGATAAAATCATCTCACAACGGTGCCTTCCCTGGAAATGGTTGCAGGAGTGGTATATCACTTGGATTCTGGTGCGTCTCTGCATAGCTGGATGAGCTGGGCCCAAAGAATAGCCATAAACCCAGGTTTTATTCTTTGTGACCCTGATCTGTTAAGCAGTTAATGGTGCTTGTGTGGAGAGCTGTTCTGTTGCTTTTGTATAACAAGGACACAAGAAATGAAAAATCAAAGTGTCTTTAAGGTGTTCCTGAAAACAACAATGCTGCTAGAGGAGGATTTTTCTCTCTGAGCTTTTTAATGGGATGGATATCTTACACTGCAGCATCCTGGCTGTTGTGTGGATGAATGTGTCCTGCAGTTTCTTTCTCCTCTAAGTGGGCTGCTTGTGGCGAGGGGTCAAAGGGGTGTAACCTTTGCTGTTTGTATTACACGGCCTGATTCCCCTCTCACTTGCAGCCATGCAGAAAGGGAAGAAGAGAGGCGATGTACATGGGGTGAGGTTGATAGAAGCCAGAAGAGGATACCCTTATTCTGATCCCCGTGCTACCCACCACCTTGTCCTCCCAGTGCTTGGAAGTGCAATGGGGCTGTGACAAGAGAGCACTGTGGAGGAGAGACCCAAAAGTGCAGAAACAGCTGGATGCTGTGGGGGAGTGAAACAGGAAATTTAAAGCAATATAGAAAAGGAGAAAAGAGGGACTATAAGAAAACTGAAGAGCTGCAGATACCTGCTGTGTGAAAAGACCCGAAGGGCAGTCTGAACAAGGAGTGACCCCTCAGAAACAGGGTCAGAAGCCCAAGGCCAAAGGAGGACGCAGGTGGTAGACCAGAAAATGGAGTGGACACCTAGGTTTGGTGCAGCAGAGGTCAGGGAGGAGAACCACAAGGCAGGCCATAAAAAAGAAAACAGCAGCTAGTCCTAAAAGAAGAAAGATAGAGATAACAGTGTTAGCCAAGAAACAGAAGTTGAGGTGAAAGGGGGCCTGCAGAGAAGGGGACAGAGCAGATGAAGGTGTGTGGACTCTCCCGGCAGGGACAAGTTTTGGCCACGTTTCTGCTTTCACATGCCAAGAGTATCTAGGCCAAGATGGGGAAGATGAGCAAAGAGAAGAAAGACTTCAGAGGACTTCTGTGGTTGCCTTTTGGAGAAGGGCAAGGAGCGAACCCAGTGGAGTTCAGTAGGTGATCTGAGTCTGTGGAGAGGGCTTTGCCACTGGAAAGCATTAGTGGAAAAAGGGTTGTTCTCAAAAGTGGGATTTCCCCTGGGGACTTTGGGAGCTGGTCTTCTGGGGCTGAAGCTGGCAAAACCAGTAAGGGGGATTTATGACAAGAGAATTCATAAAGATGGGGGGAAAATGGGGGAAGATGCTGCCCAGCCTTCACATTGCCTGAGCACTCTGCACTGGCACTGGTGAGTATTCCCTTTCTGAACCCAGCAATGACAGTGTGGAAATGGAAGTGATGACTGCCTTGGTGGGAAGAAAGCTCCAATAGTTTAATGCACTGAAATTATGGGGAACCACCTCACCTCTGCCTCAGAGTCCTGGGAGAATTGGTTCATGAAGGAGCAGAACTGGGAGCAAGGAGTCAGTCCAAGGCACTGCCACCGTACTGGAGACTGTAAAGCATGTTTCTTAACTGGTAAATGCAGGGTAGATAATCTGGCCTCTGTCATATATAAAGTTTTTGAGCTTATGTTAAATGGGGCAACTGTTAAAGGTGATGAGGTGTTTGGAAAAAAATGGAATACAACGTGGGTTCTCCAAAGGCAGCTTGTCAGAGACTGAGCAAGCTGTGGCTTTTCTGCACAAAGGCAATGCGTTGCGTTGCATCTGTCTAGATTTAAACAACTATCGGATAAAGCACCTCTGGGAAATTATTGGCCAACCTAGAGAAGATGGGATCACAGAATTAAAGTGGATAAAGAACTTGTGAAGGGTGAGTCTGCAGTGGATGATATTAAAAGGAGGTTAACAGGAGGAAGAAAGATAAGTGATGAAGTTCCCTGTGGATGGGTCTTGGGACTGTCTCAGTGAGTGTTTCCTTTCTTGGCCTTGGTTGCACCCTGCCTGGAATACACATAGAGCGGGAGGATGACCATGTCAGTAGGAGCAGGGCAACCAAGAAAGGAAGAGCAGAGAGCAGCAAGGAGCAGGAGAGCACTTACCTTGCCAAAAGCCGACGTCAGGCAAGCCTTCCAGCCAGCAAACGGACGGCACCTCCTTGGCTGAGAGCTCAGATAAGACCAGGCAGAAACAGTTCAAGTATTTCTGTACTGATGCCAGGAACATGAGCAAAAATGGAAGAATTAGAAGGCCTCATCCAGGAGGAATGAGTAATCCTGGGAACTGTGGATATGGGAGAACTTATCTTCCAGGGCATAGATGGGAGAACAAGTGTTACAGATACCCATGATCAGAGTCAGATTGTCCTACCAGCCAGAAACTGGGGAGACAAGTTTAGAGTTTGTCTTTCTAACGAGCAAAAAAAGAGAATTTGGCCCTAACGATAACTTCAGACTGGACTACCATGATTTGATTTGGTGCCTTTAAAATGGGTTGGGGTGGACATGAATTGGTCTCTCCCCAGGGTTTGGATGGTGACATGAGGCCTTTGAGAAATGAAACAAATCAGATAATGAGTCTGCCTGGCCAGGGCAGCTCCGAGGACAAATGGCCAGTTCTGCCTGGAGCCTTGATCCCTGCAGGAGGAAAGGGCTGGAGGGAAGGGTCCAGGTCCCCACGATGGACGTGGTCTAAGCCAGGCACAGCCAGAGAGGCGTTGGGAAACAGCAAGAGCGGGAGGGGAGGGAGGCCAAGGCCAAGAAAGGTGGGACACAAGTAGGAAGGGTCAATATAAGGCCTTTGTAAGGAAAACCTAGATGCAGGAAATCTGCAGTTTATGTGAGAAAGAGAGAAACCGAGGCAGGGGGCTGCCTGCATGGCACCAGGAGGATTTTCTGCACAATGATGTTGCCGAGACTGGGAGCCACCTATGGGCACGCTGGGTGCTGGTGCCCTGATGGCACTTGGCTGGTGTGAGTTACTTGTGGAGCCAAGGCTAAAGTGGGGCAGCCTCCTGGGCTTTGCTTTCTCATGGCTGTGAGTGTAACACCCAAGCCGATGGTGGGGTATCACTGCGCCGGGGCATGCTATGGTCTCCAGACTTTCTGTAGGTGTTGGAGGTGAGCTTGTGATGGTGTGGGAAGGGATGAAAGGAGTACCCTGGCCCTAATCTCTGTTCTCTGATTGCTTGCCAGGGTTGTGAACTGGACTGAGTGGCCCATCCCTGTTCCTTTGGGCACCCTAACAAGGCTAGTCCCCCTGCACCATGGGGACGGCACCGCTCTGTTGTGTCAATACTTGCTGGCACGTTTCCTGGCAGCAGAGCCCCAGCCCCTCTGCCCTGAGCTGGGCCAGCTCAGCAGCACCTGCGGCAGCCCCCAGAAGGGCTGGAGAGCAAAGCATTGCACAGGCTGCTTGTCCAAAGCCATTAGTGCTTGGCACCCGACTTCTGGGCAAGTGAGCCAGTTAAGCCGATCAACCCAACATGTGGGCACGAACGCGGGCAGCCAGTAGAGCGTTACCTTCCCTTCCTACACGTGAGGCTCCTGCTCGTCCATCCCTCTCCTGTGACAGTGTCGCAGGGCTGACTCACTCCGTGTGTCACTGCGCCAGCCCCTGGCTCCCCATCTGCGCAGAGATGCTATCGCCCGTCTCCGGGAGCCATGCTGCTGTCCCCTTCCAGCACGGTTTGGGGTCACTCCAGTCCCCTCTCCGGATTGCCCCGGGGAAGGCTGGGCTCCTGCTGTGCCTGTTTCATTACTCGCTTCTTCCTCTCCACCTCCCCATCCCACAGCTGCTGGGCAGCACCTCTGCATCTAGGTCAGGCGGAAGATTTGGCTTCACCTCCTGACTTCCACCACGCCTTAGGTGTGTGGGCAATTAACTCTGCACACACCCTGTCAGCTCTAATTACCCGGCAGAGGCAGCGCAGGAATGGAGCAGCAAAGCGTGTCATCTTCCAGCTGCCCTTTGCCGTGGGGGGCTGGCGCGGGCACTGCAGTGGGCATCGCTGACAGCTGCCCGCACCCCCCTCCACCTCTGGCACCATCCCTCAGCCCCGCAGGACCACCTCACAGCCAGCGGCATGTTCAATGGACCCAACGTGGAGGACTTCATCAGTAACAACAGGTCCATTTGGCACCAAATGTTCCCTTTAGCAATGGCAGAGTAGCCCTGGGGCCTCCGTGTCTGTCTCTTCTTGGTAAAGGTGGACGCTCCAGAGCTGGGCCAGTCCCACCAGAGCTGCATCTCCAGAGTTGAGCCCAGCAGTCTGACAACATTGTGCACGTCCCTGCATAAGGCAAAACACCACAAACAACTCTGCCCCCCACAAAAGCCTCCACAAATCTTCTGTTCAACCCAGTCTCCTCTGCAGTTATTCCCATGAACCTCGAGGCTTGCTCGGCTCGCTGCACCCCAGCATCTCCCTAGGCTTTCTGAGGGGTGGGATGGAGCTGGCTCTTCCCTCAGAGTGAGTCCTGTCTTCATGCCAGACCCCATGTCACTGCTCAGTGCTTGGGCTCTTGTGGATATGGGGAAAGGTTTGGAGTGAAGATTATGGTCTGAGAGAATTCCAGCCAAGCTAGCGCAGGGTTTTGCTGCTGATGTCTGGTAAATGAGCCCCAAATGCCATTTTGATCGGACTGAAGCTGGGGGTGGAGTCTGCATTCAGTGTACAACTGCAGGAAAAAAGGACTATTAAAACATTGTCTTGGTGCATTTTCTAAATGAAACATTTTTATTGTGACACCCCCACCCCCAAAAGAAGGAATAAAAGGAAAAAGAAGGGGAGAAAAGGAAAGTCGTAAAGCATTTCATTTCCTGTAGAACGAATGCTTTGGCATGACCCAAATTCACTCTTCTGATTTCCATTTCTTGCAAGTTAAAACACTTCTCTTTCAATTTGCCTCAGCCTGTATATCCCCCCTTCAGGTTCTCTGCTGGCAACTGGACGAAGAAATTCCCCCATATCCCTGCCCCAATAATGACCCTATTGCTTCACCCCGACAGCTCTCAGTGCCCAATTCCACCCACAGCCACCCAGGGCTGGGGGAGCAGGGTCTGCCCCACTGTGAGCCCAGGAAATCCTTCCCTGGGGGGGCTCCCGGGAAACCTGATGGGGAATCTCTGTGCCCAGAGATGGGAAATGAATGAAATTGGTTTCCAGCACTGCATATGCCGAGCCCCATCAGGGAGGGGTGTCTTTCCTTCATGGGAGCGGGGTGTACTGGAAGAGGGTGGTGGGTGATGGGGCAAGGGTTCAGTGGGCTCCATTTCTTGTGATTTGAGAATGACCAAGCCCAGATCCCTGGGTGGGAGCATTTCTATAAATGCGAATAAATAAAGGAAGTAAATGACAGTCATTTTGGATGTTTTCCTGTATGTAAATGCGTTTCCTTGGTAATCACATCTCTAGTATTTCTGTTTATTTTTATACATCTGTTTTCCGTTAGCCCACAGAGCTCTGTGCTGAAGCACAGCAATATCCTTAGATGTCCCTCACCTTGGCATGGGAGAGGGGCCACGGAGTCTCACACACACAGGCGTGCTAAGGTGCAGATCTGCCCCCAACGCATGCCCACTTGCACACGTATGTGCACACACACCTGCGCAGAGGGGTCCCTGTCACCACCGCCTGGGAACGTGCCCATCCCGATGCCACAGGCAGCAGGGTCCCTGGAAGTGGGTTTTTGTGTCCCTGCCCTGTCATTTGTCTGTAGCATGATGCTGCTCTCTGTGACACATTTTTAATTGTGCCTGTTAAGTAGCCCGGAGGCTTTTTACACCTGGGATTTGAAGCACTCCATCAGTATCTGCAGATGACTGCTGGTCCAGTGCCCGACCAGGACACTGGGGAGCATGTCCCCTGCTGCTCCTCTGCTCTGCTTCGGCCCAAGCAGGGTGAGCTCAGGACACAGTGCCCTGGCTCCAAGCCCAGCTGTGTCAGGCTTTTTAAGCACCCAGCCCATAGCCCAGGGACCTCCCTGCCCCACAGCACACCACACTGTCCTACTTCTGATGCTCCACTTGTCCTGGCCCCTTGGCACCGCCCTGAGGAGCTGTGAAGTGAGAGCGAGAAGTGGTATAGAGTGGGATGGGGGGCTGGTGGCCCCATCTCCTCCTTCACATCATGCTTCTGACCTGTGTGAATGGCTCTCTGTTGATGGTCCCTGGCACCTGGAAGCCACCTTACCTGGACCACCTTGCCTGGAACAACATGCAGTTTTGTGGAGAGCCCAGCAGTTTGGAGGTTAAGGGCTGCTTCCCACAGCCCTGGACTTCTCTTGGAGCACAGAGACCAGCATGTGTCTTCTAAGACACCACCACTGGAACAGTCACAGCAGGGTCCAAAGAGCTGGTGTGTCCTTCACGTGACCACACCTAACACCACAAGCTCCAAAGCCTCCAGCAATTGACCATCTCAGGTTCCCATCAATCTGCAACACACCAACTCACCATGAACTCTTCATGGTCCCCATGATCTCTCATCACTTTAACCCTGTTGACACAGGCTGGGAGCCATGGATGGACTGAGCTTTGCCCCATGGTCTCACTTTGTGATGGTGTCTGTAGGTGCTTGGCTCTCAGCTCATGAAGAAAGGCTAGGCTGTAGCTGAGCATGGAAGACACAGCCTGGGCCCCCTGACCTGATCCCCACTGTGCAACGGATGAAATTCTGTTGAGGAAGACATCAATGCCCAGGACTAGCAGTGCCAAGCAACATTAAGCCATAATACAGACTCTGCAAGACCATGCAGCCAGGAAAGGCTATGCCCTGCTGTCTAATGGGCTCTTTACACACTGCCTGACTCTTGGGGGAGAGTTGTTCCACTATTACTAGTGCTTTTCTTTCACTCTGACTGTTCTTACAGCCCTCCTGACTCCGGGAGCTGAGGTTTCCCATCCCCTTCCATCCCAAGCATAACACAATATGAGGTGTGTCCCCAGGGGGAGCCCTCAGGGGTGGGGAACCAGTGTCTCCCTCCCCTGGTGGTCTTCTACCACCCTGTTGGGCATGCTGTGGCTGCCCTGGGACAATCCACGCTGGGACATGGTGATGGCCATAAAGCACCACAAGGACAGAGTGTCGTGGCAGGTAAGTTCTCATCTGGCCACGCTGCTCTGCAAAGGCCCACCAGCGCCGTGCAGGGCTGTAGATGCCTCCATCCCACCCTGGGGTGCTAGCTGGCACCCCCCAAGTCAGTGCTGGCCAAAGGAGCCCCACAGCAGGGCAGCTCCTTGCTGATGCCCTGAGCAATGATTGTGATCCCTTCTCGCTTATCTTCCCAGCCCGCTCCCCCTCTTCTCAGGGCTACTCGTTCGGTGAGGACGGGTGATGGAGAAAACCCCGCAAGGTGTGCAGGGACCATGTTGGGTCAGTCCCCAGAGACCAAGTCTGTCTCATTGTGAGAGACACCCCAGTTGTGGCTCAGACATTTGTGACACCTCATGATAAACTGAGAGCTGAAATGCAGCTTAGATGCTGGCTGGCATCTCACAGACGGACTGGAGAATAAAGCTCTCAGATTTTGTTAAGGATTTTCCCCTAATTTAAGCTAAAAAAGAACATCCTTAATATCGGCAGCCGCTTACATGCATCTCGTCACTCCACGCACTCCGTCTCCTGGCAGTCACAGCATCGCAGGAAGAAAGTCGACATTTGCTTTGTGCCTTACACATCCCCTTCCCACATCCTAACCTTGCACAAGATCCATATCCAGCCAAATAAGGTACCACCTCTGAATGATAAATAAACTGGGGAGGACTTGCCAAGTTAAGCGGCTGTCTTCCTACCACGCAGCACCTGATAAAAGTTACTGCTGCGAGCATAATCTCAACCAGCACATGGCATTAACCCAAAGAAAAGCAGCATTTTCTCATTCACCTAAAATTATCCACCCACTGAAATAGGTACTACATTCTAGTGATAAACAGGAGCCTGCTGCTAGTTTGAGCACATGTTCTCCTACAATGCAGCACAAAAAAAGCCTACTGCTCAGTATCATCTGCGTGGCTGTAGTGTCTTCTGCATCTCCATGTAGCTAGTCAGCTGGAAATAGCTGGTGCTTGGTGTTCATTTTGGATGCAGGGTCTTTGATAATGCCCGTGCACACGCTGATAGACATATTCACACTGTTCCCAGTCGTTGTTTTACTTTTTCATTACCCCTCAAGCCCAATGTTTATTATTTGTGCATTTGACTGCATCCCAGCTAGAGACCCCCACCCTGTTGTGTCGGGCGCTGCACAAGCCCTCAAAGCAAACGGCAGCTCTTGCCTCTGAGAGCTGGCAGACTCATAACCATTTTTGGATAGAAAAATATAACACTGCAAGAAAAAAAAATAAAACCTTGGATTGCATGTAAAGAAATAAAGCAACATGCTATTCCCCCACTCCTGCTGTCTGTGCTCGAGCCTTCCAAGAAGTTCCTGTCCTCATCTGTTAGGGTATCATTTTACAGCTCAATGACAAACACAGAACTTGCCAGTTTAAACATACAGGTCTCGATTTTGCTCTCTGGTGCACACACGTACTTACCTTTCCACTGCAGAGGTGGGTGGGAGAGCGGGTTTAGTCCCTGTCCCCTTGCAGTCCATGGATAGAGGTGCAGTGACATGTTGGGGTGCCGGCAGTGTTGTCCCCAGGTCCTTCCCGCGTGCCCCCGAGCATCCCCATGGCATTCCCCTCTCACCTGGACCACACGTGGTCACACTCGGCTCCTGCTCACGTCCACCCTGGTCACATTCATGGGGCTCCTGGTCTCCTCTCCCTGTCTGCTGGGAGGGTATTTACTGGAGCCAGAAGGGTTCTGCTGTTCACCCCCACCACTTGGGGAGGCAGGGGACCCAGCAAAGTCCCAGTCCCCTCACAGCCTTACACACAGATAAAAGAAACCAATTACAGTAAAGAAATCCTATTAAATGACACATTACCATTGAAATGGCATTGAACGCACCCCACAACCATATCTGGAGCACTGTGTCCTGTTTGGAGCTCCACAGTTCAAGAATGGAGAGAGTCCAGCGGAGGCTACGAAGATGATGAGGGGCTGGAGCATCTCTGTGCTGAGGAAAGGCTGAGGGATCTGGGGCTGTTCAGCTGGAGAAGAGCAGACTGAGAGGGGATCTCATCGATGCTGAGTGATAGCTAAAGGGTGGGTGCCAATAGGATGGGGCCAGACTCTTCTCAGTGGTGCCCGGGGACAGGAGAAGAGGTAATGGGCACAAACTGGAACACGGGAAATTCCATCTGAACATGAGGAAAAATTTCTATATGTGAGGGTGGCAGAGCCCTGGAACAGGCTGCCCAGAGAGGGTGTGGGGTCTCCTTCTCTGGAAACATTCAAACCCCGCCTGGACACGATCCTGTGTGACCTGCGCTGGGTGACCCCGCTCTGGCAGGGGGTTGGTCTGGATGATCTCCAGAGGTCCCTTCCAACCCCTGCCCATCTGGGATTCTGTGACCCTGAGACATCCAGCCCAGTGCTCCCCGTCCCCCCCAGGTGTGACCCCAGCTCCATGGCTGGGGGGGCCCGGCCACGGGAGTGGGCTCAGGGTGCAGAGAGCAGCAGAAGTGCCGTCAGCAGGCAGCAACACACAGCTAATTGCAGCAATCCCTGCAGCATGATAGATGGCCCGTGGATGTATTAGCCATTATGGACTGCAAGACGTCGTTCTGAGATAAGGGGCCTTATGCTAAAGACTGATTTATGCCTCCTTCACTTTCTTGCCTTTTTTCCAGAAGCTTTAAAAGGATGGAGCAGCCAAGCCTAAATGTCGAACCATCTAAACTCCCCTCCAGTGTGTCAGATGGGACTTGCAGGGAGAGCTGAGCAGGGCATGGGCTGACCAGCATTTGCTGCACAATAACTCCATGCCCGGCGATGTGGCCTCAGGATATGCAGAGTTGTGCCCTGGTCCTGATGTCCCCGTGCCACCCAACGTGACCTTGGGACACGGTGAGATGGGAGGTCTCTGCTGGAGGATCCCCTGACCCCAGGAAGCTCCAGGGCTGGGCGACATGAACAGTCCAAACATTCTGCTGAAAACCCAGCGAACTCATTTCTTCACATTAATTTTAATTTCAGGTGCCCAGTATAAATATGCTGGGTCACATTCATGCAACAACAGTCATAGTGCTGAAATATGGATTATTTCAGTGCACTTGTGCTTAAAAAAGAAAAAAATAATTATCCCAGGTCTAACAACAAGCCAGGGAGAGCTGTGGTGGTGGAAGGGGTTAGGTCCTGCTCATTTTAGAGGGGTTGTGCCTGTTTCTCTGCTGTGACTGTAAAATCGGTGTAGAATCCATGGCAGGATCCATGCTGTCTGTGTGTTCTGGGTGATGGACCCCAGCCCCTTCTCCTCACCCCCGCACGAGCCCCTCAGGGAGGATGCTCCTGGAGAGCAAGGACAGTGGTGGTTGGAGGAGGGTGCCTGTCCCTATTTTCCTCCATGACGCTGTTCAGTGCCAGAAGAAAATCATATTTTCTCTGATCTTCCAGTGAATCACTTCATACCAAAGGAGTGAGCGAGCTCCCACAGGTCCCAGTGTGGAGATTTTGCTGAGAACTGGGTGCTCAAAGAGCCAGTTGGTAGCTGGTAGTTGTTTTTGGGATGAATTTCATTGGGATGTTTAAAGTGAAGCAACACAAAGGCACTCCTGTTACCCCCCCTTTCCCCTTCTGGACAAAACCCAGCTGGATTTTCTGCATATTCCTGGCTTTCTGCAGAGGGAAACGGCAAGGGTTAAGGAGGGATCACAAGCACGGTCTCCTCGCAGCACAACGGCTCCAAGAAGCCATCACCGCTCCGTGCCAGCGCCACAGCCCTCCTTGGGGCGGCCCAGGCAGAGAGAGACAGCAGCCGCCGTGCTCAGGGGGCCACCATCAGCCGGACACGGCACCCTGCATCCTCAGCAGGGCCAGCACCACCGGCAGCTTGCGGGGAGCTGCTGGCACCATCCCGGCAGGTTTCGCTGGAGAGCCGGAGAAATCCAGCCCCGCGACAGGCAGTACTCCAGGTTCCCAGCCTGCTGCAGCAGCCAAGCACTCGGATAGCTGGCACTAGGCTCTCTCCTTGAATTACTCATCTTTTCCATTACGAGGCCTCCCATACTCCAGCAATCCATCTGTTTGGTGGTGCAATTTCGGGATCATGCCTTTTGTCAGTGATGTTAATTTTGGCAGTCAGCAGCAGACGCGGTGCTGAAGCTCCCCGCTGAGGCCTTGCTGCCTTTTCCTGGGCATCTGGCACCATGCTCGGAGGTGCCAGTGGAGATGGCAGCCTCATCCCCTGCTTGTCTGGGGTTTTGTGCCAGGTGGTGACTTCTGAGACTGCCCAAGGGCTTGGCCAGGGTGAGCGCTTGTTGCTGGTAGCACACGCATGAGAATGGCGAGCGTGGGGAGGTTTGATGACCTGCACCCGGTATCAAACACTCTGCTCATGTTTTGTTCTCCCTCTGCAGCCCTCTGATGACCTGCCAGATCTTTTCCCATCTCCCCGGGATTTACCAACTTTGTGTCCACCCTGGTCATGGCTGATGCTGGGATGCTCATGGACCAGACTGCAGACACTGGGCTACCAAGTGACAGAAGATGCAGTGTCACTGCAACTGGGCAGCACCTCAGGGGGGACCTTACATGACTGGGTCCCACAGACGTGTGGTTCCACCCAAACCATCTTCAGGAGCTGGATGAACACCACATTGGTTGCTTTCCCTGCCCGGTTCTCCTCAGTCATATGCTTCATCCTCCCTGGGGTCCTCCCTGCTTTTGGTCCCCTTTGCTCTTGGATGGCTACAGACTACGTTTCCCCCTAATGCAGCCTGTCCCAGGATGATGGCACTCCATCTGTGTACCCATCTGGGGTACCCAAGGCCAGAGTGAGGTCTGGGGGAAGAGGATGGAGAGCGGATGAGAAGCCAGGCTCTGCCGACCTCCTGAGCTGGGCTCACTGGAGAACATGGCCTGCCCCTGTCACCTTGCCTCAAGGAGGATGGCTCAGCAGGGACCATGGAGACAACCTGTCTGCACAAGAGAAGGCACTGCCTGCTCAGCTTTGGGGTAGGGGTTAGTATTTGGAAATTGGCATGTGGGTGAGGATGTCTGCTCCATTCCTGTCGTCTTGGTGTCCTTCACTGCACTTTCTCCCTGGCAAGGCTCTCAGCTCTAAAGCCAAACTCTTAGTAAAGAGCTTTGGTATAGGCTTGCACCCAAAATTTTGTTCCTTTGAGGCTGGTCTAACTCCCAAAACTGAGCTCAGCAGGGAAACTGGTCCTGGGGCATCTTCCTCCCGAGCTAAGCCACAGACCCCAGGGATGTCTCCAAGATTGTCCTCTGTAGCCTTCAGTGTTAGTGATGGATGAAGTTTGAGGGAGTCTATTTTGCATGGGGTGTGCACCCACCATCTCCCTGCCCAGGTGACTCCCCAGGGAGGGTCTCTGTGTGCTTTTGTGCGGCCACGCAGTGAACACTTGTCCTGGGCATTGCAAAAGTTCACAAGAGGGGAAAATCCTTTTCTGTGCCACCTGCCCCGCTCCAACCCAGCAGAGCAAGACGGAGAACCAGCTGTTTTGCCCCAATGTTGCCCACAAGGGGGTCAGCTGGAGCCCTTTCCAGTTTCCTACCAGCCTCATGCTGCAGGTTCTGCTCCCGCACGTGGAGCCTCCCATGGCTGGGGACTCCCTGGCTGCCCGCTTGGGCTGACTGCCAGCCCCACTGGGGGGCTGTGGGCACCTGCCCTCCCCTCTGACCCAAACGAGCACCGAGTGGGTGGCAGGAGCCGGTGTCAAGATGTGAGGGTGCCATGCAGGGCCTGGGCTGTACCATGCTTGTCCTTGGTGCAGGACTCATGTCCTCTCTCCTGGCTCAGAGGGGATGCTGCCGCTCGTGACTGCCTGGCTCTCGGTTGCTCTGTGCCTAACGCACAGGTTCTGCTGCTTGTGTTTCTCACCTGGTTATGGCATTCCTCTGGGGCTCGTCATCAGGGCAGCTCTTCTCAGCTGCTTCCTCTCTCCTCGTTACACAGCCCTTGAAGAAGCCCAGTGGCAGCCAGGGCATGGGGGGGGGGGGCAGCAGGGGGAATGGTGGGTACAGGATTGCAACCATTTCTGCCAGCCCTTTGTTACCTTCCCCTCTTCCCAGGGGGCTTGTGCCTCCCCAGGGCTATTCCCTGCCACAGCCAGGGCCATTTTTATCACCACGGGTGCCCATCTGCTCTTCCTTGCTGCTGCTTCCAAAACCTGGGGCAGAAACATCCCTGAGCAGGGGGGAGGAAGAGGGCCAGCAATGCATTCCTGTGCACTGCTGAACACAAGGGCTGGGGAATTATTGGGATGGACCAGGCTTCCATCCACAGCTCCTGCAACATCAACCTGTTCTAGACTGCTAGTGGAGAAGGTGTAAGAAGGCCACAGTGGATGGGAAGGGGGGGGATGATTTACCCTTGTGTGCATCCTTGGTAAATAGAAATGAGCCTAAACTGATCACATGCATAATATCCTGACTGTTTATGGCTGTTAGCTACTATCAGGCTGCATATTCCTGCTATTTGTCTCAATCTCCTGTTCTTGCTACAGCCTTGCCCAGGGTCTATGCCAGGGCTTTACTGTAGTTAATAATGTACATCTGAGGATGTCATCTGTGTCATGCTGTGCCCTGGGGGAGCAGTGAGATACCCCAGGAAGACCCTCAACATCACCAGCTTACAGTTTGTATGCCATGGAGGTGGAGTATCCCACAGCAGGGCTTGCTCACAGACCTGCAGCATGGCCAGAGCCTTGTTGAGCAGGAGCAGGGAGCCAACTGCAAGAGACAGACCTGTGGCTCACACCTCTGGTCCTGCCTCTTCATGCTCAGGCCCTGAAGCCTGTGGGACTCATGGCAAAGGCTGGGCTGACACTGCCAGGGTGGCTGTAAACTGTACCAGCACCTCATTGTCCCCACAGCATGGGTTTATCCCCTTCCCACTGGTGCTCCTGCAGCAGACCTTGGCACTTGGCTGTGTGTCTTGGAGTGACTCTCCCAGATGGTGCCTCGAGCTTCAGCAACAACATCAAACACTTGCTGGTAGATGCTAAAACCATGGGTCCAGTTCAGAACACCAGGGGGCCCTTGCAGGCATTGGCAGTAGGGCATTTCCCTCTTCTGTGCATTCAGTACCTGATATCTCCAGCATGGTCCCACCATGGGTCTGTTCATCCCCTTCTGCAGCTGCCAGCACCTCCGTCTGTGGCTGGTGTCATCTCCCAGCAAGGTTCTCCTGCATCCTGGATGCTCGACTCTTATCTCCTCCAGCAGCCCCCAGCCTGGCTGGCTTCCCCTGCTCCCTACACGTCAGGATGTGAGTGCATGGCTGTAACTGGGTGGGGGGGGAGGGTGTCTGCAGCCCAGATGCCCACAGTAGCTCCATGCAATCCCAGAGGGGCTGGGGTGGGAGTACTAGACCCATGGTGGGGATGGGAGTCAGAGAATTAGGCATGCAGTGAGGGAAACGCGTGAGTGTGCCTGCGTGTGCCGACAGCGTGGGACATGCGTTGAGGGTCTGTTCATGGGGGGGGGGTGTATCCACGTACAGCAGAAAGTCTGAAGGTGCCTGTTTGTGTCTGGGAGCTGCATGCACATGAGGAAATGCAGTTCCCATATGCCTGTGTCGGGGTGTGCGTGTGTAAGAACATGCCTACGGAGCTCGTGTCCTTGCGTGCAGTGTGCCTGTGTCCTACCCTCTATGTGTCCAGGACGTTTCTGCCAGCACGACGTGCTGGTTCTGCTGCATGTGTCGTGGGTACGAGCCTGCGTGTGTGTAAGGTACTGGATAAAAGGGGAAATGGCTGGAAAAGCTATCCCCACTCCCATTTTAATCAGAGAAATGAAGCAGCTGTTGGAATGAATAGACCCTGCACTAAAGCAGACGTCTTAATATCTTTTGCAGAGGAGGTGCATTGTGATTCATTCTGTGCATCTCTATTACTCAGCTTTTGATAGGGGCTTACTTGTCTCAAGTGCTTTTCATTATTGCCCTAATGCTATCTATTAACATACTGGATGGAGGCTCTTTTCTCATCTGGAGCATGCATCACCATGCTTTTAAAGATTATGGGGCTTGCGAATACATAACACTTTACTGCCTCCCCGACATAATTCACTGGAAAAAGAAATGCATGTAAATAGATAGGTAAATAGATAACCTAGTTGGAGGGCTGTGGGAGACAGAGTGGCAGACAGACAGACCGACCCTGGCACAGAACTCAGCACACAGTTAGTTCATTTGTAATAAATGAAAAAAGAGCTGCTCTCAGTGTTTATTTAAAAATTCTTGGCCACCGTTTGGTCTCACTTGGAAAATCCTTGTTTCCTAGTTCCCAGCCTCCGACCTTCAGGCTGCAGGATGGGTCAGAGATGGGGGGCTGCCAACAGGGTTGCTCTGCACCCAGGAATGGGGACATCACGGGGAGATGGGGAAAGGGAGAGGACTGCAATGGGGATAAGTAACAGCATGTTGTGGAACCGTGCCCTGCCAATGGAGACCCCAGCAAAGCCCACTGGATGTGCAGGTGACCATCAACTGCAGCTTGGACCAGAGCCACGGCCACGGTCTGCTCTGGAGGAGACCTCAGCAACCCCAGGAACACCACTTCATCTCAGCCGGGTCAATTAACTACTTTAAAGACTGGTGAGGCACTTAAACACTCTGATGTGACTTACGTAGGCAGCCTTCATCAGGAGAAGATTACAGGTGTGGTTTTCTGGGTCAGTGTTATTACGCGGTTGTCAATCACTGCTCTATTGCTCGGTGTGTGATGTCTGGATTTCCTGACAAGCACCACCTGAGACAGGACCAGGAGAGACCCAGGGCTGAGATCAGGCAGGGGGATTTTTCCATCCTCCCTCTCAGTTCAGCAGATGACTCTGCCTCAAAACTAAAACTTTTTTTGCAAGAAAGGAATAAATTGGAATCATAATTTAACAACAGCTCAAGTGCTTCTTTCCTCAGCTCAGGATGACTTTGTTTCAAATTTTGTTGAACTGTGGTAAGAAATGCAATGGCACGAAAGCAAAATTAAACATACTGAGATTTGCAGAACTGGATGGTTCAGCTGACAGCGGGCATTTTCCTTCTTTCTTAATTTCTAATACGTTGGAAACCCATTTCCCTGCCCTGTGCCTGTATTACAGACACCTCTAGCCTGCAAAGAGCATGGACCCCATACCCTCCAGACTGCTCCCCAAAACCTGGGGGCACTGACTGGCCAGTGATTGACCCTCCCCAGCATAACACCCAGGGCAGGACAGCTCCCCCCAGCACAGCAATGTTGGCAGATTTCGGGCAGGACACCATGGGGCACAGTTCTCATGTCAGATGGACACGGCAGCCCTGGAGACAACCCAGCACTCTCCTCTCACCAGTCAGCTCCCCCAGTATCAGGGCTACTGGTTTAAACACAAGCTCAGCTGCTGCGATGCTGAGCAGCAAGAGACTAAATGCAGGTCTTCAGCTGGCCAGAGGGACCCACAGACCCAGGAGCCTCCAACTCGGGGTCTCTGGTGGTCCCACAGATCCAGGGGGATGAGCAGGAGCCTGCTATGGTGCTGCTAGGAGATGCCAGGAGGACATTAGCATGTCCCTCCAGATCAGGACTGCACATGTGCTTTGAAAATGCCTATCCCTGCCTCAGAGCTCGGGCTGTGTCCTGCCACCAAACTAAACCAAGGGGAGCTTTCATGCAGAAGAGGCATCCAGTACCCCAGGTTTATCATCTCTTGGTCTAAACAAAAAGGGGAGGACTTCAGCCTCTCCTACTGGGCAGAATTCCCTGTTGGTGGGGTGCAGAGATGGCTGGGGTTAGTCCTGACGCCAAGGCATGAGATGGGGAGGAACCAGGGTATCCTGAGCTGACAGAGGTCCCTCTTCTGATGGACAAGCACCCATTCCCCACGCTGGCTCAGGCAGGGGTTAGAGAGGGACATCTTGTGCTATCACCACCCTGCTCTGGAGCACCGTGACTTTTCCCTCCTCCAGCCTCACGCAACACCCGGCCTCGGGGCTGGCAGGGTCCCCTCAGGGCTGGCAGGGTCCCCTTGGGAACGCTCGATGCAGGACCCAGAGGTGTGTTTCCCTGGTGCTCCCAACCTCTGAACGCAGCTTCGCTCTGTTCAATAAATAACCTACAGGATATATCACAACCTTTTATAAACCAGGACTGATGCTGGCTTCTAGCTATGGTTAATCATATAAACTTGCCTAATTTTATTCTATCAGCCATCTTGTTGCTACATGCCAGATGCTTGCCTTAAATGAATAGTGTTGGAACAGCCAAGCATCAAGTTAACAGAATACCAGCAAACATTCCCGACAGCATGAGCAGTCTATAAAACCTGGCACTAAACTGTATTAGAGGGAGAGATAAGCTCTCAGAGAAGAGCTGGGAAGATGGTAGGCTTGTTTTTTTTCCAAATGGCTTCATGCAGCATGCGGTGCAGGTGTCGGAGGAGAAATCCATCCAGCTATGGAAGTATCTCTCTATCTAAGGCTGGCTATGCTATGAATCTTCTAATGGGATTAAGGCTTAATGTCCTAAATAGAATATGAAATAGTGCTTCCTCTCGCAGATCTGCCAGCTGTCTTGCAAGCAGGGCAGAGAAACTTCCACTTTTTGCAGATCGAATCAGTCACTCTCTGAATTGATGGCGAGAGCCTCATCAACAAGATATAATGTTTTAATGATGTTGTGACACGACCTGACACGCAGTGTCATTTGATGGATTCTCTCATGTCACAGTGTATTTCTGACACAGAAAAATGTAACCTCTCTCCCCCCTTCCAAAAAAAAGAAAGGGGAGGAAAAAAATGTTCATTTCTCCAGTGCCTAAAATGCTCGGGTCTTTTGTGGCTTGTGGTGCTCAGCTGTGCCCTGCTTCAGCTCTGCAATTGCCTTGTGCTGGAGAAGATGAATTTCCACCGTGCTTTTCTGTATCTGCTTTTCACCTCTGCATGGCACATTATCACTTGCTAATAACATGGAACAAATAGCGTGGCATTAATAACCAGCAGAAATCATTTCACCCCTATTTTCAGCTGTGAATCCTCTTCAAGTCACTTTGGACATTTTGAATTGTTTTTTCTCTGCCATGATTCCCCATCAGCCTCCTCGAATGCTCCCAGATCTACAGTTGCTTCTCCCTAGTTTGGTGCAAGAGCTCCACATTGGGAACTCAGATGAGCTCTGCAGTTTGGTGCAAGAGCTCCACATTGGGAACTCAGATGAGCTCTGCTGGGCTGATTGCAGACGCTCATGGCACAGGATGTTTTTGCCCGGAAGATGCAGCTCCACCAGGTACAGTCTTCCGGGGTAACAGTTTCTGCATCCCAAAAGGAAGTGGAAAACCTACCCAGCATCCAGATGAATAGAGTGGGAATGTTGTCTCTGACAGGGTGCTCAGAGCTGACCAAGATACACCCACACCCTTGGTGTTAGGGCTGGATGCTCTGATGCTGCTCCCTGGCAGAAGGTAGAGCTGCCGATGTCTCCTGTGGGGGAGGGACACCAGGGGATGCCAAAGTCTGTCGTGAGAGGAGCTCTGTGTACCTGTTGGCACCAAGGAGCTGTGCAGGCACCAGAGAAAAGGCTCAGTGCATAGAAAGAAGGGACCCTTGACTCCTTTTTGGTGACCCCCGCCTTGCAGCAGTTTTCCATGGGCTGCTTGGTGCCTGGGTGCCTCTGAGGTTGGGCAGAATTGGGCACCTCGTGCCTCCCTTGCCTGGAGGAGACGTATGCTTCTGTGGACACCCAGCCTCCTTCATGCCCAAGCTGGGGTGGGGACCGAGGGCTGGGTGTCCCTCAGCAGCATGGCCAACCCTACACTGTCCCAGCAACTGATCCCTGTGACCCCCACAGAAACTTGCAATAAACCTGTGAGCTTGTGAATCCTCTGTGTGGGGGTGCCTTTGGGGTGCCCTGATCTGTCAGCCCAAGACCCTGCTGCATATTTGGGAATCCCTGACTCCACAGAGGTGCTGTGGGACCCCACTGTCCCCAGTGTTGTGTGACAGTGGAGACATGGGGGGCTGTACAGATGCTGTTGTTGCAGTCAGGACCTGGGGGGGATGAATCAGGAGAAAGGGAGTCACATAGTCCTGTACATCCCAGTCCAGCTCACCATATCCCAGGGCTCAGCCAGACCCCATGGATCTCCAGTGCAAGGACACAACCCCGCCTGCATCCCCAGGACCTGCGGGAGGGATCTGAGCACCTACACCCAGCCTGGGGCAGCAGATGGGTTTGCAAGGGACACAAGGTGGTGGTGGGCATCTGTTCCCCATTCGTGCTTCTGCAGCACCTGCTGGGATGCCCTCTGCTCTCCCCTCCCCAGAGCTGGTGATTGCAGTTTGGGCAGTAAATCTGAACCACCCAATCCTGTTAAATTATTTTCCAAATGACATGATTTCCCTGGTGCACATAAATGATCAATTTCATGTTTTATTCCTAGCGCTCTTTTAGGAAAAAAAAAAATCTCATTAAACTATCTTGATTAGAGAAAAGGGGCTGTCATCACTGGGTGGACAAATGGTGTGAGGGCACTCAGCTATTTCCCTGAATGCTCAGACACCTGCAGAAGAGGCCTTCAAAGACCTGAAGGTTATTTGCCCATATTACAAATGAGGTGAAGGTTAAAAAAGGTGATTAAAAGCATCTGGAAACCAAAATGTGACAGAGTCTTGCAGTAACCTCCAAGCAGCTTGATTTATGACAGGCCGGTCCCACCCGTAACAAGATTATAGCTTCTCCACATCAGCCATTGTGATAAATACCAATTACCTACTTGAGTATTGCCATTCAAATTTGCCTAAGTAAGGAGCAGAATCATACATCTATGTTGATTACATATCAATGATGCGGTGGAAGCCTTTGCAACTTTTAGATCTGCTTAAGATATGCCGCCCTGATTTAGACAGCGATTTGCATACAATTTACCCATAAAGCTTTACTTTGAAAAGTATAATTACTTTTTTAATATTCTTCCTTCTGATTTGAATTTTAGAGAGGCCATATAATGAATTACTGCACTAATGAAGACAAACATGCGCTCGGGGTGTACAATGGGAGCATTGTTAAATAAACTTCCTGCATGCAACACATTTGTTGTGGTTAATCTTTAAATGGAGGCTCCCGTTAATACCAACACTTTTCTTCCCATAATTATTTTCAGAGGGATGTAAATCCCTGCCAGTGCTGCTCCAACGGTTTCACCTGCAGAAGCAGGCGCTGCAGGGAGGCAGGAGGGCTCTGGTCCCGCTGGGCTGACCACGCAGAGGACCTGGGGACATCTTGACCTGGCAGCCAGGCAGGGATGGCTTTCATCACAGGGAATGGGGACAGCACGAGTGGCACCTGCATGGGACCTGAGCATCAGCAGAGCTGGCCTCTGCTGCCCTGTTGCATTTAGTGCAGAACAGCAGATCCTTGGAGCTCTTCCTCCTTTGCTTTTTTTGTTGGTCCCCCTTCCCCCGACTCTGAGGAACTCCCCCCAAATCTGTGTTTGTATCCAGTATCCCCAGGATTTCAGATGTCTAAGACCTTCTGGGATGCATATATGGGCCGAGGGAGTTTTGGTAGGCAAAATGGTCAGATTTGGACAGAAAGTCCCGCCGCATCCTGGGCTGCATCCCCAGCAGTGTGGCCAGCATGGTGGTGGTGGTGGGGATTCTGCCCCTCTGCTCTGCTCTGGGAAGAACCCCCCAGTGCTGCCTCTAGCTCTGGGGCCACCAACATCAGAAGGACACGGACCTGTTGGAGTGGGGCCAGAGGAGGCCACAAAGATGATCAGAAGGCTGGAGTCCCTCTGCTGTGAGGACAGGCTGAGAGAGTTGGGGGGGTTCAGCCTGGAGAAAAGGCGGCTCCAGGGAGACCTTTGAGCCCCGTCCAGTCCCTAAAGCGGGGTTAAAAGAAAGATGGGGACAAACTTTTTATCAGGGCCTGTTGTGATAGGACAAGGGGTAATGATTTTAAACTGAAAGAGGGGAGATTTATATTAGACATTGGTAAGAAACTTCTTAAGCTGAGGGTGGTGGGACACTGGCCCAGGTTGCCCAGAGAGGTGGTGGATGCCCCATCCCTGGAGGGGTTCAAGGCCAGGTTGGACGGGGCTCTAAGCAACGTGATCTAGTTGAAGATGTCCCTGCTCGTGGCAGTAGGATTGGACTAGATGACCTTTAAAAGTCCCTTCCAACCCAAACCATTCTATGCTTCTATGATTCTATGACTAAAGATCTTGGAGATTTCTGTTGCTGTCAGGAAAGAGCAAGCAGTGAGCTCTAGAAAACCAACTTCCTGGGGGCAGCGGGGGGAGCTGGTGATGGGAAGAGAGGTCTACCACGTCCAAGGAGGGATTCCCTGGCACTGGGACTGTTACCCTAGTCCAGGGACACACTCCAGGGTTTCTTTTCTAAAAGAAAGCCCACATTTCCTTCCCTGTTCGCATGCACATGGTGAGGCTGAGCAAACCAACAGGGCTGGCCCCAGGCTGTGGGGTGGGGAATGTGAGGGAGCCTGGGGATAGTGGGGCAGAGGGTGTGAGCATGAGGACTTGACACTGGGACCTTTGACATCCCAGTCATGGATGCCATCCCGGCATCCTGAGACCTTGAGCTGGTTGTTTAACCCCTTTGCATTAGTGCTCCCATTGCCAACCTCACCAAAGGGCTGAGCATTAGGGGCTTCAGCTAGTTTAGAGAAGGGCTGTTCCTCCCTGTGGCGTAGGAAGGGAGAAGGATTTGGGTTTCAGGTTAGTGGGTCTTGGTAGCCCAGTTTCCACCTGCCTTCTCATAGATGTGACTCACCCTGTGGCCACACACGTGCAAACACACCCGTGCACAGAGCTGGGTGCTGCCTCCATCATCCATCACCATGATCACTCCATCACACAGCCAGGGTGAGGCTTCCGACCTCGAGTCTGCAAAACCCTGCTGACACGGCCACTCCACTTGGGAGAAGGAGGGAGCTCCGAGGGAGCAGCAGATCCCAGGAACAGGGACTCTGTCTGGCAGGAGGGCAAGCGGAGATCGGCTGTGCTGCCCCACCGGGCCATGGAGGCATGTGTCCCCCTTCCCCGGGCGCAGGGCACGGCTGCCAGCCAACCCTGCTGATACCCTCTCCTTGTCTTCCCAAATGTTAATGCTGATGCTTGATAGGCTCACTTAAAGAGCCTCAGCCAGTGCCTGGGAGATACTTCAAATCAAAAGGCTCTTTCCCAGATGAGTGATTTCCCAGCCAGCTGCCAGCAGCTCCCTGCTTTTGGCTGGTGAGGACCTTCTGATTCTCCCATGGAGATGCACCTTCCCTTGAGGGTCTGACCCACCCCAAAGGGCAGGGGGACGAAGGGTCAGGGGGCTAGAGAATGACTCTTGGACTCAGTCTGAGGGACAGGAGACACTTTGACCAGCTCTCCTCCTGGCACAGCACCCCATTGCACCCCCAACCAGCCCTTCTGACTCACACCAGCCTGAGTGTTTCTCCTTAAGGCACCTGGGCCTGGAGACTCATGAAGACGGAGATGCCACCTCTCTGGGCACTGCATGCAAGTGGCTTTCCATCCATGCTCCAGAGACCAAGCATGACCTCGCTTGAGCCCATCTGGCTCCATCTTCCAGCCAGTGCCCCTTGGTCAATCTCCCTCATCCAGAGTGACCCCTCACTACCCGATGTCTTGCTGGGACAGTGTCCGCACACATATGAAGTCTTCTGCTCTCTGATCACTTCTTGTTCCTTCATCCTTCTCTTCATTTTCCTAGAAGCTCTGAGTGCAGAACAGCAGAGACACCTGCCGCCTCACTGCGGGTCCTCACATATGCTGCTCCCTGGGGACCACCACCCCTTCCTCTGGCTCCCCGCTTTGTATGGACACTTCCCAGGGATGTACGTGGCTGTGGTCTGCAGACAACCTGTGCCAGTGGTTCTCCAGCTTTCTCCACTTGTGGGTCCCCTGTACAGTGACATTCAGTCCTGAGCTGCCCCTGAGTCCCCTCTTCAGGACTGTTGGATGCAGCCAGACACCCCCAGGCTCCGTGGTCTGAAGCCTGACTCGCTGTACCTCAGGCTGATGTGGCCATTTGTCCCAGTGCTTCTCCATCCAGGTTGTTACCCTGCTCTTGCTTGTCCTGGGAACTGATGTGTGTCTTTACGGCCTCCAGACTGTCCCAGTGCCCGTGGTGCCAGGCCTTGGGCTCAGCCCCCAGCCCTGCTCCCAGGTGTGCTGCTTTGTGTCTGAGGCTATTAAAATATATTTTGTTGGAATGGGCCCAGCGAGGGAAACGATCCAGCGCCGTGTGGCTGCCACATTATTCACCACTCTGCCAATCTTTGTCATCGACAAATTTTTATCTGAAGAGATTTGGTATTTACTGCCAAGTTATTGATGGTGAACAGCATCTGGCCAAGCGCTGACAACCCCTCACTGCTAAGATGGTGTGTTCAGCCTGGGATCATTTCATAGCTCGTGCTGATCTCCTCACTGACCTTCAAGATGTCACTTAGCTCCATATCTGCAAAGGTTTTTAAACACATAAAGCTCCACCCCAGGGACAGTAAGCGCTAAGCTTTTCATGCACCTGATTTCCTAGCGTTGTGTGTGTCCTGAGTGCAGCAAAGTCCACCGGGAACCAGCAATACCTCCACAGAAGCAGCTTAGGAGCCATCAGATCCCATCTTTTCTTCCCCCAGATGACACACAGCCCTCTCCAAACACTTATGTTTCTGCTCCTGAGAGGAAGAAAGGGGCCAGTTCCTGCCTGAAGGGAGCTGCCAGGAGACCCCTGTGAAAGGGGAGGGTGAGGCGGGCAATTTGGTGGCCATGGGGACCAGCAGCATCACATGGCAGGGCAGAGAGATGCTGGGAGAAGTTGCCACCATGTGAGTAACAGCCCAGTCACTGCCCGGGCATCTGTGCCGTCTCATGGGAGAGCGTTCCCTGAACACAGGTCATCCAAGACGTCATCTGTCCCCAGCCCATCTCAATCTGTCTTCATGTGGAGTCTTTCTAAGAGGCCTGCAGAGCTTGCAGGAGGCTACGTGAGGAGTTCACCTGCAGAGCCACCCTGACGTTCACCCCGGATGCTGCCTATGCTGTCCTGTGCTCCAGCACAACTATTCCCCCAGCACTGGAGCTGTGCCCAGATCCCTCCCAGCAGCTCCCAGTGCCCCGAGAGCAGCATCCTGGGGCAGTGGCAGGAGACAGGCTGTGCCAGGGGAGGGGGGATCTAAGGGGGGCAGCAGCCTGCCTGCATGGCCAATTAGCTGGCCAGGGCATGGGGCTGGCTAATGAACGATGTGAAAACACCAGCCCTGGGACTGCGCAGCCCTTCCCAGTCCTGCTGGAGGAGACGAGGGGCAGAGGAGGAGCAGGCCAGATAATGACCTTGCCCAGCTTGTTAACCTTCATCTCTCTCTGTAACACACTTGGCTGCTTGACTCTCCTTTGTAATTAAAGCATAGTGTTGTTTAACAATTAACAGGTCCAAAAGAATTGCTTCCCAGCATGAACTTACCGAAGCTGCAGAAACTGTCCAAGGCTTGTTGAAGCCAGAGCTGTCCTTGAGAAGCAGAGCCAGGTCATGTCACCTCCCCATCCGCACCCCCTGCCAGCTCCTCCCATGTCACCAGTGTCTGTGGGCACTGGGTTGGAGGGGTTGGAGCCCAGCAGGGCAACAGGAATCACTCCAGTCTGTGCTTGTGCCTCTGCCGGACCATCAGGATCTGGTGTGAACACACAGCTCTGCTCTGCCAGGGAGAGACACAGCGAGACGGAGCTGGCTGAAGCCTCTTCTGGAGAAAGCTGAAACCAGACGTGCTCCAACAGGAGATAAGGCCCAAATATTCCACAGCGTGGGGACTGAGCAGCCAAACACACTGCCCAGGCAGCACTGGGCTTCCCATCCCTGCTCCCCACCAGTCCTGGTCTGAGGGATGCCCAGGGAACATGGCCACCTGTAAGAGGGGACCGCAGCTGACACTGGGTATGTGTTGGTCAGACCAGATGCTCCCATGCTCGCTCCTGACCCTGTGCTTGGTGGTCTCCAGAGCAAAGATCTTTGGAAATCTGCAGCTCCATGGCTGCCCTGGTTGCCTGGTGGAGATGGAACTCCTCCAGCAATTTGGTATGGTCTACATTACCCTTCCAGGGTACTCACTACAGGAGAGCCCCAGCGGTGGGGTCTGTGTGGCCAAGCACAGGTGTCCACAGGTTGAATGCCTCCACAGGATGTGGCCACCCTGGGGATGTGTCCTGCACCTGGTGGAGTCCAGATCTCCTGAGCCTGTTGGCATGTGTCCTGGGGGGTGATGAATTGCAGATGGCATCTGCATCACTGGGAGGTGATGGGCTCTGCTGCACGGCACTGGGAGGCTGACTCTGATGGAGATACTGGTGGCAGATGCGCACCTTGAGCCAGACAGATCCTCCTGCAGACTCCATGGGGTGTTCCCAGCAGAGAGCTCTTGAGCAGGGTGATTTCCCAGTGCCCGGGGGTCTGCTCCAGAAGCTGGCCTTTGCTGGCATGTCTGAACCAGGAGAACCAGGCAGCTGTGTCTCTGTGCTGTGAGGACCGCTGGTTTATGGAGGGCAGAGACACATGCACATCATGATGGTCCAACAGCCCTCATGCCTCGCTGCTGAGCAAGCAAACGACTTCCAGCCTGGGATGGTTTTCATTGTGGTTTATGGTGCAAGTGATGAGGGAACAGGCTCGGAGAGGGTTAACCCAGGAATCAGCCAGGCAGCTGCCAAGGCGCTATAGATTTTGGAGCAGTAACTCTTCGGCTGGAGAGTGAAAAGGGGACAGCTAATGAGGCTCATGAGATCTGTTAATACTTAACCTAATGCAACACCTACCAGCCCTGCCTATAAATCAGAGACGAGCCCTGGCATGTCGCTTCAGTAGCCACCTGGTCCAGCAAAGCCCCAGCACCCGCCGGGGGCCATCCCCTCCCACCAGTGCGGGGCTGAGTTTCCCTGACCTGCTCTCCTTTCCCAGGAGCCTGGTGAGGACCAACATGGCCAGACCCCTGTTGCTGGGACAAAATCCTTCAGAGATGTCTGGAGGGTGGCCAGAAACACCAGCTCGTAGGGATCATGGGTTCAGCCCTGGAAAGGTCATGAGCCTGTGGAAGTTCAGCCTAATGGTCTGAGGATGAGGGGTATGGGGGGGTGTGACTTGACATTCAGGTTTTTAAGACCTCTCTAGGAAAATCTAGCTTTGGTCTAATCAGCACTGATTAGCTCCACTGCTGGGGTGGGGAGAGTCCGCAGCCCCGCACATGCCGAGGGCTTGATTTCCAGCACTTGCTCTGACCCTCAAGCTGCTCGGAGACATCTGTGCTCCTGCTTATTGCCACAGCTCATTTCTTATGCAAAAATCACGACCAAACAACAGCAGAAGAGCCCTCCTGGTGGGACCACATTACAAGGGGGTAGGTAAAGATGTGTCCCCTACCATGAGAAATACCGAGAGCGCTCCTCCCTGGGAGATGTGAGACATTTCAGCTGCAAAGTTGGCCCCCAGCCCAAACTTTTCTGATGTCCCCGTAACAGCAGAAACCAAACTGAGCTTGTTAAACCACAATAGAGGTTCTTCAGTAGTAAAGAAATGGAAGATAATTAGCTGCCATCCTGTTGCAGACACATTTCTGGCCTCATGGCCTGACATGCAGGTAGGGCTGGGGAGAGGTCAGTCTTCATTTGCTGGTACTGTCCCAAAACCAGACATCACTGTTATAGAAGAGCACCTAAAAACAGGTTCCAGGAAATGACAAAGCTTCAAATGTGTCTGGGATGGGTGATTGAGGCTGAGTGAAGATGGCGCAGCTGGATTCCTGGTCAAATGTGGTACCACCTTGGCAGGATGCAGATGGTTCCCTGCTTGGGTCTTGGCTGTATCTACTTCTTGCCATGCATCTGCGTCTGACATCTTTGTTCTTAGTCTTGCTTGTGATGCTTGTGAAACAAGTTGGGATCAGTTGGTGTAATCCAAAAAACTCACAGGCTTTGGGATCTGGTATGGACACCTTCAGACATCTGAGGAGGTGGCTCCAGTGAGAGTCTCTGAAATTCACTGTGATTAGAGGTAAGTGAAAAATCACACATTGGTTCATCAAAAATGATACGAAATCCGTGTCCTTTAAAAGAAAGGTAGTGTTTCAGAATAATCTCAGTTTTAATGACCTAAAAATTTCCATTGGTTTTATCTCTTCCTTCACCAAAAAGTCAAAAGGCATAAGAAGGCAAAGAAGACAAGAAAACAGAAAGAAAGGGAGAGACAAACCTCAGATCTGGAAACTCCTGTGTTTTGGGGGGAGCATCAGGACATCTGGAATAAACTAGAAAAATTATTTCAGGGAAAAGTCTACAAATGGCATGTTTCTGCTGCTAGTCCTCGTAATATCACTCCAGTGCTCTCCAGGAGGGTTTTGTGGGCAGCACCTGCCCCTGGTGAGAGCCGATGGTTGGGGTTTTAATGTGTTCTGCTGTTTGTACTTCCCTCCCAACCCTTTGGCTGCTCATCATCTGGGTGTGAGTCTGAGCTGATACACCAAGAAGGAATTATTGAGCTGAGCCTCTGAAATCATGGACGCTCGCCTGCTGTCCTCAGTGCCTCTAGAAATCCGCAGTGAGCAAACTCCGAGAGAGAATTACATTTCTGCTTGATGTGTTGCCAATCACCACAATTTCATGGAATTTGAGTCATGTTCCTCTAACAAGAAGCAATTTTCTCTGTTAAATCCAACAGGTCTGTGCTAACCTTGGATCAAAGATGCTCGGAGACTTTGTGGGTTTCCCTGGTGTTTCTATGCTCTGTTCCTGACTTTGGCTGCAGAGGTCACACATGGGGGGGGTTTATCTTTGCTGTCAACAATCTTGTCTGGCTGATGTGGGACAGCATGGGCTGTCTGATCCCAGATAGGGCACGTCTGTGGATGAGGTTTAACAGTTCCAGTGCCAGGAGGTAAGTTTTGAAACATAAAATCTTGACATTTCCTTCATCTAGCACATTCACATGGTCTTTTGTGCTTGGTCTTTCCTGAACTGGGGAGACATTTCACAGGGAGCATTTTCTTTCAAAATGATCAAATTCTGTTTTGGGATGTTCTCATGATACGTACCCCAGATGCCTCTGTCTGCTGTTCCGCTTTGTCACTTTGTCCCTCTTCGGGGACTCTTGAAAGGCCAGTGCTGAAGCATGTGTCCAGTAGCCACTATTTTGCATTCAGCCAGTGTTTTCTCAATACCTTGACTGCTGCGTGCTGCCTAACAGGTGCTCTGGACAGTGATTTGGATGATAGCTTCCAAACAAGGAAAAACACAAATTGGCCTCCCCCCAGAATCATAAGACTAGCTCAAAAACCAGAAGATTTGAAAACAATTGCTGGAGTGCATCCTGCCTTCTCGGGATGCTTTCATCACCCCGTTTGCAAGAATTGTCCACCATCATGCACCCCAGAAACTTGCACATTTGAAAGGGAGCCAGGACTGCTCTGCTCACATGATGCCAGGACTGGAGGCTGTGTGAATATAGCATCAAACATCACAAGATGGACACCGAGATCCCAAGATCTGATCACTCTGCAAAGACTTAGGGCTTATCATTGTCTTCCCCAACCTTTGACCACCAGCAGAGCATCCCCACAGGATGGTCTCTGCCTCCCACCAGGTCATTGCCTTGAGCTTCCATCTGCTCCTTGGAGGAGCACAGACGAGGATGGCCTTGGGCAGGACCCTGTTGACGTGGAGCCACCAGGGATGGCTGATCCTTTGCTAATCTTCCAGGCACAAGGTGATACAGGTTTCATTTCATAGTTGTCAGGTGACGACCCTCTTCTTGGGACCAGAGCGGCCTCCTGTCCTGGAAGGGAGGCAGGTCTAACCAGGCTCAAGGGGGAACGGCTGAAAGAGCAAGGGACCGTGACCGAGGGCCTGCCAGTACATTTCCCTGGTGGTTTTCTATCTGTGACAAGTCAGAAAGCAAAATAAAAAGAAGGCATGCAGTCAGCCAACCCACTTAACTGCAGTTTTCCTCCATCAGGATCTATTTAGTTTTATTCAGCCTGACATTGCTCAGAGAGGAGAAGAAATTCTGGGCGCCTGAAGCCGGAGGGAGACCACACAGTGTGTGCTGGCCGTACGGGAGGATCTCGTTTCCCTTATTGCATCTGACACCAGGCAGGAGGAGCCAGGGTCTGTGGCTGTGGATGTAAGGAGGCTTTCCAGGCACGGAGGCAGCCTCCCCCACCACACACAGACATCGGGATCCTCATTTCACTGACCTACCTGTAGGTGCAGGTCCCCAGAGCCTGGTGGACTATGCAGTGCCCTAGACCCCTGGGTCTCCATCATGCCAGAGCAGGCGGCTTTGCGCAAGATGCTCCAGCTGCAATTCGGGGAGGATGAGGTTAAGTTGACACACTGGAATCCACAGCTGAGTGTTGCAAGCGGTAGCACATCTGCATCGCTGCTTTCCAGGAAAACCCCTTTTCAGCCCAAATTGAGAGGATTTAACAGTTTGTAACACAGAGAAGGAGAAGGAACAGACCTGCTGGGACTGTCCGTTCCTATAGCACACCCCTTAGTTGGGGGATTTGTCATACACCAATGCATGGGAGAGGTAACGGGGCAGGGGGCTCCAGACAGGAAGAACTGAAGGCTGCCAGGCCTTGGGAGGTAGATGATCCTCAGCCTTTGGCCAGTGCTACACAGAGGTTGCAGTGTTCCCACCAGACACCAGCATTGCAGGTATAGCTCCTGCCAAGGCTGACAGCAAGTCATCCCAAGGACACAGTGCTGACCCAGGAGAAAGTGCCCAACAGGGTGGAAGAAGTGATAGCACTGTCAAAATGATTTTGTAGAGGGAACATGTCAATTTTGGGCTCCATAGAAATGATGCCAGAATCTGTCCCTTGGCCCATCCTGCCCCACTACCAGCCATGATTGATCATGCTGTAGCCAGGGGTTAAGCAGACACTATGTAGGAAACACACGATGTCACCCAAGGACCTCTCTCCTTGTCTTGGCCGGGAGCAGCAAGCAGCAGGAGGCTCAGTTTGTGCTTGTCAGCAGGATTCTGCAGGATGACCAGCTGGCTGAAGGCAGATTTCTGCATTGCTGATGCCAAGCTATCCCCAACAGGACAGGCCTGGGGCAGCTCATCACACCTCTGGCAGAAGCACAGACTTGTAACATAAATTACTTTCCCCGATCAGATTCTCCAGGTGTTCCCATCCTCGCCTGGATGAGGTCTCCACCTTTCCCAGGCTGCGCCTTCCCAGACGGGTATTGATGACCCTAAGCCCAAGCTGATGGTCTCCAAGAGCTGGCAGAGCCCCTGGACCTGTCCGTGTGGGCTGTTCAGAGCCCGTTCCCTGCCGGCTGCACGGACCCTGTTTGCCCAGCTCTCCTCTCCGAGCAGTGTAGCTACAGCATCACCCCCGGCCAACTTGGTGACGTGATCTTGCATCCCCCACCACCCAAAACACTGCTGTGTGTCCAGCTGGTGCTCCCCCTGCATCACGCCTCTCCTCTCCTGGCTTCCCTTTCACTCTCTCACTTCACTTCACTCACTCCCTTTCCCTTTCCCTTTCATCAACCCTAACTACTTACCCCCATTCCCAAAGACATCCCATTCTGTCCCTCCCTGTATTTCGCAGGAAGATCTTCTTTGTGTTTGTACCACATGAAGCACAGAGTGCATCTTCCCCCCACCGAGACCTCTTGCAGAAGGTGGCACAACCAGATGACCCAGTGCTCCATCTGCATATGGCATCACCCAGAACATCACCTCCTCATCCGTCCTGCTCTGGGGATTTGGTCCAGGATGGTGAGGACCAGAGAGGGCTCAGAGAAGAGCAGTAGGAAGGATTGGAGGTGTGCAAGACCTGGCTGACTGGGGGAGACTGAATGGCTCAGCCTATTTAGTTTATCAAGGGAAGGTTAAGAGGCAACTTGATCATAGTCTATAAATACTTACGGAGGGAGGAGATTTCTGATAATGGAGGGTTTTTTAATCTAGCAGATAAAAAATGTAATGAGATTCAATGGCTGGAAGCTGAAGCTAGAAAAACCTAAATTGGAAATAAGATGCATCTTTTAAACAGGGAGTATAATTAACCATTGGAGCAATTTGCCAAGAGATGTGGCGGATTCTCCATCATTTGTGGTCTTTAAATCAAGATTTTCTAAAAGAGATGCTTTCCCTCAGCCAGAAGTCACGGGATTCAAGGGTGACATTGCTGGGGGAAAAGCACAGTGCCCTGCGCTGCAGGGGTCTCAGGGGGTGCCCTCAGTGCACTGTGGGGACCCCTAAAATCCCCACTGCCCTCTTAGGCTGGATGCTCCATCACCTCGCAGCCACGTGCTAATCTGCACGAAGGCAACAAATTGCCAGATAAGAATGAGAGTGTGTCGCTTCTTCGCACCCTGAACTGAGGGACAGATGGAGCTGGGGCTTCCACTGTGAGGCTCCTGTTTGCCCAGCTCATGGGTGTGTGACGTGGGTGAGACTGGGAGGACTTGAGACACACAGAGAGGAGATCCAGAGCCAGGCAGATCTCCCAGACCTTCTTGTCCACCCTCCGCAGCGGATGTGCCAGAGAGGGGGCAGAAGGGCAAGGTCCCTGCTCAGCCTAGACCCTTGGGCACCCCACAGGCTCTCCACAGGCACCCCATGCTGCAGCGCCATGGGTCCCTGGTGCTTGGGGTGGCTGCTCCTGGGAGCCTGGCAACCACGCAGGCTCCCTCGCTGGTGCTGTTACTTCCCTGCTTCTTTTTCTCCCCTTGGTTTTTTTCTTGATATTTTTTTCTTGCTGCCCTAATTTTTTTTTTTTTTTTCACCTATAATTTTCTCCATTGACTTTAATTAAGCTCTCCCCAGGCTCGCTCTGTAGGCAGGCTTCCCCGGGTCTAATTAGACTCTCATCATAAGTAATCTACATGGAAAGCAAACATGTGTGTGTGTGTGAGAGCCAGTGAGATTTATAGAGAGCACGCAGGGAGCAGATGGGTGCATAAAACACTACAAATAATTCTGGTGCAGATGCAGAAAATGCAGGCGCTATGGTGGGGACTGGAGTCTTCCCCACATGCTCCCATAAGTCAAATCTCTGTCTCTCTCTCTCTCTAGGTATCACCACATTTCCCACAATAAAATCAATAGTGCAGATCAGAGTAAATCATCTTTGACTGGGAAAGCAGGGCTCGTTGATAGCAGTGATTCCCAGATGAGACTTAAGGAGATGTCTCACACTGATCTGTTTCTAAGCATGTACTTAAGACCCAAGGTGTATGCTGAAGTAATTATCAGAGGTAGGCTGCCTGCAGTAAGAGCCTTGTGCTGCTTGATCAGGGATGGAGAATGGTTTACAACGTGGGGCCAAAGCACCCAGGGCAGCCCGGGAGCTGGCTGCCCCACAAACCTCGCTGTGAGGAGAGAAAACTGCCCTAAGGAAAAAAAGAGAGCTTGGAAACGGGCAGGCTTGAGACCAAGGCAGGGAGACAAAAATACCCATCAGCTGGGGGTTAGGAGTTGGCTCCCCCCGTGATGCCAGTGCCTGCCTCTGGCTGCCTGGGAGCCACGGACAGCCCATCCTCAGGGGCTGGAGAGGTCTTGGGATCCTGTTGGCAGCCTTGCGGGAGGGGGAAGCCAAAGGTCAATCTCCAGGCCCAGTTCCATCTCCAGTCCTTCTGAGGCACCACTGAGGGCATCTGCTGTGTCTGGGGTGGGGCTCTGAGCCCCCTTCTTGAAGCTCCTAGGGCTTCTCTGGTGAGAAGGAAGGGGTCTGTCTTCTGCCTGCATTGCACACCTCTACCTTACCCTGAGCAGCATGGACAACCGTGTCATGCAGGGTGGAAGCCTCCAGAGGTGCCTGAGATGCTTCTCCAATGGCTGAGTCTGCCAGGACCCTGGTACCACCCCAGGATGTGGTTTGTGCCCCATGGGCTGCAGGCGTGCAAGTCTCTGATGTGCCCCATGGGCTGGACTCTCCCTTTTCCACCTCTCAGCATGAGCTTCCTTTCCTTCTTAGCATCCTTATACTCTTCACCATTGCTAAGGAACAGGACTGGCAGCTAATCGTTCCCTGAGGAGTCCCAACACTTCATCTGCTTCCCAGAGGCTGACTGGGATTTCTCTAGTGCTTCTATCATTCTCAGTGATTGACCCAGGGGCAGAAATGTGGCTTTACAGACCATGTCCAGCACAGGGCAAAGACACTCCAGAGTACCAGTTGCCCTGAGGTACTCTGCCTGGATGCTCTTGGAGGAGGGAGACAAAAATTCCCACTGTGTGCTGTGCTGGGCAAACACTGGCCAGAAAGACATGCCCCAAGTGGCTTCAAATGGGAGATAATGGGAGAGACTGGAGACTGCCAAGTACAAGGTGTCTGCATGTGGCGGTGGTGTCTGCACACCAGCAACCTCACGGGGTCTGGACGTGCTCCAAGGTTTGCTTTGCCCAAAGACAATTCTGGCAGGAGCCCCAGCCCTCGTGTAGGTACAGGAGGTGCACAGTTCGAGTATGTGGTGGTTCCCTGCCCACCAGCCACTGCAATGTCCCCCTGTCCCTCCCCAGCACCCTGCATAAAGTGATGGTGTAGAATTGGATTGACATGATGGAGGGCCAGAGAAGCGTCTTTTCTGCTGCACCATGGAGACAGACTCCCCTCTCAGGTGGTCTCTACTCATCTTGGGCATGTGACACTCTCACTACACAGAGAACAGGGCCACCTGAGTCCAGCCCATGGGTTGGATGCCCAGTGTAAGCTTGCATGAATGTCCCACCTACCACTGGAGCAGAGGTTTGGGCTCATCCTGGCACTATGAACATGGAAACATGGATCTTGGCCACTATGTGCACAATAATGGCCTGATTTGCTGGGGAAAATGACAACTGGGGCCAAGCATTGAAGCACGTGGCACTGTCTTTTGGCAAATTGTGCTTAATAGGCCATCTCTGAGAGAGGAGGAAAGTGCTGCTGGCCATGGGGCAGGGCCCATGATTCACTGGGTTTAAAGACAGAAGAAACCATTGAGCCATCTAGATCCTGTGGTTTCAGATATTTCTGGTGTGAGCCATCACTGTCCAGGTAATTTAATCCCTGTTGGCAGGCTGTGGATCTTTTTCATTGCCTTTGAGGACCTTTCTGGTTGGTCCTGTGGTATTTACTACCATAGGTTGGAAACAGCAAGATGTGCTCTCCACCACCTCCCAGATGAGAAGGTTTCCTACAGTGATTTGCAGTTTGAGTCCAAAGCTTGTAGCTGAAACATCTTTGCAGACGCATCAAGGGATGGAGCCTCACCCTTCTGCAGTTCAACTCCTTTGTACCAAAACATGTGCTTTGTTCCAGCAAACATGGTTCTTGCTGGGTGTCTAAACTCATATGGCCTCTGTAGACCGAAGAGCTCTGCCAGACATGGGATTTAATCCCCTTCTAGTTTACAGCATGTTTATCCTTCCTGCTGAGTTGTGCTTCCTGAGTGTCCCCCTGAAAGGTGTTTTTTCCAGCCCTTGTGTCATTTCTATGGATCTTTCCTCAGCATCTGCGAGCTTTCCGCAACCTCTAGAAAATCCAGACACCAAAGCCACATCCAGCATTCCAGTATGTGCCTCAGCAACACTTTTTTGTGCGGTGTATAATTAGACTGGGAAACTCATTGCCACACTACGTCATGAACACTAAAAATGTAAATGTCTGGAAAGTCAGGTTAGACAAATTCCTGGACGATAGGGCCACTGCTGACTGCCACAGGACCTGCTGGACTGACCCAAATGCTACGTGCAGCTCTGTGAGTCCCTGAATCATTGACGGTCAGAAGCCAGGAAAAATACTATGGGAAAGGATGGCTCAGTGCTGACCTTGCATCTCTGAGCATCTGCTGCTGACCTGGTTGGAGATGGCCCAGGGATTCAATGGAGAATTGAATCTCCTGGTTGGAGATGGCTCAGAGACTTCAAATGGCCAAACACCAGCTTTTCCCAAGCAGGTGAGTCTCTTGGGCTGCTCACCCCAGGCTCCTCTGCACATGATGGAGATGAAAGGGCATTTCCAGGACATGAATTAGCTTGTCCTGAGCTACTCACGTGCAACAGGGCAACCAACTCACCCCCTTGCTGCTGACCTGCAAGTGTGGGATACATGGGCCCTAAGGAAACACCATCCTGAACCACCTTGGTGCCCCACTGCCTCCCAGAAAGGAGGATGGTAACCTCAGCCACACCACCTCTGCAGCGGTCATGGTCAGCCCTGCAAGTTTCCGTTGCAGATGGAAAGCACTGAGGTAGGCACAGCTCCCCATCACCTCCTCCCCTCTTGATTCCTCAATACCATGATCATGCATGATGATGGACCCAAGCTACCTCCAGACAGTTAGGGAAAACAAGTCAGCAGCCAAGATGGTACCTTGTATACAGACCTCCTCCAGACCCCCATGGTGTGGATGTTCTCCAGAGAGCTTTTCCAGTTGCCTCTAGAGTCTGGAGCCACCAAATCCAGTATCAGGTGCCTGTTTGAAGGTACCTAGTGGAAGAATGATGGGTAACTAGAGGATACAGACATCCACAAAGGCAGTTCCACCTCTCAGACACCAGTTTCAGGCAGTAACTCAGCACAGCTGCATCTTCAGCCACTACTGAACCTTGTCTATGCTCTTCTGATGCATATGGCAGCCAGGCAGAGTCTGAGCTCTGGACCTGCCCAGTACGGTATACCTCATTTCTCTGGTCACAGAATCATTTAGCATCAACACTGGAGGGCTGCAGAAATCCTCAACCAGCTCTTTTCAGACTCTTGACATGTCAAATTAGACTGATTATTGAGATTACTATTATTTTTAGGGTGATTTGAAAATGTTTGTCCCATGTAGATGTTGTTTGACATTCCCCTTAAATACAAAGAGGTTGAAGAGCACTTCATTGTCCTCGGGTGTTGCAAGTGCTTCCTTCCAAATATACAGAACAGAAATACTCATTGATCACGTCTGCCTTTCCTCCCTTGTTATGAACAATTTTACCATCTCTACGTAGTAGCACCCTTTGCCATTACTGGGATTTATTTTATTCCTGATATACTTCTAAAACCTCTTCACCTTGCCAGTCCAGGAGCTTGTCCCAATACTTTTGCCACTTGTGACTTGAGGACTGTCACTCTCTGGCCAGGGGAGCAGGCGTGGAGAGGCGCGAGTGGCTGGAGGGATGGGGAGAGGGATAGGAGGATGGGGTGAATGCCAGAAGGGTACGACAAAGATCAGAGCTGTGACCATGCTTCTGAGGTCCTCCTGGAAGGCACACCGGATCCAGCTGTGGTGTGGGTGGTGTAAATCCCAAAGGTGGCTCTGGTGGCACTGGCAGACCAAAGGGGGAGTGATGTTGGTGACTGTTGCCGGGGGGGACGTGGGGCTGCACTAGTGTGGTTGCCCACCCAGTTTATGCTGAGGATGCCTCAGAGTAGCAGGGTGTTGCAGGGCAGGGTGTCACCACTGTTGCTGAGGGTCACAGCCCCTTCTCCTTCTCCCTTGGTGGCCCCCACAGGCTGAGGGTTCCCATTTGCTGTCCTCGGGGGAGGTTTGGCTGCCAGGTTGCAGGGCAGGGAAACACCGTCCCTCTCCAGCATACACCCTGTCCCCTCTTTGGGATATATGCCATCTCCTCTCTACAAAGTGTCTCCACTCTGGGGTATTACTCCCCCTTTCAGAACGCTCTCTCCCCATGCTCCTCCAGAGACTTTAAACAGGAGAGATGGAGGGAGGGAGACACGTCTGTCTTCAGTTTCTAGCTAAGCCATGGTGGGGACAGTGTCCCAGTCAGGTCCTGCTTATGTGCAGCATCACAGAATTTTCTGGTGCCCTGGAACAGGGGAAGGAACACCTGACCCAAACCTGCCTGGGGTCTGTCAGCCACCTTCATGTTCCTCACCATGAATGGAGGGTGGTGCTCTCCAGGTGCCAGGGTTCCCCTGAATCCCATTTGTGAGACTCTGGGTGTGTGGCCAGGAGCAGGGACCATCAGGCTTCCTGCACCAAGTAATCTGCAGACTGCTGGTCCCCTGCTTGTGGTGGCCTGGCCGTATTGCAAAGGTGGAGAGAGATTTGCAGATAAAGGGGTTGAAGATGAATTGATAAACCTACTATGGATGTCCCACCACCACAGGAGAACAGCAAAGCTGAGCTCAGGGTAGGCTATGCACACACTCAGGAGGAGATGTACCCACAGCTGACTTTGAGATGACTGTCCCTGCTCCTTTCTTGCCGTGTCAGGATCTTCAAAGAATGTTCTCCACCTTCTTCAGGGCGTTGGAGAAGTCGCAGCTGGGTACTTGTGTATGAACGTCTCTGACCTTGCAAACAGGGGCAGATACAGCTCACACTTTGGGAACATCGGTACGTAGAGATTCAGCAGAATGGTGATTTGCCCCTGAGGTGGGACATTATCCAGGCAGTGCCAAAGTTTAATGGCTGAGCAGTGAGACCTCTGCCAAAAGCCTGTGGTCCCCTAGTGCAAGAGCTACAGGGATTGTTTCCATGGATAATAAATTCACAGTGTCATTTTGGGGGGAAAGACCCTGAATTTGGCTGCACTTCAACAAATCATTTTGGCTGAAAGAAAAATGGGGCATGAGGAGGAAAATGTAAGATTGTTGTTTTACATCTGCAGAAGACTTCCTTTTAAAACTGACCATGTTGAGGGCATGAAAGGAAATCCAAGAGGAGAAAAGATACAAAACCAAAACCCACTTTATGTGGAGTGGAATAAGTTATTTCAGGTGAACTCAGAATGTTTCATTGTGTCATCGCTGTGGAAAAAGCCAGAAAATTTCTTATTTGATTTTGGACTAACCATTTATCTTTAGTTTTGCCTTTTGGTCTCCAAATGGAATGTCTTGGGACTCTGCCTTTCCCCGTGATGACTTTCTGCAGGAGCCTGAGATATCCCGAATTGCTGGTGTTACCTCCGTGGGGAGGGAAATTCCCACCTGCAGTATCTCCTGGCTCTCAGCCTTTGCTACCTCCCTCCCCAGTGCAGGACATCCCCGGCCTGGTCCCCATGCAGATGGAGAAGGACATGGGGTGGAGGACACAACCCCAAAGCCTCTGGTGTTGCCCACACCCACGGCTGGCTCCGGGGTCCCTCCAGCCCGGCTGAGCCAGCCTCCACCGCGTCAGTCTGATAAACCACACATGGAATATTTGTTTCAGATATTTAAATACATCTCAGGGTTCAGATCACAGCTTCTCAACAGCAGTTAAATAAGTAACACATTCATATTTTGTAAACTGTTTCTCACAGCTTGTTTATTTAGGGTTATAACTCGATTTGGGCTCCTTATGGAAGTGTGACTCATTGTTTAATGTGTCAGCTCATTAGCAATACTTGTTTTTGCCTTATATTTCTGTGCTACCACTAATTGCTGAGCCCACTGTGAGCTTCAGCTTCCAATGACACTGTGGAAAATGCAAGAAAATAGATCAGTTACTAGATAAAAGGCAACAGAAATAAACAAACTCATGAACCTGCAGAGGAAGCTTTTTAGCTGCTGTGATTTTACTCCAAGGAGAGACTTCCCTTGCTTGGGAAATTGATGCCACCAGCTCCTGGGCTCTTCTGTCAGGAGAATTTTGAGCAAGACCAAGCTGAGGAACACCTCATGTAAAGAACATACATCCATGCCACTTCACACCAGCACAAGTGGGCTGAACACCCACAGCTCAAGAGCTATCAGCCTGGGAGAGGAGAAATCCGTGGTCTGGAGTACGGACGTTGTCTTAGCGCAATTTATTTCTGTGGTACACAGTCCCTAAGGGCTGAGGTGGTCAAAGGACAGAGGTGGTCTGGGACAGAGGTGGTCAAAGGAACATCTACCCTCCCTTTGGCAAGAAGAGAGTGGGCCAAGAAATGTCTATCAAGGACTTGTTCTGACAACAACCTAACCTGAATGAAGCATGCTCTCCAGAGAGGCTGCAGGCAAAGCTGGAGTAGCTTCAGCCTCCCCATAGCCCAACTCCTGCTCCTCCCTGCAGCCCGACTGCTGGAAAAGGCATCGCAGCAGGAGGATGGCTCCTCCAGGGCTGCATGAACAGGCTCTGCATCTCCTCCTCCTCCTCTGTCCTGATCCCTCTGTCCTAAAGCAGTTTGTAGGAAACACGTACTGGCCACAGGAGGGGTGGTTTCCACGTTACATTCTCCTGCTCAGAGCACGCCACGTCTTTAGTCATTGATGGCTGGAGATGGAAGAGCCCATTTTTGTCATTCAGATTTCATGGGCTCTCTGGAACAAGCCTTGCAAATCCTGATGTTCATGGTCACACTCTCTCTGGCAAAGTAAATGTTCTGGACACATGAAAATCAGCCTCCCTTGCTTGCTTCCCCGCTTGCTTGTTCGCTTCCTTTATTCCCTCCTTTTCTCTGCGTCACTTGAGCAAGATTTTTTTCTGCTTTGCTGGCACAAGCTTCTTTCTAACAAGAAAACTGCTGCTAGTTTCCTACATATTTTTACGAGTTTTCATGAAGTATTTAAAGGAACAACAGCCACTGAATGAAAAGCATTTTATTGGGAGAGAGAAGGAGGGAAAAATCCCACAAAGCTGGAGGGGTCAGTGATGATGACAAAGAAAGGGGAAAAGAGCCAGACTTGCCTGATTAATGTGTTTAACTTTTTCCTCTTTGCAGAGCCCCAGGGAACGTTACTAGGAAGGGGTTGCTGGAAGGGGCTGGCTGGGTCTATGAAGGAGTCAGGCTGGAAGCGATGCTTTCTCGTCCATCCTCCCACTCCATCCTCCGGCCCCAGCATCTCTCCTCCCTGCCAGGAGGAAGGAGCCCTCTCAGGAAGCTTCTTCCCCACTGCAGAGCAGAGCAGAGACACTCACGCTGCCCATCTCCTCCCTGCCAGGTGCTGGTGGCCCTCGGTGTGTGGCATTGGGGACCATCAGGTCCAGGCTCGCCCTGGATTGCTGTAGTGTGATATCAGGCAGAGCAGACACCAGCACAACGTGACTGGCCTCAGGAGCAGCATTTCAATTAATAACAGGAAGGCCAGGGAAGGCTAAGTAAACTCAGGCTTTCCAAAGGTGGCTGCAGGAGCCAAAGCTCCAGGGTTGTATTTCTGGCCAGAAGTGCTTCAGGTTTGGAAAATATCTCCATTGGAGTTGGGGAACATCCAGCCTGGGTATGATTTGGGTCTGTTTTCAGCATCAGAAAGTGGTGGTCCTGGTGGAATCAGTTAAAAATCAGACCCTCTTCTCCCAAAGTGCTGTGCCCAAAGCTGAGGACCCCCCACCCAGCAGCACACCGTTTGCTTTCAGTCTTTTTCTGCTCAGTTTTCCAAGGAGGCCCTTGGGATATGCCAGGGCTGCATGGGGTCTTTCAACACCACTGAAAAAAATGAGCTTTTAAATGCAACTGGAGAGCTATCTGCCACCCTCCCACAGAGAAATCCAGCACACTGACTGCCCGTGCTAAAACCCGCCTGCCCGGCTGTGGGGGGCCATCGCGACACCCCCGGTGCTGCTCCAGCCCTGCAGGAGGGCCACTCAACATGCCTCCCCCTGTCCAGCCAGAGCCCGAGACACACTACCTCTGTCTCAGCTCAGCATTCCAGAGAGAAAGAAAAATTCATGGTCTGTAAGATGTAACAGGGCAGAATCGTATTTTCCAGCTCTGAGGAGGGTTTTGCAAACAATGGAGATTAAAAAATAAATAAAAGCTATAAAAAGTGCTTGACAATGTCCTTTTAAATATATTTTTTTTCTGAAAATATGCAATAAATCCCATGCAAGAGTCATAAAAGTACCTGAAATGCTCTTAGAAAGATTTATGAGCATCTTACCACTATTCTCAATAAAGTGAATATGCTGCTTCCAAGATAATTTCTCATCACCCATACTTCAGATTCCTGAACTCCTTTCAGTCAGCCTATCCCAAGAAATACTGTAACGTCAAGCTATCTGAATTACATCTTCTTAGAAATAACCGTCAGGTCTGATTTATACGTGCTATCTGGGATCCTTCTCCTTTGTCCACGTTGCTGAATCCAGTGCTTTTTATCTTTGACCAAGTGCCAATGAACTGGACCTGTAACTTTTCCAGGGAGCTTTGTCATCCAAAAATAATCTAATCATTACCTCAAAGTAGTTTGGAAACTCTGCTTTTGTGACGATTGCTCCTGATATGGAGAAGTAACAAGTTTCTAATACCTGCACACAAGGTGGCAGGGAGGTGCCCGGGAGAAGGTGGGGGACCACCTCTCTCTGTCTTGCTATGAAAAGGAAAGACAAATGTCTTTACTAGATGGGTCCAATCACATGTGAAAGAGGGGATCCTGGTCCCAGGAGCACCTGCCCTGTAGACGAGGGTCACCCCATGACATCCCTCCGAGCAGAGCAGCTTCTGTAGAGGAGAGGGGAGACCCTGCCTGGCCCTTCACCTTGACCATGGCCCTGGCTGTTCTTCACTTCTGCAAGCATGGGTTTGGCTTTGCTGAGGGGCCTGGACTCATGCCGGACAGGATCTACATGGCTTTGCACTGGTCGCTGGGACTGTTTCTAACTGGTACTGTGTGGCTGATGGCTGGAGATCGTGGGTTTGTTCCACAAACACCCTCCATGCTGCTGAAGCAGAACCTTTGAACCTTTGTGATCTGCCCAACGGGACAGGGTGTGTGGACAGGCTCGTGTCCTCCTTACCCCATCGTGCCTTCTCCATCACTCACAGCATTCCTCCTAAAAAATCACCATCCTGCAGCCTCTGGGACATTCAGAGACATCTGCCAGAACCTGGCACCACCAATCTCACTCAGGGGTGAAAAGTTTTGAGGGGAAAGCAACAGCATTGGGGAAGAAAAAAACCCAATGTCTGTGTTTTGTGTTCTTTCCCCAGCAGGAAGACAATCTTTTAATTCTTTGATTAAAACAGCCATGACCTGGAAGAGATTTGGGCTGTTCATCCTCCTTTCCACCTTCCCCGTTTCTTTCATTTTGCCACTACTAATCTCAAAAGAATGATAGTCAGAATTATTAAAGACTGGATTTATTTTAGTTTTTCACCTTCTTCCTTTACCCACAGCCCTTTTTGCTGCCTTTCTAATGTGAAGTTTGAAAAATTAGGTAAATAATAAGGGGGAAATTACAAAAAAAACCCAAACCCCGAGGAACAAGGCTGATGACCTTCATCCTGTGGTAACCAGGGTCTGACGAAAGGATGTGGAAAATAGCAACCTGCTAAAATCCCCTGAAAATGGGTGGAGAAAAAAAAAAGGGCAAATTATCATTTCAACAACAACAAACAGAAAATTGAAGAAAATCACATCCATGGGATTTTTGGTGAAATGATGGATTTTTGATAAGAGGTAATTGTTGTAAATTTTTTGGGACAAAAGTGTTGTTCTCAGAGGTGCACACAGAAAACAGCCAGGGTCTTCCAGCTCGGCTGTGCTGGGAAGGCAGCGAAGCCTTTTTGGGAAGCTCTTACCTTCCAGTCAGTGGGGTCCATCCCCACCAGGACTGCAAGAATCTCACTGACGTCCTTGTGGTGCAATTTACTGGTGACATGCAGTGGTGGCACAACACAAGATTGATAACACAAAAAAGGGAGGGATAACACAGAGCCAACAACAGGCAACACGGCCATCACTCATCATTTAACCAGTTCATCATTTGACAGTGAAGTACCTTCTTGCCTTGCAAGGTGCTGTTCTCTTGAACCTCTGTTGTTGTGAGCACGCACAGAGACGTGTGCACGCTCATATGCTGCAAACTTGTCCCTTGAGGTCCCACCAGCTGATTTCCATTACAGCAGCCACTGGCTGAGGGTGTGAGCTTCCTTGCAGGTGCCTTCGACCTGCCCAAACTGGAGCTGGGAAGGCAGAGGGGCTGTGAAGAGCACGGCAGAGTCTTGTCACCACTGGGAGCACCAGGGACTGAGTGCTGGTTAGGTCAAGCTCAGAGCTCCTTGTCCTTTGTGTGGCTCCTGCCTGGCCAACCATGCATCACTGAGCCTTGCATGAGTGTGCCTGGCCAAGGTCTGAGCTCAGGGCAGGGTTGGGGGTGGCAGTGGGACACAGCTCCCCTGCTCCTGCCCACATGCTGGCACTCTGCTGGATTCAGCTCTGAGAAGCCTTGAGATGTCTCTGCTTTCTGCTGGTGCACCTGGAAAATCAACGCCCACTCAAAATAAGAATTTCCGGGAAATTAGAAAAGAAAACACAAAAAACTCCCCCAAACCCTCCTTGCACTTTCACATGTTTCAGACCACTATTGTTAATGGCAACTGCAAAATTGGAAACAATGAGCTAGAGCCCAGCAAGGATGTCAGGATGTCAGTGCCACGGGAGAAGGTCCTTGCTGTGCACCCAGCTGAGACAGGATCTGAGCCCATGTCTGCCACCAGCGCCCGAGCAGGGGAGAGGCATGGGGGACACGGGGGAGAGGGGCACAAGGAACACACACAGGGTGAGGGGCACAAGGGACACAGATTCACCTCCTGGTGGGGGAGCCTGCCAAAGGCACAAACACCCTCCTTGCCCAAAAAGCTGATGACAGCCTTAGAAATCAGTCTTTTCAGCACTAAACCAGATATCTCTGTGTTGTGAGCATTGGGAAATGCAGCTTCCAATTTGGGGACATTCTCAGATGTCCAGTCATGCATCTCAGTGGTGGGATTTGGGCGTTTGCTTTTTGTGTTGGCAAATAAATTCTTCCCTACAAACAGGCTTATTCATCTCTAGCCGTGCCTTTGTGAGAGCCCCAGATCTGTCTCTCGGCCTCTGCAGGAGCCCACGCGAGTGCCCTGGGCTGTCCTGTCCTGCCCTGGGAGGGCCTGCTCTGGTCCGGCGTTTGGACTGGTTCATTTGCGTGCACCAGACAAGCTTCCCGAGGCGATGCAGTCACCCCGGAGCCGGAGACCTGACCTGGACAGGGCTGCCTTGACCTTGAAGCAGCAGTGGGGCTCTGGGGAGTGATTTTCCAGCTGGTCGCCCTCAGCTGCTCCAGTCAGTGCTGGAGCTGACCTGCAGCGGGAGGTGCCAGGCTCATGCCTGGTTGGTGCTTGGAGAGCATAAACACAGGAATAATCAGGGAGGAAAAAATCCAGCGTGGAGACAAGAGGAAGAATGGTAGCACATGGCCTTTGCTTTGGTGAGATGGAGAGAAAACCAAGGATTCAAATACTTCCAGCAATTAATTAGTGGTGTGATGGGAAGCATGCACTGACTGTAAAAATGTTCCTGCGCTGGATCATGTGTCTGGAAGCAGAGACATGCATGAGCATTTGCACAGCAGTGACGATGTGCTGCTTTCTTATGATTTCTTGATGCTGTGGTGATTTTTCTGCAGCATCAATCTGCCTTAAGGAAACCCGGCTGTCCCACATCACCCTCTCTGTCTGCCCTTCCAGAGCCACTGCTACAACAGCATCCTCTGAGCTCTGCCCAGCTGCTTGGGCACCTGGTAGCCCATCCCTCATAGGGGCAAGTTATGTCTTTTTGGGTGGAGGTGTGTGGCACGAAAGGAGGAGATGAAGTTAGTTGGGATGTTTGAACGAACCGGTGGGGGTGAGGGCCGATGGCTGCCTTTTCCCTGAGCCTTCCTCACTCCCCGTCCGATGGAGGGGAAACGTGACTGCTGCCAGCGCCAGGACAGAGAGGATGTGAGTGCTGTGGAGAGAGACTCTTGTGTCCGCCCTGGTCCCTCTGGGATCCATGTCTCTAAGAATAAGTGTCTGTGTCTCCATGGCCTCCGGAAAGCCAATCAACAGCACTCGTTAGCTGCCATTTGGGCTCCCAGTGTCTCCAGCCTACAATTCAGTGGCTTGCGTGCATTAATTGTCAAGCTTGGAGTGCTACAAAGATGCTCAGCCTGGCTTTCTTGTGGTTTGCACTGGCGCCTCTCAGCACAGGCTCGCTATCCTTCAGCTCAGCTATTTGGCGTAGCAGCCTGGGCCCGGGACTTTGCTCTCTGAGTTACATCCGCGGTCCTGGCCAGATGGTGTGACCCTGGTCTGCTCAGACGAACAGCCCCGGTGTTGTTCTCACCCTCCTCACCTCTTTCTGACCCTTCCACATGGATCTGCAGAGATTCATCTGTGACCAGGGACCTTTCCAATCCGCTTTGGGAGCCAGCAACAACATTTATCTTTCCAGTGTCCCATGGGGACAGGCACTTCCTGCTGCTGCCTCTGCCCTGAGGAAGGTGGCCACCTCTGGGTATTTTATTGCAAGTTGCACCAGTTTCTCATGGCTTTAGTTATTGGAGTCAGATGATTATAAGAAGGGGAGGGATTGGACTTCCAGCCTTACAGGGGTAACTGTAAACACAGAGCCCCCATGCTGGCTCCAAATCCACCCGTGTGTTTCCAGAGCTCAGTGCATGCTGCTGAGATAGACCCCCACCTCAGAAACCGTATTGCTGCTGCCTGGACAAGGTGAGGACGGCACAACCCTCCACCCATGTGCTCACAGAGTCCACATGGACTCTGCCACATGGTGCATCCCACATCTTGGAACAGGGCTTGAATGTCTCGGTGTCCTTTGAAACACTCAAGAAAATGAGCCTAAAGAACAAAGAACTCGAGTGACTTGTTAATTTTCTTATCAGCTTCTGTGAGTGATATGGCTGGACATCATGGATCTCTCTGCCTCCACTTGCAGACCCTCACTCTGTGGACAGATGCTTGATCTCTCTTTACTTGTCACGAGCAGTGACTTGCAAAATTACAGCCTGGGGAAAGAATTGGGCTACGTAAGTGGGCACCCTTCCTGTTGTGCTCTTCTAGCAGTAACTTATGGACTTCCCGAGACTGTGGTTGCATCTGGGTCACCCTGTGGCATGGACTTGTCCTCCCCATTGTGCCCCTACAGTGAGGAAGCTGGAGTTTATATTGGGCTGCATTAGCAAGAGCAAAGACAGTACATTGAAGGAAGCTTTTGTTTCCTTCTGGCCCTAATGATGGCGCTTCTGTAGTCCTGTTTTGGACCCTCAGTAGAAGAGAGATGGAGTGGGCAATCAGGATGGTCAGCTGGTTCAGCTTGCAGAAGAGAAAACTTAAGAAGCAGGGACCAAATTACTGCCTTCCACTGCTGGAAAGGGATGGCTTAGAGTGGATGGAACCAGGCTCACGTCAGAGGTGTGCAGGGAAAGGGCCAGAGGCAATGGGCAAAATTACAAAAGGTGAATTTCCATGTGGATGTGAGGAAAATATATCCACAAGAGCAGCACGGACCTATAGCAGGTGCCCCTTAGATATGGCATCTCCACCTTCAGAGATTTTTAAAAATTGAGTGGACTAGGCCCTAAGCAACCTGGTGTAGCTTTGAAGCCTGCCCTGAATGGAGCAGGAGGCTGGACATGATACCCCCAGGTATCCATTCCAGCCTAAATCTTCCTGTGATCCTGTATTTCTATGATTCCTATTCCCATTCTGAGCCCAAAGACCATTTTTGGTTCCACAGCATCCGTGGCCAAGAATCCCACAGGGTGATTACAGGTGATGTGGTTTAACCTGATCTTTCTCCATGGGGTAAGCTCAGGTCCTGCAGTGTGAGAAATGCCAGTGCTCCCCTCCTGGTGTTGCTGATGGTTTTACAAACTGCTGTCAAACCCGTCTCATTCACACCTTCCCCATGCCAGAGGGGACTTGATTTCTTTCCTCCTGGGTGAAGATAGTCCATGCCCTAATCCTCAGGTCTGCCTTTTGGTGCCCTTATCATTTGCATTTCCTCTTTTTATGGCAGGGATGCATTGTATCCTGTATATATCAGTTGCAGGATCACACAGTTGCAAAATGATGCGTTGTGTTTTGTTCTCTGGTCCTTCATGTTGCCTTCTGGACCATCACTGAGTTTTGAACTCAAGTTTTTTGGTTGCACTCTCTGCAGTGCTCCTCTGCCTGCTTCCCTGGGTAATGTGAGTTAATTTAGAGCCCACCCTTGCACCTGTGTATGGAGCCTTGTTCTTTCTCGTGTACATTGCCTTGCATTCATCGGTGCTGAATTTAATCTGCAGTTTTATTTCCCAGCTACTCATCGTTGGACTCATCTGTCCAAACTGCAGCTGCTTTTCTGATACCTGGCCATCTAGGTTTCCCTGAGAGGGAATCAATCATAGAATCATTTAGGTTGGAAAAGACCTCTAACGTCATCAAGTCCAACCATAAACCTAACACTGCCAAGGGAACAGCACGTCTCAGGCACAACTCATCTCACCCAAAGCAGGGCAGGCGGCTCTGCCACCCCGGGGGCTGAGGGTTAGCGACCAGCTCAGGCAGAGGTTGTTCTGGCTGAGGAGCAGGGTAGGTGGATGGTAGCACAGTCACACGGACCTGTGAGTAAGGCGTCAGGCTCAGGGTAGATGTGAAATCCAGACGATGTGATGGGAGCAGATTTCCAGTTTCACGCACTGAAAACTTGTCTGGTTTTACCCACCGCAGTCATTCATTCTGCTGGGCTAATACTGCATCTCCCCACAAACCTGCGCTCCAGTACAAAGCCAGGCTCTGGTCCCCCTGGCAGGATCACCTCTCCAGCCCTTTTCAGAAGGTGGCACATCTGCCCTCCCCACTCCTTTGGTACGAAGGGTGACTGTGGCTCAGTAGTTTAGCAGTTTCACCACCGAGTTCCTCAGATCTGAGTTAAATCCACTTGATTCTGGTGATTTGATCCTGCTCCTGATTGATGTTTCAGTTTGAAATGCTTCCTACACCCCCATTCCCAAAGAACTGCTCTGGCACAGGGACCTCATGCAGTTCTCCCTCCGAACGATGATGCAGATAATTCATCTGTGTGACCTTTTCCTCACAGAGTGTTTCTCTTACATCTTCACCATCTCTTGGCCCTGCAGACTTTTTGGCAGGCTCTTTGCTTCTGATGTATTTGAAAAAGCTTTTATTACCAGCTTTTACACCATTAGCAAGCTGCTCCTCCAAGTCTTTCCTGGCTGGATCTACCAGGGTTTAATATTTAGCTCACTTGCCTTCATGCCGCTCCATTACATGCCCATGCTGGGGGAGGCTGGTCTCAGCTAACTGCCTCCTGTGCCCACCACCTCCCCCACATCCCTGCATTCCTGGGGTGAAAACATGGGCAAAACCTTTTCATTCTGTTGCAGCATTTGGTGCTTTTCTTAAAACTTTGGTTTCTGGAATCAGGTAACTCCCTGGCAAACTCAGCTTTGGCTGTCACCTTCTCCCAGCCCAGAAACATGAAAGCAAACAGGGACAGCCCAAGGGTGGGTGGAACAGGAGCTGCCTGGAAGCTGGTGCAGGGACTTGGTTCCTGGAAGCAGCAGGAGGAGGCAGGGGAGGCCAGGGATGCTCCTGTGTCCTGGCCAGGAGTTGGAGACCAGCAGTAGCCATCAGCAGAGGTCCATGACCGGGGAGCTGGGACATGGTATAAGGTCACAAGTGTTGTGGGACCACCTGCATCTTCACAGTAGTGGGGAAAATTGCTTCTTGCTCTCCAGGCAAGTCATCCCTGCTGTGTGCCTGAGTGATTTTTCATCATAAATGGCCTGTTTTGTGCAGTTTCCCCTGATACAGACCTGTTCACATGTCCAGGGCAGAGTTCTGGTAGCTTTGCCCCTGCACACATACCTTTGGAAAACAGCTCATGGTGGTGGTTTCCAGAGGACGTTTCCCTTCCCAGGCCACTGCTGATGAGCATGGGGTGCCTGTGCCCACTAGGCTGGAGCACACCACCCTGGCCTCAGGCCCCTCTGCCCACCTCAGAGGAGACCACCAGCCCTGGATGAAGCGCTGCAGCATTGCAGCCCGGGCTGCCCAGAGTGAGTGGCGATGGCTCCGGAGCCCACTGGTGGCAGAGGGACTCCTTCACGTCACCCACAGCACTGGGCAAAGGGTTCTGGTTTGGTGTGTGAGTGAAACGAGTGTCTCCTCTGCGCTCCGCATCCTCAGCCATGGAGGGAGGAGAAGGGCTTGCGGGGGGAGAGGGCTGGACGCAGGGTTTCATCTGGATGTTAGCAGGACACGGACGGCTGATGACAAGATGCTCGAGCCAGGCAGCTGGCAGGAGCTGCCGCTGGCGTTCGGCAGCACTTGCGTGACACTGTGCAGAGCCACTGATTATACCCAGGTCCTTCAGCGGCAGGGGGGCACATTACAATCAATAAGCAGCTCTGGATATTATTTAAGAAGTCAACAGTACCAGCTTCAGGACTCTCTCATCAGATAACTGACTGGCTGGGGGAAATTCAGATACCACCACTGTGAGATCGCTGGGGAAAAGCAGGATAAGAGCCATGGTTGCCTCCAGGCAGCACAGACTGTGTATTATCTGCTGAGGTGCTGCCGGGTTTCACTGTCAGGTTTTGAAGCTTTTAATGACACAGCTTGCGAATGAAAACAACCTCTTTAAAAATAAAATCTGGTGCCCTTTTCAGTCTTAGAATCTAACTTTCCAGTATTAGTGAGGAACTGATCAATTTTTCATGTGAACGTAAAAATCCAGATTGGCTCGAGCCGGGATGTGACAAAATGCTCAGGCCTGCCAGGGTCTGTGTGCCATCTTCAGACTTGAGATTGCAGCAAAAGAGAAGATCACGATTCCCAGGTTAATGTGCAGACTGAAAATGTCACAGCACATGTTGCCCCCCGGTTCCTTGGCAGGACATCTCCTCGCTGCTCTGTCCCACCCACGTAACCCAAGGGCTGGGATGCTCTGCCCAGCACCTACAGGATGGATGAGGATGTGCTGATTAACGGAGGGGGAGTCAGTGCTGGGGGTTTAAACGTGGGCATTTGCTCTGCAGCTGGTGGCTCTCCATAAATGCCATGGGACAGAGGAACACCTCAGACCCTGGAGCAGGCTGGGGCACTGGGAGAGACACTGCAGATGGAGGTTTGGGCACCCATTTTGCCTCTTGCTGCTGTGCCTGGGCATGCAGAGTGCACGGGGGTGCCTTCTGTTAACTGAGAGCATTGGTCCCCAGACTGAGGAAGCTGCTGGCTGCATCCCACAGGCCATCCCCTGCCAGAAATGGTTGGGATGGTGCCATACTCATTGTTTGGCACCTCCCCAGTGAAGTCAAGTAGCAGGAGAAAGGAGTGCCCATCACCGTGAGGGCCAGACAGACAGTGGCTGTGGTCCCCACCCTGCTTCTGGCAAGGGAGAGGGGAGAAGTGATTCTGCAATAGGCAGAAGCTCATCCTGGGCAGTGGGGCATGGGAGGACAGCAGAGCTGCTCCTTTGTGATGCTGGGCTGTACCGTGTGGCTCAGAAGTGAAGCCAGCAGGGACCTCTGGAGATTGTCCCACCCAAACCCTCTTCCCAAAGTGGGAACAGCTAATGCAGAACCAAATCCAGTTGTGTTTTGAATAAAGCAGACATGAAGGAATCACTTCTTGGCATTTTAACCTGGGCGTCACCATGCTCTTGATGATTGTGTTCATTTCAGTGCAGTGCTTGTAGTATCCATAGATGTAAAATGTAAATTCCTTTTGGATAAAGCATGCTGTGGTGTCCCACTGTTTGTGAAAGAGTTTTTGGGCAGTAAAAATCTGCTGGGGGACGTTTTACATGCTTTGGTTTGGCATTACTCTGTGTAACAACACACAATAAAGAATGGAGAAAAAATTAGTGGAAAATGTGTTAGTCCCAGCAAATATCTTCCCAGGCATCACCCTCGGGGATTCACAGGTTGAATGAAATCGGGATCGCTCGCTGGTGGCCAGCATCTCTTTTCAAAGGGAAGGGATTTCTGGCCATCTTCTGAAGTGAGCACACGCACTGCTACCTGGGGAGGTCTTGAGGTCCCATCCTTCAGAGGTGGTGCCTCGCCGTCTGCAGGCCCGGAGAGGGGGAGGCAGAGGGTACAGGCAGATGAAAGCTGGTCTAGAAGCAACATGTATGTGAGGTGTGAGACACCAAGGGGAGAACCAGGTCCTGTGGGGACAGGGTGCAACAGCTTCCTGACTTGTATTTCTGAAATAAGCCTTAAATGCATGGGTTCCTCTCAGCTTTCCTGGTTCTCAGTAGAAGACACTCATCCAGTCCCCTGCATTAGCTGCTCCTGAGTGGGCCATTCTTGCCCTCGGTCACAGGCAGCACCATGTACTCTGCACTATTTTTGCTGACCGGCTTTGCAAAGATGCCCGGTGCAGGGCACTGCCTGCAGCTGGCCAGGATCTGATGGCTCCTGCGATGGTGAGAAGGTCACCTTGGGGAGACCTGTTGGTGGGATCCAGCCGAGTCTAGCTGGGCAGCCAACAGCCACATCGCTCACTGCTGCTTCCACCACCTCTCATGAGCTTGTCTGGACTTCATGCCAAGAGCTCCAGCCAGGACAGGCTACGTTTCATGACAAAAATGAAACATTTCACCCTCAAAGAAGCTATGACTACTGCATCCCATTCAGCCAAGCACAGACAAGGCTCTCTCTGTAAAGAAGTGGAAATCCTATCAGGAGAAGCTGCTGCTTACCCTGTGCTGGGACCCTGCCGTGGCTGGACTCTGCGAGGTGCCTGCAGTCCCACGGGAAGCAGTTATTGAGCTGTCCTGTGTTTGGGAACAGCGAGCTCCAGCTGGTTGTGGGTGGGCAGGGAGGACATGGGAACACTGCTCATGAATGAGTCCCTTCTTCCAGATCCCTTCCCAGAGACTCACACGGAGAGCTCTGGGAAAGCGAGTGTGGTCTCAGCAGAATGACCCCTATGTGGCCAGCACTGGGACACCTTGTCTGGCACCTACCCCGTTCTTGTGCTGTGGGTCCCAGCCCTACTCCCAGCCATGTGTTTGCCAGGGAAGAGCCAGGAGCACTGGCTGAGCTGGTTGCAGGGGATGGTGCTGTGCCGCCAGCTGGGATGTGCTGGGGGGGGGCTGGGTGTGCAATTGCTGGGGGTTTGTTTCTCTGAACAGTGCCCAGAGCTGAAAGAGCAGGTGTGAGACTCAAGGTGCATCACAAACCTGCCTTCTCCACTGAGATCTTGGCTCTGCTTGGCCTCCTGTGCCACGCAGCTCTCTCTTGCGTGCTTCTCTGTCTCTCTGCCTTTCCCATCTCCTCCTCTTCACTCCATCTCTGCCTTCCATCCCTTGAGACATCCCAGACCTGTTTCTGGATGGCCTTACACCATGCACTGGTTCATCACTGCTCAATGATGTCCTCAAGAAGAACTTCCCAGCATCTCAGTGTCAGCAGCAGGAGGAGCACAGAGACAGGCTGGCTCATCAAGGAGCTCCCAGCCAGAAAAGCCAGATGGGCCAGGGGACGGGGTCCACTGCTGAAGGTCTACCTCCATCATGCCCCCCATCCCCAGCTCTTATTAACCTTCTGTTCCCTGCTGCCTTGCCCACCTCTAATTTTGCCTCTTTCTCTAGCCCAGAACCCTCTTCAGCCTGATGAGGAGGTCACAACCTGCAGCCACCTGCCCGTCAAGAGGCACCTTCTCCTCTCCATCCTGATCCTGGCCTTGGCCGTCAGGTCCTTGACAAGGGGAATCTTTGGTCTGCAGCAGACTGGACCCTGCAAAGAGAAATGCTCAGAGATATTTGTGGGCAGCATCCTCCAAAGAAGCTTGTGCAGAGCCCTCCCTCCTCTCCCGCAGGTCTCCTGCTTCCCCAGCCTGTGCACCCCGGCAGGGCTCTGCCCCACGGCTCTTCCCCTCCTACCATGCCTGAAAACCTTACCCTCCTCCCTGGGTGATTCCTGCATGGAGGGTGTTTTTACAGGGGAATTGGGGATGGAAATGGGTCATGTGCTCAGAGCCACTTGCTTCTGCCCAATCATGTCATCTCCATCAACACCCTCTTGTGTTGTGATGGTGCTTGGGGCTCCCTGGGATTGAAAACCCAGGGCTGCTGGCAGCTTCTCCTGGTGCTTGCGGTGAGTTTAGCGCTCATAAATCCCTGGGGTTGTGATTAATTCTTTGTGGTGCTATTTAACTGCTTGTCAGGGTTTCCCATGGACTACCCCAGGAAGATGAAAACGTTATCTCAGTGTACTCCAACAGGAGCTGCTGGTTTTGGGCAGCACCGTGAGCAACCACTTCTCCATCCGCACAATTGGAATAAGGGACATTAAAGTCCAGAGCTGCTGATCCACATGAGGCCATGTGAGCAATCACACACACATGGGAGTGTTCCTTCTTGTGCTTTTTAGGCCAATTCCCTCCAGAAAACTCCAAATTTTGGCCCCAGACTGCTGCAGACTCTGAAGTAATCTGGTTTTCAGTCTCTGGTGAATTTTTGTCTCCCTGGTCCTAAAGAAGATGGTGAACCCCCCCACAACTCCTCCCCAGGCACCTTCACTTTGTCCTTCCCCATCATCCCTCCAAAGCTGCTCCATCCCTGCATTATAGGTCTCCATTTTTTCCAGGGTTGAGGTGACCAGGTCTGGACCTGCTCTCTGAGCTCTGGTGGTCTGTGCTCTGTATGGATTTGCTACTGAACGTTACGCTCCATCTTCTGTTGTCGGGTCTCAGGGAGCAGTAAATAGCTGTACTGGAGGAACAGGATATTTCTAGGAGGAGAAGGACATGTCTACAGCCTTCAGCATTGCTTTTCTCTTCCCAGAGTTCTTTGCTACCTCCTGCTGCTCAGAAATGTTGGGTGAGATCCCAAACAGAGCCCCAGTCACTTCCCACCAGCTGTCTCCTTCTCTGTCTCATGGGGATCCACCACATGTGGAACTGGAAGGGGTGAGGAGATGTGAGACAGGGCAGTACCAGCCTGTTCACTGCTCTCTGGGTTCCACCAAGGCTGAACCCTGCTTGGCTGGGGCAGCAGGAGACCCATGGTCTGCAGGGTTTGGGGTGCTCAGGTCTTCCCAGGCATGTGCAGCTCCACGAGCCCTTGAAGAAAGGAATAGGTGAGCCATGCCATCCTCCGCTGCTCTGCAGCAGCAGGAAAGGTCGGGGCTCAGACCAGTCACTGATAACAGCTTGAAAATCTGCATTTCTGTGAAATGTGGATCTCCCTTCTTAAGGACACACGACCTTGAACCTTTTGATTTGATCTGGGGAAAGGAGGAAGGTAAGAAAAAGCATCAGACCCAGCACCAGGGTGAGCCTCCCCTGAGGAAGGTGAGTATGGCATTAACTCTCACCTTGCTGCTGTTTCTGGCTGGTGGCTAATCCCTGGCTCAGGTCTGGGAGGTGACAGAGCTCTTCATTCAGAAGGGAGAACAATTAACAAGAAATAAAATACCAGTGAGCCTTGGAAATCACCTGGAAGATAATAAAGAGAAAACAAATCTCTCCCCTTTTTTTTTGAGCGCTCTTCTCAGCTCAGCAGATTTATTGTTGCCTTTTTAAATTTTAATAACTTGTGAGGCCGATGCACTGACTTCCATTACATTAAAACTTTTGCTTTTTATTCCCTAATTCGGAGCAGAAGGGAAGCTAAATCACCAGGCAGTGACGGGTTTGCAGTGCACAGGTGCTGCTGTGCAAGAAAATAGATTTCTCTTGCAAGGTGTCCTGACTGCTGGATGGTGTGTGATGCGAGGGGTGTTGCCTTCCTCTGGTCCGTGTGGTGGGTGGGGAGGAACAGCCTTTTGGGGTCTCTGGAGGTGGGTAAGGACTGCTCTGAAAGTCTGCTCCAGCATCTCCATGTCAGACGATGTCATGCCAGGGAATTTAAGAGGAAGTGCCTGCTGAGGATGATTGGCTTAGGACACCCGTGCTTGTGTGGTGAGGTGGTTCTGCAGGAGATAGGTGTGATGCCCTGTGCTCCCACGGGCATGCGGTCTGATCCCACCCAGTGATGGTGAGGCCTCGGTCCAGAAAAAGACAGGGTGAAGGAAGATGCTGTGCTGCTGCAAGACCTGAGCAAGACACTTCTCTCAAGCTTTGTCTACAAGACAGACCAACCAAAAGCGTCTTGAAAGCTCTTCTCACTTGCCACTGTTCAGCAAGGACCTGGGGGGCCAAGGAGAGGGATGCTCGTGGTGGTTCCCACACCCTGCCTTCACCCACTGCACGTGAACATGGGGCATATTGCACTCCATGCCTCCCTGTGTGACACTGGGCGTCCTCTATGCATTCAGAGGCAACCCAGGGACCCGTGGCTGCATTCCATTGCCTTCAGAAGACCTAGAGCACAGGAGCCCAAAGAGATAGGCAGGACGCCCCGAGGGGCATGGCCGTGTCTGGGGCATTCAGAACCCCATATCGATGTGTGGCAGTCACCCTGGTCATGACAGTCACCCTGGTCAATGTACTGAAGGCTGGAGGTGTGGCGCCTGCCTGTGTGCTGCTGGCTCAGGTCGTTAGACTTGCTGGGGGTAATTGCTGCAAATTGTTGAGCTTGGTGACAGTACAGTGAATACTTAATTAATGAGGGGATGTAGAGCTGGCAGTCCGTGCCAGCCTAACAAACAGGAGGCATCAGACAACCTGGGGCGTGCAGATGTCCACATACACTGGCAGGGTGGAGGGGACCAAACACAGTGCTGTGTCCATTAGCACGTCCCTGGGGCCACCTCTCCCTGCCACCCGTCCTGCCAGCCTCACCCAGCCGGTGTCCACCGCCTGTCAGACCCAGGACAGCTTGATCCTGACAGGTCTCTGCTTCGCAGGACAGTCATGGCCGACGAAAACAAGCACAGATGTTCTCACCTCTGGCAAGGACGTGGCTAATTCCTGTGGGGTTTTATTTGGCCAGGATTCAGGGGAAACTTCCAAAGGGGCAGGTTCTCCATGCTCCTTCATCCTCCCCCCACTTTTTTCCATGTGCCAGACACCAATGTGCATCCCGACACCGCCTTGTCCTTCTCCAGTGTCTCCTATCCACTGCACCAGCGCGGTGCAGGGCAGCCCCAGCCGAGTGACCAACCTGCGATAAACCAACTCTGAGGCTCAACTGCGGACTTGGTGAGAAGTCAGCCTGTGAACAGAGACCAAGCAAGGGCTGCCAGTTTTGTTTCTAGCTGGAGTCTAAAAGTCTCTAGGGTCAGATCCTCTTTTTTTTCAAGCTAAGGATGTTTCACATGGGAAACAGGTTTTCCTGGCCTGGGAAACCTGGTGGCCATGGTCCAGTAGGTGTCTTGAGTACGGCATTACCCATGTGCCACAGGAACCTGCCAGCACCAACTGAGAGCGATGCCTGAGCTTTGGGTTTCGTCAGGATGGAAAGGGAAGCGAGATGGCACAAGCAGGCATTGTGCAACCACATGAAGTTACTCATGGTCAGATGCAGCATCAAGAACCTGCTTTTCATGAGGAACTTGACTTGCTAATGAGCCCTGAATCTGGGTCAGGCATTTCCCACACTGGGAATGGGTGGACGCGGGCATTGGCACCCTACCAGGGAGCCTGGAGACAGAGCAGCCAGATTGTCTCTGGCTGTGACAACCACAGGTGAATTTCTGCAAAGGGCCCTTTGGCTTCTGCCTCCTGCCAGTTTCAGCAAGCTGGGGTGTGTGTCTCCGCTGGCAGAGACCAGCTCCAGTTGTGAATCTGGCCCTGAGATCATCACAGAAACTTGGCTCTTAACTGAAGGCGCCTGATGCGCAGTGGGTGCAAGTCTCTTCAGGCCCTGGCTCCTCCTGGCACCCCACTGAGTGTCACAGCTGCCCCTCTCTGAGGAGCAAAGCAAAAGCTGCTTTGGAGGAGATGCATTATTTTCTTACACGCAAGACGAGTCAGCCAGACTAGCTGCTGCCCTTCATGGGTATTCCTGGGGTGGGGGAGAGGTTCACCAAAGCTGTGTCACCAGCCAGGCCATGGCCCATGCGGTACAAAAGCAAGTGCTGCCCCAGCTGAGCCATCCCGTTTGAAGCTCTCAGAGAATCACAGACAGGCAGGGATTGGAAGGGACCTCTGGAGATCATCCAGTCCAACCCCCTGCCAGAGCAGGGTCACCCAGAGCAGGTCCTACAGGAATGTGTCCAGGCAGAGTTTGAACATCTCCAGAGAAGGGGACTCCACACCCTCTGGGCAGACTCTTCCAGGGCTCTGCCACCCTCACAGTTCCAGTTTGTGCCCGTTGCCCCTTGTCCTGTCCCCGGGCACCACTGAGAAGAGTCTGGCCCCATCCTCTTCCCCCCACCCTTTAGCTATTGCTCAGCATCGATGAGATCCCCTCTCAGTCTGCTCTTCTCCAGCTGAACAGCCCCAGGGCTCTCAGCCTTTCCTCAGCACAGAGATGCTCCAGGCCCTGAGCATCTTCGTAGCCTCCGCTGGACTCTCCCCGGTCATTCCTTGTCATTTCTCTCCAGCCGCCAGGGTGAGAAACATTCCCTGGCAGGGCCTGATGGCTGCTCTCCACACTTGGAGGATCCTGCTGGCCCGGTGGGATGCTCCAGCACCCAGCAGATTTGCTGGGCCCCCGGAGCTGCACCACTATAACGATGGGGAAAACACCCCAAGGAAGGGTTTTCTTTCTGCCCTCTGTCCTGTGCTATGATATGGTTTGGGTGTTTTGTGCCAGTATCGCTCTGCTCTTTGACCAAAATCTCAAAAATTAGGCACAGCATCCTGTTGCATTTGTATGCGTGTCTGGGCACTGGATTTGAATATGAGAATTCTGCACTAAACAGGGGTTAAAGTACAGGCAAGTGGCTAATCAGATCTTTACATCCTGTGTGCCAACTGGGATGCCCTCGCCTGATTTGCAGGTTACTCTTGCCTTGTAGTCCTTTAATTCCTTGATCCAGGCTGCACGTTCAGTGAAAATCAATGTAAATAAGGCTCCTGTGGTTCTACCTCTCCCCATCAGAGCCCAGCACTTGAGTCAGATGGACCAAAAACTGCTCTCAGCCACTTACTTATTTCTTAAAATGAATCCAGCCTAGAGCAGGATTACGTGGATTAGCAGCTGAGCATTCCCCTGCCTACAAAACATGCCCAGCCAGCCAGCCAGATATTCGGTGATGGGAACCCCGTCCTCCAAACATGACACGTATTTACATGGCCTCTTGGCTGCTTGCATCCAAGCCCATCTGCTCGGCTGATTCGGGGTCTGCCCGTCCTCCTGGGCTGCTTGGACCACTGCCCTGGGGCTAGGGTGCCAGCCAGGCTACTGCAGGGGATGCTCTAGGTTCCTCTCTCTCTCCTCACTGGCAGCATTCCATGCTGATGGGGTGATGGAGCAAAGGGGTCCCAACCCCGGAGCAGGGGGTGCAGGCAAGAGAGGGATCCAGCAGAACAACTGCTGCCTTTACAGCTGGATGCCAGCAAAGTGGGTGGCATTTTTTAGCAAAGAGGAGGCCCTCCCTGGTGAAAGACCGGCGTATTTGGGAAAGAGGACGCATGGCCTGAAGTTATGGGAACAAAACCCAGGCTAGGAGGGATGTTATGGGTTACAGAAGCCCTACAAAATCATTGGTGCTTTTCCAGACCTCAGAAGGCACCTGAGCACCCTGTGTGGGAGCATCACTGGGAGATGGTGGCAGCTGGGGAAACAGGTAGAAGATCCCCCACTTGCCAAGAAAAATCCTGGTGGGTCCTGCATTGCAGAAAACACACCAGTTGCTGTCATTACCAACGCACTGGTGACAGAGGGAGGGGTTTTATCCCAGGCCTGAGCAGCCTGAAGGGGTAGGCTGGCTCTGAGTCACACGGGGCAGCAGGGAGAGGGAGCTGGAGCCATACTCATGTCTTCTCCCTTGGAGGGTCACCCATGGGTGCAGAACCTTGTCCCCAGGGAAGGACCTGTCCTCCAGCCAGTCATCGGGGGGGAGGGGAGGAGGGAGGTAGTGTGTGGTTTTGGGGACCCTACTGCAGTTCGTGGCAGTGCTGCCACCCCCTTGTCATTGTCAGGCAGGTGGTCAGGACCGGGGTGGATGGGGTGGTGCAGGCAGGACAGGCAGCACATAGGCAGGAGGAGGAGAAGTTCCAGGAATGCAAGGTCTTTGGAAGGGCCCTGCTCTTCCTCCACCTTTGCTGCTGGGAGGATGCTGAGCTCTAGAAAACAAGCTGTGGCAGAGCCAGGATGGCCTGAGGGTCCCCTGTTCCCCGTCCCCTCACTCAGCCTTGGATGTGGATCCCGCAGCTCTGCCTGCTGCCAGTTCTGCTCTGCTCCCTGCCTGTCCCTGCCCGCCTGGCACAGGGAAAGGACCACGGCAGGAAGAGGACCTGCCCAGCCTCAGCCCCTGTGCCAGGGAACCCTGCTTGGATGAATAAGTTTTCACTGACACCTTTTTTTCTTCCCCCTCCCCCCCCCTTCACTGGAAGCTTCCCAGCAATTTTTCAATGGTCAATTGGTCTCCACTGAGCAGAGCGGGGCCAGCTCCCTGTCTGCTCCTTGCTGGGAGCAGACAGCTGGCTCCTGCCTGGAGCTGCCCCCCCCCAGCTGAATGCCAGGCAGGCAAGATGCAGGTCCTGCACTCTCCTGTGTGCTCATAGGGCCAGTGGGTGCCCTCAGATGCCAGCCCCAGCCTGGCCTCCAGAGCGGGGCTGAGATGGAAATCCCAGCCTGGGGCAGGGTCTGGCTCCGGCCCCCCGTCTGCAGCTCGCCCTGGGGGATCCTCTGCTAGCCCAAAGCCCAGGATCTGCCCAAGTGGTGGCACCTTCAGTGAGATGTCGGTGCCAGGTTGCACAGATGGTGATGACCTCCATCCCCCTCCTGGCGCTCGGAGGCTGGTTGGGGGGCTGCATCCCTCCCACCTGCACGGCCAGACCCCTTCCTGGGACTGTCCCGCAGTCATGTCCCTCCATAAATCCTCCCAAAGGAGCTTCCCAGGACCTTCCCCTGGTATTGATGAGGGATGGTTGGATGGAGGAAGGCAGGATTAACTCTGCTGCATGTGACGGTTTCCCTTGTTAATGTGTTGCTGGTGGCTCCTGTCTGCTCACACCAGGAGTGACACTGGCCCCTTCCACCTCGCTCAGCACAAGGTTTGGACGTGAATGAGCTTGATTCACTGAACAAGCACCGAGGAAGAGAAAGCATTGAGCAGCTTGTCATTCAAGACGCATCATTCCTTCTCCACCGAACAAGGCACGAGCGTGTGCTAATAATCTGGGATCTCGTAATTAAATACCCTGCAGCCTGAATATCTATAAGAAGGCACAGTTACGGTTTCGTGGACTATCTCACTTGTGGCATTTCTGTGGGTTGGAGTTGCTTTGCTTTGTGACTTCAGTGCTTGTGTAGGGCTTGCTGTATGTGGCATGCTATCAATCACAGGTGTGAAAAATCCCCCAAGCCACCAGAAAATGGAAACATTCTTGAATGCTCCTGAAGTGAAAGCAGAAAGTCATTCCCAAGACGTTCCTTCAACAGTGAAATGGATTTTTAAGGAATTCAGACAGAAGATGTAGTAAGGGAAAAGCTGTACAGAAAAAGAAAACCCCAGCACCTGCAGCAACAGTATGATAGGAAGAGTTGGGGTGGAAGGGACTCTGGAGGTCTGTTGTTCAACCTTCTGCTCCAAGAAGGGTCAGACCAGGTTGCTCAGGGAGCTTTTTCAAGACCAGTCAGGTCTTGAAGGCCTCCGTGGACAGAGACTGCACAGTCTCTCTGGGCAACCTGCTACGATGTTTGACTTTCCCCATGGTGAAAATTTTTTCCCCTATAACCAGTCCAAACCTTGCTTGTTTCGGTTCATGTCTGTCGACTTTTTTCCTCCTACTGTGGACAATTGTGAAGAACCTAGGTCTGCCTTCTCAAAGACCTCCTTGGCCTTGAAGATCCCCCCTTGAAGCTGTTCAGGCTGAACAAACCCTGTTCTCTCAGCCTCTCCTCACAGCAGCACATACTCCAGCCCCTGGACCATCTTGGTGACCTCCTCTGAACTCGCTCCTCTTTACTGATGCCCATTGGGAGACCCAGAACCTGATGAGGTCTCCAGCTGCAGTCTAATGAGTGTTGAGTAGAGGGAGGTCCAAACACCTCAACTCCATTGTAAGCACCTCTGACTGTGTGTTCTGCGTCTCCAGGGATGTACTCTGCCGTCAAGACAGAGGTGTGCACATGGGGAGGTGGCCACAGAGGGCTGCACAGGAGATCCTGAGGACAACCAGTGAAAACCCTGGTAGGAGAGAGCTAAAACCACCATGGTGAAGGCTGGTGGGACAGACCAGCAACCAAAGATGTCAATGCCATTTCTAAAGGATGTGACAGTCCAGGGACATGATCTGTCCCCTCTGGGACAGCACCAAAACCACAGCACCTGCCACCCCCCGAAAGGCTCCCCGGGGAAATGGGAGGAGGTGACACCAGTCAGGGTGGAGATGCTCAGTGTGGGGAAATCAGCTTGGCTGGGGCCGCTCCATGGAGGAGAGAAAGTGCATCACACCCTCCTTGGGCACGGGGCCAGCGTGTCTCTGCACGAACAGGCAGAGCGTCCCGCGCACTCGGCAGATGGCATTTACTGCCAGGACACTGTTGAAAGCATTTGAAGAGCTTCTCAGCCCTTTCGTGCCTCCTTGGAGGTGTCTGCCCACGTGGATGTACCACTACATCAAAGGGACCCTGCCCACCGTGACGGCCGCGGACTCAAACTCCAAATAAATATGCTTTGAGTGGTTTTGCTGCATAACTCCTCATGTGTTCACATGGTTGTGCTTGCCCCAGCTGTGATGGGGCTGTCCTGACACCCTGTCAGTGAATGACCTTTGATGTAAATTTGTAGTTAATGCTGAATAATTTTTTTGCAGAAAGAAATGCTTAATTCCCACCCCAATGCACCGTATCCATCTATCTTACAGGAGTGACAATGTCCCCCCAAACCAGTACAAACTGGGGTTCCTGTAACTCTGCTTAATTCATGGGGAAACATCTGGGAGGCCGATGGCAGCTGTGCTGCAGATGGTGGTGGGGGATGGGTGGGTGGGTGTCTGTGCTGAGCTCTCCCCATGTCTGCAGGACGAAATACAGTGCACTGCTATTATTAGCCCTGTCTATAGGTTTACATGCCACCTTCAGCAGATATAACCCCTTGGTGTCTTCCTCTCTGGTGACCTCCACACTTGCTGAAGGCCTGTAACTATCTGTTGAGACAGACCCCCCGTCTGTCTCTGTGCTGCCTGTAACCCTCAGCACGATGAAGCAGATGACCTGGAGGATCCCTTGCTCTTCTGTTTGGACCCATCAGCTGGCTCTTTCCATGTGCTGGGGTCTTCTGGGAGCAGGGCAGGTCCTGCTGTGTTGGACATCACATAGGTGTGATATGGCTTGCAAGGGGAAGGGAACAGCAATGGTGTTGAGCTCTTCCTCGGCTGTGTTAGCCAACCATAAATAAGGCTGCATTGGCACTGCCAGCTATCTTCTGTTGCAATAAACAGGGAAATGGGTGGGTTTTTGCTTTGCCTTTTGTGGGAGAAACATGTCAATTCTCCACCGATGAACTGGCTGACCTCTTGGGACGTGCCACCAACAGGGACCTGCCCGTGCCTGAGCTCATGGCTGTTGCCCCTGAGGGAGAATATAGTTCATGTCAGCCCTGCTCACGAACAGGGATTTTCCCGTGGATTTCCATCCTGAATTCTTCTGACACAGATAAGGGGCCACATGGGTGTCAGGGAGGGAGCACTCAAGGTAGTGGAGTGGTTCAGCCCGTTCGCTTGTCGAGAGGAGGAGCAGGGACGTTGTCCCACTTGGTCCAGGGTAAGATCTGCTGGGGCTGAGTGGTGCTGGACCATGGCCCTGAGGAGGATGCTGGAGAGGGCAGGGATGCAGGACAGGCTGAGGTGGATGCTCAGTGCTGGGACAAGAGCTTTGGTGCGTGTCCTCTCTGCCAGCTTCCCATCACATGGGCGTTGCTTAACCAGTTTGTCTACAGCAGTCCAGTTCCTACTTTCCCCTCCTGGGCAGTGGTGCACGCGGTGTTTCGATGCAGATTACCTGGCACCGAAACACTTCATCTCACACTCGCTGGTGCTTAAAGAGTTCTGTAGATTGTCCAGCTTTTGAGCAGCTAATTGCAGAGCTATTGGCATGTCTGCAGCGCATCGCAGGCTCGAGACATACATTTTGTTGTAGGCCTGCAGAAGATGAGATAATTCATCCAGATTTGCTGACAAGAACAGACTTTGACACAGACTCCCCAGCTTATTGCCAAAGCCTGATGAGCTCCTGATGGGCAAGAGGAGTGTTTTTAGGGAAATGCAGACTTTGCACTGAGCCTTGGAGAGAGGCAAAGCCCAGGGAACACAGTGTATAAAGCCCAGCCAATGAGGAATTCTGGGTTTCCACCATCGTTTGGGGAAAAACAGGCACAAAATGACACCCTCTAAATTCAGTCACCACTCAGGAGAAGTAGCTGAGCTCCTCTGACCCGCAACACATCTCCAAAGTGCCAGTCCCCTGGGAGATATCCACAGTTCACTGAGGGAGAAATGGGCTCCTGGATCCTAATTTACCTCCTTTTGCCTACCAAATGCCTGTAGCAACTGGAACCATTTTCTGTGGTGTCGGTCTGGCCAGAGTTGATGGCAAATGTCCTTGTTCACCAGGGCCTGTGGTAGGCACATCATGACCACCTAACCAGGTCAGGTGCTCCACTACCACCAGGAAGGGTTTCCCTGTGGTTGCACCCCCAGCAGGACAAGGTGCCTGTGGCACCCACTTTTCCTGGTCCTTGGCTGGAGCCCATAAGCCCAGAAGTAACTGGCCACAAGCCCTGTGTGTGGGAGAAGGATGGGTGGAGACCAGAACATGGGCTCAAATCCAACATGAAGGATTCCCATCAGAGGTTGGCTGGAGGCGGTGCTTCCCAAAGGTTGGGTCAGGAGGCTTGGGCCATCCTGACCCTTCACTCTGCTGTGAGATGCTCAACCCCCCCCCCATCCCCATCTCTCCTGGCCTGCTGCTGCGGGACATCGCTGTGTCCCTGGGTGCTGAGGACAGGCCAGGTTTTGCCAGGGGGTTGTGTGGGTGGGAATGAGCAAGTGCTGGTGCCCATGTGGAGCGTGCGTGGTCTGAGGAGGAGGTCTCAGCGGTCCTTTCCTGCCCTTGTCCAGGAGCTCGCCTGTCACCCCTCCATGCTGCAGCAGTGCCCAGGGCAGGGGGGTTGGAACAAGATGATCTTTAAGGTCCCTTCCAACCTAAAGCATTCTATGATTCTGTGCATGCCCCCTTGCATGGCTCAGCTCCTTCAAGCTGCACCAGGAACAGGGGAAACTGAGGCAGGTGGCAATGGAAGGGGCTGGGGAAGGCAGAAGGTCTGTGTTGTTGCAGGCTGGAAGCAAAGAGCAAGTAGCATGAATTGACAGGACTGTACCCAAGGCCCTGGGGGAGCAGGTGACCACATCCCTCTGTGCCAGGTGGGACCTCCTGAGCCGGGGCCGGAGGGCTATGGTCATGCTGTTGATTTGCAGAGCTGCTGGCCAGGAGCTGGTGGGTGAGCACGGGCCCGTGTTGGCCGAGGCGGGGTGGCCAGGCTTGCTGCTGGACGGGGATGGCTTGGGACGGGTGCCTTGTGTGGGCCTGGAGACGCGCCTTGCTCTGGGGTGTCCCGGGAGCTGAGCTCTTGGAAAACCTGGTGATTCCTCCTCCCCGCGGGGAGCGGCAGGGAACGGCATGTCCTCTCCCGGCCGACCTCTCTGGCCGGGTCAGCAGGTCCCTGCTGGCCTGAGCCGCAGGAATGCTGGAACACAGGCCGTTCGGATGCTGCGCTGGTTAACTTCTTCAAATGAGCTCTGCTCTCGTTTAAAAATATCCTCTGACAAATACCTGCACAAACAGGGGAAAAAAAACCCAAAACACATCACCTAACCCTTTAAAAAAAAAGCATCTGTAATTTTCCACTGGACGGAGGCATATTTTTTTTGGCGTCCCTGCCCTGGGGTGTCTCCGAGTCCCTCGCCGTGGGGTTTGCAGCCGGCTGGGGGGGTTTGCTGGGGCTGAGCCGGGCGGCTGGAACGGGAGGGAATGCTGCCCACCCAGCGTGGCCCCGTGGGGTGAGGCTGGGGGAGACGCCAGCACCTGCCTAAGGCTTCCCGGCAAGGCTCTGGCAGGGCAGAGCGGGGAGCGGGTCCTGCGCCGACCCGCTCGGCCGCACCCTCCTCCCTGCCTCGCACTGGCTGTTTTCCGCTTGGGATGCTCCCTGTGCTCTAGATGGGCTGGCCATGCCTGTGCTGGCGCTCAGCATCCTGCTTCCCTCCCACGCCGGTGTGGGTACCACCGCACTCCCGTGGGAGAAGGCTTCCATGGGTGTGGGGTCCCTGCAGGAGGGGATGCCTTGGCACCCAGTTGGGGCTTTGGCGGGGGAGGGGTGTCCCCCAGCATGAGCCTCAGGTCTGGGTGCGTGGTTTGGGGGTGGGAAGTGCCTCTCAGCGCCACTTCTGCCTACTAAAGCTCTGGCTGTGTTTCATGGGCACTGGGGGCCGTGGGTGAGAAACTCCCAAATTACAAACAGGCTGTGCATCTTACAGGGAAAAGGAGGGAAAAGGAGGGTGCAGTCCCAAAGAAAAGCCTGGTGGGGACCAAGCAGATGTTCTGGGACAAGGCTGGGGTGCCCAGGCTGTGGGTGCAGGACTTGGCCCCGTTAGGGGAGCGGCAGGCAGCCCTGGGGACACCCCCATTTCGTGGACATCCACCGGGCAGCCGGCCCCAGGCTTCCAGCCCTGGCTGGAGTGGCAGAGACGCAGGGATGCCAGGGAGGGTGTGTGTGGCCGTGCCAGGGAGCACAGCCCTCCACCTCACCCAGGCACGGCCGAGGGTCCCGAGGCACTGGGAGAAACCCAGGCCTCCAGCATCTGCCCCTCCTGTGCCCCCCCAGCTCAGCCTCGTCTCCTCTGCAGGCTTTCCTGGGGCTGCGGCATCACCAGCTGCAACTTTGCGTCTGGATGGGCTCTCCCATGGGTGCCCTCTCCTGCCACGACCTTTCAGTTCTCCCTGCACCCAAAGCAGGGCTGCCCAGGGGAGCCAGGGCTGGGGGTGTGTGTGGGAGTGGGCATGGACCCAGTGCAGGGACCCAGGGCTGTGATGGCCCTGGCAAATCTCCCTCCTGGCTTCCCTGGGTCAGTGCAGAGCTGGCACAGTGATGGTCTCAGCTCCCTGTGACCGTGGGGATGCAGGACCCAGCTGGGCCTGGGGCTGTGATGGGGTGAGACCCTCATAGTCACTGCAAGAGCCAGGTCTGTGCCCTGGGTGGAGGTAACTCCCCTCCTGCAGGGTGGCGCTGGCAGCGAAGTCCAGCAAAATGTCAGCTGGCCGCACCGAGAAATGCTCCGAGCGGGTTGGACGCTGACCCGTGCTCGTCCCCACGCTGTCCCCCTCATGCCTCGTGGCACGCAATGATGAGAAACATGTTCCCCCGCGGTGGTGACCAGCAGCACTGCCTTCTCCACCCCCTCCCCCCACCCCCAGTCACTGGCTCCCTGCCCCACGCACGCAAAGGATGCTTCATTCCTGGCCGATGATACAGATGCCTGCCCCGAGCACTTGCTCTCCTCGGGGCAAGGGGACATGGCTGGGCTCCATGGCACCAGGTGTGGGCACCAGGATGGCACCGAGGGGCATCAGGAACCCAGAGCTCTTTCCCAGGGCTCTCCAGGACAGCAGCAGAGAGCTTTGGTCCTGTCAGAATGGCATGGGGCTGGCTGTCCCCATGCGGTGGTCAGCATGGCTGGGAGAAGGTCCTGAGCGCTGCGGCTGGGTGCTGGGTGCTGGATCTGGGTCCGGGCAGTGTAGCACAAGGCTGGGTGGCTGTGGAAGACTTGGAGCAAGGGGTCTTCAAGGGTCTTGGGGATCTTGAGTTATTCCTTTCCTCTTCCTGGCTGCTGTGGGGACACAAGGGGCTCTCTGGAGCCCATGGGCACAAGGAAACCCAGCTCTGCTGCTGGAGCAGCATGGCCCAGGGCAATCAGAGCCACCTGGCTTGGGGATGGAGCCTGTCCCAGCTGGAAGAACCAGGGTCTCTGAGCAGGTGCATGTGTGTGTTTGGATGGTCATGTGTGTATTTGCATGATGCGTGTCCATGCACGGGTGTGTGTGTGCAGGTACATGACTGTGGGCAGATGTTTACGTGAGTCCATGTGGCCCACATGTGAGTGCACACGAGAATGCACACACGGGTGTGTCAGCAAGCGTCTGTGTGCACGTGTGTGTGCGTGCCCGTCTGTGTGTGTGCTCCTGCAGCCCTGTTTCTTTGCTCTGGGGTCCTGCCCACCCCCCCTTTCTCCAGGCAGGGCACGCGCAGCCCCTTCCTGCGGGCGTATGCTCCTGCTCTCTCCCTTGGAGATGCAGGTATTTATACGGGAAAATATGGAAGCGCGTTCAGTCCCTGCTTGGTGACCTTCAAAACCATCCAGCAAATTCAGCTTGGACCGCCAGCCCAGCCAGATGGCCCTTCTCAAACATGCTGGCCATGCAAACTGGGGTTTCACTCTCGATTCCTGCTCCTGCTCCAAGGCAGGCTCGTGAAACAGCGCTCTCAGTATGCGCTCCGGGAAGGCAGCCACGCAGCCCCGCTCCGAGGAGGCGGTGGTGGGGAGAGCGCCAAGCTGGGCTGGGGAGGGATCGGGCTGGCGGCCCAGAGGCTTTGGGGTTCGTCACTGAAATGTGAAGCGCAGAGAGAAGTTTGGAGGGGTCCAAAACTGGAAGTGGAGGGGCTGCGTGAGGGTACCTGGGGCTGCCAGCGCCGTCTCCGGCCGGGGTGGCTGCTGGGTGTGCAAACAAGGCGGAGGGTGGTGGGAGACATCTCTGGTGCTGCGGAGAGGAGCCCACAGGGGTGAGTGGACCACGGGGAACTGGACAAAGCCAGCGGAGACTCCTGAAGCCCAGGAGAGGAAAGAGCAAACCAAAATACCATCACCTATTGGAAGGGAAGGGTTAAAAGACCTGTCAGAGCTGAGCCTCTCTGGAAACATGGGAGACAGCTGGAAAAGATTTAAATAACTCTTTGCTGTGTGTCTGCAAGCCGTGGGTGCCAGCGAAAGGTAGTCTTATTTCTGATAATATCTGGTCTGACACACTCAATGTGTTTAACAGTTTTCAGCTCACTCAGGCAGATGAGACTAACTAGGAGGCAATCATGCAGGATTCCTGGATGCTGCATTAGCATGCAACCTCCGAGAGGAATGTTTTCGCCTCTAAATGCAAATAGAGGTTGAAGCTGTTGAAGGAGCTATGACTGATCTCAGTCTGAGGAATCAAACTTGCAAATTCAGGGGTAACCAAGCCCCCGGCACAGATGCCATCATGCATGGTGAAGCCCAGCAGGGATGTTGGGGACCCCCTGGTGCGGTGCCCAGAGGGGGCTGGGGCTGGGGTGGCCTTTTGCTCAGCTCCACACTGGCCACCAACAGCACCCACAGGGGGTGACAATGGGGGAGGTGGCCAGTGTTGGTGATTTCCTACAGGTCACCAAGGCCATGGCAGGGCAGGGGGCAAAGCAGAGACTCAGAACGCGGGCACAGTCCCCCATATGGACCTGGGAGGTGGAGGGGGCTCCCCGAAGAGGCTCAGCTGCCAGTAAATGCTTCCCATTGGGATTGACACAGCCCTGCTGACACCCTTGTGGGTGCTAAAGGTGTAGTGATCCATCCACACAAAAAACGAGTGTCTGGCAAGGGTTTCATGCCCTCACCTGTGGGACAGCAGCGCTAGGAGCCCACCGCATCCCACCGAGGTCTCTTGCCAAATCAGTCCTCCCTTAGATGATGGGGGACTCTGCCTTGGGGGACTGTGACCAGTCACTGAGCTGTTCAGGGTGATGCTGAGCCCAGAGGAGCTGATGAAGCCTTTTTTTGGAGAGAGGGAATAGTGTGCTGGGCTGCAGAGATTTTACTGCCTTCATGTTTGGCCACAGGAGCTATGCCAGAAGGTGAGATTAGAGGGTTCATGAACTTGTTGAATGATATACACCGTTTTCTATTGAGCAAAGGTATACTTAATCACATGGAATTGTTACCAAGAATTAGCATTGAAAACTATTATTAAGCATTACTATTATTAAAGAGAAGATTTCCCCCCAAAAGCCGCTCTGGAGCAAAATTTAATACCTATAGTGTACACCAAAGGTTGATCAGAGATTTTCCACCCAACTCCTATGACATAAAAAAATGGAGCTTTCAGGTACATGAGACTATTCCTAAAGTGTCTGCTTGCGTTTTCAGCAAAACTCCAGCCTTTCACAATGCAACGATTTTGGTTTTCCACTAAAAACATTTGTTCTTGAAATTTCCCCAAGTAAAAGTATAAAAATTTAGTCCTGCTTATGTTCTTGGTTTGACATGACATGGGCATGAACACGGACATGAAGGAGGGGACAAATCCCGCTGCTGTTGGGCTGCCTGAGCCCCTTTTGCAGAGTGAGGGTTCAGCATCAGCCCTTACGAGACACTGGATAATCTAACCCCAAGGTGCACATGGTGAGTCCATCCCTCCTCATCCCACCCTTTCCCAGGCGGGATGGAGGCAGCTTTCCCTCCTTCCCTCCCTCCCTCCCTCCCTTTCCTTCCTTCCTCCCTTCCTCCCTCTTGCCACGGCTCCAGGGAACGAGTCGGATGCCTGGCAAGTGGGTGACCCAGGTCTCTCCTGGAAACCTGCTCGCTGAACAGGGCTGGAGAAAAACATTGCCTGGAACGGTTTTCCATCAGAAAACAGGGGTTTATTGAAATCAAATCTTTCCCTGGGAACTTGTCGATTTTGCTGCCATTTTCTCCAGGAAGGAGTCTAGCAGAATCACTTTGACTTTCTTGTTTCAGCAGTGTCAAAATGTTTATTCTGATCATGTCAAAACACCAAGCTCATTTCAGGAAAGTAAAAATATTTCATTTTGACTTTATCATTTCATTCACTTAACTTCCACTTTATGTTCCGTGAAAGTATTTTTTAATACGTGCCGCTTGAGATCCTTTTGCGCCGTGACACGTGGGTGCTCTGCGAGGAGGCGATGCTGGATCCTCACAGGCGGCATTTCAAAGGCCCGAATTAACATTCGGGTGAATTTCCATCTCATGGGATGTGCTGCACGTGTGGCTTCGCCTCTCAGTGCAGAGCAGGTGCCTTGAAGGCTGCCGGGGTTTTCTTGGTGCTTTCCCCCTGGCTTTCTACGGCCACCCATGGGAAATCTTGTCTGCTGATTCCCGGCGGGACTGGGGGGCTGCTGGAGTGGCCTGAGGTGAGGGTGATGGGCTGTGGGGCGAGATGGGCACCCTGGAGGTGCTCCCCTCTCCCTCGCTGCTGCTCACTCTCCTCTCACCCAGCCAGACCAGTGCCAGGGGAGCACCCCTGCAGCTGGGTACCTTCTGTTGGGATGCTGAAAGCTGGATTTTTCCTTGGCAGAGAAGACAAATCGGCCACAAATGCAGACCTTGGAGCCTGCTGGTGTTTTTTTTTGCGTGGGCAGATATCTCCATCTGCCTTCTAGCGGGGCACTGCCTAGCACGGTCCCTCCTCAGCTCCCACACTGGCTCCCACAGCTCCATCACCACCCGTGGGGCTCTGCTATGGGCCCTGGGCACCCCCCAGCAGGGATAGTGAAGGAGGTGGGGGCTTCAAAACAGCCCTCAGGTGTAAATCGGGGGTGAGGGGGGAAGAGGGCAGAGGAGGTGGTACGCATGAGCTGTTGCAGGAATTATTTAGGTGGAAGAACGATGGAGGTCCTGCTGACCTGGTAGGACAGGAGGTGACACCAGCACCGGACAAGGACACCAAGCCTTGGCTCTGCTCAGAGCTGCAGGGGAGATGGTCCAGCAGGGGCTCAGGCTGCACCACCCTGCCCAGGATCAGTGAGGAGATGCCTGCAGCAGCCTTCCTCCTCCTTCTTCCTCCTTCTCTTGCTCCTCCTCCTCATCCCGCAACTGACCCCTCTCCCTTCATGTCTCTCATTGGTGGGTATGATCCCCCCTCAGCTCTCCCTGCTGTCCCGATTCCCCCTTCTCGAGGAGGGGGGTTTGCCCTGGGGAGCAGATGCCGCGGGGGTCAGTGTGAGTCTCACTGGAAGTCCATTCTGGGACCATTCAGACCAGTTTTTCAGGTGACTTGCAGCAGCCGAGGCACTAAAGCACCCACCAGTCCCCAGGCTGGAGCGTCCATCTGCTGATGGTGGGCACAATCTGCTGCATTGTGGGGGGCAATGCTGGGACAAGGCAGCTACAGCCCACCTTACTGCCATTGTCGCTTGCTCAAAGCAGCTCGTCATGTGTGTGGCAGGACATATCAGAGCTGGTCCCACTCGCTCCATCCCCACTGAGCTCCCATTTTCCCTTTCAGCCTCCTTCTCTCCCCTTGGGGGTGCCAGGCACCTCCCTGGAGCTGGACACATCCATGTAAGACAGCCCCTCCCTCCTTCTCCTGAAGCGTGAGCTTCACATGATAAACCAAGGAGTTGAGTGCCATCGTTGTCAAGAGCAAACTGGCTCCTGTCCTGCAGTCTGGGAGCCGGGGGAACGCTGTTTTCTGGCCAGCTGGGAAGAGTTGGGGGGAGCACTGCACCCCACAGGATGCCTTTGCCCAGGCACTGCAGAGAAAGGAGCTGCATGAGGCAAGGGCTGCGTTGGCCGTGAGGACGATGCTGGAGAGAAATGTGTGGCCGGGTCCTGCAACTCCCCCCCCCGCCCCCAATCACCCCATCCCTGCCACCCAGCTGGGCTCTGCTCTGCTCTCCCGACCTAGAACTGCTGCTCTGGTGCTCACCCTGGCTCCTGGAGAAGCAGGGCTGGGGGAGCAGGTGAGAGGTGGCAGATGCTTTTAACTAATAAAAATCTGTGAAATCCCAGTGCTTACCCCACTGAGCAATTCCCCCCCCCCCCCAGCTTCCAGCTTGGCATCTGGGATGGTGCAGCGGGGACCAAGGGGGACCCTGGGGTGTGGAGGAGAGACACGGCAGCTCGGTGTCCCCCAGCTCTGCTCCCCAGACTCCTCTTACCGTAAAGTGCTGGATGAGCAGCCAGTCCTGCTGCTTAACGGGGCCGGTGGCAGCATGCAGATGCCTTAATGGGGATGCTCCAGCCTGGTGCCAGGCGGTTAAGTGATAATTAACCAGGTGCTGGGGAAGGTGGTGCTGGAAGCCAGCCCCGTGCTGCTGCTGGGGGGTAGAGGGCTCAACACCCACCTCTGTGCTCCCCCCGGACCTGCGGGTGCCTTGGCTGGGGCACCCAGAAATGTGTTGCTCCAACCCTTGGGGACGAGTGAGGAGGACCCTGGGCAAGCCTGGGAAGGGAGTACTGGCCAGCTTTGGTTGCTTTTAGGTACAAGGAGTCACAAAGCCATCTAACACCTGCCTGTCACCTTCGCCACTCGCAGCCACCCTTGTCTGAAAGGGTAAATACTGCTTTGCAGGTGGGGAAACTGAGGCAGTGGGTGAGCAAGCATTAGGGTTTCTGCAGCATGAGGCAGTGATAAAGCACAGAGGTGACACGACAACACCGAGCACTGTCACTCGGGGGACGAGGTGGGTCAGGGCTATGGTAGGGAGATGCACCTGCTGCAGCGAGGACACTGTCACCCAGGGGATGGGGTGGCTCAGGGTAACCACAGGGAGATGCACCCGCTGCAGCGGAGGAGGAGAAATGCTGCTGGAGAAACCCAGCGGCGCCGGGCAGGGAGAGGCACCCATGGGGAGGGCTGTGCAGGATGGGACCCTCCCGCCCAGCTCGGCACCGGGGAGCTGAGCCTGGGCTGGAAAAACAAGGCTGGAAGAGCAGGTGAGAAATGTGGGAGGGTTTTGACTAATAAAGGCAAGACCCAGGGAAGAAACGCCGCTGGGCTCGAAGTGGGGAAAAGGAGAGAGGAGGGAATGATCCTGCCTCTGGGCCCACGGGGAAGGAGACCGTGGGTGTGAACTGTAACAGGGGAAATTTGGGAGAGATCCCAGGAGAAATGCTGCAGGGAGGAGGGAGGCACAGGGAGGTGCAGGGGCTGGCTCCACCCTGGGGTCTGTAGGGTTGGGGGGGGGGTTGGGGACAGGTCTGTCCTGAGGCTGCTCGGGCACCGTACACCCCGTGTGGCCAGGGCACATGTGGTGGCAGCCTGGGTCAGCCCACCCGGACCAGTGGAACCAGTAGATGTGGGGCTTGGCCAGCAGGTCCCCATCTACGTGGCAGACGGTGGGGGAACGCAACCCCTCAGCCCCCCACCAGCTGGGATGTGCCTCCAGGGACAGCCGGGGCATCTGCAGCCACCGCCACCACTTGCAGGTTGTGTGAAACAGAGCACTTGTCAAGTCCCTCCTGTATATTGTATTATATTTATTACATTATAGTATATTTATTAGATTATATTATACTTTATTATATTATGAGAGCTGTCAGGCCAAGCACTTCAAGGCTGGAATCACCAGCTTCAGAGTTGCTTGGGTAACCTCAGCCCGTCCCCCTCTGATGGGGAATGGGGCTGCAGGAAAAGCGTTGCGTGTGACTGTGGCACAGGCACAACCGGTGGCAGCGAGGGTGACAAAGGCCCAGCGGGACCCAGGCGCCCGGGTGGCAGCGTCCCCAGGGCCAGTGAGGCACGGCAGGTGTGGAGGGACGGGGCGGCGGTGGGGATGGTCAGAGCAGGTGGCATGGGGGAGACAGAGGTGGGTGGGGGGACACAGAGCTCCTGCAGGCACCGGTGTCCCCACTGGGAGCAGGGGCGGTTGCGTGTCCCCGGTGGGTGCAGGTGGGGGTGCATGGGGAGGGGTGGCACCCTAGTGCGGTGCAGGTAGGGAGGCGTGGGGGGGTCAGCCACACGCCCCCCGTGGGTGCAGGGCGAGGGATGCGGGGTGAGCGGACACCCCCGTGGGTGCAGCGCCCGTGGGGCTGGGGGGAACCGAGCTGCCCTCGACCTCCCGCCTCGCCAGGCCCGACCCGGCGCAGGGGGGACTGCAGGCATCCCCCTGGGCTCGGCGGGTCTGACCTCATCGCCGCCTCACACCCCTGCTGTGACGTCACCGGGGAGTCACCGGCCCCGCCGGGACCCCGGGGGGCTGCAGGCGGCCGGGGCGCGTCCTGCCCTGGGGGCGGGGCTTGCGCGAAAGGGGGCGTGTCGTCCTGGAAGGGGGCGGGGTTGTGCGGTTTGGGGGCGGGGCCCGCTCTCGGGGGGTCTCCCCGGCCGCCCGCTGCGGGGGCGTGACCGAGTTGGCCGAGGGGGCGTGGCCCGTAGTAAAGGGGCGTGTCCCGCGGCCGGTGTTGCCCGGGGTGACGCGCGGATGCAGCCGGCACCCCTGACGTCACCAGCGGGGCGGACCCGCCCCCCTCGCTCACCCAATCCCCCCCCCTCCGCCGAGCGTCCCGCCGGCGCCGCGCCAATGGGCGGGCGGGGGGGGCGTGTCCGCCGGGCGCCTCCCGCCAATGAGGAGGCGGCGGCGGCTCGGGGCAACAATGGGGGGCGCCCGGGGCGCACGTGGGGCCGCCGCCGCCGCCGGGGGTCCGCGGGCCGGGAGGGGGGAGGTCGCGGTGTCGGGGCCGCTCCGCTCCGTCCCGCCCCGCCGCTGCCCCGCGCGGCGCCGGGGCCCTCCCCGCCCCCGCCCTCCCCCCGCCCCTCCGGGCCCTCCCCCCCGTGTCACGGCGGCGGCCGCATTCGGGGCCGGGCACGGCGGAGGGAAGGAGGGGAGCGGAGGGACGCGCCGAACCGAACCGAACGAACGGCGGCCGCCCCCCCCCCCCCCCAGCATGCGGCCCACGGCGGCAGCGCGGCGGCGGCGGCGGCGGCGGGGGGCAGGTGCGCGGCCGCTGAAACGGAGCGGGGGGGCGTAGGGGCGGGGAGCCGCCCGCCGCCCGCCGCCGCCGCCCTCGCCCGGCGCTGTCAGGTGCGTTTGCCGCCCGCCAGCATGGCTCCGCCGCGCCGCCGGACTTAGCGCCGGGCCCCCCGCCGTGTCAAGGGCTCCCCCCGCCCCATCCGTCCGTCCGTCCATTCCGCTTCTCCCCGCCCAGGTGCCCCGCCGCCCGGAGTACGCCGGTCCCCGGCCGAGGATGCCGCCCGCCGCCGGTCGCTCGGGTTCATCTGTTGCTGCCTGACCGCGCCGCCAGCCCGGTGCAGCGTCCGCCGATGGATGCGGCAGCCCCCGCGCCCTGCCCGCCCGCAGCCGCCCCGCTGCCTATTGTGCCGGGAACGACTCCGGAGCTCCGCGGCTGGTAAAAAAAACCAAAAACCAAAAAAAAAACCCAACAAAAAAACCCAACAAAAACCCAAAAAACCAAACCAAAAAACCGAACCCCCGTCTCGCCCGGGGCCGGAGAGGCGACCGATGAATATGCAGCGTCTCCCCCGGCTCGTCTCTCCCGTTAGCCGCTCGTCCCCCGGCGCGGAGCCGGGCAGAGCCGCCTGCTAGAGCTCCGCCGGACCCGGGGCTGCACCGCCCGCGCCCCGCCAGGACCAGCGGCTCCTCCTTCCCTTCTCCCCCGCCAGCCGAGCTTGGAGCCCTTCTTCGCACTCCGCTCCCTCTCGTGTTTTGGGGTGGTTTTTTTTGGTTTTTTATTTTTTTTTCTCCTTTTTTTTTTTTTTTTTTTTTTTTTTCCTTGGGTGGAAACCGACAGTAACTCCGGGGAAGGGGTTGTTTGAGGGAGGTGGAGGGGGGGGGGAAGGAGAGCGGCGGGGAGGGGACCATGGAAGAAAAGCTTCAGGCGCATCAGGTGGAGATCGACCCGGATTTCGAGCCGCAGAGCCGGCCCCGGTCCTGCACTTGGCCTCTCCCCCACCCCGACTTCGCGGCGGAGGAGGAGGATGGGGGCGCGGTGGGGGGACCCCCGGCGCTGGCGGCCGGCGGCGGGGAGGGAGCCGAGAACGCGGCGGCCCCGGTGGAGCGCAGAGGAGCCGCCGCCGCCGCCTCCCTGCCGCCCCCCGGCGCGGACGTCGGGCAGCTCCGCAAGGCCAAGACCTCCCGGAGGAACGCCTGGGGCAACCTCTCCTACGCCGACCTCATCACCAAAGCCATCGAGAGCTCCCCGGAGAAGCGCCTCACCCTCTCCCAGATCTACGACTGGATGGTGCGATACGTCCCCTACTTTAAGGATAAAGGAGACAGCAACAGCTCCGCCGGCTGGAAGGTACCTGACCCCCCCCGGCCCCCAGCGCAACTTTCCCCCCTTGCTCCCGAAGGTGCACCGGTGCTTGGATGCTTCCCCCTGGGCAGCTGGAGCTTGCCCCGGGCTGGGGCGATCCCCGCTTTTCTTGTGGTTGGGGGCAAAAGGTTTCAGTCAAGTTTTGGGGAGAGAGAGTGTCTCGCAATGTTGTGCGTCGGAAGCAGGGTGGTCTCGTCCCTGGCTCATCCGCTGGCCTGGGGGCATGGAGCCGGGTGGCATGGAGCCGGAGCGCCGTGCTGCCATCCTCCCCGTGGAGGTCAGGGAGGGGGGGATGGCGGCGGGGAGGGTGGCCATAGCCAGTTCTCCTGCTGGTCTGTGATCACTGGGGTATGGTGAATGACAATCCCATGGCTCTGCCTGTCCCTGCCTGCGGGCACCCAAGCTGTGCCAGGTCCCCAAGTGCCGGTGGCATGCCTGGGAGGACAGCCGGAGGGAGGGCTGTCCCCAAACAGGTGTCTCCAGCCTGGCTTTTACCCAGTTCCGGGTAAAAAATGCACTCTTACCCAGTGCGTCTCCCCTATCTTGGCCCTCGCCTTCCCTGGGGCCATGTCCCGCTCCTGGGGGGTGATACACGGTCCCTATGGCTCCACGCTGGCTCTGCTCCCGGCTTGCACTGTGGGCTTGTTAGAAATGCCTGGCACAGGGAGCGATCCCTCTCTCGCTTGGTGCCAGAGGCTGCCTCGCATGGACCATCCCGGCACCGGGTGAGGGCACGGAGGGTGCTGGGTCCTGGGGGGTCACACCAGCTCCTGCCCCTCCGGCTGGCGCTCGCCGGGCCCCACGCTGGGAAGGGGGAAGAGATCGCCTGTGTCCAGATGGTGTCAGTAAAAAGGAGACGGTTTCTCTTAAGCCCTCCCCTAAGCCCTGTCACCTCCAGTGTGATTAGTGTGTAATGAGGCTTCAGGGGCTCTAATTCCAACCTGTGGTCCTGGCACGATGTGCCCTGACTCTGTCAGAGGTGGCTGGACCCAGCCTGCCCTGGTGTCCTTCTTGGTTGCAAATGGGGCTGTTTTGGGGCAGGGAGGCCGGACTCGGTCTGCCCGGGGCACCCATGGCTGAGCCATGAGAGCTGGTGCTGCGGTGGAGGCTGGGTGTCCTCTCTGCCCTGCTTTGCTCGTGATGGGTGGGCAGGGGACAGCTGGCGTCCCCCCTGGTGCGGACAGTCACCCGTGGAGGGTGCTGGGTGCTGCAGAGGTCGCAGGAGGCTGATCAAACCTCCCCTTGGGGTGAGACCTGCCTGGGCTTGGGCATGTGCCGAGGGGGAGAAGGGTCTCTCCAGGACTTGCACCCGTCGGGGACAGTGGGTGGCATGCACTGATGGGCTCTGGGGACACGATGGGGAGGTTTGTTGGGGCTCTGGAGTGGTGCACAGGAGGGCTGGGGTGAGGAGCGAAGGGATTCCTGGGCAGCCACGCATCACTGGGGGTGTGGGATGCTCGGGGACCCCCCAGCTGGGTGTCCCTGACGGGCAGTCTGGGGGAGCAAGGATGAGGGGACAGCGCTGTGAGCGAGTTTGTGTGCCCGCGGCCGGGCGAGAGTGGGGAAGGGGGATGCCCGTGTGACCTGGTGCTGGCACAGGAGCCAAAGCCATGGAGCAAAGACCTCCCTTGGTGGGAAGGACCCCGGCTGGAGACAGACCGTCCTTGTCACAAGCAAGTGCTGGGGTTTCATCCACCCCCAGCTTGCGTGGGTCAGAGGAGTGACCTGTGTCCTCTCTGGGCATGCCAGGGCGTGCACAGGGGACCATGGCAGCGCACGGGTGTGTCTGTGCGGGTGTGCGAGGTGGCACAGGCTTCCCATCCTGCCTACGCCATCACTGGCTTTGGCCCCTGGGTGAGGACAGGCTGTGACAGCAGTGCTGCCAGCCCACATCAGCCCTGGCAGAGGCGACCCTCGAGGGCATCCTCCTGGGAAGCAGGAGTGGCCTTTCCCTGTGTCAGCTGTCACCCAGGGGGTCCCCTGATGTGTCCCAGAGCCACAGGGGACCCGTGAGCCAACACCTTCTCCTGGCAAAGCCTCCACCAGGGAGCGTGTGGGAGCAACGTGGGTTGTTCAGCCCCATCCCTTGCCCCCCACGCCCTTCCCGGTGTCCCTTGTCCCTTGGAGTAGGGATGGCGCTGGGCCTGCGTACCAGTGCTGCCTGTGGTGCTACCAGTGGAGCCCTGTCACCTGGCATGGGGTTTGGTGGCTTTCTCAAGGGTGCTGCGTCCCTGGAGGCTTCCTGGTGTGTGCTGTACCAGGGGAGAGGACAGGCTCGGGGTCCAGCTGCTGTTGGGCACAAAGGGACATTTGCAGGAGCCACTTGCTCGGGTGGGCTCGCGGGAGTGCACCCTGGGATGGGATGCTCTCCACCTTCCTGGCCTATCTCTGGGTTGGAGCGGCTTCTCCATGGCTCTGCCTGTTTCTCCCATGGGCTGTGGGGCTGCCTGGGGGGCACCGCTGCTGCTCGCTCCCTCCCTGCGGCCCCCCTTCACCTGCCTTGGCACTGGGGCTTGAACCTCCTAGTCCAGCCCAGTGCTCGGCCAGTTGCGGAGCCTACAGGATGCTGAGGACTACCCAGCGAACCCCCCTGCCTGCACGGTGGGCACGGCACAGTGTCTGGGGCTGTCCTGATGCTGCAGGTGCCCGGTCCCCGGCTGGGTGCAAGGGTTGGCAGAGCCCGGGGCGAGAAATGGCGTGGGAAGACCCCCTTTGCTTGGTGGTCTCATTGGACACCAGCATGTCAGGGGTTAAACACCTTCCCCACAGCCCCGTGTCCCTCCTGGCTGTCCCCTGCCCCAGACCCCCTGGGTTGTCCCCGAGCATGCTCCCCGGGGCAGGCTGGCAGCTCCTGGTGCTGGGGGAGCATCCAGAGCATTGGGCAGTCAATTTTGTAGTAACGAGCTGCTGGCGGCTTATTAAAGAGCCCCTGGAGATGCCACGTCCCTCCTGCCCCAGGCCTGGGAGAAGCATCACAGATTTAAAGCGTTTCATTACCCAGCACAGCAGTGTCGGAGGGGGGTCTCCAGTAATGGGCTGCTCCTTTAATTAGCTCCTTTGCAGCCTCCCCACACTGGGGAGAGTGGGATGGCAGAGGTCTGGGAGCCTGGCCGAGGGCACAGCGTCCCTGTGGGGGGCTGGCTGCTTCTCCAAGCCCCCCTGCCCTGCTCCGGCAGCGGGGTAGCTTTCCCAGCAGGACCCCTTCCCGCATCCAGCCGGCCATGGGGATGCTGCGCCCGTGCCTGGCCATGGTGTCTGACGTGTCTGTCAGGGATATGTCCCCCCAGGCTAGTTCATTGTCTGTCGGGGGGGAAGGATGCAGGCACAGGGTGCGTTTTGGGGTCAGGCCTCTCCTTCCCCACCATGTGGGTCACCTTACATGCTTTTAAGGTGAGGTAGACTGAGGCATGGCGTCTAAACACCTCAGCCATGCTCAGCACCAGGACCGGGACCCAGATCTATCTCATGGGGAGGGTGGGATGCTCAGGCCACTGCCCGCCCCGAGCTCTGCATCCCCCGGTGGTCCCCATGCCGCAGCGGCTGGGCCAGCACCCCGGGCTCCTGCTGCTGCTTCCCGATGCAGGGCAGCAGGCGCCTGTTGACTGACAGATCTGCTTAATTAGGGAGTTGTTATTTTATCAATTCCAAAGCGCTTGAAGTTTTCTGCTCCAGCTCACGCTTTCCACTTGTTAATGGGAAACCAACACCCTCCGTCAAAAAGGCAGCGGCACTGATGCATTTTAAAGGTTTCTGCTTGCTCTGGTTTGACATCCAAAATATAACAATCAAGCAATCAGCTGGTGGATGCCTGTTTGATGTGGCTCTGACAGCGCTGAAAACCTTAATTTCTCAGCCCTCCCCTACACCTCCTCCTCCTTTATATCACCGGGTCGGTAGCGTGGTGAGCAGGGTGCCGGGGCTGACGGGTGCTGGGGGGCCTGGGAGCGCCGTGTGATTAGGTTGGGGGGCTGTCAGGCAGAGCACCCCCCCAAAGTGCCACCTTCCCCTTTGCAGGGCAGGATGGAAATGAATTAAGGAAAAAAAAAAAGGGCTGGAAAGGGTGTTTGGGTAGGAGCGTGGTCTTGGGTGCTGCCCAAGGGTGCACCCAGGCGTGCTTCACCTCCCTGCTGGGCATGGAGAGCCCCGAGGGACAGCCCTGTCCCTGCTAGTGCAGAGCACAGAGCCACCGGGCACTGCAGGGACACGGTGAGAGCATCCCCCAGGGGAGCTGCTGCTGGATCTGTGTGCCCTGTCACTGATGCCACCCCCTGCCCGAGCCCCTGCCGTTTCCTCCTGCGTCGGGGCCAGTCCATCTGCCGGGGACGTTGCCCTGTGTGGCTGGTGAGGCTGGAAACCAGCACCTGGCACTAATGGGGATGATTTTCCCCTTGCGGCAAGCAACTTGGGTGCCAGCGAGGGAGTGGGTGGTGTCACGGGGGGGTGGCACAGCGGCGAAGGGGGCAGTTATGGGGCGGATGGGGTGACACGGCTCAGGGAGTGACGTGGCTCAGGGTTACCCAGTGGGCTTGTCCCATTTCCACTGGGGCTAGCAGGGTGGGTGCCACCCATCCCCGGGGGGCTCAGCAGGGGGCATGGCCCTGGGCTGAACGTGGGGGTGCCTGGTCAGGGCTCCCGTGGAGGGGTTTGGCTCAGCTCCGCTCACGTATCCCCATCTTCTCCATATATGGCCATTTTTCCAGCGGCACGGAGAGCCCTGTGCTCCCTGGAGAGCTGCCCGCGGCCAGGAGCAGCGGGGCTGGGGGAGCCCAGCCATCCTGGGGGGGTGAGTGGGGCCAGGGGGAGCTGCCACCTCTGTCACCCCAGGGACACCCCTCTGCATCCCCCAAACAGCCCCTGGAGAAGTCGCCCTGGCTCTCTAGTCTCCATGGATGCAATGCCCCCGGGGTCCCCCCGATGCGAGGCCCCCCCCCCCCCAACCCTTTCCCACAGTACAGGTGGGGTCCCCCTGGGATGCTGGGCTGGGATACCCATCCCTTTAGCATCCGGGGGATGGGGTGGGGACTCCTCACCTGTCCCCGACTTCACACAGAGATGGGGGACCCGACTCGCCTCCCCCTGAGCTGCTGTGTTGTGCTCCAGCGCTGCTGGTGGCACGGCCGTGAGGGATCCCCCAGGCTCCTCTCCTCCTTCCTGCCTCATTTTTCTCTCTCCTTTTGGAGGTTTTCATCTTTCTTCTAATTTTTTTTTTCCCCCCTTCTTCTGGAATCGCTTTTCATGCGGCGCTAACTGCTGAAGTAACACAAACCTGCTAAATGGTCCGGCTTTATGATAGCATAAAAATGATACTACAGCAGTGAGTGGGGCTTTATTAAACCCAAGGGAAAGGCTCCAAATGAACAGCTTGCTCTGCTCTTAGCTTCCCCACTGCACACACCCCCCCCCCCCCCTTTATTTTTAATAACCGCTGGAATATAAACTACAGTTAAGATCCTGCAGACTAGAAGAGTGCTCGCAGCCTGGCGTTCCTTCCGTCCGTCCCTGTGTGTATCCCTCCCTCCCGCTTGCCCGGTGCCGTGATGGGAGCACCAGCATCCTGGGCTGGGAAATGAATTAATCTCCTGGTGCTTGGCTTTGTACTTCTTAAAAAGCCTCATAAATATTTTGCAGGGAGGCCCTGCCCCCAGTGGGTCAGGCCAGCTGGGATGTGGGAGTGAGCTGGAGCTCCTTGGCCTGGCTTCCCACCCCGTGGGGTCCTCGCTGGGATGCTGCCGTCAGCAGGAGGTCCCCCAAGCTTCAGGAGTGGGGTTGGACCCCTGGCACCACCGTGTCCTCGCAGGGGGAACACTCAGGAAGGGGATGAATCTCCCCTCTTTCACTGCTGAAGCAGGGTCTGGGCACAGTTGGACCCCCAGCCCCAGGCAGGCACCCTCCATCCCCGGGATCCCCCCCAAGCCGTGGTGTCACCATGCCCTTGGGTCTCCCGTGAGGATGCTCTGGAGCTGGCTATGGGGTCTCCCCTTTGTCCTGCCACCCCACTGCACCCCAGCTCTGCCTGGGGGGGGGGGGGCAGCAGCCTTCCTCCCTGCCCTCCCCAGCCGCATCACTTTTAATTAGCCTGACACTTCCCGGTTGGCTCCTCTCTCCCGCTGAAGGTGCCTGATTAGTGCGGAGGTGAAAGGCACTTTGGGTTAGGGAAGGACACGCGGCGAGGCTCCCTGTCTGCCGCGGAGGCTCATTTTGGACAGCATCTGTTCATTATTATGTGGTGCCTTGGCCGGGCGCCAGCCAGGAGCACTGAAAGCCCCGGCACAAAGCTTGCTTTCACCCGCCGCCGGGAGGAGGAGGAAGAGGAGGAGGAGGAGGAGGAGGCAGCGGCGGCAGCCGGCGCTGGGAGGGGGTGCAGGGACCCCTGAAGTGGGCTGGTCCCTTCCCTCCCAGTGGGGATGCTCCAGCATCCCACAGCATCCTGAGCTGTCCCTGCTATGGGTCTGGCCATGGGGTGTCCAGCCCCCTGGCACTGCTGGCTGTCCCATGGGGCTGGGGGTAGCAGCGGGGGCTGCCCTAGAGGGCTTAGCACCTGGGACGGGGTGATGTTTGGGTCTGCGTGGCTGGTACCTACTTTTTCAAGAGGGGGCTCATCCCTCCCCTCTCCAGCACCCCCCACCTCACCCCACGCATCTGGCTGTGCCCGTGGGGCTCTGCTGGGGCACGCTGCCCACTGGCCCTCAGGCTGTGGGTGCCAGGCTTGATGCCCATCCCTGCTGTCTCCCTGCTTTGCCCCCACAAGCCAGGGATGCAGCAGTGACACAGACATCTTGGGGACAGAGGTTTCCCAAACATCACTGGGTGCTGGCAATGGGGACACAACAGGGAATGCTAGGACGAGCGTGCTGGCCTTGGCTCTGGGCTCCCTGGGGCGGGCAAACACTCGCCTCTGCCTGCCCCAGGGCTGGGCAGAGCACGGGGAGTGCGGGGAGCGATGCCGCGAGAGAGATTTGCACGTGTTCCCTCGCACGCCCGTGCCCGTGCGCTCGGGCTGTGGTGCCTGCACACGCAGTGCACGTGCGCGGGCTCCCACGTGCGCTGGCACCCGCATGCTTCAGCGAGACACGCATTGGGTGTGCAAAGGCACGGGGATGGACCCTCCAATGCTCCTTGGGCTGCATGGCCATCCTGGGAGCATGGGATGATGGCAGCATCCCGGTGTCCCCAGGGGATGGCAGGGACAGCGTGGCCTTGCTGTGGGGTGGTCGGTGCCGCAGGGGCTGGGGGCTTTTGGAGGCTGGGCTGTGGCTTGGCCAGCAGCAGGGAGCCTGGGCTGGGATGCTGAGCAGCCACCTTTGATTTGCTGGGAAGGGGGAGAAAAAAAAGCCCAAACCCAAACCCGCCCAACCCAAACCCTCCCAAAAAAATAAAGAAAAAAAGCCAACCCCAAGAAAAGAGAAGAAAGGCGAGGGTTGTTGGGAGCCGCCTGGCACGGTGCCAGCCCGGGGACGCTCCGGAGCAGACATGCCAAGCTGTAATTGCAGACAGGCTCATTTCAAGAGACGAGACGGTTATTTTTAACTCGCGTTAAGGTAATGCACTGATCTCTCCCGCCTGCTGGTTCAAAAGTTCAACCTCCTCTTCCCCAAACCCCTCCTTTGCTTGCCCACTCCGTGCTGGCACTCCCTGGCCGGGCTCTGGGTGCCCCCAGAAGGCGCATCCCCTTGCCCGTGGCCCCACGGCTGGTAGCCCAAACACCCTCGCCCTCCCCCGGGCAGCCGTTGTGTCTCCCAGGGAGTCTGGCTCCTCTCCTGTGGGACTGGGAGGAGGCTGCGGCTGGGGCCAGTCCCGGGGTACAGAGGAGATTGGTGTTCGTGGGGCTGTGCCAGTTCCCTGCCCAGCCAGGGTCCCCGGGGGATGGTGCCAGGGGTGGGCACTGCATCCCGGGTGCCAGATCCTGCTCCGAGTCCAGTGGGAAAGCCTTTCAGCGCTGGGAGTGGTGGCACTGCTCACACTCTGAGGTCCCCAAGTGCTTTCCAGTCACGGCTGGTGGCCGTGCCACCCTGGGGACTTCTGGCATCTCTGACAGCAGCCAGGCTGGCAGGGACAGCAGGGTCGTGCAGGGATGGGGGGATGCAGGTTGCTCCCTTCTCGCGCTCGCTGGGCATCCTCACAGCGGAGGGCTGAGCCTCTGGGCCACCTCTCTGGTTGGACTGGCCATCAAGCCCGATGCTCTCAGTGGTGCTTGTTGGTCCACGCCAAGGACCATGTGGCCACCTCAGCCCTGGCTGTTGGCAGCAGGAGAGCCCAAAAGCCAGGTGCAGGGAATATCACCTCTTTTTTTTTATTCCTTAAAACATACTGCAAAGTGCTGGGAGGGCCTGGGTGCCCTCTGCTCCTGGGGGGACAGCTTTGCTACCCCGAGATGGGATGTCACTGGCTGCATGGGATGCAAGCGGTGCCGAGCTGGGGAGAACGGGGATAAGCCTGGAACCTCCTCCCCAACCCACTGCCCAAACCATCTGAAGCCAAAGCGGAGCAGAAATGCTCCACAACGCGCCAGGTTTGGCCCTGTAATAGCTGTAACTAATCCTTTACCCGCGCCCCCCTCCGCCCCCCCGCCTCAGCCTCCCCAGGAACTCAGCCACTGGGAGCCAGCGGGAACGGAGCCCCGGGGCACTCCCGAGCAGCAGCAGCGTCTCCATCCCCCTGTCCCCAAATGCCCTCTCGCCTGGGTTCGTGGCGTCAGCAGTTTGCCAGGCGTCTGGGAACTCCCCACGTGGCTGAGATGGCTTTTGTACTCGGCCATCGCATGGCCAGGGCTGCCAGATACAGGTGCTTCGCTGCTCCCCCTTCCCACTGCCGTGGTTCAGCATTTCCCTTCCCCTAGGATGTAGCTGCTTTTGGCAGGAGTGCTGAGGTTCGGGGTGACCCGAGGGGAGCTGAGATCCACTAGCCACGTTTCGTGGCGGTTTGCAGCTTGCCTGGGCTCGTTGCTGGCCCCTGTGGCTGTGCATCATCAGCTGGAGCCGATAAATCAGGGGGAATAGCCCGGCTTCGTCAGCGGTGAATTGTGGGGCCATTATCTGTAATGAGTTCAACAAGGACGGCACAGCGCAGGGGGAGCCTGGCCGGCATTCTTCCTGGACTGCAACCCTGGCAAAGTGGGGGGCATCTCCTAGCCCAGCGGGGTGGCCACATGCTTCGCTGCTCTGCATGTGCGGACCTGTGCGATGGGAAGGGCTGCCCGTGGGGGCAGGGAGCAGGGGGGCTGGGGAGGCTGTGTGGGTACCACTGGCTCCGTACCGCTGTGTCGCTGCTGGTGGGAGCGGGCACCGCATCAGTGGGCACCAATGTTTGAGCATCCCCGGAGCCTGCCCAGGCTCTCGGGTGCGGTTTGTAATGTGGGGTCGGAAACACCCAGTGCAGCCTCTTAGGATGGGAGAGCTGGGGACACCACGCCTGGGACCACGATTGGGACCTCCTTTAGCAGCAGGTCCACTGGCTCCTTCCCGCTGCGGGTGCAGGGCCCCGGGAGCCATCCCGACACGCTGCACAGCCCGTCGGAGCTGCCGGGCTGCCATTCTGCAGGGTTAAGCGGTAGGAAGAAGGACAGGTCCCCGGCTCTGTCCCCGCAACCATGGGGTCAGCAGCCAGGAGGCTGCTGTCACCTCCTGCCAGCAACTTGCCCGGCTGGAAGCTGGCCCTCCTGCCCTCCCTGCCTCAGGTGCAGAATGTGAGCGGAGATGGGAGGAATTAACAAACTTGTGGAGCAACAGGCTCATAAATTCCGGCTTTTTTTTTTCTTTTTTTTTTTCTTTTTTTTTTCTTTGAGACTGTCAACCTATTCCTGTCCCAGGGATGTAAGACAGCATTTTATTGCTGCCTGCTTGATGGTTGTTCCCTTCTCCTCTGTGGCTGTGATTTATCTCTGCACTTTGCGCTGATTGGATTAGAAGTTTAAATGCTAAGGGTGCATAACAATATATTTTTCTTATTAATATTAAAAAATCATTATTGGATTTTTTATAGTTCTGTTTTGAATTGAATCCCCTTGCTTGATTTATTCTCTCTCCCAGAGTAGAATTTAATGCTAATAGGAACAATCATTGCTTTGTTTTGAATCTTTGACTGTTTGGAAAACTTTCCCTGCAAAGGGAAATTACGGCATTATTAAGAGTCCATTAAAAGAGGGTTTTGCCCATTCCTGGCTATTACCTGTGAGCTGGAGAGAAAACAAAAAAGCAAAGACAAAGAGTCTCTTTTGCAGGGCTTTCTGCTTACACCCTTCCCGAGGTGTAACACAATTATCGAGCCAATTATTATAATCAGCTTTATTCTATAACAGGTATTAATTGCGGGTCCCATCGGTTCAATCTCTTGTGGGATGCTGGGCGGTGAATGCATGTATGTGGTGGAGCAGGACTCGTCCGTGCTCAGCTACGGACGGGGAAAGGCAGGGGCTCGGCTGTTGGTGATGAGGGGCGATGGGGACTGCGGGGCTGCTCCGCTTCCCGCCGGATTTCATATTTTTAAGGCAAATATAGAATTACAACAGCAGCCCCGGCTGATGCCTTTGGCAGCCTGTTCCCAGGGTTGTGGGTACCAAGCGGCAGGATGCAGGATGCTGGGTGCCCTTCATGCCGGCGTGGAGGCTCAGAGATGCCTCTGCTTGTGCGTAGGGACCAGCCATCACCCACCCAGCGCCGTGCCAGCCCTGGGACCCTCTGCATCCCTGCAGCCGTGCCTGGCTTTTGGGGACACCAGGGCTGGGAACGTGCCCCATGGGCAGCCCTGGAGAGCAGAGGAGGGCAGGTGGGAATGGGGCAGGGGCTGGTGATGTGGGGGGGCATGATGCCAGGCAGCTGGAGACGTGCCTGGGCTCCGTGCAACGGCGCTGGGACGGGCGCAGCGGTGGCGGGGAGCTGTGCCAGGCTTGGCACGCAGCCGGCAGGGTTGGCACGAGGAGCGCAGCCTGCCCGGGCACGGCTGGGGCAGGCCTGGTCAGGGGCAGCCGCGAGGAGCCCCGAGGCTGAGCGCGGGGGGCTGGGGTGTGGGGCGGCTCCTGGGGTGTGGGGCAGCTGCCGGGTGTTGGAGGGAGCGGCAGGAATGTCAGCCCGAGGCACCAGGGTCCCGTGTCGGCATGAACCCCCCTGCAGCACTGCAGTGTGCTAGGCCGCCACTCTGCACCCCGAAACCGGCACCCCGCTCCCCAAAGTCTTCATTGTACACCCAAAAGCCTGCAGCCTTCTCCCCAAAACCTGCACCCTGCTCCCCAAAGTCTTCATTGTGCACCCCAAAAATGCTACCCTGTTCCCCAAAACTTGCACCCTGCACCCCAAACTCTACAATCTGCCCCCCAGAACCTTCACCCTGCATTGTGCTCCCCAAACTCTGCATCCTGCACCCCACACCCTACATCCCAAACCCCACACCCTGTACCTTGCATCTTGCACCCTGCACCCCCAAACCCTGCACCCCACACCCTGCACCCTGCCTGCCCAGCCTCCCACCCAGACATTGCTCACTACAAGCCTGTACCCACATCCCCTGTGCGCCCCCTTCCTTGGACCCCCCGTGCACCCCATGCCCTGAACCCACACACCCCCAGAGTGCCCCTGGGATGCGCGGTGGGGTCCTGGCAGTTAGCTCTGTGCCCGTTCTGCCTGTCCCTGGGAGGCAGGGACACGTCTCTGTGCCCATGGGGGGTCAGGGGTGTGACCCCACCACTGGGGCTTGAGGATTGAGACGGGGAGATGTGGGGTACAGTGGTGTGGGGGGATCAGGGTGCAGTGCTGGGAGATTCAGGGTATGGGACTATGCAATGTGGGGGGGTCTGGGAAGTGTGGGGTGCTGCAGCCACCACAAGACACAGGGTGGGCAGTGGGGCCAGCCTGGCTCCCCAGAGCTCCCAGTTTAACCAGCAAGGAACCCAGCTGTGGACAGCTGGGACAGGTGGCTCCTCAGCAGGGCGTCAGGATGCCTGGGGTCACCTCCTGCCTTGCTGGGGCACCCCCACGGTGGCACAGCCCCCATGGGGCTGGCGATGGCCTTGGTCCCTAGGACCACTCTCTCTCTGCCCCCCAGCCCTCTCCGTGGCATGAATCCTGCTCCTGCCTGTGGAGAGTGAGCGCAACCTGGGGGCTTCTATAATTATCATCGCGCTCTGAATAATTCACAGCAGCGTTACTCCAACAAAGCCTCTCCCTGCCCCTGCTCCTCGCCATGCTGCCTGCCAAGCGCTGGCCGGCTTTGGGGGTGCCATAAAGTGGGGGTGGGACAGGCTGGTGGGGTGGGACAGAGGGGTGTCTGTCACCTGCCATCCACCGCCAGGGGCTGGGGGGCAGCACGGGAAGGGGATGGAGGAGCGGGTTGGTGTGTGTGCTTCCAGGAGCATCCTCATCCTCCCCACTGCCCCCCACCACGCTGCGTGCCTCAGTTTCCTCCATGTGAGGGATGCTGGGGGGGGGGGGGTGGGGGGTGGGACACAGGACCAGCAAGCAGGTCAGTGGACACCCTGGCTTTTGGGGAGATGTCTCTGCACAAGCATGCAGCACCCTGATCCCTCCAGCCATTCCTCCAGGGCTGGATTTGCCCACCCTGTGGCGAGGTGAGACCCCCCCATCCAGCCAGGATCTGGCTGTGGGGCCGGGAGCAGCGAGGGGTTAAAGGCAATAAAAACCCGGTGTGAAACTTTTGGCTGGGGAGCTGCAGGCAGAAAGTGCATTTGTAGCCACAAGTGGCCGCCTTGAAGAGGATCCAGCGCTGTCTGGGAGCCGTCTGCTGCTAAAACCCTTTGATCCACTTACTTCTCCCCGGGGAGCTCCCTGCAGCTCTGGTGCTAATGCCCCCATGGCGACAGGGGCTTAGCTGCCAGACGGATGCAGGGAAGACCCCCCGCCCGCTGCCAGGGAGGAAAGCAGCCGCAAAAAAGAAAAAAAGAAAAGAAAACAAAAAAGAGGGGGGCAAAAAAAAATAAATAAAGGGGCTTTGGAGAGACAGGAGCGATGCCATCAGGCTTAATCCATGGCGTGCCTGGAGATGGGAGCAGGTTTGGCTCTTCCCGAGCTGTGGGCAGGGATGGGAGCAGATGGAGGGATGGAGGGAGCAGTGCTGGCTGATTGTGATGATGCCAGGGCATGGGGGGGGCGGTGGTGCTGTCATGGCTGGGGGGGGGGCGGTTTGTATCATGGGGGGCTTCCCAGGACTGCAGATCCGGGGGATCCCAGCCCTATGTGCACAGCTTGGCGTGAGGATGCTGGGAGCCAGACCCGCTGGTGATTTTGGGGGTGATGAGGGCCCACAGGGGCTCTGCTCAGGTGAGCGTGTCCCTCTGCCTCCTGGCCAAGCCCCTGGGAGCAGGATAGACCCTCTGGGGGCGGGGGAGCCAGCAGTGACACCCGTGGCTGTAGGGATGCTCCTGGGGGTGCAGTTCCTATTCATCCTCACCCTCTCCAGCCCCACAGCCTGGGTTTGTGGGGCAGGAGGACCGGCCTCGTGCCCAGCTGCGTCCGTGCCTTTGGGGTTTATCCCGATGTGTATTTGTACCCATTCCCAGCACTGGCAGCACTGGGATCCCCGCACTGGCTGTGCTGTGCCAAACCAGTGGGCACGGGGATGGCTCTTGGGGTCAGCGAAGGTTTGGGGTGTGGGGAGCTGGGTTTCAAGTCAGTTGGGCAACGTTTGCTGGTGGGGAGGGTTTTTCCACAAAGGAAAAGCAAATTTGGGTCAACTGGCCAAGACATCAAACTGGCTGAAAGGGGAGGGCAGGAAAACTGGCAGGGCTGGGCAACCAGGAGCCGGCTCCTGGAGGGCTGAACGACTTCTCGGAAGGTTTGGTTCTCAGTGATTAATTTGCTTTTACTACAGGAAATGTTTGAACCAGGAAGCTGAAACAAACTGCTTTACTGGACCCCAAATCCACATTTTCCAGTGCTGTCAAGGCTTGTAGGATCCTCAGCTCTCCTGCATGGGCACCTCTGTGTCCTGCCCTCCCCACGGCCCTGTCATGGAGGGGTTTCCCCCCGTGGTAGTGGGGATGGGGGTCCCTGGGGGTCCTGGGAGGGGGTCAGTGCTGTACAGCTGGGAGCGCATCGGCATGGGGAGAGGTAGGGCTGGCACGGTGCTGAGCCCCGCAAGGGGGAGACGTTCACGTTGGCTGTACCCTGTGCCCCACATAACCTGTGGGGGCGAGTTATGGATGGACCCGTTAACCATGGGCTATGCATGGAGCAGGATGAGGCTGTGGGCAGGAGAAGGGGCACAATGTCCTCCTCCCTCACAGAATCACAGAATCACAGGGGGTTGGAAGGGACTTCTGAAGATCATCTAGTCCACCCCCCCTGCCAAAGCAGGTCCACCCAGAGCAGGTCCCACAGGAATGTTTCCAGGTCGGTTTTGAATGTATCCAGAGAAGGAGACTCCACCACCTCTCTGGGCAGCCTGTTCCAGGGCTCTGCCACCCTCACAGGAAAGAAGTTCCTCCTCATGTTTAGGTGGAACTTCTTACATTAAAGTTTGTGCCCGTTTCCTCTTGTCCTGTCACTGGGCACCACTGAAAAAAGACTGGCCCCATCCTCTTGACACCCTCCTGGGCGATGGGGTTTGGGAGCTGGTGCTCTGGTGGGTACCTGATGCTGCCTGCAGTTTAGGAGGTGCCGGGCTGCCCTGGCAGCAGGACGGCATCGCCTCTGCTGCTGCCAGCGCTCGTGGGGAAGGAAAAAGCCATCAAGGCAGCGATGGAGCTGTGGGAGAGGCCAGGGGATGGTCACGGTCAAGGACGGTCATGGCCGGGTCCGGAGGGCGCGGGAGGGGCCGAAGGGGTGGGATGGAGGTGTGAAGGGAGGCGAGTGGGGAGCGAACAAAAGCTGCATTGAGTGACAGGGCCCGGCCGCCAGCAAAGCAGGAGCCTGGCCAGGAAAAACAGGCCCTGGAGCGGGGAGCACATCGTGTCCCTGGCTGGGGCTGCCGGGGCCCTCGGTACATTCTGTAGTGGAGGAAGCTGGCGCGGGGATGGGCTGGCTCGCCGGCTGCTGCTGCGCAGCTGACCCCGGTAGGGAGAGGCGTTAGGGGGGTCCCCACCCCTGGGCCGAGCACTCTCCGACCCCATCATCTGTGTAACGAGCTCCGCTGAGACCCGCCAGACCCCCCCTCTTCCACCCGCTCGCTCCAGGGGGGGTCAGATGCTCCTGGGTTCTGGGTCAGCGCAGGGGGAAGAGGCGGTGGGGTTTGTGGGGGGAGGACGGGGACCGGCTTGCAGACAGCGAGCGGGCGCCGTGCCCAGGAATTCGAGGATGGTTTGCAGGCTGCGCTGCCCAGGCAGCAGCGTCTAATTCAATTAAAGCTCCGTGTCACGAAGCCGGGAGGCCGGCAGCGCGTGGGAGCCGGGTGGGGGCCCCCGCGGGGACGGCAGCCGTCTGAAGGGCTGCCAGGTCCCCCGGGAAACAGCCCGGACGTCACCGGGCTGGGGGTGTCCTGCCCCTCCCCACTCCCCCCACCCCCCGCCAAATCTGCTGGGAGAGCTGGCACGCTGGCGTGGGGTCACGGACGGGCTGGCACTGCTGGTAGATACCCATAGCCCAGGGACCCCACGGAGATGCTGGGGTGTCACCCTGTCACCCCCAATTAGGAGGTATTGAGGCAGGACCCCAAGTGCTTGGACCCCTTGGGGTGAGCTTCCAGGTGACAGGAGTCAGGAGCAGCTGCCTTCCTGCTTCCCAGTGCTCCCACACCTCCTCCCTGTGCCCCAGCATCCTCCGTCCCCCTGCCCTGCGCTCCACCCCAGCCCTGCCCAGTCCCCCGGGAAAAAACCTAACCCCCCTCCTCACTCCCGCAGGAAAAAACCTAGAATGAAGGACCAGGAGGGGTGTGGATGAGGTTCCAACACCTGTGGTTCAGGCGTGGAACTTCGTCCCCTGCACCCCAGGGCTGGTTGGTCCTGGGGCACCGGTTCCTCCCGCCCCTTTTTGGACATTTTGTGACCCCTCCCATGGACACCTTTTTTTGGTGGCTTTGGTTCTGAGTGTCTGATTCCTCCAACTGAAAGAAGACCCCTCAGGCAGCAGGGGCCTCAAGGAGGGTCTGGGGACCACCGGTGCCTGTGCCATTGAGCGGCCGAGCCCGGCAGCCCACGGCATCGCTGCCAGTGTGCGGGCAGGGCAGGTTTTCAGGGCCTCTTGCTCCAGGGAGACTCATCAGCACTGAAAACCAGCCCCAAGGATGCGGCACAGCCTGACCTGGAGCAACTCTGCTGGCCTCCTGGTCCCTCTGGCGGGAGGGGAGCCATCCCCGCATCTCTCGGGGTCCGAGTGGCCCCGTGGGGCTGGGGTGGATCCTCCCTCGAGCGGCACTGGGACTGGCTGCCCCCGCAGGCTCCAGCTGATGTAATTTTTGCTGTTACAGGTAAAACAGCTCTGCCTCGGGTGGCTGAACTCCTCCGAGACAGGGGATTGTTGTGTTCCTGTTGCTTTACAGCATCCTCCAGGGAACCGCGCTGCCTCCCCAGGTGTGGCCACCTCCTGCGGCTGCTGAGTCATTTACAGGGCTGTGCCGGGGGGGGGGGCAGAGGCTGCACTGGGCATTTTCCGCCCCTGGCACCTCCCATTGTGGCTCCACTGACTCGTTACCCCTGGTCTTGCTGGTTTTATACCTGGTCTGGGAGCATCCCTGCAGCCTACAGCCAGTGCATGTGGAAACGCAGCCCAGAGACCACTGTGATGGGCTGCAGCAGTGGCTTTCCTGCCACCCTGTGTGATCAAATAGGGCTCAGAGAGGGGGGGACACTCTGTTGGGTGTAACAGTGCATCCCCGGTGGGGGCAAGCAGTTATTTACAACCAGGGAAGTTTTGGGCATCGGGGGAAATCTTGGGGCATCCCTGGTGCTTCTGAGCCCTTGGAGGGAAAAGCAGAGGCTGTGATTAACCCAAAGGCAAGCCGGGAGTGCTGTCCTCCCTGGGGGGGCGGATCACTGCCAGCCCCTTGGCAGCCCCCTGAAGGATGGGCTGACGCTGGGGAGCTGCAGGCAGGGGAAGGTGTCCCTGGGCATGGCTACGGGGACACAAAGCGAGCAGGCAGCAGTGGGGGGTGGGAGGGGGTAGCAGGCAGCAAAGCGCTCACATGGTTCCTCTTCTCCCTGCTGCCGCCAGCCCAGCAGAACAGCCCCAGGCGGAGTGACAATGTCCCCCAGGGGAAAGTCCCCTCCTCATCACCCAAGGGGGTGATGGCAAGGTGGGGGCCAACCCCATTGCCCACCCTGAGGGCACGTTCCGATCTGGCGCGGGGCAGTGACCCCCTTGCAGGAGGAGAAGGTAGACGAAGCTGGGGTGCATTGTGGGGCCCCCCTGCTTCGCCACCCTCCCTCACCTGTGGGATGTCGCCCGCCGTTTCCCTGGCAACGGTGATGGCATCCCGAACACCTCGGGCAGAGTTTCCCTGCCTCCCTTGCGATGTCATCTGCCGTTTCCCGGGTAACCCAGCATCCGGGAGCCAGCTCTGGCAAGCAGGTAGAGGAGGACCTCAGCCCACTCACTGCCTTCTGCTGTGCCCGGCCACTCACTACCTGAAAGCAGAGCACCGGTGGAAGGGCCATGCTTGTGTGGTGGCCCGTGGTGGCCTTGGATGGCTGTGGCTGAGCAGTGGGGACAGGCTGGCAGGTCCTTTCCAGAGCCAAGGATGGGAAGATACGGCAAATTGCCTTTGGGGGACAAGCAGCACTGCCTGTCACACACAGAGTGCAGTCCATGCTCTGCTCCCTGAAGGTGCCTCCAGGGTCTGCCTGACGTTGGGGAGCTTAGGGGTGGGAGGAGAGGCACAGCTTGGGGACACGGTTGCTCACCTTGTGTCCCACCCTGTGTCCCACCTCGTGTCCCACCCCTTCCCAGCAAGAAGGGCTGGGGACTTGTGGGGAGTCAGTGTTCCCAAGGGGAAAATAGCCACAGGAGATTGGAGAGTGTCCAGGACAACTGGTAATTCCCTTTCCTGGTCACCTTTGAGCAACTGGACTTGGCAGGAGGTGGTGACCTCCAGGAGGGCACTGGTAAGGTGTGTGGAGCATCCCACTCTGTGGTGGTCCTGGGGCCATTTTCCTCCAGGCGATGCCCTTCACGCCATGAGCTCATCCTGAGGGAGCAGAAAGCGTCCTGGCAGCTGGCATTGCCCCCTCCAGATTCTACAAACGGCTTTGCTCCATCCCATTCCAAGCGGCAAATCCCTCTGCTCCCAGGGCAAGTCTCTGAGGGAACAGAAGCCCTGCTAAACCCTGGGGGAAGGGCTGGGTTCCGGGAGGCAGGGGAGGTTGGGAGCCCCCCCGGGACGGTGGCAGCCCCAGGTGCTGTCCCCAGCAGCAGGTCGGGAGCCTGGGAATGCCCTCTGTGCTGCAGCAGCGCTCAGACCCCCTTGGGCCAGCTGTGGGGGTCCCAGCCGGGCACTGCAGCCGGCGGGGGCGGGGAGGGGGGCAGGGATTGTATTTGTGTGGAATTGGAGCCTGCGGTGCGGTAGTCACCAGGATTTCCCCGTGGAGCCTGTGCTCTGCCCCGTGTGCTGGGGCCGGGGAGGTGAGCGCAGGCAGGGGCTGTCTGCTTGGGGGGTTTCTGTGGGGGGAAACCACGTCCCTGCTGGCAGCCAGCCCCTCTCCTGCGTGACCCCCGCTTTGGGTGCATTGCCTTTTGGGTGCATCACCCCTTTTGGGACGGGGGCTGGCTCCAGCAGCCCTATCCTGCTGAGCCCCCGCGGCAGGGGAATGTCATCCCCTTTCCAAACCCACTGGCGGGGCGGAGGAGGGGGGGCTGTGCTGACAGCACCAGCCCCACGGGGTGCAATTGTATCGGTGCAACCCTGTGTGCGTGAGCGAGTGTGTCGGTGTGGGGTGACACCAGGAGTCCACAGGCTGCCCAGTGCCTTGCTCTGCCGTGGTGGCAGGAGTTTCAGGCAGCAGTGTGCACAGAGTCACAGAATCATGGAATCACAGAATCATAGGGACCTCTGGAGATCATCCAGTCCAACCCCCTGCCAGAGCAGGGTCACCCAGAGCAGGTCACACAGGATCGTGTCCAGGCGGGGTTTGAATGTCTCCAGAGAAGGAGACCCCACACCCTCTCTGGGCAGCCTGTTCCAGGACTCTGCCACCCACACAGGAAAGAAGTTTTTCCTCATGTTCAGATGGAATTTCCCATGTTCCAGTTTGTGCCCGTTACCTCTTGTCCTGTCCCCGGGCACCACTGAGAAGAGCCTGGCCCCATCCTATTGGCACCCACCCTCTAGCTATTGCTCAGCATCGATGAGATCCCCTCTCAGTCTGCTCTTCTCCAGCTGAACAGCCCCAGGTCCCTCAGCCTTTCCTCAGCACAGAGATGTTCCAGGCCCTGAGCACCTTCGTAGCCTCCACTGTACCCTCTCCAGCAGTTCCCTGTCCTTCTGGAACCGGGAAGAGCTGGTCCCAGTGCTCCAGATGTGGCCTCACCAGGGCAGAGCAGAGGGGGAGGATGACCTCCCTTGACCTGCTTGTCACACTCTTCTTAATGCGCCCCAGGAGACCATTGGCCTTCTTGGCCACAAGGGCACATTGCTGGCTCATGGGCAACTTGTTGTCCACCAGGACTCCCAGGTCCCTCTCTGCAGAGCCACTTTCCAGCAGGTCACCCCCAACATGTACCGGTGCAGGAAGCCCAGTGACCCAAAAGGGGCTCAGTGGGTGGCTGGGGGCTGCAGGGTGCACCCCGTTGGTAGGGAGCATCGGGGCGTGGGAGCGATGAGTGGCACAAGCCCCCACGCTCACTGGGACACTGGGGGGGGGGGGGTTGCCAGCCCCCCTGGCAGGGCAGCTGATGAGCGTGGGGGTGCCTCCCGCCCCCTCTCCTGCCGCTCCCTATGCTGTGAGTAAGCACAGGCTGGTGAGACCCCGGCAGCGAGAAGCTGCGGGGGCGGCCGGGGGGTGGCCCGTACTTGGCAGGTGTGAGGCAAGCTGCTGCCGGGGGGGGTCGGTGAGTCACAGTGCAGCCAGCGTGCGTGTCGGGGCGTGCGTCTGTGTGCTGGTCTGGGCAGTGGGGGGCACGGGGGGGTGGGCATGGGGATGATGGGGTGCAGGGGGGTGCGTGTGCATCATGGGGAGGTGTGGGCTGCGTCTGGGGGTGCACATCTGTGGGGTGGGTGCATGCTGTGCCCCTGACTGTGTGACAACTTGCTGCAGGCTGGTGACATCCTGGGCAGGGCTCAGTCTCCTCCAGCCCTGGGCCAGTGGCTGTTCTTTCTACCCCCTTGGGAAGATGGAGCTTTTTCCATCTTCTCTCCCAGAGCGTGTTTGATTTTGGCTCCTGTTTTGCATCAAATGGGGGCCAGGAGCTCCTGGGGACCTCCTCGGCTGTCCCCACAGCCCACTGCCTACGTGTGCTCCTCAGGGCTAAGTGGGGCAGAGCAGGGATGGACCCCCCATCCCTCTTCTCCTCCAGGACCCTCTCCCATTCACGAGCTGTGAGTCACTCACTTCATGTCCTGTGCCAGGAATCCTTAAGAACATCCCCTCAGGGAGCACCCTGAGGTGCCATCAACCCCCTGACCATCTCTGTGGGTCCCACAAACTGTGAGCAGGGTGAGGAGACGATGTTGTGGGGGGTGGGGTGGCCCTGGGGCAAGGGCTGGGGTGGTCCTGGGGCACGACAGAAAGCAGATGGCAGGGATAGAGCTGTCTCCTGGAGCAAGGGCTGAGGACCAGCTCTGCCGGCGACCCCCGCCTCTGCCCCAGCCCCGTCTGTGCCTCAGTTTCCCTTGGTTGCAGGCAGCCCCCTCCGGGCTGTGTGGGTGAGGGCAGCACCCCTTCTCCCCGCCACTGATGGGGCTGGGGCTGCAGAAACGTCCCCGGGGCCCTGCGGTGACCTTGCTCTGCTTGCATGACTTTGGCTCACCCAGCATGTGCTGGGGGGGGTGCTTCAAGATGCAATGAGCATGTAACGTGGGATGCTTGGGGCGAGGGGGCTCCAATTGCCCCCCCGGTGTCTCGCCGTCTCTCTCAGCAGGGTCTGTATTTGGCTGGGGACTGCGCGGTGCAGCCCCGGCTACAGAGTGGGACTTTTTGGCTGCCTGAATGACATGAAAGGCACGGCGGGGTCCGTGTCTGTGTCCGTGGGTGCGAGCCACCGTGGGGGTGGGCTGCTGTCACCAGCGCCCGCCTGCTTTCCCTGTCCTGGGGGAAAGGGCTGCTTTCCAGGGGCTGTCTCAGAGGTGCTTGCTGTCCCTGGGGTCCCCACAGCAGAGGGTTCCACGCTGGGTGGCATCTCAGCTGTGCTGGCATCTCCAGGTTGCCTTTCCCTGGGGGGGGACATGGTGCGTGGATCAGGACCTAGTGCCTTTGGGCTTGCCTGGGCCAGGAGGGACATCAGCGGGAGGCCATTTCCTGCTGTGCTTCTGGCTCTGCAGGGACATGGTGACAGCTGTGACAGCGTCTCATGCCACTGTCTCCCTGTCCCCATCCTTGCGGGATGCTGGCTCCCAGCGTGGTGTGTTCACCCCTGCCAGGGGGGGTGACCGCTTCCTGCAGTGGCCGATTCCTGCCTGTCCCAGGTGGGCTGCACCGGTGACATGGGTTTTTGTCCCCTCTGTGTCCCATGCACACACTAAAAAAGGTGGAAATGGGGGAGTTGTGGAGTTTGGGAGGGTTTCGGTGCTGTGGTGTGTGCTGAGGTGGGGTGCCCCGGCTGAAGGGGTTGGTGTGGGGGCAGCTGGCTCTGGTGGAAGGGACAGGGCTGGACCCTGCAGGGATGGTGCCGGGGATGTGTCACCTCACACGGCTGAACGAGGGGCGGCTGGAGCTGTGGGCTGGGGTGTGGAGCAGTGTCCTGCAGGAGGGACCACAGCGTGGGGGCAGCAGGAGCCTGCCGGGATGGGCACGGTGCCATGGGCTTGACCAGAGCAGGGGGACCCGGCGCTGCCATTGGCTGGGAACTGCTCATGACTGTCACAGGCATGTTTTAAATAGCGCTTCTTGCGACATTTCTGTGCTGTACAACCGGTCCCTGTGATGAATATTTTCTCCTCTCACCCAAAGATGTTGCGTCACTGAACCCTCTCCTGCCCCACCTTTGCAGGCCTAAAACCTGCAAACTACTGCAAATATTTGTTTTCTTGAACAACCAGGATTTTTTTTTATCAGAATAAAACTCTTCCATGAAACACCTTTCAGCTGAGGGCATTTGGAGGCAGGGGTGCCCCCACTATCCTGGCAACCCCATCCTGGTCTGGTCCCCAGCCACGTCGGGGTTGAGACCCTGGTGTTCCCGGGCTGAGTTCCCTGGTGGCAGGATGAAATCTCTGCAGGTAGTTCAGAAGAAAGAGGCACTTTTTCCTGCATGGCCCAACCAGCCCCCATCTCCAAGGGCTGCCCTGAGATGCATCTCCCTGCATCTGCTCAGGGTTTGCTGCCTTTTCCAGGGATTTTGCAGAGCATGGGAAGCCCGGCCCTGCTCTCGCAGCCAGCACAAATCTTCTGGGGTCCTGGGTGGGACACAGCATGGCAGAAAGGGGGTGGCTTTGCTCCATGGACCCCTAAAAAGACCCATGGCCAGAGCTGAGGGACTCACGGCTCCTCTGAGCACCCCCGTGCTGGTCCCCAGGGGCTGGCTTGGGGCCATGGAGCAGGCAGGGACCACCTGGAGCAGAGGGAGTCCTTGGGGACACGTGTGCCCCAGTGTGTGGCCCTGTGCCCAGCTTTCTGTGCTTTTTTGGGTGCATTCCAGCTGTGATGTAGATCCCAGGCTGAAAAGCAGGGCAGCTTTGAGCAGACAGACCCCGGGGAAGATGGAGCTGGATGTAAACCAGGGTTTGGGGTTTCTGCTGCTGCTTGGGTCAGTGTGGTGCTGTCTGTCATCAGTGCGTTGGGGCAGGACAGCACAGGGGACATGTGGCCGGGACCCACGTCTCTCCCAGTTGGCCAACTGGCCCTGAGATGGCGTTTCATGACACCGTACAGGCCGGGTGTTCCCCATGGGTCTCCAAGCATCACTGTGTAAAGCGGGATGGTGTAGGCTGAGCCTTGCTGCTTCCCTCATCTTCCTCCCACAGGCGATGAAGAGGAGGCAGGTTGTTTCTCTCCTGGGAACAGCCAGCTCCTCTGCTCGGTGGGGTTTAGACCCACCACGGGGGCTCAGCATCCTGCTCAGGGTCCCTTGTGCATCCCTCGTGGGTGCTGGGTCTCGCTGGGGTCTCTCGGCATGGTTTGATCTGCTTTGCCCTCAGGTCTGGAGCGGCTCGTATTTGCTCTGGGTGTCCTCGGTGCGGTCACACCTTGTCCCCAACCAGCCACAGCCCCAGTACTGGGCAACGGTGGGGGATGGGAGGGGCAGCCACTGGGGAGTTAAAACAGTACCTGAGGAAAAGGGAGCGCGGCTGCTTTAATTATTTGGCTGCAGTGAGAACTTGGTGTGGAGGAAATTGAACCCAGGGGAAAAAATACTGTAATTTCATGCAAAAATTACATGGCAGCTCCGAGTGATTTACTGCAGCTATTTTGGTGGCCAACTCTGGGGTGTAATTAGAGTATTACTGGATAAGTGCCTGATGGTGGGGAGGGGTCTTTCCAAGGCATCTCACCTGGTCTTGCGTGTTGGAGAGAGGTCCGGGCAGGCTGGGACAGGGGTGCTGGGAGGGGGTGGGCTTTGTCCCCAAAGGCAGGGGGCACTGATGTCTCTCAGCTGATGGAGGCACCTTGCAGAGCATCTCTGGCTGTGCTGTCACCTCACATCTCACCAGCACCCCTGGGACCCTTGAGGGACGCTCTGGGGTGGCTTGTGGGGGAGGACGGGATGGCCAGGCTGTGTGGGTCTCTGGGGGAAGGGGGTGCGTGGGCTCAACCTCACCAGGGGTCTGTGCTGGGGGAATTTCTCAGTATGTGGCTTGGTGCCACGATGTTTTCTGGGGAGCTGGGAGGGGATGTGGCTTCCAGCTCTGAGTTCTGGGGTGCTGTGAACTGGGATGCTGGGGCTGGGTGCTCTGCTGGACTGGGAGGTGCTGCTGGGGCTCTTGTGGGGTGCTGCAAAAGGGGAAGAGCCGGCCCCCCAGCCCATCCTCAGCATCACTGTGGGGCTGGGTATGAGCAGGGGAAGCTGCGGGGTCTGGCACTGATCCCCTCAGCAGCACTGTGCCCAGCAGCACCGCCAGGTCCCCTTGCCATCTGGCCTGGGCAGGTGGCCCAGCAGCCCCCAGCTCTGCCACAGCCCGAAGGCGAGAGGGTGGCCGTGCCAGGGCCAGCTGGCTGGGAGATGTGTGACACACGGCCACAGCTCATCTGGTCCATGACCCCCTTCCCAGCGCCCCACCAAGCCCCCCGTTCGCTCTTTTGGCTGTATTACAGGTTGGGGGGCACAGGACATGTGTGGGGCTGGAGGCAGGCAGGGCAGACAGGAGGTGGGCAGAGGCTTGTGCCATCCTCTGCCTCCTGCCAGCCCTGTGCTGGCACTGGCCCGCAGCCCGCAGGCAGGAAGCCCGTAGCCAGGTAGTGTGCGGAGCCAGCCCATCACCTCGGTGTCAGGGCAGGCTGCAGGGCCGTATCCCTCTGTGGCACCCAGTGCCGAGGAGAGCCTGCAGCTGGGGTCCCTGCCCCTCCTGCCTGCTTGCTGGGTGCTGGGAAAGGCACCCCAAAACCTCCCGTGATCAGCTCAGCCCTGGGCTGTGAACTCAAAAAGTGCAGCCTGTGCCTTCAGCAAGGGGGGGCTGCGGGGACAGTGACACCATGTTGGGGCCAGGCCACCCACACGGCTCCCGCAGGAGGGTTCCTGGGCTCCCCAGCCCTGCCTGCTCCCTGCCTGCTCCCTCGGGAGGCGAGCATGCCTGCTCATTAGCCCTGCTGTGAGTTAATGAGCCCTTTGGGGAGCATGTGGGGCAGGCCAGGGGATGCTGGGGGGGATTCAGGGAGACGGCAGTTCTGCCGGGGGCGCAGAGGGATTCCTGCATTACACATCACCCCCAGGACTCCTGGTCCCGCTGGTCGCCACGGCACATCCCAGTAGCTCTGAGGGTGGAGGGTCCTGGCTGGGAAGGCATCAGGGTCCCCTCAGGGTGATGGTTGGGGCCACCCAGTGGATCACGGGTTGGGACAGACTGTGGGGTGAAGGGACCTTTTCCCCACCAGCTGCACCAGGGACCAGCTCTTCTGGTCCTGAACCAGCCTGGGGAGGAGGACGAAGAGGACGAGAAGGAGGAGGAGAAGGTGTCATGGAGAGCCCAGAAAAGTCATGGCGGGTTTTGGGGCTGTGCTGGCCCTGTCAGAAGAAGCCTAAGGCTTTGTCCAAGGGAGTGAGGAGTGTCTTTGAGCAGGCTGTGGGAGCGGAATTTATCATCCAGGTGTCCCTCCAGCACTGAAATCACCCAATGCCAGTCCTGATGCTGTCCCCATACATCCAACTCCTTCCCCCTGGGCTGGGGGGACCCGTCCCCTGAGCCACCTCATGGGGACCCGGTAGCTGATCTGGTGTGAGTCCCACGGGCCATAGTGGGAAGAGGGGAAGATGCTGGTGCTGTGTTTGTCCCCTCTGGGCAGCGGGGAAACGCTGTGCTGCAGTGGATGGGCGCTGTGGCTGCTCCCTGGGCTCTCAGGGGATGGGGACAGGGCAGGGAGGATGCTCCAAGTTTGAAGGGGACAGGGAGTGATGGCAGCTGGCTAAAATAAACCCGCTGCCATGGCAACGGCAACACTCCCATTGCAGAACTTGGTAGCAACCAGCTGTTTGGCAGCAGTGGTAACCAGGGCCAGGAGAGGGATGCTCGGCCTGTGATGGCCACCTCTGCTTTAGTGACACCTCTGCCACCGCTGGGATGGTTCCAGCCTGGGAGTAAGGAGTCTCCTGATGTGGCGAACCTGCCCCCCGCCAACTCCATTGTGGCTGCAAGGTGGGCAGGGGGTCTCATAGAATGGTTTGGGTTGGAAGGGACTCATCCAGTGCCACCACCCTGCCCTGGGCAGGGACACCTCCCACCAGACCAGGTTGCTCCAAGCCCTGTCCAACCTGGCCTTGAATCCCTCCAGGGATGGGGCAGCCACAGCTTCTCTGGGCAACCTGGGCCAGGGTCTCACCCCGCTGTGCAGCCCCCACGTGTAGGAAGGGCTGAGCCAAGCACCCACCCGTGGCTTGGCACCCACCTGGGTCTCTCCAACTTGTCCCTGCACCGAGGGCTGTGGAGCAAGTGCTGGGCATGGAGGGCTGCCTGTGGCGGGGGGTGTCATGGGGAGCGGTGTGGGGTTTAATTTGTGTCAGTCACTTCTCTGGTGGGTTTGGGAATGGCTTGTGGAGCTTGTGGTCAGGAGGGGGAGGGAGGCAACTGCGAAACACAAACTGGGCTGCCGAGTCCAGGGGGAACAAAGGGGGGTGCTCTGCCAGAGTGTGTGGCCCGGGATGCTCCCGGGGGGGCTGCGCTGGGGGTCAGACCTGCAGCGAGCCATGGGGTGTGTGGCAAAGGTGGCCCAGGACTGTCATGGGGCCAGGCTTTGCCCTGAGGACCGTCCAGTGCCCGTCTCTGTCCTGAAACCTGGCCTGGAGCCCAGGAGGCCACAGCCAGGCCCAGGCTTTGGGGGCTTGGGATGGGGCTGGCAAATCCTGGCCGTGGGTCTGGGGTCACGGTGGTGGTTTCCGCCTGGACCTTCTCCTTCAGGAGAGGTTGGTCTTGGGCACAGCATCACCCAGCTCCAGGGGATGGCCGAGGGACACGGGCAGGGGGCCAGGCATTAGCCCCGGGCTGGCCCAGCCTGGGCCCACAGCAGGAGTTCCCAGCTCCTACACCCCAGAGCACGGGCCTTGCCTGGAGCCACCCTTTGCCCCATGGAATCGTGGATCTGTGGGGTAGGGCAAGAGCGGACCCCACTGCCCGGCTCTGCCCTGCTCTTCCTTGGGGGGTAGCAGGGAGAGGGGCTGAGCAGGGCCAGGGGCTGCAGTGTGGGGACCCCCAGCTGCCCCTCTCCCCCACCCCAGTGCCCGCCCAGGGGGTGATTAGCGGCTCCTAATGAGATGTTGGCTGGGCTTCGCGCCGGCCGCGCTGCCTGAGGAGGCGGGAGATGCTCTGGCCCAGCCATGCTGAGCAGCCTTCAGGCTTCCTTGCGTGTCAGCCACCTGCGAGGATGGAGGGTCTGGGACAGACACGGCCCGTCACGCCTCTAATGGGCATTTGGTTCAATTAGCAGCACGTCAGAGCCGCTCTGCTCAGGCGACGCACTGACCCGAATACTCTCGCCTCTGCTCGGCAGCCGCTGGCGAGACCCCCGCGGCAGGGAGGCGGGACCCCTCCCTCTGCCCCCGCCATGCCCTTCCCGGGGGCACCGGGCAGCCCCTCTGACCCCCTGCCCGGCTCCAGCAGCAATGCCCCAGGGAAGGATGTGCTTGGGGGGGGGACGACACAACCCCAGCTCCCCAAGGGGGAGATGTCAGACCCCAGCTGGGGGGCAGTGAGCTGGCTGTGGGGTGCCTGAGACAGTGTGAGGGGCTGGGGAGGGGGACAGTGCCGGGGGGCTGGCTGTGGGGTGCTATAGGGCACTGTGAGAGCTGGTGGAGCAGCGCCGTGGGTTTGCTGTAAGATGTTATAGGGCGCTGCAGAGATAAGGCTGTGGGATGCTATGGGGCACAGCACAGGGTGCTGTGGGGCAGTGCAGAGAGCTGGTTGTGGGGCAGCTGCATGGCTATAGGGCACTGCCTGGGGGTGGGAGGCGGCAGCACAGGAGGTGGCGGGGGGAGGTTATGGGGCAGTAACACTCCAGGGTGCTATGGGGTAGTAACACTCCTGCATGGTGTGGGGCAGTGCAAAGCACAGGCTGCAGTTTCGGAGCAGGGGAGACCCTGCGCACATGGCAGCTCCTCCAAACTGCCTCGCTGAGCCCCGTGCCAGGGGCTGCTCCTTGCCAGAGGGCTGTCATGGGCCACCCCAGCCCTGGGGACAGCAGGGAGATGAGGAGGTCACCAGGGATGCTCACAGCAGAATGGCCGGCGGGGACCCACAACCCCGGTGAGCCCGGTGAGCTGCCGGTGCCAGGCTGTGTCCCGTCCTTGGGGACCCTGGTGCAGAGCCCTGGGAACCTCGTCACGCGTGAGGCTGGATTTACAGCCATCATCGCCCCAGCTTTCTCCTCCATGTGGATTCCCCCACCCAGAGCTGGTGCTGGGTGCCCCCACCCATGCAGGGAGGGCTGCCAGGGGCCGGGTGATGTGCCTGGGAGCTCTCGGGGTTCAGCTGCTGTTAGTTGGGATGGTCTGTCCTGGTCGCAGGGCTGCTGTGAGGATCTGGGGTGCTTGGCACCCCTCTGGCATGGGGTGGGCCGCCATGGCGTGCCAGCTGCCATCTTCTCACCAGGCAGGCATGGGATGGGCTCGGAATGCGGTGCCAGGGCTGGTGGGCTGCGCACCGTCATCAGCCACTTCAGGCAGGACAGAGGGGACAGCCCCACACTGGGACAGCGGGTGGCACAGTGATGCCAGTGGCGGGGAGTAGGGCTGGCCATCCCCAGGGGATGGTGCCAAGAGGCCACAGTGGTGGCCATCCTGCACTTAGGTGGGCAGTGCCATTTCTTGGGCAATTACAATGTCTTTGGGGATGTCACCGGTGACTGTCCCATGCCACCAACACCCCTGCATGGCATCCCCTGGGATGAAGCGCTGTCGGGGCTGTTGGCAGCCTCTGCCCCCTGGAATATTTCCTCCAACGCTGGCAATTTTTATGTGTGAGAAGTAAATAAGCATCAATTAACCCCTGGAGCCATCCTCGTGCTGCTGGAGAGTGGCCGGCAGAGCGCTCGTTAGTGGCCCTGTCGCTGTTCCCTCCTGTTAACCAGGGTGCGAATCTCTGCTAGGTAACAGGCTCATTAGCGGGATGGACGAGAGGCATGGACAGACGGACAGACCCCCACCCACCCTGGCCGCGGGGCTGGGGGTCGCTGGGAGCGTGCGGGGTCTCTGGGAGCATGACTGGGCTTTGCTGCCGTTGGGAGGGGTAGGATGCGCGGGGAGGAGGCTGGGGCTTGGGGTTTTTGCTCAGAAAACCCCCAGGTGAGGTGGGGCTGGCAGCCAAGGGACAGCAGATGGGTGCGGGGGATGTGGCGGGGTCCCCTCCTTTGCTCTCCCCACCTCTGACCCACACCACAGCTTGTACAATCCTGCTCTCACTGGAATTGCTCTTGTTTCCCCCAGCCTGTGCTCCCCCCAGGGCACGCAGGAGGGTGTCCAGCTCCCCCCCGGCACCCTGAGACCCTTAGGCACTCCAAAGCTGGAGGAGCAACCCCTGGGAGGTGCCACTGGGCTGCTGCTGGTAGTGGGGGTTGGCAGGGATCCTGCAAAGGGCATCTTTGTGCCTGGCATCAATGCCCATCCTGGGGGCCACCAGCACCCACCACCCATCTGGGCACAGCCTGCAGACAGTGTCTGGCCCATCCAAAGGACACGAAGAGGGGGGAAGGGGGGCACGGTCCCAGCAGCAGCAGCAGCAGCAGCAGCATCACTGCCAGATGCAAATTGATAGTCAAGTCACTCGTCCAAACAATGGGGTCTGGCTAATCCTTTTACAATGGGACTAATTGCTAATCAGACCGATTTCACACTGGCTGTTCCCCTGACAATGAGGCTCCGTGGAGAAGAGCTCCTGGGGCAGGGGGGGGGGGGGGAGGCTCCGTGGGTGCCCACATCTCCCACCAACCCTCCCATCCCCATGCCAGGCCCCGCAGCCCACCAGCAGACAGGCACCGGGATGGCACCAGATTGGCAAAGCCTCCAGCAGCTGGTGGCCAGAGGCTGGCATGGGCTCCAGCCTCATCCTCCCTTGGTGCCAACCAGGGCTGAGCAGGGCTTGGGTCCACCTGCAATGCCTGGCAGCCCTGGTGCCACCTCCAGCCCTCACCTCTGCCACCCAGAGCATCCCCTGTCCCTCTGCGGGGCTATGGGGGCGAGGGCTGGCACCTGAAATGGTGGATGTCACCCCCTGGCATGGCCTGGGTGTGTGCTGGGGACTGGTGCTCCTTGCCTTGTGACATTTGGGTACCATGGGGCTATGGTGCCACATTGGGGTCAGGGTGTCGGGAGAATCTCGCTACTTTGGTGAGGGACCTGAGCCATTGGAGCAGGGTGGCCAGGGCAGGAGTGACATGGGGGCAGATGGGGACAGGGAGGGAGACACAGCAAGGGTCAGGTTGCTGCAAGAAGTGGTGCAGGGCTTTTGGTTGCAGGGCAGAGAGCGTTAGAGTGGTGTCAGAGGTGTCGTGAAAACCCTGGGACTGGCATCAGCCTTCGTCTGCTCCTGCACGGTGCCAAAAATGTGCCAGAGCCTGGTGCAAGGCGGCTGCTGCCAGGGAGGTTCTGCCAGCCCTGATGTCCCCTTGCACGTCACCACACTGCCAAGGCCTGGCTAGGAGCTGAGCCCCACATTTTGGGCCATGTGAACATGCGCTGCTCCCAGGGGATGGGGGCTGTGGGATGTGGGATGCTGTAGGATGCAGGGTGCTGTGGGATGCAGGGTTCTGTGGGATGCAGGGTGTTGTGGGATGCGGGATGCTGTGGGATGCCAGTGGTTGGTGGGGCTGCTGGGGGCTGGCGGGGTGGTGTGGGTGAAGCAGGTCCCTGCCTGCCTGGTGTTAATAAGCTCCTGTCCCGCCCTGGTGCAGCCCCCTGCCCTGTGCCCTGCACCCTGAGCCACAGCCAGCCGAGCGCATCGGGGTGCTAATGAGGAGAGAGCTGGGCTCGCCGCACCTTGCACTTAATTGCTGCTGTCTTTTGGCTCTTAATGAAGCTCTGTTGCAGAAGAGGCAGCAGCCTCCCCTCCCCTCCTCTCCCTCTGGCAGGCTGACCCCACCAGCTTCGTCCCCTCTCTGGCACCCGCCTGGTCCCCTGCCTGACAGCAGCCTGGCTTCATGGGTGGTGCTGGGTGCCTGGGTGCCCTGTGCTGGAGCTGCCAACCAGAGGGAGTAGCAGAGGAGGAGGTTAGGACCATGCTGAATGTCACCCCCATCCATCCATGGCAGTCCCAAACCCCTCAAACCCCGTTCCCTCTCTCTGTGCTGGGCACAGCAGCCCAGTCCCAGCGGCACCTCCTGCCTGAGCAGACCCGGAGAGCGCTGGCAGTAAGGGACCCCCTATATTGGGGGTCGCCAATCCTGCAAGGGGGCCCAGCAAGCCCTGCTGGGGCATCCCCAGCCCCCCAGGTGATGTGTGTGGGTGCAAGGTGGCACCATGGGGCTGAGCTGCTGGCTCTGGCTCTGCAAACACAGTGATGGCCACGTGCTCTGTCCCCTGCCGCTTGCACCACGGCTTGGTGGCATGGAGGGGAGCTTGGGTCACCCTGTGGCTGAAGGGAGAGGTGTTGGGGGGGGTCAGGGAGAGCTCTCCCTTCCAGGCAACCTGGCCCAGGGCTCGGTTTGCTGTGGCTGAAGGCGATGAGCAGTGACATAGGCAGCCACCGCCATGTGTCCCAGCCTGTTCCCCGATCCGTGCCATCCACGGCCTGCCCCCTCCCCAGCCATGCACAGGGCCATGCAGGAAGGGGTTAATGGCTAGCCCATACCTGCAGTTGCATTTTAAAGATGTGAAATTAAAGCCCGTAATTTATTCTCCCCACACACGAAGGAGCAATTAGTTCTAAACACGGCTTAATCAGTCAGCGCGAGATTGATTTCTGTAGACTTGGATTTGGTGGCTGCTGGCGAGGAGCCAGCCTGGGAGCAATCTCCAAATAAATGAAGTGCAGAGAAGTAAGCCATTACATAATATGATAGATGAGGCTGGAGCTCACTCGCCTCTTCATTAGTATTCCAAATGCCGGCAGCAGCACCAAACTTTCTCCCCGGCACCTTGGTTCCTTCCCCCTCTCTGTCCCTCTGCGGCTGGGCAGGGGCAGGAGGAGCTGCCCCCCTTCAGCAGTCCCTCCAAGCCCACGGGCAGTGCAAGGGTCTCTGCACCCTGGGATGATGCTCTGCCTCCTCCCTTTCCCCTCTGGGCCTTGGGGAAATGGGGGTGCAGGGAGCTGGCGTGGCATCCCATGGGTTGTGGGAGGTGCAGATGTCCCATGGGCTGCAGGAGATCCACAGCAAGAAGCAGATGTCCTCACCCCTGCTCTTCCCCTGGCTGGAGCTTTGAAGGCATCTCCACAGGGTCACCCCAACCTGTGCCCCCATGGTTGGTGGAAGCTGGGGATGTTTGCATTGGGACGTGGCCCTGGTGCAAGCTCCCTGCCTCCTCCTGCATTTTCAAGGGCATCCCTGCTCCGGCCCATGAGCTGCTCACCGTCACAGGGCAGGCAGGAGGGCGAGGAGCAAGTGTTGCTCTCAGTAGGAAACCCCCTTGAGGTGCTGGATATGGATGCAGGAGCCAGGAGTGTCTGGGAGGAAAGTGGTCCCCAGCAGTCCCCCCCCCGCCCTTGTCTGTGCAATGGGGTTTTAGCTGGGTTTGCAAGCCCCTCGTGCTGTGGTACCCCAGCTTCTTGGGCAGGGTGTGTGCCTTCTGTCCCTGCCTTCTGTCCCTGTGCCAGCCTGCAGATACATGGGGAACCAGACCCACTCCTCCTGGGCCCCCGGCCCTGCTGGCAGAGGGTGACAGGCATTTTGGGGACAAGTTCTCACTTACATGGTGCTGACACGTTCTCTGGGCCGTGGTGGTGCTGCTGCATCACCCTGCCTGGCGATGAGGGATGGGGGGAGCACATCACAGAAAGATGCTGGGGAGGGAACATGGTTTGGATGTGGCTCCAGAGGGTCAGCGCTGGGCGATGTGTGGGCAAAAGGGGTCCCTCTGCCCCTGGAGCTGGTGGGGTGGGGAGGGTGGACTGGGACCTCTCAGACGTGCTTGTGGGCAAGGATGTGCTGGAAGTATCCTGGTGGGCTCTGCTGGGCACATGGGTGGCCAGGGCTGGGAGGGATGGAGAAGACCTGGACCTGTGCATGGCCCTGCCCCTGCCTCTGCTTTCCTTGTCCTTTCCTTGTCCTCTTCACCTTGTCCCTCCCCAGGCTCCTGGGAAGAAGAGTCCCTTGAGACCTGGCCCTGGCTGGGGTAGGGCTGATGCAGGTCCCCAAGGGTCACAAGCTAAAAACACGCCACCCCGCCTCCCGCTCCCTGCCGTGATGGTAATTGCACTAACGAGGGACAGCTGATAGGTACAGCAAAGGGCCATGACCCATGGGCTCCCAGAGGTGAAACACCTGGTGATGCTGTGGGAGAGACTCCCCAGCTGAGCCCCCGACCCCCTGGCTCAGACAGCCATGGTGTCCCAGGGGATGGAGCCCAGGTCCCCCGTGGTGCTCTGTGTACGCCCCCAACCCTGCAGTCACCCCCCTCCTGCCTGGGGTGCTGGAGCCACTGCTGACCGTCCCCTCTGTCCTTGCTGTCTCCCCAGAACTCCATCCGGCACAACCTCTCCCTGCACACCCGCTTCATCCGCGTGCAGAACGAGGGCACCGGCAAGAGCTCCTGGTGGATGCTGAACCCCGAGGGTGGCAAGACAGGGAAGACGCCCCGCCGGCGAGCAGTCTCCATGGACAACAACAGCAAGTTCCTGCGGATCAAGGGGAAGGCCAGCAAGAAGAAGCAGCTGCAGGCGACGCAGGAGCGCGGGGAGGACAGCCCGTCCTCCCAGCAGGCCAAGTGGTCGGAGAGCCCCGCGTCCCATGCCAGCGACGAGTATGACGCCTGGGCGGACTTCAGGACGCGGGCCAACTCCACGGCCAGCACGCTGAGCGGGCGCCTCTCGCCCATCATGGCCAACCATGAGCCGGATGAGCTGGAGGAGGACGATGGTACCCCCTCCTCTCCACTGATGTACCCCAGCCCCTCCAGCACCATGTCTCCTTCCCTCAATGCCCGCTGCTCTGTGGAGCTGCCCCGGCTGACTGACCTGACCGGCACCATCAGCCTGAACGAGAGCCTGGGGGAGAGCATGCTGGAGGACCTGCAGGACGGCTACACCATGAGCCCTTCGCAGCAGCTCCCCCCGGCCGCCCTGCGGCAGCGCAGCTCCAGTTTCTCCTTCAACTCCAAGTGCTCCACCATGGGGGCTGCCACCAACACCTACTGCGGGACTATCTACAGCCAGCCGGCCATGAGCCTCATGCGCCGCCTGCCCATGCAGACCATCCAGGAGAACAAGCAAGCCACCTTCTCGCCCGTCAACTCCTACAGGAACGCCTCGCTGCAGGACCTGCTGTCCTCCATCTCCTATGCGCACAAGGAGAGCATGGTCCCGGGGGACCTGCCCCTGCTGCAGGCCAGCCCCATGGTGCCGGCCCGTGGCCACAGACACAACTCGCTGCTGTGCGGGAGCGGGGAGCAGGGTTTGTCCTCCTACCCGTCCCACCCAGGCTCTCTCATGAAGAGCAACGCTTTGTACCACCCGTCACCAGCCGGTCACCACCCTGCAGTCAACACCAGTGCCTTAGCTAATCCTGTCAGCCTTATGAGCTTGCCCAGTGACACGTGCAGCATGACAACCATGCCGCACCACGGGCATCTGCATTCCTACGCTAATAACCAAGGGGCACACATGAGCTTGCTGGATTCGCTGCAGGGCCCCTACCCGGGGGCCGTCCACCCCCCCGTGTTGGGCCAAGACAGGTTCCCAGCAGACCTGGACCTGGACATGTTCAACGGGAGCCTGGAGTGCGACGTGGAGTCCATCATCCTGAATGACTTTATGGACAGCGACGAGATGGACTTCAACTTCGACTCGGCTCTCCCCCCACAGAACGGGCTCAATGTGCCCGCACTGCCCGGGGGCCCGCAGCCCACGAACCAGAGCTGGGTGCCCGGGTGACACCCGCCCCGGGGTGGGGGGGGCTCACCGCCGAGAAGCCACGAGGGGAAACATTGAGACTAACTTTTTTTTTTTTCCTTTCTCTTCTGCCTTTGTTTGTTAAGATGGGCTAGAGACATCGGTCGGAGCTTGGGGTCGAACATGAAACACAAACCGTAGGGTTACATATTGAGACGGGGTAGGGCCCCCAGCCCCCATGCGTTCCTGATCTGCTGGGTCCTCCTGCGAGCATCCTCCGGAGGAGACGTGGGAAAGGCAGCCGGAGCCAGGCAGGTCCAGGGTGGGAGCAGGAAAGGAATGCCTTTCCAGACGGTCCCAGTGCCCCGCTCTGACAGTGCCGGTTTGGGCTGGTGATGGAGCGGTGATGGCTGGTGGCATGGGAACCCCCTGCCTGGGTACCCCTCTCTGGAAAGGGACCCTTTCCTCTGAGCCACCGCCAAGAACAAGTCCCCTGAGTAGAAGTGTGAGGAGTAGGGACTGTGCCCTGGGGCAAGGGGGGGCTCATCACCCTTAAATCCTGGGGGAGATGGGAGCTCTGCCAAGCCCCCCCGCCCCGGCCACCTCCACTGCAGGTCTTCTCGCGTGGCTCCAGGTGTGTTTTCTTCCCAAGGAATGAGAAGGGGGGTTGGCCATGGAGGGAAGGGTGCGCAACCTGCAGCCCTGGGGGCAGCATCTCGGCAGCCCACATGCCCACTGGTGGCCCGGGGTGCCACAGTCACTCCTGCCCACGGGAAAGCTGCCGTGCCCTGCCCGGAGCAGGTGTGGGATGCTCCTGCACGGGGTGGTCCTGCCAGGAGTGACCTGCCACTGGCCTGGGTCCCCCTGTGTCACAGATTCGGGGGGAGCTCACAGAGTTGGGGAAGGGGGGCATATTTATTTGATTTCATGCACTCTTTTGCCATTGAGTCTTTGTGTTGGGGGGAAGAAAGGGTGGAGCGCAGGGAGAGGAGGAGAGAGGCTGCGAGCGGTGCTGAGGGCTGTGCCCCGTCACATGTCTTGGCTTGGCCGTGGCTTCGGGTGTTGGATGGTGGGGTGGAAGCTTGGGGCCTGTGGGATGGGTCACCCTGGAGAAGGTTGTGGGGGTGAGAGAAGGAGAGGGATGCAGTGGCCAGGCCTCTGGAGGCAGCATGGGGCCCACCCTGCCCCAAGCCTGGGTGACCCACATTGCTTCCCTCGCCTGCAGAGCTCAGGGAGGTGCCACAGGGCCCACAGATGGGGCTGTGGGGCTTCTGGGGGGTCGCTACTGGTCTCAAGAGTGACTCTATCCAGCAGCCAGCATGCCTGTCCCTCGTCCCTGCATGTTCCCAGGATGACAGGGGCATGGCAGCAAGAGAGGGCAGCCCTGGTGCAGCCATCTCCCAGGGTCCAGTGCTCTGTGGGGATGGGGACCACGAGTCACTGCTGTTTGTGGGGAGCCCAAACTGGCCCCACAGCTCTGTGTGCAGGGGTGAGCCAGAGACCCACTGCTGGGGCGAGGGCTGGCAGGAGCCCAGCCCGTGGGGCAGCAGGGTTTGGAGCAGGGCAGGCAGGCAGAGGAGATGGAGGGATGGGAGGAGAGGCTGTGGGAGCTGCAATCTGTCCCCTGGGGCTCTTGGCACACCCTGTCTTCCTTCTGGGTACCACACGCTTTCTCTGACCCCCTGCCCCTGGGATGCAGCAAGGGTTAGTCCACTGAACCAGCACATTTTCCTGGCCCAGCTCTTCCCTTCCCGCCCCAGCACCATCTCCTCTACCACGGGGCAGGCGCTGGGTCCCACCAAGCCACAGGGGAAGCGCGGGGGCTTGGAGCCAGGGCAGGGTGGGAGCCAGGGTGGGCACCTCCTGCTCTTCTTCTGACCCACCGGGCTGTGGCAAAGCGGGACAGAGAAGCCCCATGTGTCACCCTTCACCTTCGCCCTGGGCACATGGCGGGCATAGTCTCTAAAGACATTTTTACAGGTTAATTAATTATGTTTACATTATTTGATCATGTACAGAATTTAATATATTCTATTATATATAATCTTTCTTGAATGCTTTTTTAAAAAGGATTATTCTTTGGTCAGGATCATTACCGCATTCCTTTTATATATCACCTCTCGTTTCAGGCATATTTAAAATTGTTGGAAACAGATTGCAAATGGCTATTTAATACCCGGCACCCCGGCTCTGACACGGGGCGTGAAGGGCTGCCGGCAAGGAGAGGCAGGGACGGTGTCTGGGGCTGCCAGGGGAGAAAAGAGGGGCTCTGCCCCCCAAGCAGGGGAGAAAGGGAAGGGGTTCTGGCTCTTCCAGGCACCCCACCCCCAGGCACACACCCAGCAGCACACCAGCACGGCAGCGCGGGGGCCAGCTGGGGCTCACCCCGGCAGCAGGGCATTTGCAGATGGGATGCTCAGGCACAGGGACCTCCCCAAAACCCCCTTTCAGTGTCACAGACATGGGCCAACCATCATCGCGGAGGCGAAGCCACACCAGCAGTAGAAGAAATGCCTCCCACCTTGTCCCACGCCTGCCCCGCTCCTCCCCCTGGCTCACCTCCCCCTGCCCCCTTGCTGCGTGGTGCCCCTGGCCATCCCCCCCCCAGGGCACGTCCCATTGCCAAGCTGTCTTTGTGGTTCGTGACCGTGGGGTTGTCGTGTGTGCGGTGGAGTCGTGTTGGTAAAGCGTCATGTGTACAGTCGTCGTGCGGTGCGAGGGATGGCAGGCAGCGGGAGGCAGGCACAGACCCCCCCCCCAAAAAGTGGCTGGGACACCGGGGACGGGTGGAGGGGGAGGTGAGACGGGCTGGTCCCGCCACGGCCGAGGGGAGCAGAGCCGAGGGACGGTGGTGCCCGGGTGGGGTGGTGGGGATGGCACGGAGGGGTCAGGGCTGTGCCCATGGGGCAGGCAGGTCCTGGGGGTGGCTGGCACGGTCGTGCCCCCCTGCGGCCCCCACTGCCCTGCTGCCGGTGCTGCTGGAAGGGGAAATCAGGGCTTTATTTCACTGGGTGAGGCTCCAGGTTTCCTCTCTGGAAACGGCTCCCCGAGCACAGGCCACCTCATGTCCCACCTCGCTCGGCTTCAGCCTCCCCGCTCCATCACCCCCTCTCCCTCCTGGCCCCCTCCTCCCCCCCGCCGCCCCACAGGACAGCCTTTGGGCACAAGGAGCATCCTCTGCTCCCAGCCCTGCTCCCGCCCAGCCCCAGCCCTGCCCGGAGCGAGGAACCGGCGTCGAGGGTATGCGGAAGGGACCCCACCGGTTTGCTTCATATGGCAGTTTTCGGTCCGTCCTTTCCCTCGTATTTATAACTGTACAGACTTGGGGGGGAGGGTCTCTGACAGGTGTCATCTCTCACCACGCATCTATCGTAGGCAATGGTAACTTTCTTGATTGTGCTATTAGAGTTTGTGTATGTGGCAATGTAAAGAACTGTGTATAGTGCATTGTACAGCATATTTTCATGAATAAAATTGTTTTAAATATTGCTTATGTGTGTCTGGCCTGAGACAGGAGGGACCGTGCTGGACCAGTGAAGTGGGGGGGGGACGGGACCTGGGGAGAGCCACTGAGGGGAAGGTGTGGTGTTTGGTGACACTGAGCTTTCACCCAGCTTGGGGATGGTTGGGCTGTGTAGGTGTTCGTGCAGTCCCACCTGGACACAGACCTCTGGACATCATCCTGAGCAGTCTATAAATATACATATTTACTGACTTTTACCAATATTTTCTGAGACTGATGGCTTGCCTCAGTGTCACTGCTGCCCAGTGCAGGGGTGGGTGACAGTGTCCAGCTTGTGGAGGTGCTCGTGCTCTGCACCCACTGCCCTAAGCCCCTTTGCTCCCCAGCCAGGCTCCCTGAGTGCAGCCCTGGGCCACTGGCCTGGAAATCCCCTTTTCAGCAGCTGCAGCAGCTGTTTGGACTGAAACTTCCCCTTCTTGTGGGTCAATTTATTTCCTGCCCTGGAAAAAAATACCCAAGTGACTGGAGGCTGTGACTCCTATTTTGGGCCAGGACTTAGGGTCTTGGGGCAGATTGGTTTGGGAAAAATGCTCTGTGGTTGACAGCTCAGGTTCCGGGATGCGTGTGTGCTCTAAGACCCCCCAGTCAGCCCTGAAAAGTGGACTTGGCCACCTGAGGGGCTCCCCAGCATTCATCAAAGCAGGCTGGAGAAGCTGAAACACCTCTGAGGACAAACCTGATCTCCTTCTATGACAAAGTGACCTGCTTGGTGGATGAGGAAAAGGCTGTGGATGTTGTTTACTTGGACTTTAGTAAAGCCTTTGACACTGTTTCCCACAACATTCTCCTGGAGAAAATGGCTGCCTATGGCTTGGATGGGAGTGCTTTCACTGGGTGAAAAGCTGGCTGGAGGACGGGCCCTGAGAGTGGTGGACATGACAGTGCTGGGTTAACAGTCTTAAAGGGCTTTTCCAACCTAAAGCTCAATATTGTCCTGCTGCCAGGCACCGAACGGGCCAAGGGGACGTTGGCCAAAACCCCCTGTGCCCACCCCAGCAGTGTGGCCAGCCAAGTTCTCCTCATCCTACCTCTCCTTGGGGACATTTTTGGATGGGTTCTCTGAGGGATCTGCAGGAAAGGCAGGACTCATTCCAGGCCACACGACACCTGAGGCTGCTGATCCCATACATCCTATCCCATGAATTCAACTTCTCCCTTGATAAACAGCTAAAAGAAAGGTGGGAAAACTGATGCAGCCTCCAAACCTATTTCAAAATATCCCCACCATCTCCCCATCCATGCGGTGCCCAGGGGAAGGGGCTGTTGGCTGTGGCTTGCAGGACTCCATGCATGCTATGCACAGGATCTGAATGATACGCCTCCATCATATTGCACTTTTGGCCAAGCACCCCAGTATCACCAGTTCAGCCACCTCCACTGGCTGGTGTTGTAGGTGGAACATTTTACTTCATTTCTGCTCTTGTGGATCCTCTATTGTCCCTATGTCACTGCCACGTAGCAAAGTGCAGGCAAGGGGAGTCCTGGCAAGGAGGCTCAAGACACCCAGTTCTTGTCCACTGGTGGTCTTTTGGGAACTTGGAGAAAAAGCCATTGGCGTGGCAGGACAGTCATGGCTCAGAGGTGCTCCCAAAAGCCTGGCACATCCCTGCAAGGTGGTCACCACAGGTCAGTTCTGGGCAAAACAATGAAAGGGGAAGAAAGATTTTCATAGAATCATAGAATTGTCTAAGTTGGAAGGGACCTTTCGGATCATCGAGTCCAACCATCAACCTGACATGGACAAAAACCATCAGTAAACCATATTCCTAAGCACTATGTCTACCCATCTTTTAAATACCTCCAGGGACGATGATTCCACCATTGCCCTGGGCAGCCTGTTCCAATGCTTGATAACCCTTTTTTTTTTTTTTTTTTTCCTAATATCTAATTTAAATCTAATTGAATTAGTGCAGAATCTAATTGCTGTGGGTCAATGGGTGAGGAGGTTCCAGCCCACCCAGCAGTGGGCTGGCTGGGTGCAAGAGGACATGGCACCCCCGTGCTGCGGTGTCTGTCGTGCTCCAGCAGCTGCTTCAGAGCCAACAAGCTCCCAGGGGGTGGGCAGTGTGGCATCTGTCTCAGGGGGCTGGAGGAGGGGTGCTGCAGGGGAACCCTTCTGCCCAGTCGGGGGGAAGCTGAGGAGTCCCTCTTCGGTGTGTGAGCTCCCTGGGACAGGAGGTGTCTGGGAGGGGATGGGGCATTTGTGTTCTGAGTGGGCAAAAGGTGGAGACCCCCTAAACATGCCACGGGTGAGCAGCAAGGGCCCCATGGGATGTCACCCCACGGGGTGTCACCCCACTTGTCACATGGGGCTCAAATGCTGGGGGCATCACCCCTCTGTTATCTCAGGGAGGATGCTGGGATCTAGGCGTTTCTCATGAGTTTCCACGGGGATCTGTGCTTGACATGAAGCCACTCTCACCTCACTGTAAGGAAACCCACAGTGTAACCCAGGATCCAGCAGCAGCGTCTGTGGAGGTTACAGGGCTGGGAAAGCCATGGTGATCACAGCAAGCCATCGGATGAGGGGCTCAGCTCTGAACTGGGATTAGCTCAGCATTTCGTAGGAGCAAGGGGCAGAACGGGGGCCAGTGAGATCCGGGCTGGAGCAAAAGACACCAGGAAGGGTTTGGGGGGTGAACACCATTGCATGAGGTAGCACCGTGAAGCAGGGGAGTAGACAGGAGCTACAAACGGGGCCAGAGGAACAGGGACCCCTTAGGACACAGCACAGAGATGGATAGATCCTACAGGTTTCCCACAGAGTGGGGCTAGGAGGCAAGAGGGGCCACGCAGCCTCTTGCTCCTCTGTGTCACCTGTGATGTGCAGGAGACGTGGAACCAGGATGTGCTTTTACCAAGAGAAGGTCTTCGGCTGTGTCCGCCAGGATCCCTGCCCTGGATCTTACACTGTCCAGCACAAGACATGGGCGTGGAAGAATAAACTCCAGGGAGCAACAATAGAGGAAAAATTCACATTGTCCCTTTCCACTGGTATTATTAACCCTTTCCATGCCAGCTTGGTGCAAAGTGCTCCCAACTCTGCAAATTACCCCCAATTTCCCCCACAGCCCCATGGGTGACTTCCCAGCAGGACCTCCCTCCTCACAGTGTGACGTGGACATCCCAGAGCATCCTCACCATCACCAATGGGACCTGTCAGGGGGAAGTGTCCCCTGCAGAGCCCTGCAATGGCAGTTTGTGCCTGCTGCTCTGCAGCTGAGCCCATGACCTCTCCAGTCTGAAACCACCCCACATGGTGGTTTGGGGTTTCCTGTTTTTGCAAGAAAACATCACCTGGCACCCAGGTGACCCATTGCTGTTCTCCGTGTCCTCAGCAAACCCCTCTGCCTCACTGGGGAAACTTGTAATCCTAGATTTAAAGAGAAAAAAAAAAGACCCAACAGGAAGAAAGACGTCAAGTTGGTTTGACAGGATCTATTTTCCATAAATCCCTGTTGATTGGCATTAATTATATCACCCTTTCTGATTCTTTATTCATTGCATTCCATATCAGCCGTTCCATTATTTTGCCTGGGATCAATGTCAGGCTGACAGACTTGTAATTACCCACGTCGTCCTGTTTCCCCTTTTAAAATATTAGGCCAACCTCCACTTTTCTCCCAGGGCCCCGGAAATTCCTGTGTGCTCTGCACCATACTGAGACTCCATGGCAGTGGTCCAGGATGGGCTTTGGCCGAGCATCCTGGATGATGGTTGTCCTCCCTGGAAGACTGGAAACCCCCAGCACCAGGCATCTACTGTCAGCTCCTGAGCAGAGCCTGTTTCTTTGCTCCCTGTGGTTGTCCTCCTTCCAGACGCTCAACAGAGCTGCGTGCTGACAGCTTCTGCCTGCTCTGCACGCACTGACCTTCTCCCAGTCCCCACCAGGAGCCCAGAAGGCTCAGCCTCTGCACAGTTCTCGGTGCCCTGAGAGCCCTAATATAAGCACGAGTTGCGAGAGTGGGATTTGATGTTGTGTCGAGAGGTTGGACAGGATGGGTCAGTGGAGGTTCTGGTCTGAAATATGGTGGGAACACAGCCTGGCTTGCTTCCCACCCAACCCCACTCCTGCTTTGGGGACACCCTCAACCCTCTGCAGCAGCACCCAAGGAGTGGGCTGCTCTCCCGCTATTGTTTCATCTCTAATGTCACCTCTACCAGCTTCCCGTGTCCCCGTGCTCAGCCCCATTCTTGTCCTCAACTCCATCTGTTTCCTGGCAGCTCTCACACTCCCAGGTCTGCCCAGTGCTGGCCTCTGCCTCGAGCTGTCTACTCCCTGGCAGCTCTCAAGTCCTTCTGCTCTGCCTTGCAGCCTCCCTTCTGCCGCTTCCTCAGCCTCGGGTGGGAAGATGAACATCACAACATCAGGGTAAAGAATGGGAACCCACTGGTACCTCTGTCATGCTACATGGATGCCCTGGATGCAACCAGCCCATCATGTGGATTTAGGAAGCCAGAGTGGTGGTGATGTCCTGGTCTGTGGTCTGCCTTCCCAGCCATGAGCTCAATGCCACCCTGCAAACAGACAAGCCATCAACCAGACGTAGGCCCCAGTGTGACTCTCAGGCTATGGATGGTTTACATCTAACTGTAACTCTGCACATGTCCCGCCCCCTATCCTGGGCTCTGGGGATCAGGAGGAAATGGTGGAGCAGGACCATGTGGCGGCTGTGCGGTCCTGAGTCAGGATCAGCTGCACACAAGGTGCTGGCAGCATCCTGCTCCCTCAGCCACTGCAACGGAGATGCTGCACTCGCAGAACTGGTGACTACTGCTCTGTCAGCTCTCCTCGTGTCCCAGTCTGCAAGGATCCACGATGGAGGTCCTCATCTAGGATGGACATCAGCTGGAAGTGAAGGGGATACCAGATGGCAGTGAGCTGGGATCAAATTCAGCTCAGGTCTCAAAGATAAAAGCTCTGGGGATGCAGAACATGGCTGAGAGATGAAGTGTTTATTGTTCAGTTCACACAGGACTGCCCTGACTGGCCAAGGAACCCTTCAAGAAATTGCACAAAGCCCATGGTCCATGAGAGCTGTTCCTTTCCATCCCACCCCCTCAAAGCAAGCTGGATAAGTCAGTGGGGCTGAGGAAGGGCTTGGCCACAAAGGGCTTGGCCCATGCGTGTGCGACCTTGAAGACATTAATTAATGTCACTGGGAAGGGGATGCTCTTTAGAGAGTGTTGCCCAAGAACCTCTCCTCCAAAGGACGCCCAAAACATCCCACGGAGGATGTCTGTCCAAAGAGCAGGAGATATGTGTGGGCCCCTGAGCATCCATGCAGAGCCGAGGGGAGGGATGTGGGAAGGCGGGCGGTGTTGCGGGAGAGCAGGACAGGGAATGGCCTGGGTAGGGGCAGAGGGGCTTTGCTAGAGTCCCTGTTGGCATCCTTGGGAGAGAAATGTTCTGACATATGGTTGGACTCGATGATCTTAAAGGTCCCTTCCAACCCAGATGATTCTATGATTCTATGGGAACCTCTGGGGTGTGGGGTGCCAGGGGGCCCAGGGCAGCCCAGGGAAGGAAGTCCTGGTTCCCATTGATCCCAAAGCCTTGATTCTGCCCACAAAAAGGCCTTCCCTGGGGCTGCCCTAGGGGCTGTAGGTGAAGGGCAGGGAAAGCCACGTGCCCACCACCCACATGCCCAGCTGCAAGCCACCCTGTCCCATTCACGCAGGCAGTGCCGGCCCATCTCAGCGGCACGAGGGAGGGAAGAGGGATTTGGAGCCAAGGAAGGCTGAGACCATTCAAGCGAAACATCGTCAGGGATGTGCGCGCTGGTGGGAGGCGGGAGCAGGGGCAGCCCCATGGGGAGCAGCGCCTGGCTGAAACGTGCTGCCGCCAAGCGAGAGGAGGGACGGGCTCTTCCCGCTGGCTCTGCACCAAAACCGGGCCACCCCAGGCACTGCCCGTATCCCTTCCCACCCGCCAGAGAGTGCGGGGAGGGGGAGGAAAGGGAGATCGGCATCCCCACCGAGACCCAGGGAACGGGGAGAGGTGGAAATCCAGTGTCTCTCCCGCTGTCCCTGCTCTCCCACCCTGCGCCAGCTCTGCTCTGCCCTTGCCTGCCTGAGAGGCAGGGACATCCCCGCGGGGTGAAGGGGCACATCTGGAGCTGTGCAGAGATTTGTCTTCATTTACAGGCTTTGGCTGGGAAAGCGGGAGGGTCTCCAGCAGCTGGGGCCATGCCTCTGACCCTTCCCACCCCATCCCGCCTCGACGGAGCTGGGGCTGGTTTCATCTCGCTGGTGTTGGCTGCAGGCTTGTCCTGAGAGGATACTTTGACATATTTTCCTATTATATGAGATAACTGGCACTTGAGAGGCTTAATTGGAGAGCTGCAAAAGTGAGTTGCTTTCTACTCCTTTGAAGACAGCAGTCCCTGCGTGGCCATGAATACTCTCTCCGCCGCACCAGCAGCCTCCCCATTGCCCCTGTCATTCATTAACTCAGCTTCTCAAAGCTCCTGGATGAGCCAGAGGGATCCAGCCCACCTACACTTCCCTGCTCTGTCCCCAGAGCTGAAGGTCAGATCCTGGGGAGGGGACAGGGGCTCCCACGGGTGCCGGTGGGACAGGAGCCAGGTCAGGGTGCAGCAACCCCCTCCCCACGATCCCATGGGCAGATGCATCCACAGACGCCCTTGGAGCATGCGGAAGAGGATAAGGACAGAAGGCTATAGACAAATAAGGAGGAAAGCCTTCAGGAGCATGTGTCTGTCATAAGATATTCCCTTGCAGAAATCTTGGAAACGTTAGAAAGAGTTTTTGCTCAATGTTATTAATTAAGGCAAAAGAATCCCCATATGGAAAGAGAAACAGTCAAGTTATATTTTTGCTAAATACGCGGCACCATATGGTAACATACAGAAAATTGGCCACATAGGCAGCCTAGAATATATGTTACCATATGTTCATATGTACTTTATAATTTCTTTGTTTTTGAAAGAGGGCATTGTCTTATGGGGCAAAAATGAGCAGCCCACCCCAGGGAGAAGGAAGAACATCACAAGCTGCTTTTGCTGAATTGAGCCCAAGGAAGGAACCCAACCACCTGGCCTGAGGGCTGCCTGCGCAGGCAGGAGGGATGAGACAGCACCAGGGCAGCGTGAGCTCCTTCCCTGCTCCCCGTCCTCCGCTGCACCTCCTCGGCATGGGCTGCACTGCCAATAACCTGCCTGTGCATGGGGAGACCCGGGAGGAGGAGGAGGAGGGGGGGGGGGGGGGGTGAGGAGGAGGAGCAAAGAGCCTCCCGTTTGTGCTGTCCCCAGGAAACCTTATTTTCCCTGCAGCAAAAGGGGAGAGAGGGAAAGTATCTGCTGGGAAAGCGGCGGGGACCTTGGGAAAACACAAAGGGGCTCCATGCGCTGAGCTTTCATGGAGCTTGTTCCCCAAAACAATCAGACAGAGGATCTCCAAGCAGTGTGTGTGTGCACAGGCACCTACCTGCATGGGGAGGTGTCATTTACCCCGTGGGGATGTTGTCGCAGTGGGAGAGAACCCATGGAATGGCATAATGTCCCCAGAGACCAGGTCCCCAGAGACTAGAGACTCAGGTGTCCCCCTGGGCGTATCAGGGTGCAGGGCAGGGGGTGGAGCAAGATGATCTTTAAGGTCCCTTCCAACTCTAACCATTCTGTGACTCTGTGAAAGCACTGGCACAGAGGTTTGCGGTGCAAAGGTGCCCCAGCATTTGGCCCCGCTCAGAACAGCCCTAATCACTTTACTGGTTTTTTTTTTCTGCTCAGTTTTGTCCTCTGTCTGCCCTTAATCCTCTTCCGAGGATGGGGGATTTTGCCTTCCCAGGCTGCTGCAGCCGGCGTTGCGCAGCGCTGACCCCTGGACCCCCAGCACGACCCCGGCCCCAGCAGCACCCGGCTGGCCGTGGAATGCCCTGCAGCTCCTCAGGAAGCCATAACTCAACCCACAGCCCCCAGAGCAGGGTTGCAGGGCTTGTGGCTGGCTGATTAATCATCAGTGAGTCTGTGGGCTCCTGGCCTTCCTGACTGCTGCTGCAGAGGGTTTAATGCAGAGCTGCAGAGAGCCCTGCCTGGCGGGGACTGCGAGATGCTCTCAATGCATCCCCTTCCGAAAGCCACCAGCACCCTGTGCTGGGGCCTCAAAAATTGTCTGGAGCAGGGGGGAAATGTGGGGCCATGACCGGGTGGGCAAGGCTGAGGTCTCTGCTAGCAGACAGCCTTGCTCCTGTCACCACTGGTGTTGGGTCCCAGGTCTGTCTGCAGCGCTGGTGCGCAGCCCATGGCTCAGCTCCCTGTGACAAACACACCTGGCAGCTGCTAAAGACCGACTGTAAATGCAAACCTCTGCTCCACAGCGAGAACTGGCCCCTCCTGATGGAGTTTCCTTGGCTCATCTTGTGCTGCCTGCCCTGTGCATGGAAAGGAATCGACTGCAAAAGTTTCCCTTGCTCCCAGGAAAGTGAAGACCGCAGTGAAAGTGTGTCCCAACAGGGAATAAGGGCTGCTCCTGTCTGTATGCTAGCTGAGGGGGTGACACCCAGTGCCCCCATCCCATCCCATCCAGCATCCTGGGGGCTGTGCCCAGTCCCCACTGTATTGCTTTCCTCCAGGCATTGGGGCAGGACCAGTGCCGGAGAGTCCCTCTGTCCAGCAGCATGTCATGAGCTGTATGGTCTCTGGCCCCTGGTGCTGCAGCTCAGGAGGCGATTGGGAGATGCAGGAGCCTGAGGCTGCCTGGCCAGCCCGAAACTGCTTCATGGGTCATGACAGGCTTGGTTTCTGCAAGGGAGCACGGGCTGGTTGTGGGCTGAGACCATGGACCTTGTCTGCAACCACTGTCCTACAAGAGATCATAGAATTACAGAATGGTTTGGGTTGGAAGGGACCTTAAAGCCCATCCAGTCCCACCCCCTGCCCTGGGCAGGGACACCTCCCACCAGAGCAGATTGCTCAAAGCCCCCTCCAACCCGGCCTTGAACCCCTCCAGGGATGGGGAAGCCACAGGGTTCTCTGGTCAACCTGGGCCAGTGTCTCACCACCCTCACAGCAAAGAATTTCTTCATGAGATCTCATCTAAATCTCCCCTCTTTCAGTTTAAGATCCATGGGGTGTCTGGGGTGGATGTGAATCCCAACCTCCTTGCACGATGCAGGGTGAGGGCTCCTCCCCTGCACCCCCATGGGAAGTGTTCCTGAGGGCATGAGCTTTTCCTCACCAGCTTTCACCAGCTGGAGGGTGGGCTGTGCCTGGAGGAGGGGGCCATCAACCGGCAGAGACCAACACCCAGGATTGGGACATGGCACAGGGTGCTGTGACTCTGTGATGCTTTGACAACTTGTACCCTGCAAGGTGGCCACCAAATCTGCGGCCATGCCATGACACGGTCCCTTTGGGTGGCCAGAGAGGGACATCTCCAGCTGGAGCAGGGAGCCAGGAAGGTCCCTTTGCAAGGGGGCTGGCTGGTTGTCCACCTCCCCAGAGAGGAAAGAGCTATTGCGGGGGCTGAAGAAGCTGGGGCTGAGCAGAGGCCCCGTGCCCCCACCAGACCTCCCCCTGCCTTCACGCCTGCCTCCAAGGGCAGCAGGACCTCCCTCTCTGCTGGGGCAGGCTCTCCCCAGCACGCAGCCCAGCTGAAAGCCCTTTGTGCCGAGGTCTGGGTGGCTACCAGCGCCCAGCTAGCCCTCCCCACTGCCTGCGGTGAGCTGGACTCCACACACGCAAAGGCAGGGCTTGCTTCCAGCCCCACTTCTGAGCCCCCCTCTTGGCTTTGGAGGAGCTTCATTAAAAGGAAACACAAACCAGAAGCAGAAGGAAGCACTTTCAAGTTGCTGGCAGCTTTGCCTGTCTATGAGTTATGAGGTCTTGCTTTATTCATGGGGCAGAAAAAAATGCTTATCTCCTCAGAGTCCATTATGTTTCATTTGGAGCCCGGGTGCAATCGGTGCTTTGGCAGAAATATCCCCCTGCCCCGTTCACCCTCCCGAAACTTTATCTCCCTATTTCATTACTGGGAGTTGCACTAGCCCCGGTTTATCAGCGGTGATGGAGTGGATTGCTGACTTCTCTGCTGTCCTAGCAAAAATGAGGATGGAGACATTCTACTCCAGGTTCCTGCTATTTTCAGAGACCTTGGCTGCATGATTTATTCATAAAAAAGCCATTATTTATGCCAAAGAAAGAAGACAGAATGGGTTAGCTTTTTAAGTGCTTATAATGCATTATATGGTACCTTAGCCTGCCAGACATCATTTATAATTGTAGAATCCCTTAACCTCCTTTTTCTCTTTTTCCTACCCTTCACATCAGTGCGGAGGGTGATAGCAAACTCGGTAATTAGCAGAAGTTGACAGATGTGGCAAGGAGAGGTAAGGTGAAATATCATCGAAGGAGACGTTTCTCCAGCACCTAAGTGAAGAAAGACCCTCCCCCCTCCCAGCCTTGATCTCCCAGCACAGGCAGCGCTGGGAACTGAACGCCACGAAGGCATTAGCTCCCAGGGTCTGATGCCGGTGTCCATCCAAGCCTCCAGCTCCCAACATATGTCTTTTCTGATGGCCTGCAGGTATCCCAGCTGGTTTCCCTCTTGAAAAGAGTCCTGAGAAACCCATCCCATTGGGACCCAGCAGCTTTGGATGCTCCAGGTCCCTGATGCTGCCACCAGCAGTGCCATCCTGGCCACTGGGGCTCCTGGTGGAGGTCGGCCCAGCCTGGGACACCCTGGGAACTTGCTGTGTCACAGACATGGTGAGGTCCCACCAACTGCTCACCCTTGCTGCAGTCCTGGTGGGAAGTTCAGCCCACAAGTCCCCCTTACTTAGCTCTCACACAATGAAAACAAATTTCAGGACAGCATCAGCAAAAAAACAAACCCGCAAAACCTGTAAATTGTGGTGGAGTTCAAGAGTGGGGAAGCTGTGGGGTGAGACTGGGCAGAGCTTGGAGCTGGTGCAGCAGCAGTAGCTGAGCCTCAGTTATCTTCTGCTAACACCACAGCAGCTCCCGGGGCCACAACTTCTCACCAACGAGAGCTCTCGGGGTTTTACTCCTGTGGCCCTGAGTTGGACCCTGAGCTGGGTTGGACAGTCCCTTTGAGCCAAAGTGCTCCTTCTGCTATATTTCTACCATCAGCCCCAGTCATGCAGTGAGAAATGCTGTCCCATCCCAGCACGACCTCCAGAGCTGAGTCATCTCACACAAGCCATCTCATTCAAAACAAGGCACTAAGGGGGATTTTAAACCTCTCCATGTGTCCTGGGTCTCCAGGTCTCATGTCACCCATGTCTCCACATCACTGCTAAGGGTCCCATCAAGGCTGAGAGCAGCGGGAAAGGGGATACATCCTGGGGCTTGGAGGACACCAGGGCATTCCCAGCAGAACCCATCCTGGGATGGGTGCAGAGATGTTTCAAGAAGCAACTTTAATTCACAGGTATTGAATTTAGTGTGTGTTTGAACCTGGCCTGAGTAGCCACCCTGTGCCTGGACCCAGCCGTTGCAAGGACAGGAGGGGACAGGGCTGTCCCAGCAGAGTGGGCAGAGATGAGGAGGGAAGGGGCTGGTTCCCCAGGCTGTGGAGGGAGGGAGGGCTGCCCCGAGGGTTGCAATGTGACAGCGAAGGGGACACAGCCCCCCTGCTGGTCATCCCAAATCAGGGGGGAGCATGGTCTGCATGTTCCCACCTGGCACGAGGCACCCATGCTCCGGACTACGAGACAAGAGGCAAGAAAAACAATTAACTACTGCGAGGTGAGAGGCAGCCTTCCCCTCCGGCTTCTCGTCTAAGCTGGCTTCAAGTAGGAGAAAATCCCCATTAAAAGGCAGTGCCATTTCCAAGATCCTTGAGTTCAAAAGCAGAGACAGAATTCTCAGCTCTGATTTTGCTTTTTAAGCCTAAGATAAATAAAAATGTAAGAGACGGGAAATAATGTAATGTAATCATCAAGGAGAAGAGAAACCAAAGGCTCAACTCTCTCACACACACGCAAATATAAACACACACACAGAACACATTTTAAAACCAATTAAAATCCCTTTGCAGAGAAAGCTCTTTCACCCACTCTCCGGGATACAGGCTATCTGCTTCCTTGGCGTGCTGTATATGAATAATTAAAAGCTAAACATATGTTAAAAAATGCAAACAGTACATGATCCTGGAAACTTCCCCTCCTTATTATTATTTCCACAAGAAAGCTGTTAAATGGTTATAGAACTTGTGAAATACGCCAACCTTGGCATCTTGTGCAGTTCCCTGCTTTGGCTAGGAAGGAGTTAAAGCCATTTGGCAGAGACTAACCCATTAGGCCTAATAATTATGAAATTATAGAGGTACTCAGGTGACTGTTAATTTCACACATACTGTTCAGCTCTGTGGCTAATGAGAGCCTGAAGAACTCAAGTGCCTCATCTTTCTTGTTGAATGGTGACCTGCAATTAATGAGCTTCTGCAAGAAAAGGCAGCATTTTGCACTTGGGGCTAATAAGATGGCTTTTGTGCAGCAGCATTGTGATACCAGGAGCTTTCGAATGAAGATTAAGAACTTTTCCCCTTATTTATTTATAAGCGCTACGCAGTCCAAGAGACCACACATGCAGAGAAGCGGCCCTGGTGTGAGTCTTGGAAGAAACTTAAGAGCACAGTTGCTCCGAGGCAATGGCAAAAATCCTCCTTCTCCTGTGCTGGGTAATAATAAGATGGAGATAGTGGGGAAACAACGGCAGGGCGATCTCCCGTGATGGGGAGGGGGACAGGGCAGGCGTGGTTCCTGGAAAAAGAAACAGAGCAAGACCCCCCTTTTGCCCCCATCAGTGCACACATACACTCACCCATCCCTGCCACAAACACCCCCAAAAAGCCCCTTGCAGCCAGGAGTGACCCAGTACAACTCCTGCCTTCGCAGCCATCTCCAGTTCAGGACCAGCGCTGAGACCCTGAAATCAATCCCAGAGGTTTCCAGAGATGTCAACACCATTTCTGCCTGCTTCCAGCCTTGCATAAGTGCTGTGAAAATTGGACAGCTGTGCTGTGCATGCGCGAATCCCCAGGACTACAGCTACTGGGCAGCAGCAGCCCAGTCACCCAGCCAGTCCCAGACCCACTGCCCGGCCACAGCTCTCCAGTACTCACAGTGGTCAGAAACGGGGATCTCCCTGCCCTCCCTTCATCAGTGTTTGTGTAGTTATTCTTGGTGGCAGCATTATCATAATCATTATTATTAACACCAATTTTATCTTTAAATGCCTGCTTGCATTGACATTTGCTTTATACACACACATTTGAAGTAATAAACACCCACCAGCCGAGCCAATGAGCCTTTCCAGCATGTTGACTCAATCACCTGTGTTTGAGCAGCTCAGAAGTTCCTCTTCCAACAGTCCTCACCATTTCCCCCTCCTTCGAGTGGCCATCTGAGTCTTGACCTCACTCTGAGCTCGGGCATTAGCAGAAAGAGGAGAAGCTGGCCCAGGACACAGGCATAGAATCATAGAGTCACAGAATGGTTTGGGTTGGAAGGGACCTTAAAGCCTACCCAGTCCCACCCCCTGCCCTGGGCAGGGACACCTCCCACCACACCAGGTTGCTCAAAGCCCCGTCCAACCTGGCCTTGAACCCCTCTGGGGATGGGGCAGCCACAGCTTCTCTGGTCAACCTGGGCCAGTGTCTCACCACCCTCACAGCAAAGAATTTCTTCCCAATATCTCATCTCAATCTCTCTTCTTTCATTGTAAAACCCTTCCCCCTCGTCCTATGGCTCCCCTCCCTGATCCAGAGTCCCTCCCCAGCTTTCCTGGAGCCCATTTGAGGACTGCAAGGGGCTCTAAGGTCTCCCCAGAGCCTTCTCTTCTCCAGGCTGAACCCCCCCAACTCTCTCAGCCTGTCCTCACAGCAGAGGGGCTCCAGCCTTCTGATCATCTTTGTGGCCTCCTCTGGACCCACTCCAACATGTCCATGTCCTTCCTGTGCTGAGGACTCCAGAGATGGAGGCAGGACTCCAGGTGGGGTCTCAGCAGAGTTGAGTAGAGGGGCAGAATCACCTCCTTTGACCTGCTGGCCACACTGTGGAGCATCAAGCTGGGATCCAGGAGACTGGGCTGCCTCCCTGGTCCTTGTTCACTGGCCATGCATGGGCTGGGAGCCCATCCTGAGGAGGTCCAGTGGTGCCTGGCCCTGGTTTGTGCTCATGAAGTTCCCTTTGGCATCTCCAACCTGCTGGAGACTCCAGCTGATCTGTCAAGAGTTTCCCAGATGAAAGTCTTATGGAGGAGATTGCTGAACATTTTCTTCAGCAAAGCCTGTCCTCTCTTGTTGGGTTCTCCATGGGCACATTCTTCTTGTGCTGTTTTGCCAGGATGAGGTGAGGATGGAGGGTCCAAAATGCTTCTCATACCTTGACTCTGCACAATAGGCTGTGGAAGCTCTTGGACCTGGGCAACATGTTATTCCAGGGGAGCGCTCCATGCTCTGGCAGCTCTCTGGAGATGCTGGCTGTTGTCTCTGTGCCTTCAGAGGGTGGTTACTGCACCACGGGGATCCTTCAGGAGAGTCACCCCCTGCTTGACACCCCCATGTCATGGCTCATGTAGCAGCAGAATAAAGAATGGTTTATGGAGAAGCTGCTGACTCCTCTCCAGCATGTCCACACTTTTCTTTAAAACCTGTCATGAACAGCTGCTCCTTCCCTTGCCCCGGTTTCTTTGAGGCTGCAAACAAGGCACACAGGTCTCTGCCTGGAGGGTTTCTGATAGGTATCTCCTCACAGTAGTTGCTCCGCCATTATTTCTACAGTCTAATCTGCAAGTGCTTCAGACAAGAATGAACCTCCACCCATGGTATGGAAAACCCCACAAAGCCCTGTGCTGGCCAGACCTATGGGGTGGCCAGAGATGATCGTCCAGAAGAACCTTCAGCCAAAGCAAGACCTCCTCTCTATGGACAGCAGGCACAGGTCCTCCATGCTCCTGCAGAACCTTCTCCTCACCTGGAAATACTGCCCACGTCTTGCTCTCGTTGGATACTGGGTGCTCATCCTGACCTGGGTGAGACACCAGAAACTCAGCTGCTCTGAAGCCACCCCAGAAGCCGAAGTTGCTCCAGCAAACTGCAAGGAGAAGGGGTGTTTGGGGAGGTCAGGGATGTCTCCTGGGCAAAAGCCTGCTGCTGTGTCCAGTGTGCCCACCTGAGTCCTCCAGGTCCACTGGTGAGGCAACCAGATAGGGAGAGGCACTTTTCTGTCCAAAGGATGTTAGTATCAGCAGATGTAAGTTCAGAGATGCCCATCAGCTCCTGTTTCTCTGTTCCCTGTGAAAAGTGTCACACTCATGCCCAGTGGGGACACCTATGCGCAGGCAGTATGACACTGCACGGACACGCTCTTGTAATGACTGTCTGGTCCCTGTGGCTCCCCAGTGGCTTTCTCCTGTCACTGTGAGTGTGACCTTGGTCTTACAGGCAACCAGCCATGTAAACATGGCTGTGCCACTGCGGGCCAGGGGTGGAGCTAAGGCCACCCCATGGGTTTGAAGGAAATGATCTTCCTCCCAGGAGCAGAGGATGTCACTCTTGTTGATACATCCTGACTTCCTGGTTCCCATTCTTTGACCTCCTGAAGCATCTCCAAACCCGACAATCCCCACAAGCTCCCCTCCCAGCGTGTTGCCCTCACTCCCTTCCTTCCTTGCTGCAGTGCATGGGATGATCCTAGAGGAGATGCCCACGGTCTCTCCTCTCACACCCTTCCTTCTCTGCTTTCTTGTGCCTCCATCAGAGGTGGCACACCCCCAGCCTCCCATCAAGCGCTGAGATGCTGGTACATGCTCTCCTTGGGGGCCCACTCCCCTTCGCTGGGGGCTGGAAGCAGCCAGCCTGCTCCAGAGAGATGCTCATCTGCAAAGAAGCAAGCCAGGGCAGCACAAACTCGTTTGCATCCCCGTGGTGTCCCCCTCCCTGTGTCGGGGGCCTTGGCGAGATGACTTCCTCCAGCTGACAGAGAAAGAGAAGTGTCATGTCAAGGGGAGCTGCGTGGTGCTGATGAGCTGGGAGGAGGACGTGCCTGCTGTCAGGAGCTGGCATGTGGCTTTCCATGGGTGGCCTTTGGTTGTTTTGCCTCCTTATATTTAAAGTCAATCATGCGGCCGTGTGCAAGGATCCCTTCACCGGAACGAGGAGCAAGGGAGGCACTGAAATGTATCTGACAAGGTGGGTGATGGCTGCCCTCCCGCAGAGCCACGGTGGCCTCAGAGGAGCTGGGGGAGGGAATGAAGAGCTGGGGAGGGGATCTGCTCCCTGAGTCCCACGGGGAGGGCTGTGGGGCGGCTGCCTCCTCCCAGCTCTAACCCCATCCCCTCCTTCAGCCAGAGACAACCTCCATCACTGCTTGTCCCTTTTCCCCAGCCTGGCAGAGATGGATGGTCCCTGGCTGGGGAGTCTCTCCCTCCTCCATGAAAACCGTATTCAAACATTTTGTTTGTTGGTGCAATGACAAAATAAAAACACACTTTTGAGTTTCTAAAAATGTCTTGTTTTCTCTGTGGAAGACCTGGAAGCCCAGCACTCATAGCACTATGATGATGGGGTAGGGACGTGCTCCTTCCCGCTTCATGCACCCACAGCTTAAAAATGAAGGTATTCAGGTGGAGAAAAATGCTATTTTAGGACTGTCTGGAGTTCAGGCTGGAGGACTGGCATGGGAGCCTTGTCCAGCAGCCCCTCTGTAAGTGCCTGCTCTCCTACTGTTGTGAGGGGGTGAATCTGGCCTCCTCCTGTCTGGAGAATAAATAGCCACCAGTGCTGAGGCTCAGGCATCCAGCAGACCAGGTGGGTCCTCCTGTGTGACCAGAGGTGGTCCCTAAAGCACCACCACCATGTGCTGTCTCAGGAGGGACAATAAGGCTGGACCAAGATCCATCCACTGCCTACAACATCATCATCTCCCCCTTCTTCTCTGGGCTCAGTCCATTTAGGCTACTGTTTGCTTGACACGACTCCCAAAGCCGATGGCTTCCCCAGCAGAGCCTGGGACTGCGCTGGTGCTTCTCACAGGCTGTGCACATCCCAGAAATGCTTGGCCATGCTGTCCTATAGGATTGCTCCAGCTCACTGTTGGGTTTACCCTCACGCAGCCCCTTCCCTGTCTCATTCCCAGGCTGCTAATGAAGAGAAAATGGTACCGGAGCCAGAAGGACACTCCACTCCCCCGGGCAGCCCAGCCCTGCTGCCAGGCAAAGAGCTAATGCAGCTCCCGCAGAGCTTCCCAAACACCTCGTGCTGCCTGATGTCTCCCATCATCATTTCCAAAACTTGCCTGGGAGAATATCTTGAGAAACCCTGTCAAAATCCTCGTGCGTATCTGGATACATGACAAACCCCTGCTTCCCCCTCCGTCGGGCTGCTGCTCCGCGCTGCAAGGAAATTAGATTGTGCGACACACTTTGCTCCTGACAAACCCAGGCTGGTCGTTACTCATTTCCTTGTTATCTACTACTCGCTTGCAATAGCTTGTTTGATTAATTGTTCCAGTGCTTTCCAGGGAATCCGAGTTAAGCTGACTGGTAGGGAAGTCCCAGCTCTCCTTCCCTGAGTTTGCTGTTTCCCATCCCCAGGAGCTCCTCATCATGCCTGGTTGCCACCCCAGGCTAACCCTGACCCAGCTCTGAGCCCCCCCAGACCCCACTGGTTTGCTGTTGCCCCTCTGTTAGCCTGAGAGCTTTCCCCATTGCCACCCATCCTGTGTGGACAATGAATGACGGAGACACTAGAAACACCTTCACCCTTCTCCAGGGTGCAGAGGGACCACTCTCACAGAGGGACCTCCTCTGGTGCTGATGTGCCCAGGCTCCCCAAGGTATCAGATCAGAGCTGCAGCATGTTGTCAGGGAATATGAATGGCTCCTGTCCTGCTGTGCCTTCTCCCATCTTCTGGGACCTCGGCACATCCTGTGAAGGGGAGGAGCAGGTTTCTGCTGTGCCACCATCATGACAAGCCCCCATAATCCCCTTGGGAAGCCCAAAGGCCCCTGGTCAAGTGTGTGGTACCACTGAAACCACACCGTGGAGTACAGAGCATCTCTGCAGGTGTCTTCTGCAGCACACACAAGGAGCTGCAGGAGACCTGGGCAGGAGAGGTGAAGGCTGGACTTGTCTCATGTCCACCAGCAAAAGTGTCTCCTGTCAGTGATGATGATGAAGCCTGTGCAGAGCAGAGAGCAAACAGAGCAATAGGGGATAAGCTGATGACGTGCTGGATGATGAGCTGGCGGGGTGGCATCATGGCCACCATCATCCTCAGCTGGGGTAGAGAGATGTGCTGGGAGCTTGGAGTGGAGCGGAGTCTTCAAGGAGGTGGGTGAGGTGACTGCACCAAGCACTGGTGGAGAGGGTTTTGGGAGGCTGAGCAGAGGCTGGACCCCAGCTGGACTCAGCACCCTGACCTGCTCTGCCTGTGGTGGGGAGGCCAGGCAGGAGGAGGGCATGGGGTGGAACTGCCTGGCCGGACCTTCCAGCAGTCCCAGCACAGGAGAGAGAGCTGGGACCACATCTGGGGCATTCTACAGCCTGTTTTGAGGTCCCTTCTGGGGTGTCCTGCTCTGAGGGCTCCTTGGTGCAACTGTGGGGCCAGGAGGCTGGTACAAACCCAGCGTTTGTGTGAATCCTGCACTTCAGGTCGGTCCTTCATTCACTGCCCTTGATGGATTCCTTTCTCCCATCTGGGCATTTGGCCATGAAGATGATCAAGGGAATGGAGCACCTCTGTTACGCAGAAAGGCTGAGAGCCCTGGGGCTGTTCAGCTGGAGAAGAGCAGACTGAGAGGAGATCTCATCGATGCTGAGCAATAGCTAAAGGGCAAGGGGAAGAGGATGGGGCCAGACTCTTCTCAGTGGCGCCCGAGGACAGGACAAGAGGAAACGGGCACAAACTTGAATGTAAGAAGTTCCACCTAAACATGAGGAGGAACTTCTTTCCTGTGAGGGTGGCAGAGCCCTGGAACAGGCTGCCCAGAGAGGGTGTGGAGTCTCCTTCTCTGGAGACATTCAAACCCTGCCTGGACACGATCCTGTGTGACCTGCTCTGGGTGACCCTGCTCTGGCAGGGGGTTGGACTGGATGATCTCCAGAGGTCCCTTCCAGCCCCCACCGTTCTGTGATTCTGTGATTATCTGATTTGGATGTGCCATTTGCCCAGTCCCAGGTCATTACGAGGAGACAGCCCGTCCCCAGCCATGCTGCTGACCCTCTATCCTCAAAGCTGGGGAGATGGTCTCTGCTGGGATGACCTGATGGCTTTGGGTGCAGGACTGGAGTGGAGTGAAGCCCCCCTTCCACCTCAGCAGACACTGAAAATATGGTGAGTGCAGCTTGCCCTGACTCTGAAAAGCACCAGGGGCTCTTCCCAGCTTTTCAATAAACTTACTGGCTACCCTTTGGCCTCCCCGTGCCTCAGTTTCTCCATCTGCATGATGTGGGCCATGAACTGTCCTGAGGTAAAGGGGAATGGGGGGTTGGGGGGGGATGATACCTTTAGCTGTACAGTTCTTATACCAGGAGGAGCTGCAACATGCACGTTTGTGTGATCAAGGAAGGAAATGCAGGTGAGACAGGGAGGTCCGTCAGCTGCACAGAAATGCACATGGTAGAGGGGCCATCACCCCACAGCAGGGGCAAACCCATCAGTGGGGCTGAAGGAAGCCCTGAGACAAGCGCCACATATGGTTGGAGGGCGGGGGGAAGCCTTGCAGAGGGACACGCCATGCCCAGGCTGCTCAGCTTCCCAGAGGCGAGACCGAGGAGGGGTTTGATTGCAGCGTGTAAGTGCCTTCACGGGGATAAAATCCCAGGTACTAAAGGGCTCTTCAATCCAAGTGTGAAAGGCAGACCAGGACCAAGAAGCAGAAGCCATGGGGGTTATATTTAGAAAGGAGGCATGTTGTTAACGAAGGGGATGGAGTGCCCAGGGGTGATAGACCCAGGCTGGACACCCCGCTGGGAGAGGAGCTTAACTGAGCCTGGGTCAGGGGAGCGCGAGGGGATGGAGGGCAAGGGCTAGATCTCCGGATCTCCGTATAGCGGTGGGACAGACCAGTGATGGCAAGGCAGTACAACCACGGAACACAGGTAGGGAAACTGAGGCAAGTAGGGGCTGGTGTCTAAAACGCATTTCCAGAGGGCTGGGTACACACACATACGTATCAAGTGTCTGTGTATTTAGGTGTGTCCCTTAGCACTGCACTGCTGACACCCAGTGCCACCTGAGACACCCCAGGGTAGCCCACCTGGCCACCATCTGTCATGCCAGAAGGGCACAGGTTTCCCGTAGATCCTGTGTCACATCTGCCAGCCCCGTGGAGAGGTCTCAGGTCCCCCCAGAGCTTCTTGAATTGCAGCAGGCATCTCTGTGGAGCGGCTGAGTTGCACCCCTCATTTGAAACCCCTGCTATCGGCAGTGTAATTACTCTGCACAGACACTCCCAGCACTGCACAGATGAGCTGCGCCGTGTTTCATGTATCTCTCCCCAGGCACTTCATTATAACAGCCTGATACGAGGGCTGCTCTGATCCAGAGCCCCTCGCAGGCTCCCTCTTGCCTCCGGAGAGATGGAGCGACACGGTGTGTGTGTCACAAGCGTGGCCACTCTGTGTTAAAGCACAGATGTTCAGGTAGTACCTCTTATAACCGAGATTAGTTCAGCCATGTAATGAGGTGCGTTAGTATTCAGGTAGCACTGACCCCTGTGAGTTACTCGGGGGTCTGAGCCCTGCAGGGTCCCTGTGGGTCAGGCAGTGCTGTGAGAATGGAGTTGGTGGGGTGAAGGTCCAGACTGGTTAATGCCCAAAGCACCTTTTTATCAGCGGGGATCAGGGGATCCCCAGCCCTGATGTCAGATGTCCCGCCAGCATCCTGGGCAGCTGGGTGGGAGGCTGGTTTCCTGATCAACAGGATCAGGCTTGGGAAGGTCCCCAGGAGCTGTCAGTCTCTGTCAGGGCAACCAGGCACCCCAAAACACCCCAAAACCTGTCCCCAAGGTCCATGCAACTTGGCTGCTCCTGTTCTCTCCAGTGCTGGAGCCATGCAGGGAGGTGAAGGCTGCCTGCCTGCCCTCCTTGGACACAGCCTTCAACCCAACCACGGCTCCATCTCCTCCGAAGGAGAAGTACTGCCGCCACAAAGGTGCAAAGGAAGTTGCTGGCCTCTGGGGAGGGCACACAGGGGGGGAAGCCAAGCTGACTGTGCTTCAGGGCTCTGCTCATTTTAGGGGACAGAGCAATGTGCCAATCCCACCTCAATTCATGCCACCAGAGACCCCAGCTGATACAGAAGGGCTCAGGTGAGTTGTGGGACTGTGCTGTTGGTTTGTAGAAGCCAAACACTGGGAAGACTTTAACTTTTTCTATTCAGGGAAGATTTGTGTGCTTAGCAGCCAGGATGGAGCCAGGGGAGCCGCAGGAGCTGAACAAAGGGCCGTGCAGTGGAAAATGTGGGCTCGTAGATACTGATTCACACCTGGTAACCGCTGTGAGAGGCTGCGACAGCGCCAGCAGTGCCATTTAAATGAACTTTGCAAGAGCAGGTGTGCTGTTTATCCCCTGTCTGGAGCCACCAAAAAGCATGTGTGGTGTCTCTGCCCTGGACGTGGAGCCGGCTGTGTTTCAGCTGGCTACTGGGGGAGCTGGGGGATGCCCTCAGTGCTGGCACACCAGCCTGGGGAAGGGCTGCTCTGCTGGGTGACCATCTCTGCCAGAGGAGTGATCTCCATGGCAAACCCGGTGGAGGGAGCAGATCCTTCCCCTTGGCCGTCTTGCATTGGAAAAATGGGGATGAAGCTGTAAAACACCAGGTAATCCCTCATGGGGGGCTGGGGAGGAACAGCAGAGCCACAAGCATGCACGAGGCTTTCCAAAAGTGTGTCAGGGCTCTGCACGTCTCACCAGCTACATCTCTGGCCATGTTGCTGGGAAGCCACCTGCCAGCCCGCCTGGGAGGCTTGGGGACGCCGTTGCCTGGCAGGTCTCCATCTGCACAACCTATGGTGTTGACAAACCCCACTGAGCATTGGGAGGGTGCCAGCGCCTGGCCGCCAACCATCTCTCTCCTCCTTGGCTCCAGCAGCACAAAGGGCTGCAAATTGCCATGAAAAAATGCTTGATGTGTGCATGTGTGTCCCCTGGGGACACCCCGTCACCTTGTCACCACCGTACGGTCATAGGTTGCTGCTCTGTAGAGCCTCTTGTGCCAAGCATGTGCCTGTCACACAATGATGCCAGAGAGATGCCTGGGTTTGGCTGCCACCCTTTATAAACCTCCTCTGGGAATCCTTGGCTCCTACCCCAGGAAAAAGCCCCTGTGACCAGGCTGGAAGACACCACTGCCAGACTTAAGAGCCCCGCCAGAGACCTCTAAACCTGCGGTGTGAAGACTCCATCCTAGGGGAGGTCTGGCAACAGTGAGTTACAGCTGGGAAAGGTAACTTTTCTTAAAAAAAAAAAAAAAAAAAGGTATTTATTAGACAGGGGGAACGGAGAGACGTTTGCAGTCAGAACAGCATCATAGCAAAGCCCTGGTGTGATCCTTCATATCCAGCCTCATCCAGGCAGGTCTGCCCCTGCCTTCTCCTCTCCCAGGTGGTTGCTTTGATCCCCTCCCTGGGGAGAGATGCCTGGGTGATTGCTGAGGGCTCGTCCCAGCGTATGATGCTGCCATTCTCTCCAAAAAGACACTGGGTCTCTCCCACTCCCAGACACGAGCCCACCGCTATGGCCCCAAGCTCAGGAGCCACTTGGCTCCTGCAGCCACCCAAAGCACCTGAAGCCATTGGTGCTTTGAGACCCCATGGAGCAGCACAGGACAGGAGCTGTGCTCTGCCCAAAGCTGGGAATCCAGCACACAGCCCGCATGGTGACAGCCACAGTGGAGAGGGGACACAGCAGAGCATCTTCCCTGGGACGGTGGGTGGAGGTGAGGAGTGGGTTATCAAGAGCAGGGTCAGAGGGACGGAGCCCAGGCTGGAGGGAGCAGCGCCTGGGGAGGGTCTGGCTTGCAGAGCTCTCCTAAGGACAACCATTTCTTGTGGCTCTTCCCCAAGGACGCTGCAGCAGCTCTGACCGGCTGGCTGGAGAAGGGCTGATGAGCTGCAGATCACAGCAGTTGCAGATGCAGCCTGTCTCCTTCAGGGACCAGGGCACAGGGAAGGGGGAACTGCATGCCCAGGAGCCTGGCTCCCCTCTTCCCAAACCCATCCTCAGCTGGGCTGGGGGGCTGAAGGGGAGCACTGCCCCTTCCCAGGGCAGCAGTCCCCTCCCCAGCCCTCTCCCCAGGAAAATCTCACTTAACAGCCCAGAAAACACTGGGCAGAGTGGGATTCACAGGAAGGCTCCCTGGCCTTCCTCCAGCCTCATCAGCATGACAATTGCTCTCTCGCCTGCTCTGTTTTAGATCCTACCCTTAACATTTAACCACTCCCCATTAATTTCCGAATTGCCACACACATCGCGGAGTCATTTCTTCCCCGCATGGCTCTCAATGCCGGGGCTATTCCCAGGGAGGCCAGTGGCAGGGGGCTGGTGGGGGGCAGACCTGGCTGCGGACCCCCGGTGCTGGGAGGGAGTATGGGAACAGGAGGAGAAGGGGACCAGGGACCGCCACTTGGCTTTGTCCTGTGGCAGACACATGGAGCACATTAGCAGCCTTTCAGTGGAAGTTTGATCGATGGGGAAGGCTTTCTAACTGACTATCAAAGCACGCATGGTATGTGAGAAGCAGACACCAATTAGTGATGTCTTTTTAAAGGCTGCCTTGTTAAGAGGGGAATAAGGGGAAAGAATGAAATTGGCCAGAAAACATGGAGCTATTTAACCTTAATTAGAAGAAAGGTGTGGGCTTTGTGAAAAGGCCATTTCTGAAAGGGGTTTTTCTCCCTGGGTATAAAGAGATCCTGCCTACTTGTTAGAGACTTGTTGGAGTTTATAAGACTGGGCAGGAGGCTAACTTGTAGAAATGCCTTTTATGCCCCTTGAATGTGTGGCTTGCTTATTATAGTCTGCCATCCTGCCAGGGTGGCTGGTGGAGAGGAGAGGAGAGAGCAGCACTGCCAACTGGCTATAAATTTCATGAACATCATAAATGTAAGTGCTTTCTGGAGAGCTGTACAGATTGCACATAAAAGTCCCCCTTCTGTCCCTGTAAACTAAAAAGAGGGCTTTTTTGGCAAATTAAAAATTGTAGAGTGTCTTCCATGCTGAGCTAGGAAGCAGGCAGGCTACAAATCCACAGCTACAAAGTCACGGCCATGCAGGGAGGTCTCCCGCACACGCTGGCATCCTGGCATCGCCAGCACCACGGTGACTACAGGGTGGGCAGGACCAGCAGCTGGGGGGGCTGCAGCCGGGTCTGAGGACCTGGGGGCAGTGAGGTCTGTCCCCGCTGCTGGGGGTCCCGGAGGGAGGTGGCCGGTGCCACCTTGATGTTTGTGCTGCTGCCAGCAGACGGGGCATGGCAGAGCCTGTGGCTGGATTGTGTGTGGCTGTAGAGAGAAGAGGGGGATTTTCCTCTGAGCCATGGGACCAAGCGTTGCTCCTGGCTCTTCCCCAACCCTCCCTGTGACCTTGGGAGGGCTGGGCAACACTTTTGGGACTTGGTGTCCTGGTCCTGTGTGGCACGCAGGGCTCAGGTGCTCCAGCCCCTCCAGCAGCTCCGGGGCTGCGTTGAACCACACCAGGGAGAGGAGAGCCCTTTGAGACGGGAACACGTGCTCTCCCCCTGCTGCGGACCCTGACACTGGACATGGTAAATAGGCACAGAAAAAGACATTTTCTCCATCAGCTGAAAAAGATGGTGCTTTATCCCCACCGCTGCTGGACTCTGCAGCCCTGCCAGGAACATTCCCAGCCTGCTCCCGCTGCCGTTAAAGACACAGAGCTCGTCCCTTGCGGGGCTGCTGCGGGCGTCGAGCATCCCTGTTCGGATGGCGCCTGCTGTCTGCATAGCCAAGTGAGTTCAAGTTCTCACTGCATGTATCAGGTTTTTTTTTTTTTTTTTTTTTCCTTGCTGCTTAATAATGACCATAAATATAATCTAATGACTGCATGGAGCAGGCATTTAAAGCAGTCAGGACACGGACACACACAGTGCAATGCTCCCACCAGCCACCTGAGTCCTGAGGGCAACACGTTCCTGCACAGAGAACAGGAGAAAACACTTCCAGCCTAGGCCTGTGGCCATCTCCAGGCTAGGGCTTCCCATGCCAGGGAGGGCAGGTGGAGAGGGTATTACACCTCTTGTTCATTGATGTCAGCCATCCCTGCAGAGCTGCGATGACTGCGGTGCTTGCTCAGGGTAAGCATTGCTTTTGTGGGGCACGGCCAAGTGGGGCTGGCCCGGCATGACCCACGCAGGCACAGAGCAATGGAGCCCTGCCATCACCCAGCTCCAGTGAAACAAGCTGCACTCGGCTGAGGCTCGTTTTTAGGCTGCTGCCTGTGCACCATCAGCATCTGCGGGGATGCCAAGCTGGGCCTTGGCTCTGCTGGGGTGCAGTGGATGGGGAATGGAGCCACCGGACCCGTGCCAATGAGCTCCACCAACTGGGTCACATGCCCAGCCTGTAATCGGCGGATGCCATGTGCTTGCCACCAGCATCAGCACCAGGATCACCCCCTCCAGGAGGTCTCTGTAGGATGCTGTGCCCGCCCTCGCTCCCAGTTGTCCCCAAGCTCCCTATTCCCCAGGGGGGTGCTAAGGGAGTCGCTTATCTCTGGTCCCAGGTTTCCTGGGGTTTTAGAGCAGAGCTTTGCAAAATGGGCAGTGATAACCCAAGGAGCAGACCTGGGCTCTGTGGTCCTTCAGGTGGGAGGGATGTGGTGCCATTAAACCGAATTGCCCAGGGAATCCCCTCGTGAAAAACAGATCCATCTTCTGCCAGTTGTTCATGATCTCCTTTTGCCAGCACTGGGCCCCTGGAGGATGATGCAGGGACATTTCTGTCCCCCCAGGCAGTGTCAGCCTTTACTTGCTATAGGCTGTCGCCTGTCCCTATGCAACACCACATCCTGCCCGGAGGCTTGCAGACATGGCTGCAATTTTGCTCTGCGGGAGACCACAGTGTGCACAGCTCCCAGATGCTCCGTGGCTTCATTCCAGATGTGAAGCCATTGCTGTTGCTCCTTCCCTTGGCCAGGAACCTTGTCCTGCCATTGCACCTCCTCGGGGGTCTCTCTGAACCAAGTGGGAATGACCAGGGTGACAGGCCCTGGTGGCTCCTTTCCCATCCCACAGAGTGCATGTGCCAGAGACCCCAGGATTGGCAGGGAATTGTGGTTTCAGCTAAATAAAAAACAGGGCTCAGCAAGGCTGCCTACTCCAACGTGAAAACACAACAGTGTGTGAAGGAAGCACCGTCATGCTCAAATCCAAGGGAAACGCATGTTTCTTGGGGCTGAGCGCTGATTCCCCTGCAGCTGCCTGGTTTCCAGTAGCGGCACATCATGCTGGCATCCTTCGGCCACCCTGCAGCGTTTGGGGCAGCCCCACTCTGTCCCTGGCTCAGGTGCTTCCCCAGCATGGGACTGGCATTTCCCCGGCATGCTGTGGTCCCAGCTGTGCAGAAGAGACTGTTTCTGCTGGGAAAGCAGCCCGTGGTGCAAGGTGATCCCATGCCCAGGCACCCTGTCATCGACAGAGCTAGAGCTCAGCTTGCTCCTGAGACAGCCAGCACACAGGAGACATGGTGTGGGCATGGAGACACGGCACATTCCCAGGTGATGGGTTGGACTCAGCATCCCTCTTTGGAAGCTAAAGGGATTCCCTGGACATCCTGGGGACTCATGTTGCGCTTCCCCTGGCCTCACTCTGCAGCAACACCCCTGGGCGCATTGGATTTACCGTGTAGACACAGCTGAGGGGGTGAGCCCCACATCTGACCCCGAAGCAATGAGGCTGGGTTTGTCAAACTGGGAATATGCCAGGATGAGCTGGTGGTGAGCTTCGGGAGCCTGTGGCATTCCTGCATGCCGTGCCATGCCACTCACATCCCCAGCCATGCCACCTCCTCCCCAGTCCCACTTTATCAGTTCAGTGCCACAGGGAACTACCACCACCTCCCTGCTGATGCTCCCAGATGCCGCAGACCCTGTCCCACCCCAGTGCTTCCCCGTTTCACCCGGGGCCGTGTGTGTCCCGGGGGACGAGTGGGTGGCAGCAGCAGAGGAGAGCAGACACGCTGGTGCCAGACGCTCCCAGCCCCAGGGACAGGAGAGGGTGAGGTCTGTCCAGCCCATCCGGAAGGCAAATCCTCCCCCAGCGAGGCTGCACAGACCTGCCAAGGTTTAGGGGAATGAAACCAGTGCTGGTGGAGGGTTTCCAGTAGCCCAGCGTTATGGGTGGGCAGCTGACCATGACCATGGCTTAGGACGGGGCTGTCACCAGCTGGGCTCGTGTCAGGCTGTTCTCAGCTCAGGAACATGCTTTAGAGCATCCCCAGGGAGCAGGGGTGTCTGGACAGGGCTAAGGATGATCTGAAACCACAGCTAAAGCTCTGGGCAGTTTTCCTGGGCTGCACCTCTGGGGCTTTGTGCACCCCCAGTGCTGCCGGGCTCAGGCAGCAAGCTCTCTTTAACCCACTCCGGGGATGTCTGTGACCCCCTGCAAACCCTTACCGTGTGGAGATAGGCTTGGATAAAGCATGACCTGTCCTCAGATGACTGAAGCTAAACCAAAATAACCCCAGTCCAAGCCAAGCCGAACTGCCAGGACAGGCTTTGCATCAGTTCCCTAAATTAGAATAATACTGAAGTGAAGCTGGCGTGGGGACAAGCCTGGCGAGGGAAGCAGGAAGGACACCAGCAAATTCCCAGGCCTCTTTCGCAGTGGTGGGTTGGGCTTTCTCCAGGGTGAAGAGGCTCCAGGTCTCTGGAGCCAAGGGACAGAGGTCAGGGCTGTGGCATGGCTGATGGCCCCACTGCCCAGCTCAGCATCCCCCAGCCCCTCTCCCAGGGGGGTAGCCTGGGGGGCTCGCAGGCAGGGAGGGCAGGAGTGCCGGCAGAAGTGGCTCTTGGACCACCCCAGTGGCTCTCTTGCAGGTTGCTAGCTCTTTTTTTCCCCAATTCCAGAGTGCTGGAGCCTGATGTGCATGGGTTGTGACTGCACCGAGTCCTCCAGGCACTTTAGGTGTCACCAAGGAGAAGATCCTCCTACAAACACCCCGCCGGCCCCCTGCAATGTGTGTGTGGGAGCGCTGCAGGGAGGGGGGTCCTGCTGCCGGGAGCGGGATGGAGGTAAAGGGTCACATCGCATAACTGCCCTGTGGGACACGCAAGTGGGGGTGCTGGCCTGTGGACAACCTATGTCCCCAGTGGTGCTTTAAGCCAGCGAAGGGCACGTGGGGACAGCTCTTCACATGGTCTGTGGGAGCAGGGAGGTGATGCCTGCTGTTGGGATCTGTGGGATTTGGAGCCAAGAAGGGATGTCTCCCCAGATCAGAGGGACAAAGCTCACCACCACCTCGTGAAGGGTATGCTTCAGGCAGGGAGCACCCACTCCATCCTGCAATCATGTAATCATAGAATTGTTTTTGTTGGAAAAGACCTTTAAGACCATCAAGTCCATCTGTTAACCCAGAACTGACAAGTTACCACTAGCCCATGTCCCTCAGCACCACGTCTACAAGTCTTTTAAATACCTCCAGGGATGGCAGCTCAACCAGCTGCTCTTCAGCAGCTCAGCTTTACTTCAGGCCTCCGAACCACAACCTTAGGGCTCGGCAGAGGAGTTTTGGGGGAAATGCAGTTTGGGCTGTGGTTTGAGGAGATCCTAGAGTCCCTGTGGTGTCTGCTCCCAGGACAAGGGAGAGGCAGGTGAGTGTATCAGGACAGTGCTGTTTTCAGCTGCCAGGTGAAAGACATTTTGGTTTTCCCTTTCCTTCCACATGCTGGGGGTCCTACTTGGAGCCCTACTGTGGCCCCAAGAAAGGCCGGATAGTGGCTGTCACCCTCTGCCATTGCTCAGGGCACTTGGCATGGTGATGGACCCATGGCACGCACCCCAGCAGGACCCATGGTGTCCATCAGAGCTGTGCCCCAAAAGCAGGGCCACAGGCACAGCATGGTCAGCGGGGATACATGTTAACATAAACCAAAGGTGCTGAGAAGAGCTCTGCCATGGCTAGAGCCTGCTCTGCTGCTCAGTCTGGCAAGGAGGGGGCAAGAGGGGCGGTGGAGGGAGGAGCAGGCAGGGATGTGCAGGGGTAAATCCCTGCCACCATCATGCCAGTGCAATGCCCTGAGGTGGGAGGGGGGCAGAGCCAGCCCCTAACACAGGACTGGGGGTGCCCTTGGTTTCCCTCAAGAGCCCCCTTATTGCCCTGGAGAGTGTCACGCTGGCGATGCCACCAAGCACAGCCAGGTAAGAAGGCTTGAAACTCTGCATCTGGAGAGTGGCTGAGGGGCCACAAAGGTCAGGAGCAAATGAGTGCTGGGTTTGGGCTGCAGGAGCAGCAGAGGGTCTGCAGCGGATTCACAGCGGGGCCCTGCCACCCCGGGGTGACACCATGGGGACCCCCAGCTCTCACGGTGACAAGAACTAGCTGCAGAGCACCAGTCCCCTCCCCGGAATAATGCCCTGGCATGGTTCAGTCCAAGTGAGGATGAATAAAAAACGTGAGGTTTTTGGCAGGAAAAGAATTCTGGGGAAATTCCAGCCCAGCAGAACGGAGACCTTGGCACGCAGAGGAAGGAGGGAAGCAGGGACTGGGCAGTATCATTGCGATCTTCTCCCCTGGAGGAAAAAAGAAATCAGCAGGCAATTTTTCTCCCGGAGATGTTCTGGTGTTGGAAGAGAAGCCAACATGCCATCGTCACCCACAGCAGCAGGCACTGCCATCCCCGATGGGGCAGATGGAGCAGCTCGGGGAGGACATGACACTCAGCCACCAGCCACCAGCCCCTGTCAGTAGGGCATTGCCGGCTGATGACAAGCAAATTGTTGTCTGCTTTAGGGACATAGTTGCTCTTCTGGAGTCACGTTAGGGAAATTGGATGCCTGGTGTAACAGGGCAGAAGATTTCCCCTGCTATGCTTACAGAAATCAATGGGCATCCAATGGGTGGGTTCAGATGACGTGTAGAACTGAAGTCCAAATCATGGGTCCTTTAAGGCTGTTATTTAAAATTATTTTACTGTGATGTGCAGTTTGAAAAAAAACAGAGAAACCCCTAAGCTCCTGATTCTGCCCTTGCTCTGGTGGCATATAGAGTCACATTGCGCTACTCTCTGCTTTGGAGAAGCTGCCCAGCACCTCTCCTGCAGCACTGGGACCTGCAGAAACCCAGCCCTTCCTCCATGGGCTCATCCATCACCCATTGCCCCACCGGGAGGAGCAGCCCCACTTTGCCTTGGGGCTCCCAAAACAGTCCCAACCCCACCCAGGAGGTTGAGGAAGGACCCCCAGCCCCTGGTGTGCCCAGCTGTGCCACGATCACAGTGCAGATCCCTTCCGGCAGCACAGTGCGTGCTGCGCAGGGTGAGCCTGGATGGCACATCAAAAGAAGGATGAGCAGCAGGATCCAGGAGCCAGCACCATAGCCCCCAGGGAATGTTGGGTCCCAGCTCTTGGAGCTTCTGATGAGCAACCCAGCCTGTTGGCTCCTCTTCCCAGGGCTGACAGGTCCCATGTCCTGCACTCCTGCTCCCTTCACGTTGATGGATGTGGTTGCCCTACATTGTGTTCACTGGGATTTCTGTCCCCCTTGTTGGGTTGCTCTGAGCTGATTCAATAAAGCAACCTATAGACAGGAGAGATGTTGATGTCTCTGCACTTGGCTGCTGAGGGTGAGTCTGTCCTGCCCAGTGGAGGGGGAGGGATGGGCAGCGATGGGTGAGGCCGAGGGCTTCCTCTGCCCCAGGTTGGTGTTGCTGGGTCAGATGCAGCGAGGCACCCCAAAGTCCTGCTGGGAGGGAGTGGAAGGGGACCCAGGGTCCTGCAGCCTCACTAAGACCCAGCCTTCCCCGGCCTCAGCTACTGGAGGCAGGGTGCGGGTGAGTATTTTTCATGATGCTCAAAACTCCTGGAGAAAGAAATGGAAAATGTGGCAGAAAGGTCAGAAGCCAACGAGGCTTTTGAAAGATGTGTCCTTTAAAGGATGCACCAGGCTATGGGAGCTCTGCCTTCCCACGGCCTTGGCACCTGCACTGGGAACCAGTGATGCTGGGAGAGATGCTGGTAGCAGCTGTCCCCAGTCTCCTTCTTCTGAGATCTGGAGATGATTCAGCAGCTGCTGTGGGGCAAATAAGTGGGCTACAAGAGCAGCCAGGCCAAGACAGTGGCTGGATTCTTAATGAGCAAATCCTTAATGGTGTCTTATGAGGACAGGATAAATCCAGGATAAAAGCAGTAATGGGGGCATGACTCCCTCCCTCTTGGCTGAGCCACAGGAGAAGTGGCCCTGCGCAGCCATACACGTGGCTGCCACAGTGGAACTGGGCAAGAAGGGATGGAAATGGTCCATCAGGGCTGACAGAGCAGTGCCTTGGCCAGCAAGATGTCGTCTGGCTCTGCTATCCCAGCCTGTGCAGAGCCAGGGGCCTGGGGGACTCAGCCAGCTGGGGATTGCAGGGGGTGCCCAAAGGGCTGGCTAGGCCATGGCTGATGTGAGTCACTGTCCCCATGAACAGTTACTGCTTAACAGGCTGATGTTACACTTTGGTGGTGAATGAGTGATGGACTTAACCCAGCATGACACCTGTGATGGGATGGATGAAGGTAACACAGCGCAGAGGGTCTTGGGTGGAAAAGCAGGGGAAACTCCATGGAAAGGGTAAAAGCAATGGTGTGAGACAGCCCTGCGAGTGCTCATGGGCTGAGACCAAGCTGTATGGGGCAGAGTCTCCACGGCTAAGGATGTGACCTTGCATGTGCAGAGGTACTGCACAAATCCTGCAGATCCCAAAGGTTTCTACTTTAGGAACAAGCATCCTTGGCAGATCGCGTTGCTTCAGTGCCCCTGCTGAGCCAGCTTTGTCCTTGGAGGGTGGGACCAGCTTGGCCATACCATCAGCAAAGCTCAGACCCACTGCTAACAGCTGGCTGCATCCCGGGAAGCCTCACAGTGCTTCCCAATGCCATTAGCTTTGACGTGCTCCACCCCAGAAGTGACCACATTTCCAAGATGAAGCGAAAGGCTTGTTCTGTGTGAAGAAGAAGGGATTGTCTCTCATTGCAAGCACAGCCGAAACGCTGGCGCACACCAGCGCTGGACCCTCCATGGGTTTGCTGAGTGCTGGACCAGGCTGTGTGCCTGTTGGTCCTGCAGCCTCGCAGGGCACCTGCTTCTGTCACCTGCCTGACCCTGGGGATGAGTGGCAAGGTAGGATTCACACTGGCCATTGATTTCCCATCCGGACCTGTGAGTGAAGAAGATCAGATGTTCTGTACCTCAGAGCTCTCTCCAACTTGGCTATTTCTTTATGCCTTAAACAGCAATTAAGAATAAAAGTGGAGCTGCCTTTGCTTGCGAAAGGCTCTGTCTGACTCCTGTCTCCTTACTGCGGTGCTGCTCTGATTTCCATCTCATGCATATCTTATTTAACATTCTGGATACTGTTTTGAGTGCCCCAATATTTTAAAATAAATTGCTGCATGTAAAAGACTTAATGTCACATTCTGTTATTCTGACTGTTAAAAGAAAAGTGAAATCTTCAATGGGGCTAGTGGAGCAGAAGCAATCACACAGAGGGAGGTCCTATTAATGTGTATTACGTTTCATTATTCCAGCACTGCATGTCAACTAGCTTCTCATCAGAACTCACGCAACAGATCACAGTATTAACTCCTTGCAACCAAACAGGGGGGCAGGCTTTTTAAACTCTTTCTGTGTTCCTCGCTTCCCCGGCATCGTCTCTCTGATGCTGTTCCCATGTCCTCGGCACACACGCGCTGGCTGCCGCGCACACTCCTCGCCGCTGCAGCCCAGCCTGGCCCCCGCTGCCTTCATCCCTGCTGGGGAGGAGTGCGGGGTGGGAGCAGGCTGCAGGCTCCAGCAGGGAAGAAGGAACCAGCCGTGGAAAAGGGAGAGGGAAGAGGATGATGGAGAGGGATGCATGTGGGAAAAACAGCAGAGAGAGGGGAAGGGAGATAATAAGAGGATTGAGACACAAAAGAAGATCCCCCATGCCGACAGTGTGTGCTGCCTCCTCCCATCTCCCCATCTCCATGAGATATCCCACCCTTCAGGCTTCCTACCCCCGAAGGTCCCTCCAACTGCCTGGTAGTTTGGTCTTTCTTTGGCTCTTCTTCCCATCCTCCTGCCAGAAACTTCTCCCTGGATGGATCTACAAAGCACCCGCTGGCTTTGGGGTGCGATACGTGCTGTGGGAGAGAAACCCTCATGGTGGGGAAGGGGATGTGGGGAAGAGGAGGGACGCTGCAGTCTTGGGTTGGACACATAGACCATGGGTGAAGGGGAGGTGGAGGGAACCACTGAGTAGCAGAGGGGATGGAAGGAGGCCACAAGGAAAGAGAAAATGCCTGCCCTAAATTAAAGGTGGCCCCAGCAGGAATTTAAGCTCCATGTTTTCTTGTTCCCTGTGATGAAGAGACTCCAGCTCCATTGTGGTCCGTAAGGAAATGAGCAGCTCGGAGCTCCCAGGCCCTGTATATGCAGGAAAATGGGCTGAAGATCCAGCTCTTGCTGTCAGTCTGGCTCTACTGTGCCTGGGGCTGTGAGGACCCAGAGGGGCAGCTCTGTCTGGGGAGGCAGATGTTCTCTGGAGAAGGTGAGCTGCTAAATGCAACATTCCAAGTCCCTGCCACAACCCACTTGGGATGGAGAGGGCTCAGAGCAGGCCTGTGGGCTGTGCTGGCACTGGTGAATGCCAGCTTTCTGGGCACAGAGCCCAAGGGAGGCATTGGAGAGGGCTCAGAGTAGCATTTCCCAGCTCCCACCATGGGGCCTGGCCAGCTCCTGTACGAGCGTGGGGAGCACTGAGGTCCTGGCAGAGCCTCTGGGTACTGGCCTGCCGCTGCTGCTTCCTCACCCTACTGTCCATGAGCAGAATAAATGTGACAGGTTTGCTTCTAAGCCCCTTTTTCCTAGGACATCCCTCCATTGCCTTCCACACGCACCCCCCCCCCCCATCTCTCTGGTGTGGGGTTGGGCATCAGACCCTGATGGGCACCCACAAGCTGGGAAGAAGCAGTGGGTTTGTGGAGGGGGTGCTGGGCAGGACCTCATCCAGCTGAGCATGCAGGGGACACGGGACACACATCTCTGCCTCCACTTCCTCGCTTGTGTTAAGCCTGGTCTGTGCTGGGAAACCCCAGCTGTGTCTGAGCCCAAGAGTCCCTGAACAGCCGGGGCAGGGGAGCCTTGCCAAGTACCCCTACTCTGCAACAGATTGCAAACCATGTGTATTTAAATCACACAGTGCAGAAACATCCTTACAACCTGTGTGGGGAGTGAAAAGCCACTGCAGGGTGGGGCATGGCTTAGCCAGTTGCCACGCTGCTGCCCTGGGTCCCATGGGCACAAAGCAGTCAGTGGGGTTGTAGGAACGAGGCCATGGCTGATGGGATGTGTGTCCCAGTCCTGGAGATCCTGTTGGTGTGGGGAACCACACAGGGAAATTGGCAGGAAAGGCTGTAAGAACCCTGGGGAAAAGGTATTTTTGGGCAGCGAGGAAGGAGGGCATGTAGGATGGAGCAGGGAGGGCACAAGAGGATGCTTGAGACCTGGAGGTATCCATCTGCATCCTTGAGAGATGAGGGGATCGGAAAGTCATGGGGGACAATGCTAAAGCCCTGAGCCTCCAGTCTGACTCCTTTCCGCCTCTTCATCTCGGTGGGTTTGGTCCCATAGGAGCAACAGGTAGCGATATGGGAGTGTTACACCCACAACTGGCACAAAATACACGTGGGTGTGCAGCCAGATGCGTATGTACACACTCACAAGCTCACCCTCACCCTCCAGCATCCATCCAGCACAGGCAACGCTTCATCTGCTCTCCACATCCCGGGGCTGGGTGGGAGCATGTTGGCTGTGCTGCCTTCCCTCCCCAGGGATGACATATCTCCTTGGGATTGGCATCACAGGGCTGGCCCCCTCTCCAGCACCAGCTCCAAATTTTACTGTCCCGCTTGTCACCCTTCCAGAGCCAAGTTGGAGGCACAACGCCAGATCAGGTGGTGTGAGCCCATCTCCAGGGCTGACCTCTCTTTGGCAGGAAGCAATGGAGTGGCAACTCTGAGGCTGTGGCTTGGGAAGGGGATGCTGGGAAGCCCAGGCATGGGAAATGTGTCAGGGTACTGGGTCTGCTCATGGAGGGGCAGATTTCTTCTGAGGAAAATGAAAATCCTGAAAAAAATTATGTATTTTGTAGCAATCAAATCTAGGTCGTTTTTATTTCCATTTTCTCTAGGTTTGTTTTGTTTTCTGCCTTAGCTTTTCACAGCCTGTTTCTGTATTTTCTCCTTTTTTTTTTTTCTTTTTTTTTTTTCCCCTCTTGTGGTTTTGAGGGATTGAGGCTTTTCTACAACACCAATTAAAGTTTGGGTTAGGAATTTCATGGGTGGTGGGAAAAAAGCTTGATTTTCAGTTTAGTCAATTTCAAATTAAATACCTGATGCTCCCAATCCTCCACCCCAGCTCAGACCAGGGACTTCACCAATGCTGCAGCAGGAGGGCGATGCACATCTGCTGCTGTCGGTGAGGACTGTGGCTGCAGAAATGTGTTGGGATGGCACCCCTGCACCCCTAGAATGCCCAAAACCCGCCTGGCATCTCCTGAGCTGCTGATACCTCAGTGTGAGTCCCTCTGGGCTCAGGTCTGTGGCAGGGAGGGGGGGACAGCAGGCATCACACATGCCATCTCTCCCCACACCTGCCTCCCCTTCACTTCTTTTTCGAGTATTTCAAAGTACATATTAAAAGAAACCCAAAACAACCCAAGAAATCTTCCCCAAGCTTGTTTATTCTTTCCCCCGCCCTTCTTTCCCTCCCTTCCCAGGTGATGCAGCAGGTGGTCCTGCTGGCCTGACACTGTCCCCCTCACCGTCCTCTGCTCCTCATCCAGCCCCTCACATCCACGTCACAGACAACCTGCAGCAGGATCAGGGTTTGGGGACTGAGGGGGGACTGAAGAGGAGCCCAACGAACACAGGCAGCTGGGTGTCTCCACGGGTGAGGGATGGGGTGAGCCGTCAGGAGCAAGGCAAAGTGTGCTGCTCAGCGGCAGGGAGATGGGGAGGAGGAGGGAGGGATCCCTTGCTCTGCCATTATTGGGGATATAAAATGCAGCACCAGAGACGCTTAGATTCATAGAATTATAGAATGGTTAGAGTTAGAAGGGACTTAAAGACAATCCAGTCCCACTCCCCTGCCCTGGGCAGCGACACCTCCCACCAGACCAGGTTGCTCAAAGCCCCCTCCAACCTGGCCTTGAACCCCTCCAGTGATGGGGCAGCCACAGCTTCTCTGGGCAACCTGGGCTAGTGTCTCACCACCCTCATAGCAAAGAAATTCTTCCTGAGATCTCATCTCAATCTCCCCTCTTTCAGTGTAAAACTGTTCCCCCTTGGTCCTATGGCTCCCCTCCCTGATCAAGAGTCCCGCCTCATCTTTCCTGGAGCTCCTTTAGGGACTGGAAGGGGCTCTAGGGTCTTCTGGAGCCTTTTCTTCTCCGCCCCCAACTCTCAGCCTGTCCTCACAGCAGAGGGGCTCCAGCCATTGAATCATCTCTGTGGTGTCCTCTGACCCTACTCCAGCAGGTCCATGTCTTTATTTTTCATCTTCATGTCCTCCTGACTGTGTCTGGGCCCAGAACATGCAGCACTTTAGAGCTTTCCAGCACCAAACTGAAGACTATATGCCAGGAGGGAAAATGCCACAACCCTTGCTCCTTCCAGTGCTCCCCCAATGGGGCTGAGCCACATCCTGGCATGAGTTAAGAGCACAGATATAAACCATTTCATGGTGGAGAGGTTCCATTTTTAAAGCTATTCCCCCGGTAAGGCAGGGGGACCCAGCCCCAAGGGTATCCTTGCTCTGCCCTGACTTCATGGCACTGCTTGTTCTCCAGGCTTGTCTGATTTGTTGGCACTGAGATCCTGTCTGGTCCTTCTTGTTAGATCTGGTTTGCCCACCACCAGCTGGCAAATGTGACGGCCAGTCTGACCTGGAGTGGTCTCATACCATGCATGACATGGTACTACAGCTTTGGTTAAACTTGGAGATAGTTTGGCTGAGGTTTTGTTACTCGAATCTCTACTGACCTTGACCAGGGCCCAGATTTGGATACTGGGAGAGACACAAAGCTCATCTTATTCAGATTATTGTGTCAAGAGTCACCAGGTTGCAAGGGCAGCAGTAGTAGTCCCAGGCCAAGCACATCACAGAGTGGCCTCTTCTAGGGATGGATGGATCAAGAGATGGCTGGAGCAGGATGCCCACCCTCATGCAAGACTGGCCAGCACAGCCCATGTCTCTGCTTATGCCGAAGCTAAGAGGGATGGAGAATCCCACTCTCCCTGGCCAGGCTGCCTCCCTCCAAACCGTCCCTGTGACGTGCATGACCTGGGACGCCCTCCGTTTCCATGGCCATCTCCAGCCCAGGCCTCAGAGACCCCTGGCTCCTGCTTTTGTTCCTCAGGGCCGGCCTTGCCGCAGATGCCTCCTGTTGCTGAGCGGCGCAGGAGACTGCGAGATGACCCCTGACATTAACCTAATTGTTCCCTCTCTTTGATTAGATGCACCACAAAGCTGGTAAATGGATCAAATTAAATTTGAGTGGCGGCAGCACAGCTTTGGAACGCTGATTAGATTTGAAAATACCACATTTAAATATCTTAGCATTTGTGGGGATTAGGAGGGAGAGGGGGAGCGTGAGCAGGGAGAAACGGAGGAGGGGGCGGTGAGGGAGAGGCAATGCCAACTCCCCCCACGCACACAGCTCTGTGCTGGGATGCCCAGCCTGGTGCTCCCACTTGCCCCTGGGCATTGGCACCGTCTCTCTGGCTTGGTGAGTGGATGGTCACTTCAGAGCTCCTGGATCAGGCAGGTTGCTTCAGGTTCATTTGAGGTTTAGCATGGCTGGATGTGATGGGTTCGCTCCCCCACCTCCTGCTGTCCCCCCCCATCCCCACCCGCCTGCTCTTAAATGTCACCCGGCATCGCTGAGATTTATGCTGCACAATGAACTGCGAAACGCAACACAAGTCCATAAATGGGAAAGAAAACTGGAGCCCGACAAGTAGACTGGTCCCGCGTCTGGGTGCTGCCCATGACAGGGCTGGATCCTGGGTACTGAGCCCTCCCTCCTGTGCCACCATGGGTCCAGCCAGGACACAGCCCCCAGCACCTGTGAATCATGGATTCTGATGCGCTGGGACCACCAAACCACATCCTCGCCCTTCTCCAGCCAGCCCAGCTCCGTAGCATGGAGCTGGACGACCTGGACGTCCTGTCCAGGGCTGGACGACCTGTCCCAGTGAGTGCTGGAAGTGCTGGCAGCAGGCTAGGGGTTAGGGCTGATCCTGCCACAACCCCCCCTCCCAGGGCACAAAGGAGGAAGCACAAGGGGAAATACTGGAATGCATCTTGTGTGCAGGTGTGTGTCTGGAGGGAGGGAGAGCTGGGTGCAGCTCAGAGGCAGGTGAGTGATGGAAAAAAGGGTCTGTGGCCGATCACCCCGTGGAAGATGCCAGACTTCTCAGGGGCTGCCACTGGCAGGGGTTTTGGCCCCCTCTGGTTCTGAGGGATTACACTGGGGCTGGGAGCATGTGAAAAAAGAGAAGTGAGCTCAGGTCCTGCCCAGCCCCACTAGGGAGAGGGAGACACAGCTCTCCAGCCTGGCTCTGGAAGGATGGTTTTGCTGGCACTTGCCAGGCAAAGCACTTGGCCAAAAGGAGGTGACGCCAGCCCTCAGTGACCATGCCACCATGCTGCGGTGTGATCAGTGGGAGGAAGGCAAAGCTCCAGTAGAGCTGGGAAACCAGTGGAGCTCCCACCTTGGAGTGGGAACTGCTGGGTTGCCCATGCAAGATCTGCCTGTGCTCAGCATCGTGTCCTGCCATGACCCTGAGAGGGTCCTGGTGTGCAAACCCAGGTGTGTGTGCATGGACACAAATGCTTCCCATGTCATGTGAAAGCATGTGCAAAGATGTGCACAAGTGAAGCCGGGGTACACACGTGTGTACCCCTGCCAGCACCTGTCCCTGCGGGTGGGTGCAGCCCCCCCCCCAGGCCGCTCTGCACACACTGGAGGTGAGCGGTAGGTCTGTGTGGGAGCACCACGGCGAGCTGGGACACAGCAACGTCACCAAAACACACCCACAGCCCTCAAGAGTGTGCAGGAGGCAGGCCAGTACTCTGCTGAGCAGAAACATCTGGGGCACATCTGGCTCCCATCAGAGGGACTCCAAAATATCTTTAGAAGAGGAAGAGAAAGGAAAGAGAGAGTAAAACTCCTGCTGGGGCATTCCTGTGCATCCCAGCACCTCGCAACGAGTCCAGCCTCTACCTGGGGCCAAGTCCCTGCTCCCCTCCTTCCAGCTCTCCTCCAGCCAGAAGAGTTCCAGGAAAGGCAGAAGCAAGATTTAAAAGGAAAATCAGGACGCTGGGGCAAGGGGAGGACAGGAGGAGCAGCGAGGGTTTGCAAGGGGCTCTGTGCTCCCAGCCTCCCTGCAGCAGGCAGAGCTAGAGCTACTGGGAGTAACTGGGAGTGCTGGCGGCAGGAGATGGGGCTGGGAGCCCACTCTGCAAACCTGTCCTGGGGACGAATGGCAGAACAAGGCAGTGGAGTCTGGCCACTGAAACGGTCAAAAAGGGGTGTGGGGTGCTGCTTTGTCCTTACACTGACCAGCCTCCAGATGCCCATCTGCCACCACATCTCTCAGGTGGCCTCTGTACGACCCTGAGCATCCTCTTCCTCTTGGAGAGCACTTGGACACCAGAGCTGGGGAGGACCCCAGGAGCAAGAAGAGCTTGATTTTAATAGCAACAAGATGTGGGTGATTCAGTTGGCAGCAATAAATCCCAGCCCGGAGAGGACAGTTAAATAGGGAATGTCCCACTGGAAATTTTGACATTTCAACACTATTTCCACTCTGAGAAAATAATAAATGTTAAAAAGTGCAGTCCCAACACCTCGGTGAGGTGTGAATGCAAGGGTGGGACTGAAGGGCATGACTTCATCTAAGCAAAATGCTTTTGTCTTCCTGAGCAGAAACACTGACATCAAAACAGGGTGCCTAGAGTTCATCGCAGTCTGTGGTGGAAGCCACAAGCTCTTCCTCCCATCCCAGCGTCCAGAGAGACTGAGAGATTCTGGGCAGAGTAGTTGGGAACCCACTTTTTGGTCCTTCACAGATCCTTGCCCCAAGTTGAAGGCTCTGGCTCCTTCACCCCGAGGTGCTGAGTCCCAGGGACACTGTGTTTGCCAGCACTGAAGACTGGGCAAGGCAAATGTAAGATTTATGGGGCTCGTGTAAGGTTTGCAGCCTTGACGCTGGCAGTTCTGAGACTATCCAGGCAGTGAAAGGCTGAGCTCTGTGGTTTCACTGCTGGGTGAGATACACAACAAGCTGTAGATGCTTCAGCTGCTCCTCACCCATCTCCAACCCCCTGCAGACCTCCCCTGGCTGAGCCAGGACACCTTGCAGGGAAATGCATGGACAGACATGGCTTCATACTCTCTGCCAACCCCTTCCAGCACTGCTCCCAGAGGCTCCCCTCCATCGCTGTCGGGCACCCAGGGAGCCTACACTTGCCTTGGGGCTCTCCCATGTCCTGGAGGGACTCAGGTAGCCATATGGGGACAGTGGGAGGGATTTGGGACACATCTCTTGGTGTGCAAAGATGTGCTGGGGTTGGAGCCCGGGGCTACGTGGGCAGAGACATCTTGCTCCACAGTGATTTGCTCATGCGTGTGTGGGTGCAGAGGGCTGGGTGTGAGAGGTGTGAGGTACACATGGTGCCTGCATGCCCATGCACGTCTCCTCACCACCTCACCTGCAGGTGGGGTGGGTGCTGTGAGGTGCACACAGTCTGGGGGGCTCAGTCACCCAGGTCAGGGTGTCAGAACCCCCGCTATGTCCAAACCAGTCGCACAAACCCCTTGGGGTGGGGTGGGATCTGCTTGATAAAAGCCTGACTCCAAACCAGGAGGGTCTGACACATCCCCTGGCCTCCCGTGTCCCCCCTCCCCAGCGCTGTCCCTGGCCAGGGCCACTTGCGATGTGCAGAGAAGGGGCAAAGGCATTTCCAGGGTGAGCTGTTCCAGGCGCAGATGAAAAGCTTGGAGAGAGGCAGTTGCGGAGGCTGGGAGGGGAGCGGCGGGCAGACAGCAGAGTGGATTTCTGCTTGAGTGGTTATTATACCGTCGATTTGAAGAGACAGATGACGGCAGTGGCAGAGGAGGCAATAATTGAAAGCGCCATGAAACATTAATGAATGCCCAGGGACTGGATCAGGAGTTGTTAACGCTCACTTCGCTCTCTCTGTCTCGCTCTCTTTTTAAAGTCAAAATTGTTCCACTGCCCTCTAGGCGAAGGATTTTCTTTTTTTTTTTTTCTTTTTTTTCTCCCTGATTTAAAGGTCTAGGCGCCCACCAAAGGAGCCCTGGCTCGTGGCTAATTACACCTGCTCTCCAGTGGCCCTTCCACAAGGGGTGGCACAAGGCAGGTGACTACAGAGAGCAAACTGTAGTGCTCAAATCCCTAATCAACAGGTTTTGTCTGCTGGGAGCTAATGGGAGAGGTGCAGGGGGTTAGGGGAGCTGAGATGGGGTGAGGGATGGCAGGAACTGCCAGCTGTGACAGCACCGTCCCTGCGGTACCCACATCCATGGAAAGCATGGCACCCATGGGAGAGGAGTCAGCCCTCTGATCTAAGGGCTCAGCCTACTTGTGGATCAACCTACTGCCCCAGCAAGCAGACAGGGTGAGCCCGGATGCTGCCCATGGCCCATTGTTGCTCAGAGGAGCAGGGAAAACAGCCCAGAGAGCATCTCTCCACCAGGACGCCCTCTTCATGGGCTCCACAGATGCTCTCTGTGCTGTTCGCCACTTAGCGGGGCCTTAGGGGTTGAGGAACAAAGAGCTTTTAGCAGAGCTGTCAGCAGCACTGGGGAGGTCTCTGACCTGCAGGTACCGGGCTGTCGCTCAAACAGGGCTTAGCCAGAGCCTGGGGGATCCCCTGGCTTTGCACCGAGGGATCTGACATCGTTTAGTGTTTGCTGCTCTGGCCCTGAAAGGAAATTAAAAGCCCTCGCCTGAAGGAAGGGTAGAGTAGAGGTGAGGCAGCGAGCACCTCTTCCCTCCTGCCTTTCTCCCTGGAGACAAGCGGAGGGATGACACAGTGTACCCTTGTGTCCCCTGCACAACCAGGGCACAAGGAGAGTGGTCGCTGTAACAGGTAACAAGATCTATTCTAGGGCACAAGGACACAAGAATCAGTCCCTGGGGACAGCGGGGCTTGGTGGATGGCTTCAGGTCCCCAGGGAGTGCCTGTCTCAGCCCCTCCTGTCCCGGGCATGATCAGGGCTCCACAGCTCCCAGGAGATGGCAACAACCGATGGAGCAGGGAACAGCGATGCCCACCTCCTAGCTGCAATTCTGCAGCTGGACAGGACACAGTGGCAGGGACACAGGCAGCCCATGCGTGGCTGGCAGGGACACGAGGTAGCCCCATGTCAGCAGAGCATGGAGGCAGGCTGCACCATTCTCCACGAGACACACATTGATCCACAGGGTTAATCCAGGCTGTGCACCAGAGGAACTGATGTACTGGGTGCCAGGTGGAGGACAGTGGAGCAACTGCCGGCCTTGGTGGCGGCAGCTGGCCCCATTTCACTGCGTTGTAGCCCAGGGCAGCAAAGATCTGTTGGGGCTGGTCCTGGCCACCTGAGCACCCCAGGAAATCTTGAGATGGCTCGAGATCCTGCAGCACGCAGCTCATCTCCTCCAGCATCTCGTCCCCACAGGGGCAGCACTGGCTGCTGTGGGGCGAGTGAGTTATGGGAGTAAATGCAGTGATGATGGTAACCGTTCCTAATGAGACGAGGAGACCAGGAGCTTAACCACCACCCAGGTGAGGTCTTCGAGGCTATGTGGTGACAGCAATTGGCAGTGACAGCGTTCAGGAGCCTTGCTGCAAATTGGCACTGTCATTTCTCCTCACTGTCACCACAGACTGTGCTGGTGCAGCCCCAACTCATGCAGGGAAGCTGCTCACATGCCGGCTGGGTCTCTGTCCCCAGTGTCACACCGGTGTCCCATAGCTTTCCCACGCTGTACGTTCCCATGCGTCAGGCTGGAACAATTTTGGTTGGAAAGTACCACTTTCTCATCCCTCAGTCCCACCCAAGGCATCTCCAGCATGGGAATCCATGGTGGAGGGATGGCCTCGGGTCTTGGGCTGGGCTCCCTGTGACCACAGGAGCCAGGGAGTAGCACGCTAGCCTAGAGCAACCCCAGAGCCCTCTGACCACAGCTTACACTGCTTCTTAGCCTCTGCCAGCAATAAAACCTTAAATACAAAATCCAAGAGACACAACTTAATTTTTCCTGAGAGGCCATCAGGTTGCACACCTTCTTTGCAGGGACTGAGAGGCCAAGTTGCCCAAGGTGCTTGGAGGAGCCATTCATTTCTGGGGCTCTTCCCAGGCTGGGCTGAGGGAAGAGCTGAAGTGGAAAGAGCTGTGCTTGAAGAGGCACAATGGGGGCACAGAGAGATATGAACAAACGCGCTCCTACCTCAAGCGAAAAATAGGACCAAGGGTTGCAACATCATTGAGAATTTGCCATCTCAGCTTTGAGAGCTTCAGGGGCAGGGCAGCTCCAGAGGCGTTAGTAGATGGATTTGCGGCACCATGATGGTGTTAGGTCCCAGTCCTGTTGGTTTCTCACAGATGGAAAGCACCAAACCACATATCTGAGGGGCTTGGGGCAGACGGTGCCTCTATCAAGGCAGGCAAGGAGGTCCTAGTGGTGAATGTCACCTCTTCTCCAGGAGCTTTGTCCCCAGAAGGTGGTGGGAAACTCTGCAGTTCTCTTGGATGCATGAGTGCTCATGCCCCGGCTAGACTGCAGTGCCTGGAGATTGTGTGCCATGTGTCCTCCCAGACACGTGGCCATAGGGCATGTCTCCTGCCTGGCTGAGTGTGACCAGGAGCACCAGGGGAAAATGCACTCTGAAGGTCCTGCAGCCTGGCTGTCTACGAGGGGTCCCTGAGAGCGAGAGCCACAGGCCATGGGCGGGTAATCATACTGGCTCTTTGCTAAGGGAGCATGTCTTGTGTCTCCAGCTCCCTGCCCGTATCACCCATGGCATCTTGTTACCTCTTTGCTCTTCCCTCTGTCCTGCTGGTCGGAGCTGATGTCTCAGCTCTGGTGCAGTTTCCCCCCCACCTCCTCTACAGACTGAGTCTCAGCCTGGCTTTCCAGGCTGCAGCATCAGCCCGCTCCTGCCTTATCCCACCCATCCCATTCGCCATCAGAGCATCTCTAATGCCTCTGGTGTCGGTGTCACCCTGCCCTTCCCTAGTCACACAGAGGGATGGGAGAAGGGGGAAGGCCCCCCTTGCTGATCCAGGCACCCATCCAGGAGCGCAGCAGCCCTGTTCAGATCCCACACCCCCTTCCCCACCAGCCACGGCTGCCACTTCCCTAGGAGAGAATTACCAGGGAGGTGCTGAGTGTATTTTTAGCTTTGCCGTTCGTGTCTGATAAGTGTTTTGACCTTTTTGAGCAGAGCTAATCATGCCGTCTGCTCCTCACTCCATCTCAGCTCGTGCTCTGCCTGCCAGGGAGCTGAGGGAGGAGCTGCTGGTGGGAGAGGGCTCCTTGTCTGGCAGCCCTGGGTCTGCACTGGGGGTGTGCCCTCATCCCAGCACCCACCAATTCTCTTGCAGCCTCATATACATGCTCAGGGAGCGGGTGCGATTTGAAATCCTAGAAGGGATGGGATCAGACCACCTCAGCCGTGGGGCAGGATGCAGGGTGATGTGTGGTTAGGATGGGCAGGAGGCTGGGGTTTCCCTGGGCTGGAGCTACCTGACCATGTCACCCAACATCCCTGTACTGGGTTTTTGGCCTTGCTCAAAAATAGGATCACTTTTAAGGAAGAAAGAGTACTTCCACCACCATGGGTGGTAGCCCAGGGCTGTGCCCCACGGACAACCCTCCCCGGGAGAAGTGGGGTAGCTGTTGGGATGGAGCTAACACGTCCTGGTGTGGACAACACAGCTCTCACCCTGGCAGCAACCAGAGCTGAGATGTGGCTACAAAGCACCCAAGAGACAATATCAATGGCCTGGAAACCGCTGTCAAAACCGGCTGTGTCAGAAAATGGGGATTTGGGCCAAACTCCCTGCCTGTGAGAGGTGTCACTTTGCCAATGGCATAGATGAATGGAGGGGAGGTTGCAAAAAATAAATGAATAGTTTCACCTCAGTTTCACCTGACTGGGCAGGGAGTGCTGGGAGAGGCAGGGAGGTGGGAAGCTGAAATGCCCTGACACTGCAATGGGATGCTCAAATTCAAACACCAGACCATGGGGACACGGGGAAAAAAGTCAGACCTTGGGATGAAAGTCAGGCTTTGGCCATGTGCAGATGGCTGCATGGGGAGGGGAAAAGGTCTTCTTAGTCCTCCTGGTCCTCAGTCACCCCTGCAACCAGTGCCCCAGTGCAATTTTGTTATGATATGATCTTGGCACATCTTCCTGTGCTGTAAACATTGACGAATGCCCGCCATACCCACACAGCCCGCTTTGCCAGAAAAAAAGACTGGGCATGCTGACCACAGCATCCTTCCTGCTTGGTGGTGGTCACAGGGACCATGTGAGCTGCCTGCCCTGCTGCCCAGGGACAGCTGGCTTTGCCAGGGGAGGCCAGTCCTGGGCCACCAGTGTGCCTGCACTGGGGAGATGCTCTGCGGTACAGGGGGGAGCACTGGAGGCTCTCTGCAGGGACTGGCCTGCCAGTGTGGGATGCCTGCCAGGAGTGGGAAAGAGCTGGTGGGATTTAGGGACCCACAATGATGCCCTGGGTACAGGTGATCCCTGCTCGGGCTCTGCTTTCCCAGCCCATCCTGTCTCCAGCCCGAGTCCCTCCAGATAAAGCTTGCAGAGAGGAGGTGAAGGGAGGGGATTCTGTTGTGAGGGCAGGGTGGCTCTTAGCTCCCAGCTGGGACCTGCAGATCCAGCTGTGCCCCATGAAAACCCTTCAGTGATGACAGTGGGGAGCAAACCCTTCATCTGCTGCTCCCCTCTCTCTGCTGCTGCTGAAGAAATCCTGTGTCGTGGACAGAAAATCTGCTGTTTGCTCTGGGACTTGCACCAGCCTCTGCCAGGGTGGGTTTGGTGAAGAGAGGCTTTCTGAACCAGCAGCGCTCAGAGCTGCTCTCACACCTCGTTTGGACAGGCAGACCTTAGGGCTCTGTGCATGATGGCAGACCCCCCTGCTCGGGCATCCCCCTCCGGTGTGTGGGGTCAGGAATTGCCTTCTGGAGATACCACTTTTCCACGTCTTCTTTCAAGACTGCGCACTGGAGAAGGCAGTGCGAGGTGTGCTCCTGGCTTCCCCGGGGCCAGCCCTGGGAGTCGGGAGGCGGGTTGCTCTGTGGATCACGCCAGACAAGCCTCGAGCCCACACTTAATCTTGCTGCCTGGGAAATTAGGCAGAAAATGCTCCGATTGAGTGTGAAGGCCTCTGCTGTAATTTGGAGCGAGCAGATGACATGCACTCATCGTCGGAGGGAGATGAAAGCTTTTAGAGCTGGTGAGCACTAGCAAAATCTGTGAAAATTTCTTTTTTGTCAGGAGTGGTAGATGAAAGACAGAAGATAAAATTAGCCTGTATGCAAGAGAGAGAGGGAGAAACGGGGCGGGGGGGGGACGTGGAATATTTCTCAGAAGACTCTTGGCAGAGAAGGTTTCTAACACCGGTGACTCAGAGGTGAAGGGGAGTCATAGATGTGTGTGTGTGTGTGTGTGTGTGTGCATGAGCACATACATACGTGGGGCTATATTTGGCTGCAATCCCACGGCAGCACCAGCACCCGGGGCTGATCCTTTCGAAAGCGCCAGGCGAGGCTGTGCTGGTCCCTGCCGTGGCAGACAGGGACCCCTCGCCGTGCTGCCCACACGGCAGCGCAGCTGCCGCTGCCCACCAGGCCCAGCACAGGTGGCACGGAGGCAGGTCTGAGCTGCGGTTCCTGGTCAGGATGCAGGACATCCAGCCTTTACGTGAGAAAAAATCACAGTAGCCTCCGCTGAGCCCAAACTGGACAGTGTGAATGTGCTGACCAGCAGCCGCACACTCTCTGAGGTGACTTTGATTCCTTTTTTTCTACAGTTAGGCTGCTCAACTAGAAATCTTCAGCTCCAGAGTGCAGCAGGGACCAGGTACTCTCAGCGGCGCAGGAGCAGCAGGAGGTCCCCTGACCACTAAATCTGTCTGCTGGCATTTTGCTGCCGGCTGCTCCAGGTCTTCCCCCTGGGACAACACCTCTCCAGTTGGGAGGCAAGAGAGACCAAGACAGCTTGGTCTGCAGATTACTGATGCTCCAGCTCCAACAGCAGGTCCTGCCTGGGGGTCCCAGGCAGCAACATGCCCCCCTTCACTGTTCCTGATGCTGGAAAGGAAAGGGATGCTGGTGGCTCTCCTGTCTGCAGCATCCCGAGGGAGAGTGGCTGGAGTTACCTCTGTCCCCATGAGGATGCTGGATCCAGAAGTGCCAGTGGTGTCAGGAGAGAAGGGTCCCTGTGGGGTGCTCTGCTGAGCTGCACCCTGCTCACAGCCAGCCCTGTTCTCCTGGCAGGGCCAGGGTGCTCGAGCCCAGCACTCCCCAACAGGCTGAGGGGATGTGGAGAAGCAGATGGGAAAGCCCCTCACAAAGTCCCCTCAGCACCGCTCAGAACCCTTCTCTCTGCAATGAACAGCAGCTGGATGATGGACTTGTGCTGAGAGTTGGAAGAAAAGGAAACTGCTCTCAGATCTCTTTGCTCTCTGCACTGGTGGGTATCAAAAACTAGCAGATCTTTTCCGCCAGCCCACGGCTTCTGCTGCACAAAGGCAGTGTGTTGCCATCAGATGTTACAATTGCGGAGTGTTATGGCCCTCTCGGGATGCTGCAGCTACACCTTACCCACTTGCTGAATGAGAATGCAACTAGAGGGCAACCGCCACCTTGGAGTGGGTGTAAGGACCTCTATGGTCCATGACCACCCTCCAAACCAGCCGGACCCCGTAGGCACTGGGGATGCCATGGCTGGTCCCTGTCAGCTCAGGCAGCAGAGGTGGGAGGACTTCCCGTTGTCCTCATGATGCAGCCCCAGGAGCTGCAGCATCAGGAGACTCTCTTGAGTCGTACGACACCCACCAGTGTGAGTCAACATGAGCATTAATAACAAACAGAAAAATCCTAGTGCTCCCTCCCCCATCTTTCTCAACATGCTGTCTGGCAGGATGTGAGCTCGAGGAGTCGCAGGGTGGGGGTTCAGGGCCAGGAGCTGGGGTCCTGCTTGCCTGCCCCATTGCCTTGATACACGGGGACGGTGCTGTCAAGAGCGTGCTGGGGGATGCAGGTGGCCTCTCAGCAGGGTGGGCGATGAGTGGGAGATGTCCTCTGTCCAGGATGGGGCTGGGAGATGCCCAAGGGTCTGCAGGAGGACACTGCCAGCATGTGAGCGCCTGGAGAGAAGCTGAGAGCGCTGCCTGCTCAGTCGTGCAGGCGGCTGAATAAAAGAAATAAATAACTCAGCCGTGAAAAATAAGCACTGGCCAAAGCCTCCCAAGAAGCCGTCTGTACTTCCCAGCTGCAGTCCCCGTTCCCTGGCTCAGCTAACCCTCTGGGAACGACAGCAGGGACTGCAGCTCCTGCAGCCCGGCAAAGACGCAAACCTCTCCCTCCTCTAGTCCTCCAAGTGCTCCGAAACGCCTTTCACCAGCAGAATAATTAGAAACTTAATTCCTTTTTCTCCTGCTCAGCTAATTGTCTGTGGACGATTTGATTGTAAGACTGTCCAGCGATGCAGAATAACCATCTTATTTCTGCTACACATTGCCTTTGCAATTAGTGCTGTTGATTGCATTACTCTGTTCTCTCACCTGCCGGATCCCGGGGGACCAGGGGAGTGGCTCTCACCTGGATCACCCCTCCTGGGGTGATGAGGCCATGCGTTCCCTTTCACTGTCCCTCATCCCCTCGTGTCCTCTCGAGGGTGACAGCACAGGAGGATGAGTTCTGCTCTCCAGCGTGGCTCCTGTGTTGTCTCTGCTCCACAGGTGTGAACCGCTCTCCCCAGGACTCACAGCCACATGGAGGGACACCTGGGAAGGTGCCACCAAAAGACCAGGGAGCTCCCACTGAGGACAACAGCACATCTCTTCGCTTGCTGGGAACTCGCCTCTCTGGCTGGCTACAGCCGAGAGGTTGTTGTGGTTTTTTATTTTTTTTTATTTTTATTTTTTTTAAAATAAAAAAATAATATTCAGATTTGACAACACCAAAAGGTTCTGGAAGATTATGTCAATTCTGCTGAACCTTTTGTTTGGAGGAAAAAAAACCCCAAAGATCAAAACATTTCATTTCAGCATTTTCAGAGTGAAATGTTTTGATTTTTTTTTCTCTTCCAAATGACTTTGTTTCAAAGTTTCCCTTAATTTTATTTTTCAAAACATCAAAAAAATTCTGCGAAATGGCTGTGGTTGGAAGAAAATGCATTGGGTTGGTCACAACAAAACCTTTTGTTTAACCCCCACCCCACCCCCCAAGAATTACCCCCCTGTTTTTTTGATTTATTAGCATTTCCATGGATTTTTGTTTGCAGGCTGGCTCTAAATTACATATGGTTGTGCTTTCCCAGTCACGAACGAGTCACAGATCTGTTGCCCTGCTCCAGCCAGGGACAAAGGTGTCTTGAGGGGGCTGCAGACCCTCTCTGCCTGCAGACTCCAGCCCTCCCTGCCAGCGTTCAGTTGGGGACCGGCTTTGTCCCCCAAGTCTGGCTCAAAGGACAGATGCCACTCTGCCGATTTTGGAGCCAGCCTGGCTCTGCCTGCCCCAGGCACCACATGGGGAGGACGAGGGCTTGCTGGTGCTTGGAGAAAGCAGAGCTGGGAAAGGAGGTGGCCCTGGTTGACCTCCCTCCTGAAATGCTGGGCAAGGCAGGAGCCCTCCTGCCAGCGCTGGAGCCAGAGGCAGCATCTGGGAGCGCGGAGGAGAAGATGCTCGTCTGATGCAACCCGTTGAACCACTACCTGAAGAACTCTGGGCCAAGGGGGGTTTGGGCTCCAAGGCCCAGATGGCTGCAGTAGAGAAGAGCTTTCCAGAGCAAGAGGAAATCGGTGTAAATAGCAGACTATGCAATTAATTTCACCCACACCAGATTTCTGTCCCCGCAGAACAGGAACAGCCAAAGCGTTCCCTCCAGCCCCGCTGCCTCCCCTTACCAGGGAGCTGTGGTACTGCTGGACCACTCATGCAGGTCCTGGACCCACCTCCCTTCCTGCAAGCCCTGCTTGCAGACCCACCTCCACTTTCACAGCCCCATGGGTCTGTGAGAGACAGCCCAAGCACAGAGCAGGGAACACAAACACTCCCAAATCTCCTACAGCCATGATTTCCCATCGGAGAGAGGCATGGGACATCCCCGCACAAGCTGTCACCCACCCCACAGCATGTGGGTCACAGGAGCTCCCCAGCAGCCAGTCATGGGGAACAGCCCCCCAGCTGGGAGACGGCTCCCAGCCAAGCAGCGGGGAGCAGCTCCCAGGGAGGGAGAGGTGTGAGGAAGGAATTAGTGTCTGGATCTATAAAACACTTGGTCCCAATTATTATAATGCACTGATTAGGGGAACTCAATAGTTCTGCTGGTGGTTAATGGCAGTAATTACCCAGATATGACTACAGTGGCAATATTAATAACTCTGGGCCATTAGTATTTGTGAGCAATGAGCAGAATACACATCTGTGAGCCTCTTCCTTGGTCTCTCTCTCTCCTACAGCTACAGCCTGGGAGACAGGCTTGAGGAGAAAGAGACCGAGGATGTGGCCAACGTTTTTCAGATCCAGAAGAGCGTGGTTGAAGCCGCCTCCTCACACATGGAAATGGCCTGTTGTCCAGCAGCAGCAATGCTGAGCCTGGAAACCTGACTGCTCAGAACACAAATTACCTGCTTTGATGGTGCTGCTGCAACGTGGGGCTTCTGGCCACCTGGGATGCCACAGCCTGTCACCCTGCAGACCTGCAGATCTTCTGTCTTTTAATGTGGGTCACTTATCTGACCCAGGCAACCCATCTGCCCGTGTGCAATGGGACCAGGAACATGGGAGAGGGGCTGAGGACTGGGCTCTTGTGCAGATGTGAGCCCACATCTACCTGGCAGAGAGGAGGGAGCTGCAATGGATCCACTGCAGGGAGGTCTTCACAAGCAGGATGAACGGCCACCCTTCAGCAGGGAGGGTGGGGAAGGGCCTCTGCAAGTGGCTTGAAAGAGTTTGGGTGTGAGAGAGCAGAAAGGGAACGGTGGGTGTTGTTTCTCTCAAGAAGAGGCAGGACTGGGCTGGTGCTTGCATACCCACCATGAAGCCTCCCTGCCTCTGGTGAAGGTGTGCATGGAGGAGTGTGCATGGAGGGGCCCACATGGTTTGTGCACGCATGATGCTCACCATCAGCCACTGACTGCAGAGCCCGCCCAACACCGCCCTTCCCAGCTGGTGTGGACCTTCGCTGGCTTCTTGCCCCACAGAGGGGAAAGGGATCCCATGCAAAAGGTGCGGTTTTTATTTTGTTGCAAGGGGCTGAGGCGGTGGGAAGCAGCTTCTCCATAACAAGCCCCAGCCTCTGCCGTGCTGCCCAACGTGCCATCCTCAGGGGCAGGTTACCAGCATGCTTGTGACTGTCTCCTTGGCTTCCTTGCTACCTTCTCCATCTGTGTCTGACTTGCAGAGACACACGGCTCCTGCTACCTCCCGTCTGCCTTCCCCCAGGGAAACCCCTCCGACCACATGGCCTGGCTCTGGCTCCAGCCTTGGTCTGTGGTTTCTCAGTTATTTCTAAAGAAAAGGGGCGATTAATTTCTCCCTCATTTGCCCTCAGCAGAAGATAACTATCTCTTCCACCAGCCTCCGGGAGTTTGGCGATGGTTGAGAGAGCAAGGGCACGCTCCTGGAGAGATGCCCGACCTCCATCCAGCAAGGGATGCTGTCAGCTCTCTGCTTCCAAAGGGCTTGGGGATGGGGACAGCAGGGCACTGGCCATCATCACGGCCAATGCTCACTGCCCTGTGCATGCTGCAAGTCCGCCCTACATCCCTGCTCCAAGTACCGCAGGGAACTTCCCCACTCCCTCTCTCCAGCTCAGTTGTAATGATGGGAGTATTTAGCACACGGCGCAGTGTATTCAAACACTCCCTCAGTCAGAGACACCCTGTCACCCAGGTGACATGCTTCTTACATGCTGCCAATTTAGCAGCCGCAGCAGCATGACGCCCCTGGAATCTGGGTTATCGCTGGCAGCCACCGCCAGCCCCGGCTCCGTGGGGAGAGAGGGGGGGAGCGCAGGGCATCCCCCCCCATGCTCTGCCCCACGGACAAGCCCTCGTATGCCGGATGCAGGGTGTGAGGCCACGGTAGCTCCCTCCGACAGGGAGGTTGAAAGGAGGCAAGTAAAAAAAGGAAAAAAAAAATAAATCTCTGGTTATTTTCCATTGCAAATTTTGTGAGGAAATCTTTTTTCTCCCTTTTCCCTGAATTGCCATCAGATTCCCCCCTCCCTGCCAAACCCTTTCCTTTCATAAATGAAAAACCTCAAACAAAAGCTGTCAGGGCAGAAGATGGTGAAAATGCCTGGCTTTCCAGCAGCCAAAGCCTGATTTTCCTAACCAAGACCAGAAACATTTTTTACCCTGAGAATTTCCAGTTTCCTGGTTTCTATTACAAAAAAGGAAAAGATTTTCCCCAGGTTTGCTTTCTGCAAAAGTCACTCAGTGAGCGACCGCTGTTTTGACAATTATACAGAGATTAAACTGTTTGCAGTGGTTTCACTCCAGATGCCAAAGGACAACACGCCATCCTTGTTACACCCCCCCTGGGATGTCTGGAGTGACCCCGCTCACGGCTCGACCTGCTCGGGCTGCAGCACACAGTGGTTTGTGTGGGGCTGGGAATGGTGAAGACTGGTCAATGTGATTGACCTTGAAGTGATCTGTCCCTGGTTCACATCCATGTTATGGGGTGAGATAAACTTCCTGTTTATCCATGATTCACTGCCAAGCCTAGTGCACAACCTGGAATCAAGTGCACCTTCTGAAACATGAAGCCTCACCTTTCCTTTGCGCTGTGTTGCCCCACTGTCGAGGTTTTGACCAGATTGACCAATCAGAACGACAGATAGTCCCTCCCTCCCCCCTAAGGAAACGAGAGGAGAGGAAGAGATAAAAGAGATTTATGAGTTTAGAAAAAACTAAACTACTTTAATGAAAATATTAATAAATAATGAAATAATACATAATAATAAAAAAAAACCTAAAAAAAAAAAGTATACAGTATATACAAAACCATATCAAGCTCCCAGGATGATGATCACATCACCAGCAGGCACAGGGGAAAGTCCCAGGCTGGACTCGGTGATGGACAGGAGCTGGATTCCAGATCTGGAGTCAGGAATGCTCGGGTCGGGATCAAAGGCAGATGCACAGACAGGGTCCTCCTCGGACGTTGGCCATTGAAGGAAGAGTTGACCCTTTGATCCCTCAGTTTTTATACCGAGCATGATGCAGATGGGATGGAATACCCTGTTAGTCAGTTTTGGGTCACCTGTCCTGTCCGCTTCTCCCTACAGGTGTGACCCCTCTACGCTTTTCCGCTTCAGACCCTCCAATGGGGCAAATAACAAATTTACCTGACCTTGGTTGTTATGGCAATAAGTATAAGCAAGGGCGTCTCTGCACACCATTCCTTGGTATAATCAGGTCTTATCACTGTGAGAGTGAACAGTTTCTGAACAATATGCTGTTAATTTCAGAGTTTAGTTAGAAGAGGCCCAGCTAAAAAGGTAAAATTACTGAACAAAAAATTAGTTCTGTTTTACCTCAAACCAGGACACCCACAGTTGAAGCAGTGGATTAGACCAGGGATTTTTTTCATGTCTTGACTTTGTGGCTTTACTTCATCTCATATTCAATTTTAAGCTTTGTCAAGGGTCCTTTTGGCCATTTCCTAATTCCTGCTGTCTTTTAATGTGTCTCAGCTCACGCATCATCCTGAGCTGGACCATTGCAAGGTGTGGGGAGCCACAGCACCTGAGGGTGTGAAGGTGAGAGGTTTTGTGGCGGTGTCTCCCAGCGGTCCTCCACCTGCACCGGGAGCCTGCTGGGGGGTTGCAATGCTGTGTCTCCCTTTCTGCATGCTCTGTTCCCACGTCGTGCCACCTCCACTCCAATCCTGTGGCTGGGGCTTGAAAAGGGCTGGATAATTTTATGATCAATAATAACATTGGTAGTTATTCTTGTAAAGAGAAGGTTAATTGCGCCTCCTGCCTAGGGGCACCAGCTGATCACCACAGGGGCCAGGAAGGCATTTTCTGCCTGTGTTCAGCATTTCACAACTCACTAGGTTGCGGGATACAGGGTTTAACCATGTGCTGAAGCATCAGGTGCTGCCAAGGGAGGCAGCAGGGGATCATTTCTCTGACCCTGCTGTCAGATGGGGTGTTTCTGGTGTGGGTCCCGTGCCATGATGCCACCCTCATTGCCCATTACACACCTGTGGCTACAGGATTGCCCTGGGATGGGGAGGGAGGAAAGCCCTGGGTGCACTCCCACCATGATGGGGTGACTTGGGGGTCACCCTACCCTCTCCAGCCTGACATGGAGGCACAAGGGCTGCCCAGTGAGGGAAGGATGTGTTTGCCCATAATCGTGGTGGCTGAGCTGCTTCTCTGCCCCCAGCCCTGGTGCAACTCTGTGTTGCAGTAAAATTTTATGACTTGTGGCTGTCATGAGGATAAAGACTGTTAATGCACCCAGCAGCGAGAACAGCTAGAGGCTGCAGAGCTGTGAGCATCCTCCTCACACAGGTCCCAGCAGGCAAGAGCTCTGATACTGGGCTGTGCTGGGCAATGAGGTCAGGACAGGACTTGGTCTCCCGCACTGCAAGGGTAGCGATGGAGGGAAAAGTTAGGATGCTGCTGATGGCAAGAAATACAGCAGAGAGACCTCTGTGTCTTCGCACAGCGGGTAAGGACATGGCCCTGCACGTCTGTCTGTCTGTCTGTGAGACCCCCTGCTCTCTCACCATCCACGCCCAGACATCCCCATCCCCCCTCTCCCCTCTCTTCTCCCTCTTGCATTTATAGTCTGTGCCTGTGGCCTAATCTCCAGCCTCGCGTGTGACCTACTTACGTACAGCCCCAGTTCTTGCCTTTTCTCTCCCGAACAATGCTGCTGTCCAAGCTGCTGTGCCGCCTGCTCAGAGCACAATGAGAGCCGCTCTCGCAGAGCCTTTCTCCAAGCCCACACCACATCCGCTGGTGCAGCACCACTGTGGGTGCTGGGAGGATGCTCAGCCCCCCTGGCTGGTCTGGATGCTCCCCAGGGCCCTGGTCCTGGAGGTAACACCCAGCACAGAGCCTCCTGCACTGCTCTGGTGGGCAGGGGGGATGCTGCGCTCCTCCCTCCCAGGCTGCCTGAAGACAGAGGGGCAGCCAGGCCCTGCTCAGTGGGCTCTGGGCAGGGTGCTCAGACAGAGGTTTCCCCCAACTGTGCCTGGGGCCAGCCCGCAGCAGCGCCAGCTGTGCTCACCCCCCTGCCGACGCCAGCCTGACAGTTCCCCACGGTAAAGGATGGCAGAGTGAGATGAAGACTTTCCCCCTTGAAGGGCCCTGCTGCGATGAGAAGCAGGTCTGAGCACAGGGACATCCTCCTGGCATGCCAAGCTCAGGTGCAAGACAGAGCTGGGGGAGAGGCAGGTGCCACATCTGCATTGGAAGCGATGGTGGTTGGACCCAGTCCCAGCAACAGGTTTGGGACATGGGAATGCTGTGGCCTGGCAGCAGACAGGACAGGCGCTGCAGCGGCTATATCCCTGCCCTGGACCAGGGCTGCTGCTGCTTGCTCTGCTCCGAGCTGCGGGGATCCAGGGGGAACAGCCGCTCCGCAGAGTGAGCATCACTTCTCTGGGGAAAACATCTCCCTGAGGAATCCCAAGGGACACAGGGGGAGAGCTGCTTCACCACGCACATGGGTGCACACAGAGAATGCATGCACAGGGGTGCACACACACCTTCCACATGCACCCGTGTCCACACAGGCAGATGATGCTATGCCCATAGGTGCAGGCTCTGGTTGTGAATGATGGAGCTGGAGCTACGGGGCAGGAGGCTGTGGTGGCTCAGGTGCTGCCACACACGAGCCCTGATGGGTCTATAAAACACTGAAATATCCACACTCAGGCCGGGACCCAGGTCGCCTGTGGGTGCGTCAAAAGGAGGGGGCTTCTCACCTCAGCTAATGGGAATAATAAGATAATTAGGGGCTGTATAATCAGCATGAAGACAGGGCCTTGTTGCTATGCAAACACTGAGTCGAGAGATGCCCCTGTCTCCCCCTGCACACCTGATAAGTCTCCAGAGAGATGCTCTCCTGGGATTTGTGGCTACTCTGGGCTGCCCCTGCTGCTTGTTACAGAGCCGAGAAAACCGTTCATCCTTCCTTCATCCTCCGCTGTCTTCATTGGCTTTGTGATGAGGAGGCATTGAAAGGGGTTTCCACTCCAAGGAAGAAGACAGAGGAAGAGTTCCCCTGTGCTGTGGCCATGTTGGCTCATATTTGACCTCTGAGCAATGCCAGGCAGCTCCTGGGTGCTTGGCTGGAGGTTTCCACTTGCACATAGAAATAACAAATAATTTCAGCCCACTTTGCCCCTGAGACATCTGCAGCTCTGCCTGCCTGGGGCTGTCATCCACACACAGGTGTCCGAGCTAGGGGTGGGGGCTGTGGGGAGCTAGTAGATCATGCCAGGAGCTCAAACCACCACCTACCCACCATGTAGCCCCGCTGGTACCCATCACACTCAGGCTGCGCTTCCAGCCCCAAGCAGAGACCTGTCGCTGTCGCCACACATCCCTGTGGAGCAGAGACTGTGTCATGGCATCACCCCAGTGCCTTTTTTACACGCCACACTCCATCCCAGGGTGCTGGACCCCTGACTCCACATGCCCCTGCTGGCTCCTGACCCTGTGCTGAGCAGGATCCGTCCCCTGCATCCGTGCTGCCGCACCGTGCTGCTCCAGCACCGCAGAGGCAGGGCCCGGAGCCCTGACAGGGGCTGTAAATTGTCAGGCCCCGTAAAGCATTTAATGATTTTGAATTTATCTGCATCGATAAATACATGACAAGGTAACAGTCAAATAAATACCCATTAGTGCACTCACTCTCTTTTTTTTTTTTAATTACGAGCTCGGGTGTAACCAATCATTTTCTGCTAAGCAAGCGCTCCAGGAAATCTTCATTAGCACCAGCCCTGCCGTGGTGAGCTCTGCAGCCTGGAGAGGAGGGACCAAGCCAGGACAGAGGCTTGGCCCCAGCTGCATCCTGCTCTCACCCAGCAGCGTCAGAAAGCCTGGCTGGCGCTGGGTTTTCCGGCATCCATCCCCCTTGTTGGGGGGGAGCTTTGCTGTTGTGCAAAGAGCCGGGCTGTCCGAGCTGAGCTCTCTGCTGCGGGTATTTGCTGCCCAATCCGTGCTGACACTGCCAGCTGTCCTGCCGGCCCCCGCCAGCCTGGGAAAGCCCTGGAGAGCTGGTGTTGCAATGGGGAGAGCAGGGGGCTCCAGTTCGGGAATCACAGAATCATATAATCACATGGGTTTGGAAGGGACCCCTGGAGATCATCTAGTCCAACCCCCTGCCAAAACAGGTCCACCTAGAGCAGGTTGCACAAGAATGTGTCCAGTTGGGTTTTGAATGTCTCCAGAGAAGGAGACTCCACCATCTCCCTGGGCAGCCTGTTCCAGGGCTCTGCCACCCTCACAGGAAAGAAGTTCCTCCTCGTGTTTAGGTGGAACTTCTTATATTCAAGTTTGTGCCTGTTTCCTCTTGTCCTGTCCCTGGGCACCACTGAAAAAAGACTGGCCCCATCCTCTTGACACCCTCCCTTTAAGTATTTATAAGCATTGATACTTAAAGGGTATCAATCAAAGGGAGGGTGGTGGTACCTGCTCCACCAGGCCAGGGTAGAGGCAATGTCAAGGGAGAGGGTTTGGGGCAGTGATCCTGTCTCTGTGCACCCCAAGGGCAGCATTTTCTGGTGGCAGGTTATGATGGCATGTGCAGAGAGGGGTGGATCTCACTCATAGCTGGGCCATCACTGCCTTCGGGCATCCCACACCACTGCCCTCCACACCGGGCAAGCCAGAGAGTACCCAGAGGGCTGCAAACCACCCAGGTCAACATCTTGGAGCACGTCTCGCTCCAGCAGGTGTGCCAGACTCAAGAGCGGTCAGGGAAAAAAATGATCTAAAAATGCTGAGAGACAGGACTGGGCAAGTCGATGGGCTGTGAAATCGCAGAGCACCAGTTCTGCTGCTGCAGAACAACCTCCCGCGTGAGCCGTGGAGCTGCTGCCAGTGACAAGGAGGAGGGAAAGACACGGGCAGGAGGAGCAGGGTGAAATACAAGTCCCCGGCTGGCGTGGGGCGGGCAGGGATGGCACGGGGTCAGGCTGCTCTCCCTGGCCACAGGGCCGGGGCACAGGATGGTAAAGGAGTGGAGTTGAGGGCAGAACCTGCTCTGTCCCTTTTGAGCATCCCCTGCATTAATCTTTCCTCCGTGTCAAACCGCTGGCTCAGAGAGGGGACAGAGGGAGAAACCAGCTCCTTTGCTCTGTCTTATTTCTGTCTGGCAACATTTTTCCAGCAGAGCAGCTTTTAAAATCTGAACATCTCCTGGGAACATGTCGATCGTGATGAATTTTTTCTATGGAGAAGTGTCAAACCAAATGATTTCAACTTTCACATTTTGTTTCAATAACGTCAAAAGGATTCTTTCCAATGAGAGATGAACATTTCAATTTGACATTATCATTTGGTTTCATTCCATTTGGGCTTTTATATTATCGCATTAGTTCATATCTACATTTCTATTCTATCTAGCATTTTACTGTTTAATGATTCAGCAGCGTCAAAACGCAGCTAACATTTTTGTATTTCTGGGTGGAATTCCCGCACCCTCCACCCCCCCAAATTTGTGTGTTGTGGAAAAGTCTGCATTGGGAAGACCCCAGTTTCCCAGGGGAGGGAACTGCCATCTTGCAGCTGGCTCTGGCTCCAGCAAAGAGCATCATGGCAGAGGCAGCGGCAGGGCAGGGGCACTTTGTTCTACGCTGAAACCAGAGGAAGGACGCCAGATGTGACCTGCTCCATGCTGTATAGCCATAAATAGTGAGTGGCAGCACAAGCAGGGAGGAAGGTGAAGACATTGTACACAAAGTGGAGAGAAACTCGCCAATAGGAATAAGGAAAGAGGATGCCCTTTTTACCCAGAGGAGCTCCAGGAAGAGTCTTGTGCCCATTGAAAGCAGAACAAGCTGGATGCAAGAGCCAGGTCCATGTAGCAGGGGATGAGTGGCAGCACACAGACAGGGTTTCCTTGAGGGGGTCTACGTGGGGTTTTGTTTGGGGAGTGACGGAGAGAAGCCAGGCTTTTCCCTCCGTGAACCACCACTCTCCAAAGGGTAGGACATGTCTCTTCTCCCCAGCGCCAAGGGGAGGCTCGACCTACTTTCTCCTTTGCTGCAGTAACGCTGGTGGAAGAGGGGCTGTGGCTTCACCTTCTGATCTGGGCACAGGCTGCGTTTCCCCCTGACGAATCAGTGTCACGCCAGGTCTTGTGCAGCCGGTGCCCAGGGCTGTGTGCCGGGCTGGAGCTATTTTCCTGGAGGAGGCAGGGTGGCATTGTGCCCTCCTGTCCCCGGGTGCTGCTCCTGGCTCCCTGCTCCGCAGAGATGGCTCATCCCCTTTCTGGGAAGCGGGAGCCTGGGGCGGGATGTCGCGGTGCCCGCTGTCTGCGTGCCACCTGCTCCCCGCACACAGCCTGCCAGGCTCCTATCTCTTGCTCCTCAGCATCCCTGTTGTTAGCAGGATAGATTAAAAGCTGGTTTAATGGATATTTATGATCCCCATCACAGTCTTTTACTGCCTGTCCTTTTGCATTACAGGCAGTGCTGCCACCACATGCCTGAGCAGTGGATGGGGATGAGGTCTTTCAGTCTGCATGGGGGGACCTGGCTGCCTGGGGCCATCAGCACCCCCCTGGCACCACTAACAAAGACTTCAGACAGGTACCTGTGCCAATGGGGTCTCTGTGCATTCCACCCCCTCAGAGATCTCATAGAAGAACTGTCCATAAGTACACCCCTATGCCTTTTGATTTCTACTCCCCAGATGGGGAAACTGAGGCAGAGGGAGGAGTGGGCAGACACGCCATTGCCATTGCAGCCAGTACGTCTCCCAACACACAGGGTTGGGTGCTGGCACACGTGGGTGCAGGTGGGCCAGGAGACATGAGTGAACAGGCATGCGAGTCAGGGCTGGCATCTGAGAGGGGCCCTGGGCAATAGCGCAGTGGCCGTGGTGGAGGTGGGGTGTGCTGTGGGGCAGGAGTGTGGGGCAGAGAAGCAGCGGGTAATGGCTGAGCTGTGGATAAAAGCCAGGTCTGCAGGAAACTGCCTCCCCTGGCATTTTCTGAGCACAGCCTGCTGCCTTTTGAAGCTGGTGATGCTCTTGGACTACATGGGAAACCCTAATTGAATCCCCAGTCTCCCTCTCCCTGGCTCTAAATGAAACTCCCCCAGGATAGCATATTAAACTTGACCTGTGCACCACCTCCAAGATTAACATCAGAGGAGAAAGAATTAAAGGTCTGTGGAGGGCAGCAGGAGGGAGGAGGTGGGCATGTCTCTCCCCTCCTGCTCTGGGAAGGGGTGGAAGGGCAGCTCTCCAGGGAGGCACAGCCCGGCATGCTCCGCCAGGCTGATGGAGGAGGACGGCAGTCCCATCACCGCTTGCTGGCAAGGAAAGTTGATGTTCTCCTTCCCCAGCTGGGTGATAATGTGAAAGGCAAAAAAAAAAAAAAAAAAAATCCCCTCTGAGGCAGCAGGGAAGACCGGGATCATTTGCTTTCCTGTAGCGCAGAGGCTGCTGCTGGCCTCACAGAGTCCTGCTGCCCATGGGGGCACGGAGGGGATGGGAGTTCACACGCTCCAGGAACCCAGTGTGGGCAAGGAAGAGTGCTGGGGTGGGAGGAAAGCTTGCACCCAGTGTCCCAGCAGGCATCTCATTGGGCTCGTGCTCCCTTTTTCACTCTGCACCACAAGCTGGCCTACTCCGAGGAGTCATGCATCGGCTGTGTCAGGGTCACATCCAGCCTATTCTCTGGGGAGCTGAGATACAGCTGTAAGACACACTACAGAAGGAAAGGTCCACTTATAATGGGCCAAAGAGGTGCCTAGACCTTCCTGTGGATGGGAATCTCAACCCTGACCCTGCTCTCCCTGAGCCCTGTGAGCAAGGGTGGGAGCTTTTTCGCACTAGCATCGTGCTCGCCCCAGCAGCGAGGGAGAGACACTGCGGGCATTTACAGCTTTCAAGATCTGACAAGCTTGTGAGAATGAAAAGTTCAAAACCAGTGCTTGGGAGGTGTAAGTGTCTGCAAAACTAACTGCCATTTGGGTGGGAGCACGCGTGCCAGGACCCGTCTCCTCCTGCACGGCTCGTGCCTAGAGAAAAGGTCACCCTTCAGCGGGCTGGAGTCACCCAGCCTCTCCCAGGTGGGGGACTTGGCTCTCGCTCCTCTTAATGAGGTGACCTTCGCATCGGTGGACGCGAGCAATTCTCCCTGAAGAGTTGACAGGTCAAATTAAGCAGATGTTTTATTCTGCCCCGTCTCCGACTGTCGGAGATCAGGAGCGCAAGACGGACAGAAGCTGAAATGAAGGTGTTGTTTGCTTTCTTTCCTCTGTTATTATTTTATAGCATGTAAATGACTGGCAAGCTTCTCTCAGGTTTTGTCTCAAGGCAGAATCCATCCAGCTCTAGCCCAGGGGTGTGCAGCGTGCATGTGTGTGTGCTGCAGTTAGGAGGAGCTGTACAAAGGGGGATATCAGCGCTCCCCATCTCTTCTCCAGTCTCCCAGGGCCAGTGCAGGTGTTGATCTCCTCATTGCTGCTGGAGAAGACTTTGCCATCCCATGCAATGTGCTAGGTGCAGTCCTAAACCCATTCAAGCCAAGAGCACACCCTCCGGGCTCCAGACTGTGCAACTCCCCCCTGAGATTGCTCTGCCTCCAGCACTGAAGTAGCTCATCTCAATCTCATCCTCTGGAGATGCATCAAGGCCGGTTTCTGGCCACACTAATGGAAGTTTCTAGGATGGGTTTCTGCCTCTTACAGTGAGCAGGTACCTCTCTTGGGCTTAATGCAGGTCTGACTGGAGAGGACTCTGGTCCGAGCTTGTGTTTGGCAGGGGAGACAAGGGAACTCTGCATCTCCAGCCAGGGGCTGACTGAAAGCCACACTGCAATGGCAGCACAGGGACATTTAGGCCTTGTGCAGGCTTAAAAACTGGTAACAAGCAACTTTGGAGTCACAAAAAGTTGAAGTTATTTCTATCCCTTCATGAAAGTCCACAAAGCCTTAGGACACATCTCTGCAGCCAGGCAGCCTCAGACCAAACCTGAGACATGGCTGTGGCACTAGAACTAAGCCAAGGGACAGCCGAGCATCAGAGAATTGGGGTGGGAGAGTGAAGCCCAGAGCAGCAAGGAAATACCTCACTTCGGGAGTATTTGTTACACAATCTCCAATGGGGCACATTTCTCTGATGCTCCTTCCATGAGCCTCAGCCCATCAGGGTGAGGTGACCAGCCCAGTGCTGGAGGCCACACTTGGGCGGGGAGAGACCTGGAGAGCTGCTGAGGCCAGTGATGTGCAAAGACAGAGTGCAGTCAAGCAGAGGGTGCTATTATGCCAGTATCCCCGGAGCAGAGCAATTTCATCAGATAGATTTATCCTGCTACAGATTCCCCCTGCAGCAGGTCTCCACATCTTCTCAATGGAGTAATGGCATTTCTCAGGGTAGAAATAGTGAGTTCACAGAGTCCAGGACTGGAAGATGGAGCCCTCCCTTCCATGGATGCACTCGTGGAGCCCCTGGGCACTGCCAAGCTGAGGACGTAGCAGAGACAAGCAATGGGAAGGAAATGGCTCCTCTCTGTTGCCCAGCATTGCAGTGGGGCTCTCCTGCCAGGAGAAGCAATCCTAGACAATTCTTCAAACAGAGATGATTCCAAAACTGCCTATGCCTGATCCATGGGGCTCCCCACATGGCTGGGCAGGCAGTCTGCTTTGCAATCAGACTTATGTGTGTGGCCAATCTTCCTGAGCAAGGAATGTGGACTCTAGTCTGCAAACTTCATTTGCAATGGGATGGGCTTGTCAAGTCGCAGAAGAGTCAGAATTGCCAGAAGCATTTGCACTGGCACGATCTATCCGACATCCAGCAGAAAACAGCCCTTCACCTGCTAGAATTTAGTGCCCCAGCTGTGCCCACCTGCAAAAGTGGAAGCAGAGATATTTGCAGGGCTGGCTCCACATAGAAAGCCCATCTCTGTCCAATGCAATTCCCACAAAGACGGTAACAGCTCCTGGCCTCCCTCTTCCACCACAAACACACTGCCTAAACTCAGGCACTTGTCTGTGAGCCAGGAGGAAATTCTGCCTCCTGGGCTGTATTTAAAATTTCACCTTACAAGACCAATCTCCTAGGCAGAGACGACCTCCACAGCGAAGATTCTTATAAGACCATTTCTGGAGGAAGAAAGAGCCCGAGAAACCACAGCATGGAGATAGCAAAGTGCCCTTGGGCTGCTGCTGAGTCTGTGAGGAGCAAGGCCAGCTCCAGCCCCAGTGAACTTCGCCCCCTCCCTCACCAAAACATGGCTCTTCCTGTGGACCATGGTGCTCTCTGGACAGGCGAGACACCCTTCCTGCCTATGGTTTGTCATCCTCCCATTTAGCCATCTGCTTACCATGTATGCTTCATCTCCAAGTGCCAGAGCATATCTCCCGGCCTCAGCTCCATCTCCCTAAAATCCCCCACCTCCTTCATCCCAGCACCCAGTGTGATTGTGAACACTTTTTGGCGTGGGAGGGGAGTGCTGTCCTCAGGAGGGGTAAGACATGTGCAGTGGCTTCTCTGGCTTTTCCACCAGGAGGCAGCCATAGGAACCTACACAATAACATCACCTTGTCAGAGGAGAGACGGGGACATCCCTCCGGGCCCTGATGAGCACTTGCAAGAGCTGGTCTGTGCTTCTCCTGTGACAGCAGTCAGGGTGGAGATGAAAAGGACCAGGGGGTAAAGCAGTCTGGGTTTGTTGCGGTGTTACTTCCCAAGGGGGTGGGTAGAAGCATGGGTGAGGAGAGGCAAGAGACTGCAGTAGCAGCCAGAGCAAATGGTTCTTTATTTTATCTCCAGGATAAAAAGGAATACTGAAACCAGGTTCCTAAGATGAGGTGCCTTCATCTTGCTGCACAGCGTTTGATCATTTTAGATGTTTTACAAGGAGGTGTATGGTTGAATTATTATTAGAGGAGGTGACGGAGCTGAAGAGTAACAGAAAACTTCCCCCATGGCGACCCAGACTCATGTTACGTGCATGAAGAGAGAAGAGCAGAAGAGCCAGGAGCTGGTGTGGCTCTCAGCTGGGGGACCAGGAAGCAGGAGCAGCTCCCGAGCCCTGTTGCAGAGCCTGGCTGCACCCAGCTACCCGGGAGCTCTTCTGTATCTGTGCAGGGAGATGGGGCTGGAGTTTGCAAGAGCAGACATGCCATAGCTTCCCAGCTCCCCCTCTGCTGTCTGGGGAAAGGGAGCACAGCGTGGAGAAGAGATATATAACCCAGGTACATCAGAGCCTTCAAATCCAAGAGAGGCTGAAAGTACAACCCAGTGCAAAGTCAGTACAGCAGGATCTGGATCTGTGTCAGCTGGGGTGGTGGGGCCAACGTGCCCCTGAGCTGGGGGATCCCATCAGTGGCTGGGGTCCAGAGCAGTGGCATGTAGCAACGAGGACAAAGGGATCTTGGAGCCAAGGATGCTGGGGCTGGGAGCGCTGGCATCCCCATCAGAGCGGGAATTCTCTCCTCTTTTTCCACATCAGTGCCCCTAATCATCCATCCATCACCCATTCCTTCTGTCCTGAGTCCTCCAGCAGGTGTGAGGATGGATGGCATGCCTGAAATTGCCAAAGCCTGCTCTGTGTGCATGCTTGCTTAGCAATAGAGCAAGTGCCATTTCCAGAGCCTCATTAGTATTTGCATTGTTGCATGGCTGTCTAAGAGAAGTAGCAGCTAAGTGAGCCAGTCAGTTCTTGCTAATTTGCATGTTAATGAAGCCCACAGAACACAGCTTAGAGAGACTGGCAAGTAGACCTCCAATTGATAGATCTATACATGCAGCCTGTATATGCTTTGGAGACACAGCAAACACTGTAGGCAGACACCCAGATGGCTAGAGAGACAGACAAACAGATGGCTACATACAGACGTACTGGATATGCGGAAAAATCTTTGTAGAGAGAGGTAGGGTGAAGCACTGGAAAGAGGGGGGAAGGATAAAAAGATGGATAGATAGATAGATAGATAGATAGATAAAAAATATGAGTAGTGAAACAGATTAGTCAAGGATTATGAACATGTTTGGAAATAAGAGTTTTAATATGTTCTTTATTTTTATAAAAAATAAAAAAGTTTGTGCATAATCTCTTGCAGAGCACAGGTCCCTGTGGGGCTGTATTTACATCTCTGCACTGGATGCTGCTGCCTTGCAGTGCTGCAGAGGTTGGGCATGGACAGACAGGGAGGGCATGGTGGGTGGACAGATGTACATGGGGCCTGGCTGCTTAGCAGGAAACTGCCCAGCCCCAACTTTGGCAGGAGAATGGCCAGGGTGCAAGGACTGTCCAGACACCATGTTCCTTAACCCTCCCTTGGCCTTGGAGGACTAGAAAGGTTGCAAGCAGGATTGTTACACGCACATACATACATTTATATGTAAAAAATGCTATTGTGAGTGAATGGAGTCACATGTCAGCCATTAGCAGTGGCAGCTCATGAAGGGGGCTGGTGAATGAGGAAGTCCTTGTCCTTCCTGGGGAAAGGGGCTCCAGTGACCTGGAAGATACTCCTGCTGAAGGGCTGGCAGAGAGTGATAGTCCCAGCCCAGGGACCCAGGGTGAAGAGCCAGGAGACCCCTACTCTGAGCCTTGGTGACCCAGCTGTGACATCCTGCATCCCACACCTACGCCTCCCTGGACACCAGTGCTGCCAACACCACTTCCTAACTGGGAGAGCAGAGCGGGGAATCAAATGTGGAGGGAGATCACAACATCTTCCAACATCTCCTGGTGGGTTGGAGCTGGGACAATGTGTGAACAGGTGACACTGGATCAAGAAGGCAGCCCTATCTCCCTTGGCCAAGGATTCAATTTGTTGAGCAGCCCTGGTTTTGGCACAGGTATGGGTCAGCTACCCCATATCAGCAAGCTGGAGACAGCAGCCAGTCCATGATGGGTACCCAGGAGACTGATACTCGTAGCCCCATCTCCTCTCCTGCCTTTATTTGCCCCCTCTTCCTCTCTCTGCATGTTTTCTGCCATGAGAGGTGCAAGGTGCAGGCAGGGCAGGCAAACATGCTCTTCTGCAAGGGCTGGTGTGTTTTTTCTCCTTATCCAAAGGTGTCAGAGGATTGTGGGCATCTCTGGACATATTCCATGCTCACTGGGAGAGGATGATCAGCCCCCAGACTGCAGCAGTGGATCTGGGTTTTAAAGAAGGCTGTCCTGGAGCCCACACTCTCCCTGTTTGCATGGCCTGGGTGGTTGAAAGGTGGGCAAGGCTGGAGCCAAAGGCAACATGCATAGAGGACAGTGTCTCGTCTCTGGTCTCAGGCAGACTCAGATGTCCCTTGGGCTCTCTGGAGGGCGCTGTGCTGCACACAGGGGGAAGTGAGGGACCACTCAGGGTTCAGTCAGCCTGGATCATTCCCATGCCCAACACTGCTCCTTTATGCCCAGGAATTACAGGGGAAGGGGGAGGGAAGCTATGCCTAGGCTGGGGCTGTGGGGAGGGCTGGCATGCAGCTGGGTGATGGCTCTGCCAGGTCTCACACAGCTCTGATGTCTGCTGCGTCAGTCAGCGCAGCCAGGCCCCCGCCATGCCCATTAACCACAGCACCGATGCGGATCGGCCCTGAGCCCTGACAGCCCCTGCAAAGGAGCATGATAGGGCTGAAACAGGGAGCACAGGCACAAATTACAGATGCCACCACCGAGTTATGCACAGTCGTTCCAGAGCATCCCAGAACTGGGAGGGACCAGGGACAGGACTGCAGCATCCCCAGAGCATCACTGCCTTGCAGCACTCTGAGCTTGGACATCTCCTTCCAGGGCTGTGTCCACCCAGCTCCTCCTCATTAGTGCCTGCAAAGTGCTTCGAAATCTCCAGCTGGAAGAGCCCATAGACACGCAGAACATTATTAATTCATGGCAATGATTGTTTCGGTGCCCTCGGCTTCCCACCGCAGTTCTCACACCCCACGCTCTCCAGGGCCTAGGGAGCCTCGGACACAAAGTCCTCTGAGCTATCAGGGCCACGTCGCATAATCGAGGTGATGCCTTGACAATCCCTCCCTATTCTGCAGGCGGGATTTGTATGCAGCGGGGAGCGTAGAGCCAGGCGCTCCGGTGGGAATCGATGGCGGTGGATTAGAGGCCATTGACGACGGGTAATGACCCCGCACCACAATGCAGGAATTTGGCTGGTGGCTTGCTCTGCAGCATCTGCTCAGAAGGGCTCCTCTCTGCCTTTTTTCTTTTGGAGCATGTCAAAGGGTCCCTGGGAGTGTTATGGGAGACATCCTGCACTGCCTTTGGGCTATCCCCGGAGCAAGAACAAAAGCAGGCAAAAGAACACTGAAAGGACCTGGTTTGATACAGCTCTGGCTACAACCAGCTCCACACCTGTGTCTGTGGGACAGAGGGAGAGGTGGCAGGTCCTCACGTGTGACCCTTGGCCATCAGGCTGGGCAGAGGTGATGATGGGTGGTAGGTGGTGCAGAGTTGGGGAGATGTCCCAGTGATTCAGAGCCCCTGTGTGGGCTTCCTGGGGCTTCTCACAGCTTTGCATTGGTTTTCCAGGCAGGAGAGGATGGGCAGACCCAGCCAGGCAGACCCTGGGTTGCAGAGGCTCTTCCCCAAATCCCCACCTCCCTCCAGAAGCACCCCGCCATCACTGGCACTCCTGGGAGTGTGAGATGACAGCTCTCTTATCCAAAGACAGCTCTGCTCTCTCCTCCTTCAAGTGCACCAAACCCTGGGCTATCTACAGCATTTTTTCCAGTGTTTCTAAGTGGCTCTCGGAAAGTTTCCATCTCTGTTTCAGAAGACAGGAGGTGCAGCGCTTGACAGCATTGTTCGAGAGCGTTGTGTCAGCCCGTGCGTGTGCGCAGAGGTGGGTGACGAGCCACTTGGCAGCGCGGGGTCTGTGCACACACGTCGGTGTGCGAGTGTGTCGATGCCTTTGCAGGGAGACAGCAGGGCTGTGCTCAGAGACACCTGTCGAAGAACCAGCCGCTGCTGACAACATCTGTGGTTTTCTCTTACTGATGCTGCAAGTTTTCTTCTATTGCAATACCCTCCCCCCAAGACTTTTATTAAGAAAATTTCAGTCTTGCAAACCCAGCTAGAGAATGTAGATGCTGAGCACAACCACTCCTGTCAGGCTGCCTGTTTGCAGAGCTCTGTAGGGCCATCAAGCAGAGAACATCCATTTCAACCCAGTTTGGGAATTCAGAGCCTTGTTTCCACCCCACAGGAAGGAGGGAATAGCTTGAACTTCTGGCTGCTCTTCCCACCTGGTGTGAGGACTTCAGCCAACCACACAGCCATGTCCTGTTTCCTCTGGGTAAAATGAGACCCTGCCCACATCCTGCCCATGGACATCCAGGTTTGCATCTAAAGAAGTGCTGGGAGAAGCCAGTGAGACATTCCTTGCCCACTGTGCCTGAGTCCAGGACACAGGAGCCCTTGGTGTCCTGCAGACTGGGACCACTGGCACCCTGGGCATATGTCAGCCCTCAGGTCCAGCACGGTGTGGAGACTGTGATGCTTATGCCTGGCAGGAGACCTGAGGTGCATCATCCCACCAATGGAGCCAGGCTTTCAGGCACAAGTGTCTCTAATTATTAATTAGCTGATGAGAGTTTATTACGTCTTAGTACAGCTCTCCTGTTGCCTGTGACACTTACTGGCAAAGAAGAGGAGAGAGGGCTTGATGCTCCTATTGCTCACACACATGTGAGCCTTGCTGTGCAGGAACAACCCATCTACAGGGCCTGTAAGCCCTTGTCCCATGCTGGTGAGGGGGGGTCAGAGCTGTAATACCTCCCACAGCAGGAAAGCCCAGCCCTGTGCTGGTTATCTGCCCTGACTTAGTGTTGTTATCTAAGTTATCTTAGCCCTGCTCAGTGTTGTTCTCCATCCACACAGGCTTTAGCACATGCAGGATGCCTTGGTCACATCATGCCCTTGCTGGGGTTTCTCCAGGTGAGGATGAGCCTGGGGGGAAAGAAAGGAGCTGGCACCCAGACATCTCCCTCTGTTGGCCCTGGTCTGGAGGGAGCCTGTTCCCAGCTGCCTCTCTGCAGCCTTGAAGGGGTCCATGAGAGATGCAAGGTGCCTGTGCTGCGGTCCACATGGCAGCGAGCCATTCCCCCCAGCCCCGGCAGCTTCCCACATCCCTGTCATCCCCAGGTGAGGTGGTCCCTGCTGCCATCTCAGCTCCGTTCTCTGCTGCCTGGGTGGATCCGGAGAGGTCCCACTGGCTGCAGCAACCGTGGTCAGGAGCTGGCCGGGACAGCCCGCGCTGCTGACTCAGGCCATGCTGGGCTGCTGGCATGGGCTGGCAGAGGGAAGGGTTAAGTGCGATTGGGAGGCTCTGACATTTTGCTAATGTGCTGTGTTAATTGATTCACTCATTTCCATTTGTTCCTGTTAAAGAGAGACAGATGAGAGTGGTCCTGCAGTGCAGCGACTTGGCAGGGAGCGTCTCCGCTGCGTGCAGATGTGCTCCTGACTCATTTATTACCATCAGGCCTCCGAGCTACCAGCAAGCCCCAGCATCGCGTGCGGCTGCTTTCTCCAGGACCAGGCAAGAGCAAAGCAGCAGACCCCTGACATCCCTCCTGGGGCACGAAGGTCACGTGCCACATCTCGGCACAGCCTGAACAGAGCCCTGGCTGTGGAAGGGGAAGGAGCTGCTGCCTTTGGGAGGATAGAGAAAGCCAAATGAAGGGACAGCAGCCTATTTGGAAAACACATGGCCCGGGAAAGAGCTGGACTGCCTTCAGTCAGTGTGGCCCTAAGAGAAACACCAGCCTTTTCCATGTCTGCAGCTTTTGATGTAGAGCAATTACAGGTACCAGGAGACTTTGGTAAGGAGCCTGTGGCCAGCCCAGGTGTCCCAGCTCCAGCATCACGCCAGCTCAGTGAGCTCCATGAACTGCAGGACTGGTATTATCAGCTCTAGAGATGAGAGGTGGAGGCCAGGCTCAGGCAGATGTGCAGCTTTGGCAGAGGCTGTACGGAAAGCAGGACTCTGCTCTCTGCAAGGGCCATGGCCCTGGGCACAGCCTCCCACCATGCAGCACATCAGGGCATGCAGGGACACAGGCAGCTGCAGCGTCTAGGGGGAGCTGGGATCATTCCTGCCCTTGTTCTTACCGGCAGTCCTGGAAATGGGGGGCAGCTGGCAATAAATCCATGCCCTGCACTCCTTGCCGGACTACTCTGGTGCAGGCAGTGGTGTCATGCCCAGAGCCTTTGCTCACACCTGCAGGACCTGGCTGCCCAAGATGTGATGCCCAGTGATACCCAAGTCACTCAACCACTTGTTTTCCCTGTTGAAAAATGGAATTATGACAAAAATCAAATTGCTGCAGGGAAAGAGCTCAATTTCAGTCAAAATGCTTATTAAAAACGTATTTCTCTGAACCTTTTTGCTGCCCAAAGAAGAATATCTCAATCCAAGTGTCATTACTTGCTTGAAGTTTTCTGTAGAAGAAAAGTCTCTTCCAGGCAGCCTTGGAAGGGACGAATCTGTGCCCGACCCTGACAAAAGCGGCACCATGTCTGGCTGCGGGAGGGATAGCGGGCGGCAGCGGGGATGGCAGGACGTCGGTCTGTCTGTGCCTGCAGGAGAAGGGACAGGGACCCCTCGGAGGGTGATACCCGCTTACCGATGGTGTGCCACGTTTGCACAGCTGCTGGTGCAGGAGCAGAGATGGGAATTCAGCCCTTCTCTTAACCCCCCATCCATTCTCCCATAGGATGCACAGGGCAGCTCCAGCCACTGCCTCTGCCTGGGCAAGGCGATGCACGGAGGGGGTGGGCTCCTAAAACACTTCCCATCTGGTTTTCTACTCTTGTGTCTTCACAGGAAGGTGTGCACATATGTGTGATTGATCATGCATGTGTGTGTTTGCATGTCCACATCGATCTGTGTCTCCTGTGCACGTGAACATAGGCATGTCCGTGTGCTGGGGTTGTATGAAGCCAGAGAATCTTCACGCAGGTGCAGAGATCTTGGCCAGAGTCATTTGGAGAGGTTCCAGCAAGCAAATGCCTCACCAGGTTTGCCTGTATTTCAGGAAATGCTAATAATGTGCATCCTCGAGTCCCTGGTGCTCCTGCATCTTCACCCTGTGGCCATGTCTCTCTCCCAGGGAGCCGATTACAGACGGTAGCACTGCTGCAGAAACCATGGATCAGGAGCACAGGCAGCTAATGCAAAGAAAAGGAGACAAAAAGATCCTTGGGGTTGATATGGTCCTTGGGGAGGAAAGAGCAAAGCACAGAGACAAACCGTGCTGAAGTGTTGCTCTGGGGAAGGACAGCAGGGCCCCAGGTCCCAGTTGGACCAGTGATGGTCAGCCCCACATCACTGAGCCATACCGCTGAGGGTATAGCATGGGGGCAAGCCTGGGGGGTTAGAGAGTGGAAAAAGCTGACCAAATCATACGGCTGTCAATGCACAGGGCTGGTACTCCCAGCCTCTTTCTGCATCTCTGCTGATGGGGGGGAATATGTGTGGAGAGGATGTGAGAGCTCACGTCCATGGGAAATCTGCTCCAGATTTGCCCTGCTCCAAGGGCTCATAGGGCCACTGATCCCCAAGCTGTGCCCAGGTCCTGTCCAGATGAGCTCAGAGCCCCCTCCCTGTCCTCTTCCCGACTGCTTGGTGTGGGGAATGTCCTTCCTCTGGGGTGAAGGCTGGAGAGCAACTGGCAGCCAAGATCCTGCACGCAGGGGAGAGGGGAGGGCTCCAACTCACCAGGGCGGAGAAGCTGAAATGCATCAGGGATTTTTTTCTGTATAGTTATCATTTCAGTCTGAATGACGTGCAAACCCTGAGGCCATAGTGGCCTGCTCTTAGCGATGAAGGAGCAGGGATTTCTCTGGCAGAGCCCTTTATTGGCATGTGGGTTGGAGATGGGGGCCTTCTCAACTAAATGTGGGTGGCACAGATGACAGCGGCCAATTCCCCTGCTGGCAGTGCCTGTGGCTGCTCGGCCACCAAGTCCTGCTGCCTTTGCTACTCTTGCTAAAGCCAGCATCGCTCCTGTGCCTCTGCTGGCCCTTTTCTCTACGGTTGCCTTCTGCCAGCCCTTCCATCTCTGGTTGTTCTAGGAGACCCCGCTTTCCTCCTGGGTCAGCTTTTGTTGGGCTCTTCCCTTGTTTAGCATTTCTGTTCTTAAAGCCACTTTAATCCAAAAGGAAGAATAATTGCCTCTTCCATTTAGCTAAAATACAAGATTATAAACTTTCCCATCAGCTGAAGCAAGGTCAGGAACTGCCTGTAAAAGGCAGAAGGCATTTATTGCTTCCAGAAGAGCAGATTTCACTCCCTCTTGTTTCTGCTTCCCCACCCTGGTGCCTCCAGTGAGATCTCACTAGAGCTGGGTGGATGCAGCAGGATAAATTGGCCAGAAGAGGAATTCATCTTCTTTTTTCTTTTTTTTTTCTTTTTTTCTTTTTTTTTTCTTTTTTTTTTTTTTTTTTTTTTTTTTTGGCGGGGGGCCTAAGTATCCCCAGACAAGATTTGTACTGTACAAAGCTCGGCATCGCAGCAGCACTTTTGGCTGTCCTCTCTGCATGATGTACAGCGGGTCAGGGTCATCCCTTGGTAGCATCTCTGTTCCTGGCTGGAGAAATGACTCTGTTTGTAAACCAGGGCTTCAGAGGCTTTGTGGTGCTGTGTGACACAGGGAAGACTCCACCGTAATGACATTTTGCTGGAGAATGAATTTCTGTTGAGATTCACTGCTGACAACAAGAACCAGTGCTCCCAGAGAGGTTGACTGGGGAAAGTCTGCGTTGCCTTTCTCTCACATGAGGCTGGATGGTAAAAAATTACTTATTTTGAAAGGAAAGAAACATACAGATGCACACTTATTTTTTTTTGATCAGAATTTTTCATGAAATTAAATGCAGCTTTTGGGGGTTATGCTTTTTGCCCTCCCACCTCAAACCTTCTCCCTTTCCATCCCTTCTTCTACCCCAAGAAAAGATGAAGAGGGATGCAGTGATAGCAAACTGCCAAACTTTAGGAGGAAAACTGTAATCACTCCATCTGGGAGGAGGAGACGGGGTAATGTTCCACTACTGAATTGAAAACATTTCAAGCTCTCTAACAACTTAAGATAGAAAAATTTGGTCTCCTTGACTTTGATGCCTAGTAGGTGTCACTTAAATAACATGACAGACGGAAGCAGACTCCTCCTCCCTCGAATCCACCCACAGAGAGTGGTCCCCTGTGCCAAGTATCCCAGGAGGAACAAATCGTGCTTGGGCAGCACAGCCCCATGCCTGTCGTTGGGAACATGGGGATATTCAGGATCTGGAAAGGGACTCTCAATTACATTCCCTGGGCAAACAACTGTGTGAAGCCACTTGTCTGCCACAACGGGGGTGCCCAGTCGCTTCCCAGCCAGGCAGCAAAACCCGATGGGTCTAAACTTCTTTGGGAGATTCTAGGGAGAATCCTCCAGTCCGATTTTCTGAGGATGAGTGAAGATGCAAATGCAGCTGGTGCAGAGAGGGAGAGACACCCAGCACCACCCACCACCCCTCACTGCAGAAGGAGGATGTCACCAGCTCCTGTGCCCAGCTGAGGAGCCCCGGAGCGAGGATGCTCTGGACCCAGTATCCCTGCATGTTCCTGCCCCCACCATCCCTCAAGTTGGGCTACACCAGACTCTGGATTTGTGCAGAAGGTGGGCTCAGTGCTGCTGCCCACCCCACCGCCACCCATCCTCCTCTGCACGATCGAGTCCAAGCCCGGGAGGTCGGCCCCGACAAGCTCATCTGTGCTCTTTGTCTGTCCCCATCATGCCGAGGTCAGATGATTTGCGTGATTCATGTGGCATGACTCCGCATACGCCTGCTTCAGCATCGTAAGATGTCAGTTGCCGTGGCAACGTGATACAACACATCCTGGCACAGCTTGGGTGAGGTTTTCCAAGCTGGCAGGGCGGGGAGGTCATCCTCTTCCCTCCTTTCCGAGGAAACTCGTCATCCGGGCAGGGACACAGTGGGAGATGCATTAACGAAAACCTGCCGTTGCTGACATCCTCTTCTCTTCACCAAGGATCACCCGCTGGCTGCATCCTGCCTGTCCCTGGCAGCTGTGTGAATCCAGCCAAGGTCTCCTCCCCCTCCACCGCTGCTGGCAAGAGCAGAGCTTGGCCCTGCCAACAGCATCCCCATGGCTTGTGCTGCTGGAATCTTTGTCCTGTCTGATCCAGAGACACCCTGGGTGAATCCCGAGGAAACTGTGACCCAAACGGACCCCCAGAACTGAACTGTTGCTGGGGAAGAGCATCTTCATGATGTTTTGTCCCTTACTGATCCCAGACTTTGGGGCTCGTAGGGATGGAGAGCCTGGCGCTCACCAAGACCTGAACCTGCATGCTATGTGCCAGTGAGTCCCCAAATGCCGGCTGATTCTGGGCTCCTCCTCAGTGCTGTCATTTCCCATGGGAAAAAGCCTGGCTTTTATTTGGGAATCTCTGAACATTTCATGGAAAGGGATGGCCATCTTCACCCCAGCTGTAGGTACAGCAGATAGATGATCCCACATGGGGAAGGTGTCACCTCCCAGCATGTCCCCTGAGACTCAGGGCAGGCTGTTTGAATTCTGTGGGGCACCACACATGCTGGGCCAGGAGCAGCAGGGATAGATGTGGAAAGATTCAGGAGCGCTGGGATCATGACCAGAGGAACACTGGCCCAAGGCATGAGCACGCTGCAGATAGAGCTCCAGCCAGGCTTGCTGCTGTGTGGTTATTGGATATAGTTGGAGATAGCGGGCTTAAATCCTTTCATGGTGTAAGCCCAAGTGATTTAGGTGCTCAGATCTCGTTGTCATTCCCTCTAACTCTTTTTCAACTTCCCTGCCCTGTAATTTTTAATTTTGGAATTGTAAAACTGTGGAAAGCTCCTGGATCAACCTCCATGGGGATGGTGTTAGCCCAAAGACACTGGTGACCATGCATCAGGCTGAGGACTTGGCCCTTGCTCAGTAACTCCAGAAGGGAAAGCTCTTTCATTATCCCCAGGCATGAAGGTCACTCCAGGAGGAACCTGTCCCTCTGCCTGGCTCTGACATGGTGTGGTGTGTCCACAGCTATAAAGTGAGACAGGATAGGACAGACATGGGCAGAGACCTCCAGCATGGGAGCTCCTGCAGTGATGCAATGTGGGGCAGGGGGGACGCACTGCACAGAGAGTCAAAGGCCACAAGACTTTGGAGAAAGCAAGACAAACCCCTCTCTGAGAGGTGCATAAAACAGTGTCCCCCACACTGAACCTGGCTTCCTCAACCCTTGAGACACAGGACAAGAGCAAGGAGGTGGGACAAGAGGGCAGTGACTGGAGTTTGTGTGAACTGCAGAGCTGGGCTGAAACCCATCACTGCCTGAGTGTGCAGAGAGCCCACTGACATCGCTGCCCCATGGCTGGCAGATGCCTGTGTGGCCACTTCTCTGTGGGGTGGGAATGCCCAACCAATTGGCATGAAGGTCTCTCCAAGCACTCACCCCCTGCCCACATCCCCTCCAACAGGGAAGAGACACAAGCACCAAGAAGAGGATGCCCCACAGCATCTTCCAGGACAAGCCAGGTGCTGGGACTGCCTGGGGCTGTCAGAACAGAAGGCAAACTGCAATCAGTTCCTTTGAATCATAGAATGAATCACAGAATGGTTTAGGTTGGAAGGGGTCTTAAAATCCATCCAGTTCTACTCCCTGCCCTGGGCAGGGACACCTCCCACCAGACCAGGTTGCTCAAAACCCTGTCCAACCTGGTCTTGAACCCCTCCAGGGATGGGGCAGCCACAGCTTCTCTGGGAAACCTGTTCCTTTGCTTCTCCTGTTCCTTCCGCTGCTTGTCCCAAAGGGGAGAATGGCAGAGAGGGGAGATGTCCGTGCCTTTCCCTGCCAAGTGCTCTGCTCCCGGTGAAGAGGGTCCACAGCAGGCAGCTGCCTAAAGAGCACTCAGCATGGTGGGGACAGCTCTGCCAGGACCTCACAAGGACAAAAGTTGGGGGCCCTTAGCATCTGCCTGCTGTTTGCCTGCTGGCACAGGGATGCACAGGCAGCCCCCAGCCCAGACAGGGCAAAATGCTCCTGTGGCAGGGGACAGGGGGACAAAGACTTCACCCAGGAGACTGAGGGCAATACCTGAGCACCACAAAGAGATGCTGTGTCTCATCCTCCCGTCTCTAAAGCCACCCTAGACACTGCCTACCTCTGGAGAATAATTTCCTTGGTCTCCATCTCTCCTCCCAGGCAGAGGAAGGCTGGGCAGATAGCGCTGACCCAGGCGGAGGCTGGGGCATCAGCTCTGGCAGCAATCACTGTGTTCCTGCCACGTTGCTGGCCTCCTGGGAGAGGAGGTTAGTGGGCAATGTCTATTTATAGATCCCTCCAAGCAGAGCAATCATTTCCCTGGAGTCAAGAGCAACAGAAAATGCCAAATGTATGGAGGTTGAGCATCTGCTCCTGCAGCCCCTCCGCTGAGCGCTGTTAGCACCCCGGCTGGCGGGGTTCACGGATCCCGTTTTAGCACCTTTCTCTTGGGGTGCTGGGAAACACGCCAGTCAGAAGGGGTGACGTGGGGACCAGGCAGATGGGTGTGCTGGCCACCTGGCCTCAGACAAGGACTCATGGCCCCAACCCATCTCCATGGGCTTCTGCTCCAAAACCTCTGCTCCCATGGGAATGACCCCCCCACACCTCTTTTCACAGTGTATGGCTGGCCCCGCAGCACCCCAGGCTGAGCAGAGATCTGGCAGGGACCTGAGCATGGATTCAGCTCTCAGCCCATCAGGAGCCAACCCTGACCACCAGAGGTATCAACAGCAGGATTCAACAATGACGCCTGGCTCCCAGGGCTCCCACAACACTGCTGCTGCTCTAGGGCTTGGCAAAGATGCCACCGAGAGCCCAGCCCAGACGATGGCTCTGGACCTGCTGCAGGTACAGGTGCTGCTCCACGCTCACCTCCAGAGCTTCATCCCTGTGCACGAGGAATTGGGATGGGGGCTGCTCACCCTCCTTTGGGAGTGGCAGAGAGACGAGCTCGGATGTGACTGTGAGCACCCAAGGGATGTGTGGCTCTGCTGGAAGGGACCACGCTGGCAGCCATGGGCGAGCATGTGTCACCCCCCTTCTGTCTGTTGACGTGCCACAGCCAGCGTGCAGGCGCTGTGGCTGCCTGTGCCAGCTCCTGCAGCCAGGGAGGGAGCGCAGTTCTGCTCTCACGTGTGCCAGGCGTTCCCCAGCACGGTGATGGCCTCAGTTCACAGCTGGGGCAGAGATGCCTCTGGCTGGTCCTGCTGGAGCAGCCGGGCCAAGGCAGTGCGGGATGTGCTGGGGCAAGGCACGCAAGGTTCAGACCAGAGCCTGAGAGCTGGTGGGAAGGATGAATGCTCTGGAAGGCTGGTATGTGGGGAACCCTGCACCAGGCTTGTACGGTGGAGCCACGGGCATCAGCCCATCTATATCTCTCTGTCAAGGGGATGCCTCTCCTCTCCTTGTTCATCTCCAAAGGCATTCAACATTTCCAGCTACCTCCTTCCAGGAAGGTTGTAGCAAAGTGAAACTCTCCTTGTCCTCAGATTTTGTCTCACTCTTTGAGGAGCCTGACCTGTAAAAGACAGCCTGTAAAATCTCATCCATCTGCATCACCATGCCCAGAAGATGCTGTTGGTTTCCCAAACAGAGGGATGTTCTTGCCTGCAGTGGGGATTGTGGGATGATGGAGAGGGTCCATCTCTCACTGGAAAAAATGCCCACACAAGGACAAACTACAGGATCCTGGCTTTAATCGTTTTGCAGGTTCGGAAAGGGGTGAGCTGTAGGTCCTTGCCAGGGTGCCTGAAGAGCTGTTCATCTTTGCATGGCAGCTTCCCAGCACAGGGACCACAGGGCTTGCTCTGGGTGAGCCCTGTGGTCCTGGTGAGTTTTTGTAGCAGGTTTCTGGGATGCAAACAGTCCTCCTGTTGCACCCCAAGGACAGTCTCCGCTGGGAGATGGCTCATGGAGGGCTCATTAGAGCAGAAAAGTGGATGCCTTTGGTGCAGACTGGGGGCCCAGGGCCAGGCAGGCTGGGGGGGGAGCTCCTCTGCTGCCCAACCAGTGCTTTCCTGTGGGGCGGCTCTTGCCTGCGCTGAGCAGCATTGCTGGCAGCGGCACTGCAGCCTCACGAGGGAAGCGGCAGAGATTGAGAGCAGAGCCCTTGGCTGCTGCCACTTCACGGCACCGTCTTCGTGATACGGCGTTGCCTTGACAACTGCAAAGGGTCTTTTACTGCCTGTCGGCTGCTGAGACAGAAGAGGGGGGGGGGAATAAAAAAAAAAGAGAAGGGGGGGGGAAAGAACATTAACTCCCAATTCCTCAAAGTGGTTTGCACCATGGGAGAGGGGTCCAGAGTGCAGGCAAGGCTCATCCAGGGCATCCCCAGCCCCAGCTGGCCGTGGGCATGGACCGATCGAGACAGGGAGCGTGGTGGCTGCTTGTGGTCCAGAGCTGGTGAATAATCACCAGCAATGAGTGGACTCCTGTTCCTCCCCCTTCTTGTGCCTTCTCATGACCTTGACATCAATCAGGAGCTGTGGCTTGGCATGGCCTCAGACCAGTGCCTGAGATCAGCTGGGCTTGTCAGCTTGATCAATCCGTCTGCCCTGTGATTAGGGATTCGTGTTGTCCCCCCACTTTGACACCCAGCACACTTGCTTTGCTCATGACTTTTCCCAGACACGGGAATGGTCCTGCCTCACCTCTGCAAAAGCCCAGATGCTCCCCCATTCACAGGTGCCGGAATGGGGCTGCCCCACAATGCTGGCTCCACACCCAGGACTTCATGGCAGAACAGAAGGAGGAAATTCGTTTCACCTGGGTCAAAAAAGTGACACTAGGAATGGACACATCTGGGATTTGTCCCTCGTACCTGTTTTGTCGGCAATGTGAACTATGCCTGATGCATACGGTCCTCAGTTCTGTAGGCAAGGGTGGCACTGCCCATGCCACCCTTGGTCTGAAATGCTGGGCCAGAACCTCAGCTCCTGCCTAAAAGAAACAAAAATTTGTTGTCTGCTGCTGCTTCCGAGCTCACAGCCACTGTGAGGAGCTGGCGAAGCCTGAGCACTCAGACATGGAGGGGATGGACAGGGAGTCAAATAATTGCAGGCAGAAGGAGGAAAAGCTCCTTGGTGATGTAGGGTGTGATCACCTTGGCTGAAGTCAGTCAACTCAGCTGGAATTAGATGTCCCATGCTGGAGGGTCTGTAGCAATAAATAGTTGCTGGTAGAACAGGCTCATTTGACCTACTTTGGAGAGCCATGGGCTGAAGGGCAACCCACCAGCCATCCCTCCATGGACTGAGGGCTGTCTAGACACGGAGCGCCAGGGCAGATGTCTGAGTGCAGTCAGATGAACCCGACCCTGCTGACCTGCCCTGGGCTGTGCAGGATGACAGAGGAAGGATTCAGACCCCAAAGGGATGTCCCTCGGACAGCCAGCCCTTGTTCTGCCACCACGCCCGGCTTCCAGGGCTGAGCATGCGGCACCGCGGCGCTGTGTAGTGGGCCAGCAGACAAGCCCGTGGGGTGAATCGGCTAGACAGCAGTGGGGACCATAACTACAACTGGGGCTGGGCTGTGGACAGTCGCTGGTTGAGTCACTCCCTGAGGTTTGCTGTAGGGGGTCCGAGGCAGCACCCTTCTGAATGGGAGCAGGAGCCATGTTCATGATGTTCACAGCACAGCCAGTGGCCCAAGTGCCCCAGTGCTCTCAGCAGCACGGTCTGGTTTGGATGAGCTGTCTCTCCTCAGACCGTCCTTCTCCAGACCCCTGCTCCATTCCTTCCCTGATGTACATGGGCACCCACACGCACAAGCCTGGTGGTATCATGTCACATGTGAGGGTCAGGCATGTTGTGAGTCCAGTCGTGTAACATGGGATGTGCCAATACGGATAGGCATCCTCTGACATCCCAACCCCACTGGAGAGGCTGTGGGCTGCAGGTCTGTAGTACAGCAACAAGCACTATTATTGACCCTTTAACAGCACTAGGGAGGACTGTTTCAGCCCAGGGTGGTGGGGCAGACCCACTCATGTCTCAGGATCTTTCCCTGGAGGAAGCTCCTGTGAGCAAACAGCTTTTCCAGAAAGATTCAAGTGCCTTAATGGCCTGGGGGCAAGCATAATTCCTTTTGAAATTGTCATCCTGCCTTAATAACCTGGGAGCAAGCACAAGTCCTTCTGAAATTGTGCTCCTGAGCAGAGAAGAGTCTCTGCTTTCCAGGGTCATTGGACAGAAAAGATGCACTAAACCAGGCCTTAAACGCAACATCATTCTGAAGGACCCATGAGCCCTGAGATGGTCCATGGCTGGAGGCAGATTCATACGGCCCCAGTGAACCCTGTGGTTTCCCAGCCAGCTTACATCCTCTGAGTCCTGGCCTCATCTGGAACGTGCTAAAACCCAGCTGTGAGCTGCAGGACATGCTGTGCAATGTATGCAAAGGAGCCCTAGACTGCCTTGCCCCACACAGCCCCCAGCAGCTCCTCCCCCCCGCAGCTCCCGCAGAGCCCCTGGCTGTAGCAAGGCTTTTTCCAGCCCTGGATATTGCATAGTGGGGGGCTCCGGTGTGGAAGGGTTAAAAACGTGCCATAGCATGACAAAGTGCCAGGGTTCCTTGTGGCTCCTGTGGGTGCTGGCAGCTCTCCAGCTGCTTGGCCACCTGTGGCAGCGGCTGCTTTCTTCAGATGCTGCTGCTATTGCTTTTAAATTGATGATGCAATTGGGCCTTATTTAAAGCAGCAGCTCTTTCCCTTCCAATGCTGCTTTGTGATGGATATTGGCTCTACTTCTCTCCCTCTCTTTCTCTACCTCTTCATCCGGATGCTGAAATGCCCAGGGATGCATGTGGAATGACTTTCTACCCATTGTCAAGCACTTACTGTATCCCATAAATAATCTAATACTTGTTTGGTCTAAATGTAATTAAGATCCTTACTCCATGCTTGGCGACACTGACCGGCCATAGCGCCAGTGATTTATTGTGTTGTATTGTTTAGGGCTTTAATTGCATGCTGTAGTTTGGCACTCCACTGACAGCTTCTCCCAGGAATGATATGTTTACGCTGCAGAGGAGTTTGGGGTGATAACTGTATAAAGCAGTTTAATAACGAAGAACAGACTTCTAATACAGAGACCTGTTGAAGGTGTTGCTTTAGGAGGCTGATTCCAAGAGCAGAGCAGGAAGTTCCCCAGAGAAAATCAGCTTCTTTTCATGCACAGAATATTTGCAAGCTGCTTGCGATTGTAGTGATTGTTACGGAAAATTATGTGAGAGTTATATTTTCCTTCAAATAATTTAACTCTCTGCATCCTGTGGGTGTTTAGTGTGGTCTCTTTGAGCTGTGCTGGCCACATGATAACCAGTCACGTTAAAACACATGGCTCTGCTGCCAGGGCTGTATTGGAGAACGCACTGGTACTTATTGTGAATATTCATGAAGGCGAATTAGAAATTCAGTCCTCCTGGGCATGTCTGTATGCAACTTTTGTGCCAGGAAGCCAGCATGGCACAAATGTTGAGGTGGCGCAGACAAACCCACCCAAGGTGAAGCCCCAGCGCCTGCAGATCCCTCCTTGCTGTGACGCCGTGGTGGTCCCTGGTCAGCTCTGCCTGCCTAGTCTCCTTGCTCAGAGCAGTGGCATCGACGCACCAATTCGCCTGTTTGCAGCAGCACAAGGTATTACAGAGCTCAGCCGGGGAAAGCCTGGGGTGTCCTCATCCTCGCAGCTTCCCTCCCCTCTCCCTCGCATCCTCAGCACCTCCTCCCATCACCAGCTCTCCCTTATCGACACTCGCTGCTTCCAAATTAGGACAGATGCTATCCTCTTCTCTGCTGGGCTGCTCTCATCTCTGCCAGGCACTGCGTCCATGGGGCTGGTGAAAAGCAAGCCAGCTTCTCCCAGTCTTCTCAGATAAGCAGGATTAAAACCCTTGCTTATTCCTTCCCCACCTGAACAAGGGCAGGAGGGACAGAAGGGGGGTCCTTATCTTCTTCTTATCTCCGGTGCAGCTGCTTGTCTCTGGTTGTTGAGGAGAGATGCCCCCAGACCCTGTTCACGTAGACACGTGTCTCTTCCCATGCCTGACAATGACCTTCCTTGTACGAACAGGGGCCTCGCTCCTAACACCAGTTTCTTTTTAACTGTTGCCGAGGCCTCTAGGGAAAACCTTCAGATACCTGATTGCAACAGATACCAAAGGAAAACCACAGCAACCCTGATCCCTTTCCCTCACGTACACAGAAACAGATATGCTTTAAAAACATCTGAAAAACACAACACGCACTGCTCTTGCAGCTCTGTCCCCTTCTCTCTCTTACAGGTAAATATCTGTGATTCCTTATGATTATAAGTCAGCCCCAGAGGGATCGTTTGGTCCAGAGGTTTCTCCAGGATATGACCTTTCATCTCTCAGCTGGACCGAGATGGTCCAGCATCCGGCTGGCCAGGGCATGGTAAGGGCTGCAGCAGCTATATCCTCATCTGGTGTCAGAGACCTTTCAGGATGGGAAAGCGTCTCCAGACACAAAAAAAATCTTCCCAAAGGTTCAGGGCGTCTTACAGAAAACAAAACTCATGCCCATCAATGCATGGAGCTGGATGCAGCAGAGTGGCTCAGCCCATCTCGGTGGGAGATGATGCTGCTGCACATCCTCAGCACTGCTCCTCAGTCACTCCTGGGGCTGCCCCTTACGACGCCATCCGGCTGGGTATGTCCAGCTGTTTGCTTTCCAGCTGAAATCAAAGCAGGGCTTTCCTTCCCTTGCTGACCTCCTGGCTTTGGCCTGGCCCTTCATCCGAATTGAATTGAGCTAAAGCAAGGTTATTTGGCACCTGCAAGGCTGTTGTTGACCAGAGCACCTTGAATTACCACCACACTTGTACTTGTGCCAAAAATATCGAGCATGCTGTGCCGAGCCTCACAGTCTTTTGGGGTAAAAGTTATGACCTCCTTTGTAAAATATGGTCAGATTTAGTGATGGAAAGTGCTGTGCAAGAACTACAATAATGGATATATAATAATACATATAATATATAATTTATATATATCTATAATATAAAAGTTATATATTGTTATATACCATTATGTATATATAATAATGAAGGGCGCACCCAGAGCCCAGCAAGGGGAGCAGTGTTCAGATCCCCCCAGGCATGTGGGTCTCAGCCAGACCTCAGCCATACCCAGGACATAAGGAGGTGTCAGGGCTGGGCGATGTCCTGGCATTTGTGAAAGGAGCTGGTCTGTCATCTCTCTAGCCTTGAGAATGACAAATTCACAGCTGCAGTTTGCAAGGAGCCCATTAGCTCAGAGGTCAGACCAAAGTGCTGGGTCCTGGAACGGGCCCTTTCTGGGGGGGGCTGAACATCCACCCAAGCCCTGCGGCATCGGGCCATGCCCAGACCTCAGTAGTGTGTAACTGCCTTGTATTGTCCGTCATCCATTACATGGTGCAAAGGGATGGAGAAGGTCAATCACAGTGCACGAGGTGGAAAATGCACCCTGGAGACTGGATAGACTGGGGAGGGGTCCACAAAGGCCATCAGATCTCACTCCCTCCTATATGCACAAGGTGTACCTGAGCCTTGCACTGAGCTGGAGCAAGGAAAGACTCAGGGATCTGGGATGTCTGATCATCCATTTGCTTCTCCTCTTTGCTACCTTTTATTTTTCACACCTCCAGCTCCAGATCAGAGCACAGCATGGTGTGCCTGGCACCGTGTAAGAGTGGGCAGGAGGTACCAAAGCTGGTGCTGTGTACCCCAAGGCAGTGGAGCAGAGATGGGACCCCAGAGATGCTGGAGCAGGGACCTTTGGGGACAGCCTTGGGGTCGATGCAGTAGCATCCCCCGGATCTCCATGGGGCTCAGTCTGTGCACTGGGAGGTAACTCTGGGAAACACAGGGAGGGAAGGGGCTGAGAGACAAGGAAGGTCGGGCTGGAGTGCTGACCCCATCGATGCTGTGACACCGCATCCATCACATTTCCTACCCTGGGGTTGGGAAGACTTTGGGTTTGCTTTCAGGTGTCTTTTAGAAATCAAATTTTGGCCCTTTGATTAACACTTGTGTATTTGCACACATACACCCTCACACGCATGGACATTTATTATGCACAAACATGTTGACGTGGGCAGACACCCTCGTGCACCCACATGTTAAAATCTGTATCAGATGTCCCTGATGCCGAGGACCCGGGTAAGTAGCCCTGAGCTCCACCAGCAGCCCACATCCTCCTGCCCTCACACCTGGGCTCTCCCCTCTTCCTCCCTATCGCACACATTAAGGGATTACACTGTGATCTTTTCAATCTCTCTGTCAATAGATTTCTTTTTTTTTGCCAGCCGATTTTTTTCCAGCTCGAGCTCTTTCACTTCATTAATGCGCCCAGAAGGGAAGAGCAGCTGCCTGCATTGTCTGTCTATGAAAATTTCTTGCGCTGCTGGATTTGTAAAACAACTGATTAAAGACAATGCAATTAATTATTCCTTGATGAAATAGTGGAAATTATCCTGAAAAATGAAGAAATTTAGCAGTGGAACATTAAATCCCCATAATTATGTCATTTCTACAAAGGGGGCAGGAAGGTGAAATATAAAAATAAAATCCAGCCACAGTCTCTGTGCTGGCATTTTGCCAGGTACCGTGGGACACGGTGCCCTCCAGCCACCTCCTGCCTTGGACCTCTGCCCTGCAGGGTCCTCTGGGCACCCCATGGAGACCCCCAGCATGGGCAAGAAGCACAAGCCAAGGGTGGCCAGTCCCTGCTGAGCCCTTGCATGTTGGTCCAAACCCTCTCCTGCGCCGCAGGCTGGGTGTGAGCATCCAGCTGTGCTTACAGCATCCTCTGTCATGTAGACCCCGGGGTGGGATGAGGGGAAATGCCCACACCCTGGCACCACCACCCCCCCTTCTGGGACAGCCCTGGAAACTCTGAGGTTCCTTGGAGAGGAAGCTGTGGCCCAACCTTCCTCATCCCCACCCCTGCTCCTTGCAGAGAGGACGAAGCTTCAGCTCCAGGTCCTTCCGGGGCCCCAACACTCACATCCTGCCCTGTCATTGTGGGCAGCACCATGTGCAACTGTGGGAACCCCAGATGGGCTCCCAGAATCTGCCCATTCCCCTTGCACTGGCTGTACCTCAGCCCCTGGGGTGTCCCCCAAGCCAGGCTCTTGCAGTTGTCCCCTCTGTGTCTTCCCAGCATGATCTCCATCCACCCACCTCCTCCAGCATCCTCTGCCCCATGTTTTCCTTTGCTGTCTCTCACTGTCATCACTCCACAGGCAGTCCCTGTTCTCACCACCAATTCCCAGCTCCTTTTCCTCTTGATCAGCTCTGCCACTGGCTCTTTCTGCCTTCCCTGGTCCTCCCCCAAGCTTTTCCCCATTGTCTCCTGCTGTCAGCATCCCTGCCAGACCCATGAACCTGGGTACCACTCCTTGTGGCCCCGCTGCATCCACGCTGCCTCTCTCCATCCTGTCTCATGCTTGTGCATATACCAGTGTGTGTACCAGTGTGTGTACTGGTGTGTGTGTGTGTGCCAGTGCCTGCACACCGTCAGCACAGGGAGAATCCCCCCAACGGGAGGAGGGATGTAATGCTGAATCACAGCCCCGGCGCAGGGGAGTGCGGGAGGCAGGGGGAGTGCATTGCATGGGGAGAGGATATGCCTCCTCCACACTCGCAGCTGGGGACTGTTGATTTTATTTATTTATTCTATTCTGAGATTTATCAAATGTGGGACTGGAGCCTTCCCGAGCCTGGTGTGCGTGGAACGAATCCAGGCCCCACATACCACCTGCTGAAATGTAATTACCAGATGCGTTAAATGAATAAATCTTCCGGGCACCGTTTTCTGATAGCTCTGTTAAACCCACGGGGAAAGCCTCCGACTCTGCTCCAAGCTGCCTGTGCCACCTCCATCACTTTGAGCCCCCTGCGTACCCCAGACATGGGATCTGGGACCTGAAGATGTCTGCACTGAGCTCCCCTGGGATCTCACCTCTGGGTCATCACCATCAGGTCATTTGGAACTGGCTTTATGTCCCGCAGTCCTTCTCAGCACGAGGGGAGGACCTGTAATGGAGACCCTGCCCACAATGTGGATGCTGTAGCCCTAGGAGGGGTAAAGCGCACAGATTTCATGGTTTATGGTGGGAGCAGAGAGGGCTGCAGGGATCTGAGAAGGGACAGGGTCCCTGCGGGATGTCATGCAGAAGGCAGGCAAGGGGTGACCAGATGGGTGCTCCATTTAAATCTTTGGTGAGCGAAGAAGGGTGCTGGGGCCTGGGAGCGGGACAAGGTCTCCACCTCAGCCTTGGAGACCAGAAACCCTCAAACCGGCATCAGGAATGGGTCTGGGGGGTGGGTGGTGGTGGCTCATGCCTCTTTCTTTAGGAAAAGCACCCAAGCAGGATGTTTGTGCCCTTTTGGGAGAGGACATTCATTTTTATTTCATTCCTAATACCTCTCCACTGAGTTCCTCTTGGTGGGGCTGGCTAAAGTCTGCAGACGCAGCTCTCACAAAAAAGAATCTTGTCTCCAAAACGGTCTTGAAGTCAGCCACAACCAGGCCCGTATTCCCATATTCCTGCTTGCTCATCCTTCAAGGGGGTTCTTGGGCAGGCTTTGCTTTCTGTTTATCGATGCATTTCAGAAAGGCCTGCTCTTTCTGTGAGCATCTACTGCCCTCCTTTTAGAGCTTTTAGCTAGAAACAAAGCATGAAAAGTTCAATCATGTGCCGGTTAATATTTTTCTAATTCCAGTTTAAAAAAAAACCACAGGCATTGAAGGGAATGTAGGCTTAAGGAGCCTGGGTGTTGAGGACAGCTCGTAAAAATTGTTTTGCACCCATTTTCTGACCATTTCTACTAATCACATACCATGAAATGAACAGTTTGCAAACACCCCATGGGCTGAAATTTGTTTGCATAAACTATTCAGTGAACACTTGCAGATAACAAATTCATTTGCAGAAATCAGGATCAGCTTCTCAGCAACTCGCAAATGAGAAATAAAAAACCCCAACTTTCAATGAATCGTGCACAAGGAGCTTCTTCCTGCAGGACCAGCGTCGTCTTCCCAGTGATGCAGATGGTTTTGGTGGTGGTGCGGAAGGGCTGTGTCACTTTCTGGTGCAGTCAGAAAGACCCAGGTTCAGTTGTGGTGCATAGTTTGTGGTGATATTAGTTAAAAAAATGCCAGGGGTTGTGTCAGAGGCTTCCCGAGGAAATGGGTAGGGATTTCAGAATCACAGATCCAAACTGGGTCTACAGGAAAGGTGCAGAGCTCCCAGGGAGTCTGTATGCAGTACCAAGAGGGATTAAGTTATAAACGAGACCTTTCCAACACAGATCTCATTTGGTTTTTAAACAGAGCAGAATTATTGGAAATTTGACTTTTTTTTTGGTGCTGACAGCTGGTGAACCCAGCCATGGGTCCTGCTGAATGGGACCCGCTTTTATGCTGCCTCCCTGGAGCACGCATGGAACAGACAAGTCAGCAGAGATCCCTGGTGTGGAAGGGATGAGCAGGGCTTTGAAGGTCCCTCTCCACCCAGGGAAAGCTGTGTTGGATGGTGCTGGCATCTCTGCTCCTGCGGTTTCCTCGTGCTTCCCCCAGGTATCCATGCTCCTGGAGCTATTCTGCAGTTTCTATTATTTAGGAGTGAAAAATACAATTGGACTAGCAGAGTGTGCAGCTATCCCAAAGCAGACAAATTGAGTACAAAGAAAAGTCAAGTTTCCAATCATCATTTTTCCTTAACAAAAAGATATTTTTCCCCTCCAAAGAAGAAAATTTGATTTCAGACACTTTTTCACATTGTAAATGCCATTTGATTCTTCTTTCTAACCCTCCAATACCAAGAGGCATGTGCTGACACCCAGATTATCACAATTCTAAAGGGGTGCAGAAAATGACCCACCCCAGCTATTGGGTCCCATCTTCCCCATGGCACCCATGCTGCTGGGGACATGCTCTGCTTCCCACCACCTGGTCTAGTGGCATTGGGAAGGGTTGTGTCCTCTGCTGTGATGGATGCTCCTCTGCAGGAACTGGAGCAGACCTGTCACTGCTTGGCTCAGTCCATCTCTGGGAAGGTCCTTGGTTGTGGCATGACAAGGGGACAAGCGCAGAGCTGCCTTCCAGCCACCTGTAACAGACCCTGAATCTCTGGGGTGGGCAACAGGAAAATGAGGGACCAACAGATCACAGAATCACAGACTGGCAGGGATTGGCAGGGACCTCTGGAGATCATCCAGTCCAACCCCCTGCCAGAGTGTCCCGGTTTGAAGTAAAACCGAACCAATTTTCTGTTCTGTAACGTTACATCCCAGCTAGGTCTCTTCTAACTCTCTGAAATTAACGGCATATTGTGGAGAAAACTGCTCGTTCTCAGAATGATAAGCCCAATGTTTGTGCTCCGTGCCAAGGAATGGTGAGCAGGGAGGCCCTTGCTTATACTTATTGCTATAACAACCAAGGGCAGCCAATTTCATTATTTGCCCCCTTAGAGGGTCGGAAACGGAAAAAACATAGAGGGGTCACATCGGTGGGGAGGAGTGGACAGGACAGGTGACCCAAATCTGACCAACTGGGGTATTCCATCCCATCTGCCCCATGCTCAGTATAAAAGCTGAGGGATCAAAGGGTCAACCTTTTTCCTGCGATGGCTGACGTCCAGAGAGGACTCTGTCTGTTCATCTGCCTTTGATCCTGATCCGCGTGTTCCTGACTCCAGAGCTGGAATCCAGTTCCCATCCCTTGCTGAGTCCAGTCTGGGACTTCCCCAGTGCCTGCCGGTGATGTGACTGTCATCCTGGGAGCTTGATACGGTTTTGTATATATTGTATCTATTTCATTATTTTCTTCTTTATTTTTATTTTAATATTAATTCTTCATTAAAGTAGTTTAGTTCATTCTAAACTTCTGAATCTCCTTTATCTCTTTCTCCTCCTCTCTCCTTTTTTTTGGGGGGGAAAAAGGGGGGGAAGTCGGTCTGGTTTTAGTAAATTCGGCCGAAACCACGACACAGAGCAGGGTCACCCAGAGCAGGTCGCACAGGATCGTGTCCAGGCGGGGTTTGAATGTCTCCAGGGAAGGAGACTCCACACCCTTTCTGGGCAGCCTGTTCCAGGGCTCTGCCACCCACACAGGAAAAAAGTTTTTCCTCATGTTGAGATGGAGTTTCCTGTGTTCCAGTTTGTTGCCTGTTGCCCCTTGTCCTGTCCCCGGGCACCACTGAGAAGAGTCTGGCCCCATCCTCTTTCCCCACCCTTTAGCTATTGCTCAGCATCGATGAGATCCCCTCTCAGTCTGCTCTTCTCCAGCTGAACAGCCCCAGGGCTCTCAGCCTTTCCTCAGCACAGAGATGTTCCAGGCCCTGAGCATCTTTGTAGCCTCCACTGTACCCTCTCCAGCAGTTCCCTGTCCTTCTTGAACTGGGGAGGCCAGAACTGGTCCCAGTGCTCCAGATGTGGCCTCACCAGGGCAGGGCAGAGCAGAGGGGGAGGATGACCTCCCTCGACCTGCTGGCAATGCTCTTTTTAATGCACTCCAGGAGACCATTTGCCTTCTTGGCCATAAGGCCACATTGCTGGCTCATGGGCAACTTGTTGTCCACCAGGACTCCCAGGTCCCTCTCTGCAGAGCTGCTCTCCAGCAGGTCACCCCCTGACTTGTACTAGGTAGTTGTTCCTCTCCAGGTGCAGGACCCTACATATGATGATGGGGCTGGAACCAGCCGACAGACCTCAAGCACTAGGATATCCTTCCTCCTCCTCCTTTGCCTACCCTGTCCTGGCCAGCAGGACCTCAGCCGCCCATAGGGAGCCCACTCCCTTCCATCACAGCCGCTCAGACTTTCCAAGAAGGAACTGAGCTCCAGGAATTAAAAGCTTTGCAGTGAGATGTGACAAAAAGGAAGAAAATGCCTTCAAATGCGCCTCCTTCATCTCTCCCAGCACTTCACCTTTCCGTCGGCTTCAGTGATTTCACAGCCTCTGGAAAAGAAGAAGTAGAAGAAGAAGTAAAAAAAAAAAATGGTTAGGAACTTGCTGAATAAATCATATCTGTTCCCTCCCCCACCTCCCTCCTTTCTTTTGTGCAAATCAAAGGCTGGGAGCTGCCAGGAGCTGACAACGGTGCCCCCAGCCCCCACTTCGCCGTTCCTTCCGGCCCCCATCCTTGGGAACTTTGGGGGAATACGCAGCGGTTTCAGAGGCAATCAAACTCTGACAGCCCAGCCGGAGGGACGGAGGGGGGAAGCGAGGAGCGGGGAGCGGGAGTGCTTTGCTGCTGTCGCTCCTGCAGGCGCTTGCTGGCTGCTCCCCGTGGGTCTTGTAGTTTGGAAACAAGGTACCGAACATGTGGGGAAGGCTGATAATCTCCAAAGTGTCTGTGATTAAGTGAAACCAGCAAATTGAGATGCTTAGACAATTAGTAATCTTGGCGTGAAAAAACTGGAAGAATCAAAGAAGAACGGAGGGTCTGGGGTTTATTTTTATTTGGTTTTATTTATCTAATTTTATTCCTCCCTCCCCCCCATCCTTCTAATTTCCTAAACTTGTTCCAGTTAGATTTGAAGGGAGAGGGAAGGCAGGAGCACTTCCTGTCCCAAAACGCTCCTGCTCACTGCCCGTCTCTGGGAGCAGGGGGACAGGCACGGCCACCTTGCTGCTGCTGGCACAGAGGGAGGTGACCCTGGGCTGCTGGCAGTGTCTGATGAGGCTGCCAGCCACACTCCCATTATTGTCATGCTGCTCAATTCCGCAGGGCAGGGGAGGTGGCAGCTTGCGCATGGCAGCCCATGCACTGGCAGGGCTGGCAAATGGTCCTCAGCCCGCACCCAGCTCCTGGGACAGTAGGATGGGCAAAGCCAACAGCATTGCAGACCATGGACCCCACATTTCCCCCCTGCCCTCCTGACCCTGCCCCCCTGCTGCTCTCTTACATGGATGCAGGTGGTGGCTGGGCCATTAAGGAGGTTGATCCCATATGTGAACCTGGCCCCTGTGTGGCAGATGTTAAATGCCCATGACGGGGCCTGTCCCTGCACCGCTGTGTGTCCAGTGCCCTTGTCCACTCCATAACACCCTGCTGTCGGATCAGGGTATTGCTGTATAACCCATGGTGAGCTCAGGGCATGCGCCAGTACAGCCTGACATTGAAAAAAGTGCAGCCAGGAGCAGGGCAAAGGTATCTTTGGGTAATTCCTCCTGTCGTCCCTGTACCCTGCATCCTTTGAAAGCCAAAGTGTCACTGCCAAAGTGACTGTGTCACTGGCTCCGCCTCACCCAGCTGCCATCGGTGCCCCAAGTGTAATTACAGAATCACAGAATCAGCGCATGATATGGGGCTGGAAGGGACCTCTGGAGATCATCTAGTCCACCCCCCCTGCCAGACCAGCGTTACCCAGAGCAGGTCGCGCAAGATCATGTCCAAGCAGGGTTTGAATGTCTCCAGAGATGGAGACCCCACCACCTCTCTGGGCAGCCTGTTCCAGGGCTCTGCCACCCTCACAGGAAAGAAGTTCCTCTTCATGTTTAGATGGAACTTCCTATGTTCAAGTTTGTGCCCATTTCCTCTTGTCCTGGCACTGGGACCGCTGAAAAAAGACTGGCCCCATCCTCCTGACACCCACCCTTTAAGTATCTATAGGCAATTTACTCCAAGCAGCTGAACATGCTGTCTCCCTGTGAAGCACTCCTCAGCCTTGGCCAGCCTGTACCTTTGAAGGGCACAGAACCAGCACCATGCCAGACTTGGAGGGTGCAACCAATGGATGTTGCTTAGTGTGGAACCAACTCAGTCTGTAATGAATGCACATTAGGGCTGTGAGTCATCATGGGACCCACCAACTCCTTTCAATAGAGACAAGGGCCCTATGGGCAAATACAAACCCTCAGGGCACTCCTGTGCTAACATGGGCGAGGACTCAGCCCCAGTGCAGTGGCTTTATGTGCCCTCTGTGACCGTCCCTGCTCCCCAGCCTTTTCCCTCCCAGCCCAGGGCTGGCTCAGGACCCTCCACTTGACTTCAGGTTTCATGCTGTGGTTGCCCTCCCCAGATAAAGCTTGGAAGAATCTGAGTGTTTGCAGGACTCTCCAAAAGCTGGAGCTGCCCTGGCTTCCCAGGCTGCCCATGGGACCTGCCACCACTCGTACCTGCCAACCTTGCTGAAAGCTCAAGTGAAAGGACAATATCCCAAGGGTGGGGAGCTGCTCTGCTGGGAGCTTCGTCCCCCCAAACCAAAGCATCTAATGGGGACCTCTGGGTTGACTCCAATCTCCCAATGCAAGAGCTATAGCAGAGGTCTAGAGCGTGCAGAGAGGTGCCTGACTGGTGCCTACAGCCACGTTCCTGCTTGCTCAGGGAAGCTCTCTGCTGCAGCAAACACACTGGATAGCTGGGCACCCTCTTCATCCTCACACTCCCCTATTTACCTGACATTGGTTTTGCCCCTTTGCCCCTTTACCCTTCATGACGATAGATTTCCACCTTTTAAAGGCAGCTCAAGCAGCCCTTTGTATATCACTTTTTGACCAAGTTTCATTTCTTTTTCCTTCATCAACTGTCTCTTTATTTGTTTAGAGTTTTATCTCTGGGATTCCAATTTCTCCTCGGGAGGTTGTTGCATAAGTAGCCTCCATACTGATTGCAAGGATTTTAATTTGGTAGCTTTCATCTTAAGCTGTTTCTAAGGCACTTCCTCATTTGTTTAAAATCACCCTGCCTAAAGCTTTCGAACTGTTTTTCTGGTTTGATACTTCCCAAAGGGCTGTGGGACTTAATTAGAGTCCTTGCTCCTTTGTGGTTCAGTGACAGTTGTCTGGATTAAGTCAAGAGTTGCCACTCCACTTGTGTGCCCCAGACCTTGCTTTGCAGCTCTGACATTGAGACAACTCCCATGCGATTGGGATCTCTTAACATGCAGGTAGCTACAGCCACTCGTAACTGCTCTCCTGATGGCTCTGCAGCTTCCCCGTGACCTCCTGGTCCCTGGGCTGTCTGGCTGTGAGAGCCAGGGGGACACAAAACCCCAGGGTAACACAAAACCCCAGGAGACAAGGCTCTTCCAGCCAAGGTGAGGATGGATGCCCAGCCAACATCCAACAGAGAAAGCCTCTTTTCAGAGAATGGAGAAGTAGGTGGAAAGGAGAGCAAAGAAAGGAGCATGAGCAGAGGAGTGAAGGGAGGAAAGTGGAATCACAGAATGGTAGGGCTTGGAAGTGACCTCTGGAGATCGTCTCCTCCAACCCCCTGCCAAAGCAGGGTCACCCAGAGCAGGTCACACAGGATCGTGTCCAGGCGGGGTTTGAATGTCTCCAGGGAAGGAGACTCCACACCCTCTCTGGGCAGCCTGTTCCAGGGCTCTGCCACCCACACAGGAAAAAAGTTTTTCCTCATGGTCAGATGGAGTTTCCTGTGTTCCAGTTTGTTGCCCGTTGCCCCTTGTCCTGTCCCCGGGCACCACTGAGAAGAGTCTGGCCCCATCCTCTTTCCCCACCCTTTAGCTATCACTCAGGATCGATGAGATCCCTCTCAGTCTGCTCTTCTCCAGCTGAACAGCCCCAGGGCTCTCAGCCTTTCCTCAGCACAGAGATGTTCCAGGCCCTGAGCATCTTTGTAGCCTCCACTGTACCCTCTCCAGCAGTTCCCCGTCCTTCTTGAACTGGGGAGGCCAGAACTGGTCCCAGTGCTCCAGATGTGGCCTCACCAGGGCAGGGCAGAGCAGAGGGGGAGGATGACCTCTCTTGACCTGCTGGCCACACTCTTCTTAATATACCCCAGGAGACCATTTGCCTTCTTGGCCATAAGGCCACATTGCTGGCTCATGGGCAACTTACGTGCACTTATGTCAAATTCATACACACTCTTTTCCAACCCCTTGGCTGGCAACTGCAGTTGCTCAAAACTAGCCTGGGGTGAACGCACAAGGGCAGAGTCAGCTGCACAGCCCGCCAGGGTAAGTCCACCCCACACAGCACCCCAGAGCTACTGGAGCCCATCCAGAGCAAGGAGGATCTCTGTAGGGCTGAGCCTGGGGAAGAGGGACTGGCTCAGGAGAGGCATGATGCACTGGCACAAGGAACATCGCAGTCCAGGGTCCAAGGTGACCCTGTGGAAGACCTCCAGTACAGGGAGATGCCTGTCCCAGCTAATGCCTGTGTCCTGGCATCCGTTGCTTAACATGGGAGATCACCTCTGCCCATCACACTCCCTTCTCTGTTCTGCCATCCCCCTTTCTGATATGGGCGTCCTCCCACCCCTTTCTCCTCCCTGGTGGTGCCTCCACGGTCTGGCTTTCTCCAAACTGGGAGTTGGGCTGTGAGGGTCAACCTCAGGCCAGCTCTGACATCCTTCGCAGTGGGGGTGTTTGCCTGAGCCCCACCTCTGGTTTACGGGATGTTATTTATGCTGATTTAATTGGTGTCAGTTTAATTGGCTCATCCAGCTCCCATATGTGTTGGGAAGGGGCCAGAGAGAGCATTAAAGGATCATTACACATTACGGGCGTCTTTCTCCATCTCCTCTCTGCCCCTCCTTCCCCTCCCTTACATTTTAGAGAGCCAGGATGCTCTGACATGAGGTGGGAACCTTTTCTGGGAATCCTGAGTATGGGAACCTTGTTGAAACCAGACAAAATGGTAGTTTGGACCTGAAGCCACAACTGCAATGCCTAGTGCTCCCCCTTCCCACTGGTTCCCCAGGAGCTTCTAGTCAGGGGCATCTCTGCAGGGAAGACCCAGCACCAGTCCCCAAGTCCTGGAGGAACTGTCATGCCTTGAATGCTGGCTGCAGTGGGTTACAAAGCCTGACGTGATCCCTTCCAGCACTGTAGCTCCGGTGGCAGCTGTAACTCAGGGAAGGACACTGGGCAGGGGTGGGTAGTTGTGTGCCCCAAGGATCTGATCCCTGTGCAAGGTGTCTATCGGATGGGATGGTCTCAGGACTGGCTCAGAGGAAAGGGGATGCTCTGCACCACAGAGGGATAGTGACGGTGACAGGGACTGGGACCTCATGTGAGGAGGGATATTATCCACTTGGGGAGCATGAAGGGAGAATCAAGGATCCCATCTGCTCTCTGCCCTCCAGATGTATCAGCCCCAGGCTCCTCAACACTGCTCTGCTGTCACACCTCAGCCCTGCCCGGCATCACCCTCCTGCCAACCACTGCTCCTGGATGAACCTGTCCCTGCCCCAGGCTGGGCTGGCACACCCTCCTGGGACCCTCTGAGGCTGGAGGCTAGGCTAAACCACCACTTCTTTTCCCCTCCTAGGGATGCTCTGTTTCCCAGGCAATCTCCTGTGCACACACACACGGTCCCTTTGTTAGTGTGCAGATCAGGGTACCGCCTCCCATTCAGTCACCTTTCCCAGACCCCTGCTGTGCCGTACGCAGCAACAGGGCTATCCCCAGAACTCCCTTCCTGGCCAGATGTGCCCAGCTTACCTCAGAAACTGCCAGCATCCTCGGGCAGAGCCACACACCCAGCCGACTCCCAGCTCTGCAAAAAGCAAGTGGGAGAAGTGCCCCAGCCCCACATGTCCCGGCGCTGCACTCAATGCCCTACAGCAGCACAGATGTCTTCTGAGCTAAATAAGGGAATCAGCCAGAACTGTTAAGTTCTGTACCCTGTGGAGGCTGGAGGCAAGACAGTGACAATTATATGCATTATAGCAGGAACCCTACTATGCCAGGCACTGCATGGGCACCGAGGGGAGCAGCTCTTCCCCAGCAGCCTCAGGGCATTTCTACCACTTGCTCTCAGATGCCAAGGTTTTGCTGCTGGGAACCCTGGGCCAGGGATTCACAGGTCCGTGAGGGGTGTTATAGGGAGGGAACAGAAGCTCCGTGCTTCTCCTTGACCCCTGGCTTCCTTCAGGGTTTTGCTGGGACATGCCATGCCTCCCTCTGCAATTTAAGGAGAGGCAGCTAGAGACAGGACATGGAGCAGGGGGTGATGTTCCCAAGGCTGTACAGAAGGGACCCTGCCCTGCCCACCCCAGGAGGAGGGTGATCCTCAGGATAAGACACAGGGTTCTCATTTTTCCCCTCTGACAGACCTGCTGCTTTCCTAAACTGCCTGTGGAAATCCACTGTGGAAGGAAACCCCAGAGCAGGGAGCTGGAGCACTGGAGCCGGGTGAGTGATGAGTGTGGGTGCAGGCTCCGAGAGGAGCTGGCTGGGGAGCCCGGTGATGTTGCCAACTTGGCATGGATCAGGCAGCAGCCCCAGTCCCAAGCCACCCAAGCTGTTGGGAGTGGGTATAAAACAGACCCTGCTGGCCAGCCCCCAAGGGGAAGAGCTGGCTTGGGCAGGAAACATCATCATTGACATTTAAGAGCTGGGGAAAAAGTGCCCAGTTGGCAGGCGGGGAGAGCAGCACCCGGTACTCCAGCAGCCCTCCTCCCCCTCGGGGCTGCAGTCCCCTCTCTCATGCCTCACCACTGGCTCCATCTCCCACTGCTGTTTCCCTTCAGCGTCTACAAAACAGCCCACGGCTGCCACGCTCCTGCCATGGCTGCTCACTGTGACCGGCGGAGAACTGCTCGGTCCCGGATCTCCCCAGCTGCCCTGGAGCAGAGCCATCTCCGCAGATCTCAGTGTGCCAGCCACAGGATCAAGGGTGTTTCCCATCCCATGCCAGGCTGGGACATACAGGGCAAGGCCGGCCTGGGATGGGAGCTGCACTTCTAGCTCACAAGGGTTCCTGGGGCAAAACCAGCCCTGCCCTGCAGGGAAATAGCTGGGAGAAGGATGCTGTGCACCAGCCTGGCTGTGTTTAAGGATCACAGACTGCGGATTCCACCAGTCCCAGTTGCCCCATCCTTGAATGACACCCTCCCTGCAAGAGAGCACATGGAAAACCCCATCCCACCAGACTGGGAGCCAAGGCAGCCTCCAAACTCAGCTCCCAGTAGGCGGCTGAACCTGGCTCAGTGGGAGCTGGAGCCCTGCTCTGCAGACATCTCTGGCTCCCCAGTGGGTTGACTCACCTCCTGCTGTTGGAGGAAGAACTGGGGTGAGCAACTGCGTGGAACCCTGCGGTGAGGGCAGGAATGTCTGTGGGGCCAGCTGGGAGCATCTGGCGGATCAGCTTTGCAGCCGTGGGGCACCGAACGTGAATCATAGAATGGTTTGGGTTGGAAGGTGTCTTAAAGTCCATCCAGTTCTACTCCCTGCCCTGGGCAGGGACGCCTCCCACCAGACCAGGTTGCTCCAAGCCCCGTCCAACCTGGCCTTGAACCCCTCCAGGGATGGGGCAGCCACAGCTTCTCTGGGCAACCTGGGCCAGGCTCTCACCACCCTCACAGCAAAGAATTTCTTCCTGAGATCTCATCTCAATCTCCCCTCTTTCAGTGTAAAACCCTTCCCCTTCGTCCTATGGCTTCCCTCCCTGATCAAGAGTCCCTCCCCAGCTTTTCTCTAGGCCCCCCCAGGCACTGTCAAAGCTCAGCCTCAAATCCCAGCCTGCACCCCGCAGTGCCACGCATCCCTGAGAACCAGGATGATGCAGAAAAACCTGGAGCTTCCCTTCCTGGAGAAGGAGAGAGGGTGGGCAGAGGGATTGGAGCAGGAATGCTGGGCTGGGAGTCCCTGATGGGGTGCAGACCTGGATGAGGGGATGAGGATGGGGTGGGAAGGTATAAGGAGCACACAGGCAGGGGATGGGGATACTGGTTGCTGCAGGGAGCTGGAGGTATCAAAGCAAACCCCATCCCTGCGGAGCCTGGAGTTTACTCCTGGGCAGCCAAAACCTCTTCCTGGGCTAACTAACTCCTGTCCTCAGACTGGAGGCCAGCAAAGAGCAGGAGGGACAGCAGGGCCCTGCTCACCCCAAAGTCACTGTTAGCACGAGATCCACTCATCCCACCATCATCCCAGGGGAGCATCAAGAGACAAACTCCACACAGAACCCTGGGGGATGCACGTGTGAAGTCCTCAGGGCTGGTCGTGGTCCTGCCCACGTCTCCACTGGTGGAGCAGCACATGGCTCCAGGTGTAGGCAGTGGCCAGGGATGCTACTCAAACCCACAATCCCTGAAAACTGGCCCCAGCCTCATGGGCTGCCAGCGAAGCCCAACGTGAGCATCTCTCACAGTGCCCACTGTGTCGAGATGGAGCATGTACCTGCGAGCACAGATGGTAAACTCCAACAGCAACAGAAATGCAGAGATCATAATTATCTGAACATAATGAAGGGTTTCATTAAATACACTTGGAAAACAACTCAGCAGCCGTACAAAGTTAAACTGCTGGTCTCAACTCTCCAAACTATTTAAAATTTATTAGCTTCCCCTGCGGGTCTCAAGCTTTTAAGTACCAGAGAATTCTTGAAAATAAGATATTTTTTCCTTTCTTTCCCCCCATCTCTTTCCAGTGTTTTTTGGCCTCTCAGAAGTGTTTGTGGGGGGGAGGAACCACCAGTGCCCACTTCATTGCTCTCTCTGCCCCTGCAGGCACATCTTCTCTCCCACCTGCCCCCTGTGACTCCTCCCCCTCCCCAGGCTGCTTTTCACCAGGGCTGCAGAGCGCAGCCGTTTCCAAAGGGATGATCAAATCAGAGACACCTGCACACTGATCCCCACTAAATCCTGGACTCCAGACTGCAGGTGGTTCTTGTTGCAAAGGGATTAGTGGGAGGCTGAATAAACCTGGGTTTGATCTAGTGCTAACTGGTATGGGGTAATGCCCTTGGCTAAGATGGGATTTACAGAGCTGTATCTCTTCATAATGTGTGAGGGGAGGCAGTGCTGGGAAGATGCTCTTTCCTGCCTAGAAAGAGAAATTCCTGGTTTTGAATAACAGCAACATCTCGGTGCTTGGAGAGGTGCTGGAGTCTGATGCTGGGTCTGTGCTCAGCAAAGCTGAGGAGGGGCTGGCTGCACCCAGAGAGTTCAGGGTTTTCTCCTCTCACTGTGGGGAAGGGTTTTGTGTCTGGAGAGGTGGAGAGCAGGGAGCTCTGTGATAAGCCATAGCGGGCTGGGAGGAAGGAGACCTTGGTCACGGTTGCAGCAGTGGAGCTTATGGCAGGGATGGGGCTGGTTCTGGTGCTACCAGGGGCTGGGCTGGAGCCCCGTCTCCCTCCTGTGAAACGTTGTTGTTGGCAACATGGAGAAACTTCATGGCCTCACCTCTGCTTTAGTGAAGTATTTGTGCTGAGGAAAAGCAAGGTGGGATTTTTTTCATGGGAGACCATAATGCTTAGTGCCAGACTGCTTCATTAAAATATTTGGATTTATAGCCCCTGGTTTCAGGCTGGAAAGGAGCTTCAAACATAGGGATGATGCAGTGGGATCAGGTAAAACTTAATATTTCTCCTCCTTGTGTGTTGGAAGCCCCGGGAGCTGTCACTGACAACCACAGTACTCTATTCTCCCACATTTTTGGAAATAACAGTGAACTGAGAAATTCAGGTTTTGGCCAAGCTTCTAATGAACTCTAATAGCATCATCCTGGGACTGCACTTGACTGCAAAGTGAGATCAGCAAAAGCTGCTGGGAGGGGAAAGATATCAGGGGAGAGGGAAGGAAGGATCCCAACCCCATTGCAGTGGGGCAGGAGAAGAAAATACATCTCCCCTTTGCCATTGCACCTACAGCCTTGCTGTGTATCCGGACTCTTCCTGCCCATGTTCTGAGCCCTAAAGGCTGCATTAATCTGGGCTCTCATGCTCGGCCAGCTCAGAGCAGGTGCTGCCAGCACCCGGTGATGGAGCCGTGCTGTAAAGGAGGTGTCTGCGGGGCAGCACGGGGAACAAGCCGTGTGCCAGGAGCCAAGGGAACTGAGCAGTGTTTGCACAAAGGCAATAACAGGGTTGTTAAATTATGAGAGAGCAGGGGACAGGCCTTGGAGCACTCCTGTGCTGAGCAACCCATTAGGGGAGAGGCTGTGGGATACAGGCATATTTGCCGTATGCTCTGCTGAGACTTGGGTAGAGATAATGCAATTACAGGTGAATTAAAATAAACCCAACTTCCCAGTGACAACCAGCAGCTGCCTGAAACCTCAGAAAACCAGGGACAGGAGGAGGGGTTGTCCCTCCCTCTCTTGTAAAAGGGCTGCAGAGCTTCATGGGGGAGCAATATAGGAAGTCCCAGTCCCAAACATCCTGTAGGATGGAGATGGATGGGGCCAGGAGGAGAGGAGTCGTCCCCGGAGCAAGTGGGTCTTGTCATTCCAAGTCCTTCTGAGCCCTGGAAGGGGGTGATGTGACATCAGGGAGGGTGGGACAGTGCGTTTTCTCCCAGCCATGGGGCTGCCAGTCTGGTTTGGGAGGCAACTGGTGGAGGTAGAGGAGAGATGTCATGGGTGAGGAGGGGGGTTGGAGGGCACACTTCTGCCTTGGCAGGGCTTTGGTTTTTTTCTTTTTTTTTTTTTTTTTCCTAGCACCCCACATTGCTGCCTTGCCTGGGGAGGTGACTAGGAGTGGAGAGCTGGAAGGAGAGGAGCACAATTGGAGCAGGCAGCTGCTCCCCCAGCCAGGGTCCCCCAGGCACTGTGGCAACAGTGGCAAGACGTGGGCATCAGGTGCAGTTTTCTGGCAACAGAGAGGGCTTTTCCTCCAGGAATTAACACAGGAGTGAGGCCAAAACTCTCAAAGCACTGGTCCAAGGAGGCTTGGCTGGGATGTGACATGCAGTCCCCTGCTGTTGGGTTGCTGCTCTGACACATGTGCAATGAGCTGGCCGGTCTCAGCCTACTCCAGCCCAGAAGAGTGGGGCAGCTGACTCTTACAGGGGTGGGCAAGAATTCATTAGAAACTGGGCTCGGTCTCACTCACAAGGAAGCTTGACCCCCAAGATCTGCTCATAGGAGATGGGATTCATGTTTTCCCCCTTTTATTGTCCATTAAACCATAGTGGGGGGCACCTTTTGTGGATGCCCCAAAGAAAGCAATTTCTCTTCCCTCTTCTAAAATGGCCAGATGAGAGAAACTATTTCTTTCATTAAATAAGCAGCTCCATACAGTGGCCTTGACTGCCTTCCCACCCAGAAAGGGCAAACTGGAGGGAGACAGATGTGAGTCAGAGGCAGGGAAAGTGCCTGCCTTCCCTCTCGGGTAGTCAGCCGCGCGGAGGCAGGAACCCTGCCTGCAGCCTGGCTCGTCAAAGCCGCTCTGCTAAGCAGAAGGGGCAGCTCAGTGTGTAAGTTACACACTGCCCCAAGCAGGGCACACATCTGCAAACCGGCGGTGCTCCATGGCCATGGCCCTGCCGCTGCACTGGCCTTGGCCACGTGTCCCTGGCTGCCCGGGCACGCGTGGGAGCGGGGGCTGCAGGCAGCGGGGCAGCGGCTGGAGCTTGTGCTGCACCCTGAGAGAAACTTGCAGAGCTTGGCCAGGAAGAGGGAGGGCTTTGTCCCAAGGCAAGGGGTCTCCAAAGCTTGTCAAGGGCTGGCAGCAGTGAATCAGTCTTGGTGATGACCCCGTGGGAGATGCAGCAGGGAATGTGAATGCAGAGTGCGAGCACAGCTTGGCGGCTGGACCTCAGCTGAGTGCAGGCGCTTCAGCAAGCAGTGATAGTCCTTCCTGGCCCAAAGGTGTTCCATCTCGTCTGTTCCCATCACAGAACCTTCTCTGGAGGCCGTGGGGAGTGCTGTGGGCACTGATGGGTGGGAAGGGTAGGGACTTAAGGTCCAGACCATGCCAGGCTTCACTTTGATCGGTCCAGAGCCAAGTCTATGGCTGGTCAGGCACAAGCCCTTTGCTGCCAGGTTAGAAGTTACCAGCCATGCTGGGAGGATGGTGCAGCTGATGGATGCTTGGTGCCTTCTGTGAAGGTGGTCCACACCATGAAATTCCTCCTCTGTGTCCCACCAAAGGCAGGCCAGGGAAGGAGCTCATCCGTGCGACTAAGCCTGGTGCTTTCCAACCAGAGACAGGTTCTGTCCTGCCTCGGTGGTGCTCAGGGGTGGCCTGGAAAGGTGGATCTGGAGGGAGACCCAGCTGTATGCCATGGGGGGACTGCAGGTGAACCTCCGAGGCTGCTCTACCTTCAGGTCCCAGCTGGAGCTGGGGGGGGTCTATGGTCCTAAGCTGTGTTGGTGTACGTGAGGGGTCCGAGCTTGCATGTTCAGGGCTGTGCACATGCCTGTGTGGAGGAAGAGGAGAAGATTTTGTTTTCCATCTCAATCAGCCTGGTCTCTTTAGCGAGCTCTAACAAAGTGATGGTGGCTTTTCATGCTGCTCTTGATCTCAGGGCCAGTAGCAAAATCCTCCTGGCGGGTCCCTGGGCACCGTTCCCTCCTCTCTCATCCTGTAGCGATGCTGGAAACACTGCAGGCGGTACAAGTAGAGGGCAGGATTAGTGATGCAGAGCCATGAGGAGCCAGGAGGGGAATTGTGCTCTAGGAGCAGGCAGCCCTCCCTGCCCGCTGCCTCTGCACCGAGTCCTGGTCCCGGCAGCCGGAGCGGGCTGGGGACAAGTGCCCATCCTGTGCAGGCAGCCAGCTAGGGGGGCTTTTGTATCAGTGTTTTCCTCTCAGTTGAACAATTCCCATGGTTAGAAGGGGTGCCCCTTGTCAGTAGCATTGCAGCAGTGGGTTTCTGGGGGTAGCAAGGCAAATTAACATGCAGGGGATGCGTCCTGACTGTCACCAAAGTCCTTGGTCACCTTGCAGGAGAGTCCTCCTGACTCCACAGCTCTGCTGTCTCTCCTCTTCACCAGTCCTGCCGAGGCGAGGTTGGGGGCTGTGTCCTGCTATCCTGAGGAGCAGTTCTGTCTCCCCAACTAGTTCCCACCTCCTCGTCCCTGGTATGTTCCAGTTGATTTTGGTGAGGAACTATTCCCTCCATGCTGCAGAACAGAAAAGGATTTTACTGATTTTTTGTTGTTTTTTTTCCCCTCTATTAAGTCTGTGACTAGAACATTGTGGCTTTTAAGTTTATTCCAACTGTTTGATATTTTACATAATCGTATTATTTATGTGACAAGATTAGAAGTACTCTGCATGCTGACAGGCAACCAGCACACACGCAATTTCTTGCCAATCCTTCATGAATTTGCATTGTATTCCTGACTTCTTAGAGCCTGTGCAGATTGTAGCGTTAGGCAGAGAGAGAGGTGTGTAGCGAAACAGAGGGGGAAGGTGGAGAAGACGGGAGACAAGCTGCTTATCCGAGAGCTGTTGGCTCCCTCCTGTCCTTCGAGAGCTTTCGCCCTTCGCAGACTGGGTGCCCAGCGCTTGGTGCCTGTGACACTGGGGCTAATGGAAATACCTGGCCAGGCTTCAAACCCTTGGCCTCTAACAGCAAGTGCTAAGCACACAAAGGTGTTTGGTTTAATATCCCGCTGCTCGCCCATGGGATACTTGATTTATTCTATGCCTGTAAACATTCATTTCACACCTAAACAGGGGCAGGTTCATCACTTCTGCAATCATCATTTATTCATGTCGTGAGGGTTGCAGGAAGCAGAGATAAATGGATTTCCGTGAAATTGGTGCTCCAGGCTGCTCAGGAGCCTCCATCCTTCTCACCGGGCTCCAGAGCAGGGTGGGAAACTTTCCCTCTTCAGCTTCTCCACCCTGGTGTTTTGGCACAACATCCTCCACAGAGCTGTGCTGTGTCTCAGGCCAGGATGTGGTACAGTCTCTGACCCCGGCACCGGCCAGGGGACATGAGGCTCTGTCACTCCCACGTGTCACAAGGTCTCAGCCATGTTCAAGGCACAGCATGTGCAGAGATATCTTGCTGTGGGTCCTTGTTTTGCTGGCTTTCCACTGCTTTGGGGGACCTTTCTTTCCTCTGTATTAAGGCAAGCATTTGCTGACTATCCTTTTTGAGGGGGCAGATAATGTCCACCTTTTTCCAGAGGAAAAATCCCTGCCTTTTGTGCTGCAGGCAGAGGATGCCTGGCTGAGAGGGATTAGTGCTGCATTACACCTCACAGCCAGCCTGGAGGCCTTGGACTTGGGACAGAGGCTGGGACCTAGCTGTGCCTTCCTGTGTCCATCAGGGCTGGAATAAAACCTCCTCAGTGCTTACAGGACATCACACCCCTGATGGGAAAATCCTACATCTGTCTGGCCCTCAGCCAACTGGTGCTCCTCCGGCACACCCCAGGATGGCAGAGCAAACCCCAAGCCACCAGAGATGGATGTGCCCTCCCTAAATAATTCATGGCTCGAGCTTGCGCTTGGCTTCCTTTGTTATCTCGTTACGAATGAAAAAATGAACCAAGATTAAAGAGCTCTGGCTCTGTTTCCAAATTTATGGGCATTTAAAATGTGATGTTTGAGTCTGTTACTCCTCTGAGTGTTGTCAGGCTGATTCAGTGAAGAGCAGCGTGGGCATCATGCTCCCAGCCGGCCTGGGGCACTGCCGTGCTCGGATGTGTCAGATGATGGTGAGCATCCTGACCACCCCCAGGGATGAGTGGATCCAGAGGGCTCACAGCCATGTGGCCACAGGACTTCGTGTAGTCCCCTTGATACCCAGCTTCACCACTGCATCTTCCTGCTCATCATTGCCTCCTCTGTCCCACTGCACCTCCACCCTGCCACCCTTTGTCACTCTGCACCTCTCCTGGATGACACTCCCCACCTCTGAGCATCCCACCTTCCACTCCGGCACTAAGCTCATAAACCTGGCAGAGCTAATTGGCTCTGATTTTGCTCTGCGCTGCAGAGGCTCACCTGGAAGTTACCATTTCTTTCTGTTCAGCCTAGAGGGAGCCGAGAGGTCTAACTTAGATTTAGACCTTGAATTTCTAAATGTCTGAAATTAGGTGAGATGAATCCACAGCTTCTCTGGCACCCTGTCCCCATGATTAATCACTGTCTGAGAGAAAAGCTGGGTTCTCCCCACCTCCTAATTCAGCACCATTTTTTATGGAAGTAAAAGCTTCTGCTGTGTCCAGCTCTGCTGATGCCTGGGGCACCAGTGGGAACCTGGCTGGTTCTGCAGCATCACACCTGCACCAGGAAGACCTTCTGTCCTGGCCTGTGTCCCCAGCAGCACGGCCAGCATACGAGGGGTGGGGGATTCTGCCACTCTGCTCTGCTCAGGGGAGAACCCCCAGCAGTGCTGCCTCCAGCTTTGGGGCCACCAACAGCAGAAGGACGTGGACCTGTTAGAGTGGGGCCAAAGGAGGTCACGGAGATGCTGGAAGGGCTGGAGCCCCTCTGCTGTGAGGACAGGTTGAGAGAGTTGGGGGGGGGTTCGGCCTGGAGAAGAGAAGGCTCTGGGGAGACCTTAGAGCCCCTTCCAGTCCCTAAAAGGACTCCAGGAAAGCTGGGGAGGGACTCTGGATCAGGGAGGGGAGCCATAGGAGGAGGGGGAAGGGTCTTAAGTTGAAAGAGGGGAGACTGAGATGAGATCTCAGGAAGAAATTGTTTGCTGTGAGGGTGGTGAGAGCCTGGCCCAGGTTGCCCAGAGAAGCTGTGGCTGCCCCATCCCTGGAGGGGTTCAAGGTCAGGTTGGAGGGGGCTTGGAGCAACCTGGTCTGGTGGCAGGTGTCCCTGCCCAGGGCAGGGGTTGGCACTGGATGGGCTTTAAGGTCCCTTCCAACCCAAACCATTCTATGATTCTATGATTCCTCTGCAGAACCTGCCAGGTGGTCAGTACAGGCAGGCAGAGTGAGGAGCTTCACCTTGCTTGTGTGGCCTCTGTCCTGGGCCACAAGAGAGCCCGTGTGTCTCAGCTGGGGCTGTGTCAGGAGCGCGCATCCTTCATCAGGCTGCATGACAAGGGATGCCAGCAGCCAGTAAATTTCTGCCCTATGTTGCACAGTTACCTCTGTGCTTGCTGCAGTGTCAGTAGGAACCAAGCAAAGGCAGGTAGCATCATTCATCAAGGACAGCTCTGCCATTGATGTCAACAGATGCTGAGCCAAGATCCTCCCCCTTCCCCCAATCACTTTTTATCCTAAAATTAGCCTTTACTGGGAAGGTTTGTGCTCTCATCCTGCATCGATGTCCATCTGACAGGGGATGAACTGACTCAGAAATAAAGAGCACAGAGCAGACAGGGTGAGAGGAAAATAGCTCTAATGTAAAAATAAATGGTGTCCAGCCACCCACTGTGTCCAGCTGAGCTCCCAGTAGGGTCTCACACGCCTGACACAGAGCAGCAGCTGCCCTTTCATTAGCAGCCTGCTCATTTTCTCTCCCTACAGCTGAATTCCCCTTGAAAAAAAAAAGACACAAAGTGACAGGAAGGAGAAAGAACCCCTGACTCCAGCCCAGGGAGTCCAGAGCAGCCTGGTGGGCTCCTCGCTGTGGGGACACACTGCCTGGATCCTGCTGGAAGCATGGGGAGGTGAGAAGAGCTCTTTGATCCTGCCCTGTCCCAAAGCCCCTGTGAGAAAGGGAAGAAGGGATCACTGTTCTCCTATTCGCCCCATCCACTGCATCTTCAGGTCCCCTCTCTGCTTCCAGGGCTCTGCTGCACAGTTCCTCATCTTTCCACAGACAGGACCATCCTGTTCTTCCCATGGGTTTGAACTGCTATTTTATTCCCTACTCAGTGGATGTCATCTGTGCCCAGGGGACACCAGAGACCTCAACCCTTCAGATCCAGGGCAAAAAGGCTCACCCCAATCCTCCTTCAGAGGCATTGCGAAAGGATTCCTACCTCCTGTGCCCATTCTGCTAGGAGCCGGCAGGACAAGGAGCTGGGAGGACAAAGGGAAGGCTGGAGGAATAAGACTCTGGGTCTCACAGAAGTCTCTTTGTCCTGGGTTTCTGAGGAATTCAGGTGCAGGTTCACATCAGACTGAGTTGGGTGCATGAGAGGTATTAAGCTCCTCCAACAGCATTATATTGTGCTAAGTGTCCTTGAAAATCTGCTCTTTGGGGACTGTTCCACCTGTGGGCAAAGACTTTCCTTCTTTTTCTGGGTGCTGAAGCTCATGCTCAGTTGCCCACATTGTGAGCGAGGCCAGGGAGACATTGCTGGAGAAGCCCTGTTGCTGGAGTATCTTGGCTTTGAACTTCAGACCAGGAGAGCGTGTCTCACTGTGCTGCCCAGACATCAACCAACCCTGACCAAAACCCTCTGCTCCTTCCACATCAGGGCTGCTCCCCTGGATGACTCCACTTCTCTGGAGTCCCCAGACCCAGATTCCCATCTGTGTTCCCTTTGAAGCCCCAGGGAAATGGTCGTCTGGACCTGCAACAACCCGGCTGCATGAGGAGCAGCTTGTGCAAACCTTCCTTGCACTATTGGGGAGTGTTTATTCACATGAACCATCCACAGGCACGGACAGCACTGCTTGCGCTTGCAAGAACTCACATATCTGAGCAAAGGCTGAACAATACAGCCCCTGGAAATGCAGTGAGCAGACGGAAGAAGAGCTTTAAGTCTTTCCAAGGTACTTTGTGGAGATGTAAGAGCTCAAATTTCCTGGTTCTCTCTCTCTCTTCCTGAAAAACCCACAGCAAACCCTGCAACGCAGAGGAGCTAGGCACAATAATCTCGCTTCAGCTCCCCGAAACTAGCCAAGCAGAGGAGAAAAATGATTTAGATGATTTACAGCACTTCGGAAGAGTTGAAAAAAGTGAAGTAAATAATAAATCAAAACCAGCAAAAAGAACAAGAATACATCCATCTTTTATGAGCTCTATTCACTGCTGTATGTACAGTTCAGACATAAAACAAACGCGCCGTGCAAAGTTGCTGCTGCTTCAGAAGTGTCTGTGCCCAGCAGTTTCAGAGCACTTCCAAACTACATAAAAGCAAAGGCAGAGGGAGGCACAGGCGTTGTCTGCTGAGTGCAGGAAACCAGCTCCCATTCTCTGCCTCCTTATCAGCCTTCTGCATAGCCCAGCGTGGGGATGATTTCAGCTGGGAGACAGGGCGCACAAGGAATCCATGATAAAAATTATTTTTTCCAAAAAACCCACATTTTATCTTCAGGGTCCTTGCCCCACTGAAACTGCACCTGATGTGTTCATCAGCTGCAAAGTACCCTCTCACTCTCATCACAAAGTCTCCCAAACTCTGTTGTCTGAAGGCTGCCCAGAGTCCCCCAAAAGGCCCCTTCATCCACCTACAATACGTTCCTGGAACAGGGCTCCTGCAGGCCTGTTTCTCTAATGCTCCATTTGCCAGGCACAGTTGCTGCCTGAGAGGTTGCTGAAGGGTGCGTCCAAACCCTCATCTGAGCATAGGTCACTCCACAGTAGAGCAATGAAAGCCAGACATGGGAGGCAGGTTAGCACAGTAAAAATCATACTGTTTTGAAGGACCAAAACTTCTCCTGAAAACAGAGATCAGCTTCACGAGAACTGCAGAAGAAACAATCACCTATGGCTTCATGTTTGAGTAGCTCCAGATATCCTCTGTACCAGATCTATACCAAATCTTCTCCAGTAGCTGTCCTTGCAGACTGAGTCCAAGCATGGATATCATCTGCTTCAAGGCCCTGGACAGAGGCAAAATTCTCCAAAGACACTGATCCAAGAGACTCCTCCTCTTTAGGGCTGAAGTCTTGCAAGGATGCAGAGGTGTTATTGGTGCACCTCTTACAGCCAACAGAAATTCCATTTGAATCCTAAAGAACCACCTTTCCACCTCCTTCGCCCAAAGGGATGACAGTCCAATGTGATGTGGCCAAGATCAAGACCTAGACAGAGCTTTTCTCAACTGGGGAACAAGAAACATAGAATTGTAGAATGGTGAGAGTTGGAAGGGACTTTAAAGATCATCTCGTTCCAACACTCCCGCCCTGGGCAGGGACACCTCCCACCAGACCAGGCTGCTCAAAGCCCCGTCCAACCTGGCCTTGAACCCCTCTGGGGATGGGGCAGCCACAGCTTCTCTGGGCAACCTGGGCCAGGCTCTCACCACCCTCACAGCAAACAATTTCTTCCCCAGATCTCATCTCAATCTCCCCTCTTTCAGTTTAAAACTGTTACTCCTCATCCTATGACTCCCCTCTCTGATCAAGAGTCCCTCCTCAGCTTTCCTGTAGGCAAGTTCAGCCTTAGTGTGCAGGATGGCTCTCAGGCAGACCTGGGCATCTCCTGGAGGGCCTGAAAGTCTATGCCTGAGCATCCCCCATGGTTTCTTCACCCTGAGGACTGCAGAAATTGGACATCTTTGGCTTTGGCTTTGGTTTTTCTCTTGTGCCTCTAGCTCTCAAGGGAAATAATAGACAGGTTTGAGGCACATCAGCTTTGAGGGACTCTCCCTTGGTCTGTCTCACCCAGTGATGCACAGGCCCTGGTCTGTTCACATCCTGATGGGTTGAGTGCAACAGGACGTTCCCGATCCACGTGGGAGTGACAGGGACCACATGGATGAACTTTGCTGACATCTTCATCAGCTTTGATAAATCGTAGCAGACGTGTCAGGATGGGGCTGGTCACATCTGGGCTTGGTAGCTGCTCACCCACATCAGGGACTGGATGACACAGCCTATTTTATCTTGTTTTAGGCAGGAAATTTGAAAGACCAAGGAGGAAGGAGCCTGAGGTTCTGTCTTCATCCAGGAAGCCCTGGGCCCCCACAGCTGTTTGCGGCGAGGCTGGGTCCAGACGGGCTGAGTCATGAGGCCAGTTTCTGGCTCATCTTAACGTAGAGTTCCTCTCGCATTTCACAGGCATCTGTGGCCTCTCTTGAGCTGGCAAACTCCTTGCAGGGTCACATCCCATCAACTGTTGGCTGTAAATCTGTCTCCTGGATGATGGTGGCTTTTTTTTTCAGGATACTGCAGCAGCCTGGCCCTTTCGTCCCAAAGACAGTTTGCTGCTTTTGTTCACTGGGCAGGTCCCCTGTCCTTTGCTATCAGCCAGCAGTCACAGGCTCTGATCCAGGACACAGGTAGGCTCCCCAAGTAGCAGCTTCCAGCATCACCTTTCTGCTTCTCCAAACTCCCAGTGGAAGAAGCTCTAAATAATCTCTCTCACCACTGACCTTCTAGACTCTAAACCCAACTCCACCTCTTCACGCTCCAGCAGGAGCAGGGTGATTTCTGGAGAGCCCTGAGACACCACACTTCCATCACCACTAACCTCCAACAGCCCTTCTGTGGAAGGATTTTCTTTTCTCAAAAGCAGCAGCTCGTGGAAAGAGTAATTTAACTTCCAGGTCTGTGAAATCAGTGCTCTCCCTGCTCACTGTAACCCACTTCAGCTCCACAAATCCTGTTCTGAGGAAGGAATGGCTGAGAAGGATCTTCTCCACTCCACTAGGAACAGAGCTGGGAGCAAAGATGCTCTGAGCACTGGGAGAAACAGTAAGGGCTGGGTGAAGGGCTCAGCCCAGGGAGCTGGCTGAGGCTGCGCTCAGGATGCTACCACACAGCAAATGGAGACAGTAGGGGCTGAGATGCACATGGGGTGGGGCTAATTTGTCCCCATCACTACAATGGCAATGTCTCTCCTCTTACTGGTTCCTGACATGCACTAGAAAGAGCTCATCCCCTTCTACCAGTACCCTCTGTGAGGAACTGAGCTGCTTCCCCCTGCTGGAGCAGCCAGATTTCCAGTGGAAGCTGTTTGGGGCACACAGCATTGCCCAAGGAGCCAGGATCTCTCATCAGATGATGGAGACCTGCTCAACATTTTCTGCCCCTGGCCTCCTCCAGCTTCAGCACCTTTTGGGGCTTTCTTAGGAAACACAGTTTGCAGATACCCATACTCCCCTGAGCAAGCTCAGGGTCTTGGTGTGGCAGTCAGCAGGGTCCAGCAGAGGCGTCCTGCCCTGGGTCGATGGGCTGCAGCACATTCTTCCCGAACAGCCTTGAAGAGCAGTACGGAACAGCCTGGCAGCTTCCTACAGAACATCGGGACACTGTAGTGCAGAGCGGTGATGGCCAGGAGGAGGTGGAGCATCAACACCGAGGTCTCTGTGAAGAAGGACAGGCTTTCCCCAGAGAGATCCCAGACCCAGGCACTGAGGGTACCCACAGAGCACCATCTTTCTGGGTAGGAATGCAAGACATCCAGGCTCGAGACATGCCACCTCCCTGTGATGGAGCTCCCCCAGTTAACAAGACCTCTCTAAAGCCCTCTGATTTTCCAGCCCTGTTCAGAAGGACATTTCTAATTCAGATATGGAGAAACTGAGGCACAAGTGAGTAATGTCTGTGCAAAGCCTCAGAGTGCCTTGACAGCAGAGCTGGAAAGAGCCACCATCACCTTGGGACCTACCCTGCCCCAGCTCCTGGTGACAAATCTCACAGAGCATCCTCACACCAGGCTTTGGCACATGGGGTCCCTGAATAGTCCCTTGGGGGCCATCAGCCACCTCTCAGGCTGCTTCCCATGATGTCCCAGCACATGCCTGCTGGTTTGCTGGATCACCCCCAGACAGACCCATCAGTTCTGTCCTTCACACGTGGCATGGTGTGTGCAATGGAGAAACAGGGTGGGCCAAAGGGGATGGTGCTGGGCATGGGTTCTGTTCAGCGTTCATTGTGGGCAACCTAATCATCAACAGAAGAGATAAAATAAAGGAGAAAAATGGAGCTTTCTCTCCTTCCCTTACTCCTCCAAAGCAAGCGGTGCTGTGTGCCCTTGGGGTGCCTGGTACCTCCCTTGCAAGCTCAATGCCAGAAGCTGCCTGTGCCCTTGTGGTGCCGGGAGCTGGAAATGTCCCGTCTGAAGCAATCTGCAATGCGTTCTGCTTTTAATTAGAAAGGGCTGCACGCCCACCTGCAAGCCGCTGTAAATCTGGTCTGCGCTGTAAAGAATGTCCTGGATCTAAGTTGTAATTAGAACTTCTATTGACGGCACAAAGCCTCATTTTTCATGTGAAGCTGCTCATTGCTCCCAGTCAAGAAATCAATCTGGGCCTGTTGAAGAGATGGGGCCGTCAGATTTGCAGGATGGATTGATGGTGGAGAATACAGACTCTCTTAACCCCTCTGCTGCCCTGGTTCTCTCTGGGGTGGGAAGGGGCAGAGGGCAGGAGGACCGGTGCCCTCACGGACCCCTGTGTCCTGCTGCAGAAAGGCAGCAAGAGCTCTGCTTTATGTGATGGTGACTTGCACCCTGCCTGTGTTCCCTGTTTGAGCAGAGCGGTACAGGGACAGAGCCTAGCATCCTCCATCTAGCTGGAAGGACAAGAGCACTTAAAAATTATTTCAGCTGTAACACACAGTTACAGGTGGTTGCAGCATCCTACCAGCTGAACTTGTTACCACTATTTCACCAGCCTGGGGCTCGCTGGGAAAAGCAGTGCTGCACATTTGCTTCTTGGGGAGGCTGTCGCTTTGCTCCTCTGAGGATGTTCCTTGTCACAGGACCTTGAGCCAAGTCCAGAGCTGGATCCCCTTGTCCCCGTGCTGGGCTCTGGAGGAGGTGTTGGCTGCTCCTTCTGTCCAGCACGACATGCTCGGGGGCTGCCTTCTGCACACGCTGCTGAGACCATCGTTTTCAGCTGGACCAGTTCTCTTTGCAACAGGAAAAGTCACCAGGTGACAACGTGTGCTTTGCTGGTGCTTTGCCATAATTTAACATATTGCCTGTCCCTGGTGGAGGGGGGATACCAGAGATTTGCAATGCATTTGCCCAAGTTTCTATGCCACTGCGGAGTGATTAGGCTTGTGCATACTTAATTACAGCATATTACCAACCCCTGCTAGAGCAGGGATGGCCCAGCAGTCAGCTGGGGACCTCACGGTGGAGAGAGAAGAAAGTATCATTCAGGACAGCCATGTCAGCTTCTTTCTCAGCCTACATCCACGGATCTACACCTTCTTTTCCAACAGCTGACACAATGTCTGCTTTTTGGCTCCATGCTGGCCCTACTGGCAACCAGTGCAAGCCTTCAGACCTTCCTCAGCACCACTGCTGGGCTGAGGCCAGTATAAAGGGCTTCTAGTTGTCCATGGCAGCCTGAACTCTGTCAGTGCTCTGTTGTGCTTTCTAATAAAGCTTCTTGAGTACCACCGCTCTCTTCTTCTTGTTCTTTGGCAAGAAAAGCAGTGTCCTGTTGAGGCATCCCTTCCCCATGGACCCCCAAAGGTCTTGCAGAGGAGCGCAGAGCGGGGAACCTCTCTGCTGACCATTCCACCATGGCTTCAATGCCCCACCTGGGATTAGTGCTAAGGGTATTCAGCGAATCCCTCCCTGCCAGGACTCCCTGCTGCACAAATAGCAGCAGCAGAGCTGGGTCTTGCCCCTCACTCTCTTGCTGGGACATGGGAAATCGTGGCACCTATTGGGTTCATCAGGGCTGTGGTGGTGACTGAGAAGCGGGGCAGGGACTGCAGGAAGGTGGCAGATGTGTGTGCACACTCTTCCCTGGCAGCGGGATGCTTCTGGTTGTCATAGTTTTTCAGTCACTGCCCCACCTCCACTCGTGCTTTTAATGATCCTCTTGAAAGTACTGGCATTTGTGTGCCCATGGGTGTGCACACCCCTGTGCTTGCACGAGTGATGCCTTTCTGTGTGGGGACACCACCGTCTGGACTTTATCCGTGTTTCAGCGCCAACAACCATCCTGGTGTGTCTCTGGGGGTGGGATGTGTCAGCCCACATCTGGCTGCATCTGTCTTCACTCCAGTTGTACATGAGGGCTGTGTCTCGCCTGCAGGCTGGGAGGTTGATCCTCTTCTGTGTCCCCAACCCTGCCCGCTTCCCCTGTCACAATTCCAGGTGCCTGGCATTTGCTGCTGGAATGAAAAGTGGACCCATCAAAGGCTTGGGCAGAGACTGGAGGAGAAGGTGATCTCTGCCACCATCTACTGAGAAATCAGAGGCACACCTTTGGTCGTTGGGTGGCACAGAAGGACTGATCTTACCAGCTGCTCAACAGAGAGCCACAGTAATTCATATGTCTGACGAAAGAGTTCACCACTTTCCTGTCCCAGTTGGCTCCCATGGGACCTGGAGCTGTAAGGTTAACACACAAACGGGAAAAGTGGAGAGTTTTTATCTTGAAGGAAGGTCCCTGACTCTTTACAAGGGCTGTGTTCACACATGTCCTGTGTTCACACATACACCCATCTGTAATGTGAGTGTAGACACCAGGGGCCTCTGATAGCAAACCTCTGTCCCTGCCAGCCCTGGTGCCAGGAGGTTGCAGCCAGGGAGAGGGCAGAAGAGTGGTGAGAAGGGGAGGGTTAGTGTGGCAGGCACTGGACAAGGGTCTCTGCTCACAGGAGGAAACTCCTGCCTGATTCACTGTTGCCCTCTTTGACCACATGCTCTGCCATTGACTTGCACTCTCCATGCCTGTTGTTTCTGCTTTTGCAAATATCCCAAGGGAAGTGCAGCTGGGGACTGGGGATCTACTGCAGAAAGGAGCTGGTCAAACCCTCTCTACTGTTAGGAGCTCGCTGCTGAGGTGCTCTGCAGGTACAGCACCATGCACCGGGCACAGATGACTGCCCTGCCTCCCAGCTGGCTGTTCCCATCTCTTCCCTCTGATCTCCAAGGACATCATCTTCTCAACGCCAAAACACTCTACAGAGATGACAGGACTCTAGCTCAGGGGCCTCAGTAGCCAAAGACAGCAGCTGGGTGGCCTCTCCTTCTTTGGGGACTGCAGCAATCGCTCTGTGGAATGCCTAAACTCTTGTCTATTTAGGGAAAGGAGTGGTTTTCCTTTTTTTGTCCTCTAAGTTTCTGCCCTATCTGCTTAACCCAAGAGCTCCCTGGGCTTCTCTGGTCCATCTCCATTCAGCATCATGTTCACATGCATGGAAGCACAACACTCCAGCTTGATGTCCCATGTGCCACTAGAAATGACACAGGACGGAGGAGAAGGATGAGCAGGAGCTCTGGAAAGCTGAAAAACAGGAATCACCACCCAAAATTCCCATTTGTTGGAAAGATGCCATGCACCCTGTTGCTGCCCTCGTCTTTCTCCCTATTAATAATGGTGATGGTGGTAGGTCTTTCCACCCTCTGTGTCCTCACCACTTGTGGCTCTTCCTTGTGAGCTGAGGACCCCAGACCTGTAGGGAAGCCCCAGCCTGGCTCCAAGCTTGTGGTGGACTCTGTTCACTGAGAGAGAAGTCCCTGGGGCACCCAGACCTTCTCCCATGATCTTCTCCCATGTTCTTTCTGGTTGTTTTTTGGGGTTGATTCTCCCCTAGGGTCGACAGTGGTGGGTCACAACCACAACCCTCATTTTTTCTGGTGTCCTGGTCAGAGGGCAACGTCCCCAAATGCCTTCCCATTATCACACTTCACTCATCGGGGTACACCCACGTTCCTGGCACTGCCAGTCCCACGGGGGATGGTTTGGCTGCCGGCTCCTAACGAGGGGCACCACCCATCAGACAACAGCCTGGCTGCTGCCAGCTCCACATGGCTGTGTTGGATTTAGGCAGGGATTCAGGGGTGCAGGCTTCTCTCCCACCCCATGCTGGTTGTCAGAGGATGCTGGACAACATCTTCCAGATAGTAGTCCACAGGGAGGCAGGAGGCCAGGTGGTATTTTCGGAAGCTGCACTTCCTGGGGACTCCTGAGGATGGTTTCATTGTTGTATAAATATAGAATACTGAAAATCTGGAGAAAACCTCCCCAACAGAGGAAGCTGTAAAGAAGGTGATGTGTACTAATCAGAGCTGATGTAAAGCTGCCAAGACCCAAGTTAAGCCCGCAGTGGATTTGGGTTCACACTGGAGATAAGGAGGCAGCTCTTGGAGAGCTGGCCTCTGGAGCCGCTTCAGATTAACCTGGATTTTCAACATCATTTCATGCTATTCCAGTCCACAAATCGTGGCGGTTCTGCCAGTGAATGCTGGGGTGGACCACAGAGCCCCAGAGACACATGCGTCTCTGCCACCCTTCAGCCACCCCTGTCCTGGCTTTCCCAGCACCGAGTCCCTGTGCCACGAGCTGGTGCTGCTCTACCAAGCCATGGTGTCTTTTCCCTCCTGCTCTTGTGGAAGAAACAGGATGGATAAGGCAGGTGAGACTAGGGCGATCTCCAAGCTATAAGCCTCAAGGAAGGACGAGAACCCCATTCACATCCCCAGCCTCCATGGCTGCATGTGAAGGGCTTTACAGCATCACTCCCACCCCTGCATCCCTCCACAGCCCAGTCCCTGCCGTCACCTCTGCTGTGCAACAGAAGGGCTGGCCTTGACTCTGCTAATCTATCCCCTGTGGAGAAGCAAAGCCTGTGGCAGCTTTCCCACCTCCTGGCACCACCAGAGAGATGAGGTCCCACATGGGTAGATGCCTGTGCACCTGGCATAAACCCCAGCCCTGACGTGCTCCCTCCTGGCTGCCTGGCTACAGCACCCCATAGCCACGGCACTTCTGGGGCTGCTGGAGGTGTCACGCCGGGGCTGGGACTGGGGTGAGACTGTCTCTAATTGGCAAGCTGGCACAAGATGCCTGCCTTATGAATTCCCACCTTGGCTCCCAGCTGTGCAGAAAAAGCAGATTAGTCATCCTTTCCCCCAGTGCCGAGCTGGCTCCGGGCTCCCACACACTGCTGCTAATGCATTGGCTCCACTCAGGCAGGCTGGGAAATCCTGATTCTGCAGCCTTTAGGGAGCTGAGAGCTGTGTGAACTGTGAGGTGTGTGTGATACAACACCCACGTTGGAGATGTCCCCTGGCTTTGGCCTTTCTCCCCAGCTTTGTGTCATGACATGAAATATGATATGAACCCGAAGAGCAAGGCAGGGGTACATGGAGCTGTGAAAGGGGAAACAGGAGCAGAAACAGGCTGGAGAGTGTCATGGGGGAGAGGAGGGTCCCCACATCCCAACTATTTCTGGATGCCAGTGAGAGTGGGCTGCCTTTCCCTTGCATCCCTGTGTGGGTACCACTCTGGAGCGGGGGTTACTGCATGTCTCTGGAAGGAGCACCCTCCCCTCTCCACACACCCCCCCGCCCTTCCCCCACAAAAAGTAGCCTCAGCTACTGCCTAGCTACTAAAGAATTTCCCGGCCATAAGTGTAGGGCCTCTTTGCCCAGGCCACCTCCCAGGGCTGGAGCAAGCCATCGCTGCCAGAGTGACACCCTGCAGCCAAAGACACCAGGCAAACACCTTGCTCCTGTCCCGCTCTGGGGCTGGGAGATGCCCTTCCCTCCTCCACCCTCTTGCCGAGGAGACCCAAAGGAAGGAGGCACACTTAAAGCTGTTGGAAAGGGGAAGACAGAAGCCCAGCAAGGCCAGGCAGTTGTAGGGCATGGGGACGGGAATGGCATCCATAGGTTGCACCCTGCTTCAGCTCCCATGTCCTGGTCCAAAGGCACATGGACATGAGAAGGACTCTGTCTGTCAGGGAGCAATGCGTAAGAGTGACCGTGCCACAGCAGAGTGTGTCCCTGGACCACTGTAACAGGATGGTTCTTGCTGTGACAGACGACATGCTGCAAAACCACCTTAAAATAGACTCTAGGAGGGCTTCATCTCAAAGCCTATTATCTGCACTGAATGCCAGATTATCGAGCAAAGCCCTCCTTGGGCTTTGAAAATGCTCTGCTAAGGAGGGATAATCATGTCATTGAGGCCCTCCAGGAGCCACCATGGAGGAGTTGGGGACAGCAGTGACCTCAGCAGATGCTTTATGTAAGGAGGATCAGGGGAGAGGGGACACGGCGCCTCGGTTCAAAGGTTACTTTTCATGGCCACCTTCACCAAGGATCTTCTAATTTTCCTCATCCTGAGCAGCTACCAGAGCTGTGCCTGGGCTGGGAACATCCCCCAGCATCTCCCACCCTCCCTCCCAGCTCCACAAAGTGCCACTGATCTGGCAGCACTAAGGCAGGATGGGCATCGCCAGGGCAGGACATGTACCCAGCAGGTAGAATCGCAGCAATCCCCCATGGCACATCTTTCCTGCATGCAGAAGAGACAGAAGATGAAATGCCCCCCTTCAGCAATCCCAGGCAGACTCCCAGGTCTCCCACTGCATGCCCGAGCAGCTCAGAGCTGCCCTCCCCTTCAGCCCCTGGCTCTGGGGGCTGCAGCCTCCCCTCATCACCGCTGGCAGGGGACCAGCCTTCTCCACGTGCTGCTTGGCCACAGCACTTTCACTCCCACCACCAGTCGATTTTCAAGTCCATTAGGGGAAGGAGAAAGCAGCATGGCTCCCGCTGCACTCTTCTTCCCCATCTTCCCCCAGGTTCCTCGTGCCAGACTCAGGCTGACATGTTTAGCCTGGTCGTAACATCAGCACATTTCCTTAATGCTGGGGAATAAGCAGAGCAATGACTTTTGGGCAGGTGGCTTTATTTCAAGTGCAGGAGATCCCCGCAGTCAGATGGCATAAGCTGTGAGCAAGTGAGACGAGCTTCCACTGGGTCCTCGCTAAAACCATTACTCATAACGTGAACCTAATCATGGGATATTCCTGGGCTTTTTGGATTAGGTCTCCCTGCCACATCAGAAGCGCATGGTGGGATTTACTAGATGCTTTACAGGTTGTGAGGAGGAAAAGAAGAAGCCTTTGCTCTTTATGGGGCAGCTTTTATGCTCTGCAGTTTCTGCACCACATTTTTACTGCCTGCAATCCTAAACCCCATCAATCCAGAGCGAGCACCAAGGGAAAGGCTGAGGGGCTTGATAGAAACAGGCAGCGAGCAGCAGGCAGCAGGCTGCTGTGCACCAGGGGCTGGGAGGCTGGGAAAGGGGGGTTCACTGGGATAGGGGGAGCTTGAGGGGCGAGGGATTCCCAGCTGGAGATTTCGCCCCCCCCACCCCCAGCACATCTGCATTGCTGCTCTGCTGCTGCCTCGAATCAGGGCTGGGTGTGCAGCACCAGCAGTGCTGCATCTTTCTGTCTTGAAGAGGGAACAGGGTGTCCCAGCCCGGAGAAGAGCGAGAGAGAGTTTGTAGGGAGGATGTGGAGACCCAGATTGGCTCCTTCTGCTACCCCTAGTCCCACCATACATAGCTGGGCACCTCTTTAGCGCAGCTTTTCAGGCCTCTGTCACAGGCAAAGCTGTCAGCCAGGCAGTGGAGTTTTTGCTGTCCCTGCCTGGCTGCTACCACAGGCGATTGCATGCCTGTGCCTGGAGCCTGCTCTGTGAATGACAGGAGGAACCCAAAGTCCAACTGCTGACACTTAGGGAGGTCCCCAGAGAAGTGCTTTGAACAGTAAGTGACTCCACATCAGGGCGTTTGGAAGGGAGGAGTACTGCTTTTCATTGCCACTCATCAATGATTGATTGCATGTATTGCAGTGAAGTCTGGGGACGTGGCCAGAGCAAGGTCTCCTGGGGGAGGTACTGTGCAGGCACTGTGCTGTGGTCAATCCCTATCCCAAGGGAATTGTCCCCAGTTAAAATCCCTGTTTCGCCATCCGGGTGTATTCCCCGTGCCTTTCTATAGCCTTAGCTGTGGGCAGCAGATGGTTCCGTGCACATCATAACATGTTACTTCTCAGATCAGATAATTTGCTCTGCAACCTCGATGCACATATCTTACAATATTTTGTCACCCTTTATCACTGCAATTTCATTGCTATCGTGGCCTAGTGAATCATTATTGATAGACCCTTAATATCAGTGCTATTCCTTCACAGGAATGTCTTTTTAATGAATTTTCTTCTCACCCGGCAGTACAGCTGCACTCCGATATGTTTCAAGGGCTAGGGCTGTAGCTGTTAAGCCAAATACATCCCACATGGTGTAGAGGTGACTGTGCCGAGCTGCCCTGTGCTTTATTATCCGACACAGCCTGTGATTCCCACAGTCAGTGCCTACGATGGACACACTCATGGTACTCAGCAACTCTCACGTCTGGGGATGCCTGAGTTTCCACTGCAGCTCCACACCAGTGCAGCTTTGGCTGTCGGAGGGTTTTCTTTGAAGTGTTTTCATGCTCTGTTTTCCTTTCCAGAGGATGTTCAAACTCCAGGACTTTCAATCTGCAGTTCATTCCTTTCACACACGTATTTTCTGGTGTTACCCCTGAAATATCTCTGCAGGTGCAAAAAACACCACTGCCTGATTGACTGAGCCACCTTGACCAGGCAACCACACTCACCCAGGAAGGCAAAGGGAGAGGCAGAACCAGCTACAGCCACATATCTGACCTGAAGCTGTTGAAGTGATGGATGGCTCAGTCAAGAAAAGGAGTTTTAGGCACGTGCTTTGCTGGGGCAGCAGTTCTTTGGACATGTCTGTGGAGATGTCCCCTCTGCAGCAGTCAAGGGACCCTTCCCGCGCCCTCTGCAGCCCTGGGTCTACATTATGTGCTGCCAGCGAGCAAAGAGGGCAGCTGGTCTGCATGTATAATTCCTGGCCTGGTTTCAACTCCAGTATAAGCCAAGCTCATCCTCCTGGCGGCTCTGCCCTGAGCCCCTGGCTCAGAAGGCAGGGTGCTTAGCCCTATCTGTCTCACAGTTTGTAAAGTGGCTGTCACTCTGAAACAGTGACAGCTCGACAGGCTGGATGCACACAGCTCAGGAGAGCAGGGCTGGGGGCTGGAACACAGTGACAGCTCTGGAAATCAGAGGGTTTGGCGGCAGTCAGTCCCTGGCAGAGCCAGGTGTCAGGTCTGTGACTTTCCCTATGGTGGGACCTCCTGAGCCCAGCTCGGTATTTCTTCTTTTGCAGTGCAGACTTGTCTCAGCGCAGAGCAAAGCAGTTGCTCCTTCTGTCGTATTTGCTCATAGAGAAGTCAGTGAAATGGGTGAGAAGTCACTGGGATGCATTAAAAAGAGTGTGGCCAGCAGGTCGAGGGAGGTCATCCTCCCCTTCTGCTCTGCCCTGCCCTGGTGAGGCCACATCTGGAGCACTGGGACCAGTTCTGGCCTCCCCAGTTCAAGAAGGACAGGGAACTGCTGGAGAGGGTACAGTGGAGGCTACAAAGATGCTCAGGGCCTGGAACATCTCTGTGCTGAGGAAAGGCTGAGAGCCCTGGGGCTGTTCAGCTGGAGAAGAGCAGACTGAGAGGGATCTCATCAATGCTGAGTGATAGCTAAAGGGTGGGGAAAGAGGATGGGGCCAGACTCTTCTCAGTGGTGCCCATGGACAGGACAAGGGGCAACGGGCAACAAACTGGAACATGGGAAAATTCCATCTGACCATGAGGAAAAACTTTTTTCCTGTGTGGGTGGCAGAGCCCTGGAACAGGCTACCCAGAGAGGGTGTGGAGTCTCCTTCCCTGGAGACATTCAAACCCCACGTGGACACGATCCTGTGCGACCTGCTCTGGGTGACCCCGCTTTGGCAGGGGGTTAGACTGCATGATCTCCAGAGGTCCCTTCCAACCCCAGCAATCCTGTAATTCTGTGGTTCTGTGAAGTGCCTGGCTCCATTTGTCTGCTTTGTGGAAATGGTTGAGGGACACGGGGAGGGATGAAGCACAGGGTCCATCCTCGCCGACCAAGTGGAGACTTCAGCAACTGCGTGGCACTGGAATGAGCCATTGTGTTGCTTAAAGGGTTGTGCTATGGTGCAGGAATCAATGCGAGCAGCAACATGACCTCCTTGGAGCTCAGCCGTGGTGCCAGGAATAAAGGGAGCCAAGAAAGCAGGCTGAATGGGTGAGCAAAGTCAAGAGCCCCTCAGAGCCGAAGCCCTGCAGAAAGGTGGAGGGCAGCTGGACAAGGTTAAACAGTGCTCTGCTCTGTCTGCCGGCCAAAAGGGAGGCTCTTGGGAGGTAACCCTATTTTCCCACAATAGCTGGCTCTGAAGCACTTGGTGGTTTTAATAGTGTTCGGTGAACTCAAGCAGAGGAGATGGTGAAACCACAGCACCAGCTCCTGCAGAGAGCTGCACTTCACTTGATAATGAACCTCTGAAAGAGATGTTTGTCACAAAGAACACAAAAAGGAGGTGAATGCAGAGAGGAGCCTGTGACTAACCCAGCCTGAGTTCCGCAATTTCGGAGATGGTAAATGGGTCTTCAATGGGATGCAATGGGGAGCTGGGACACAGCGCGGGGACAGACCACTCCAGACACAGAATGAGCTCTTGAGAAATCCGTTTGAGTTCACTGAGGAGAGCAAACCAGCCAGCGCAGAGCAGTGTGACCAGGGGACACGTGGTGCTCAGGCAGGGAGGTCGTGGCAAGAGTCCAGGACACACCGGGGACCTGGAGCTGCTGGGCCTGTGTGAGACAGGGTGGAAGGTGTCATCCGCACAGGTGTGTGGTCCAGGGCTGTCCCCAGACTCCCCTCACCCACAGCAGAGGCCAAGGTGGGCTCAGTGCTCTGCTCAGCCCTGCACAGGCAGGCAGATAGACAGAGTGAGGACACTCACAAAATACCATGGGGAAAAAAAAAAAAAAAAAAGAAGACTCAATTATTCTCATGCATATAGACACAAATTAATTAACTGAGTGTGTCACAGGGGGATGTTTCCCATGACCTGCAGAGAAGAGTTTCGGGGAGAAATGGCTGATGATTAATGCTCTTCTGTTCATGCTGCATCCACAGGATCCTGGGGAGGGCTGTTTGGAAAAGAGAAGACTTTATACAACTTCAGTGTGTCTGGTGGAAGACACTGTGTATTTAGGCAATTGTTTGCTGCTAGTTTTTGCAACCATTTCTCAACTATTTCTGATGGCACCGAGGTTGGCATAACTGATGTTTTCATCTGTGGAGAAATGGCAGAAAGTGTGACCAGAATGTGGAGAAGTTTTGGAGTCAGAGAAAATCCAGCTACCGGCTGAGCAAGCCAAACTGCCAGCTCCTGCTCTGCGAAATAACCTGTCTGGAAATAAATTAACACCACAGAGGATGCGGGAAGGTGATAGCTGGGTTAATCCCCTCACCACTGTGTTTACGTGGTGGTTTAAAGAGTTGAAAAATCAACACAGCTAATTGATACTTCACACACCCGCAGTACTGTAATGATGAATGTAAAAAAGGGTTGTCTCCACTTGCTTTTAAAGGGAGTATCAGGGCAGTTCACTTACCACCAGGCAGCCAGTCAGGAGTCCAGCAGCTCGTGTGTTGCAGAATGAACAAAAGAAAAGATGTGAATACACCACAGCAGAAATGAAGTTCATGGCCATGGTAACTGGTATTAAAAATTTCATATTTAATCATCATGAGTGGTGTCAGCTGAAAGCAGGGATTGCTAGAGGATGGTGTCAAACTCCCCACACACAGAATGCACAGATTCTTTTTTTATTTCATCTACAAAATGCAAGATTTATAAACTGAATGCTCACCTGCATGGCGACAACCATTGGCTGTGGGGATCTTCCAGAGCATTAGGCAGAGCTCAGGGGAGCAAAGGCCAGGGATGGGTTCTGTACATGTCACTTTGATAAGAAAAAATCTGTCTGCTCTCCCCAAAACACGGGCTCTGACTGACAGTGCTGCCGCTTTGGATGAGACCCTGGAAACAGGTCTTCAGCTGCTGCTGAGGGGCTCGTACAGCATGTTCCCACCTCCTGGTCCCAGCACAGGAAAAGTTCTTAGTTAATAGTTTGGGTTCTGTGTAACAATTACATGAAAGTAATTTTTTAAATTAAAACATCTGAGAGAAAGGACCAGATTGTATTACACTGGTCTCAAATGAACAGTGTCACTGAGAAGGGTGAGATGGCTTGTGCCAAAATTCTATGTGGGTTTGGTGAAAAGGAAAAAACAAGACTTTGGAGAAAATGATTGGAAAAACCTCCAGCACTTGTTCATTCTTGCTTTCCTGGGGTCAGATTTACCAAGTGACACAGTTGCTAGAGAGATAACTGTGCCCAACCAGCCCATCCTTCCTAGGCAAGGTGTACCTGAATGAATGCTGTCCTACAATGGCATTATCAGACATGGCTTTAACCAGTGCAAAATGAAACCTGAGTAAGGCCATGTCACTGCACACTGGATGATGCAGTGCAGTGGGTCCGTATCAAATAGTGCCAAAATTGAAACTAGCTCCTGAATCTAAGTGTGGTGTCAGGCTCTGATCCATTCTTAACTCTGTTAAATTACAGAACAGCACCAACGAAGCATATGTTGTCACCTGCTGACATTTTATTTAACAGATATATGAAAACAAGGATGCCTTCAGTGTTGGAAGCTGCTGTCAGAGTCACTGGGGACCTGGGGATGCATAAAGAGACAGACAAGGCAAAACAAACAGCTCAATCTGCCTCGCAGCCCCGGGAGCCGGCGGTGCTCTGGGAGAGCGCTGCTGTGCTTGGTGCAGCCAGGAGCCGGCTCCCCGGGCAGACCCTGCCCTGGCCACAGCACCCGGGCTGACAGACCTCAGAGCAGAGCATTTCCGTGCCTGGAAAAGATGTCCTTGAAAGCCCATGTTGGTCTGAGCTTTCTCCTGCCCTGTTGCAATCAGCAGAGAAGAGACGGTACCTCCAGAGCATCTCCATCAGATGCTGGAGGGACAGGTAGCTTTTTGGAGTCCTGGTGTCTCCACTGTCTGTAGAGAGGAAGTCAGCTTCATTTCTGACTTTGAAATCTAACGTAGACATCCACGCTGAGGGAGGGGAAACCTCCTCCATGGAGGATGTGCAGCAGCACGAAGGACTAATTACACTGGAGATTACCTGCGGGAAGGTAGTAGGCAGTAGGTGAGAGGGTGAGTTTGTGCTCACCACAACCTGAATCCACACCTCTCAGAGACAGTGGTGACAACGTGCATCTCTGCGTGACCTGCCTCTTCCTGACCTCACCTGCCTTCCATCTCCCCTCTGGACCCTCCCTTCAGCAGCACATTCCTGTTCCACATGGGATGCACGTTCACAGTGCGACAGCCCCTTCCTCCGCCCAGTAACCTCCTGCACCCAGCTCTGGTTCCTCAGTCCCATCCACTGGGAAAATGCAGTGTCCTCCTCTGTGTCCTTCCGGACACCTTTCCCTCCACTTAACCTCAAATCCTGGTGCCAGGACCCTCCCCCAGGCTCAGGGGTGGATGTGGCAGAGGCAATGCCCCACTGGCCTGACCCTGGAGGATTTGCTGTGTTAATCAGCAGTGCTTTTGAGCACAGAACAAAACCAAAAGTAAATATTTTCAAAGGTCTTATGTGTATTAGGGGCCTTTACCAATAGCTAGCTGTGGGCAGCCATGTGGCTTCTTTTGGCTGAATAGTTTATTCACCAGAAAAAAAAAAAAAAAAAGAAAAAGATATTTTGCTGTGACTGAATCTGTTTTTGAAATTCCGTAAAGTAACAGAAAAGTTGAATCATTTTAGCAATAGGAAATTCTAAAAAGTAATGAGGTTTTGATTTTCCATTTTAAATCCTAGTGTTTTCTGCTCAAAATCATTCACATTTGATAAAAAGAAAAGGTAAATAAGCTTACCGTTTCACAGCAAAAGAAGTGTTTGGTCAACCAGTTTGTCATACCCTCAGTAATTCTTAATTCCTTTTTCAGTTTAACTAATGAAGTGAAGAATCAATTACTCTCACAGCTTCCAATCTGCAAAGATATAAAGGTAATCTGGGGCCAGATTCACAGAAGTATTATTGTGCCTGACACTGTAGAGAGGCACTTGACAGAAACCACCAAATGTGTTTTGCAGATGTATTGTTTTGCACTTTTCCAAAGACACATTAAAAGTCTGCAAGACTCATGCTCAGACAAGGCCAGGTCCTTCCAGAAAATGGGACGTACGCTCTTAGTTAGACTGAGGACCTCTGGAAATCTTATGGTGGGCCACACTGCCAACTGTCCCTAACTACATGTAGAAAAATCTCTTTTAGGTGCTATTTGCTGTAACCAGAAAGCGACCAGCTTCAATCCAGGTTCAGTGAGAGATCGGGTTCTTGTCCCCTTGATGCTGAGATCTCTGCTGCTCTCCACACATGGTGCTGCTGTGAATTGGGGTACAGGATGGGGCCTCAGACTTCATACTGGGCCGTGAGAAATCACAGCTTACCAGAGTACAGAGCTGGAGGAGCTCACTGGTGTTCTGGAGCATTGCGTAGACTTCATTGGTATCAATATGCAGCATTGCATGGATTTCACTCGCAGCTTTTAGTTTAGCACCTGGTTACAGGCTCCTCTGTCTACATCTAGAAATGAGGAAGGTGCATTTCTTCCTAACGTAAAGGCATCCATTCGTTATCATCAGGGAAACCTCTTCCAGAAAGTCAAAATCAAACAATGTTTTTGGCATGGTGGATGTCACACTTGGGTTTGGATTCAGTGTCATTTCCCTGCTTGTGTGTTCCGAGTAGCTCTGTGGGAGCCTCCTCCGTAAATCAGAGCAGGTACATGGAGCAGGAGGGCAGGCGGCCAAATGGGAACTGCTCGACTGGTGCAAATCTGGGCAGGTAACGCAGGTAGGTAACACGTGTTTAACTGCAATGTAGAGAAATGTCATCGGGAGCAGGAATGAGTGAGAACATGATGGATCAGCGGAAAAGCAGATGGAGGTATGAACTCAGACCTTGGTTCTCTAGGCCACCCTCTGACAAGCTCTTCCAAGAGGTTCAGATGTTCTGCAGGGAGCATCACACAGCCACCCTCACCCAACCATGTCCACACCTGAGCCCTTTGCACAATTTTCACACCAGTTTGGAGCTGTGGTTCCCAGGGGTTCAGTGACCTGTGCTCTGCTGACCTGCCCTTCTGAGCCCAGCCTGAGCCTGAGACCTGCAGCACAGACCCAGGGGAGGGGGGTTGCCCTGGGGGAATGTGGGGTCCCTGCAGAGGCTGGACATCCTGGGAAGTAAAACATAAACCCTGCCTATGGGATGCTGAAGTCAGTTCACAGAAGTTTGGCAAAGCAAATACAGGTTGTGGTGTTTGCCCCATGGGCAGAAACAACCCTGCTCAGATTCTGGCTACCGTAGAAACCACCAAGAAGAGCTCAACCCTTGACTAGCCCTCACGAGCCTTAGGGGAGACTCCACAGGTTATCCAACTGCTGGTGCTATACCACCTGGAGGCACTGAGAGGGATAAACCCACCTGCCACCTCTGTCCCCATGTCCCTATCCATCTTGTCCTTGTCCCATACCTTGGGGTCTCCAGGGCAGGAGGCTTGGCTGGGGCGACGGCTCTCCCCATGGAGCCTGTCAGGGCTTGTTACAGCTGCCAAAAAGATCATTGCTAACCGTGCCCCTGGTGACATTTGTGCCCGTGTGTCGTTGCAGTCTCCTAAATGAAGCTGTAAAGGGGAATGGATGAGGGATGAGAAGGAGATTGCCTCCAGCCTCTGCTCCCTGCCTCTTCCCCAGCGGGTGTGATGGATGGCAGGAACGGGGAGCGGAGGCTGAGTCAGCTCCCAGGTGACCTTCGCAGAATCCCTCCTGGTCCCCGGCTCCCTCACTGTTGCGCGGGGCCACTGAGCCCGGGCAGATTGATGGCAGCTCACGCTCAATTTCTCTGATGCACTTTTGCTGAGAGACACTCGTACATCTTCCCCATGTCGTCTCTCCATATCTGAGGTCAGGCTTTCAACAGGCAAGAAATGTTCCGAAATAAATCACCGCTATCCCTCACCCAGGGCTCTGCTAGATTCAGGGGAGTGGGGCAAGGAGGAGAGTAAGCTGGAGAGCTGGCATGGGGGGACAGCATGGGCAAACCTGCACGTGGGTCCAAGTGCATTCATTAGGTGGGCTTTCTGCCTTGAGGGTGAGCTCACTGCAGGTAGCAAAGGTGTTGCTCCCCTAGGATTTCTCCAGTCTCCCTGTGTTTTTCTCCCTGCATTTCTTGCACTGGGGCTCAGCATTGCTCAGCTGGGGACCCGCTTGTTCAGCACACCTCTGCACGCATGGAGCATATTGAAAAGGAGATGGGGTACACCACATCCTTCCCTGTGGCAGTAGGAAAAGGTATAGAATCAAAGAATCATAAAATGGTCTATGTTGGAAGGGACCTTTAAGATCATCGAGTCCAACCATGAACCTAACCCTGCCAAAGCCAAAGCTAAACCATGTCCCTAAACCACATCACCCATCCCTTGGGGTGGCCTGAAGCAGTCACAGAGGCAGGGTTTGCCCCATGGCTCCTTCCCTTTCTCATGCCAATGGGTCTGAATCTGCCCTGGACTACAGCCTGTGTCCCCAGAGCTCCAGTTTGGGGCACTCTTTGATGCTCCTAATCCCTGAGACTGTGCAGGTGTTGGCGGGTTGATGGGAGCACTCACCCCGCAGTTCCCTACTGCCCAGGGCTTCTGCTGAGGGACATCAACACCTCCAGGAGCTGAGGGAAGGGGTAAGAACCTCACAGCAGTGAATCAGGGAACTTTGCTGCTGTTCTGAGGTCCTGGAGAGCTTGCACACAGACAGACACATCTGGCCCTACAGCTCCATCCCCTCACCTTGCTGCCTCAGCCCTAGCCTTGCTCACACACTGGGGCCAGACAAGGAGCCAAGAAGCTTTAAAGAAACCCAAGAAATGTGTCAGTTTTCTCTGCACTGCAGTTCTGTTCCTTCCCAGCTTGATAATTATTTAGAAATGGGGAGAAAAAATAAATAAATGGCCTTTGCTTTGCTCCAGGACCTGTGGGAGAGCCTTGAGGCTGCAAATACAGGCAGCTGTGTGCCCCCTCCTCTAGCTTCAGTGCTGCTGGGAGAAGTTGTCCTTAACTGACCTGGTCCTAATACTTAATCTTACCCCCTCACACTGGGAATTGAGGTGCTAATGAAGGAAAGGTGCGATTACTCTGTGCTTGAAAGCCCATGTTTGGATCTCAAATGGTGCAGGAGGACACATCAATGATCTCATTTAATAGATGGGGAAACTGAGGCATGCAGAGGACAGGGAATTTCCTCGGCATTAAGGTCAGCTCCAAAACCCTTGCCCAGTCCTTCCCCCATGAGCCACAGTGGCTCAGCCTGCTGCTGAACATCACTCCTGCCATCTTGGTGTGGGCATGATGGAGGCAGCTCTGAAGGCTCTTCCAGAGAAATCTGAAGCTTTATGAAGTCTCAGCCCGCCATTTTTGGCCTCCCAGAGGTGCTGCTGCTGGTGGTGTCTCTGGTCCTACAGCATGACTGAGGCAGGGCATCCCCTGCTGCTGCTCTAACCCATCTCTTCCAGCTTGTCCTCTCCTGAAGGGTGCTGAGAGCTGCTGGGGTGCTGGGGTCCTGGGTGTTGGTTGGCCATGGTCCTAAGGCAAATTACCTTCTTAAGGGGACAGCAGGAAGCCAAGGAACACACATAGTGTGGTGTCACCCACATATGCTGTGTCCCGGGAGCTCAGCACCAACTTTACCAGAGCGTGCAAAGCTGGTGGCTGCAGCACACCATCCCCTGGTATTTTGGCATGTCTGAAGCCCTCTGCTCCCCTCCCTCGTTGCCTTTGCTAAAATTACAATTTCCCTGGCAGGAAATCTGCACCAAGCAGCTCCAGTGGCAACAGGAACTCTTGCTGGGGTATGGTGATAAGCTGGTGGCTCCTGCCTGTTCTGCAGGTTGCCCTGGAGCATGGTGCCCAGGATATCTCTTGCCCTTTGTCCGCAGCCATCGGCATCAGCTGCCAGCAGTTATCCTTTACATGCTTGACATCCCAGGCAGTGTGGCCATCCCTTGCCCCAATATCTGTACCCCTTACTCTGGAGATTGCACTTCTGTGCCCCAAAAGTGCCTCTCAGAGCTCAGCAGAGGCCTCCCCACAGGCCTCTGCAGCCCCTCCCTGGACACCTTCATGCTCAAGGTCCTGCACAAGCTCCAACAACACATCAACCTCCCCCTTCCACATTCCTGCTCCCAAAGCCCAGGTACTCAGTGGCCTCATCTTCCTCTTCCAAAAGACATCTCTTCTCCAGACAAAGTGGTGGCCACGATGGAAACTTCCGAGAGCAGAGACCTTTCTACTGGGAGCAGCAAGCTGTGGTGGGGCAGTCAGGAGATGCCCCTGTCTGGTTGCACAGCCCAGCCTCAGATGACACTGTGTGTCACTGGGGACTGACTTGGACTTCCCAGGGGATCCCACCATCCTGGGAGTTTGATGCTGCCTGTCTGCTGTTTTGAAAGCCAAGCTACTGAGCCTAGGGAGTACTGGACTTTTCTTTAAAGAGAAGACACATTCTGGCCTTTCTGGTGGGGCGCAGCCAAGCCAGAAATAGAGACTGAGATTGTGCCAAAGGCTCTGAACTGGAAAACAAAAGTCAGCCTTGATCTCTGAAAGCTCTATCATTTTTTCCAGTCATCTCAAAGCTGGGGCTGGATGAGTTTCCTCAGTCCGTCCCCAGCATGACTGTGGGTCCCAGTCCACGTGGGACTTCTAAAAATGTAGTCAGGAAGTGCTAAGGTTTATTTCGCTTCCTCTTGAACACTTCGCAATTTGTAGTGCAACTGATGGACAGAAGCAATCACAGAGCGAATAAGACTGTCTCCGAGTCTGAGCTGCACGGGAGGTACATCCCAGCTGCATTTTTGCCTCCTCTGCAAAACACAAGTGACGACCCCAGGTTGTTCAGGCTTGAGCTCTGATGGAGGCTCAGACCAGAATAATGGTGCTTTCACCACATGTTCCTTCTGCTTGGGTCATCAAATGCCATCAAAACAATGTCTTATTTGCTCCAGTGCATTTATGGTTATTTGTGTTAAACCAAGAGAGATCTGAGCCTCACAGCACTCTGCACTGTGTGACACGGTGGGAAATAGTCCTGAATCATACCCTACAGTCCAGTGGTTGAACTGATCAGGTCTCCACTGACCATGATGGCACATGTACACCCACCTCAACTCTTGACATCTACCAGGAAGGTCACTACAGCCACATGTGCAGAAATCAGTGGCAAGGACGGTATTGGGGGAAATGGTCTCCAGAACAAGAAGTGAATGCACAAAATCCCTCTTGTAATATTTCAGTATTCAAATTCAGGTCTGGAATCAAAATAAAAAGGAGGGGAGTAAGCAGCTGTCTAGGAAGCAGAAAGCTGCAGAGTCAAACTTCACCAGCCTGCACTTGTGTTGCCCAGAAACCCAAGTGAGCTGAGAACACGCTGAGACTGGTACACAATGCACTTCTGTGCCTGGAGCTCTTCAGAGAAGGAAGAAAGGTCACCTGGGAGGAGGGAACATCCCTTGCTGCTCTTGAAAATCATCTCTGAACCTCTGTCAGGACAATGACAATGACTATGTCCTGAGCTGGAGTTGCAAATTTTCCCTGCTTTGCTGGCCATTGCAGGGCCAGTGTAGCCCTCAAAGCCCTCCCAAACCCAGGCAGCAAGTGCTCCCTTTTTGAACGGGGGAGGAGTGCCAGGCAAGTGGAGCTCATCATTGTCCCCCTAAGAGGGGACCTGGGGTGCCACAGGGCCATATGACTCCTCAGGCAAGATGATGCATTACTCTGAGCTGTTTCTTTGTGAGAAGTCGAAGGAGAGAGACTTGATGAGTTTTTCCCAGGGGAAAGCAGGGGAAAAGCAGTGAAGTCTCCTTCAGGAGTCTGGGCAGTGCAGAATCCCACTCAGAATCCTGCAGGAGCAGAAACACCCAGCCAGCAGCGTGGCCCTACGGACACTGAGGTATTATCACAATGGGAGAGGTAAGGCTGGAAGGAAGCTGCTCCAATCCTTGTCTTTGCTTTGCCAGTGACTACATAGTGTATTTTCCCATCTGTAAAACAGAAAAAAAAAACCAACCCAACCACCCTCCCTTCTCTCCCAGAGTCTCTGTGAGGACTCATTCATTCATGTCAGAGTGAAAATATGCACAGTGCTGTCTAGATGCAAAGTCCAGCCTGACCTGCTGGCTCCTGCCACACCGACCGTGCTGCAGCGAGACCCAGGCTGGTTTTCCAGGATGCTGCTGTGCATGGTCCCCTGCCTGTGCCACCGTGGGGACACACCGGCCATGGCACAACACAGAACTGGTCCATGGGCAGGATGAAAAGGAGAGACAATGTGGATGGTGAGAAGGAGGGATGATGCTTTTTCAAACTACGGAACATTCCTACTTCTTCTAAAAGTGAGAACAAGTAGGAGTGAGATGGGATTGGGGAAGGGTCTTCCCCACCCTCCGAATGGTTTGGATCTGGGTATTTGAAAGGGTGTGACTGGCCTCAAGCTTATTTCCAGTATTGGCTTTCAAGGGGGTTGCTCCAAAACCCCCAGATGCCCTGTTGTTATTTTTCTGCTCCATCCCATCGCTGTGGTGCCAGGGTGCCCACTGTGCTGTGCCTGGGCAACACACCAACCCCATAGCACATTGCACCATAGGTCAGGGCTGTCCCTGGGGGCAGTGAGGCTTTGTAGGAGCTGCCAAATGCTGCCCTACTGACACCAGAGCCCCGTGCACAGCCCAGCAAGTCCTTGCGGGTCTCCAGCCCTGAGCTGCACAGCCAGCATGTCCATGGGCAGCCACCACCCTCTGCTGGGTGGACACGAATCGGTGCAGGACGGGCCCTGTGGCAACCTCATCTCCAGAGCTTGGCTGAGGTGGGTGGGAGCCTGGCAACCCCTGAGCAAGCGGAGCTGGACACTGCCACATCCCCAGGGAAAGCTCCGTCTGCCCTCCCACACGCTCCCATCTCTGACAGCATCTCCGGGGAAGCAGCCAGGAGATGTGACAAAGGCTCCAGCTGCACGATCTGTCCCACATCCCCCTTCTGCCTGCTGAGCCCCCTTCACAGCCCATTAGGCCATTCGGGCTCGGGAACACGCTCTGCTCTCCCGGCGGCTGCGGGAGATGGCGGCCGCCTCCGGACCCCTCCTGTGCCTGCTGAGGGGACCGTGGCTCCCGAGCACTTCCAGCTGCTTATCTTGGCGCCGGCTGGCAGAGCCCACGGGGAGCAGCCCGTCGATCTCCTGTGGGGTCACCTGGTGATGACAGGGGGGAAAGGGACAGGGACCAGCCATCGTGCAGGAACTGCCTGAACCGTGAGGAGGAGGGCAGGCTTCCACCGAGCCTTTGGGCAAGATGGGAAGGAAAATTAATTAATTGCATTGCAGAGCCCCCCCATGCTGCCCCAGTTTCCCAGATTCCTGGTGGTGGCTGAGCCAGGGGGGCAGCGGCCAGGGTCTCCAGAGGGTCTGTCCTCAGCAGGGGCGAGGCACCAGGCACCCCGGGGCGAGATCCCATCCTACAGAATCTCAACCAGTCGGAGGAGGGTTTTGAAGTTGGTTCAGTGAGACGCTGTGTCTCAGACCTTCTCTCAGGGCCTTATTAAAATGCAGACTGCAAATTCAGATACTGTAAACAAGGTCACTGGAGAATGAAGATCAACAGAGTGCAAGCACAAGGAATGCAGAGCATTAATATTCTGATGTGTGAGCCCGTCCTAAATATTTTATCAGGCTAAGCTTTTTTGTATTGAGGCATCCTTCCCCTGCTCTTCCTCCTCCTCTTCTGCCTGCTTCACGTCCTTTTTCTCTTGCGTTCACAAAAAGCACTTTGTATTTCGGCTGAGGCTTGAAATGTATGCAAACCTTCCGCTTCCCCCCCCCCCTCCCCGCCAACAAAACCGTCGCCCTCTTCCAGGCGGAGGGGGAGAGATTTCCTAACGGGGTTTCTTTTGTTTCTGTCAACGTCTCACTTAGGCAGCGGGCTCGGAGACTTATTGAAGGCTGTGTCTCATCACCCACGTCTCTCCTCCCCTCTCCCCCCCCTCCGAAATGCAGGGATTCCCTCCCACCTCCTCTGCAAAGCGGAGGATGGGCGTGATGTGCCATCATCCCCTCGCTTGCTCGAGAGCTATCTCCTGCAGTGGGTGGCTTTGGCTTGAGGAGATGATCCAGAGGTACTTGATCTGGGGTCAGACCAGCCACCACAGGGTCATTGGCTTGTGTCCTGTGTGCAGAGTGGCTGAAAACCTGGTAGTTAGTGAAAAATGAACTGAAATCCAGCCCAGCTGGTAGAGAAAAGGTGCTTCCTGACCCCAGGAAACATGTCCAAGTGCCCTGAGGCATAAGATATTATTTTCCTTATCAAGATGCTCTCTGGCACAACTACAAATGCATCACACAGTGCTACACATAATGGCTTTTTTTTTTTTTTTTTTTTTTAATTTTTACATTGGGCTACACAATCCTGAAAGGATCCATACCATTACAAATCCCCAAATGGTATTTTTTTTCCTTTTACTTCAGGTCAAGCTGGGAAATTTGGACCTTGCTATCTAGTCCCCCCTCCTGGAGTCACTAAGCGCCGTGGGAAAACTGTGCTCGTGAGAGGACTCACAGTGTGGCTCTCCTGGCCCAGGTGTGAGCAGTTTCACTGGATGTGACCCTTCAAATGAAACCCAGAGATTCAGGGAAACATTTGCTGATCCTGGAATGTCCCAGATCTGAGCATCTATCCACATTGCCAACTGGTGGTTGCATGCTTTCCTCCTCTTTTCCCACTAACCCTAAATTTATCTTGTTTGAAAGCTACAGTCATCCAATTAGCAATAATACCCGGCAAGTGGAGTGGCCAACCGCACATCTCAAGTAATAAATAGCGGAGGATTGAAGTGAACAGTTTGGGAATAGTCAATTGAACGGGAATTATTCATGCAAACTGTATCACAGACTCTTACAAATACCAAATGCACTCCAGAAAATGAGGGCATTTATGTAATGACATCTCATTAAAAAAATAATTATAAGAAATTGATTATTAATAAAATATTGAGAGATAATTAACATTTTTTTCTTGGCAGAAAATTCCAGAAAAGGGGCTACTTCTCCTTTTCAACTTCAACTCTGGCTTCCAAAGGACTTGAAAGGGAATCATGTGCATCAACCAGAGAACCTAAAATGAACATTTAAATGCAACATGAATTAATGGGTGAGCTTTTTAGTAGGTGAAATGTTGGAGTCTATACAAATTGATATTTTTTGATCATAAATAATAGTCCAGATCTGAAACTGCTGTATAATTAGCAATTCTTGGATCTGCAACCATTTTGCAATTGTGCAGAATAGATTTTTTTTTTTTTTTTAACCTATAGTGTTAATAACAGCAGCAATGTTGCCCAGCTCTCAGCATGGTAGCAGACAGTGAGGGGTGGATGTGTTCATGCACCAGCAATGGTGGCCAGAGGCATCATTTGGTGACCTCTGAGAGCTCATCCCCAGCGGCCGAGCGCTGGCTGTGGCAGACGAGAGCCCCTGTGTGGGTAGGGACAGACAGGCGTGACAGCAGCAGGAAACAACAGAGGAAGATCCAACTGTACTTCGGGTGTTATCTGAGCCAGAACAAGTTCCTGCCAGGAAGAGCTGTCGTTCGTGCTCTGCCTGGTCTCGGGAGCCAGTTCCCAGCCCTGTCCTCATGGCCAGGGAGATGCTTCATCCCAGGATGCTCACCCAGGAGCTCCTGCTCACCCGGCAGCCAGGAAGGACATGGGGTGGTTGGGGTCTGCCCTGGGGTGTTGGGTCTTGTCATGTAGGTGCAGCCACAGCCCACGCACAGGAGGGTTTCCAGGATAATCCGTAGGGGCAAAGGATGGAGGGGGATACTGACTCTGGAGAAAGGATAGCCCAGATCCACACATGCACCTGTACCCCCAGCTCCCCAACACCTGGAGACCTTGTGGAAAGGACAGATGTTCCAAGAGCTGAGACGTAAATGCAGATGAGGCTCTTGCTCCTCTCCCAGAACATGAGGCTAGTATAACTGGGCATCACACCTTGGGTCAGTCACTACACACATATGCACAGAGCCCCACATCCACCAGACCAAGGCAAGGGAAAAGTGAAAGGTGGTATTCGAGCTGCTGCAAATGATTCAGCCTGCACAGCAGGAAGGGGCACTGAGCTGTTTGGCCCCACGTCTCAGGGAAGTTTGGCTACCAAGAGCGCAGGTGCCCCTCTGCAGGCCATCAGGCTGGTTCAGCATGCGGTTGCTGCTGAGGATCTTAGCAGCATCAGGACGTGGGGAAAACCCTGACATGTTCTCACTCACTTCTTGGCACAGCTCACTGGAAAGCCCTGAGCACGTATCCTCTCCCTTGGTGACTGTGTGTTATGGCCTCCAGTCCAGCCAGGGGGACCCCGGGGAATGAAGACATTTATTTTGCACATTGACTGGCCTGTGCTCTCTCCTTTTTTGAAATATAGCAGCTTATTGATTTATATTTAAAAGGGATGAATGCAGCATATATCAGTATATTAGACACACTCCACACAAACAGAAAGGGCACCACTGCCTTCCCGCTGGAGCAATTCATCATCTACCAGAGCTCTCCCCGGGCAAGAACCGAGCAGACCAAGGGGGAGAAGGTGTTTCTCCCTTGTGCAGGCTTCTTGAGCAAATTCCCTCACATGGAGGAGAACTGTTGTGGAAGCCCCATCTCCCAAACTTCTGTATTGTTACCTTCTGCAAATGGCTTCCCTGCTGGCGTATGGAAGGTGGTGCAGAGCTGCTGTCCATGTCACTGCTTGGGGAAACTGAGGCACAAGAGCAACTTCACATTGCAAGCCTGAAAAGAAGAAAAGATTTTAACTCAGGTCTAAGCATTAAAGCAGTGACTTGGCTGACAAACACCTTCCCTCCAAGGGGTCATTAGGTGGGATTCAAGCTACTGCTGCAAATCATCCAGCACAGCAGAAATGGGCACTGCGCTAGCCCAGCCCTCAGACCTTGGGCAGATTTGGTTACAAACAGCACAAACCTGCAGCTGGGGCTGGTGGACTGACTCAGAGCACACACAGCACCTTGGGCAGTTGGCTCAGGGGGCTGTCAGGGATGGGACAGCAAATGTCTGCCCAAAGGGTCACATTAGCACTCCAGCCCTGGGCTGTTGTGGGCTTTGCAAAGCCCCCTTGTGCCTTGGCATTGCAGTGTCTGTGAAGAGAAAGGGAAAAAAAAAGCATTGCCAGCCACACTGGGAGGGACTGATGCCCTCCTAGAAGGTGATTCTTCATATCCCAGGGATGGCAGGGGATTAAAGCAAGAAAAGCCCCAGAGCTTCTCGAGTGCCAGAGGCAAAGGGAACTTCCTCAGCCTCCCTAACAGAGCAAGAGCTCATCCTGGTAAAACTGCACACAAAAATCCTCCTCCCTTCCCTTTGCTGCAGGAGACAAAACACGACAAGCACTTTTCCTCTCTCTTCCAGCCTGGGGCTTGGGGAAGGGGCTGTTCCTTGGCCCCAGGCTGGGTCCCAGCCGAACCCGCTTCCCACCATGCTCACACTTACGCTCCAACAGCAGCAGATGAAGCCCCTCTCCTTCTCGACTGGAGAGACAGAGGCAGGGATTTCAGGTACCAAAGAGAGAATCACAGCATCTCTCTTGACTTACGAGTATTTCTGTTGGCTCCTGCTTGCGCTGGGTTTCCATTAGTGGCACGAGCAGGGTAGTTCATCTATCACATTTACCCGCCACAGAAATGACATCAGGGCAATCCGAATATATTCTGGTGCATTAGCATTCGGGATAGATAAGGGCAGTAGCAATCCACCAAGAGGGCAGCTAAGTGCACCAGATAGAAGGGAAGAGGCGTAGACATGCCATGCTCACTGAGCACTTGATATCTGAGTCAAATCCCGGCTGCTGTCTTCATACAGGGGAGCAAGCCTTTGATATAATATCCCCCTGAGATATGATATACACCTGTGATTATCCTGACTCGCAATTCCATGTCCCTGTGCTGCCCTGAGCTGGCTCTGCAAGCTGCAGCGTTATTTATCTGGCAATAAACGGCCTTCTGTCTGCAAAATGAGGGCTTTGGCTGGGAAAGTAATGGGCAGTTTCGGCTCAGCTGGAGATGTGCCCGGAGGTGAAATCTGATTGGGAAGGAGCGTTGTCCTCCCGACCAAATGAGATGTCCTCGTGACCTGCTTTCCAAGGTGGCCAGACAAGGGCAGCCTGAGGAAGGGGACCTCCTGCAGCACCCGCAGCAGGACGATCACCCCCAACCGAGCGAGACACCTCTCTCGCAGCGACTGGCCCTCGGGAGGATGCTTCTCCCCATGGCTGATTAGCAGGGAAGAAGAACATATCCATGCCCATTAAGGGTTAAAAGGACTTAACCGCTCTGCACAATTTTGCTCCTGATGCCCACCATCCTGATAAAGCCTTCTCTGTCACCTGCTCTCCTGCCCTAGAGGGACAGATCCTGCTTGTCTTGTTTCATCCTGCAGTGAAAACTTGGCACTACCAGAAAGACATTGAGGTGCTGGAGTGTGTCCAGGGAAGAGTAACAGAGCTGGTGAGGGGTCTGGAGCACAAGTCTTGTGAGGAGCGGCTGAGGGAGCTGGGGGTGTTCAGCCTGGAGAAAAGGAGGCTGAGGGGAGACCTTCTCACTCTCTACAACTCCCTGAAAGGAGGGTGTAGCTAGGAGAGGTCATTGTCTTCTCCCAAGGAACAGGTGATGGCACAAGAGGAAATGGCCTCAAGTTGCACCAGGGGAGGTTAGAAAAAATTAGGAAATTGGATATTAGGAAAAATTTTTACATTGAAAGAGTTATCAAGCCTTGGAAGAGGCTGCCCAGGGAAGTGGTGGAGTTGGCATCCCTGGAGATATTTAAAAGCTGGGCAGACGTGGTGCTGAGGGACATAGGTTAGTGATGGTTTTTGTCACTGTTGGGTTGATGGTTGGACTCAATGATCTGAAAGATGCCTTCCGACCCAGAAAATTCTACGATTCTATGGTTCTAAGGCTGGAGGGATGACCCAAAGGATAAGTTACCAATGTCCTGGCTATGGAGTCCTTCCTCCTCATTCATGGGCTTGGGCCTCATCTCTGGGGAAGGAAGGGTTAATAAATTGTGTGTGATGGGGCGAAGAGAGAGGATAAGACTTGCCTCCACCAACGTGATCCATCTGGAAGTGGAGCAGGACATGGAAGGAAGGGGTGCAAAGTCCCTCATCATCAGGGAGAGAAGATGGACTCTGCCAGCCCTGCTAGCAATTGTCTTGGTGACTCGGTCCCCTCAGGGGACAGCAGAGGCAGTTGGCAGCTGCCTAACACAGAGGCAGCTAAAGTCTGGCTCTCAACTGCGTGGCATTTGTGATAGCCCAGCCTGTGGCAGAGGAGTGACAACAGCAACTCCATTTATATCGTGCTTTGGGATCCATCTGTGCAGGATGCTGCACAGAAACCAGGCACAGAAATATTATCGTTAGCATCATTATTATTATTATCAGTATTCCCCTGCAGCTGGTGGTGGCTGCACGGCAAAACCATCCTGAGCTGCTCTGGTGGTATTTCCCTCCACCCACCCCAACTCCCCATGGCTTTGACTAGACAGAAATTGCCCCCAAGAACTTTTCTCTTTTCTGAATGTTGATTTCTGTTTAGTTAATTAAATATTTTTAGTTCTATTTTTCAGTTTTCTACACTGAAGAAAGCCAGTCGGTTGTAGGGGGGGATAAAATTATATTCTTCCACATTTCTCAGGGAAGAGGAACTCTTTTTTTTAAGTTTTTTTAAGTAGGTCTGTAGCCATAGAGATAATGGCCTGTTTCCACTCCACCCACTGCCACGCTGTGGGAAAAGAGGCAGCTTTGGCCGCAAATCCCCACTTGCTGCCACTTTTGGTGCCACCTTCCCCCTCCGGGCAGCAAGGGTGATAATTGCCTCCCATGGCATGGGGAGGGTTAATTAGCCAGTGTTTGTTCAGTGCTGTGAATAGGTAAAATGCTGTCTAAGTGTAGAGCATTATGATTAATAATATCCAGGCTGCTATAGCAAAGTGCTTAGAAGGATTCAGAAAGGATTATTCATTTATATGAATACAGAGGATATCTACAGTTACGTTAAATGGGATAAAAATCTGCAGGGGACCTAAACCCTCACGCTTCAGGACATAAACCAGCCATTAGCTGCCTGGGTTGGGAAGGAAGATCTCTCTGAACACTTTAGCATAGTGTCATGGTGCTCAGCGGGAGACACTCATCTTCCTCGCAAGCATCCAGGACTGGCTCCTCAGCCCGGTCTTGCAGAGATGAGACCAAGCCTGTGTCTGTCTGGCAGTTTACGACTTCTAGTGTTGGTCCGGTGCTATATTTTCTGGCTACCTTGCCTGTGCCAAGCTTGTGCCACTGCTCACTGATGCCTTGCTGGTTTCCTGGACCCATCTTGGAGAGCATCCAGCCCCTGCTTTGCTCCACAACCATTGCAGCCAGGGCAGAGGGACCAATGTGGCACAAAGAAGAGGGATGACACTGGTTTTGCCACCTCATGCTTCTCCATCAGTGTCGATCCAGAAGAAAAGAGGGAACCTGGGTAGTGGTATGTGATGCTGAGAGCAGGAGGGGTGAGGGGGCTGAGATGTTTCCAGAGCCAAGCCAGGTGCCCAGGCATGGATGACTCTCTCAATGGGTTGCATGGGTCTTTGAAGGCACCTACCTGCACCTGATGATCATGCTTGGAACTGCTGCAAGTGCCTGGGATGCTCCAAGACAGCTACACACGTTCCAGGATGGTGCTGGCTGGTGCTCACCTCAATGGGGTACGGGCCAAGCAGACCTCCCTGTCACAGACCACATCTTCGAAGCATCCATACCGTGGATCAAGACTTCATTTCACAGGAGATCTATGAGGATAACAGCCAGAAACTGAGGTGGAAAAAGTTGTAGATTGAAGAGATTTCTTAAACTCAAGCAGCCCCGTTTGTGCCGATTCTCTCCAGCACCTCTGACTCCCTTCAGCAAAGAACGACAGGTCCTCATGGTGTGTATCTGCTCAAAGCACTGGCTCAAAACCTATTTATTTTATTTCTAAAACAGGAACATCTTGAGCAGAAACTCCAGTTTTGCACCCACCTTCAGAAGCTAATCTGCTTTGCTTTGCTCAGGATCTCCTGTGTTTTTTTTTTTGTTGGGCCAAAAAACCCCGCTGAAGGTGCAAATGGCAAAACATTGCAAGAATTTCTTGTTATGTGGTATTTTTAGTCTCAGTGGTAAGAAAAAATACCCCAGATTTGATCTTGGAGAGTGATGAAAAGATAAGGATCACAAGAAATTAAACTCAGGAAATGCAGAAAATCATAATGCAGGAAATTAAAAGGCAGTAAATTCAAAACTGATACAAGTTTTTATACAGTGTGTGGTTAATCTGAGGAGCTTATTGCCACAAGATATTAAAAGAGGTTGGATGTGCATATGAACACCGTCATCTGCCATTACTATAAACACAGTAAACATTAAGCACTTTAACCCTCTTTCTACACAGCACGGACTGACCACTCTTGTGCTTGTGGTTAGCAAAGAGCTTCTTCAGGAGGAACTAGGAGGCAACGCTGACTGACCACGTTAAGAATTCATGAAACCCTCTGTCCAATATCTGCAGCCTCACATCTCTGCTGGGATCCAGGCAGGGGTGCTAGAGGAGAGATGCTGTGGGCATGTCCTTTTCCCATTTGCCCAGAGGAGCTCTGGATCTGCAGGATCCTGGACAAAGGGCCAGGGCAGCAGCAGGACAGGGTGGTGAGTAGTAGCCCTTGGGTTGAACGCTCTGAAAACAGACTTCTCAGGACCTCATCTGGCCCAGACGCTGCTGAGGCTTCTCTTTGATCTTCAACAAAAATCCTCTGCAAGGTCTCCCACTCTGTGAAGAGCTGACCTCATGCTTAAGCCCGTAGTGCCAAAACTAGTTATATTCTGGGATGCCTTGTTTTCCTCAGACAACCAGGCTCCTGTAAATGACTCAATGAATCCTTTATCAACAGAGTTAGGTCAAGGCATTTGGGATGGCCCTCAAGACCCGGGTGAACTATGAGCCCTTCTGCTGTAGCCAGCTGCGAGGGGTTGCCCAAGCAGCACTTCCATCCCATTTTGCAGATTAAAGGGGTCAGTAGCAGCCTGTGACTTGTTCTGGGCTGGGTGCCTCAGCCCAGAGGGCTCCCTTAGACAGGAGATGACATGGACGCCCATGTATTTCCTTCTTGCTGTGCTCATTACAATAACTGAGGCCCCTTCGTTTGCTGAGAAAGAGCCAAACCCAATTTGTGTCAATTCATAAAGTGTGCTCTAATACGTTACATTGGATCCAATTAGGTAATGGCAGCCCCAGCAGCAGAAGGGAGGGGGGGCGGTCAGGCTTCATCCTGGTTTGGGCTGCGCTGTCGACATTGATCGTAATGAACGCCAGACAGAGGGGTGTCCCCCTGAGCCACTCTTTGTGATGCTAGAGCAGTTCAGGACTAGTTAATGTGCACTTAACACAAAGTGTTACCTGAAAAAGATGCTCAGCGAGAGGGAGCCGCCATGGTGCAGTGTAATTTATGCCTTTAGAATAGGATCCTCCACGGGCGTTACAACAGCACACTCAGAAAGAACTCAGCAGCATGCTGGAGAAGAAAGGAAGGCTTTAAGTGAAGATTTAAAGAAGGGGATGGAGCATCTACAAAGAAGGGGAACACACACCCTCCAGCTGTGGAAGAAGGCAGAAGGGAGACTGAGATAAAAGGGAAGCTTTGATCTTCCTCGATCCATCGGGCTTCGATCAGCTGTGTCCTGCTGCGCTGGGGCTGGCGGAGGGCCGGTGTGTGACTGCCTCGGTGCTGAGCTGGCTGTCATGAAAGACACGTTCCCCAATCCCCTGGCCTGTCCCCGGGCTGGGGTCCCTCTGCTCAGCTGGGTGCTTCTCCGTCCCGAGCCCCCTGCGGGGTCCCGCTGTCGCTCACCAGCCATTCCCACTGTGCTGGGGCTTGGCTGCAGAAGGGGAAGAGCAACAGTTTTCCCCTGCCAGGAGCTCAGACAGCAGTAGCTGGGTTTCCTCCTCTCTGCTCTGCAAGTATTTAAATGCACTCTCTTTTCCATCTATATGCTGCTGCAGGAGTTCAAGGCCATGGGAAAGGCAAAAAATTTACCCTGAATCCCAGGGTTTCTGCTGCTAGAGTTTTGGGAAAGACAGCAGAGTGCACAAGGAGTGATGAAATGGTGGGTTTGGGTGTTGTTCAAGCAATGAAGAAAAACAAGCCCATATTCAGATGCCCAGCGTAACACAAATCTGCTTCCAGCTCCATCCCTACTTTGGCAGCTTGTGATGAGGTCAGGGCACAATTTAATCACTGGCATGTAAGGTAGAGAGTCAGACCTCCCATTATCTAAACCTCTTGACCGAAGATGCTCATAGCACTGGCACCTCCCTGTTGGATTGCAAGTGTCCTTGATGTTAAAGAAATGTGAGGCTGTCCCACTGCTCCAAGGAAGCCATGGGGAAGCTTAAAAGCCAATGGAGATCCCATGGCTCAGGCGTCAGAATGTGCAAGACAGCAGGTGACTGAAGGTGTTTTGCAATTGCTTTACGATGTTTTAATTGACCCTGTCCACCCAAGTAACACAATGTGCAGATGACACCAAACCCACAGATGTTGTTCAGTGCCTGTGGGTGGCATGTTCTCAGCAGAGCAGGGAACTGAGGCACAAAAACCTTGGGAGGAGAGGTTCTTGCACCCACTGAGACACCTTGCTTTAATCAAAGCAAAACCATGATGCTCCCAAGATGCCCTCTTATCTGCATTGGTCATTCATTGCACAGCAGGAACAGAGGGATGAAACTCTGCCTGCCCAGCCACTCGTCCCAGCTTGCCCAGCTTGTCCTAGTTTTCTGGGTCCCAGTTTGCCCAGATTGCCCTAGTGTGCTGGGTCCTAGCCCTCTTGGCAGTCCTGCTGCTCCTCTGCCCTCCCCATCCAGCACAAAGTGCCTGCTTGGTGTCGCTGCCAGAGCAGCTCGGCTACGCTTATAAATCCTCTTTGCAATTTCATTCATTTCAAAGTTCCCTGTTACCAGCTCCAGCCCGTAATCTCACACTCCATAAATCAATCAGCAAGGGAGCCGGGAAGTGGGGGAAACCAGCTCCTCTCACCCTGGCCAGGCAGAGCCAGGCAGCTCATGCCAAGGGATGTGGGGCTGGTGGGGGGTCCCTGCCCCTTGCCACAATGTGCCCCCATGAGGGCCAAGTGGGGCTGGCAGGATGCCAGGGGGAGAAAGCAGGAAAGCATTACTGGAGAGCAGGCGTGGGTCACTCCCATGCCCAGAGCTAGCCTTGCCTTGATTTGTGGAGGCTAATTAACCTCAGGCTTGCGACATTAATATTTGGAGGGTGCTTGGTCACATCTCGTCGAAACCCTGTCTCACCCATTGGGTGTTTCTCTGGCCATCAAGCAGAGCGGAGCATGCCAGAGCCCAAAGAACCAGCCATTGGAACCTGACACTCGCCAGGGTGATGGATTTGCTCCAGAGGAAAATGTCCCTTCAGTGACCATTGAGCAGACACGTTGCTTAGATTTGTGCCGAGGTATTTTTATATCTCATCCGAGGCTTCCAGTAGAATGAAGCTGGTGGACTCCACACAGCCCCCAGCCAGGAAGGGAAGCGTGATTATCCACAGTGATAAACCGAGGAGCTGACAGGGAGGGGATGCTGCCCAGTTCAAACCACTGAAGACCAATGGAGACCTAAACAGTCTCCTTCCAGAAAGCAGGTGAGCAGGGCAATATCCACGGGCTGCCTGCCATACTGTGCTGTGCATGCTTATGGGGAAAGCTGCAATTTATCAACAAAAATTAGGAGTGGGAAATGCTGTTTATCTGGAGAGTGAAATAATACGTTATTTTTTTTGCCTGGGAATTCCAGTGTTGGCATTTTTTGAGGTCTTTTTCCCCTGAACGCCACACTGGGAGTGGAAATTAATGAATTTTGTTTCATACAACTTTTCTATGGTGGAAATGCAAGTTTGTCAGCTCTGGAGTATTTTGCAAAATTATGGTGATTTTGCCCAATTTTGTTTATTGGAGAAAAAACATGTGAAAACATTTAAAATGGCCAGTTTTGACATGTTCAGAATGAAATGTTTTGATTTTTTGGGTCTGAAACATTCTTCAGTTTAAAAACTCCCTTTCATTTAATTTTGAAAAATCCAAAAGCTTGATTGAAGCAAAGTATTCCGATACTGTCAAATGAAATGTTGACTCCAAACCCTTTAAAAATCAATTTGACAATAATTTGGAAAACCTTTATCTTTGTTCCAAGCTTGAATAACATTAAAAACAAACAAACAAATGCACAGTTTGCAAATGAACTAAAAGGAATCTCTTTTCCGTGCAGCTCTTGTTGCAAAAAAAAAAACAACAAAAAAACATTTCATTTTCTAGGTTTTCAAAAAAGGCCAAAAACCCCTTCCAAATCCGAGGAACAATCTGGCCTTTACAAAGAGAGGTGACTGCCTGCTGTAAAGTAAAAGCCTGGAAATGGATGCCGTGGATAATGAACAAACCAGAAGCCACCGTGATGTGGCTGCCAGACCTGAAACAGCTCTTGGCTCCAGGAGCAGGGAAATACCAGTTTGCAGCAGAGACATGGCATCACCTTTGGACGTGACTTATCAATGCAACCGCTCAACTATGCCAGAGGTCCACATTTTTAGAAGACTGGTGGCAAATTTGGAAAGCAGCAGAAAATAACTCCAGGGATGGTCTGGGGTGGTTGGAAACCTGTTGTGCAATGAGAGAGGAAAGAAGTGGAAGGTATTAACATTCCTGCTAAATCCAAGACAACCTTGATATCTGACTCGCCTGAGTTTAGAAGTGCCTTTGAGAGGAGGAGATACCAAAAAGCCAGCTGGCTAGCAGACAAAGGCAGAATATCAGCTAGCAGCTGGAGGGTACAGCCAGGCAAACTGGGAGTAGGAGCTGAGTGCCAGTGTTAACAGTCAAAGATAAACTCCTCCGACAGCTTGCTCTGGCACGTGGTGGAGCCTCCATCACTCAAAGCTGTTCATTCACGTGGATGTTTTACTGCAGGATCTGCTGTGATCAAGCAGAAGCCCTGGCCTCGAGAGTGGTGAAGTTCTCCCTCCTGGCCAGAAAACCAAACCACATTGTCTCCGCAGCTTTTCCTGGCCTAATCTTTGGAGAGGAGGCCAAGAAGGCTGTTTTTCCAGAGCACAGGCATACCATGTAACTAGTGGCAGAGAAGGTCTCTTCCCTGTCCAGTTTCCCAGCTGCCTCCAATGGGAACCACAAACAAAAGCAAGCACACACGTCATCTCTGGTCCATTCCCAATCCCCATGCTACCGTGCCAGCCAAATCCTTCTTCCCAGGGGGGTCAGTGCTCCTGGCATGGCACCATCCACTGCGCAGGTGTGATCCACATCTCTGACCAGCCGGTTTCCAGCACAACCCCACACACAGATCATGAGGATGAGTTCAAAGCTGCACTGTGCATCCTCCTCTGTGCACCAGCCCTGCCTTTCACCAGCACATGACTGAGCTGATGGCTCACAGTTCCCCATCAGTCAGGTCACCACAGGTCCTCCAGTCAGGCTGTCTGTGTGCACAGTCACGGAAATGGAAGAGGGAGAAAAAGCGGAAGAGAACAAGAGAGAAGGGGGATTGCTCTGGGAAGATAAGGCAGGTGGCCAGGAAGAGGGATGGGGAGACACAGGGTGGTGTTCCTTCCACGTCCTCACCAGAAAGCTCTGGGTGGCCCCATGCCTTGCCCTGCTCACTCCTCTCATGGTGATGCCACCATTGGTACCCCTCAAAAGGAACTATTCCCTTGAGTAGTGAATGCATCAGCCTGCTGCCTGGTGTCTTCCCCAATGTCCTTTGCACACCCACTCATGAGCCAACTCGTACATCAGGCAGATGTATGGGACGGGGTTGGTTTAACCCATCTGGGAGCAAACCTGCTCTTCTGCACCCACTAACCCTGCCCAGTGGTACCAGGGAGACCCACTGCTCCTGCTGTGGTGGAATGAGTGAGGAGCATCCCTCAGGCTTGTGCTGGGCACTGTGGAACCAAGCTGCAGCAGTGTCATGACATCTCCCATTGCTGCCATACTCTGCTGCTCCTAGAGATGATGTCTGCAGAGAGAAGCCCCAGGGCAAACCTCCTGTCTGGGACTGCAGTCCTGACACCGCTGGTGCAGAAACAGTGTCGCTGTTTGTGCTCTGTGTCTCCAGCTCATTCCCAGAGCCAGCATCAGGAAAGTGAAGGCCAAACCTCCAGCCCTGCAGCTTCCTCCTTGTCCAAAGAAGCCCTGGACAAAACCGGGGGAAAGAGTAGGGTAGTCCCTTCCCATTCATACCATAACATCCAGCAGACAGGCTGCTGCTGCATGCTCCATTGCCTGCTCTGTCCTCAGAGCCTCAAGGGTGTTCAGTAAAATCTGTTGCTGACCCTGCACGGTGAGGAAGACTTTCTGGAGATGCATCCTCTTCATCCTGCTTCATCCATCCTGCAAGCGCTTTGGCTCCAGCAGGGTTTTTCCTGCTCGCTTCCCTGCATTTGTGGGAGCCAAGTAAATTCTCACATATGTGGTTGGAACTGAATAGCCTTGGGAGGATGAAGGTTTCTGGAAAACCATGATATAAGGGGTTTCAGCCTGTCTGCAGAGCTATACCGCCTGACCACCTCGCTGGTCTGATTGGGCCCTGCTCTGTCTCTGTCCAGGTTCTCTCTCATCACCCACATGTGAGTGATACTTTTCATGGCACCATGCGCTGTGGTGCCAAGGAAACCACCAAGGGAAATGTAGGAGGGCCCGAGACAGCATCTTTGCGGTAGGTGACAGGTTGGTTGACATAAAGCACTGGGTCCTGGGATCTGCTCCTACGTGTGTTTCACTTGATCTGAGGTGGTGGGCAAAGCAGTTTGGATCATTTTCACATCCTTTTGGTGAAAATATTCTTTAATCTTCTTGCCTTGCTTTGTTTCTTTTGGGCTGTGATCTTTCTGGGGAAGGTACTCTCTCCTAGGACCCCAGACTATGGGCCATATGTGTTCTGCTGGTATCAGAGGTTGACACCATCAGGAGTCCATCTGCTGACTATGGCACCAGCATAAGGTCAAAATCCAGCTTTGCCCCAAGGTACTTAGTGTCAAACGCATGGCACAAATGCCTGCTCCTCACTGAACTGCCTGTGGCATTGGACAACTTCTGCAGAGAATCATCTTCTCACATGCTGCACAGTGGGTCAGGGGTTTGCACTCTGCTGGCAATGGCCCAGCAAGTCATGTCAATCCCCCCCGCTGAGTGCACGGAAAAGTAATAGCCACTATTTCCTCTGCCCCCTCCCTCCACCTCCAGCTCCATGCTCTTCCCTCTGCTCGGCTCCAACCCTCCAGGGTTTCTCAGAAGGCTTTCCTGGGACCACATGCCCATGCAGCAGCGGCTTGGGAATCCACAGGGGCCCAAATCCAGGAATAAATCTGGGGTGAGGGAAGGTCCATGGCTAGCCAGGCTAGTGAGAGCCTTGGAGGCTCTATGTAGAGTCAGACACTGTCCCTCTGCCACCATCAGAGCCCTGATCCCTGCACGAATGGGTCTAAGGTGGAGAGACATGGTTTGACTTGGAAGCTGAGAGCTCTGTGTCCCATCAAGGATAATGTAGAAGCTTGTTCCAAGCTCCTTTCTGAAGCTGACCTGGTTTAGCTGTGCCGAATGCCACCACAGATGGCTTATCAGCATCAATTTTCTTTCTTCCAATAAAATCCACAGCCAAGAACTGGAGATATTGAATAATTTTGGTAGTACAGACAAGGTCCAATTGTGAAGGGCTGCAGAAAGACTTCACCAAGTGACCGGTGACAAAATGGCAGATAAAATTCAGTGTAGATAAATGGAAACTAACATACATGGGGAAATACAGTCCTAAGTTTATGAATTAAATAAAGAACCATGAGCTGCCTGTCATTGCTAAAGAACAAGATATTGGTGTTATAATACATGCATCTTTGAAAATGTCATCTCTGTGCTTGGCAGTGGTTAGAAAAAGCAAATCAAATGTTAGGAATTATTAGAAAAGGAATGAAGACCAGAAGTACAAAGACCAGAAGCTGTCAGTCTATCCCTGTGTAAGTCCTGGGTGGGCTTTGTCTTCAAGCCTGGGCAGTTCTGGCCCCATCTCCAGAGAGACATGAAGTGCCACAGGAGTTGGTGAAATTGTGTGTGGCCCCGAGAGGGTGGATTACTGTTGGCTCTTCTCTCTTTCCATCACAAGGACCTTGGGAACTTCCCAAGGAGCTGATGGAGACCACATTCATGTTAAACAGAAGGAGATGGCATTTCACATAGTAGGTAGTGAAAATGTGCAATGTGAAAATGTGTCCATGGACACATTCACAAGAGGAAAATTCATCAAGAGATGTTAGATTCAAAGGCACCTTTGGGTTAGGAGTCTTTTGGCTGGACATCAGGAGAAGATCACTATGTGCTTGGCCTGTTCTTACATACTCCCCTAAGCATCTGCTGTTGCTTTAGGAGTAAAGAAACTGGTGGTCCTGGCCTCAGGGAGCTGACAGTCTGAACCAACAGCACAGATGCTGCGAGACTACAAGGTTTAATAAAACAGGAAAGTAAATTCAAGTAAGCACCCTCACAAAGCAAAAAATAGTGATGGGATCTTAAGTATTAGACCACAGAATTAGACCACAGAGAATCCCCATACAAGAGTTCAGTTAAGACTGTCCAACCTTCAGGATGCTTTGATGATATCTCACTCTCCAAAACATGAAGCCAGAGAAAAGCAGGTGCCATGGCTCCACTGCTCACAGAAAAACACATTTTCGAGTGGCGAATTTAGGCAGTAATCAGCAAAATAGGGAAAAACTGGTGAGGTTGGGGAGGTAGGGAGAAGCTACGAAGGGCAGCAGGAGGAGCTGGAGGCTTTTAAGGAGGAGAAAGGATAGAGCAACCAGATGTTTGGTGCAGGGCAGGAGGAGAACACCCTGGTCCTCGGTCTCCAGGTGGCTGAGCAGCCAGCAGGCCATGGATGCTCTCTAGGGAGGAGCTCCATTGCCCCTGACACACAATTAGGTCTCACTTTGATCCTTTATCACTAACACCTCTCCTCCCCATCTCTGTCTTGTTTAATGGTTGTGTATTGCATAGGGATGAAGGAGTCGATTAAAATAAAAAATTAGCAGGCTGGGTTTTGAGATGTTTTAGGATTTCCTAGCCCAGCAGCATCCCTGGCTCCAGCCTGCTGAGCTCTGGATGCCCCCACCTCCAGTGCCTAGGGACTCCGGTGGGAATGGCTGCACCCTGGCAGTGCTTTGTCAATCTGTGCTTTTCTCTTCCTTCCTTTTCCAGGAAGACCTGTGGTGGGCTGTGGGTACCATGGTGCTTCCCTGCACCCCTGTGCAGCTGCCCACAGGAGATTCCCACTCCTGGGGATGCCTTTGCTGCCCAAGGACATCTGTGGAGCCCAGCTCATCGCTCACAAAGGGCTGTGGTCCTTGGGGCGCCGGTCCCCCCAGGACACTCAGCAATCTCTCTTGATTGCAATAACCAGCCTTGTGTCAACTCCGCACTTTCTCTTTGCCCATGGCTCCCCTCTCAGCCACATGGCTCCAGTCTGCATTCAGGAGGGATTTCAAGTGCAAAAAACCTCTGTTTTTTGTTTTTTGTTTTTTTTTTAAAGGTTTTCTTTTCAGTCACCTTTCTTTATTCCAAAGTACTTAAACACCTCTCTTTCGAAATCCTTATTACCCTGACTCAGAGACTCAGCTTTAAGTAGTGCTTTGAATTAAGGTTCTCAAATATGCATTCAATTTCAGTTTAAAGGGGGTAGTTAATATATGTTACATAAATAGCTATTATTAAATACGTTCACTGAAGATTAACAACTGCTGTGCGTAATGGATACATGTCTAACTACTATGATATATACTGAATTTCCCTATTATATAGCTGCTGGATGTGTGTCTGCTAGAACAGAGCAAAAATTCACAGTGAATAATTTAGTAGATGAATTTAGCCTCTCTTTCTGTCTGTGAAACCGCGTGGCATCCTCCAACATATTCATCGCTTCGGTCTGATTCTGCCCGTTTCTGTCGCACGGGCTCAGCCGGGCTGGCTGGGACGCAGGTGGCTTGTGTGGCTTATTCCTGGGGGAGGGTGGCTGAGAATCACAGCCTCCTGCATGCAATCCCTGCATCCTGGCCCTGGAGGTGCTGTGGCTGGCATTGCTTTATGAGCCCAAAGCTGGCTGGGCAGCAGAAGCCCTGCTCTGAATACCCTCACCACTGTGCCAGCAGCTGCTCCTGGGCAAGTCGCTGCCGCGGGCTGCAGCCAGTTGTGTTTTTTATCTGATCGTGTTCCCAGAGCTGGGAGAACTTGTCCTGTCAGGGTCTTTTCTGCTTCTTAAAGGAAATTTCCTCCTGGTACCTGGGTCCCTTTTTCTGTTTCTGTGCCTAGACAAGCTGATTGGCAGGACATTTGCTTGGGCAAAGATGAACATTGGTGGGGGAAGACAAAGTCCATGCCTGTAAGCACAGGGCTTGCACAGGGAATTGCCCTCCCAAGGCATGTCTACATGGAGAAGATGGTGGATGTGATCTTCCCAGAAGATTTACGGGAATATATCTTTGGGTGGGTGCTCTCCAGCTGAGGTCTGGGCAGCAGAAGGTGCAGAGGTACCTGTTAGTGGATTACCATGTTGACACACATCCTGCATGTCTTGTTGCTGATGCCAGCAGAGCTGCTCTCCTGCAGGCAAGGGAGCAGTACCTGCCACAAGACCTCTCAGCGCATCCAGGTGAGCCAGCTCCTTTCTCCAGCATCCAATACCTTGTGCAAATGGGCCGCATTGTTCTCATGGATGAGACCATGAGCACAGCTGGGAAGCAGACAGGCCATGGGCAGATGTTCTGCAGAGTCGAGGAATCTGCTGCTGCTGTGACTAGCCCATGTCTTGCTCATTTTGGAGGGTGTCCCGAGCACACCAGACAGGACCGAATCACCTCAACCTTGGAGAGATCCAGGTCTGCCTGCTGAGCTCCTCGTCCACAGCAGCAGGCTCTGCAGGGCCCCCATGCACTCATTTAGCAGAGAAATCAGCTCCGTTCCTTGCTCAGTGCATCCTCACTTTATTGCTCCCTCTTGACACTGTGTAGTTTTCCCCTTTCCTGCGCTTCCTGGCCAGCTTAGTCTCATCTAAAGCTTATCAAAGGGTGGCAGGAGGGTAGGCAGGTTGGGAGGTTGTCTGACACTCTCTAAAAGCATCTCACAGAGATGCCACGGCCCCTTACTGGGAACATAATGTGCCCACCAGGTCTGTGTTGTTTCTTACATGCAGTGTATGGGAAATAAAGTACCCTTCCCCAGCCCAGTTCCCAAAATAAAACAAAGACAGAAAAAAGGATTTAGGATGAAAATAACTAGCTGAGGCATGTCCTCTGTGCTAGGAAGATCAAGTGCTAATGATGGTTCTGGCACGTTGGTGACAGTTTTGTCTGTTGTATGTATATATATTTTAACTGTGAGACCACATGGGAGGCTCTTTATGCAGTCGAAGTGCCTTTGACAGCCGCTGAGAACACATTGGCTCCTTTCTGCTGGCAAAAGACTCATCCCATTAAAGGCTGTCGATAAAGGGAAGGGAAATGACAAGGGTGCTTGGGAGGGAGCGAGGCAGCAGGAGGAGACAGGAGCTGCCACCACCAATGTCATTACCAAGAATGAGAAGGAGCTTTTGCATAAATGCACCATGTGTTTTCATTAGTGGTGGCGGGGAATGTGCTGTTCTGAAGAGAGCATTTATACCATTGAAGGGAAAACAGATACCCTGTGACTGTCACATGAGCACCCATGGCGCTGACGGCTTCAGCATGTGAGCATCCTTCATCCCCTGCCTTTGCCGGCTGCCTGCATGGCGCTGCCCTGATCTGTGAGTCCCACATCTCTGCCTGCTCCGGAGGAATGGGAGAACAGCCACTGCTCTCTCTGGAGCAAGTGTGTCTGCTCCGCCAGGGATGGGTCCTTGGAAGTGCAGGTGTGTGCGAGAGTGCTGGTGTGCATGTGGGTGCAGTGGCTATGGATGAGTGTTGTGAGGACCACCCCACACAGGGCTTCTGGGTGTTTTCCCAGGTGTAAAGTGACAGCCAAATGACAGGGTTTCTGTGTGGTCCCACCTGCGCAGGCGCTGTTTCCTAACTCTTCTCTGGACCTCTTTTCTTGCAGACCAATATCCACCGTTACTATGGTGATAATAAAATCTTATTTAAACAGTAAAACATTATTGTACCTGAAGGTTAGAAAAAAGTTAATACACTCTGGTGAGGCTCAGTTATCCTGGCCAGCCACTCCCTGGCATGACTGGGCCCTGGTATGATGGTGAGGAGATGTTTCTGCTGGGTAAAAAGTGCAGTACGAGCCACTGAGCCCTTCCTGTTCATCAACGGGAGATGGTGTGAAAGGCTGGGGCCTTCCCGAGTCACAGTCTGCTACTCAGCAACCACGTCACCTGAAGAAAAATTTGATGTAGGCTAGGGCGTCACAAGCAACACCCATGCGTAAGCAGGTGCATGAGGAGATCCATCTATTCAGGAGGTCTTCTTGGAAGGTGACCTGGGAGGAGATACTTGTGGCTGGGTAGGAAGAGCTGAGAACCTCAGTGTACCCATGTTTACCTGCAGTATTCACACACATGCTTGGGATGTTGGCTGATCTCTGTCTTTCCTCAGTGCACACTGTGTCCCTTTGCTTGTGTCTTAAAAGAACTTTGCTCACACTCTACACTTGTAGAGACACTTGCCCTGTCTGCACTAGTGATGCAGGGGTAAACGTGGCTTTTGGGGCAGTGCTGCTAGTCAGTTATATTGGGGTTATTTTGGGTTTAAACCCTTTTGCTTATTTCACCATACATGAGGCAAGGGCTTCATCAATGAGTCTGCAAATCCCAGCACTGCAATTGTATGAGAGGATGAAGCAGGATGGAGAATGTGGCTGAGGAGTCAGATGGGAGGTTGGGGTAAAATGTCCTACCCTGCCCAGCCATGGCCAAACTTAAGCTGCTTTTTGATTATAAATCATGGACTGGGCATTCTGCCAGTCCATCATGGACTTCATGGACTGCGAGGGTAGGATCTTCCGTCATAGCTGTAGTGACCTCACTGCAGTGAGAGCAACACTCTGCATCTTTGAGCTCACTTGGTACCCTCAGACCCTGCTGGTGCCACCATGGCCCTGTCAGAGACATCCAAAAACCCTAATCTCCTCATGTCCCATGGCTCAAGAAGGCCCACGTTTGCTGAAATCAGTACTCTGCTGGGTGGGTTCTCCATACAAAGCTACACGAGCCTGGCGCCTTCTGTAATGCTGCTCAATAGCGTGAGGTTGGAGGACGCAGTTAAGCCCACTTCCCTCCCAAGGCAAAACCACAACCAGCCTCATGGTCAGGAGCATTTGGACCACCAGCCAGCAAGTTGTCTGCTCTCTCAAGGCTTCATAAGAGTAGGGCTGCTATGACTACCCAGTTATCCATACCCTGGAACCAGTTCCACATTGCCTGATGCTTTTTCTTGTTGAGTAAGTCTTTGTACACAATTATGAGTCTCCAACCACAGTTTGCTTGGTTGTGGTAATTCTGAGTCTCCTACAGTGGAGGAGATGGCTCCACACTGCTTTGCTGTGACTGAACCTACATGACCAGAAACCTGAGGTGTGGTGGTCGGTATGAGATATCCCAATGCCTCACACCACACTGAGCATCATCATTACAGGGCAGCAGAAGCACACAGAGCATGAGTGACTTTACTGGCAGCAGAAAGTGTGTCCAAGTCAGGGCAATGTGAAGAACTGCATCACTCAGACCTGAGCCAGCCTTCATTACGTTGTGAGGGCTTTTGTCACTAGTCACTGATGCAATGAGTTGATCATGACATCTTGCTAATGCCCACTGACCATTTTAAGCCTTCGGGTGTGGTGATACATGCTTACCTTCTGCTCAGGCAGATTGGAAACCGGGTGTCCTGAAAAGTCCTAAAGGACTTGTGTGATCCTCTTCACACCTCTTCTCCCACTGGTTTGTACCTCCCATGCCCTCACAAATCACCTGGATGGAGCTTGGCATGAGGCGACTTGGGCATGTGGGGACTGTGCTGGGGTGTAGGGTCTTTGATAGTAGCGGGGAGAGCTAGGGACTGTCCCAGACCCCCTCCCAGCAGCTGAGACCTCTGCTTCAGGGTTCGGGCTACCATGTACAAACTCCAGCGTCCCGCTGTGACAGGACTGATAAAGAAAGGGTCAAGTGAGGGGGGAGACTTCGCTATCCCACACATAGCCCCACAAAGACCCATTGCTCCTTGTGCAAAAGCAGTGTGAAAGCGAGAAACTCGGTCCCTAATTTCCAGATGTATCAGCACACAGCCTGCAGTCCTGCCATGCTGCAAGGAGCCAGCCCATGGCTTGTGCAGCCCTGCGTGCCAAGCAGAAATACCCTAAATTCTATCAAGGACCCAATGTGAGTCTTGAAACACCCCAAAAACCCTGGGATTCACAGAGCCTGCACTTCTGCTGCCCGTGGCCTTCCAGGGACTGGGAGAAGCCATCTTTTTGGCTCTGTTTTCCCCCATGAAAAAAAGAAACAAGAACAGACTGATGTGCTTTGAAAACACTTTTCATTAGCAGCGTTTCCTCCTCTCCACCCATGGATGCAGCTCACGATTCCCCCTCCTGGAAGTGGAGCGGGGCTGCAGAGAGACAGGAAGGTCTCCAGGACTTGGGAGCCAGGTTCCCCAGAGAGGCACAGACCAGTACTGCCATGTGGTTCTCAGCAGCATCATCAATCTACACCTCCTGTGGATGTGGCTTCCTAATTTCTGAGGTACCTTGGAAACTGTGAGTTGCCTCCTCCAAACCTTTATTCCAGCCCCCTCCTCCACACTGATCAGCTGCAATTTCCGAAGCCAGCCAGCTGATTAGAGAAGGCAAATGAATTCTTTCATTAGGAGAAGCATTGTTATAATTAGCCAAGAAATTTGGTATGGATGCCTTTTAGTAAAGGAGAAAAGCCACCCCTGTTTGATACTGTTTTAAGGCCTCATTATTTGAAAAAAAAGTAATGTATGTATATTTGGTTGGATCTTTTTTGTATATTTGCTATCCCTGCTGAGCTACTGCAGTTTGTTAATATAAATAAAAATCATCATTATCATAATTCATTGCAAAAAAATTCAAGAGGTCACGGATATATTTTGGGAGATGTTGGTGAATCAAAACAAATTGCATTTTCAGCAACTGGCATTTCCAGCTCCTGCACGGTACTGAGCGATAGGCTGGGGGAAGAAATAAATAGAGAGGCAGAAAGATAAATCGAGAGCACCAGATAGACGGGTTTATGTAGCATTTTCATGTATCATTGTTGGGTGACACGGTGTGAGTTATCTCTGTAATTACAGCCCTCCTACTCCCTGGCAGCTTGTTCCCAGGACCTGTGGTGAGAACTTGCAGGAGCCGCCTGTCCCTGCTGGAAAGGAAGGCAGAGGGCAGCAGGCTCCTGTCGGGCTGGAGGCTCCCCACCATGAGGATGGCTGGTTGCGATTGCCTCTGTCCTCTGGACTTCAAGGCAGGTTGGATGGGGCTTTGAGCAACCTGGTCTGGTGGGAGGTGTCCCTGCCCAGGGCAGGGGGTGGGACTGGATAATCACTTAGGTCCCTTCCAACCCAAACCATTCCATGATTCTATGATTCAGTGACAGGAGGATCACAGCACCGTCATATCTGGTTCTCTCTTGCCTCCCACTGGAAGCACATCAGGAATAATCAGATTTGTCCTGGCTCAGAACATGGGACTCTCTGACAGGGGATTAGTCTGCTTGTCCAGGGGTGTGTGTCCAGCTACACAGGGAAAGAAGCACCACGAGAAGGCTTTTTGATGGTGGTATTCCTTGAAGCAGGTTTTTCCCAATGCTGTTAGGAGTTAGTTAGCTGCTGTTAGGACAGGAGCTGCAAGGCGGTACAGACTCCTGCCAGTCTGGTGCAAACCCTAAGATGGTATCAGAACAGCAAGAATTTAATCTCTAAAGTTATACAGAAATACCTGTGAATTTATGGCAGGAACTATTCAGATAGAAATGTTGTTTTGGGGACTGAATATCTTGCTTTATTAATACATATTGATGCAGCCACCATGTGCTGTGAAGATGAGTTCTCCCATGGCCAAGGGCAGATGTGGTGACCAAGAAATATGGACAGATCTTGCAAGGAAACAACTGCATCTTGCCCCAACTTTGTCTAGGTGAGAGGGAAATCATGGTTTTGAAATCCATAGGAACTGCTGCAAGCATCTGTCCTGCTGCTCTTTGGAGAGGTCGGAGGCCAGGACTTCATCTCTCTCTTCAAAACCTATACATTGATTACTGCCAGGGCATTCCAAAATGAGAGGGCATTCCAAAATGAGTTTTCTATCCTCCTTCAAGACAGCACCAGAGCAAGGCTGTTGCTGAAAGCTTCACTCTGCTCTAGGGTACCTCATACATCTGTACAAGTTGGTGTTGCTGCTGTTAAACTTGTCTGTTTCAGTGTTTTGGTGGATGAGATCTACCAGGGACAACCAATAATTTCTGATTATTTTTGGTACTCGGCAGCATATTATTGCTTATGGAAGCATCTGCATTGGGACTCCAGGGGTGTTCTGACAGATAAGATTTACTGAATATGTCTCTCTCTCACCCGTATGTGAAAGAGACAACTATGAACTTTCTGCATTTTGAATGGTTTTAACTTTATGATTTATCACATTTCCACTGTCCAGGAAACATGGACAGAGTGCTTGGCCATAGACTGTCTTTCATAGAAGCGTTACCGTGCTTTCCATGCCCCAGCTTTAATTTGGCCTATCTGGGAGACAAGAAGAGACATTTTCCTTTCCTCTCCTCTTCATTCTTGGCACCGTGATGTGGTCAGGTCTATCACGGACACTTCCTGAAGGAAAGGGCACTTAGAGGGATATAGACTCTGGGCTGTGCTCCATCTCCTGCCATGGGACAGAGCAGTGTGGTCAGGAAGAGGCAATGCAGGCAGATGCCAGCAACTTGGAGCACCCATAACTTACTTACGCTCCTATAGATGGGTGCAGAGAAATACCCAGAAGTCAGAGCAGGAATAGTAGAAGTGACACAGCAACAGGCTTTGGAACTAAGAGTAAGCTTCATTGCTCTGACCTAATCAGACCTATTGTCCTAACATCCAGACCCCAACATCTGTCTAGTGTCCAGCTGTGCATATCACAGATGTGCACATCACTGCCACTGGCACCCTGGGTAATTCCTGCTTTAGAGCTTCCCAGGGACCTGGGCCCATGAAACAAAGAGAAGAGGTTGAGTTTCATTCCTGCTCCTGGGCTCTGGGAAGTTAACGGGATGTTTTAGCCGGAGAGCTGGAATTGTCTGAACTGCTGAGACATTCCCAGGGTTTCTGTGGGGCTGGGGAGGGGGGACAAGACTCACTCCCTGAAAGGTGCTGGTTACAGCTCTTTTGCCAGGCCGACAAGCTAAGCAGTGAGTCTGCTTGGCATGAAGAACTGGAGATCTCTTCCACAGCTCAGCACCCATCCACTTCCCAGGCAAGTCCAGAGCAGCCTTCCTGACTCTGCGCAAGCCCACAAACCCCTGAACCTTGGCTGGTCACGCTGCACCGATGTTGCATAAATGGTGTCGCATTCTCCATCCTGTCTGGTTTTTGTCTGAGGCTGGTGAGGCAGCCAGTACAAAATCTGCCCCCAGCCTTTATTCCTGGCCCTCTGCCCTCTTCCCTTCATGCTTTCTCTTGAGGTAAAACACCTCCTCTCTGCACCAGGGCACTGCTCTGCCCATCTGACCCTCCTGCAAGCCAGGACCCTCCCCAGCTGCTCCCAAGGATAGGAAGGCAGAGAGGTCCCAGCTCCTGCTGGCTGTGGCTCCAATGAGCCTCTGGCCAGCAGCCGTTAGGAGCAGGAGCGCTGCCATCACAGTCAGCAGCCAGAGGGTCAAATCCTTCCAGGAAAATGTAATCACTTCCAGTGAGCACAAATACAGTTTAGAGCAGAGCTTTGTGGCTAGAGATTATAGAGCCCAGAGGCCATGTGTGCTCTTCCCGGTCTGGAACAGAGCGGGGAAGCTGGCAGCTCCCATCCGTCCTGCTGCTCAGCTGGAGCTGCTCCATGCCAGGAGAAAAGCGTGGAGCATCTTCTGCCAATGCGGCCAAGCCAGGCTGTGCACAGATCTGCTGCCCATTGACTCTTGATTCTCAGCCCGTGAGGGCTGCCTGGCTCCTGGCCGTCAGTAGGGCTGAGCACTGAGAGGAGTAACCTGGCTCTGTGCAGCCCCAAAAAGAGCAGATATAGTTTTCAGATGTTCAGTTAGAGATTCCTTCCCTCCACCTTTGCACTTTGGGTTCACAGTCTGCCCATGGCCCAAGAGAGATGTGATGAGTGGGGCTGTTGTCCCAACGTGCACCAGCCACTCAGTCAGAGGAGCATCTCACACCCAACAGGTGCCAGTGGGAACTTGGTACCCAATATTTTGGGATTCTGGCCTTCAAACAACTTTTTTTTATGCTCATATGTGTTGAAGCCAGGAACTAACTTCAGCTCTCCGAAACCCTGGACCATCAGCTGCAGTTGGCCTCTCTTTGGGTACAGCTGCACCTTGTGTGTGATGGAGGAGAGTGGTCTCCTTCACGTCTGCAAAACAGCGTCTGCTCAGGATGGGGTGAACAGCCAATAGAATCATCTGAAAAGTCATCTATTTGGGACCTGTGTGTCCCACATTTGCCATTGGAGCTGTTTGCCCATCAATGGGCAGTCATCATCAGATGCTGCCGTCCCAATTCAACAGCTCCGGTCCATCTGCCGTGAACTTGGAACGGGGAAAAGCTTTTGCACCATTGGCCGAGAGATGACGTTCACTTGCAGGATGAGGCTGAGTTTTCTTGTGTGTCATCCTGAGTCGAGGTGAGGAGAAATGCTGATGTCTCAGGTTGCACAAATGATTCCACCACAGCTTGTCCTGAGAAGTCAAAACCTTAAAGACATTCATGAGCTGAGTCTCCTTTCTAAGTCTGATTTCAAAGTATCCATCTTTTTGAAATGTTTAATTATGATTAGCTTAAATTTCAAAACAAGAGGTCATCTGAACTGGAAAACAGATTATTTTTTTTCTTCTTTGAGAATGTCAAAACACTTCATTTTGACAAATTCAGAACTCCTTCCAATTTTTTTCTGACTCAATAAATTAATCAAAACTGACCTTCTCTTAAAAGAAGTGTCAGGTTTGAAAAAATCAGCATTTTCCAGTGAAAAAAACCCACAGTTTATCCAAAAATTCCTACTGTGCTTCCATCCTGACTTCTTGTCTATGTGCCTCTCCTGTGCTGTGTTCCCAGTAACTATGATCCTAGCTGGATTAATTAAAATGGGCAAGGAGACAAAGTGAGGAACCGCTCCAGCCTGAGCAGGAAACTTTTTTTCAGATTCAGAGAAATGTTGAGAACATTTCTTTTTCCTTATTTCTACAAGTCTGAGGCTGAGCAGCCTTCAAGGTGCAGTGTCCACAGAGAGACTTTTCTTTGCTGCAACCTGTGACCCTTGAAATCCCCAACTTTCCACCCAGCGCGCGCTCTCTATTCATTCACATTTCCCCTAAAAACAAGTTTCAGCTACCGAGCCTATAAACACAAATTTATTGCCGATGCAATCCAGGAGGGGCTTAAAAAAATCCTGACACCTCACTGAGACTTAACTTGAGAAATTCAGCTGGGACCAGAGGCTGATCCAAGATACACACGTATGAGTCTGCACCCGATTCTCAGTGGGCATGTAATGACATATTAAAAGTGGAGTCTACAGAAAAGCTCTGGCTTCTGTAGGATTTGTTTATACCAAAGAGACTGTGAGGGAAATTCAGCCACTGATACAAGCAAGCAAAACTCCGTGGCAAGCTCTGTGCAATGCCATTGATGGGACTTGCTGGTGAGCTTTGATCTGGGAGGATCTATCTTTTGTGGCATCTTCTTGCACCAGTGCAGACACACGCTGCCCGAAGGGAGGAGTTTAAACCACCTTGCGCTAGTGCCAGGGCTTTGCCTGGGAAGAGCAGCAGAAGTTGGATGGGTGCTCAGCAAACCAGGCACTGAGGGATGGGGTGCCTTTCCCCAGGGACACTGTGCGTCCAAGCAGCTCTTTCCTCCAAAACAAGGTGGCCTCACCCATCCTTCCCATGGGGAAGAGCCTCCCCCAAGCTGTGCTGTGGGAGGACACCAGCTGGATCCAGGCAAAACCATGGTCCAGGGGCTGGACCCACAATTTACCCTGCTGGGCAGTGCTGCAGCCTATGCCCATGCCCTTGTTATTTTACCTGCATAAACTCTGTGACCACTGAGGTTTGTGGCACCTGGACAGAGGTTTTTGTGGTTGTCAGTGGCACTGAAACATAAGAATTGTTTCCTCTGTGAATCCAATGCCCTGTGTAAGCCAGCCCAGAGAGGGATGGCAGTGATTTACTAGGAAAATATGCCTGCTCCGGCTGTCCATGATGCTAATATAAAGCAGACACAAACCCTGTAATTTCTGTGAGTGCCTCAGGACTGCCCTAGGTGTAAAAGAGACGAGCAGCATGGCTGGGGTGGCAAAGAGCGAGCAGCACAGTGCAGGGTCCGGCTGTGTTGCCTGAGGTGGGACCGTGGGCCCAACCTTGCTCTCAAACTATCAACATTCCACCACCAGCCTGGAGCGACAACTTGTTTTCCCTGGGTGTCAGAAGAAAGCAAGGGCCAAGCTCTTTGTTAGGACTCAAGACCAATTTGCTAATGCCCGCAAGGTGATGGCTGGGACAGTGGTGGAGGGAGAGCCCCCCATCACTGCTCTGCCACAGCATAGGGCCCCCAAGTCTCCTGGGACAGCGGGCAGTGGATCCCTGGACCAAAGGGGACTTGTCTGCCTTGGACCTCTGCCCCACAAGAGTGCCACCCTCCACCGCTTTAAGTGAAACCCCTCGTGCAAACAAGCCCAAATTCCCAGAGGACTCCCACCTTCACCCGTCTCCTCCAATCAGCTCCCCAAAACACAAATCCTGACACAGCCACCACGCACGCCACCTTTGAATGAAGTTGCCATAGTTACTGGTGCCTCACAGCAGCAGGCTGAGCTCATTAAAATGATTTGAATGGCTACCCTATAATCAAGCTACTCGGGAGGGGAGGTCTGGTGGGGAGGAGAGCCCTGGGACGTGATGGGCTCCAGCCCCTGCGGTGGAAGGACTGTCGGAGAGTGGCTCCGGAGCAGAGGCTTATGAGAGGTGTGGGAATAGCACAGAGCTGGGGCAACCTGGAAGGGTGGCAGTGCATGGTCCTCACACTGCACTGGTCCCTCTCGTGTCTCCTTCCCTGCAGTGAACACCAGCATGGCTGAGGCTGCAGTCACAGCCTCCCCCACCCAAACCGTGTCCCCACATCCTCATCAACGATGGTTTCCCATACTCTCAAGTAGCCAATGCTGGGGGTCAGGCTTCCCAGCAAAGAGTTGCGTGAAACATGAGCTAGAGCCCTTCTCCTCTTTCAATCCATATTTTACAAATTGTTGTTTAGCAAAAAAACCCCACATAATTTTCTTTGGTTCACCCAAAACATTAATCCAAAATAAGGTTTCATCCTCTTTTTTTTTTTTTTTTTTTTCAACCAAGCCAAGGCTGTGAAGAATAAGTATTTTTGGGTTTAGTTTAAACCAAAGCAATTTTAAGGAAAAAAAAATAAAAAATTAAAAATACCTTTCCTGATATTCAGGAAAAATTCTTCAGGAAAAAAAAAGTCCCAAATATGTTGAAAATGTCCTGTATCCTGCTGAAAAAACCACAGGTCTTTCTGGAGCACTTTTGCAGGTGCTTTTCATAGCTGCAAGACAGGGTGGGTGTGAGGCCACTGCTGGCTGTATGGGAATGAGGATACCTGTGGGAGGAGAAGGCACGGTGGTCCCAGGTGGCTGGTTGCTGGGAGATGAGGGATTCCTGGTTCCCCCAGCCTGTCATCAGGCAGACTCTCTCAAGGAGAGCTCTTCCCTCTGCTAAGCCTGAGCCGCTGCTCCTCGCAGTTTGGCTTGGGCTGCCGGGAGCCGTGTCCCCCGAGCTGGGCTGTGCCATCCCTGCCCGGCTGAGTGAGTGCCTGCTCCCACAGCAAGCCCAGGGAAGGTGTTTCTTTATTTTCTGCCTGCATACCAACCCCCTGGCTAACTCGGGCAGGCCCAGCCTGACACATGGAGGGGTGTGTGGGCATTTGAGCATCCCCATGCCATGATGTTCCCATGGGTAGAGCTGCTAAGAAGACTCCTGAGCACCTCCCCAGCTGCAGAGTGGGTGCTGCAGTGGTGTCTGGGAGCTGCCTGCTCCAGACCAGTTGCAGCAGCAGCAAAACCTTTCTCCTACTGGGAATGGTGAACCAGCTGGTCCGTGGGAGGTTGCCATCCCATGGTGCTGGGCTGCATCTGGAATGCAAGCTGGGCATCCCAGAAGATGCTGCTTTATGCCAGGTGACATCAAGGTCCCCTGGGTTACTTGGGCTCTTTTAAGCAGCAATGGTAGCTCCACAGGTCTCCCACTGGTGTTTCCCCACAGCACAGAGACCATCAGAGCTGGCTCCTCCGCTCCCCACAGCCTCAGAGCTTGAGGCACTACCCTCCCCATGGCAAGCACCGGCCTGCGCCCCTCACTGTGCAGAGAGCTATCAGGGTACACGGATAATCTTTTACTCTTCAGTGCAAATAATTTATTACATTAAAATAACGTTTTTAAAAAATGAGTACTTTGGGAATAATTCAGGCTCGCCTGCGGAGGCATTTTTCAAAGTGCCATAATAGGCACTTAGAAATGGGTGGTTATTTTTATTCTCCGAGCCTGTCAAGAAGCTGATGGATCGAATTGGCTGATGACAAGGCAGCTGAGTGCTTGTAGACGGAGACCACAGCGTGAACGCGGAACCCGTTACAAATGAGCAGCCAGCTCAGGTCAGAGCTCTTGCCAAAGTGCTGGCACCTCCACAGGGGGATCCTGCTCCCCAGGGCAATGGTGAACCGGGGCAGCGATGGCCAGGTGGGCCATGGGCAGGGACCAGGCAGTCCCCCCCAGGTCCCAGCAGTGGGTACCCCTCTTCTGTGTCCCAGCAGCAGGGACCAACGTTGCCTGTCCCTCTCTCCATCCCAGTCTAGTCAAAATGCCTCTTCCCACACCCTCCACCCCTTTGCCAGGAGGAAGGGTGTCCCAGGGGTGGCACGTGCTGGTTCTTCTGCTATCCCCCTGCCTTGATCATTCCCATCAAGGGTCTCCCTGGTACCTCACCTCAGGTTTTAAATCCTATACAGGGAATAAATGCTGTCCCACTCCAGAACTTTTCAGGTTAGTCCTGGCCCATGTGCATGTGGCCAGGATCAGATAGACATGGGAGAGGGGAAGGGGAGAGCCTGATGGCAGGACCTCCAGTCCTGTGAAGCCACCAGCTTCTTGCAGCAGGGTCAGAGCACAAGCCAACTGGGGTGGGTGCCCAGACACATCTCCCCTTGTCATGGCTCTCCTCATATCACAGTTTTCTTCCCTTTTCACTGCAGCCAAAAATAAAACCTCTTCCTCTACCTGGCAAGGCTGCGATGAACATTGCAACCAGAGACCTTCTGCTGTGTCAAGGAGGCTGGCTAGAGCAAGGGATGGAGCCTGGGGATGCATGCCCAGAGACTGGCAACCATCACCTGTCCCCAGAGCAAGGCTGGCATGGATGGGAGCATCCAAGCTTGCATATGGCTGGCTCCTGGTGGAAGGATTTGCCACACATCAGTTACACTCACAGCCTCATTGCCTCTGTTGGTTCCTCATTATCCCCTTTCACACATGGAAACCTGTTTTGCCAGAAGGCAAATGTCTAGTGCAGACTCAAGAAGGTCCCTGATCACCCTGGCACCCCAGTTCCTCACCCCCCACATCTTCTGATCCCCCTGGCCTGTCTGCTGGGGGACCAGAGCTCCTCAGCTGAGCCAAGCCACAGCTGTCACACCAGCAGGAACAGACCTTTTGGGGTCCTCCATCAGTAACGCAGACCCGCATGTCTGAGCCAAGGGCAAATCCTCCCTGTCTGCTGCTGATGCGGAGGCACAAAACACAACCATGCAAAGGTGGTGCCACCTCAGCAGGGCACAATACACATACACATAGAGCAGAGCTCTGTGTAGGGTATACACAAAGAGGGAAATGAATAAGGCACACCATCCTCAATGCCTTGGCTCCACAGCCTTTACACGACACTTCTTCAGGGTACAAGAAATTGAAACTCCCTGTCCCCACATCCCAGACAGGAGACAGGTCTCACCTAGGTTGAGCAAGTAGGAGGGCATGGGGGTAGAAAGGGTCAGGGGCGTCTGGAGCCACTTCCCTGCACTGCCCCAGGATCCTGCTCTGCTGCCAGGTCAGCGCTTTGCAGGAGCGTTTGTGGCACAGTTCATTCACCAGTTCCTCACTGCAACCAAGGGTTTGTGAGAGCTGCCCTGCTCCAGGGAGGTCACCCTGCAGGGCTGGGGGAGTCTTATCCTTCCCTGACCTCAGCCTGCACTTACTCCAAATCTCAAAGCAGGGCAGATGTCTCCAGGAATGAGCCTGGTCTTTCCCCAACCCTTCTGCCTCCCAGCAAGGAGCAGAGCCTTTGCTAGCAAAGGGTCCCATAACCCTGCGTTGCAGATCGGCCAACAAGTTGAGCCGTGTGCTCAACTGAAGCACAGCTTACTCCAGCCCTTTCCCAGCCTGCGGGCATGCTATGTACCTCAGGTGTCTTCCTGAGAAATCTTCCGAAATCAGCTCTGGTGTGAAAAAGCCAGCTAATTGTATTATGTCAGAGAGCTCGGAGAGGAGAGGGAGAGAGAGCTGCAGGCGGACCCACTGAGCCTTTGAGCTGTGTGAATAATTGATAAGGCCATTCAAAAGGGCTCTCACTGCAGTGCCCAGGCATCAGCCAGCCCAGCCTAGTTCCCTGCTGCGTGCACTTTCCCAGGCTCAGAGACCAGCAGAGCATCCATCGGGGCCTGTCTTTTGCTGGCCTGGGCAGAACCAGCCTGGATGCCGGGGCAGAGAATCGCTGGGGAGCATCACCGGCAGCAACAGCTCTCCCATGGTGGGCAGAGGAACCTGGTCTCTGGCTGGGTCAGAGTCCTTCCCGCCCTTTGCAGTGACTTGGAAGGGGAGATACAGACCTGGTACTGAGGGCATGAGGCAAAGCCATCAGTTGCTGGGGCCAATTTCATTAAGAATTTAATCTGTATAGAGCCATGCACTCCTGCTTGAGGCTGACAGATCCCTGACCCAGGCTGCAACATAGGGAACACATGGGAATGCTGAAAACCTGCTACGATTGCTAAGGGGTTCCGAGAAGCCCTGCAGGAGGGAAGACTGGATCACAAGGGATATTTTGGGGGAAGCTGAATTTCAGAGCCCAGAAGTTGCAGCATCTTCCTTTCTCACAGCCTCCTCCCTGCAGTTTCAAAGCTCTCCTCATGCTCAGGAATTGATCCTCTATTCCTGGGAGGCAGGGAAGGTTTCCAGGCTCATCTCCACTCTCCTGTGGCACAGATGTGGCAGAACACATGCCCAGAGGGGCATCAAGAGCCAGGGGCAGAACTGATGACTCCGTAAACCCTCTGTTATTCATCCTCCCACTCCAGCCTTCAAAAGCACCAGTTTCCTCAGGAGCGATGGGTCACATAAAGGTGGGGAAAAAAGCCAACTGGTGGTGTATTGGCTGGGATTTTCCTACCAGTCTTCCTTTTTTGGGAAAAGCTCTAGGGCTCTGGGAGACTTGTTCCCCTGCAGTGCACTCTGGATGACGCATTTGCCTGGCCCTGCAACCCTGCAGATCCCAGGAGAGGACACAGGGCCCACACTCAACCTGCTGCTCCTGACCCAAAGCCTTTCTCTCACCTCCACTACCCTGATATCAGGGCATGTCCAATTAGAAACAACAATCACCTTTGGCTTTTTTGGCCTGAAAAGCCTCATTACGCTGGATTTTTGCTGGTTTAGATTCTCTCTGCATCCTGGCTTTAGAGTGTCCGTGTTGCGGAGGCTGAAAGGGTCACCATATCATGTGCAGTAGTGCTCGGTGAGGGTGGGGGAGAGCTACTGCACTGTGCAAGGCCATCCGCTTTGCTTCAAGGAGGGTAGGTAGGTAAATTGCACACCAAAGCATTCCTGCTCTGTGCAAGTATCCTACATGAGAGGTGTGTCTGCAACAGGCTGTGTGTGTACCAGCTCACTGCTGTCCATCCTGTTCCCCCCCAGACAAAGAGACCCTGAGAGCAGGACTGCAGCCAGCAAAGCAGTTCTGCTGAGTGAAGAATGCGGGGGCTATTGCTCAGTGAAAAACCTCAACTAAAGGCAGGAAGCTGGGTAGCAGCGTTTATCTGTAGTTTAGTGCAGAATCCTGTTGTGGTTACTTGGATGAGCAGCCTCGATCGATGCTGAAGTGGCCTCCACTTGCGGGTCCATGAGAACAGCATATTCTTGGAAAAGGGTAGTAAAAAATATCTAGAGCAGAGCTGTCTCTGGGTTTGCAGACTCAGAGGAGCCATGGGCAGAGGTGAGACGTGTCCCCTCCATCACCACCCAGCTATGATGACAGTCCCCAGAGCACACAGCCTCACCCAAAGACCAGCAGCCCATGCTTCAGCTGTGCTGTGATGCTCTGCATCATACCAAACCCCAGCAGAACCAGGGGGCACAAGCACAGCCCAGATGACAGCCAGCGAGGGTGTCTGGGATGAGCAATCCCAGACCCTCAGTCTCTTATTTAGCCGGGAAGAAGACAGAGGGGTCATCCCCAAGCCCTTGCTGTAGGCTCCTTTGTCTTAGGCAGTGTGAGATGTTCCTCTTCTCTGGCTCAGTCAGTGCATAAAGGTGGCTCTGTTCACTCACAGCTGGAGCATGTTGTCATTTTCTGTGATTTAGCATGATTAAGAAACACTAGACTGTGGTCTGCAGTGAGTGTATTAACACACAGTGCCTCAAGGCATTCCCATGAACAGATGCAGGCATGTGGGCTCAGACCCCCATTTTTTCAGCCAGCAAGGGGAGAGAGAGTAGCAGTCCATGGGCTATGGTTCAAACAGGATCTGAAATATTCTCCCAGAAAAGTTTTCTAGAAAAATGAGATGCCTGAAGACTGGAAGCAGGGAAAGAATTAACACATGGAAGAGCTGGAGCCAGACGTACTGCGATCCCTGCACCCAAAGCAAGAAGCACTGCTGTGACTTTCCCTATAGCAGCAGTCACCTCCTCTTTGAGCTCCTGCAGAGCAGGAAAGTAGAGGCTCACACCCTTTTGCACATGCTTTTGTGGTGAGGGAAAGTGAATTGCTTTCTCCAGGCACCTTGATAAGGATATTCCCTGCAAAGACATCACTTATGGGATTCTCACAGCTCCCAGAAGGGTTTACTGTAATGTAGTCATTTGTTCCTGACCAGATCCATGGTGCTGTCTTTCTCTACTCCAGTCTAGACCTGTCCAGTTGTTCAAATGATAGACGACTGCTCTGCAGGCATCTCCAGCCAGGTGTTCAGTGGTTTCAATTCCTGGCTCTGTTTCCTGTCTGTGCCATTGTCAGGATGTTTTTCTGGACTCCCAGGGAGACTGGAGACCCTTCAGAGGATAATCTGGCTCATAGGGCAGGGGAGAGAAGAAACAGAATCAGGACTAGTCAAAAGCATGTGTTCTTGCATTTGTATAGAAGATTTGGGGCTGTGTCGTATTTAGGCTGTGGAGATTCAGACCTTTTCAGACATCCCATCAGTTAAGGGCTGATTTCTGAATGTTTGATACCAAGGTTTTGTCAGCTTTAGACCCTCAGCAAAGTCATCTAGTTCCAAGAGCAGTCCTACTGGAGCCAAATTCATCCTCATGATATGCCACCGCCCATGAGACGGAGTCCCTGGACACAGCCCAGTGGAGCTGGGCATCCATCACTAGCTCCAGTGTCCTGTCCCCTTCAGCCAGGACAGACGGATTTTCCTGTTCTCGTGTCCCTGTAGGTTTTCTAGCAGCTCACAGGTGTGGGGTGTTCTAGAGCCCAGCCACTGGGCATCTAGTGTGTCAGCTAACATAATGCTTTCAGCCTCCCCCACATTTACCTCTGCCACACACAGGAAAAAACTGCTCCAGAGGATGTCCAGGACAACGAGAAAGCTGTCTTCCCAGACCAGAAAGCTCATGACTTGGTTCTCTTCTGTTATGGAGAAGATGGTGAAAGTGCCTTCTCCATGAAGAGCAAATCAGTGAGAAAAGAGGAAACAGATCAAAACTTCCAATTTCAGCTCTTTTGCAGAAGAGGTATGAAACACCTTTGAACTACCTGTCACACAAACACCCAGCAAGACCTGACAGAAATGGGCTCCTGCCATGAACCCCATCCCCAGCATCTCTGCTCCAGGTGGGAGGACTCACTCCACCAGAACTCGCATGTGTTGCCCTTCAGCCTCTTTTTTTTTTCTCACTGACCTGCCCCCTGAATGCCAAAATGGCCTTTTGCTGGGCTAGGAGAGTCTTGTTCCCATTGTCCAGGTCACTGGAAGCACCCCCAGAAGCCTAACAGCAGGGGACAGTCATTCATTCCCCCTAAACCAGGTATGGCTGGGTGAGATGACCCCCTTTTAGAAATCACCCGGGATTAGGGGGCAGATGAAGGACGTACTTTGGGGCCTGTGTATCTCGGGGCTGTCCAATGTGCCTCAGTTCCCATTCATCAAATGCCCTTTCCTCTTGTCATAAGCTGAATCTGAGAGATGGGAAGAGGAAGGGAGTGTGGGCTCTGAGTGGTTTAGGAAGAAACATTCAGAGGTAAATGAGTTGCTAAAGGTTCTTGCACAGCACCTTTAGGGGCTTGGGAAGGGGATCTTTATTCCTGAAAATACCAAACCAGACTGGGTGCACAACCAGAGATGGCGGGGGGAAGCCTCCACCCTGACAGGTAGCCAGCACGGCTGAGATGAGGGTCTGAGTGGTCAGACTGAACTACATGGGACCAGAAATGAAAGGAGGGCTGAAACCTTGTTTTAGCACCTTCAGCTTGGAGGACAGTCATATCCCTGGGGGCAGGGAGTGGAGGGCTTGTCTGGCTGTTGTGCTGTGCACCAAAATACACATCAGTCACGGGCTGGGTGCTCAGTATGTGAGAGCAGTGGTGCCTCAAGGTGCCTGTCTCTTCTTCCCTTTCTCCCACCTCCACAGAGCTGACCTTTCTTGCCAGGACCCTTGGCTCCAGCTTGGGAAGTGCTCTGGAATGGATCGGGGGAATTGGTTCTTTGCTGTTCTCTATCTTTGGACGCTAAGATGACCCATTCAGACCCAGACAAGCCTCTCAGCTCACCCTCCTTTTAATGCACAGGAGCAGCCCTCAGCTGGGAATGCACCCATGATGTTTGTCCCCTTTCACTATGTGTTTAATTACATGCTAAAGCAGAGAGACACATCGCTGCTCCCAGGGAGCCTTCAAGTCCTACTGGGGATGGTGTGATCCCACTGTCTGCTTCTGGGTAATTAAGAAGGACTCAGACCATTCAGCATTGGCATTTGCAGTCCTGCCTGCTCAGCCAGACCTGCCCAGGACACATGGGAGGCAGCTCACAAAGCAGCAGCACCCCAGGAGTTGACTCTGTCCATCCCCATACCCAGCAGCTCCTTTTCTTTTGTTGCCAGTTCCCAGGCTCTCCATCTCCATCCTCTGAAGCCATTAGTGTGAGCAGCTTCATGCTTCCCTCTAGTGGTCCCAGCTCCCCCTCCAGAATCACTGCTGTCTCCGACACCTCTCAGTCCCACTGCACACTGTGATCATCCCCCGTCCCACTGTGTCCCCAGCGCTCTGGACAGATCGGTCACATGAGCAGAGATTCTCTGGAGCAGGTTGGCCTTGAGGATGGGTCATAGCATGGCTGCTTGGGAAGGAATAGCCTGACTTCACACCAGTCCTCAGCTATGAACACAAGAACTGTGAAACACACTGATTTGTGAGTGGGTCTTTCATCACCTTGCAGGGGTTTCATGGGGTGTTTGAAGGTCCTTGTCCATTAGCAGAGTGCCACAGACGTTCCTTCAGAACAAAATCCTGAGGTTTTTGGTGTTTAAAACTTTTCGTCTCTTAGGGGAATTTTTTTTCCTCCTTGTTCCCCTGAAAGATTTTGCAGTCTTTTCAAAAACTGCTGACTCAGCTCAATTCCTGCACTGGGTCCCAAAATGCAGTCTTCTATCTGGGGATTGACCCAGAAAGGTTCCTGTTCTCCTGGTTAAGGATTGCCCAGTTGAGCCAATTGTCTCAAGCCAAAGCCTTGACTGAGCAAGTCCAGCTTTTGTAAGTTAATTGTTACTGTCACTCTCTGGGGTGGCAAGCTCAAGGGCTTTGCTGGCATAGTAGGTACTGACTTAAAGAAACCTCCCTATCATCTAGAGAGCTGTTTGGGCTGTCAGCTTCATTGCCAGGATGCACTGAAGATATGTGGAACAGGTCCCACTGCAGAAGGGACCCAGCTTCAAGCGTAAAAAGTGATAAAATGAGAACAGGACAGACTGCTGCTCAAAGAAGTCACATCACTGGGCTTAGAAATCATTGGAATAAGAAACAGAAAGAAAATCATGTCTCTGACAGACTAATGACTTTGTTGTCCCACACCAGCAGTATGATCTCACCAGGTTCCTCAATGGAGGAACTTAATCCCATTCCTGCAGGTGCAGTGCAAGGAAAAAGCCTGGCAGCTCCTGAGTGCAGCACCAGGGAGGACCAAATCAGGTTTAGTGTCACAATGTGGACTTACAAGTGCTTGGGGCAGGTGCCAACGAAGTTCTGACTTTCCCTTACAACAGCCCAGTGGACCTCTTGCTGGGTTGTCTCAGAAAAATTAAGCAATCCAAGCAAAATGGGAAAAGTTCCAGCTTCTGGCAAACAGTTTTTTCTTCTTTAGCCCCACAGAAGCTGTTGGGTCCAGACCAGCTGCACAGTCAGGTTGAGGCAACTGCTGGTTGCTCCTCTGCTGCTTGGCTCCTGCAGGGCTCACTTTGCACAGGAGCAGAGATAAGGTCAAATAAAACACATCCCAAAGTCCTGTGTGTGTCACAAGATAATTTTAGTATGGAGGTTGCCTTCTGCACTTACATGCCTCTGAGGAGTTGGGTCCTGGTAGATACCATTCATTTCTCCATCACCATCATGCTAAAAAGCAAGTGAGAAAATGTGGCTCTAGGCCTGGGAAGTTTTTAGCGAGGCCGATCACGCCTGATAATTAACATTGAGAGCACTGAGCTCATCCACTTCTCTTCATCTCAGCATTGTCCTTGTCTTGCTACATTACTTTTTGGCAGTAGCCCAGCCAGCACATGAGAGATATTGAACTGACCTTACAGCAAGGCAATAAAGCACAGGCAGAGCATCCACAGCCATCTCAAACCAACAGACCAACAGAAGTCAGCCAAAAGACTCATCAACTTTGTTGATCTCCATATCTATCTAGAGCCCTGAGTGAGAAAGCCTGACAGGAAGGAGCAGGGCAGAGCCCTGGGCAGGGCTGCAGCCACTGTTTGATGTCGACTCTTTGGATGGAACAAAAATGCTTGGGTGTTTGTGGAAGTTTTTGATGTCTGGTCTCTGCTTATGAACCTGCAAGATGACAAAGTACATTGCACTACCTCCAGGGTTCGTCTTCTGTCTCTGTAGGTAGAAACATCCATATTGTAGTTGTGCCCCTATATTTACATCCGCTATTCAAATCAACACAGTTAAGTGATGTGCTCTGGGTACCATTAACTTCCTCAGCATGGGAAGCCACTGTGTTCAAAAGCCTGATAGGTTTTTATTTTAAAAGAAATGAGCAAAGTAAGAAGAAATAACAACCAAAGCCCTAAAGAAAACAACTGTAACGTTTACACAGGACAGAATTCCATGTGCATGGCTCAGCTGTACCCACAGCAGCTGCCAAAATAGACTCTCAGGTGGCCAGGATGGAGGCATGGCTGCAGGAACACTCCTGTGCCACACGTTGGAGAGAAGCAGGACATACAGAGGGATGGTCTGACCCTGTACAAACCCTACAGCGTCAGCTCTGTCACACTCTCTGTGGCTGCACACTGGCTGACATTAGTGGTCAGAGCATCACCAAGTGCTTATTCTCTCCTGCAATGCTGGACACTTTCTGCAGCAAGGGGAGTATCCCCTCTGATCTCCTTCCAGCCCAGCAGAAGTTAATGGGATGGGGTGCCTCAGCCAAGCCCTTTTGCAGTGGATGGTCTCCTCTGATGCCCATCATGTCAGTCACTGTTGCCATGTAATCTTCTCCTCGGAGTGCATGATGATTGTGCTTGACCCACCGGACCTGATACCACTGTGCTTGGCTCACTCTTTGCCGGCCTTCTTTCATTCATTCCCCACTATACACTGATCTTCTCTCCCCTGCCTTCAAATTTGCAGCCTCTTGGCCTTCAAATTGTTTTCCTGACTTAAATATGTCCTTTCATTCCCGTCTCTGTCATCTCACTTCAGTGCTTTGATTCGCCTCACCATGGAGGAACCAAACTCAGCCTGCTGCTGCCTCACAGGTGCTTGAAGAACGAGGAACCAGAAGGCCTGAGTTTTAATTTGTTTTCCTGCATGATCCCAGCACGTGAACCTGTCGTGGTTTGGCCTCAAATGGCAACAAAGAACCATGTGGCAGCCGCTCTCTTGGACTGCTCTCCCCCCGCCAAGCCGTGAGGGGAGAATCGGAAGAAAAAAGGCAAAACTCATGGGTTGAGACAAAGCCAGTTTAACAGAACAGTAAAGGGAATGAGAAAACAACAACAATAACACTGAGAGAGGAATATACAACCACGATTATGATACCATCGCTTGCCGACTGACCTGGGACCTCCCAGCTACCCCCTGGGCATGGCTCACATGGGATGGAATACCTGTGTCTCTGCTAGATCCTGGGGAGAAATAACCCTATCCCTGCTGGAACAAGGACAGAACCCCATCCTGCATTTGAGATCGACCCGTCTGGCAAGTGGAAAAGCTCTTTCTTTCTGCCTTGAGAAGTGGTTTTCATGTCACCTGACAGTCAAGACTTCAGGAAGTTGAGTGTGCGTGGTCCTTCTCTGTGTGGTACCCAGCTTTAAGGCCATGTAAGGTCAGCTGCTAATTTACTTTGAAAGGATACAAATGCATCCTCTCCTTTCATGGTGTAGGCTGTGGTGGCAAAGTGAGGCCAACACAAGCTGAGGTTGAGGGTCAACATGGGTTTCACACAGGTAGCCCTCCTCCTATCATGCAAAGAAGAGGAACCAGAATTACTTTGGCAGCAAGTGTGCTCCCTAAAGACTGTTTCAAAGACGAGAAACCAGAGCCCAAGCTGTGTCTGGGGACAGCTCATCCACGCTGGTTGGGACAGATGCTTCCAAGACAGCCGGGAAGAAGGCAGAGGCGGGTCTGGCATGTGAAAGCTTTGCAGGAATACAAGACTGGCAAGTTGTTTCCCAGTTCTTCAGTCCACACTGGGATGGAGTCTCTAATCTCCCATGTGATTTATGGGCCACTGACTCTTCACTGATGCTGGTGACAGTCATGAGTCCCTGTCAGCACATGTTCTGCCCTGGAAACACAGAACAGCTGAAAAGCTGGGTGTTCAAACCCCACCACGATAATTGCAGTGTGTGGCCCAAAATTCACAGCCAACAGGTGACACACCTGCACAGGGTCTCCTCTCCCACATTTCCCCTGTATGAGTGCAGCTCCTGAGATGTCAGAGAGAGTGCTCTGACATCCTGGTGTCAGTGCTAAAGAGGGATTGGTGTTACTTGATGCTCATAGTGCCTGAACATCCCTGTGGCACCAATAAAGCATTTCAAAGTGTCTGGCTCAACACACGGTTCGTCTGGTGTCAGATCTGGAAGCATCTGATCTGTATGTCTAATGAGCTGGTGATTACTGGTCCAGATGGTAGAGGTCAGAGCCATGTCAGAACCCTACTGGAGCCACTTGTGTGAGCAGCACTTAATGCCATCACTTGACAGGGGCCAAGGAAATTTGCATCTGCTGGACTTGTGCCCTGCAGGTTACGCTGTAAATAACCACGAGCATTTGGGAAACATGGAAGCAGTCAAATCCCTGCCTGCGGACAGGACACATCTCCAGTGCTGACCCCCAATCATGTGTTATTCCCCTTTTAGCTCCTCAGAGATGCACTTCCACTAACAGAGCTCAGTATGGCCAGGTCCCTCAGGGAGTCCATTGGCTCCTCTACCTTGTGTCAGGGACATCAGCTGTAGAATTGTTGCCAGTGTAACTGTCTAGTGGCTCCAGTAGCAGCTTGGACCTCCAGTTGTGTCCCCTGAAAGCATGTCATGGGATAAGTTCACAGAGGCAGGTCCCCCATCCCAGGCTGTGAAGATAATATCCATGCAATGAGGAAACAAGGTCCTGACCATCCATCTCACTTTGGAAACAGAGGTGAAGAGGTGATACTTATGGTTTACAAGGACACTTGTTCCTGACATCATTTCTGAGGACGGATCCATGGCGTGAAGAACCCCAGAGCTCCATCTCCTGCTGGTGTGCCTCCTCCCTCGTACCTGGGAGAGGGGAGAGGACATGGGCAAAGACTGGTGTTCTCAGCCTCTCCTTGCTCTGGGAGGGCTCCTGTCAGTGTCCTTTTTGGCGAGGAAATTGGAACAGAACCACACTAGTCAGAAGGTACCCTCTCCCTGAAGATCTCCTGGGATTCCTGCCTTTCCTGTTCTCCACAACTCACAAAAAGCACCAGAGGTTTTATTTTTCACCTCAGACAAGGACTAATACATCCTCTGCCCTGAGACTGAGTTCTTCTGTGACATGGGACTTCCACCTCTAGCCATGCATCAGGCTTGAGTAATTCAGTTGTTAAATGACCTGGCTCCTTTCTTACATATTTTGATCCTTTAGAAACAAATCAGTGCCCCACAAATTATTGTCATTGGCCAACATAAAGATATTTTGGGAGCCTCAGTATTGCTTTTGTATCTGAAAAAGGAAAGATCCAAGAAGTTATTGCCAGTTATAAATGCAAAACCAAACACAGGCTGTGTGAGCGAGAACAGATATTCAGCTGCTTCACTCCACATGAAACTCTACTGGGTACTGTCCCAAAAGCAGCCTGTGGGACTGCGAGACTGGATCTTCCATCAGACCCATGTGGCGCAGGGTTGCACTCAGACTCAGGTGGGATGGAGGAACCAGGAACCTCCTCACACCTTTCCAGTCTGTTTCACATCACCTACATGCCGGGTTCATTCCCAAGACGGAGGACTTGGCTGAGATTCCTGTACCTCACTGAAAACATGGACAGATACTATCAAATCCTCTAAGTACCACATTGTTTCAAAAATTTTTGAGGCCAGGAGCAATGAAGGTTTTTGGGTTGCCCACACTCAGAATACCCTCCAGAGAGTCTCTTGCTGAACCCAGTCATTTGCTTTTGACTTAAGAATGTCTTCAGGAAAACAGCCCTGCTTTTATCTTTTTCTATTTTTTTTATTTTATGGATCAATTCACTGCAACTTTACTGGCAAAAAAATAGCTCTTGCTCATGTGTAAGATGGGTGTGCTATTGTCCTATTATAAAGCCATTGTCATGTTGTTATTGTTATATTGTCATTTCATAAAATGACTGAAAACATGAAGGTTTTATGGGAAATACCTAATCTTGGATACTTGGGATTATTAACTGAAAAGGACTCGCAGCACCATTTTATGGTATTTTTATTTATTCAACCACCCAGACCTTTCTTCTCTAAGCTCACAATAGCAGATATCATTTCACAGTATTATCACAGCTGAGAGCAGCAGTGGTTACACAGCCACTGTTTTTGTGTCTGTCTATTTCCCATTTATTTGGGCCAAGACAAAAACTTCTGCCTTCCCGGTCCTTCTTGGTGGAGCGGAGGGTCACACCACGGTCCACTGCCCTCCTTACCAGGCTCCTCGCAGTAAGAAACCTGGAGGGATGCAGGAAGAAAGCCATTTTTAGTCTGTTGAAGAGGGAAAAACGTGAAATGAGGCAGAAACTGGCAAGAAAGGTCTAGGGTGAGGAACACTGGTCTGGCAGCAGTTCTGCAGCAAAAGACCTGGCGTGACTGCGGTGACCGGCTCACTGGCAAGAAGGCGACCAGCATAATGAGGTGAGCAACCATTGCCTGCAGGCATCACCGATGAGGCTCAGGACCTCAGTTTCAAGAAAGATGTGAAGCAGTTGGAGAGCAGCCAGAGGACGGCAACAATGCTCAGAGGCCTGGAGACATATCCTCCAAGGAAAGATGGGAAGAGGTGGCATGTTTAGCTTAAAGAAAGGAAGGCACATTAACAGTCTGCAAGGATGTAAAGGATTGCTACAGAAGAGAAAATAATCTGTTCTCCATGTCTGGGGTGGATAAGGCAGGAAGAAAGGAACTTGAGCTGCACAAGAGAGATTCATGGTAGCACCTGGAAAGCCCATCTAGCAGAATGGGTAATGAAGGACTAGTGTAGATTGCCTGGGGAAGACGTGGAGTTTGCATCATTGGGAGTCTTAGGAGTTAAGAAAACATCTCTCAGGGGTATCAGTGACATCTCTCCTGCATGGGTAATTACATTTGTAATGGCTGTCTGGCCCAGAATGAACCCTCTGCCTTCCCATGGAGATGCCCCAGAAGCAGGACCGGGCTGAGGTACCATCCACCAGCCAGAACAGGGACTGCTGCTGGAGGGGAAGAGCACAGTGTCCCTCTTTGCCTCACTGGCCAGTAAGCCAAGAGAAATAAAATGCAATAAGCACAAGAATGGAGACAGTTTCTGGGCAGAAACACTGAGAAGAAAATCCACAGGATGGCAAAAAGAGTCCCTGCCTCCAGCCTGGGGAAAACGAGAGTGCACAGAGCACACCATTGAAACCTGGCTTTGTGGTGTTTGCAGCTCCTCCAAATGGGCAGATCCCTCCTTGCTGTCCTGCTTCCCTCACAGGCAGCAGACAAGACCCCACCACTTGCTGTCCCTTATATTTCTTCCAGGACCATCAGGCTAAAAATGACAAAGTGTCCATGGTGTGTAGTTTTTTTCATGTAATGAAAGATGGAAGTGAATTGCGGACAGCCCATTCCAGCCACAAAACTGCCCGAAATGTTTGGCTGTGTGCAAAAACACGCAGTGAAATGGTCCTAACTCGCTGCAGCCTGGAGATTACAGAAGAGCCAGATTCCTCCCTCTTCCCCAGGCAGATGCCTGTAGGTTGGCTGCGATGGCAGGTCTTGTGGGAGCCTCCAAAGCCCTTGAAGAAAGTGAGTCTCTGCCTTAGCCAGCCTGGGTTTGTGGGAATCCGAGAATGCCCTCTAGTGGCCTTGCTCCCAAAATGTCCCTCCAGCTCCGGGTGCAGAGCTGCAGAGAGGATCGGGAGAAGAGGAATGATTTTCCAGAGCTGCTGAGGACACGCAGCTGGGGCTGGAGTTAAGGCGAGATGCATCTGCTTAGCTCTGCTTAAAATCCTCTTCCTTCACAAGGGGACTTAATACCACTCATGTTTGCAAAGTCCATCGTCTTTGGTACCCAGCTGAGCTGCTTCTTCCTCTTCGTCGTCCTCCTCCTGTCCCTCAGGGTGGTTTGGCTGTGGTGGCCCTGAGGAGCTCAATGAGCTATGGCCAAAGAGGGGTCTTGGAGGGCTGAGGGCAGTGAGGCGACCATCTGCTGCAGCAGGAAAAGGGAATAATTTTGCAGCCCAGACAACCTTCCATCGCCCTGGGGGCATTTATTGAAGTTTGACTCAAGTTAGACATCTTTCCACGACAGGAGGCTGCTGCCATCCCACAGCCACCCCCCACCCCCCCCCGCACTCGCCGGTGATGTAACCGTGTAATTCGAAAGCAGCTGCACTCAGACTAAAGGACAATTATCTAATAGCGAGATTACAATTAATTCTGCTAAAGGGAAACAATTACCCTTTCGGATCTAAATGAAGTATAAAAAGGCAAAGCACTTACAGACAGAGGGAGATGGCACTCACTTCCTGAGGGCTGCTCTGTGCTGCATGACCTGGTGGCATTGAGGGTGGAATATATTGGGCTGGACCCCCCTGCCCTGCAGACACGGGGTGGGGGTGGGAAACCACCTCCCTCGCAGATGGGCTTTCCCAGCGTGTTGACTCTCAGCCTGCTGTGGCTCCATGCAAACAACTTCCCAGCACGGATGCCCACACAGCTGTAACCCCTGCACAGCCAAAGACACCCCCCCCTCCCCATCACACCAGCCGCAGAGGGGTGGACAAGCATCACTTGCAATGGTCCCCTGGGAGGAGAGGGTTAAATGATACAATTTGCCTTTTCACTTCGAATAGATTTTGCTCTGCTCTGCCTGCAATACTGTTTATCAGCAATTGCAGGCTTTAAAATCCATACTTTACAAGTGCAGCATAACCTGCCAGTTATAATTGGTTGAATTATACCTCATCCCTGATGCAACTCTTGATGACTCTCCGCCTCAGCCAGAAAACTGATAGCAGACAAGTTTATAGCTCTCTTGGAAAACACAATTATAAATTGCATCCCCAGCACAAGCCCTGGAAAAGGTTAACTGTTTCACTGCAGGTCTCAAGGGAAGTGGGCTTCACAGCCATTTCTTTCCCCAAGTAGGAAGGGAAAAGAGGAGAGAGAAATCCCTGCCAGAAATGTTCAGAGAGATCCAGTAAAAATTACAGAGAGGAAAAGAAGGCCTGGTTTCTATTTACACGGGGGCTCCTTGTGTATTTCCAACAACCAGGAATGGGTCCAGGCAGGAATCATAGAATTGTTATGGTTGGAAGAGACCTTTAAAATCATCAAGTCCAATGATGCACATCAAGGAAATGTATCAGGAGGTCCACTATGTTTGGCCATCTAGTGCTCTTAGAGCCTTGCATGGGCCAGGTTATGTCACAATCCCAGTCTTGCCAAAGCCACCCTGGTCCCAAATCCTTCACTGGGATGGGTGACCTGCTCAGAGCTGGTCTTTGTAATAGTCCCCTTCAGCTCCAGAGAGCTGGTAAGCAAATATCACGAGGACTGAATTCCCTGTGCAGACAGAGCCCACAACCAGAACTACTCAGAGGCTGCAGCATCTCCTATGGCTAAAAAGACCATTGGCCTTGGGGCAACGTGGCGAGGACCAGATGTGATGAATTAACCACAGCATATCAGCCCAGAGAAACCCCTTCTCAGAGCACCTGGGTGACAGTGCTTACAGGCAGTTCTTCACAACTGTAAGAGGTGTCTCAGAGTCTTTCATTCTGCACCGGGGCTTGTGTTTGAGGTGTAGCTGGACCAGCTGACAGCAGACCTGCTTCTGCAGTGCTTAGCATGAAGGCATCCTGATCTGCACGTCAACTGTGCCCAGCCACTGTGACGGGTTAAGTCCTGCAGCAAGGTCAGGCCAAGCCTATCACTAATCCTTGCTTCTCCAAGGGCTGCCTGGATTTTGTGCTGCTTCTCCAGCAACGTAACAGGGAACAAACCCCACGCAGCTAGAGCCGGACACTGCCAGGCATTCAACCAGGGGCATTTCAAAACTGCCTCTTGCCTTCAAAGATGCGATTAACTTTCTTTCTGTCTTGACTTCACTTGAGTCATTTGAAATGGGACTAGAAGCAGCTGCCTCTCCCAGTTACTCCCTCTGCTCTAGGAAGCACAGCTCTTCTGCTGAAGACCACTAGAAAATCCCAATAAAGGTACTGAGTCTCCCGGTAAATAAGTGGGATCTTTAATAAAGATCTTTAGGAATAAATCTGATTTGTGGAGTGTATGGGCCTACCTCAGCCATAAATCCTTGCTATGACACTGTTTAGATGTTCCTCTGCAAATGGCCCATAATTAAGGCCAGGATGGAGCTATGCTTGCCTCCTGGGAAATACTTCATTCTTCTCCCACTAATCCCCAAATTGTTCTCACTGAGACTCCTTTCACACTTGCAAAACCTTGAAGAATCCAAACACCTTGAGAACAAAGCTCTGGAAAGCCTTCTGCTGGTCCTGTCTCTGATGGTCTCCGGCTCCCTTGGCAGCATGTCAGCTAAGACTTTCCGAAGGTACGAGGTGATGACCCAGAGTCCAGTGCACACAGAGCAGCCCAGGCTTCCAGCACACAGTGAGGACCAGCCTCATGGCACTGACAGACCAGAGGCCACGGAGACTCACCTGGTGCAGGAGTGGCTGTGCATGTAGGCTTTCTGTAGGGGTGCTGGGTGACTGGCCAAAACAACTGGATTGGTGATCCTGGGAATGTCAGCAGGAGAAGATAACCCTAAACATCACTTCCCAGCATTGTCCACCTCCAGCACAGCCTGCTCCATCCACAGCCACAGCTCACTCATCCCTTCTGACCTGCAGTGAGCATCTCCACCCCAGGCAGAGGACATTCAGTGCAGTGTCTTGCTCTGCCTGTTGCCCACCAAGGCGTTTGCACGGGGATAAGCCAATTAGTCAAGTGTCTTGCTCGCTCCAGGGTTTTCAACTTGGAGCTTTCATCGGGAAAGATTTAATTTAGTTTTCATCCTAGGGAGAAAAAAACTTCAGGGATTTTCCTGAGCCTCTCTAACCGTGTCTCTCATAGAGCACAGTCCTGCCAAGATGGGGTGGGATGAGTCAGCAGGAGCCTAGAGGTCACTTGTCTGGGCCAGGCAGCTGTGTGGCATGGCCCATCCTCCTTGCACCTTCTTCCCTCTCCTCTCAGCTCCTGCTGACTCAGGGCACAGAAGCAACTTGGAGCCAATCAACCCCTGTCTCCTCTTTTCAAATCCTCTGAAATATGGACCCAGAAATATTTACTGTCTCTCTGTCTGTCCCTGACCTTCAGCTTTTATTTGCGTACGTAAATTTTGTTCTATTCCAGAGCTACAAGTTTCATATCAGGGCAGTTCAATCTTTATGAGGATAAAGTGTTTGCAGTGCTCTTAAGCTGCTTAACGTAAGCATGTGTGTGAAAGATTAACAGCTTTATAAGTCGGAGCAGTTAAGTGACAATATAAAGAGAAAGGAAAGGGGAAAACATCATCAATCTAAAGCAGCACTAGGAAAATTTGAGATGAATTACTGAAGGAAACTGGCTGCCAAGCCCAGTGGTGCCTCAGTAAGATGCACCAATGGCCAGTGCAGGAGCTCTCTCTGGGGAAAGGTAGAGACAGAACAGCTTGAAAGGATCATCTTCTCTATGGCTCTCAGACTTGGAAGACAAAGTAAACTCTAATTATCCCCTGATATTTATGACCGTCATTTGGTGTTCTGTTCAAAGCACACATCTGAGTGGAGGAAGGAAAAGGAAGACTCTTAGCACAGCTAAATATGTGCTTCTTCAAGCCATCAGAGATCAAAACCATCCCACAGCCTGTGGATGCACCACAGGGCTTGGTACCTGGCTCCCTGCCTCCCCATTGAAAGCCAGGAACACTCACCCTTCTTGCTGCTGAAGCTGAGGAAAACCTTGCAGGAGGTTACAGCAGGTTTGATGGACACAGAGACCATCTCATCAAAGACCTAATGCTCTCCCCAAGGTATAAGATGGAAAAAGAGTAGAAAGAAATGCCAGAAGACATACTAGACATCACAGGGTTGTTTTTTATTTGACTGTCAGCTGATGCGCCTACATATTGCTTCGAAAACCTCTGTCAAGATATCAGTTGCAAAGCACAGGGCCATGCAAGGACAAAGACTTTTTATGACCTCTGGCAAACCAGATAATGTCTGTGTCCTTGATTTTACTTACATGCAGTTAAGGGATAATTCTGCCTGTCTTCCAAGACAGGTGGCTGGTTTATTAATGAATGGTTGCAAAATGTTCTGAGATCCTCTGATGAAGCATCTCTGGAAGAGCAAAATATGATGATGCCAGTGGAAATTGGCTGTTTGGCTCCAGATTTTAATTGCATACAAAAAGAGAGCCACACATCAGAGCTTCGCCTGTGAAACAGGAAACATGAGGCATCAGGAGAAACAGGGAACGGCACTGGACGTCAGCGAACAAATGCTGGAGCTGTTCTTTGCCAAAATCAGTCACGATGACTGTCAGTAAGAGGAAAAGGCTTCATGGAGGTTGCCCTCAGAGAGCTCCTAGATCAGCACCTGAGATTAGATCCACCATGAGATTATTCACTGTTGAACTATGGATTACAAGATGAAGTAATGTCCCTGCTGAAAGGCTGACATTCCTCCCACATTTTTTCAGGGAATTTTTTCCCCTTGTTAGAGCCTGGTAGGAGGCCTGGCCCTCTTGGACCTTTCCCTGGTGCGCGGGGCTTTTACTAACCATCTGATCTTCTCAAAATGTGATGAGCACGAGTCATTCCTGCCTTTCTGTGATCATCTATCCAAATTATCTAGAGGCTAGTGACAGACATCTGCTGCCTGGAAAGTTTGGCTTGAATAACAACATCCTCTGAAGTACCATTATTAGAGTTGGGGAATGTTTGCAGATGGAGTGTATCTCTCTTGGAAAATGCCTTTTCATCAAAGCAGAATTTTCCCTCCAGGGAAGTGCTGCTTTTCACAAACTTCAGCATTGGATAAAAAGATCGAACCAAAGTATTTCAGTGAGGTCAGAGGACTCCACTTCAGAGTTGCTGGAATTTCCTTTTACTGCACAGAATTGCAGTAGGGCCCAAACATCTAGATTACATCAAACTGGAGCATTTAATTTATTCTGATGTGGGACTTTTTCCTGTGTTTTTGTTTTCTTTTCAGTACTGACCAAAAGAAACCCATGCCAGCAGAATAGGAAACCCGACTTCAAAGCAAATCCTGGTCCGATCGCTGAAGAAATGCCACAGGTTTACAGTCACTGTTAAGAGGGGTCCGCAGCGATGACAGAGAGGTCACCAGGACACACCAGTGGAGTTAGAGGTTAACAAGCATCAGAAATGTATTTCAGTGCTTGGTGTGCTCCACCGTTCCCTAAATGAAGTCCAGGCTGTTTTCACGGGAGAATAAACCCCCCACTCTTTGCATCAAGGGAAATCTGTGCTATGCAAACAATGAAGATAACCAGGAAAGATAACTTTGCAGGCTGTTGTTTTTACATCTCGACAGGAATGTAAATAAGCCCAAGCAGTTGCCTTAGAGATGGGAGAAGCCCGTGGACGGGACTGGAAATCACTGTGCCATGCGGCGAGCGCTGGGCCCCAGTCAGCTCCCTGCTCTGCAGGCAGAAGTCGACCCATCCACCTTGGGTGTTTGTTTATTTCTAAGGCAACTATCACCATGGTGCCAAGGCACATGCCTATCACAATTTCAGGTTAGTTACTCCAGATTTGGGGCCTGACAGCCAAATTTGGTGAAATGTATTCCAGGAAAAAAAATTATCCAGGGTGTATACTTGAGTCAATGGGAGATTTTCACTTAAAGGTTTGCTCTCCCTCTCATCCGAGAAAAGGCAGTTTTTTGAAAATGAAGCTTTCTTTGGGAAAATGCATTGGTTTCAGTTACAGCAGTAGGCACAATAAGGAAGGCCATACAGCCATTTGCATCCAAAGCCCTCCTGAGGCAGGTCACTTGGCCCATGTCACTTTTCTGCCTAATTTGTTACAGATCTGAAAAAGAAGAGACCTTAAAACCTTTTTTATGGGAACGAATCCTCCTTTTCAGACAATTCTCACAATCCTGGGAACAAGCCAGTTCTCTAAGCCATGTTAACATATCTTTGATGGCCAACTCCATGAGAAAGGCAACCTAAAGCTTCCAGCATCTGAGTACTTGAATTTACAATATTAATGATGCTCATTCAACAAGGTTTCCCTTTCCCCTCCACATATGCACTCTGCTTCCTTCTGAGGCTCTCTTTCACTGCACAGACAGCATACTACCTGTATGTCAAAGCAAAGATCAAGAGGCGACAATCTTGACCTTAATGTTGCTGCATATATATTTGATGCTAAGGCCAGAGTAAATATTTCAGAGCAGAGCACTCCGCAATACCTCCAGCCCACGTAACTCAAGCTACCCTGGCTGACATGAAACTAGACAAATCCTAGCTAAAATAAGATACAAATAATATCTCAAGAGTAATTAACTACTGAAATAACTTCCCAGGCAATGAATTAGACATGGATTACCTGAAAGATCATGGGATTCTCCAGCTCTTTTTTCACATTTAGGCAAATTTGAGCCAGAGTTGAAATGAACTGTGTATTTCAAACTTCTTCATAGTATTTAGAAGAGCATTGGCCAACCAACATTGTGCTTCAGCAAGCACATAAAGACCGAGATACCTTCTGCGCTGACCACACCACTCTATGGGAGCCTCATCAAACAGCAGAAGCCCCCACTGATCCTGGGCCCAGCAGAGTTGGCCATGTACTTAGACAGGGCTTGAAATACTTTCAGATCAGGTCCATGGGAAGCTTTCTCACAGGGAAAACCATCAAATGCTGGACTTGAAAAATTATAGCTAAGAACCATTTCTTGAACTTGTTATTTATAAATCAAGACACAATTTCTGTGCACCCAGGACTTGTTATGTTAAGTCAAATTCCAGTTTTGGTTTCCAAGCTTCTGCCAAAACAGAGTGACACTGACTTGTATAAAATCTCAAATCTTTTTGGGACATTTTCTACATGGTCTAGTTCCCTTTTGCTCTTATTGTTCCCCTTACCTTTACCCTCAGACTGCTTAGAGGTAGGAAGAGGATACCACCTTGGTGACATTGAATTTTAACCCCAAATTTTCAACATCATTCAACACCTATCTCTAGGGTTATTTGTTCTAATACCTAATATTTTAGTGCAAAACTTTTTTAAGTGTAATATTTTAACTTTTAAAGTGTAATATTTTAATAAGTGTAAACTAAGAATAACTCTTCTATAGTACAATCAACACAATCCTCTGCAAGAAAATCCATTCAGACACTAATATCTACTGTAGGCCAGATTATCTGGTGTTCTGCATTGTAACTGTCACTGGATTTTGAAGAAGAGAGAAATTGTCATTGAGTTATATTACCAAAGGGTCTGGTAACTGGCTTCGCCCAGGTCCTAGTCATTCTCCTCCAGCAGAAATACAAGAAGGCTGTCCAGAAACTTGCACAAATTTTGTGATACCATCAAAACCAGTGAGATTTTTGTCAAAATATTCCTTGGAAAGGGAACATAGGCTCTGATGGGCCCTTCGTGCCTGCCCAGGATTTTCACATGCTCAGCACACTGCAGCGAACCAGTGGCACTTAGCATCAGATCTGCAGAGGAGCTGCTGGCGGGGATCACCAGACCACATAGCTCCCCAGCAGAGCATCCTCTGCCCTGCTCCCTCTTGAGTGCCCCTCTCCTGGCTGTCCCCAAGAGGTCTGAGGCCACAGGGAAGGTGCTGGAGGGCAGGGAGGACAGGTATGGGAGGGACCTCTCCTTGGGTCCCTACACCCCAGCACATAGTGTCCTCCTTCCCTTCCTCCTCCCCAGCAGATTAAAGGGCCATGAAATAAACAGCAGTGATAGCGCCCAGGAGCAAAGTGCTGAAGGGATTTTCCCAGCCATTCCCCTGGGGTATTTCAAAAGAGTCTGCTGCAATATCTTCCCCTGCAGGAGCTGAACATAGAATCATAGAATGGTTTGGGTTGGAAGGGGTCTTAAAGCCCATCCAGTTCTACTCCCTGCCCTGGACAGGGACACCTCCCACCACACCAGGTTGCTCAAAGCCCCGTCCAACCTGACCTTGAACCCCTCCAGGGATGGGGCAACCACAGCTTCCCTGGGCAACCTGGGCCAGGCTCTCACCACCCTCACAGCAAAGAATTTCTTCCCCAGATCTCATCTCAATCTCCCCTCTTTCAGTTTAAGACCCTTCCCCCTTGTCCTATGGCTCCCCTCCCTGATCAAGAGTCCTTTCCCAGCTTTCCTGGAGCCCCTTTAGGGACTGAAAGGGGCTCTCAGGTCTCCCTGGAGCCTTCTCTTCTCTATGCCTGATGGCCTGGGCATGATGTCTTTGGGCAGTGAGGTACATTGTGGGAAGGATGCTTGTACACCTGGGGGAAGAACCAGCCTTTGCAAACTTCCCTCCCCACCAGAGACGCCTTCCCCCACCCATTCCCCCTCCAGCTGCTGGAGTGTGTCCAGAGGAGAACAACCAACCTGGTGAGGGGTCTAGAGAACAAGTCATACGAGGAGAGGCTGAGGGAACTGGGCATGTTTACTTTGGAGAAGAGGAGGCTGAGGGGGGACCTCATTGCCCTCTACAACTGCCTGAAAGGAGGGTGTAGAGAGGTGGGTGTTGGCCTCTTCTCCCAAGGGAATAATGACAGGACCAGAGAAAATGGTGTAAAGTTGCAGCGGGGGAGGTTTAGATTAGATATTAGGAAGAATTACTTTACTGAGAGCATGGTCAGGCACTGGAACAGCCTGCCCAGGGAGGTGGTGGAGTTGCCATCCCTGGAGGTATGTAAGAAATGTGTAGATGTGGCACTTCAGGGCATGCTCTAGTGCCCGAGATTGTTGGTTGTGTCTGTTTGTGGGTGGGTGTGGTGTGGGGTTGTGGGTGTTTGTTTTGTTTTTGGGTTGGTTTTGTAGTTTCAGGGTTTTTTTTGTTTTGTTTTGTTTTGTTTTGTTTTGTTTTGTTTTGTTTTGTTGGTTGGACTCGATGATCTCAAAGGTCCCTTCCAACCAAGAAAAAAAAAAAAAAAAAAAAGAATTTGCACACACCAGTCCACACACAGAGGTACAACATGCTTATCTGTGAGCACGTGGACATTCATTTAGCATTAGAGGCAGCACTTTTTCAGCCATCCTGACCTGCTCCTTCTTCTGTTGCCTTGCTGGGATCAGGATTTTATCCAAGCTGACCTGGGAGTTCTGCTTTTCCTTTGGGCGATCTTCTTTATGCAGGTTGGTAGCAAGAACTCCTGGGCTGTGTAGCTGTAGGACTGCACTACCCTTTCAGCAGGGATGGAGTCATGATTTATGATGTCGATTTTTCCCAGAGCCATGGAAATATCCTGATATTTCTCCCTATCTCCGTTCCTGGTGTTGCAGACAGACTTTTCATGATTTCTGTATTCTGCCTCAAGCACAGGCTCTCCTGGGAGCCACAGGACTCAGCTGCCTGGGGCGTGCAGCTGCGCCCAGGGTGTCTTGGCAAGTTCATTTCTCCCTGGCCCCAGCGTTCCTGGTGTGGCCGTGGAAATATGCTTGCCACCAGTACACCTTGACATTTTAGGTTTTAATGGAAGTTTGCCACTCATGGGCTTTGTCTCTGTCTGATTATTGCTGGGAGCCCCTCCAGGAGATGGGCTTTGCTAAGGATGTGCTTTCCAAGGAATGTGTGGGAAACAGCCGTGAGGGTACCTCTTACAGAGGAATGGCAGAGGAAGGTCTCACTCATCTGCCCTCCCACTCCTGCTTGACCTATAATGCTGTTGATGTTCCCAGTGCCCACAGCAGCCCACATTTATTCTTGCTGCAATATGCCTTCAGACAGAGATGCTGGTGAGGAGCAGCTCCCTGCTGGCAGCAGCTGTGTCTCTGTGAGTCTTTCTCTTCCAGAGGGGATTTCTTTCATTTTAAAACATCTGAGACTTTCCTTGGGGTTTGCATTTGTTCACAGGTTGCCTCTGGGAGAGGCAGAAACAGGGAGGGAAGAGCAGAGAGGAGGGAATAGAAATGCTCTGAGTCCTCTGTTCGCTCCAGGACTCTCGGCGGGGGATGCTGGAGAGACTGTCCCTTTGAACGGGCTTGGCTGCAGATGGCAGGATGGGGCACTGGGTACCTGCTGGCTGGCGGAGGAGGGACCAATGCACCCTGGGATGCAGGCAGTGGAAAGCCATGCAGGCAGCTCTGCAGTGCTGGGCAGCATGTCCTTGGGCACACAGAGGTCCCTTGCAAAGGGCTAGAGGCAATTGAGAGGAGATTGGATGGGGGGTTATTTTAGCCAGGAGAGGGGTGGGTGCTCTGGAAGGGGCATGGGGACTGTCTCAACCTGCAGACAGGACAAGGGCAGTGATTTCTCCCTGCCTTTAGAGAAACGGAGCTGCTGGCTGGAGATCCTGAGAGCGGAGGAGAGGGAAGAAAGGACACAAAGACAAGACAACACTCAGCTGGCAGGGCAGAGGGACTCTTTTCTGCTCCAGCATTTGTTGCTTGGTTTTTCTGACTCTGTCCCAGCCTGCTGAGGCCAGCAAACCACCCCCATTTCCCCCGTCCCTCTTGCAGGAGCAGATGCTGCTGCGGTCCCCCAGGCTGCCCAGCACAGTCCTGGGCACCAGCTCTGCTCCTGTAGAAGAAACTGCCCTGCAGCTGACACAGGGTTTGCTGGTTAAAGGCTGGACACAGACACAGGAAGGATCCCAGCACATCCTTGGAGAGCTCAGCATCACTGCGAGCAGGACTGACTCGGCCCTGCGGTCCCAAGGATGCCAGGGTACCGTGGCCCCGAGCAGAGAGCTGCCTCCGGGGCTGCTCTGCAGCAGGGTGCTCATGCAGGGTGGGGTTTCTTTTAAACCTGTCATCAGGAGACTTATGAGTCAAGTGCAGTGCGTTCTTGGTGTTGTGTGACTGGCTCCCCGGGAGCCTGCCTGCCCTGGAGGTGGCAAGCTGTTGCTCCTGCCCTTGGAGGGGAGCCAGCTTCGCAGCATTACAATTTAATTAAATTACTCCAGTGGCTGCAAGGGAAAGAGCTTTAACATGAGAGATAGAGAGAAAAACAAGGGTTTGGCTGTTACCCTCTGGAAGGGGGAAGCATGCAGGGAGGAGATGTCAGGTTCTCCTAGCTGGACCCCGTATTATGCCGCTGGGGCAGAACGAGGGGTTAACACCTTTTAGGCTGCCTCAGGTCCCCCTGGGGCTGAGGGCACCATCGTGTGGCCCTCACAGTCCTCAGATGTTTCCCTCTGCTCACCCAGAAGACCTGTGTCTCAGGCTGACCCCTTGATGGGTCCAGCCATACACCTCACCTCTCCCTGGACACAGGACAGCAGGCACCACCCTGCCAACAGACACCACCGGCTGTGCTAAGGGGATAAAGTCCAGGTGCCCTGTAGCCATAAAGAGCCAAAGAAAGAGAGAAAAAATGAAAAGTTGTACACCCACCCCCTCCTTGTTTGCCCCTGGGGGAACCTCTGAGAACTTGTCCTTACTTTCTTCAGTAGATCCATGTCCATGGTCTTCAGCTGATTTAGCAATAAAACCAGACCCTTTGCCTCAAACCTCACCCCTCATTTCCCTTCCTCCTCTTAATCCCTCTGTGTTCTCCCTGAGTCTCCTAAATTGTTGAAGATTTATGTGTCAGTGTTATCATCTGCTTGGAGATTCTTGCTCTTGCTGTCCTTCCCAAAGGACCTCTCTCTGCATGTGCTCACCAAAATATCCAGGGAGAAAAGGAGCGTTACAACACGTGTTAGAAGAAGATCCCTGTATGGACCTTTACCCCCTGGTCAGCTGAAACACTGAGTCCTCCAAATCAGCTTGATGCTGGCCCAGCTCCCCAGGACACTGAAGCTGTGTATGAAGTAGAAATCATCACACAGGGTTTAACATCGTTGGGAAAAATGGGAATTTCTTGACAAGAAGGAAAAATAAACAAGAACAGCAAGGATGATGTGGGAATGAAGATGCTTTAGATGTACTGAGATCTCTCCAACAAGGAAAGGGAAAAGAAAGCAGAGACTGAAATGGGAAGCAGTGTTAGTGCAAGACTGAATGAAATAGTCTGTAAGTTGGAGGGCGGTATTCATGCTTTTGTTGTAAGGCCTAGAAGCAGGGGAACAGACAGTCCCATTTCTTATGAGAAGGTGGTTGGTTGCTTTCTGTGCAGTGGCGTCCTGGCCGGATGCACTATGGTCTGACTTCCCCATCACCTCTGCAACCAGTTACATGCTCCAACCTGAGCAACACTTCACTTTTGCCCTGGCAGATTCTCTTCCCTGTCACGGTATCTGTGCAGGAATGATTTCTCAACACATCCTGCCTCAGGGGCTACTTACTCTTGTGCTGAGAGCTTTTCATGGTGGCATGCCTGGACTTCTCTTCCCAGGTTATCAGGGCTCCTTGTCCTGCCAAGATCATTTCCTTCTTTCATCTCCAGAGCTGCTGTGGCTGGGGAGCGGAGCTGCTCTGATCTGACCACACAGACACACTCCCTTTGAGCACAGTACTCTGTTCTGTACCTTCTCCAACTCATCTTCACTTCAACAATTCCATTGCTAGGCCACCTTTCCTGGAGGGACAAAGCCAGAGCTCCTGGATTAGCTAGCCATTTCCTCAGGCTAAATTCTCCTGGAAATCAACAAGACTTTGAGGTTAGAAGCACATCAATTAATTGGTGGTGGTGATGGTATCTCCTCATTCCTGATTTGGGTGAGGGAGCTGTGGGGGTGATTGAGACACTAGGTGTTAAAGATAGCTGCCCTCCCCTCTGCTCACCATCTCTGGTGGGCCCATGATGAGCCACTGCCCCATGTTGGGGGTGAGTGGGCAGAAGCAGACATTTAAGTCACACATGGACTGAATCAGAGACCTCCAGACGTGGGCTGATGTTGTCTGAGCTCTACAGACATGTTGTCTCACAGGGGCCAGGAGAAATCAGCATATTCCCATACATTCCATTCGCTCACATCACACACATGCAGCAGAGATGAACCTCATGCCTCTCCTATTTGCACAGGGCTGTCACTCTCCTTTCCCCCTGAACATGAGGCTGCAGGAATGGCTGGGGATTTGTCACCTTCCCCAGACCATGACTGTGACAGACAAGAAGGCACCTGAAGGTGGTAGCCATTAGCTTTCAGAGGAGGCCAAGCCAGGATGGATACAGCAGCTTCAAGTAAGAGGTTTCAGGGTCTGCACAGGGAAGGTCCAGCAGGTAACGGGCAGAGTCCATCACCAAGTCCTGACCCACAGCTGAGCTGCCTATCAGCTTGCAGACAGAGGTTATGTGCTCCAGACACTCCCGTCACCCACAGAAACACTCATGATAAAGGCAGGCAGTAAAAGCCATGGATGGAAGAATAATTATCCAGGAGCAGGAAGGGAATAAAAAGGGAAAGGGCCTTGATGTAACATAAACATCATAAAAGGCCATAAAAGAAAGCAAAGGGAAGTGTGAAGGAGACTGAAGGTTGGCAGCAAATGTACATAAACAAAAGGAGCCAGTCTGGAATGGTCTAGAAATAAGGGAGGTTATGGATGGACTGAAATGGAGAATAGATGAAGCTGAGATGGAAATGAGCAAGGAGATGGATTGGCAGCAGATAACAGCACTGAGAGCTGCAACTCAGAGCTGTGGAGCTCTGTGAAAACACCCTGGTGAGGGAGATTTCCAGAAGGCTGAGTGGGATTGAGGAGGGGGAGAGAGGAAGGCCAGAGTTCTGATGGCCAGCAGGAGCTGTGAGGTGGCAGCCAGGCAGAGGTGGGGAGGGCAAGCTCAGGGCAGCCCTGTCGAAATCATCACACACGTCTGTGCAAATGAGGAGATGGTGCCTGCTGGGAAAGCTTCAACAAGAGCAGGGCAGTGGGCAACCTGTGTCAGGACGTGGCTGGAGGTGCCTGTTCCTGCCTGCAGAGAGCAGGTGGGGCTGAGCCAGCACGAGCAAGGGCAGAAGCCTCCCCAGTTGAGGTGGAGCTGAGGTGGTCTGTCCTGTCCACACACCAGAGCCTGTTTTGCCATACACAGTGTCCCTCATGCCCGGGAGTGGAAAGGCAGATGGTGAAGCGGAGACCAAGAGGAGCCTCCAGGCACTGATGACATCTGCCTGGAGCCACTGAGAGAGGCTGCTCACAGAGTGAGGGTGGAAGCATCCTCTAGCTGCTGCAAGTGCCAAACATTTCTCATTCCTCATGTGCTCTTATTAACACCTCCACATGTAACAGAGCTGTGAGCAAGGTCTTCCTGAGCTCTGCTAATTATTAAACGTACTTCTGTTAAGCTTAACTAGACATGCTTGTCAGCTGCTGGCAGGAAGAGAATAGTGGGAGAGGCTTGTAAACACGGTCTGATGACTAAGTGAAAACATTGCCAAGATTGCAAGGCACTGGAGCCTGCTGCCTTCAGGTGTCGTTGTCTACCTTGTGTTCCAGCCTGGCAGCCAGGTTGGCCAGTGTGGATTTCTGTATTCTGAGACAGGGTTCAGGAGCCTTGCAGGACAGTGCTGGCAAGAGCATGTGTTTCAATGCTATTGCTCCTAATATCTGCTGGTGGTCACACTGAGATGGTTCACCAGGACCTTTGCTGTCCTAGGGCATGTAATGGCTCTTGGGGAGCAACCTACCCATCACTGAGGTTCCTGAGACCTCTCTGTAGCACTGCCTTGGAGCCTTTTGCTGCCTCCCCAGAGCCTGCCTTCTCCTTCAGTAGGTCTGGCAGCAAGTTGCCCCAGCTGCTACACCAAGGAAGTGGCTTTTAGGCTTGTATACAACAATCTTCACACTCTTTCAAAGCCATTTCAACCACAATCCCAGCCCTCAGGCTGCAACATGCTCCTTTACCTACCTACATACTTTGTGGCAGTGATCTGCACATAAAAGTGCGATTTCTCTGCTCTTTGGTTGCTGTAGAGCACCTAAGTTCATGATGATCTAGGAAAGGGTGGCCAGAGCCATTGGAAACTATTGTAATGCTAAGGAGAGAAAGAAAGAAAAAAAACCCAAAACCCTGTATATATTGATCAGTCAGCTAAAAGTCTGTGAAAACACTTCAACTATTAGGTTGTAACTTCTCCAATGACACATGCTGTAGAAAACAGCCTGCCAGGTTAAACGTTTATCCATTTTTGACCAGCATCTATGAAAATAACCAAAGAAAAACCTTGCCTTGGGCTGGCTTTGAGGTCTGGAGGCTTTTTCTCCTGCCAAATCCACCTGCAGTGCAAGGCATCTTACTCCTTACTGACAAACAGCAGCACAATGGAAAAGGGTGGAGCTGAGGATGGAGATTTTCTTCCTTCAGTGTCTTCTGCTGCAGACTGCCCTTGGCTCCGATCCTTCACCATCCAAAAGACATAGCTCTCCAGTTTCTCGATTCCAGGCAAAAGGGAGGCTGATGAGACGGGTGACAGTGCAATTGAGATATTTTGCTACCATGTATTGCAATTAGCTTGTCAGTATGAGGTCAGACAGAATTGGAGTAGGAATGTTCCCAGCCAGGTTGCACATTTATTGCATGCAAAGCCTGTTACAGCCCAGCGTTAAGGCTGGACAAAGAGCAAGACAACTCCAACAGCACTGACTCCATGGGGTTGCATAAATTGGGACACCCAATTTATAACTTAAAAAGCAATTTATCAAACTGCATACTGACCCAGAAAAACAGTAAGAGAAAATCCTGCCTGCTTCTAACATGGCTGAGGAAATGCTGCCGCCGGCACGTTCACACTCTCAGTTCCTCTATTGAGACACTTCATTTTCTTGTGTTTTTTACAAAAAGGAGACAGAAAGAGAAATTACTCCTGTTTAATAACGTTAGCGTTTAAACAGCCTTAATTAGGCATGGGGTAGCTGTATGAGCTGCTTGTTGCCTGTGCTGCTGTTTTTTCACTTGGAGAAAATTTTCTGCCAGGGCAGATGAGAGGACTGCATCACAGTTACTTTGTGATAGGAAAAGATAGATATTTTTTTTTTTTTTTTTTTTTTTAATGTGAAGTTTGTAATTTATGGATTGTACCAAAATGCAAGGGGGAAACCTGAAAACTCTATGTCCTGCTCCATCGTTCCTGCATGCCTGCTTTGGCTAAGCTGGATGGAGGGCTCTGCAGAGACAACAGCAGATTTTCCAGAGAAGCCTGTGTGCATCATGCCCTCTCCTTGCCAAAGCCCCTGGTCAGGGAAAATGTTAATGAGTGTCAGAAAGGTGACACAGGGATCAGGAGACACTCCGGATGATGCACTCTCTGAAGTGATATGCAAACTGCTTTTCTCTCTCCAAAGCCCTGCATTTAGACCTCTTCCCCTGAGCAAGCCTGCAGCTGGAGGAGGCAGCCAAATCGGCTTTAACCCCTGGTTCACTGGAACCCAGGCTCCGAATTGCACCCTGCTGCTTTGCCACCAGAGAAAGATCAAACGACGCGTCCTTTTGTGAGTGAATGGCACAGATTTAGGAAAGAAGTGGAAATGGCAGGCGATAACCCAGGAACGGTGCCTGGGCTCAGAGCCCTGTGGAGGTGGCTGGCAGTCAAAGCAATGCCCAGAATGGCAGAGGAGGGCTTTTATTTTAAGGTTACTCTGTGCAATGTCACACAATAATATACACTCCTGCGATAAGGAATGTTAATAATACTCCACTTTCTGCCAAGAATAGAGTCCCTATCTGCAAACCCCACCACTCTAATCAAGCGAAACAAAGCCGAATGTATGAAAACAACAAAACCAGTAGCTTGGGAAGTATTGGGATTCAGGAAAGACTAAATATTTAACTTGGGAGGCCCAATGCATCCTGGAATGTATGGGGCACTCCAGCAACAGCTCGCCATTGTCCAGGGGCCACAAGGGAAAGCTGTCTTAAACAGGCCATGTCCTGCAGGGCCACCAAGCTGCCACTGTCACCCACAGCATTATCGCTGGGGCAGGGAGGTGAGGAGCTCCTGGCAGAGGCAAAGGGGAGGGTGTTTTTCCATGGAGGGTCTCACAGCCAGGTACAGTTCAAGGGCTGTACATGCTGCAGCACAGCTCGGTGTTGCATTGTTTCTGTTTGATGTGTCGCAAATTTCTGCATGGTCTGCTCTGGAGATTGCAGGATTGCTTTTGCTGGCTGCTGCTGCAAACGTTCCACATTTATCTACAGCTAGAGAAAGAACGCTTCCTGGCTGATGGAGCCCTTCATGGCTTCTCTATCCCATAGGGAAAAGCAAAAGATGCCATGCATGGTCCTGCTCAAGACCAAACCATCTCGAGTGTGTACCATGAGAGCCCTGCTAAGAAGGGAAGCACTTGGGGAAGCTCCTGTGGAAATCTGCCAAGCTCTGTGTTCACAGAAACCTCCCAGCCTTCCCTGTCTGCAGGAATCCTGCTGCTGGGCTGGTCACGGCGCTTTAGTGACAACATCAGGCTGGTCTTGCCTGCTCTCTGAGCTCTGGTCACTCTCCGGCTCCCAGCACCTGAGACACACACCAGCAAAACTAAAATCAGAAGCTCAGAGGTTGTCCTGCTGAAACCAGCTTCCCAGTGTTGTGTCTGTGCCATGTGGGGCTCCTCAGAGCCTGTCCTGTCCTGGCAACTGCTGTTGCTAGAAGTCTGGCTGTGATAAAGATGCCATTCACACCATCCAGATTCAAGTTATGGATCTGCTACAGGCAGATGTAAATCATGCTGCTCAGTGCTGTACGAATTCATCTGGAAGGGGGAGAAATAGCATCTCTTCTGTTGTGTGGTGTCAGTGGCCCTCCATGCTTTTCTGTCTAGGACTTGGATACCTGAGCTTCAACAGCCCGGTGGTAATGGCCATTCTCTGTGAAGCAGGATGGATGAGACAAGTTTGCAAAGCCAAACACGCACAGAAAGGTAAAATCTCAGACTTGGGGTGACAGGATTCCCCAGTCCATGTTGGGAAAGCCCACTCTTATGGAGTGGGGACTGCGGATGCCTTTGTCAGATCCCCGGAGAACTGGCCATCAGTCTGTCAGGAGCAAGAGCTGGATCCTCAGTGTAGTGATACTTGCCTCTTCTAGCTCATTTTAGCCTGCAGCATCCTCATTCCTGACCCACGAGGCTGAATTTCTATGTGCCAATATCTTCTAATCACAGTGTAATACACAAAGAAAACTCTTTGGTATCCCGGGCACCTTCATAATATCAAAAGTAAGCATAAAAACAGGGCCCAAAGTCCCATAAGGTTTAATAGTTCAGGGTCAGATGGATGGGGTACCCAAAGTGTGCCTTAGGTAAACTCAGGGGCACAGGCAGAAAGCCCTGGTGTCTGGACCCCAGTTACCTTCGGTAGTGTCTGTGTCTGAGCCTGGAGATACAGGAACCCAATTAATTCAGCCACACATCAAACACACAGGCATTTCCAGGGCAAATCACCCCTGCAACTTGTATGGTTCTGTCACTGACAGTCGAACATGGACAGCGGGAGAGGAAGACCCAGAACAGACACCAAAACAACAAGACACCTTTTCATTTTTCACTGTTTTTTAAAATATATGTATATATTTTCTCAAGAAAAGAAAAAGAAACTCCTAGTAGTGAGCAGAGAGGATTTTGCCTGCTTTGCAAAAGTTCATCCATTGTTCAAAGCAAACTCTTCTGTCCAACATAAACAGGGACTCTTAAAAACATTCTCATCCAAAACAATTGCCATGACTTTTGATGTTTTCATGGTCCTTGCTCTCCCCTACTGTTTGATCATTATGTTTTACAATATTTTTTCCCCTTCCTCACAGGCCCTGTTCCAGGTGCCCCTGCTCTGGAATTCACAGCTTCATCATCCAAACTTCTGTATTCAGTGAGATACAATGGAAAGAATTTAATGGCATTTATTTTGACTTCAATGACTCCCCCTCCTGCCTGTTTACACAGCCTCCTTTCCCTCGGCAGAGTTCACAGATGTGCCTGCAGCCAGGCTGAAAGAGTGCAGCTCCAGCAAATCATCTCCTTCCTTTCTAGGAATCCCCTTCAGAGTTCTCCTGCAGGTCACTTATTCCTTGGCATTCAATAAGAAGCTGCTGAACTATTCATTATTATTACTATAAATGAACCTTCAGGATCTGGCTTAGACCATGACGTGCTGGATACTGTAAGCAGAGGAACAGTCCTTGCTCCTAAAACTTACACTTGCAATTCACAAGGCGAGGACACAGAAGGGAACACGAAGAGCAGGAGTGGAAATGGTCCTTGCACTGGGGAAAAGCACTTTTTCCAGAGGAACAGCTTCTCCCAGCCAAGGGGGCCCACGCTTTCTCCTGACCACAGCAGTTCTGGCAGATGAACAGCCCTTTCCGAGACAGACTTGAGACCCTGTGGGTGAAAGGAGGAAATCCCCATAATAAAAACAAGCCCCCATTAGAACTGTTAGTTCCTTTTAATCCCAAATTCCCCCCCTTCACTTTTCAAGGTTGTGTAACCAGGATCAGAATCAACTCAGCTTTCCAAAGTAAAATACAGGGAATTAGGCTCTGTAAACCTATTGTGTCTGGTTTTTTGAATTTATTTTTAGAATGAGCTAACCCCAAGTTGTACGGCTTGAAATCGCCAAAAGTTTACATTTTGCTCCAGTGGAAAAAAACACTGATTAAACTTAAAACATTTCAGTGACTGAAGGTGATCCAGTATCATGCAGGAACACTCACCTGTGGCTGCTTCCTTTCTTTACTAAATAAGAGAACAGACTCAAAGACTTCAAAATATAATAATCCTGGAAATACACAAAGTATAAGCTATGTAATGAAATCAAAAGAACTGATCAACATAGACTGTCCTTTTCGGAATTTTCCCAAAATAAGTCACTCTAAACTAAACACTGCCTAAAATTAACCTGCGAGGGGACCCAGAATTATACAGGACATTGGGTGCACATCCACAAACTGGCTCAGGCAGGCGCTCATCCCTGATATTGGCTCAGAGCAATGGACCATTGCATCCCCTCTGTATTTTTACTGCATAAAATATTCCATACACCACCAGCAGCAAAGCCCACAGCTCAGCCAAGGGCAACATTTCCATCTTACAATAATTCTGGTAGCAGTGACATCCTTGGTCTGGGGTGTCCCATCCTGCACTGTGCTGTCCTACACAAGGGATGTTACTTTCTCCCTGTAATTTCCACTCCACATGAGGAAACAGCAGGGTGCCACCCATGGGAGGGTGACCAGGAGAGATATCAAGGGGAATCCTTGCTCTGAACGGGACTCCCAGCTCCTTTTTCCCGTTTCAGTGGTGCTCAGAGGGGTGGTACAACTTGCAGGCTGCCATGAATGCATTCAACAAACTCGGCCAGCTCTGCTCTGGGCAAAAATTGAATGATTTAGACCCAGGTTCCCTTTTCCAATTTTACTCTTAACCACATAATTATTTAAAAAAAATAAATTAAAAAATCTACTCTTTCTGTTAATTGGGACAAAACAGAGCAGGCCTGTGGGGCCTTTCCTTAATTCACTCCCTGAACAATGTTCACTGATCAGGACTAGAGATTCAATTAAGTACCTTGGGGTGGTAATTCACAAAGACAAAATAAGGAGTTTGCAGATAATTTGTCTTCCCTTCTATCCCAGAACGCTCCTGCTGAGCAACATGGGCTCTGTCTCTAATTGGCAACATTAATACAATTAAGATGGTAATTTTGCCCCGATTTGCTTCTGTATTGCAAAGTATCTCACTTCACATCCCTCAACACATTTTACTCTGTTAAATTCTATCATTATTTCTTTCCTTTGGGCTAACAGGCGAGCCAAAGCTGTGCCTTCAGACGTCGCCGCCTCCCCTGGAGCAGAGGACTTGCGCTCTTCCTGCCTGTCAGATTTTCATGCAGAAAAAGATGTAGGGGTCCAGGGAGGGGCAAATGGAGATGATTGTTTATTTGGGTTCAAACTCAGCATTAATGAATGTCTCACGAAAGCATTGGACACGTGGCAGTAATTAGGAGGAAAATAGAAAAATAATTACAATGTCAAAACACTCCTGCATATCTTCCTGCTCTCCAGCTACCTACCAACCCTCCAGCAAGGCAGTCCTCATGGATCCTGCCCCCTTCTCTTCCCACAGAGCAGTCCCAGTATCTACTGCCAGCATTGACTCAGCTCTTCATCTATCACGGGATGATGCATTGGGGATACAAGTGGACAACGTGGTCCAACAAGGAGGGTTGCAGGAGAAGGATAGTCTCTCTCTGGACAGGCTACATAAAGAGGAAAACAACATTGGCTGCAAGAGTCAGGGACAAGGAGAGTCCATGGTTTAAAGGAGAAATAAGATGCAGGCAAGGAACAAATGTGGACACTGAGACCGTGTAGGACCAGAAAAAGACTCATGCCTGGCAGTGTCCCCTTGCAGTGAGGCCATACAGGTACCCATCCCAGCCCCATCCGTGGTGGATACATCCAGGGAGAGGTGCTTGGTCTGGGATAACTCCCAACCATGACCAGGAACCATTTGGGAGAGACCCCATTGCTCTGGGGCAGAATGGCCTAATCACTCTAATAAATTAATCACTCCAATAAATTAATAGTGTGCCAGCACTCAGGAGAGATGGATCCCGGGTGCTCATGAATGTCCACTGTGGAGGTAATGAGTCCCTGGTGCAGTGCTCAGTGCAACGGCTGGTGTGGGTGAGGCTCTTCAGGTGGGAAACTTTTGCTGTGACTTGTGCATCTGTTTCTGGGCTTCTCACGGTCAGGAGGACTGACAAAGAAATTGTCCTTCTTCTTAAAAATACATGCACATATTATCTTTACAAGCTGGCAAGGCAGTCTTTAGTGGGTCTCATTGCTCTTCCCCTCCCACCCAAGAGAGCAATCTGTGCGATAGCACAGGTTGGTTTGAACACTACCCACTCATGTGGCTCGTGGCATAAGCAAAACAGGCTGCATCGCTCTGGGCTTTGCCTTCTCACAACTCCTCCTGGGTGAGAGGAAGCTATTGAATTCGCTTTTCCTCCTGCCCAGTTAGAACAGGGATTTTCTGGAAGCCAAACAAAGGCAATGGAGATTGTCTGGGAAGATAAAGAGTGAACAGTCTGAACAAGCAGGAAGCTAAAGGGGGGAACGAGACTTAAACATGGCAAGTAAACAAAGTCATTTCTATTTCATACCTTGCAGAGAAGGAGGAAGAACTTGAGGGGCTGTGGGGGTCCCTGTTCATGGACAGTGCTTTGGGAACAGTGGAGGCTGTCCACAAGATCTGTGAGAAGACATTTTGATCCAAAGCCACCAGATTTTGTTCTCCCTACCAGCCAGGCACTGCTGAAATCCAATGGCAGGAAATTACTGTGACTTTCACAAATGGAGAAGCAAGACATGCACAGGGTTTGCCCAAGGTCCTGCACTCCTTGTGGAGAAAGGTCCTGAACCCTGGCCAGCTGGGCCCCTCTCTAGGACCTACTCCCCTGCCTCCCAGCCCTGCAGTTAGCAGCTGAGTTGCAGGAAAGAACATGATTTTAATGTCTTCCTACCTTAAAGCTCTCTGATTGATGGACTAACACCAAGATGGCTGAGAGCAACCCGTGGGCTGAAGTATCTTGGCATTAGAAGAGACAAATCATAACTCAGTGCAAGGAGTCCAGCAGCCGGGCAGTCCTCGTGAGCCAGAACCTGCGGGCTGGGAGCCACCACCCCAGCACGTGCCTGTCATTAAACTGGGATCTGGCTGCTGGGGCTGGAAAATTGGGCTGTGCTGTCCTCACACGTGTCAAAGTGCTTTCACCAGGGGTGCCCGGCATGCTCCTGAAGATCATGAGCTGCCAGCTCAGAAATGGTGAAGGAGAGGGTAGATTGGGCAGGTAGCTGGGTCTCAGCAGGCTCTGCTGATGTTGGCTTCAGTGGTCTTTGCTGCCTCCCTCTCTCACACAGCCAAAGTTTAACCAGCAGTTGCCAAATCATTAGGAATGTACCGTATCCCAGGATAAGTAGCAGAAACTTTCCTGAGGATCTAGAGTCATAGCATGGCTATATCTGAGCTGGAGAAAAAAACCTGCACCTTTGTGTCCTCACACGATGGCTCTGGGTGGCCTCTTCTCAGCACATCACCAGTGCCACAGGACTAGTAGATATTGCCCCGGGTGTGCTTTTCTCCTCCAAGATGAGGTCAGGCTGCAGATTTTGAGCATCATTTCCAACCTCCTGGGTACTCCAACTGCCCTGAGGTCCTTCCTGCTCCCTGGGCAGTGGCTGAGCTTAAATCAAAGTGTTTTTCCAAAATTCTTGGTCCAAAACCCAAATTGTTAGTTAAAAACATGAAGTTCCTCTCTCTATTATAAAAAGGTGTGCCTTGTGCCTGCTCCCAGTTGATCCCGCTCCCAGCTCCACCCGCTCTGGGTCTTGTTTCTCTCATGTCTGATGGATTGCAGAGCATTTAATGAGCAAATGTGCAGCCCCACAGACAGCGAACAAGCCACACCATCCTCTCTGGTAAGCTGCCTAGATGTATCTCCTTGTGCCTGCTCATTGGAAGTCCATTTCTGCTCAGAACTGAGGATAGAGCCCAAAACTCCAGTGGCAGCTGTAGCACAAGGAGAGAACACGAGTCTCTCCATTCCCTGCTCCTGCATCCCCAGATGTCTTTGCTCAGCATGAGGAGCTCAGAGGCCAAGCATTCATCACACTTTGTCCCAGAATAGTCTTCCCCTCCTGTAGGACAGTTGTTAGGACCCTGTCTTTGGCTTTTCTCCTCTCCAGTGGAAGATCTCACTGAGCCAGCCCTGCCCCAGATCCCAGTACAGAAGGACAGCAGAGGGGAGCACAGGGAGGAGGAGGCGGATGGATGCAGAGACAGCAAGTGCTGGGCCTGGAAGCAGCAGGGGTGAGGCATCAGCAGTTCTCATCACTGTGATCCACCAACCAGGGCTTTGCCCACAAAGCAGTGTGTGTGTGGGGTCCATTCCCAGCTGCAAACAAGATATTAAGTTTAATACCCTGACAGTAAAACACATTCAGCAACCAGAACTTTTTAAGGATGTTGTTGAGCTGCCTCATATTTTACTTTACTTGGTAGCGAGGCAAAGATGTATCCAGAAATAAAACCATGTGCACAAGCTCTCCCATGGTGTCCTTCTGTATTGCTGGGAGATGTGATCATGGAGCAGTTGGCAGCCTCAGCCCTATCAACCCCTCAGTTAATAACTGGAGTGTTAATCCCTACCCAACCCCATAGGTAACTGCCTCCAAACATGCAACCAGGCCAGAAAATGAGATCTTATAGAAACACAATCTGCATGAGGAGGCATTAAACCAATGCCTAACAGCCATGTGAAGCAGGTGGTGAATATTGCCTTCCCTACAGACAAGGAAACCAAGACTCAAAGAGACCCTGTCATTTTCCAAAGAACATGTCAACCAAATACAGCAGACGGAGTTCAAATGTGCATTTCTGCTCTAGCCGTAAGTCAACTATCTTCCCTTGGGATCCTCTCTTACAGGTCTTAGACACCTCATGAGCTGCTCCTCATGTTCGAGGTCAGGTTTTGCAGATAGGTCACTGTGAAGTGTCACCACCAGTGCCCAGAGGTTGTGCACCCTTTCTGGTCCAGCACGAAGCTGAAAAAAACACCTGTGCAGAGCAGGAACACTGGTTAAGAACAGCATTGCCCCATGGCTGGAGCTCTCTGCAAAGGCCAGAGGAACATGGGGACGTCTGGTGTGACTTTGAACAACGATGAGGTTAGTTATCATTAGGTCTTCAGCCCTTTTGTGTCACAGCAATTGTTCATCAAGCAATGATTGTGATCTTGGACATGTTGATACACCAGCAAGCAGAGCAGAAGGGCATTGTCGAATCTAAGGCTGGTGGGCACCAGCACCATGTGGCATTACCATTCCCTCTCCAGCTCTTGTGCTGCCCTAATGCACTCCAGGGAGGGAGCCCAGACAAGGGTAGATGCCACCTTGGGAGGAGCACAGCCCTGAGAGCACAGGGGTTTTCTTGGTGGAGGAAGCAAAGAGGTCTCAAGGAAGTTAGTCCCCATCCTCCAGCAGTGAAAATCCCAGGCAGGAGTTGAAGAATAAAGTATAATCCTTCAGCTAGAATAGCCAGCTTCCCTTACTTTATGCTGGCCCAGATGATGATCCAGAGCAGGAGAAAGCCAGCCCAACACAAAGCTCAGTATGTGTTATAAACTAATGTAGGGCTGTGGGAGTAAATGAAGAAACAGAACTGGTTTACCCCTTCTTTCATTTCTTCCATGACATTTTGTGCCTTCCTCAGGTCAAAAATGCTGAATAAAAATGGAAGCATACACACCAGTGATCCTTCTATTTTCTGAAAAATGATTGCACCATAACTCCTCTTTGCTCATGCTCAGATCTGCTCCGCTTACAAAGAAGCCATGTGTTGTTTGAACTCACCAGGGATAAAGTGTTTAGCCAAGTCAGTGATTTCTGCACTGCAGTTCTGAAGTCATGGAGGCCACTAGGCACGTTCCTTGCAGACCTGGATTTTTCCTTTTCAAACAGTTTCTTTCCCAGTCAGCACAGCTGTATTTTTTGGCCTTTCCCCTCTGTTTCCTGTTGGCATCCTTCTCTCCAGCAGCAGCACCATAATCTGATGAGCTTCTGTAGCTGCTGTGCTGGATCCGGGCTCTGCCAGCTCCTCTCAACCCTCCTCCTGGCCCTGCTAATCTTTGTAACACGCTTTGCTTCACTCTCTGCCGTGGGGGCCTTTGGCCTCTGTGCGACAAGGGCTTTGAATCCTTTCCAGAAGGTGATGCTCAGGAACAAGGACAGCCATAGCTGAAGTGCGGACAGTATTTCTTGCATGTACATGTGCATCAGCTCCAAGGACTGTGTGATTTCTGGCACAACAGCCTTGATTCTCAATTGTTTCCTTAAGAGAGATTTAATTTGGAAACAGGATTTATGATTTTAAAAAGGAACACAAAGAATACACCACAAGCCTGCCAACTGGGACAGAGGCAGATATGCCTAACCATCAATTAGCCAGCTGTTTGCTGAGTATAAATAAGCTTTCAGTGGTTGTGCGGAGACACACACATTCGCACGCAGACAAACTCAGGGGGCCTAGTTTACCTTTTCACCATGGGGCAAAAATCTGCATGGCTATTTCAGTCTCTTCGTGCTAGATGTTGAATAGGTTTTTTAAAAAGCACTAACACTTATCACACTTACTCTTCACATCCTGGTCCATGCACAGGTTCACATCACCTGAAATGGGCGTGCAATCCTAAATATTTAGCTACACCAATGCAGAAACCACAGGGCCACCTTAAATCTGTTTATCTGATTTACATCAGTTTAGCCCACAGGTCCAAACCAGAAAGGCAAACTGTACAGATCAGTTTTACACTAACATGTGAGTCACAGAGCAGTTTTTACCATCTGATCTTAGCTTTTTACACAGTTTGATTTAAACTATTACAAGAGGAATAGGGATGAGATATACTGTATCATTTAACTTTCAAAAATGACTATGCAAAAAGATGAGGGTGATGGTTCAGAAGGAAGCAAAAGGTACAGCTAAAAGAGTACACAGACAAGCAACACTGCTTAAAGACATTATAAATCTGTTCAAAGTAAATAAATATAACTATTTAAAAGGATGCTGAAAGACCACACGCACAAGCAAAAAGTCTGTTTAGTTGAAGAACAGAGTAAAGGCGGGTGTCGAAAAAAAAATACTTCAATAGTGGAATTCATGCCTCTATGAGGAAAAGATGAAAGATCAAAAATTTCATAAGTTAAATGTAAAACCGGTAAAAGAAGGCAAAAGATATCTTGAAAACCAACTTGGTAAAGACACAAAACCCACTAATAAAAACATTTTCCAACATGTCAGAAGCAGGGAGTCTGCCAGTGGGTCAGTCTAAGTAAGTATGACTGAAGTAGAAAAGGGCCACTCAGGGAAGAGACTTTCCTATAAGAAAAAACACGTGAATTATTTGCATTGTTGTTTATTTACTTAAAATATGCAACAACGTCTTTTAAAAAGGTTACAAAGCTTATCTAGGAAACTACAGGCTGATGTGTCTGATTTTTTAACCAAGAAATCGATGGAAACTGAAAAGATACAGGCATACTCAAATCAGTGTTATGCACTGGGGAGGGAACCACACAGCTTTCACCGTGGGAAGTTGAGCCTCCCAGATATACTGGAGATCTCTGAAGTAACCACTGGGTCTTTGCACTGGTGGCCTAGTCAAGATAACACATCTGGATTCCTAAAACACTCTTTTGGGAAGGTTTCTTATGGAAGGCTCTTATAAAAATTAACCTGTCATGAGGTGAGAAACCAGGTCTCCTTGACGATTAGTAACAGGTTAAAGAGCAAGAAATAAACCTACAAATTAGTGAAACATATTCACAGTGGGACATTACTGGTAGGACCCTGCAAGAATCTGTGCTGAGGTAACATGAAAAAAGATGTTTGAGAAGTGCAAAGGAATTTCATGATTGACCGGTGAAGATCAATGTCAGCAAAGTAATGTCCATAGGAGGGGAAAAAAAAAAACCAACAAACTTAATGAGATCTACAAATTAAGGAACTCCAACTATTACCCCCCAAAATAGACCTTAGTGAGTCATTGTCTTTTTGGAAAATTTTTGCTTCAGGCATTCACTGAAAACATCAACTCAATATTAGTCAAGCAAAATGTTTGCGTCCCCATCCCCATCCAGTTCAGAATATGACAGAAACACGGGCTGGCACAGGGGGGGACTGCTCTGAACATGTAGAACAGGGCCTGATTGCTGCTATCAGCCATAGTGCTGCCTCCTGAAAACTGGAAACGTTCAGTAAACTACACCTCAAACATCCAGGATACCTCAGCCTGGAAAAGAGGTGATCTATGTGCATTTGTGGAAAAAGTAAGATAAAAGCAGCTCTTAAATATTTCTTATAGCATGAGGGCTTTTTCCACTCCCTAAATCTTGCCATTGAGGATCGCTCCTAAGTAAGGCACCTACCATGCATGAGGTGTCAATATGACATATTCATGTCAATTCATTTGCCTCAGATGAGTAGCCCTGGGGTGCTGGGATATCCCCATGAGGGTGATGCAGGGATGGAGCACTCACCGCGTGCTTTGGTTTTTCAGGCTTACCCTAAGCACCTGCTGAGCTATCTGTGGGACATGCCTCGGTGATGCCTTGCATCAGGTGGGATGGACACGTGCCCTGGAGTGCCTGAGGATCCAGCTCTCCTACACACTCATTCAGCTCCCCGGTCACTATATGTCCTCTGCCCAGAGCATCCTGTCCTTCTCCTTGCACCAGTCCTGACACCTGCAGAAGCAGGAGTCCCAGCTGCTGGTCCCTACAGCTGGGGAGTCCTCTGTGCTATGGTCACTCGTGGCAGACACGTTGCAGTTTCGTTTTTCTGGCTGCCCTGATGCAAGGAGCTGGGCTGTACTTTACTCCAAGCAGCAATAACTGCAGACATTACTGCTCTGCAAAACCTTCTCTTCCCTGCTATTGCCTAATCATTATTTGAAGCTTACTACAGTGATTTGCCTCAATAATATATCACAGAAATGAGTTCCACTGGTTAATTATACATTGTACAAAAGCAGGGATGTAATTCTCACCCCAGGGCAGGATTTCATATCCATTTCCTTACTTTCCTTTCGGCTGGTGAAGCATGCCTTTAGCAATCTCAAAACTCATTTAACCACATGGATTAAAACACCATACTGTGACAGAGGAGAAAGATGACAGAAAACCCCCAGGTCATACACGTGTACATACACATCCCCCTCACATACACAAGCATAGATGTGCTCCAAACCATCAATCAGATTTTAATTGTCATTTGTCCTTGCAAAAGGCTCATCACTGTCAGGGTCTGTCCATGGTGCCAGGTCTTTGCAGAGAGCTTTGCCAAGTCTTCTTGCAGGCATCGTTTCTTCCCAGGCATTTTTAGGGCAGGAAAAAGCCACTCAGAGCAGCTGGTTTTGGCTTTCTGTGGCCAAAATAAATGGCCACCAGGATAACTACTTTTTGACCACACTTTTTGAGTAACAGAGCCAAGTGTAGCACCAGCCCTTGCATCCGAGCTTGGCCAGGCCTAGAAGTCACTTAAAAGCAGGCAGAGATGGAGGGTGGATGGATCATGCTCAGAGTGACCGGAGAAGAGGAAGGAGTAGGAACCAGAGACACTGCGTTCCTCTCCCTCAGGACCAATGTGCCAGGCTGTGAAAGGTGACAAGCAGGACATTTCTGCTCTCAAATTTAAGTGCACAGCTCCACCAGCCCTGCCTGTTCCTACCTTCCCATGCATTCCCAGCTTGCCGGTCACCGGGAGGGATGGCACATGCTGTGGGTCCCAGCTCCTTGGCACTCTGCAACTACTCCTAGCAATCTCCCCTGCTGTAGGGGCCATGTCCTGAGCCAATGTTACCCTGAATCAGACCTCTGTGGCCTTGAACAGGCAGTCCAAAGAACACACCTTGCACACACCTCTTGGTCTTTACCCAGACACCATCTCCCCCAAAATTAGGGTGATGCAGGGTTATGCTGTATTTGGAAAAGAAGTCAAGTTTTTATTTCCACCAAAAACTAAACAGGAAATTTTTTTTTTTTTTTTTAACTCTCAAAGCATATTTGTATCTTTCCAGCTTTCTTTGACACCAAAAGGGGAAATAAAAATAAGAATCCAGACTGTTCCTACAGGACTGCAGTAAGAATTAAGGATTATTCATACACATGGGGCAACTGTTCACATTCAGCCCAAATGACTTCAATTTCCAGTGGTAAGGAGGGAGAACAAAGCAAAGCCTCAGAGGAGAACTCAGAGATCATTTCTGCAAACCAAGCAATCCACAGCTGCAGGCCTCATCCGTGTCACTACCTGGAGAAACTGAGGCACCGAAAGGGTAAGGACCTCCCCAGCAAAGCCCAGCAGGGGAGGCAGAGAGCATAGATCCTTCATGTTGAGTGGAGCTCACCGCTGAGTGAGTTGGCTTCACAGTGGAAGCCAGCTGCTGTAGACAGAAGGGATGCGAGACTGGTTGCATGCCCCGAATGAAGTGAAGCCCTTGCAGTGTCTGGACTGTGGCCAGTTTTGGGGATGCCCTGTAGCACCGACAGAGCTTTTCTCAAGGCATTAATCCCTAGCCAATGTGTCCAGAGTTGTGCAGGGAAACAAATAGAAATCTTACCTAATGAGTTTTGGATCTCTCTTCTTGGCCCAGATAACATGTCCCAAGGAGAAGCATGAGGCATTTCCCTGCAGCATGACTCAGTTTCACCCTGGTTGCCTCCCTGGTCTCAGCTTTCAGATGTCATTGCCACCATTCAGATTGCACAGCATCTGACAATCACAGAGATATTTGCTTTCTCTTCATGATTTCTCCCAGTGATGGCTTTTGTCTGCTAAGTTGTTCCTGACCTTTCCAAATGTCACCTGCATTTGTGGCTGCCTGCTGGTCCCAACCTGCCTGGGAACTGATGCTCTTCAGAGACAAAGGCCTGACTGATGAGCTGGCTTCCTTGTCTGGAGGGTGGTCACCAGCCAGCAGAAGCAGGGACATTTCCCAAAATTGGATCAGCAAGTGTTGAACGGTACCAGTGGAGAAGTGAGGTTTCCAGCGTATTCCATGGGAGCCATTCAATGTGGATCAATGATCTGTTGTCCCGTCCAAAACCAGTAGGTGCATGTCAAGCCTGGAATTGCATCTCAACTTCTGCTCGCTTTCATTACTCTAGATTTGCCACCTGAAAGAGACCAATCCAGCAGGCTGGGACCCTGCAGGAAGCCCAGCCCTGTGCAGAGAGAAGCTGGGTGTCGTGGGGCTATTGGCATCGTCTGTGTGACCTGGGATGGAGACACCTGTAAATGTTGGATTTCACATTCAACATATCAAAGACTGGAGCTGTTGGGTTCTGTGTGTTGCTGAGACCGCGATGTGTTATCGCTGGTTTTTCCTGCCGCAGTGAAAGCCCTGGCTGGTGCAAGGGGGAGCTTGAGGCCCAGCAAAGAGTGTTCTGCTCCTGGCTGGGCTCCCTCCTGCCTGAGGCCAAGCCAATGACTTCACCCAGAAATCCTCAAGTGCCCCTTTGTGAAAGGGAGTAGAAATGATTACTTGGAGCATTTGCATTTCCTCTTACATTAGGTTTTATTTTGTCTTTTAACCAGGAAGAGCCTCATGGGCACATCGGGCATCTCCATGGTCCTACTGACACTGAGACAGATGAATTGTGCTCTTTCAAAGCCTATTTCTGTTCACTGACTCAAAGGGCAGGCTTTCTCCATGGCCAGGTGCTCCCTCTGCCTTTGGCTTTCCAGTCCTGGTTCTCATGGTGATGGGTGCATCCCACAGAGGCCATAGGGCCCTGAGGACCAGGCCCCATATCCACCCCAGCTGGGTGATGAGGAAGTCCATCGAGAAGGAGGAGAAGCAATGGGCACTCCCCAAGGCAGGTCTGTGTCTGTAGGAACCTGCCACCCCTACCACCTGGAAGCCTGAAATCCAGGTAGATAGTCACTCAGCTGTAAACTTACTTCAGGTGGGACATAAAGATCTCAAAATTGGATGGAGTCTGACAATATTTACCTAAAACACTCTGAGTTAGGAACATATAGATCCCTCGGGAACAATTTAGGATTCACCTTGCCTTGACCACAGCAGACAACATGCAGATACTCCCGGTAACTTGAAGAATTTCACCCAATCTCTATCTTTCAGCTCTTCATCCTCCTGTCCCCTCCTCCTTACAGCTCTCTCTGCTCCCTGTGTTTGACTGATTCACTGGCTCCCAGCAGGGATTTTGCAGCTTCGCTGTAAAGCATCATACAAAGTCATGGAGCTATGTACAGATTAGCTGAAACAAGACCAGTTGGAGTCCTCATTTAGGTTTTAATTAAGGCAAAAGTACCATTAACTTTAGTACAAGCTACTTGATCAAATACTGCATATAAATGAAGAGGAGCTGAATGAAGATTTGGCCAGCAATTAAGAAACTCTACTGTAAGCACCACACCAGGATGCCTTGGATGATATTTCTTTTTTGGGTAATATTCTAAAAGTCATCTCCCATAGCTGTTCACACTCTGTGGTGACAAGGACAGCTCTGAAAAGGCCCCTGTGGCATATGATGGGCTTTTTTCCAGATGCTACACACCTTGAAAGGTGTCTTCTTCCTAAAGCAAGGAAATCTGCATCAGGGATGGGATTGTTTCTCAGTGCCTGGGCACGCCTGATAAGGAACCAGGGCTCCCCAGCTCTCAGTGCACATGCAGGAAAATGTCTCCCAGTATCTGTAAACACAAATGATATAAATGTCTGCCTTGGGCATTTTCCAGCTTTGAACAGAGCTGAGAAAACACTTCAGATCATGGTGAATGTGAATATTCCCTTTCCGAGGATGTATGTGGAGGTTCTGGCTCCCTGGGAAGAAGTAGCAGACTCGCAGGGGAGGACAAAGGCACAAAAGGTATTTTGGGTACAGGTGCCTGGACCAGTTGGACCAGCAGTCCAACCTCTGCAGAAAGCAAACACAAGAGCAGTCAAAATTCATGGCCCAGAGAAGCCCAAGACTCATCTGTCAGGATGAGCAGTGTCTCACTGAATGTCTTATTTCCAGATGAAGACCCTGACCAGTATTACCTTCCCACTCGCTCCAAGAAAACTCCCAAGCAAATGTCAGAGATGTGTGGTTTCTTCTCTTCAGGTATTTTGCAGGTTTCAGTCTGTGTCCCTGTGTGTGCCAGGCCGCTGCAAGCATCACTTCTGGACCTCAGTTTCAGCAGGGAAGCCAAATAGCTCCGTACTGTCAAAGCTGCCTCTGCTCTGTCCTCACAGAGCAGACTGGAGGTGCAGCAGCAAAGCAGCATTTTTTCATCTCTAAATTTCCTGGAAAGCAAAAAGGTCAAGTACAAAACACCTTACACTCCCCATTCCCAAGGAGAAAGGTTGGGAGCCATGTAGAAGGTGTGTGCCTGGTGTGTCCACAGAGCAGGTCTTGGAGGCTCCTCCACTGCTCATCACTGCCCTAATCTGATCAAGGTGGGAGACCATCTTGGATGCAACTGAACATCTCCAACATCCCTGTGCTGCATTGCAGCTGTGATGGCATTTCAGGCAGGTGCCACATATACTTGTTCATGGAGTGAATTGGAAAAATGTTACAATAAGGAAATTGCTGTCAAGTGAGAGGAAAGGCTCAAGCAAACCCCCACTGTGCAGAAGTTTGTTCTAGGTTAGGAAAAACTGGTCCCCAGCTGGGTTGAGATGCTGTGTGACAACCCAGGCTTGCTAACAGGGACCACCAGGGAGTGTAGAAGGCCAAGTCATCTGGATGATGGCACAGAAGAGCTGCAAGAATGTGCTGGAAAGGTCTTGAAATGTCAGCTTAAATCTTTCACCTTTATTAAAAGAATATATTCATTTATATTAACAGAATGATGCTGTGCCCAGGCCACTTGCACCCTTATTGGAAAATAACACCGTACCTCTCACTTGATGTGTGTCTCTTCCAGAGTAATCTGAGAGAACCGGAGTGTGGTCCACATCTGGGAGCTCCATCAGCCCTTGCATCTGAGCAGATGGAATTCCCAAATATTTTTAGATCCACAGGTCCCAAATGTCAATATATTAGTACCACATGTTTCATAGCCACACTCTGCAGGGCAAGGGCTGTTACGGTCATTTGTACCAGGATAACCTTTGCTTGGTGGGTTGAACGTAGGGCTGGTTATACACAGCCTGAAAGGACCATGCAAAGCATATGCAGAAATAAGAGGAGGCTGCAGAGATCTCTCTCGCCTTCTCTCTACAGAGAAAAAAAAGTCCTTGTCTCCCTGAAGGCTGTTCTCATCTTGCTGCCTCAAATCAAGTTGCTACTCTGCCTGTTGACAGATTTGATTTCCGAAAGGAAATCAAAAGCAAAATCTCTCCAGAACAACCCTCCCAAGTATTTACTAAATCTGTGCTCCAGTGCAGTGGGAAAACAGAGAAAAGGTGAAGGGCAAAACAAAAGGGGAGAGTGAAAGTGTTGGGGATGCCACATGTCCTTGCCTTTACCCAGATACAGTGAATCCACGATTACCAGTTTGGAGCTTAACAGGATGCCTTGGGCAAATGAGAGAGGGGTATTGCCAGGAAAACCTCACGGCCTCAGAGCAGAGCTGGCTGAAATCCGAGCTGAAGCATTTTCAAGGTAACGAATCAAAACCTCCCTCTGTTTCAGATATTTTTATTTTTTTTCCTACTTCTGGGATTGAGATAAGAGACAATAACTGGAAAACCTCCAATTCAGGGCACCGAATGAAAAAATTCCATGACAGATTTCCAACAAACCAAAAAATCATTCATTCTAAAGAAGTGATGGAAAATTCCTCATTCTGGCCAGCTCTGCTTTGGGGATCATTTCTACCCTGCACTGAGGTAATGTGCAATTGAGAAATCCCAGAGCTTGCTCAGCTCATATTTTCCCTCCATGGCAGGTGAGACAGCAGGGAGCTCAGATACAGAAAATGGGAGGAAAATGTGCTGGAGCTGCACGTTTCCAGCGCCTGTCCTTACTGCTGCCCTGTCTTCTGAAGAAGTATTCTAAATTTTCATCAAAGGCACCTCATTTCCTTTGGAACTTTTTAGTCAGTGAAATGAAGAACACAAGAAAACATCAGATTGTAGTAGATTATTCCACATTGTCTCTGGTCACATCTGCAGCCCTGTTTTGGAAGGAAAGACTTAAAACTGTTTGCTTTAAACAATTTTTAATAGAGTTTGGACACTTTTTTTTTTTCAAAATCAGATATTTCACATTCAAAAATCATAACCTTGATTTTTCAACCCTTTCAACTAAATGAACAACTGACTTAATCAAACAATTAGAATGCTTGTTTTTTCTTTTTTCCATTCATACTTTTTGCTCAGTAACTTGTTTTTATTATTACTTACTTTTAGCTTGATCTTCTATAGCAGAAGTTGATTGATTAACATTGATTAGCCAAGTGATGGGATTCTAAGAGAGAAAAATTCCTATTGAGAAGACTGCAAAACACACTAAAAGTTCTGAAAAAGAAAGAAGAAAATGGATCGATATCTCCAGAGAAATACTTGGCTTATAAACTTACTCAAATGTCACTGAAAAAAATCTTTACATTTGTTATTAGAAGATCACACTGTAATGACACTAACTTTTGACTGCCATGTGGCTATGAAGACAAGTTTGGCACTGCATCATTTGCAGCCTGGGGAGCTTAGGAGACTGGAAACAAAGCATGACGACTGCTAATGACAGCAAGACATCTTGAGAAATTTATATATGAATATAAAAGGTTTTATTCTATATTATTTTTTTGAATAAAGCAGAAATCCCCGAAGTAAAGGAAAGAGACACAAAAAAAGTGCATTATGTACAGGGTAAAGCAAGGAGTGAAAACGTGGAGACACTGCTTCTGCCAATGACCTTCATCAATCCTTTTCTCACTCCTACACTGTATTATTTCTGTCATGGCCAAGTCTGGAGTTCCCAGCTCAGACCACAGCTGTGTGCCAGACACTGCATCCTGCTGGGAGGCACCACCTCCTTTCTCCCTCCTAGAGACACAGAAGCTAAACAGAGATGGTGGGTTGTCTCAGATCACCCAGCTGTTCCTGACCATGCTCGTGTCTCCCAATGCCTAATGATGCTCATCTGCTTGCCTGCCATGGGCTACATGGGTTGGAAACTCCTTGGAGCACATGCCTTCTCACAACAAGCCTGGGAAGCAACTTGCTGGCACATTGACTCAATAAGGATCTCCGTGCCCTGTGAGACATCCCACTGACTGCTGCAGCTCCAGTTCCTCCTTTATGACTAAAGGAACCATCACAGGATGTCATGACACATGGCCCTTTCTGTGGAAAAGGTGGTGTCTTATCAGCTGCCCTGGTGAGAGCTGAACTAACACAATTTTCTTCGGAAGTTCATCTCTAAAAGAGATGACATGAGCAATTGTGTGCTGCTCTGTATGGTTCCAGATCAGAGTCTGACACAGGAAAATGTTCCCATCCAAGTAATTTCTCAAAGTCATCATGACTAAAGCACGTACATACACACTTTCCTGAATCAGCATCTAGATAAGGGGCTGCTGGTATTTATTTGTAGTAAATAGTTTTTATAGTTTCCCTTGCATAAAAAAAAGTCCTTAAGTCTTCCTAGTTCAGGATGTTAAATTTAGATAATGCGTTTCTGCCTATTAAGTTTAGTTAGTATTGTCAGAGCACAGATGGGCTCTAGCAAGAGCAAGGACCCCCATGTGCAAGGTGCTGTACAGATACAGACCACCAGGCCGAGCCTTGCCTCAAATTATTTACAACTGACATATGAGAGAGAGACAGCAGATGAATCTGGGCTAGCAAAGAGCACAGGGAAGGCAGGAGACAGTGCAGTTCATTCCAGTGTTCCTTGATTTCTTAGCACACCAAAAAGAAATCTGTGCAGGACTATTTCTCAGCATTGCAGGTAAGGAGGTTTTGGGAGGGCAATGGTCTGGGGACCTTTCCAAGGGTGTCTCTGCTGAAGACTCTAACAAGCAGTCAGGAAGAAGATGAACCAAAGACTCCAATCGATGTGAATTGTGAAGTAGTGATTGGTTTTCAGAGCTTATAAAATATGGAACAAGGATTCCAGCTGAACGACTTGCAGAAATGACTCTGCAGGAGCTGTGACATTTTCCATAAATCCAGTTTGTGTACGTGGAGGTGGAGTCAGGAAACTCCCCAGTAATGAGGGGTAGGTAACGCTGAGGTGATTCCCTCGATGGCTCCCTTCAGCAGGCCTCTCAAAAAAATTTTTAGTTCCTGAAGGTACAGTTGATAGAAATGTGGTTTTCACTCAGGCAGCTTCATAGGGCAGACTGGAAATGGTTTGGATTTGGCCTGAAGTCAAGGAAGATGACACATATAATATTTTTCTTAAATACACTAAGCATTAACTCTGCATTCCTCTTAGTCACACTTCAGTTATCCTTTTATTTCCCGGAGCACATCCAGCTAGCGGCCTGCTCTCTAATTACACAGCAAATGTCATACAAACACTGTCCATGCACTATCTGGGGCAGGTTGTTGCAGGTTACCTGGTAATTATCTTTCAAGTTACTGAGTAATTCAAAGACGAATTACCGTGTAATTTGCTGCCTGTAGACAGCACGACTAGCGATCAGGGTGGAAGACAGGGTCTATTTGTGTCTCACAGATGGAGCCAGGCACCTCTCAGTGAATGTGCACATCTAAAGGAAAACACAGCTGACAAATTCAGCCTTACCTCACGAAAAAGAGGCAAACTCCTGACCAGGAGTTTCCAGCTCATGACTACCTAACAGTGATGATGATAATTAATAATAATAATAATAATAATAATAATAATAATAATAATAATAATAATAATAATAAAGTGGTAGCAATGACTCATGACCTGCAGGAGCCTTACTAAGGTCCTGCTTATGCTAAAGAAATCCTCTGACTCTTTTCAAACCTCCTGTTAGGCCTTTGTCTCAATGGGAATGGGATTTAGCTGGATCCCAGGCACATGGGATGGACATGTTATTTCTTTATAGAAAAAATGCTTCAATTTACTTGGAATCACACATTCATTAGTACTTTCAATTAGATTAGAAACAATCATTGCTCTTTGGCTGCTCCATCCACCAAACAGCCTGAGAGGAATCACAACTAATCACAGACAAACACTAGCTCTGACTCTTCTCACTTAATTGCATGGTAGGAGGCATCTCTTGATCTGCACCTTCTGGTCTCTCCCTTGGGTAGTCGCTTTAACTGTAACTTTTAACACTCCTTGTGTAAATACAAGAGGGATTTCATTTTATTGCACAGGAGGGAAGGAAATATTAAGCTCATCATGACAGCATCAACATGCGTTGAATTGATGGGGAGAGGTGGGTTTAGTCCAGAGTGACATCACCAACCTGAGATGAGATTGACTGAGTGGCAGGAGCAAAGGATCCCTCCTGCGCTGCTCCAGGCTGCTCGTGATGCTGATGGAAAGCACAAGCCAGGCTGGGTGTCTGTTCCCACCTGAAGGTGCTGGAGATGTGATGCCCTGTGATCCCCAGGTGACATTCATCTTGGCATTGATTAGGCAAGAAGTTGGGATCATGCTGCACTTGAAGCAACCAACTTGAAATCCAGCAGACATCTTCCTACTCTACCCTTGGGGTGTGGGACCCCATCTCCTGCCACGCCAGGACAGTCCAATGCTTCAGTGGTGTTCACGCTGTCTGAACAAATGACACGTAATCCAACAGCCTGCCCTGAGCCGCATCCAGGGCTGGATGCTCTGGGGAAAAAGGCAAAACCACAGACAAATGTGACTGATTCGCACTCATTTTCTGGTCTCACTCCTCATGACTGCTAAAACATCCTACCTCCTCATGTAGCTCCAGAGACTGCTCACAACTAGATAGAAGCTGAACATCCTTAGCAAAATGTTAGCTGCCTGTTGCACACCAGAATTCAGACTTTCAGATGTACTGCTCAACTAAAACTCCACAAATGATACCATCCTTTTATAACCACTGAACAGGTTGCTTTCTAACAGAACTGATGTCCTGCTGCCCTTGTTCTGCTTGGCAAGAGGGGAGCAGCCAGTTGTTTATTTCTGTAGTATTTGCTGTTTCATGGATAGCTCCTAAAATACTTGGGTTGTGTTCCTACCACTCACCAGTCCCAGGCTTTGAAGGCTCTCCTTGCACAGACAGATGTTCTCCCTCCAACTGTGGTGCCTCTGTCAATCTCACCCCTCACTGAGCATTTTATACATCTGTTCCATTGTTTTAGAGCTGAGATGATTAATGCTGAATGGAAGAACAAGGACACACAACTGTCACCCTTGGCTTTTCCTCACTGCTGTTTGCTAAGCTCTCCCACTACCTTTACCAATACTCCTGCTGAGATAAGTTGACTTACTGGGCATCACTGCCTTGGTTACTTACTTTGGCTTTCTCTTGAAGAAGAGCCAAATCAGCTACTCATATGGGCCTATGTTTTTTATAAAAAAAGATACTATGGCTATGAGAAATGGATCTGACCTGCTAAAGCCATTCTTGTCCAAGTAATTGTGTGGATTTACTACCAGATAGACCATGCAAATGGCAAAGAAAATCTGCAAACAGATAAACTGTTTTTAAAGTGGCTATGCTCTCCCCTGGGGGATTGCATTCTGAAACAAAGGAGTTCTGGGGTAGAGATGTCCGTGAAAACCATGAACTTCTGGCAATCTTGCAATAAGCAGGGAAAGAGAATTCAGAGCTGTGAGCTGGAGCTGGATCAGGTCATGCCTGGAAAGTGTGACCTACCTTTGGGTCTACCTTCTTGGGATGAGCTACCTTTCTGCTCTTTAGGTCTTCTCTGTCTTGGCAGTCCCAAGAGGACCAGACTTGTTCTTGGTCCCTGGGTGGCTCCTTGGTGCTTCTGTAGTGTAAAACATGAAGACTCAAGTATGGTATCCTGATGTCCATACTCTTCAGCCCTGATTCATGACAAAAAATTTTTAAGAAGAAATTATGTGCTTACTCAAGCTATAGTTCATGAGAGATCTCTCTCCTGTATTTCTGACAGCCAGACAGAATGCAGATGCACAGTATGCAATATTAATATTAGTAAAGAAAGCCAGATTTCAAATTTGAGCAATACAACACACGTTGCAGCCATGGTCGAGGGCTTATGATGGCATATAAAGTTCATGGACTGTTTTGCCATTTCAAATGAATGCATAGAAAAATACTAACTGTTCATCAAAAACATCCCCAAGAGAAATATATGGTATCACTACCACCTTCCACGGAATCCAGAGCATCCTGATGCATGTCACTGTATAGACATGTGGGAAGAAGAGACATTTTATTTCAAAAGGTTTCCAGTCCAGGTTTCAGTTCTGTGAAAATTAGCAATAATGTTTGATTTGGGTTGTTGACCAAATCCTACAGAACGAGAAGAAGGGACCACCACTGGGACTGGCAAAGGAGTGGTGTACGCCATAAGAGAAAGCACTTCTTGACCTGGTGGGGATCAAACTGCTGAAGTCTGCTGTCACTTGGGGCTCTGCAGGCAGACAACGTCAGCAGGCTCAGAAAAGCATTGGACATATTCATGTCCAAGCAAGCTTATGAACACATATTTAAAGGGACAAGGCAGGGATGTCCTGTCAGGTATTTCTCATGCAGCAGTTACAGATGCTGGGTAAATACAAGGGGAACAGACAGCAGAACGCAGCCATGCTCATGTGCTCTCCTTAAATAACAACTCTATTGCTGCTGCCAGAGCCAGAGCCCTGGGTGAGATGGACCATTGGTCTGACCCACTTCTTATCTTCTTAGGATTTTATGCATATAAATAATTCTACTAAAGTAAAACACAGAAATAATTGAAAATTCTAGACTCAAATGAAGTTCATTAAATCACTTATTCTTCATGACCTCCTTTGGCCCTGCTCCTATGAATTCTGGGAAGGAAGGGAGCAGACGTGACCAGATATACAAGGACTTCAACCAGAACTTCAAATGGAAACCAAAGACAACACAGCAGTGACTCTTTCCTAAGGCGGTGTTAGTGTCTGGCAGAGCCAAGTACCGAACTCTGAGGTCCCTCAGGATTTTGGGGGCATGTGAAGGAATCGGGAATTTTTTTCTCCCCTTTGCCTCATAGCAATTTACATCCATGATGGGGCTTCTTCCTTCAGCCTGTGGTTATCCAACACTTCTGACCACCTGGCCAAGCACCTACTGAAGACCTTCAGGAAGTCTAAATATATATCCCTCCCTCCACCTCTCTAAGCTGTGCTGCAGTTTGCTAGTGCCTTGAGAATTCAGGCAGGTTAAAATAGTAACATTTGCCTAGAGATGTGTTCATTTTTCTCTGTCATAGGGCTCACTTCAGGTCAGTCATTGCCTGGGTTGTTTTTAGTGATCAAAACTAAGGTTAGCACATCTCTAATTTCTGGGATTGTTCTTAACACCTTTCAAATGAGCTATTCATCACTGACTGTGGTTTGGCCCTGGGGGCAACATGGTGTTGTTTTTAATGCTACTGTCTGTACAACAGAAGCTTTAGAAATCAAGAGTCACTTCAGGGGAAGTATTTCTTTATTGGTCTGTGGTAAAGACACACACAAAAATGTTTAGCATCTTTGAAATGCATTTTTTAAGACCAGACTGCCTTGTTTGGCGGCAGGAATTGAGGCTACAGAGAAAGTTTTACCTATAGTAGGGTCTCAATAAGATCTTCAGGTCATATCAGGCCCTTTGGTATCTACAGTCCCCTTGACTCTGCACTGAAAATGCCGCCTCCACTTTTCTGCCTGCCCCAATGATCTCTTGTGTCTTGGTCTCTTGGAAGCAACGTGTCTGTATCCCCAATGAGCAGTTTGTTTTAATCAGCCACAGCCCCTGGGTTGATTAGACTCACTCTATGGGGGAAAGCATTTAAAGAAGTGTTTTTAAATTTCCCAAAGTTCCCATGACTGGTCAGTGTCTCCTTCCTCTAGGGAGAAGTCAGAGACTTCTCCCTGTCCATTTCTCACCTCAATCCCCACAGCCTTTTCTCTTTAGCTTTAGAGTTTTCCCTTCTTCTTCTGCTGGGAAATCCTCTTTCTTTCTTTCTTTGTCTCTTTTTTTCCTCCTTCCTTCCTTCCTTCCTTCCTTCCTTCCTTCCTTCCTTCCTTCCTTCCTTCCTTCCTTCCTTCCTTCCTTCCTTCCTTCCTTTTCCTTCCTTCCTTCCTTTTCCTTCCTGTCTCTCTTTCTCTCTTTCTTCTCTTCCAGGCCATTTATCTTCGGACTGTCTCCAGATCTCCCTGAAGACTGGGAGGAGGCCATTCATGCACATTTATAAAAGCAATGTGTAGGTGAAGGGGCTATAATCATCCTCTTCTGCCTGTCAAACTGCCAGATGCCCAATGTTACCACCACTGTTATTTATGGGGTGCCCACTCTGTGCTCCAGATGGGATGGCCAGACCCCACAGAGCTCCCACACAAGCATAGGAAGGTCACAGGGGTCCAGGCCAGGTGTCTCTATTCAGGATAGCAGAGCAGACATGACGAACAAGTCCTTCTGGAGCCACACAGAGCTCAGGGTGAGAGCTGGAAAGACTGTGGCAGGGCAGGGAGTACTGCTGACCAAGTGCAGAGAGTGGGATCAATGGAACTACCAGGAAGCAAGTCGACATCATATAGTTTAACTATTTGAAAGGGTGAAATCAGAACAATTCAGTTCTGATTGTCTTTTCTTTTGGGGGGGGGAGGGAGTGGGAGTCCATCTCCCTTCCCCAAATGAAACCTATGCCTACTGTCCCCTTTTCAAGGAATAGATTAACTGTTCTGTATCAACACAAATGTCACCTGGTTTGCCTTCTGCACTCTGTGCTTTCTGGGAGTGTAAGTCTCCACACTGACCTCTCCAGAACTCCTGCCACATTGAAATTCTTCCCTGTGGCATGTGGAAAGCGGAGCTCTGGTGAAGCTCTCTCATCTACTATGTGGAAAGTTGCCAAATAGGGTCCTCCATTTTTGTCCTTTGCTTTCTTTGTCTATAAGTTTTATCTTGAATATGAAACAGTATCTTGAAAGACAGTTAAGAAGATATTGCTGTCCCAAAACAGATGATTGGTCAGGTATAGAGTCCTAGTTGCTTTGCCTCATCCACATAAGCAGAAATATTCTATATTAAAATAGTTAAATTATTTTCTGCTGGAACATGCCTATACTTTAGATACTTTCAATCATGCATGAATTGCCAAGAGCTAAGTGGAAAGTAATTTTCTGTTGGAGACTTGTGCGTCACAGAAAGTCCCTTACACACATGTAAAACAAAGACCTTGAAGGGTTTCAGAATTCCCCGGGCTCTGGAGCAGAGCCTGAGGCAGAGCCCTTTGTGCTGACCTGGCCCTCCATCTTGCTCCAATGGAGAATTAAGATGTCATCAGCGGTCATGTGCAGAAATGGAGCATTTCTCTGTCCCAGCTGAGCGAGGAACACTCCTCTGACAATGAAATAAACCCGGCAGTTCCCAGTGCTATATGCTGCTGCCCACTGTCCCACTGGGTTTTCAAGAAAAGACCTCCCCTGCTCCCATGGAGTTCTCTGCTCTCAGTGGACCTCAGAACACGTTATTGGAAGAGTCTTTTCTTTGGTGAAGTTAAAAAACTAGTGTTGAAATGCCAACTCAGAACTCTTTTTACAGAAAAGAGAAAAGAATCCTGTTCACCATCCTTTAGACTATTTTTTTTCAGGTTTGTGCGTTTTTTGATTTGCTTCTCTAAAAGAAAACTCGTAGCAGAACAAACCCTTGGTGTTACATGACCGGCCTCCACATCACATACTGTACCTTTGACAGAATGAGTAATAGGTTACTCCCTAGTGCAATGCTGCTCCTGCCTAGCAAGCTTCTGTTAGTCCTCTCTATTTATTCTGCCTTATCTTTCTCACATTTCATCACTTTCTTGTTATGTTTGCTCAGTTAAGTCATTAAAACCACTTTGTTTTTTCTCTTTCCATGTTTAGCCCTAGGAAATCAGCTAAGCCTATGTAATCCATTTAGCATTTAATTTCCCTAAAACACCCCCTTTCCTACCATGTGTCTGTGGCCCTGAGACATTTCCATTTCTGGGTGGATTGGCTGGTGTGAGAAGGAAATTTCTGTGCCAGCTCACAGCTCTGAAAGACAACAAGGAAGGCTTCTCCACCTACAGTGCCCGTACTCTCTGCTACTTGCAGTCATGTTGATGTGTTAAATGCCTGTTTCAGTGCTGTATTGGGCAAAATGGGCAGCAAAAGAGATAAGTATCTTGTAAGCAACTTCTGGTCTTCTAGATTGCAGTTCTCACCTGCTTTAGCGCGAAGAGCTGAGCGCTCTGTTGTTTCCACGTTATAAAACTACTTGATGAGGGATTGACAAAAAATAAAATAGAAGAGAAAATCAGACTAAGTCATTTGGCTCTGCCTCGTTTCTCACAACCCTTATTTCCACAGAGACATTAACACAGCTTCAACATGAAGGTACAAATCAGAGCTCCAACATGGATATCAACCCCCCGCATGTGAGATCTCCAGGCTCCAAAGACCTTCGTGACTCCTCTTGGGTCCTTTCTCTCCAGGATGCCATGCTGTGTCATCTTTTTCAGGAACTAGTCCAGCTCTAGCTTAAAATTAGGTGGGTCCCACAACTCCTGCCCTACCTCTTCATTGCCCCAAGTACTAGAAACCTCCTTGTAATTTCATGACACGTTTGTACTCATCTCCTTGCGTCACCACGGTCTTTAAATTTAAACATCTTGCAAACCTTCTTGATCTTTTACTCCCTGGCATATTTACAGAAGATTTTAGTCTTTCTTCTGCTGGATGAGAGGAGTCAAGTTTTTGGACTTCTCTTTTGGAGACAGCTATGAGGGTGGAGCTTTGAGAGCTGCCTTGCCAAATGTAAGGCCAATTTTCAGGCTTACAGCTTCATTTCTCTTATCCAGAAAAAAACAACTGAACTGAAAGAAAATACCCTTTCCCCTAATACATCCCCTCTGCAGAACATCTCCACGCTGCTGTTAGATGAACCAGGTCATGGTCTCAAAGCAAACCTGCCCCTACCTGGAGATTCCTCTCACCCTTGCAAGCTCTGAGACCTCCCATGGCTTCAATGAGTGAACAGAGCCCTTCCCTGTCCCTCTGTGTCTCCGCAGACAGAGGGTCTTTGTTGAAAATGAATTTAAATGGATTTTAAAGAGGATGATATTTAAAAAAAAACACATACAGAAAAACAAAAGAAATCCCAGCTGAGCCCATTACACGTTATTGAGTTAAATAAGAGGAATTTTACACAGCCTGTAATTGGGTTTTAAATCATGGTTCTAAACAGCTGCTGATCTCTAGAAAGCTTCAGAAAGAGTGTGCTGAAGCACAGGCCTGCCAGCATGCCACGAGCAGAGAGCCTACATGCCATCAATGGGCACATTTACAAACCAGATTTTATATCTGAAGAAAGAATTTGCTGACTGCTAATCCCAGGTGATTAATAATGTTTTCACAAGGCCACCGCAGAAAGTTTGCTAGTCTTGTCTAGAGAGTACCAGACTTTGGCCAAGCAAAGTCTTTATCCAAAAATATATTTGTCTAGAAAGAGCAATTATTATTCTTAGGAATGCCAGGTATGGATGCTGTATTTTCTTGTTGAGTACAAGTTTTTCTACAGATAAGAAGGCTAAAGGGTACAAGATAAGCAGGGTTTGTCAGGATAGATAATATCTTCGCGTAGACCAACACCAGCATTAAAAAGCTTCAGACGAACTTTCAGACACGGAAGCAGACGCAAAGGAAGCCCATGTGTCCAATAGCTGACAAGGTTTTTTCTGCCCACTTATCAAAAACAAGATATCACACCTCCCAAAAAACCTTGCTTTGTTTAGTTTAATTTCCATTAAAAAGTGGATTGAGCTGGAGAGAAACAAGGCAGACTTGTTTCACAATGAATATGTCCACAGTATGAATTACTTGCTGTTTTCTGAGTGAGATAGCACTGCTTAACAGTGACCTTTTGCTTTTATCAATACCAAAGCCAAATCACTTGCCCTTAAATTATTTCAACTTTCATCTTTGTGTTTGACTGTACCAGAGAGGTACTTCTGAATGATCCAGTTACTGGGACAAGGGTCCCTCTGAACATGTGAGTAAGAAGATCTGACATTAACATATTGGAGTGAAATAGGATTTCTGACAGTTTGAAGTCGAAATCCTAACAGGAAAGGTAACATTTCTGGCAGTGTTGAAATCTGGCACCTTTCTCCAGAGAACATCGTTTTACTCCCAATAATCATCAAGTAGTTATGAGTAACAAATGACTTCCTAGAAATCAGGATTGAGTGGTGAATATCAGTCAATATTCCAACAGGCTGAATTATTTGGCTACAGAGCTCATCAGAAACAACCAGGCCAGATCCAGTTTCTAATAATTACACAGGATGATCAAAACTCTCCGTTATGACAGATGCAGATGGAACAGATTGTTCCTTCAAACGTCTGCTCTGCCAGCAGAACCGGCAGCTCCCTCAGCCCTGGGAGACTCTTACTCTCATGCAATTGTAGTAGATATGTGATTCATTTTTAGGGCACAACAGGCATGTGGGGCTTTCTGAGGGGTTATATCTGCTGAGTGATGAGAGGTAGCAACAAAATACTGTGGTGAGCAAAACAAAAGAGAAAAATATCAGTATGAGTGGGTGCTGCTTTGTCCTGCATTTATAAGTATATAAGCAGTTCATTAAAATAAGGCCAGCTGCCAGGGTTGAAATCAGGCAGAAATTTGCATGGTGAAGTTGTCCTCCGTGTCTCATACCCTTCACGTTTGACACAACAGGGCCACAGCGTAGCTCAAGACTGGGATTTTCAAAACTAGAGGGACACCAGTGAAGCTGGTAAGAAGTTGCTTAGTCACTAGAAAATGTAGAAAACTGGCCATATTACATTAATTACAGGAATTTAACATGTGCCATATTCAACTTTTCAGCATCCTACCATCCTTTGGGGTCTCCAGCCTGAGGTGTGAGCCCTGTCAGTGGGTGGTGGAGGTGGATACACACTGTAGAGTGAGGTTCACAAACACTGTCAAGCTGAGTCTGCCCAAGCCTGATGGTAGGAATTTGTGAAAATAACAATATCAGTCACAGTCCCAAAGGGATTTAGGTGCCTGTCACCACACAAAGTCTCCACCGTCCTGCCTGAACAACTCAATCTTGACTAACAGTGGATTCAGACCTTTCCTCTGCTGGATGGGACATGGACTGTGTGTCGCACCTCCCAGCTGGGTCTTGAGCTCCTGAACTCAGGAGTGCAGGAAAGTGTCCTTCAATCTCTCCTGCTGAGACAACTCCTCAGCAAAACACTCAGATGCACAGGTTGATATACAGTCCTCTCTCCAGCTACACAAGTGTCCAAACACTGACCTATAAAGTCACATCCCCAGAGCAGTAAGCATCACTATGTCCACACCAGTGGACTGCAGGTAGCCTAAAGGTCCCAGACACAGTCTCTTTGTCATACAAGTGAGCAGCTATCACTTAGCAGATGACCGACAGCTTTCCCACGTTTCCATTGCACCCACAGTGCTGGTAAGGGCAGGGAAGAAGCGTTAAATGATGTTTCAAGGATGCTTTCAGAGGGCTACAAAGATGATTAGGGGCCAGGAGCATCTTCCTTACGAGGAGAGGCTGAGGGACTTGGGTCTTTTTAGTCTAGAGAAGAGAAGACTGAGGGGGGATCTGATCAATGCTTATAAATACTTAAAGGGAGGGTGTCAAGAGGATGGAGCTGGTCTTTTTTCAGTGGTGCCCAGTGACAGGACGAGGAAATGGGCACAAACTTGAATATAAGAAGTTGCACCTAAACATGAGGAGGAACTTCTTTACTTTGAGGGTGGCAGAGCCCTGGAACAGGGTGCCCAGAGAGGTGGTGGAGTCTCCTTCTCTGGAGACATTCAAAACCCACCTGGATATATTCCTGTACAACCTCCTCTGGGTGGACCTGCTTTGGCAGGGGGGTTGGACTAGATGATCTCCAGAGGTCCCTTCCAACCCTATGTGATTCTGTGATTCAAACACACTGCAGGTTGCCACCTCAAGCCACAGCAAAACAGATTTCCATCGCATGTGGGACAAGCAGTGGTGGAACAGGGAGAAAGGAGGAGAAGGGCTGCCAATACACCATACAAAACAACCATCAGGGATGTGGCAAGGCGTTTCCCACTTGAAAAGCAAACAAGGAAGATCTCATGCTTTTGCATCACTGTCAATGTGATGGGACTGCCCCCGGCTGAACAAGTTGCCAGCCCCTGACAATTGTAGTCCTGCTAATCCTCATCATCCAGGGAAGATGAAGCACTCGGGCAAAAATAGCAAACAGGTCAGAAGGAGGTTATAGAAATACCAAAGGATTATTCATATTCCTTCAGGTAGCTATAAGAAACAGTTTAAACACAGGAATGACAGATTAAAGGTGTCATTGACAGAGAGAAATGACTGCTCTGAGGCCTAAGCCACATTCAATCCTTTCTTTAGATGTAGAAACCAAGTCTCCTTCAAAGGCAGCCAGCCATAAAAAGGCAGCAAAAAAGAGCGCACGTGGTCCTTCCATGCCACCGGTGATCTGAGAGCACAGGGTGGGGACAAACAAGAGGTTCAGGCTGCCTCATCCCAGGCAAGCTCCTCTACAATGCTGCAGATTGTCCTTTGTTTGCACACATGGGAACACTGCTGGGACTATGGAGAGCAGCAGACTAGAGCCCTAGAGAGTTTTAAAAACTGTCTCCTGATTTCATAGCAGAGCAGATTTTGTTGGGGTAAAGTGTCAAAGTGCATTTAAGAAATTAAGTATTATACATCCGCTGTCCTACGTGAAGATAACAGGTAGCCACAGCAAACATAGGCCATACATTTAGAAATGCCTGCCAAAATGTTCTGCTAGTGTGTTTTGGCCTTGGTTTCTCAGTCACCTTAATGTCATCTGTCACAGGAAGATCCATCTGTAAACCTTATTAGATTAAAACTAACATGAGACAGATGAGGCCAGAAAACTGTTTTTCTGCCTCCTCAGGATATATATAAAAAAAGAACAATGTGAGTTTCTTAAAGCAAATTTTCTTAAATGACAACAAAAGAGCACAGGAGCCAAAGCTGCCAGAACTGCTTGTGGGTTGGGACAGGATGCAGTGGCCTCCTGATCTGGCAGAGCTGCACCGAGGACCTCCCTGAGAGCCAAGGCCGAGCCTCCATGCTGCCAGCACCCCAGAAAGGGACCTCAGTGGCTGGGGTCCCACATGTCCAGGCAGGGCCAGGGCCATGGCTGACCTGGAGACCAGCACTCCTTCCTTGCAGGTCAGGCCAGAACTGAAGGTCCATCGCTGAGCTGAAATGGGTCCCTGGACCCCATGGTCAGAGATGTGGGTGCAGACCCCAGGTTGGTCAAGGCCATTCAGGCCAATTAGTGTCCTCAGGGCGCTGACAAGTTGACTACCCAACAAGACCTTGAGCATTTTTTGGTGTCTGGAAATCACAATGCACTGTTCACAGGGGCTGTTTTATATATGCAAGACAACGTTCAGTCTTCCTTTAAATTGTCCCTGCATCCACCTTTCGCTGACAGACCTCCTCGCTTCCCTGTCACCAGCCGGTGCATGACACATCCAGCTGTGACTCACAGCAACGTGGGGGAGAGCGGCTTTTAGGGTTCTGGCTGGTTTGCTGCGGGTGGTCACCGCTGACACCTCTTGTTGGACAGTGATGAGCTGATGAGCTCCCTGGGGACATCAGAGGCCTTCTGGGGCTGGCACCATCTGCCAGAAAGTGTTGAAAAGCAAGGGATGCTGACAGGCTGGACTGGGTCTCATTTGAACGTTGGCTCAGGGAGTGTTTGGGGCATTTTTGGTACTAATAACTTGTGTATGTGCAGCAGAAGGCAATGCATTGTCTCTGTGAAAGCTGGGCAACACAAACGTGAACAAGTAATGCTCCTACACCTAGAACAAGGTGAACCTGCCAAGACAAAAGACCCGAGAGAGAAGAGAGATACTCCATCTTGGAACGTCTCCCCTTTGTAGTAGAGAGATGACATTTCAGACACTAGATTTCCCTGAAAGAGTAGAAATATTGCCAGAACTGTAAGAAATGACCAGGCAGAGCACCATCCCCTAAACAGCAGCAGATTTCCCTGCTTGAGCACAGAGTGATTGACCCTGAGACAGGGAAAGGCAATGGGAATAAGGGAGGGGATGGAAAAGCTGCCTTAGGAGGAGAGGTGGCAAAGGTCCTTACCTCATTCTGAAGTCTGAGAGACAGAGTTCTGGACTACATGGGCCGTCACTCCGATCCAGCAGGACTTCTCTTATGTTGGGTGAAATGAATGGCACTATCTTTTTTTATCAGTCCAGGAAGGTGTGAAATCAAATCTTCAAACATGATTCTACAAAAATCAGATTCCCTGGAACTCTCAGCTCCTGAGTGGGAAAATGGCTCAATGAATCTACAAAAAAAAAAAATCTCTGGAATCTGGGCTGGACCAAACCTATACTTGAATTTAGATTTAAGACTGCAAATATTTCTGGTGGAGACAAAGAAACTTCAGAGGAAATAATTAATGGAATCTTAAAATATTTTGCCCGTTTTTTGTCAGTGATATATTTTGATGTTTGATTTTAGAATGTTTTTTTCTTTTTCCCGCATGGAACATACCTCCATTTCTCTCTAAAGGGAAAAGACTTGAGCAACCTGAAGATAAGGTCTGGCATGCTGAGGTATACCCAAGCAATTCTCAGATCTGCTTGTTATTTGCACACCTCTGTCCCTGAGCAGCCCAAGGGGCTGGAGCAGAGTTTAACATCCAGAAAATTTGCTCCAGCACAACCCAAGGAGGGCTGACAAAGTCTCCACAGCATGTGGTTACTTCTTTGCCTAGACCAGAACTTTTTATAAAATCTTTGGTTTAGATCAAAAACCATGCCATCTCTGTGTCTTCCCATTCCCAATAACTTCACTCCTGTGGCAGACTCCAGGGTAGGGCAGAGATGGGTTACCCCAAAGTGAGCTGATTTTCGCGATGGTCTCCCCATTGACAGTGTCGGCCAATTCACCTAAACACAGTGCAGAATAACATGACCTTAAGCTCCAAATCCTTGCAAAATATTGCTGTTACTACCCCAATTTACTCATTTTAAGTTAGTTTAGGTGTCTCCAGCCACTCTACAGCTGGTAGAGTAGATGGTGTCAGAAAGTCTCAAGATGTTAAACATGGGATCTATTCAACGTTTTCTCTTTTTGGTTCACGGGAATGTAAAGCAAATTGAGCGGCACCTTCAAGGTACCATGCAAACCCTTTGAACTCTGTAGCAATAGAAAAGATAATAAATTACTTCCTTCATTTTTCTCATATTTATCAAATCTCAAGAGAGATTACTTATCTGAGAACCTCGTTCAAGACTACAGCTCACTGCCCAGTCAGTAGGGAACAGGTCTATTCATATCGCCTCCAGCCATGCCTTGGGATGGGGCTAGAGAGAGCTCAGTACAGAAGACATGGTTCAATGGTGTTACATAAGGACAGCTTCCCTCAAAATAGTGGACTACTAACTACTTATGGACAATTCATAGAATTATAAAAAAAATTATGTGATCTGAGGAAACCAGAGTATATTTGCAGCACTGTCATGTCAGGATTCATTGGAGGAGTAATTTCAAACTTTGGTTATGAGCCACTGGCTCTTATACCAAGTCCAAAACTGAGAGACTTCAGTGGCACCAAAGACAGTGACCTACAAGGCATTTTCAAATATCCTTGGCACAAAGCCCCAAAGGGCTTTCTGTCTTCAGTTTAGTATCTAGATGCTGCTGAGTTTTTATAAATGTACATACATGTATGTGTGTGTATGTAAAATATTTCTCTTTAGGAAGGATGGGACAGCATCACTTTGGACCTGCAGGGAACAGTGCATGGGCACTGTGTGCTGGTGGACTCTGAGATCCATCTTGGTAGAGCACCATCTAAAATATTGAAATATTTTGCCCAGTATTTGTCAGTGAAATACTTTAGTGCTTCATTTTAGAACTGCATGTTTTTGCCACAGAACTGACCTCTATTTCTCTCCAAAGGTATGAGAAAAGGGTTGAGTAACCTGAGGCACCTGGGACTGAGAGCCCAGCATGGGACACTCAGGTGAAGATCTGTTATCCAGATCTGAGCCTGAACATCAACAAGGCTTTAGGGAAGGTGTGATGGGACTGAGGAGAGGACAAGCTCTCAACACCCTTATTGGATTAGGAAAGAAGAGCAATGACATCCTCTTTCCAGTGAAATAAAGGGAAAGAGAGAGACAAAGGGCACAGGCTCATTATCAGGGAGTAAGCAGGGGTGTGAACAGAGCCCATACCAGCCACTCTGGCAGTTGCTACTGAGCACAATCTTACCTAGTGTGAAATGTGGGCTCAGCCCCTCCTGCTGAAGAGGGAGCAGCACCAGTGGGGTGTTCCCCACGTTCTCTCTCCTCTTCCACGATGTGGGTGTGTGCACACATGGCACACAGTTACCCCAGGACAGGCTCTGCCCTGCCTGCCCCATGGGATGTTGACATGTTCATTCTGAACAACTCACAAGAAATCCCCAAATGCAAACTCTGGGCATCTTCATTTCAGACACCAAGTCATTTAGACCCCTCAACACTCCTCCCAGGCACCTAAATGCTCTGTGCAATCCCTGGGAAAGGAGGTATCCACAACTGTGTTGCATTAGGGCTGCAGCCCCATGTTTCCCACCTTGAGCACTGTGTACAGTTTTGGGCCCCTCATGAGAAAAAAGTCATTGAGGTGCTGGAGTATGTCCAGAGAAGGGCAACGGAGCTGGTGAGGGGTCTGGAGATCAAGTCTTGTGAGAAACAGCTGAGGGAGCTGGGGGTGTTCAGCCTGGAGAAAAGGAGGCTGAGGGGAGACCTTCTCACTCTCTATAACTCCCTGAAAGGAGGGTGTAGCCGGGAGGGGGGGGAGGCAGTCTCTTCTCCCAAGGAACAAGTGACAGGACAAGACGAAATGGCCTTAAGTTGCACCAGGAGAGGTTTAGGTTGGATATTAGGAAGTGCTGCCCAGGGAAGTGGTGGAGTCGCCATCCCTGGAGGTATTTAAAAGATGGGTAGACATAGTGCTTAGAGATATGGTTTAGTGGTTGTTTTTGTCAGTGTTAGGTTGATGCTTGGACTCGATGATCTGAAAGGTCCCTTCCAACTTAGACAATTCTATCATTCTATCATTCTATGATTCCCATAGCTGGCAGTTGTTCCAGAGGTTCAACTGAAGGTGCTGGACTGTGCAGGTCTCCCTGTGGCAGTGCACATTGCAGTGTCACCCTGGCCCAGGCCCTGGTGACAATGCCAGCTGGAGCATGCAGCACCTACACCTACCATCAAAAGTGACGTTGGGTATTCAAAAGCAAGACAACAGCAAGAAAGGTCTTGTCCCAGTAAATGATGCAGATGACAGTCCTATCTACACCCAAGTCGCTGCCTATGTGTAGCTGCTCTCTAGCACATCAGTTTGTGACAAGTGTCTGCTCAGAAACATGGTGAGTCCACGTTAATGTGTGTGTCCCCACGCGTACGCTGGTGAGCTATGTGGGACAGCATATGTGTCAGCTTCTGTGGAAGGTACATGTCCATACGTGTTCGACTGTGCATCGAGTGCAGAGTCCAGCCCTGGTGGGGAATTGCATCACACGAGCTGCTCTTTCAGGCACCTCGTCCTGTGGCTGCTGCAGTCGGCAGAGACCGGCACGGGCAGAGGCAGTGCGGGATGGGAGACCATTCCAGGTCTTGGACACCCCTCTGGAAGAATCATATCTTCTCCCAAAGAGTGCAAAAGGAGCAAGCACCAAGCTGAATGGCTGGGATGGGAGAGGGTGGGCAGGGACAGAGGTCCTAGAGAGACACAAGTGGAGGAGGACATGGGGGTGGGGGTGGTGCAATTTAGACTGGACATCCCTGTGTTTGTCCTAAGTGTGCACCCACAGCCTTCCTCTGAGATGACAAGGGTCTTCTAAGGATGTAGAGGAGAGTGCAGATAATATAGTAATTTATTCTCTCCTTAACATCTCTCAACACGGTTGTTCTCTCTGTCTGCACCCAGCAAAGGCTGTAGCACTGGGACAGTGTACATTTGGAGTTCACCCTTTATTGCTTTGGCTTTGATTTTCCAGGTTCTTTCTTTGAATGTCCTCTCCAGACGAGAGTTTATAAAAGCATGTGGAGCATGTTACTTTCCAGGTGTAGTCCTGAAAGACACGGCTCTTGGGTACTCATCTTGTCCTGGCCAAAGGTTTCCTTTATAACCTCACCTTTGAGCTCACCTGCAAAATTACCTGATTTGAGCCATTCAGCCATTACTGAACAGAACTCTGGATCCTGCCTAACACTCTGCTGAGATTTATTTCTACAAAGACCCCAGTGTCAGTCCAGCACTCCTGAAAGGTTAGGCAGGGCTTGCAGACTTTTGCCACACTGAGATACAAGGGCTGGTGCAAGACTAACCACATTGATGCTGACACAACTAGGTTGGGTAGGAAGAGGGAAGGTATAGTGCTTGTGCTCAGGCCAGGCAGAGGTGCTTTTAAAACATTTATAAGAACCAGTAATAACCATCCAAATACACTGCCTTCCAGCCACATGCTCTACCCACAGACGCCCTTCTCATGTGGTTCTCCCACAGCTCTAGCCCACTGGAGCCTGGTTTACCACCTCCATGGTTTCTACACCAACCCCCCAACAACAGGTTGGCCCAAGGGTGGCAGAAATTTAGCCAAGCAGCCCATGGAGGATCTGTGCTTCCCGTGCACCCCTTTCTCCCATGGAAACCTGAAAATGAAATTCTTTCAGACCCTGAGAGTATCTCAGATAAAAGACAAATGCAGAAACTAGCCCAGAGGCTTGGAACAACATGCACAGGAATAATTTTGTTTTGAACCAGGTTTCACTCATGTTTGTAGTTTTTAGCCATGCTCCAAGACCCGGGTGCAGAGGCAGAATTCCAAGGAACAAACAGTGTTTGAAACAAATCTTTGAGGGCAGCCTTTAAAGATGAGCCCTCCAGGTCTCTATTCTCCTCAGAGTGGGAGAGGCGACTTGAATTACCTCTTCTGGCACTAGTCATGTACGTACCTGTATGTTTATAATCGTAGACTGAGAGGAAAACACAGAATTATATCATTCTCTGTGTACTCACATTGCAGAGCTGTCATTATTACTCTGTCTTGACTCTATGCACTGGGCAAATGGACAAGAAAATTTTGGGATATTGTTATTTGAGGCTTTTAAGCTTCTTTTTCTTTCTTTCTCCCAGAATGTCAAGAGAAGTGCTCATAGCCTGACCGGTGCTTGATATATAGGAGCTCACTTCCTAGATGACAAATTCATACACTGGAACCACCTTACTGTCAGGGCCACACTCCCTGTAGTTATAAAGCACTTGGTTACACTGCCCAGGACTTCATGACCAGAATTGGTGAATGACATCAGCATCATCTTACACTTCAGCCAAGCAGAGTCAGCAAAGCCTGGAGCATTGTCCTCTCCTTCTGGACTGGTGAGTTGTCACCATGCTACCCCTTGATCTGACCCTTTGTGAAATGGGGGTAGAAATGCTTCCAGAAGGTCTGTATGGAGCCAGGAAGCACCTTCAGACAGCTGAGAATAAGCACCTCTTACTGCTGGTGCTGTGCCCTTCATGTTTTCCACGCTGCTCCTGGCTCTGCTGAAGTTTCAATGATTTCAGTGCACTTACTCCTGATGTGTATTGTTGCATGAGAGGATACCCAAGAGTTTCACCTTCTCATGGGGAGAGAAACTCATACAAGGTGATGATGGAGCCATCTACTACCTTGTTTCGCCACAGGGATGGAAAGAAAATATATTTTAGAAAACCTTCTCAATGGCATTGGAACTGGAGCATGTTCTCATATGGATGGACATTTGTGAACCTCTCCGTGACAAAGTCACTGCTCCCCAGGTTTTTGATATGCTCCAGCCAGAAATCTCATGTGCCAGGTAGTACATAACCTTAACAAGACATCAAGCCAGCCAGCCTTACATGCTCTCAACTTCTAGGAGGGCAAATCCCACTCAAGCATCTGTAGAACTGGTTATATTTTATTAAAATGATGGTGGAGAATAGGGCATGAGAGAGAATTTCTCTGAAGGGGAGACATTTGTGGGCTAGGAGAGCTGACGTGAATGGAAATGTCCATGAGGGGCAGAAGGAGGTGTGGGGAGGATGTCATCTAGGGTGGACTCCTCCAACACCACCAGGGTTGACAGCTAAGCAAAAGCGTGATATGTGTGACAGTGACGTACATAGGAATCAGAGCAGAACAGCATCTGAGAGGTCCAGAAGAGGCTCCACTGCCTTGTTACGAGATGCTCTGAAGTAAGAAAAGGGAACCACCTCATCAGGCTAGAAGTTTTAATGATTCTCTGGAAACGAAGACTAAGATGAAAGGGGAGGATATTTTTACTTGTGCCTAAATTAACTATTTTATTTGACTGCAAGCACAGGACTTGTGGCCGCTGCATGAAATGCGACAGGAATGTAATGGATCTGCCTATCTTGATTCAGCACTGGTGAGGACAGGCAGAGGCCCCATGACCTCATAGGTGTTTTCCATCTCTCATTTCTCTGACTCCATGATAGAATGAGACAGGAGGCATTAAAAAGACATCTGAAGGGAAAAATCTTTCCCATTACATCAATAAAAAATACTAGCCCCAGCGGGAGGAGGCTGTCAAAGATGCCCAGCCTGAAAGCCTTAATAAAACCTGTCTTCTGAGCAGCTGATATTCCTCTCCCTGCAACATGTAAAGCTGCAAAAGCTGAGAGCCAAGGTAGCAATCGGAGCCTTTGGCTTTGAAAGCAGAAGCCGCTTTGCTGTCTGCTGCAAGAGTTTCTAGGGAACTTGAGCTTCTTGAACACTTCCCATCCAAATGAAAAGTGCTGATGTGCCCTGGGTGGAAGGAGTCTTTTTTCTCCCTTTTCCTCTGCCAGGTCTCCTCTGTCTTGCCTTAGCAAAAGAAAAGAGCCTACCCAAGACCAAATTGTTCATCAGCTGGAACCAACAAGCCAAAATGTTTTTACTTATTGTCCTTCCTGCAGCACATGCTTTCTCTAAGCCTCACGGATACCACCTGGCTCCACTCCTTATTTCTGGAGTACAGCAGAACCTCCCAGTTTCTCAAACATCAGGCAGGTGAGCAGGCCTACAATACCAGCAGTGTGAGACCAGCGTGATTGCAATGGGAATCCCAGGCTTGCGGTTCAGTGAGAGAATCCAATGACTGAGACCTAACATTCAGTCAACACAGTTCGTGGGAAGGGACCTTAGGACATCTCTAGACCAACCTCCTGCTCAGTTGTTACATGCCATCACCTACACCACGTTCTCTGGCCTCCTGTTCTGTGATCAGATCTCCAGATGCCTGGCACGGAAGTATTTTTCTTGGAACAGGGGAGCCATCATGTTTGCAGTTCTTCCAGCCTGGCCAACCTGCTAGCCTTTGCCTCTGTTTTCCAGGACATGTCCCCTTCTTCTCAAGAGTTTCCGTCTTTCACATGATTCTCTTCTTGTACCTGCCCTAGGAATGTACCAATTGTACCTCCCATCCCTGTGATCCTGCTCATCTGGTCTCCCTTGTTCTCAGAACAAAAAATAGGTGAAGGAACTGTAGTAGAGACATAAGCCTCCTGCTGTAAGAATCACCTCCCTTGAGGGAACCTGGGTAAGAATGCCCTCCATTTTGAAAAAAACCTCCCCGCATCCCACCATAGGCAATATTCCCCCCATCCCTGCTCCCATTTCACAGGGAAATTTGGGATTGACAAATCTCTGCTGTTCCATGAGAGGGCAGTGTCGTCTGGAAGCAAAGCCTCTACTGAAAACTGTTGGGATGTCTGGGCAGAAGAAGGCCGGGACCGATGGGGGAAATGTCGCAGAGCATTTAATAAGGATCAAGTCAGTCATGTTCTTGGGGACTTATGAAGACTCTGCAGACCCCCAGAATTTACCAGAGATAAGATCTTCTTTATTTTTTTTTAAAGTCTGGAATGGAGCTAGAAATCACTTTGAAACACTGGTGAAGAAAGAAAAAGAAAGGAGGTTATTATCTATTAAATTTGGTGTGATGCTTTTGTGCAGAGCAGGTTCTGAAGGACTCTGCTGGGTTCTCTTTAGAAATCCTGCCTCTTGCTGAACTGCCACAGCTTTGTATCATGGGAGTTCAATCAGAGGGGATACTCTGCTCATTGTATTTTTCACAAAAGCTCACTGAGGTTCCTGGCCCATCACACCTTCAGAAGAGACTTTGATACACTGCCTTCTGGGACCTGAAGGTGCAAAGGAAAATCTAGGCCAAGCACCCTGAGAAAATTTCATCCCAGAGTACACTGAGACAGAAAACAGCATCCTGACTGGCTAACTTCTCTGTGTGTGGACATCCAAGGAGGGTTCCCAGCAGTTCATCTACAAAGGTCCTACCCCATATCCTCTCTGCTACAAACACTTCCCACTATATAAATAGGCTACAAGTCAAGCAGGTGCTCCTGAGAGCGGATACACCTCAGGCAGCAGTCGTCCTCCAGCACAGCTGGGTCTCATCCTGAGTTACTTTCTCTGCTTTCTCTCCTCCACCAAGAAGCCATGGCACATGTATGGCATGGCTGAAGAGGCCAGACACTGTGATGCTTTGATACCTTCCTTCAGAAATGTCCCCAGATGTAGGAGAGGAAGGCAGGCTGTCTCCATGACTCCATCTTTGCTCTGAGACATGCAAAAAAAGAGGATTTATCTCTATCCTGAAGCAGTCTCTCTGGAAGGGGAAGAGATCTTCTTCTGTGGCCTCCTCCCTCCTCCCTCATGACAGAGCAAAGGGCAAACCATGAACACTCTCTTCTTAACTGTACACAGCTGTAAGAAAGAGATAAAGAAATTTCTGCTCCTTCGAGCTGCTCTGTGGCATGGTCCAAGGCAGCTGCAGCTTACTTTATTGGAGACCCTCTCCTACAACCTGCTGGTGTCTGCCTCACCAGGTGACTTCAGACAAATTGCTGGCTCAGATTCTGTCTTATGAAAGCAACACTGCTACAACCTCACACTGGGAAAAAACCATTGAGGTCTAGAGAGAAGTGGCCCTGAAGGGGCAGATATGATCACTGTGCCCACAGAGTGCTTCCCATTTTAATGTCTAGCAGATGCACCATGGGGATGCCTTTGGAGATGCCTCTGAAGGTTTCTGCTGACCATGTCCCACCCGCTGTGCAGCATGTGGGGTTATGCAACTTATTTGCCTCTCTTTTTTATGAGGCCCTGAAGGCACCCGTGCTAATGGAAAAACACAACAAGCAGGAGGGCAGAGACAGGCAGACAGACGGTCAGCTCTCCAGCACCATGGCTTCTATTTGTCAAACTGCTATGAAGTCATTATAGGAAAAATAATATCAACAAAACCAGGAACAACCTCAAATTTCTTCAATGTTATTGAGCTTGTTTTCAGTGGACCTCTCTCCTTTTTTTTCTTTTTTTATATTTTTCCTTCTGTAGAGCTCTTTCTTTCAGCTATTATACACCCTCTGCTCTAAAATTCACTTGACCTTCAGGTCTCTGGAGTGTCTTTCCTATAGGACCTTTCCTCTGTGCTGTGATTCTGCTGCCCCTGAGCTCTGGTAGGGATTGCATCTGCCAAGGGTGCAGTGTGGCCAGGGATTTGATTCTCCTGCCAAGGTACTCACACATAAGCATATGCTAGTTTTTATAAGATTATGCTGAATCAGTTGCCCAACAATGCTGGAAGGATCCCAAGGCTATTAAGATCTTGTGTCATGGATTTTTGAAACTGCAACCAACATCAGTTGTTTCAAATCAACAATGTAGATTTTCAAAAGACTTTTGTAAAGATTTATTTTTTTAAGTAACTATGAGGCACTTTCCAGTGACATCTTCCATGTGAGAACATTCAGCTGCCAGCAAACTCCAGATCTCGGTCTTTTTGAGATGTTGATTGGTGTGGCTGGTGACGCATTAGAGCAGATGACTATGCAGTTCAAATTTCCAGTGGCTGGAAGCTAAAAATCAAAGCTGGGAAACACTGCTCATGAGTGAACAGCAAGATTGATCAACCATTGTCAGAAATCCCTAGCTTTTAGACAAAAACATGAAGGACCATAGGCCGTCATAGGTGTTCCCATTTCTTCTGGCTGAGGAAGACTATTTTGTAGGAACACCTCCTAATCTTGGTTTGAAGTTAAGTAATAGGTTCCCAGCATGTTGCCCACAAGATCCTCTGCTGTTACTCATAACCACAGAATTATGAACACCAAATTTGCCACCGCTTAAACCCCAGATTGGCAGCAAAAGCCAAATAGGGCCAGGCCCACAGCATGTTACTTGCCCAGTACTTTAACCTATGGGCCAGAGAAAGCTAAGACTCTTGTGTTAAACAGAAGCTGGCCACACTTCTGGCTGAGGGACCTCACGAGTCAATCATTATGGCTATAACCACAAAACCAGTACAGGAACATCACACAGCTTGTGAGTATAGTGCAATGTCTCCTCAGAACAAGAAGAAAGGACAGCTTGGAGCTTTAAGCCATTGGTGAGCCATGCTTGCCAGTTATTGAATGGACTATGAACCCCTTTTTGTTTTCCAGGTGGTTGCTAAAGAGGAGAGCCAGTAGTGTGCCTGGAGCTAATGTTAACATCAGTCTGAGTTCAGACGTTTTCTCAAAGCTACTGATCTCTTCTAGCTGTGCTTTCTCTTGGTATCTCAGCTTCAGCTCGCCTTTCTCTCAAGTAAAACTCCGCCAAAGACCTGGGCTCAAGAGGCAGTCACTTGCCATCTCTCACTCGCTTCAGATGCGTTTCATTTGCAGTTGTGACTCACTCCTCACAGCTCTCTTCGTTTCTCATAAAGCCGGGTGACTTAATCATACTTTCTCACTGAACTAATGCTACTGCGCCTTACCTCCTGGCTACACCAGCCAGCAAACCTGGGTAATAATGCCGCTTTCCAGCAGCCTCCTGGCTCATGGGCACAATTATCTGACTGCAGCAAGATGCTGAGCTGGGCCGCTTGGTGCTACTGTAGTAACACGTGTACCCGGAGCTTCGCATGCCTCTGCTCCTGGGAGGTGCCTCTGCTTGCTCTCTGTGGGAGTTGTCCCTATCTAACAGATGGGCAGCAGGCCTGGAGATCCCAAACCCCGCTCTGTAAGGAGTTATTCTTGCCGACTAGGCTCCCTCCTGGACTCCAATCCTTACGTCTCACCATGATTTTACTTGGCAGCTCAGCAAAAGGTGCTTCAAGAAGTCAGCTCCACTCTGGCAGAAGTCCAGGCTGCCCCAGACAGCAGCCCCCAAGTGCTTCTTCACTTGGTAGGAAGCACCAGGGCTCATCCTGCTCCAGGCTCTCCTTCCCAGCTCTCCCACCCTCCGCAGCTGTGGCAAGAGGGGAGGTTGGGACCTGGCTCTGCTGCCTTTGAGCTTGATCAGAAGAGAAGAGGAGTTCTCCAACATCTGAATGCAGTCTAAAAATAGGATCAAGAAATCTGGGCTATAAGGTTTGGAGTTTTTAGTAACTGAATAATAACTTCTCAGCACAGGAAGGACATGGACCTGTTGGAGCAGATCCAGAGGAGGCCACAAAGATGCTGTGAGGGCTGGAGCCCCTCTGCTGTGAGGAACAAGCTGAGAGAGTTGGGGGTGTTCAGCCTGGAGAAGAGAAGGCTCCAGGGAGAGACCTTGTAAAGGTCTTTCAGTACCTAAAGTGGTCCTATAGGAAAGCTGGGAAAGGACTCTTGATCAGGGAAGGGAGCCATAGGACAAGGCAGAATGGTTTTAAACTGAGAAAGGGGAGATTTAGATTAGATATTAGGAAGAAATTATTTGCTGTGAGGGTGGTGAGAGCCTGGCCCAGGTTTCCCAGAAAAGCTGTGGTCGCCCCATCCCTGGAGGGGTTCAAGGCCGGGTTGGAGGGGGATTGGAGCAACCTGGTCTGGCAGGAGGTGCCCTGCCCAGGGCGGCGGGTGGGACTGGATGGGCTTTAAGGTCCCTTCCAACCCAAACCATTCCATGATTCTATGAAAAAACTTATTGTCAGGAAAACAAGAATGAGAACAGTATCTTGTTCACTGAGTGTGGCAGCCTCCTTTGAATACACTGCAACACCATAGAGGGGAGGCAGTCAGTGGATATGAGACACTACCATGCCTGCCTCCACTGGCTCTACCAGTTTCAAACCCATTCTTCATCAGTCACTGCCTCGCTCATACATATCTCTTTATCCCCCAGTCTATTTATATTTTTGATTTACATAATGTTACAACAAAAACCACAGAGCAAATATACACATTCTTAAGCTATAAATATTGCTGGAAAATAATGACATTGTGCAGACAAAAGGAATTGTTCTGATAATAAATTATTGTCTTTTCCCTTATTATGCACCAAAAATCTATGGTGACTCACTGACAAGTGCATTGTTTGCCTAGACAGCAATTACTGGACTAGGGGAAGCTTTTGCTTAAGTTCCCCTCCACCTTTCCTTCTGGACTATGGGGGATTCAAGACTGTGGGAGTCAGGGAGTTGGAAAGCCACTAACAGGCACTGTGTCAGAGCGGGGCCACAGGGACTGAGGAGCTGCATGTCCTGCGCCTCGGCTTCTCCTTAATGTTTCATTGGATAGCAGAGAGACCAGGGATAAAATGATACAGCTGATTAAAAATGTTCCCATGACTCAACTAGAGACGTACATAGCTGGTGTTTCCAAAAGTCCAGATTAGGTGCCTACTTCTGACACTGTCAGACTTCTTAAAAATCGAGTAATTCTGATTTTTTTTTTCATATTGGTGCAGATTGACAACGTGAGCATGCACACTATGCAAGAGGTCTAAATACCACTTCTCTTACAAGTTTTCCCTGTAAATATCCCTGTAATGCCAGAGAGGAACACTACTCTGTATTGAAAATAAATCTGTTTATTTCCCTGCTCACCTCCGCAGAGAGGACACTTTTAAGATTGTCAAGTTTTCTTCCCCACTTCACTCACACTCACATACTCACACCCACAGCCAGGCCTCTCAGTACTCAGCTCTCCAAGACAAAAATATTTAAACACAACAGTAATTAGATAAAGAGTTTAACTTCCCCTAACTTGGCAGCAAAGCTTGTTGATAAATGGGAAATGAAATGGGATGCAATTAGAGGAGCCTAAATGAAACAAAACTGATTCAGAGCTACATGATACACCTTGCCCTGCCCTGCCCAGTGAAGGAGGAAGGTCACTGCCTCCCTGTACCTTCTGCTTTTGATGATGCTCTGCATGATCATACGACATGCATAACGTTGTGATGTGTCTTCAACAATGAGTCTGTTCAGTTGCCCTAAAGAATCTAGTTTTCTCAATCCTCTCTGCCCCCCACCCCACACACATTCTTTTCTCTTTGGGTGGTGTGCCTTTGTAACTGTATTACATTTATTTGCACTTACTATTGGTTTACATTGCCTTTACTGGAATTGCTTTCTGCTGGAATCATCTAAACCGCATGTGCGCAACAATTCATTAAAATTTCTGCCTCCTCCTCATATGAATTTCTCTCATTTCAACTTTCAGATATGATTCCTTTCCTGAAAAGTTGTTTTCCCACAGTACTTCTTGCTAGTGAAGGTATCCACCACTTGTGATCAAATCAATCTTAATTTACAAGAAGCTAAATAAACCTCTCCCTGGAATAAACACAGTTACTCTGATGCAAAAGTCATTTTTTTCTAGTTCTCACTGTGTGCATTCAATTTTCAGCATCCTTTGGAGCCATGGACACCAGCACTAGGGCAATAGGGCGGCAGCAGTGGCAGCATCTCTCTGCAGTTCCCATCCACCAAGGTGTCTCATGGAGCGCTGACTGATTAAAAATGGGTTGAATGTATTCCTATTATGCAGCAGGAGGAATTGAAGAGCTTTAGCATCTTTTTCACAAAACCCAAAGGGATGGCCTAATGATCAAGTGGGTCAGGAATTCCTTGGCTTTTTCTGGGACTTCCCCTTGGGTTTATGTGTCCTAAGTAAATATCTCTCCTGGAGCATCTCTTGGGTTATTAGTTAAAAAATTGCACCTGAAAACTGTGACATATTTTCTGGAGAAAAAAAGATATAAATTGTAATTTCAATTGGTTTGCTTCCTAAAAATTGTTTCAATGATGTAATGCCTTTTCAGTTCTTTGATTCTGAAGATGCTTTCAAACCCTGAACATATTTCTGTCCTCTGTCCCAAGCACCGCTGCTTCCCCCATTATCTTTAGCTTGGTTTAGCTTTCTTTTTTTTAAATGGGTATATCATGCAATGGATATTCATCACTATTTCTCCTTTATTCATCAGTAATACAGTACATTATCCCTAGTTTTAGGCTTCTCCATGTCAGTGAGAAAAGGAGTGTTTCTGCAAAAAGTGGCTTCCTCCTTCATTGAGAATTTGTGGCCTTTAGGGATTTTAATGAGCTCTTACAGAAATTCCTGATTTCATTCTCAGCTTTCTGTATCTATTTATCCTTTCCAGTCAATTGCCCCCAGTTTAGGGGGAGCATTTTCTAGGTCACTGACTTGTTCTTTAGGGTACCCCCAAACCTCTGTAAAGGGGCAGCCCATCTTGTAGCAAGTGGCATTGAAAAAAGGAAAAAAAAAATGCCAGTGCCTTCACTGTGAGTTTACAGGCTGTTACTGGACCCCAGTCAACTGCCAACTGGTGAATAATTCTTCCTGCTCCATCCAATGGCCATCCAGGGCTGTGTTACTTATTCTTGATAACAATCTCTTTTTTATTAGTATGTTATCACATATTACTTTAAAAATTTATGGCATTTTGCAACCAGTTACATGAGATCTCCAGCATAAGTCACTGCTTTGGAGTCTAATCTGCTCCACATACCAACTGCCTGTAGTACACTACGTTTGTGTAGAAAAACATGTCTCATCCAAAAACATTGCTAGTACTAATGCTTAAAAATATTCACGCCTATATTGAATCCTTTGGTACTGCTGAGAGCTGCCATCAGGGCTGATGTGCTGAATGTAAGTATTATAACTCTGGTATGGGGAAAAACATTCCCATATCTATAACGTGAGATGCAGCGTGATGCATTCCCCATAATTCTTCAATGTTAATCGTGAAATCATCAGGACTTGGGTTAATGGCTTTATCATGCAAGTGCAGATTGCAAAATACTCACAAATATGACAGCAAAGAGGCCTGAGCCTTTAGTTCAGGAAATAACATATAAAGATCAGGTTTTCTGTTAAAAATAGCGTGAGGACAGATAATGCCTGAAGCTAAGGTCACATTATATAATACATCAATAAATTGAACACTGCTGTATCTGAAGGACAATAAAGTGCAGAAGAGAATAAACGATGCATATAACAGCAGCTCTTCCTCCCATTTGCATGACCACAGTGAGGAGCACCAGGAGAAGGGCACTGAGGCTTGTTTTGGGCACAGAGACCTTGCCCCGTCATAATGGAGAAATCACAGTTCTGAGCGTTGCACGGATCTGATGGAAACACCCTCAAGTTTGCATGAGCAAACACGTCTCTGTGCCCCAAGGGTGTTCGCTCCCAAGCAAGCTCAAACTTCGAGGTGTGCTGAAACTTCAAGCTGGGGAAGGCTGTACATCAGGAAACACACATGGACCCTGCAGGAGGTTTAGCCCCAGGTATTTCCTTTCAGGCTCAAGCTGCAGATGAGCTGAGGTTGGAACTCACCCCCCCTTCCCCACGCAGAGGAAGCTTCCTCTGTTTTAACAAACAGGCTCTGCCCTGATTCATGCATATTCTGGTCCTCGTTGCATTTCTGGTTGCTGTGGTGTTTCCAGCCATGATGGGAAACAGAAGCAGCCGCAATGGCATTAGAAAGCTAGTCTGCATAATTTCTGTGATGTGAAAAAGATCAGGTAATTGTAATCAGCCTGAAGTGTGTTGTGCAGGTGCAGCTGGCTCTGTTGGGCCAGCACAGGAATAACCAGCCTGGTGAAGAAAGGGACTAACCAGGTTGCAGCGCTGTGCCAACACAGTCACATTGTGTGTGACTGTCACACTGTGCAGGAAGCTCGTGTCCTGCCGGATTGCACTGCGCTGTGTAGGTATGATGCTGAGGGACTGGGGAAGGCAGGACTTGCTTTCAAAGGAATCCTAATCCTCATATCTCACATGTTTTTCTCCAAAGTGTAAGGGTTAGTAGTATTCCTCTCTTCAGTAAGTCATTCTTTCAGCAGATCTACCTCTGCTTCCAAACTTTGGCCCCAGGAGTTACTGAACTTTCCTCACTGTTAACCTCTTGAATAAACTGACCTCTGCACTGATCCCAATGACAAGTGTCCCGACCGTCAGGCACATGATCCATGTGGATCCAGGACTAAAACTTCTTCATGTTCAAGGGGGTTTGGACATCAGGGACAGCCCACTCCCCTTTGCCTACAGGATGCAAGACATAAAGAGCATATAGAGCCTGTCAACCCCCTCAGGCAAACACAGTGGGTGACAAATCCCATGTAATGCTCAGGGGGATGGCAAAGTCCTTATTCCTACCCTAGGCTTGACATGGTGATACCTGGTGATTGACATGGGTCTTTGTTTGAACAGGTCACCACTTCTCACAGCCCTGAAAAGGCAGGATCATCATCATGAGGTTTTTCTCTTCTGTGGTCCCACTATACCAAACGTCTTATCTGCAGATATAAAGCAGTGGTATTTAAAGCCAATAATCCTATTTTCTCTTTCACTTGTTTGATGGGAACAAGAACTAAGGGTTAAAAGCTACTTCCTTCTAGTACTTTTTATCAAGCAAATGGTCAACCTCTGAGGATTCATGAAGGAAATTCTCTATCTTGGATCCATGTGCATGTTGACAGGCACTATTCACAGAATATTGCTGTGTCTCTTGATGCAAAATGCAAAAGCCCCACAGTGAATGAAGTAATTCAGGCCCATTTCCTTTTAGCACAGACCCCTTTCTTGATGGGGGAAAAAAATGGTCCTGACTTACAGGTTTCTAAGCGTAAATATAAAATGAAATTCCTCAACAGAGAAGAGAAAATCACTCTCAAAACTGATACATTTTGTTTCTTCTTCTTCTTTTTTTTCCCCACACTTATTACTCAATGCGAAAAGGCTCTTTTTGAATTGTCCAATGTGTTTCAAGGAGTTCTTGCTCCCATATGGGGAAATGACTTATTCATCATGTTGGGCCTCAGAATAAATTGGATTCTTCCTTCCAGTTAACTGACTAGATTGACACAATGTGCAGAGCTATTCCAGCCTTGTGAGCATTTTCAGCAGCAGTGCCTCAGCCTCTTATTTCCTCCAATTTCTAATCTGTCAGTTTATTAACATCAGTCGAGTGATTCCTTTTACAGTCCCGGAGAACGCTGTTCTCACTAAAGAAACTTCACTACAAGTGAATACCAAGTGTGTCTGCTGCACTGTATGTGTCAGCAGTTAAAGGGCATGTGGGGATTTATATTCTGTACAAGACTGGAAGACATTTTGCATTAGAAGTACATTATCTCAAAGGAATTTGCAAAAAATTCCTCTATGATATGAGCCAAGCTATTTCAGAGACCCTGCTTATGCACCACCTCATCAGGTAACAGCATCTTGGAAAATGCTGGGCAGTACCACCCAGGGTTTAGCTGAGATTTACATACGTGACTAGAAGGTCCATTTTTGGTTGTCTAACCTGAGCTTTTTCAGAGAAAACAAGTTTCCCATGGACAGATGAACTGAACTTCCCAGAAATAAGGCATCTCCAACCCCTCATGTCTGAAAAACTTGGCTGCTGATGTGGGTGGCCGGAGCAGAGCGTTTTCACCAGGGGCAGCAGCTGTGGAATTCACTTCCTCCATCAGACGGTGGAGTAGACGGTGACATTCAGACAGGAATGTGCTGGCTTTGGACACATTACAACCCTATCTGTTCACTCAGGTTTTTGCTTGAGGTGTGGTTTGGGAGTAGTGACTGACTAATGATGCATCGTTGTTCAGTGGGCATGAGAACGCCAATTTAAAGATTTCAGGAGACTGATAGTGAAGCTCCTGAACTTTTTCTAAATATCAGCAATGCTATCCCAGACATATCACAATTTTAAGTGGTTGGATCTATCAGGAGGTCCCTTCTGGCCAGTGGGACTGGTTCAAAGTGGGTAGGAGTAGCCTGGTCAGTGACAAACAACGGAAAATTGTCAGCAAATAAGTGAACTCCGAAAAATGAAGATGGGTGCAAAAAGTAGAGACACAGACAACTATTGATGGCTTCTCTCACTCAGTTGTCTCATGTGGTCCAACTTGTCCTGGAAATTCACAGACCTTGGGTTATTTACCCAGCTAAGGGTTCAATCACCATAGCTGCTGTCCTGCCAACCAAAACCAGAGCTCTGCCTGGGCCACATTGTGGTTCGTTGGCTGCAGGGTGCAGTCACCCAGCTCCCACATGGGATACTTGATGTATGGCAATGGAGGATTTGCCAAAGCCCTTTGTTTTGCCACTGCTCACCTATAGACATAGCTGTCTGTGGCGAGGCAGCAGTTCTTTTTAAATGAGGGGAAGTATTGATATCATAGCTACCAGGGTGTCCAAGCAGCAAGATCTGCTGGTGTTGTTGGTGAATGGGTGAATGCCAGAGATGGGAATCATGGTGTGTAGCACGGGCAAAAAACGGAGTGTAGTTATGATACAAAATGTTATCAAAGATAGGAAAGCATGGCAAGCATAGGAGGACCAGAAAACCTCTCAAATATTCTCCCCCAGACGTGTCACATTTTCATAGAATAATAGAATGGTTCGGGTTAGAAGGGACCTTAAAGATCATCAAGTTCCACCCCCTGTCATGGGCAGGGACACCTCCCACCAGACCAGATTGCTCAAAGCCCCATCCCACATGCCCTTGAACCCCTCCAGGGAAAGGGCAGCCACAGCTTCTCTGGGCAACCTGCGCCAGGCTCTCACCACCCTCACAGCAAAGAAGTTCTTCCCAATATCTCATCTCAATCTCCCCTCTTTCAGTGTCAAACCCTTCCCCCTCACCCTATGGCTCCCCTCCCTGATGAAGAGTCCCTCCCCAGCTTTCCTGGAGCCCCTTTAGGGACTGGAAGGGGCTCTAAGGTCTCCCCAGAGCCTTCTCTTCTCCAAGCTGAACAACCCCAACTCCCAGCCTGTCTTCATAGGAGAGGTGCTGCAGCATTTTGCCCATGAAACTGGGAATTTCCTCCATAAAGAACTGAATACCAGCATCAATTTCACTCTCCAGGAATAGCAACTTATTGTCGGTTCAGGTCCTGCGTTCTTTCACTGTCAGAAGAATTGGACTGTCTCTGGTGTTTAAGCCAGAGAACATCCAGACCGGCCTTGTGACTGGAGAGAGCCCCTCATCTGGCCTGCACATCACACACCTATTTTATCTCTGGCACTGGGACATTGCTCAGCTGAAGAGTCACCACAGTGCCTGGAGCTGTATGTATATACAGCAAAGAAGCATCCACACAAGACAGGGACAGAAAGCAAGAGCTTTATTTAGGGAAAAGAAGAAGCCCTGAAACTGTTGAGGGTTGGTTTTTAATATAGTATAACTGAGATATCTGGAAATGTTTTCTGGACAAACACAAGTCCTTTCCAGAACAGCCCTGCGGTTAGGATGTTCATCAGGCATGTGGGAGATCAAATTCCAGTTCCTGCTTTAAACGAAGCTCAGCTGTGACTTCAACCTGATGCGCCTTAGCCTTTGCAAATGCCCTAACCTCTGGGCTGTTCTGGAGTGACTAATCTCCTCCACATCCTACCAGAGACACCGTCCTGGATCTAAGAAACCTTTTTTGACAAGCAAACACTTTTCAACACCAACAATTTCTCCTCTAAAGAATCCCAGTTGCTTCTAGTCCACACCCAAATGACTAGGCAGACAAAGGAAATGCCATCTTGTTTGACAGAGAGGACAAATAGATGTGGACAGAGCGGAGGTGGGACTCCTGGGCTCCAGATGCTTAGCCAGTTGCTCAATCACAGGGCAACCATTCATGCAGAGTAGGGTAGGCTTCAAAGAGCAACTGCTGACGCTAAGCATTCATGAGAGGCTTAAACAGCCTCCTTTCTAATGATATCCAATGAGTACTTCCACTTTGGGAGAATCCGTATATTTTTCTGCCTTTGTTGACTCCATAACTCACAGAAAACCATTGCATGCAACCCACCCAGTCTGCTCTGGCTGCTGGGTACAGTTACCTGTGAGCCCCAGGGCTGATAAGATAACTGCAGGTCAGGAACATGTACTGCTCCAGCCTGACCCTTTCTTGTTCCAAAGGTGCTTTTCTTGCAGTACTTCTGTGCAGAGAGGTGAGGTGGAGAGGACAGTGTGTTTCGTCCCCTTGGAACAGGGGACATCCCACAGGGCTGTCCAGACCCCTGTTGCCAGATGGTGAGAGGGAAGAAAGGCTCGGTTATTGTGGGACTTGAATAGAATGGTCCTCAGCACAGTCCTGGCCTTGCACTCGGTGTGTCTCCTCTTTTCATTGTGCAGCAGCTCCCTGGGACCTCCTCTACCCTCGTCAGGCAGTCAGACACTGCCAGAAAGCACCATCACCGTGGCTGCCGACCAATTCTTCCAGACGCATATCTGATACTGAGAGATGGATAATGAACACATTTGGCAGCAACAAATTACCCAAACAGTGTCCTCTTTGTCTGAAGTCCCACTGATCCTGGCAGGGTGTGCAGAGGTGACTCCTCCAAGGCAGCCGCTGAGTGACTCTGACTAATTCTTTTGGGCAGGTGCCACAGGCAAGTGAGAGCTCCAGTGCTCCTGGTCACTGTGTCACCCTCCCCAGCCAGCCTGTCTCACGAGAGAGAGGAGCCGGGGACGTGCGAGCTGGAGAAAGCAATCTCCAGCTGGTGATCAGCTGCTGGCTGCCCTTCTGCCACCGGCACTCCAGCGCTGCCAGCTCTGGGGAGGATGCTCCGAAAAGTTCGTGTTGTTGTTTGAAGTTGCTGCAGGGGAAAAAGCCTCTGTCATCTCAGCTCTGCACACCAGGAGGAACGTTGGTTTAAAATAAAGGTGAAAAGACCACAGAGGTGGAAAACGTAGATCAAGAGGCTGGGCCACCAGTGACTGCAGACACCTTCCAGCCTGTGCCATGGGCTTGTTTGGGCTCCAGCAGCTCCAGGCGAAGATGACAAGGAATAAAGTCACCTTTGCTTCCCATTTTCATTCTGTTGAGGACAACTAGATAATTTCCCCTAATCTCTCAGCGTGGTCAGTCGGTCACTCATGGAGCAGCTCCTGGCACACCCCAAGCTGGTGTCTGGGAAATGCTCTCAAACAGACTGAAAAAAAAAATGGGAAAAGGGCAGAGCAGTGGAGAGCCAGGCAGTGTTAAGTCCTTCTCTGTTATAAAGCAATTGCTACTTCACTAAACCAACAAGTCCCAAACTGCAGCCTCTACACTCCACTTTGCTGCCGGAGCTGATCATTAGCCACATCTCCAGACACTGCCCTGGCAACAGCTCAGGTTTGTGAGCTGGGATTGAATGGGGGTGGGGGTGGGGGATACTTCATTTTATCCCAGTCAAGAGCTTGACCGCAGATTTGCTTTTCACCCCTGAGGAGTCCAGGTCTCGCCTTTATCACAGGAGTAGCAGTAAAAGGCCAAACCCTGCAGCGGTGTGAGCAGCACTGTGAGCTATGGTGCTGGTGAGAACTGGTACCTGCAATGCAGCTGTCTATCCAGGAGTGCTCCAAGTCATGGTGGAGCACTGTACATGGAGAGAGGAGGTGCTTGAGCAACCGGCTTTCCTTACAGCTGAAGATTTGTGTTTGCGTATAATAGTCTTTCACAGAGATGGACTACAGCTGTCCAGGTAATGCCTGGGAAATGGACCAAATGACATGAATACGCCAAATCTTGTTTTATCTTTTATGGTTAAACCCAAAGGATTCGTGCCCAGAAGTTTCATCGTTGGCAAAGTGAGATTTGCAGATCAGGAAGAAAAGAGCAGCCTCACCACAGGAATGACTTTGAGCACTTTGTGCAACAAACTCAAGTCACTCTGGACAACCTCTATTCCAGATTATTTCAAGAACTACCAAACTACAAGAACTCGCCAAGGGTTGGAGTCAATGATCTTAGAGGTCCCTTCTAACCTAGATGGTTATGAGAGTCTATGAACTAGGGAACAAACTTTGCAAACATCCACTAATCACTTCCAGGTAGTTATGGAGAATTAGGTGGGTGCCCAATATTGTCAGAGGCTCCAGGATCTTCAGCAGGAGCTGGAGGGCTCCAGCACATCAGAGAACCAGGTTAGGTCACCGTGGAGTCCCACGTCTACAGCCTTCAAAAACAGGAAATAAAATATGCCAAAATAGGTGAGTCAAGCAATGTCACAGACGCAGTCAAGGAGTCCCCAGGCCACAAGGGAATTGCTGTTATCCTACCACCACAAGAAGCCCATGAGCTCATTTCAACTTTTCCTTCAAAACAGTCTAAATGAAAAATCTTCCAGTTAGAGAAAAATATTTATTGTAAAATGCCAGGTTTTACTCTATTACTTCAACATGGAAAGTTTAATAAAGTGGGGTTTTTTTTCCAAAATGTGCATTTTTACAAAAAAAATCTTGAACATGATTATTAACAGATTTTTTTAAATTAAAATATACTTTCAGAATGCAGATTTTTGTCAAATGCCTTATGTTTTCCAAATTCCATTTTCAATTATACATAAAATTTAAAATAATTTAAACTTCCCAGAAAATATTCCTCACCATTCACCTAAAATGAGTTGCTGCGTTGTAAACCACGTTGCCAAAGAACATCAAGCTGTGTCCCAGAGCTTAAGGACCAAGATGCACACCCAAAGGAGCAGAAAAGAACAAAATCAGTAACTACGAAAGATTACAAATGGTAAATGACATACAGACATTCAATTTTCATTCCCATGGGAAGGATAAGAAACTGGTATGGGATAGAGGAAGGACCACTCCAGACATCCTTCTGGAATGGCATCTCTCTCTCCTGGGAACAGAAATGATCTGTGGTTTCTCTGGGTTTAGCTCATTTTTCTGTGTCTGTGTGAGAAATTTTCTAGTCTTTCCTTTGAACCAAGAAGAATCCCAGGGCCTGACCTTAGAGGCAGCGACAGGGAGCTTGAGTTTTCTAGGACACCATCCCACCTCCATCACTCCAGAGGCAAAGGAAAACTCCCGGTTTCCCTCCGAGAAGACTGTATCCACATTAACTGTGACCAAGTGAGCTTGCAGCAGGTCAAGTGTGACCGACCCAGCTTGCCTGACCCACTGTGGATGCACAGCTTGGAGACATGTCATTTCTCATTAACTCCTAATATCTGTAGTTCAGAGGGGACAAATCATCCCATCCCCAGCCATCAGGCCGGATGCACTCCCTCAGGCTGGAGTTGCTGGTGTGATGGACCCCACCGGCATTTACCACGTACCTTGGGCTAAGTTGACACTGAACAAGAGGACCTGGTGCCACAGCCCAGAGCTCACTGATACGATCAATTAACATCCAGGTTGGTTTCTGCAATCAAGCAATACAACTCCAGACTGGTTCCACTCAGGAGTCTGCCGGCTGCAGACACAGCTTTGATATCATAGGCTCTGCTGGCTTCAAGCAGAAAAAAAGGGCTTGGCTTGACAGTTGCTTTAATTGCCAACACTTGCTGAAGTATTTCAATCCTAATGCTAACACCTGTAAGAGACTACCTCACACGTCCTTCCATCCCCTGCTGTACTGGCTGTCCACAAAGTAGTGTTATTGATGCCCTTTGCACCAGCTTCAGTGACAAGACACTGTTGTTTTGTAGTGTTTGAATACTACGTTGGTCTGGATTTATTGTGTGCAACGTCCATGATGATAGCATGAGCAGGAGTAGAAGAGTAGCGACAGGATGAGGGAGAACAGTTTTAAACTGAAAGAGGGGAGATTTAGATGAGATCTTGGGAAGAAATTCTTTGCTTTGAGGGTGGTGAGACCCTGGCCCAGGTTGCCCAGAGAAGCTGTGGCTGCCCCATCCCTGGAGGGGTTCAAGGCCAGGTTGGACCGGGCTTTGAGGTGTCCTTGCCCAGGGCAGGGGGTGGCACTGGGTGGGCTTTAAGGTCCCTTCCAACTCTAACCATTCTATGATTCTATGAAATTAGGACAGCTGAGGAAGACCAAATGGCCTTCATTGCATCAAGCTCCTATGACAAACAGAGCCTGGCTCTCCTGAGTTCTGCTGGCCCTGCTCTGACCCCTCAGGGAAGAATTTTGTGCGTGAGTTGGTGGGCACGAAACCCCTACAGTGATAATCATCATACGTGCAAACAAATCAGGCCTGACACACGCAGGTAAGATACCGGGAAGGACCATAGCAAAGAGTCACTGGACCAGCTCTAGCAAGGAATTTCCAGTTAACCATTGGGAGGAGAATGAAGTGTTTTATCAAAGGACATATCAACCTTCATGGGAAATGGATGTAGGAAGGACAACTGCCCTTTGAGAGGAGAGGATTGATTCACTCAGCAGCCTCTAACAACGACAGAAACAACAACTGCTGAGTAGGATATTTGAGGGATTATATATTGACTAAAACTGAAATCTTTCATCAAAACATTTTTTCTTTCCAAACCAGGAGTACTTTTCATAAAGGATGAGTATCTCATTCTTGTGCTTTTTGCCAAAATTCACAAAGGTCTTACTTTGTTTCCTGAAAATTTAGAAAAAAACAGCATTCTGTGGAAATAGGACTCATGTTTCCCAACTCCATAGTCGCAGCCCTTGCTTTCATCTTGGCAATGAACCACTTCGCTTTTGGATCCTCTCAGACTGTAACCTGCTCTGCCCGACACCTCTTTCAGAACCTCTGCTGGCCACCACCATCTCCTTGTATCCCTGCCTCTGAGTATCTGTTAAATCCCCATTGGATTTGATTTCTTCATTTTTGGACATTTTACTACACTGCAGAGGTCTTTTCTTCTCCTTAATGTTTTTCTAGAGTTCACAGCTCTTCTGGTGGAAGAGACTTGGGACACGGCAGAGCCTTGACAAGGGTCCTGTCCTCAGCACAAGGTTAATCCCTGGGGATTGACACTGCTCAGTGCGTTGCTCAGCAGACTCGCTCGTCAGCAGCACAGCCTCTTTGGTTACTGCTTCCCGAGTGATTGGTCTCTCCACCTGCAGTCTGAAGCGTGTCATAGTATTTGTGGTCTCATGTAATTACACTTTTATTTTTCTTACCTTCTCTATCTCTCCTTAAGCTGTTGCTCATTTGTTTTCCACAAGCGTCATGCTCACGGCAAAGGCCAGCTCTTGCCAAGCCCACAGTTAGTTCCTTTGCTCAGTAACCCAGACTTAACAAGGCTGCCACGTGCTATCTAGCTAAGACTTGCAACTAAGATAAATCTCTCTTAAAAACTGAAACACAGGACTTAGTTTTTGGGCCAGAAATCGGTGAAGCAATACTAATTCACAGAAGGAGAGTTTCTGGCAGATCCCCATTACCACAGATGTAAAACTGCAAGGAGATTTAGAAATCTCTTTAAATAATCCCTCTCCTTGCTACACTCCAGCATCAGTGCTGGGCCCTAGCACCCAGCTAGGCTCTCTCTGGGCACTCTCTACTTGGGTTTACAAAGAAAAGTCATAGTTTAATTGCATAGTTCTTTTCTAAATGTTTTTATGAGACTTATAACATCTAATGTTGCCCATTATGAAAGACTGCTACACAGACAGATACACATGAAATGGGAATCCCCCATATCACTGTGGGCCTTTCAGAACTGTATCTAAAATTAACACTGTGCCAAAATTCCCTTTATTTTTTTTTTATTTTTTTTTTATTATGTGCTTGTAGATGAAGCCAAGAGTCTGAGAGCTTCAGCTACAGTGCAGCCTGGAAGCTGCTCTTACAGGCTCTGTCCTGACCACGGGACACGCTGTCTCTCTCTTGCCATAAGACATATTAGGCAGAGGGACTTAGCAAGAATTAAATATTTTTGCAGGCCACAGTGCCGTTTCTGGACAAACAGCTAGGTATCCTAGGCCTGGTAAACAGCAAGGCAACCCCAGTAGAAGACAATTACCAATGACTCCTGCAGACTTCAGGTGGTGTTTAATTTCATTTTTGCTGATTAAGAAAAAATCCCAGCCATTTAATGCACAGAAGCACATGTGAAAATGCCACTGTTCAGCAGCGTGGAGCTGGTCCATGGAAGTTTTTCACCAGGTTGGTTGCAAAACCCTTTTGTGAGAAGATAAAGAGACTAGATTCTGCTTTCAATATCTGGACATCATGGTGATGCTTCAAGTTATAAACCTCAGTCACTACATAACATTAAACAAGCTGATATCCCTCTCTGTTAACATTTTTCCCTTGTGAATTCAGCTTATAAAGTATGTAGGTGCAAACATTAGTATTCTCCCTGAGCATGTATAGCATCCAGCTTCTGGAGCCTGGTTCCCACCTAGGACCCTAAAGTACTTACCAGTCTGTCACTCACCATCTCCGTTGCTCAATGGAAGAGACAACAGAGGCATCAACACACCACAAATATCCCAGAAGGAAATCCCAGAAGGAAGTGACATCCTGCTCTCAGATGCAGCTCCAAAAGAAATCGATTGTCCTCAGGGTTTGCCACATGCCTCTAGCCAAAGGAGCCATGCACACAGAAGAACTTCTCAGGAAGCTAAGCAAGTCCTCCAGATAAAGTTGCTGCCTGTGGGACAACAACAGCATTTCTTCTCCATCAATTCTTTTCAGGAATGCTAAGCTACTAAAATAATAAATACCAGCACTGTCTGGACACTGATAGTTAGACCCTTCAACAACAGATCCAAAAATACTATACCCACCAGCGGTACAGAAACTGTTATGAGGCAATAGCATTCCAGAAAACTTGAAATAACTATGAGTAATGCTTCCAGTTTGCAGGTAGAAGGGGAATTTAGGTATGCAGTATGTGTTCACAAAGGGGACTAACTAGCTAAGAAGTGACTTGATTGCAGTCTATAAATAGCCAGAGGAAAAGTAGATCTCTGATGATAGTAGGCAGACTAAACCAACAGCTGCTGGAAGCTGAGGCAAGGTTAATGAATCACTGATGCAACTTCAGAGTGAGGTGGATTCTCCATCCCTTGGAGATGTTGAGTACAAGACCGGCAGCTTTCTGCAGCATCACCAGGGTTATGAACTCAAATCACTTGGTGACATTCCAGGTGCTTTATGTCTCAGGAGGAATGACAACATCATTTAGTCTCTTCTGACCTCAAAACCAATGAATTGCTAGAGTTTGGGTTATGGCTAGAAATTTTTCTTGCACCCCAGAACTTCCCCAGAACATCCTGTCACTTCTTCAGGCCTGAATTCTTACCCTGGCCCAGTAGCCTGTGCTGAAGAGTCCCATGTTCCTGGGATGCAATGGACATGAAGATGCAGATGGCTGGACCGCACACTGCTGCCACCACAGCTCTGCTGACTGGGTGCTTCATGAACAACGAGATTGGCTTTGCAACGACAAGATCCTTCTGCATTATTGCCACCCCACAGAACTTGAAACACGAGGGTGGAGATTCCTCTGCTCAGATATGTCATCCCAGAGTTGGATGCTGCTCTGCACTGGTCCATTCTGGTTCACTTGGAGGGAAACAACCTCCTCCAGAAGGTGTGCCCATCCAAACGTGAGCTCTAAACCCCTGTGCTGACTCTGTCCCAGAGTGCCTGAGTCTCAGTAGAGGAATCTGGGGGTGACTCATTCTGATTAAATCATCTTATTTCCAGATGTATCAGAACAGGTGACGTGAGTACCTCCTTGAGTGTCCACAGCTAATTTCCCATGCCCATATTTAGGCAACTGCAATTAATTCTGTTTTCCGCATTGCCCAAATACCAAATCCCATCAGCATCAAGGAGTAATATCAGACTCCTCTGAGATCAAAGTCATTTGGACTCCAGTGCTGGATGTGAAACCATCCAGCTCTAAAACCATGGGCCTGTGAATCCTCACGTATTTTGTAAATGTAGGAACCCAGTCTTGCAGCCCCCACTGTGGGAATTAGGGTGAACAACTGAATTCTGCCTGCATGTGCTCCCTGCTTCATTTCTCTTGCAGAAGAGGACTCTTCCTGCAAAGGAGGGTGTCTGTAAAAAGTAGCAGTGAGGACCAGAAAGAATTTCCCATGTAGTTACCAGCAGTCGTGCATGTCACTGTGTCAAAGCCTGAAAATGAGTCATTGCCAAAGAATGAGAAAGGAATGGACAGATCCAAGTGCTTTATCTGACTTCTACCTTCCAACCCATCCTTCCTGGTCCCTCCATGTCATAGTCCAGCAGAAGAGCTCTTAAGCTTAGCAGGACCATTTTCTCCCAGAGCACAGTAGAGCAGGAATTCAGATTTCATGAAGACACTGAGGCCAGACCTCACCCTGGCAATGGCTTGGCTTTTTGTTCAGTGTCTGGAGGGGAGCAGCAAGGCTGGTCCCGAGCAGCCGTCAGCAGCACGGGCTGCACCAGCTGATTAAGTGGCTTGTCAAAGGCATTTCAGGTGCCAAGCCCTTGAAAAACCCGCTGCTAAGGTATTTGAAATGATGATCCTTGGTAGCTGAGATACCCCAGCTGGCCCATGTGCTCTTCACGTAGAGCTGCCTCTCCTTTGGTATCCCAGCTTAATTTCCAAGGATGTGGCACTTTTTTTCCCTTCCCCTCAGCCTTATAACTGTACACAAAAGGAGCCACAGATCTAGATTCTTGCTAGGCATTTCTCCTTGTTTCTGCTTCTTTGGAAGCAGCCTTTCTTCTTTCAAACATAAGAAGTTGAAGAAGGCCAGGGAACTGCTGGAGAGGGTACAGCAAAGGGCTATGAAGATGATGAGGGGACAAGAACATCTCTCTTATGAGGAAAGGCTGAGGGAGCTTTTTAGTCTGGAGAAGAGAAGACTGAGGGGGAATCTCATCAATGCTTATAAATGCTTAAATGGTGGGCGTCAGGAGGATGGGCCCAGTCTTTTTTCATTGCCAAGTGACAGGACCAGAGGTGACGGGCACAAACTGGAACACAGGAAGTTCCATCTCAACATGAGGAGGAACTTCTTCCCTGTGAGGGTGGCAGAGCCCTGGAACAGGCTGCCCAGAGAGGGTGTGGAGTCTCCTTCTCTGGAGATATTCAAACCTCGCCTGGATGTGATTCTGTGCAACCTGCTCTGGGTGACCCTGCTCTGGCAAGGGGTTGGACTGGATGATCTCCAGAGGTTCCTTCCAACTCCTACCATTCTGTGATTCTGTGAAGCCTTGTGGTGCTGGCAGACACCTTCAGGCTGCCACCATCATTATCCTTTCCTTTTCCCAGAGGAAACAGTTAGAACCCCTGCTGCTCTTGAAAGATATAAAACCAGGAGACTAAAGACAGTTCTGCCAATGATCAATTTTCTCCCAATTTGATTGTCTGCCTCTTCCCTCCTCCCCTGCCTTGCGTGTTGGGTTTGGAGTCACCACATCTGACACTGGTACAGGAGGCTGAAGGACTAGGCAGAGGCTGCTCGACTGCCTTAAACCCATGCAACCAGCTGCATCTTGGCTAGGCAAAGTCAGGTGAGCTCTCTGACACCAGAAGCAGCACCCCTTCTTAAGCAGCTCTTCTCCTTCAAGAGCTGCAGAGAACTGTCCCTGTGTGGACATGACCTGGGCATCATTTCCCTTTCACACTGGTGTGAACAGGCAGCAGCTGCATTGATTCCTGAAGAGCCAGACAAGTGTGAGAGAGCATCCCAGGGCTGCAGTTCAATATATAGTTGGAGGTGAGTCACGCCTTACTGTATGTAGCTTGGTCTGATCACATCAGCAGTTCAGGACGAAACTCTGCTTGAGAAACAGCGTCTACAATCCATTTTTAAACTACATCACATCCAGCATGGACAACACTCCTGAACAACACTGATGAGAAAGACCCCAGCCCAAGGTCTCCACAGAGTCACTACAAATAGTCCCTGCTCCATGTTTACTCGGCTCAGGATTGTCACATCACCAGCCAGTCTTGTGGAGCAGAGTTTGTAGGAACCCCGAGCAATCATTGGGGACCTCTTGGCTGAGTGTTCAGGACCTTCTATGAAACAAGGAAGTTGACTGGTGAACTGAGCAGCTCGGTCTGCTAAACACAAGCCAAAGGAAGAACAAAGCAAGCTGAGCAGTGCCAGGCAGAGGCCCAAAGCAACGTGAAGAGCAACAGGAGTCTGATGTCTCTAGTCTCTCTCTACTAGCAGGTCCATTATCCCAGAAGGATAGCGTCTTTGGGTCCACAGATCCAGCCACAGCCTCAGTGAATGTAGCACACGATGGTTGAGCTTCTTAAGCTGCTTTAACCCTTGGAGATGCATATCCTGGTCTAAAGGATAATGGTGTGTCAATGCTGTGGCATACATGCTGCCCTCACAGATGTTCTTTCAAAGGTAACAGAGCACAGGAAGAGTAGTGACACATACGTATGTAGAATGACACCAAGCAAGGTCGGACTTACTCTTGCCTCCTGCTCTGGAAAGGCCATGGCCACATTGGTGGCTGTAGTACCCTTTAGAACATGTCCATCCCTTTGCAAACCAAACATTTACCTCACCAATCGTAAGCCCTTCATTGCACAATCCACACCAAAGTATTTCCACTTAAATACCTCTTATCTACCCTCATGCAAATTCACCCAGCATCAGAAACAGATTTTAAAACTTGAGTTATATTTAAGAGTAAGGAGATGAGATTTCACTCTGCTACTGGGGTGCTTCCACTCAGCCAAACAGTGGTGCTGGGGAATGTGTCTGACCCTCTCAGCCTCTTCATTGCACAGTGCTATTTCCTCTGCTACACGGACAGAGGTACACAACAGGACTATACCTGTGCTGTGACAGCAGCCTGAGGCATAAACTCCCCAATTGTTTACACCACCTATAAATCAGTTTGCTGTAGGTAATGGCTGTGACCTTTACACTTTAAGCCTTAAAGTAGGGTAGGTTAAATGTAAATTAAATATATAGGACAGATGCTCATGAACACAGAATGTTATATCTGCCAATAGCATAGGCCGCATCTTGACTTAAATTAGGCTAAGTAACAACAGGAAACAGAATAGTAGGAAAATGTCATATGTGTCAGAAGAGAAAAATAAGTCGGGACTTTCCAAAAGCGCAGACAGCAAATTAGCTCTAGCTGCAGACAACAAATTAGGCATATTTGCTTGTTTTGTGCGACATAGTTTTACACCAGTGATGTGACAAGGAAAGGGGAGCTCCTCTCAGTGACAGAGCTCCTCCTGCCCATAACTACAACTGCAGTCTGCTCCCAGTCCTCATCATAAACTTGGTGTTGCAACACAGGTGAGCTTTACCCTTGGGAATGCCAGGCTCTTCTTGGTGACAGCAGTAATGGAGCTTCTGAGAATCACAGAATGGTTTGGCTTGGAAGGGACCCTAAAGATCATCTAGTTCTAAACACCCTGCCATGGGCAGGTACACTTCCCACTAAACTGAAGCCTGTCAAGGTCCCTCTGGATGGTTTCCCTTCCCTCCAGCATGTCAACAGCCACACAGAGTTGATGTCATTGGCAAGCTTGCTGAGGATACACTGGATCCCACTGCCCGTTTGCCAACAGAGATGTTAAACAACACCAGTCCCAGTACAGACCCCTGAGGAATGTCACTTGTCACTGGCCACTACTTGGACATAGAGCCATTGACCACAACTCATTGGCCATCCAGCCTATTCTTTATCCAACAAGTGTTCCATCAGTCAAATCCAGGTCTCTCCACTTTAGAAACAAGGATGTTGTGAGGGACAGTGTCAAATGCTTTCCACAAATCCAGGTAGATGATGTCAGTTGCTCTTCCTTTATCCACCAACACTGTAACCCCATCATAGAAGACCATCAAATTTGTCAAGCACCATTTGCCCTTAGTGAAGCCAAGCCAACAGCTGGAGGTCATAGCATCAGCAGAAACCTCAAGCCAGCAGAAGTAATTTTCATTCCCACATGCTGAGTACCAAACCCTTTGCTGTCAAGACAAGGGCCTGATTTCCCCAAGCTAGTAGGTGGGTGACAGTAAATAGCTGGGACATGTCCAAAGAAATATCGACTCCGGGGATTTATTTTCATATGCTACCCTGAACAGATAAGAGTCCTGATTTCCACTTTGAATTAAATACATTCCTGTGGTCTATCTTTCATTTTTTCTCCTCAAACAAATGTCCTACTGCACCTCTACAAAGAAATCGTCTCCAAATCCCACTGAAATGGTTGAGCATCAAATCTGCAGAACTGTTTTCTCACAGTCTTACATATTTTAATAGCTACTTTTAACTGCAGCCTGTCCTGAGCTGGAGAAGAGATGGCATGCCATGTCCTGGCATGGAGAAGTGTGGGAATATACAAGTATTTCCAGACCCACGGAGCACCTTCTTATATGCAATTTTCTTGATTAATTCAAGGAATTCCTTCTTAATTAAGGAAAAATGGTGAAAAAATACAAGCATAGGGAGTGGGAGTTTAAGTAATCTCCTTTTACTCTCAGATGACGAAGCTGTGACTTTGACAGCACCTTTTTGTGTCCTCACACACCCAGAAGCAGTGAGATAAATTCCAGAAGCTGCTGCAGGAACCCCAGGGTTCGAACCTGCTCTCCTGGCCCCTGACAAGGAGCTTTCTGCAGTGGGACCAGTCACTTCCTCCACCAGCCCACCTCCAAGACACATGGCAGGGGGGAAATCCCTGTTGCTCTTCAGCTTTCCATGAGGAAATTGCTGAGAGCCTGGTAATTATAGGAGTCCTCCAGTATGAAGTTTAAGAACTACCACACCCTCAGAAGGGCAGTGCTTGCTCACCAGAAAGTGAGGCTGTGTCAGCTTTATCACTGGCAGAGATTTAAAGGCTGAAGAATGTATTTACCTAAAAGCATTGATTTACAGAAGTATAAAACAATAAAACACATTATTACATTTGCATATACAATTAAGGAATTTTCTTAACAACTCATGTACCTCAGCTGGTCTATAAGAGTGGCCGAAGTCTCTGCCATGTGTTTCTGGGCTGGGAAGCCCTGGAGAGCTCTTATAAATGGATATTTCCTGCTCTTAGAAAAGCTGGTGATGAGTATCAGTCAGAGCTGCTACACTGAGCAGCCTATCTCTGTCTCCAGAGGCAACTCTTGCTTCTTAATGTCTTCCTTCTGAATTTCCCCCCAGTCCTTGCACCAAAGCTCTGGGTACCCTGCAGTACTGTGGGCCCTGACAAACCTTTCAGAGGTGCATTTTGATTAATATATTCAGCTTCAGACTTCTTTTCATACATCCTGCCTCCTTAGAGTCACTTTAGAAATTACACATTCCATAATAAGCTTTTATTTGTGTTTTGTGTGAATGACTGGAGAAATCAGCACCTGAACCTACAGACAGGCTCCAAAACTAGCTTGGCTCCATGGTACGTTCAAGACAGGGAGACAGTCAGACCCTTCAGCACCTGTCAGAAGAGAAATTTCTCCTGCACTTGGCATTTTTGCAGAGGGACGTCAGGTGTTCAGCACTCAGAAAACTGGCTTGCTCTGCAAAGCAGTGTCTCCCCTCAGGAGTGCTTGGCACAGCGTGTCACACACAGACTTTGTGTTGGGGCTCCATGAGGTGGTGATCACTCAGCTGGCAGCTGCAAAAAGAAACTTTCTGAGCTCACACCTGGAGTTCCTCCTGCAGTCATCGGTCTCTGCCTGTGTCAAATCCAACTCTGAGGGTAAATGACACATACAAGTCAGGGTTGGTGCTGGGCTCTGCTGGGAAGGTTCAGATTCACTGGGGCAAAGTTTGCCCACAGCAGCACCATCGCTCCCAGCTCCAACACTCTGCAAATGTTCACCCTGCACAATATTTGCTCTCCATCCCTGCTCAGCCCTTTTAATGCCTTGTTATCTCAAGGTGAGGCCCTCCAACAGCACCCTTGTTAATGCCTATGCAAAACTACAGCGATCTGATAGACAGATAAGGATGAAGTAAAACACATTCCCATTCCAGCAGGCACTGGTGTGCCAAGCCTGCGCACACTCTATGTCGGGCCAAGCAAAGTAGGGCACTCTGATGCAAGAACAATCCCAGCTACACGTTATCTGTTGATACTAAGGTATTTATTTAGTGCTATTTAAAGCAATGGACCTGATAGTGTAGAGGTACAGTCACTTTTCAGATTTGCCTCAATTCCCACAGGCCTGAGTCCTCCCTCTGCAGACTGAGAACTTCCCTCCCTCTTCCACTCTTAGTACCATCCGAGCAGAGGCTGGTGAGGTTTCTTTTTGGGGAAGGTGATGCTGCAGCCCCAGCATTTTCTGTGACTGCCCGATGGGTGAGCCAGCTCTGAGGCTCTCTGACTTCTCTCTCTTGCAGTCTTGGTGACCCAGCTTTGGGTTTCAGGAAGGAGAGTGATAAATCATTCACCTGCTGCTGGGAGGAGGCCACAGAGTAGGGTCTGTCATTTTGCATTTGTATCAAAAATCCCACAAGATTTCATGATTATGTCATGTTTTGTAGCAGAAGAGTTTCAACTCTTCTGAACGGAGCATAAATGAAAATTTCTGTGATGAAGTACCAAAAGAAACATTAGAGGAAGGGTTAGAAGAACAACATTCATTGATAAACAAGGGCATGATGAACAGCAATCAGACTGGTAAGCACTCAGGAATGTATCGTTTGCATAAAGACCTCAGCGCTGCTGAGTCACAGGGGGAAGGATGGAAGGAAGGTGCACGATCTTGTGTGTGACGTTCCTCCGCCTGTTACCCCAACAGAAGACACTCATTAGCCATAAACATACCCCAAACAAGGAAATGCAAACAAAGGGCAGCAAGTCTACCTTACATTTAAGGAGGGTGAAGTACACAAGGTTCGGAGACAAACATTATATAGCAAGAACTGTTGGCTCCTAAATAGTAGAAAAGACAACCAAAAGCCAGTTTCTTGCCATCAGTCAAGAAGAACCAAAGAGGCACTGAAGACTTGATGGCCAATAGCCCTCATCCATCATGCCACATGCAGGTGACTCTGACCAGACTTGGTCAGGGGTCTTGGTGCTGGTGAGCGGGGCTGAGAGCAGTAGAGAGTGAAATCATGTTTTGCTTAAAATAAATACTACCTTCCTTTTCACTAAAGTCTCACACTGGGTTTAGTTACTTGAATTTCCTTCAAGGAGAAAGAAAAGTCTCGTTGGGGCAAAACTTGACAACAAGTAAACTAGCCTGAGAAAGTTTGGGGTGGGAAACACCATGCTGCTGCCTGCTGAAGCTTCTGTGTGTCCTGTCATCTGGGACATCACCTTTATCTATGCCCCAAGGAGAAAATGGTGCTGAGAGTGGATTTTAGCCCCTTGCAATGCCCAATTGTTATATGACTGGAAAGAAGTGGGAACTAGACTGCTGAGGGGCAACTCATGTAGTTATAGAAGTGCAATAGGAAGTAGTTATTTTCATGTCTTTCCTTTGGTTTTGTCAGTGGCAATTCACCCTTAGGAATCATCTTTTAGAGGTCAGTTATCCTGACACCCCATAAAGTGAACATGGCACTTAGTCCTGAGTTACTTACCTCTTTGTGGGCCATGACAGGGTCAAAAAGGTGTGGAGGAAGCAAAGGCTGGTGCCGGAATTCAGATGCAGAGTAGGTATTTATAAGAAAAACATTGTACAGAAGAGAGCCTTTGAGGTGGAGAAGTAGATTGGGAACCTATAGAGTGCCTAAGACTAATTTTGTAAATAGACCAGGACTAAGACTCCATCCTAAAAAGTAGACAGACTAAATACACTGCCTTGCAGCTGTGGAGGACCCCAGAGCTGTGACCTTTCCCCCCTTGATACCTTTTTCTTTACGTCTCCTGATGGAAAACAGCGTAAAGAGGAAAAAACTGATTCCTAAAGTGGGAATCCTGAAAGAATCCATTTTACCCCAACCCTAACAGGACAACCCTGATCCCATCATTAAAAACCTTTGAGAGGTGCCAGTAGAAATATTTGGACCACGTCTTGCCTGTGTCAGCAACCCAGAAAGAGATACAGATCATGGATACGGGGCCTGTTCAAGTAGCCACATTCTCAGGACAGAAGCATTTACAAACTCTGCAGAGGCTTTGCTTAACTCAACTTTTGTAGAACCAAATAGTAGAAATCATGCCCTGAGACAGCTAAGCCATCTTCAGCAAGGCGTCCCATAACCATTATGCAATCAGGAGCTCAGCTGTGATGTTTTTCCTTTATTTGCCTCACGTCTGGTGCCTAAAGAACAGTACTGTGATGGGCATCCTAAATGCAAAGAGGGTTGGTGTACAGTTGTGTCACCAATTGCTGGTAACAGTTATCAGACAGTATCCGGATGAAAAATGAAATCTTCTGACTTCATTCACTTGTCTTAGGGGTTGCTGACAGCCTGAAGCTCAATCCACTTCATGAGGTTTCCTCTTTAGAGCAGAACAACACCATCTTGAGCTTTCCTCAGAGACCTATGAGAGCTGGATGTCCACTGGGTGCACTTGGCAGGAGACACTCTCCCCCATCAAGTCCATTGTTCCAACAAGGACACTTCAGGGCAGGGAGAAGGAGAGGGGAGAAGCAGCACTGAGTAGACTCCTGGGAAACTAAGAGTATTAACCAGCAATATCTGTATGTACTCATCAAGTCTCTCCACTGTCCTTCCCCCATCTCCATCAAGATGACAAAGCCTCCTGGAGAAGAAGGACGAGTAGCATGTTTAGCCCAGATCAAAGTTTTGAAAATCAGGAATTTGCTCCATAAAACCAAAATAACAGCCTTTTACTACTGTCAGCCCTGCTAAGGCTCCACTCCACAAATATGTTCCTCCACCTAAGGGGTGTCTCTGCATCCATGTTTTCTTTGTTTACGTTGTCTTTCTACTCAAGAGTAGCTGTGTCTCATTTCCCCTGAAATTAATCGCAGAATCATAGAATCATCTAGGTTGGAAGGGACCTTCAAGATCATCTAGTCCAACCATCAACCTAACTCTGACAAAAAAAAACATCACTAAACCACGTCCCCCAGCACCATGCCAACCCGTCTTTTGAACACCTCCAGGGATGGTGCCTCAACCACTTCCCTGGGCAACCCATTACAATGTTTGATAACCCTTTCAGTGTAAAAATTCTTCCTAATATCCAACCCGAACCTCCCCTGGTGCAACTTGAGGAGGTTTCCTCTAGTCCTGTCGCCTGTGACTTGGGATAAGAGACCAACCCCTATTTCATATAATTCTTAACTGAATTAGATGAAGCATCCCTAAGTAGCAAACCAGTGAGACCTGATTTGTTAAGCCATTTTCTCCAAAGATGCCAATCAAAAGATGTCCTCTCCTGGAGCCATAGACCAGTGTCAGTCCTGGTCAGTCTGTATCTTTGTACATCAGAAGGTCTCCAAAGGAAACTCCATATTTCAGAGATAACAGGACATGGCGATAGCTGTGTGAAGGTTAAAATTCAGGGCCAGGACTTCTAAAAAGAGATGTTCAATACCATCAGGACTAGATGTAAAACACTAGACACACTGAGTGCTTGAATATGAATTTGGCCCCAAGAAGAGCCTGCCCAGGTGGTGTCAGGAGGAAATATCTCAGGAGCCTTCTCCCGCTGAACCTTCTTTCTGTTGTTCTCTGACTAAGGAAGGTCTAAGGGTTTGGGAAACAGTCTTTCCTAACCCCTGTTGGATCTCTTGTAATCTCTTGAACATGTCAGCAGTTCAAGGAAGAGCTGAAGCATCACAAAAAGGCTCAAAAAACCCACAAACCAAATCCTCTATGTTTAACCTTTAATGATTTATTATCATGGCACTGTCTGATGTGTGGGTCTTGCAGGTTGGCTCTGCTGGGATAGGGGTATGACAGGGGTGGTTTTCTCCCTTTTTTGTGTGGTGATAGCCAGCTCTTGTTCCAGTAAGGGCAAGGAAAGTATGAATAGGAAGCTCAGAATTTGGCTTAGGGCTGAGACCACTTTATTCCAGCAATGGGGGAGCAGCTGGCTTCCTGGTGCCTTCAGAGATGCAATAAGAGGGGTTTCTTCCTAACTCCTGCATTACACAAGGCATCAGAGCCATGGTGAGAAGGTCCCTGCTCTACAGAAGAAACTGAAACAGGAGGGGGCATCCACAGCGCTACCAACAGCACCCCTGTGGGCACATGGTGGAAAATTTGTTGATTGGAAGAATCCATCCCTTGGACTACGAGTGCTGCTGTTCTCAACCACCTCTTTCCTCCAGACACAGTGCACCTCATCTCCAGCAGGAATCCTGACATAATTAGTTTCTGCACAGATGCAGAAATGACTTTACTTGTCCACATTAATCTCTCTCCGGGACTCCATTTGTTACATTCCAAAGCCCGGGCTCACTATACAGAACACGTTTCATTCCTCTTCCTTCCTTATTGAGCATGAGACGAAGTGATTTATCTGTGGCTAATGCAGGGAACCACACAGCCCACAGCAGGCAGGCAGCATCTGCACTGCATGAAAAGAGTGATTTTATGGTGCCTGGGGATGGCGTGAGTGTGATCACGTTACCATGGCTTAACAAGACGCAGTGCATGCACCGAGCTGTGAAAAGTGTTCGTGTATGCTCTTAGCCCACAGCAAATCTGAGGCAACGTGACTCAGCTTAACCCACCGTGAAAAAAGGTGCATTCCTTGCATTTGCCACGGACTCGGAGCACATCCACAGACAGCTACAATCATCCCCTGACGTGCTGTGATTTGTTCAGAGGCTGGAATGTGATAAGTTCTACTGGTTCTGGTAGTTCTGGGTTCCTAAGTATTGATGTCACTTCTGAAGGTAAAGCTTAGGTATGTAGGTGACTGGCAGAAGGTAAATTTTAACCCCAAACTCACCAGGAAATGTGGAAAGTTCAGAAAGGTTGGAGTCAGCTGAGCCAGGGACTTGGAGTCATGGTAATGAAAGGAAAGTAGATCTAGATTTGATACCCTCCTGTGGGCCAGCTGAAGTGGTTGACCAAAGCTTCAAGCCACATGTGTCAAACCTAAGCAATGAATTGGGGATCTTTGGTGGGGTCTCAAGTTTGTCTACATGGTGGCTGAAAAGAATCAGTCCTTGTAGTGGCTCACAATAAGTACAGACAAAAGCAGGTCTCCATGGTGTAACATCCTTGTGGGGAAGCAGCTTTCAGAGGAACCACCTGGACTGTGCAGAGCTGCAGATATTCAGGCAGAGCTGAAGCAGAGCAGAAGTTTGATACAATTTCAGACAAATGGTGAGTTTCGGATAAGAACGAATAATGCAACTAGCCAGAAGGTACAGTTATTGAAAAAAAAAAAAAACAGATGATGGAGACTGGGTGTGATGGAGTTCAGTGACTGAAAGTCTTTTCTGGGGCAGAGTTCAAGAGCTGTGGAGCAGCTTTAGCTGTAAAAGAAGTAGGGGTTAATTTAACAATTTGACAAAAGCATCCACTGAATGCAAAGAAAGGAGCTATGAGAACAGCTGCCTTTGCAGCATGCAATTGTGCTCCCCAAGGGTAATGAGCTTAAGAGATATAATCAGATACATCAGATCATCCTTACCTGGGGGATGTTCTTGTCAGGCAGTGTCTACCCTGCATTCCTCTGGTGTATCAGGAAGCAGTGAAATGAGACTTGAATAATCTTCTCAAGGATGGCTGGGACAAGTCACCTATATCATCTGGGTATTTCCAAATGGAATTGTAAAATAACGTCATGGAGATTTGAGAATACGTGTGCTATAGCAGGAGATTCAATTGAGTTATGGTTTAAGTCCCTAAACTGTCAGTGGAGAGAAAGAGGAGCACCGAGGTCATGACACATCCTGCAGCAGAGACCTCAAATAGGTCAGGTGAATCAAGGCTTGAAAGACCCAATATCTATTCTCTGAGTGCAGTGACTGATGCAGACACAGATGTCTACAGTCATCTGAAGTCAGGAGAGACAAGCTCTAGCTTTGGAGAGCCGCTCCTTCTCCATTCTGCTTACACCTGAACAATTGGTCAGGAGTAAAATTGTATGTTCTCTGCTTGGCGTCCAGCTCCCATTGAAGTGACACGTGAGAACCTCTTAGTACAAACGGCTGACAGAGTCAGACAGAGAAGCTGAAATAGCAAACGTACCCAGTAAACTTTCAGACTCATTATCTCAAGCAGACTTTGAGGTACTTTGCCTTGCATCTTCCCCCCCAAAACAGTATGAGGATGAGGCTCACTCCTCACATACTGCACATGAAGGAGAGTAGGAGAGGCAGCTGTGACCAGCATTTGTCATGCCACCAAGCCAAGAAACACTCAGTGCTTCTCAGGGATCCCTGACCTTTAAAATGTACTGTCACAGACCAAATTTGTTCATAACACTCTTGATATCCACAGTGTTAGCTGTGAAGCCTGCTACAGGTTTGCAGAGGGGCTAAATAAATGTGCATTCAGACAGTGTGGACATCACAGAGACTACTTATACACAACCTGATATCTGCAGACACCAAGATTTTATTTGCTTCTACAAACCATGGAAGAAAACACGACTGGAAAGAGAGATCCCTGCCTTGTAAGGATTCAGAGTTTGAACTGCAGGCGGCATGTAAGGGATAACGTTGTCTTCCCAAAGTGACTTTAATCTCTGTGCCTTCCAGCACAGTGTGCATTAGAGCTCTGCAGCATTGAAGGATACAGTGACTTGTAGGCTCCTGTAGACTCTACAGAAAATGAATTCAACACTTTGCAGTGAATTTGCTGCTGTTTTACCAAGAGCCACACTGCTAGAACAGATAGACATATAAAAAAAAAAAAACAAAAAAACCAAAAAAACCAAAACATTTTGGCCAGTGTAGGAAGAGCTCTGGACAATGTTATGCTGAAAGTCACAGATCCATTCAACCTCTCCAGTCAACTGCAACATTCCGGTGGTTTCTACTGTTGTAAGTGCAAGTAGGGTTGAATCAGAGTTTCATGGGAACGGCAGGTCACCAAGCTCCCCCTGTACCCTGTGGATTGACTGATCTTGGCCATGCTTAACACCAGCTTCATCTGAAGAATTAGTCAAGGTGAGAAATTATTTTCCCTTGTGTCTTTGCTGAAGATCTTTCTATTCCCTGCACTTACATCTTTAAGCTCTGTTCCTGAAATGTGGGAGTTACTGCCCTACTGTCATCTTCAAAGAGCTACTATCCCCATTCCAGGAGTATTCCTGCCTTCCATCGCAGCATCACACTAATCCTGCTGCTGGGAAATTGCACTGAGGACCAAAGGTAGGTCCAGGATGTTTGGCTCCAAAACACTAAAAAAAAATAATGCAATTCCCAGCATCTGCCCTGCAAGTTGTCCTCTTTGAGTGCTGGGAGGGTGCGGTGGGGATTGCAAAGTACAGCTGGGAGAGCGGGAGTGGCCACAGGCTTGTCAGAGCTCTCTATATTTAGGTCCCCACAGGTTGGAACAAGAAAGTAGGAGGTCTCCTTCTTGTTCTCCCCTTCCACGTGAGTTTTCCTGGCAGCGGTGTCTATCAAGCCTGACCTCGTTTTACAGCTCCATTTAAACTTCTCCAGCCGTGCGAGCTGACAGTGCATCCTCACAAGGTACCTCAGGTGGATTTCTAACATCTGCTCATTAAAGCACCGTCTCTGTGTCTCTGTCTCGGAGGCATCTGCGGGTGCTGTACCTCAGACTGCATCTCTTTAGCTAAAGATTCCTCATTAGTCTGTCTAGTCTGGCACCTTCTTTCTGGCACTGGCCAGGATCACAGCAAGAGGCCAGAAATTTAATGGGCAGTGGTCAGTGGTGCTGTGGAAAGGGATCTTTCTGTCCTAATCCTGCACTGATGAGCTCTTCCCCAGAGCAGAAGGTGACATTCCTTCGGGCAGTCGCCTTCGCCATTACCTCAGATCTTCTGTCTGCAGGTATTTCACAGGCTGAAGCTCTGCGGTTGTCTAGCCCTTTGAAATGGGCCACAGTCAGTGACTCAGTGAGCTGCTGCTGATGGAATTGATCTCACACTGCCTGGGACCAAATATTCTCCCTCCTGGCTGCTGCTCTCTAGCATGCCGTCTTCCTCTAAACCTCTCACATCCATCTCCTCCACCTCTCCTTCCTGAAGAATGGTTTCATTAGGTGTCTGACAGCAATCCCACTGCTCCTCCTCACTGCCTCCTCTGAGCACTCTCCACACGGTTGATGGTGACTTCAGTGCTTCGGCCAGTGTATGGTCCGTAAAAATCAGTACACAACTATGCCTCAGTGCATGGTCCGCTCTGCTGGTACCCAGCTCCTTAGAGGCTGTGGGATCTTGATCATAGAATAGTTTGGGTTGGAAGGGACCTTAAAGGTCATGCTTCATAGCAAAACTTTTTTTTTCTCTCTAATGGTCTACGTAACCTCTAGTTATGTCCACTCTTGTACTAACCTTTCTGCAGTCCTACTCTGTCCATCTCTGCTTCCTCCTCTGTTTATTTCTCCCTCCATCCTATTTTTATGGCAGTGTGATAAACAAGTCTGAATACTCTTCTCTGGACAACAGTGCTGACATTTTCCAAATTATGTCTTGTTGCCACCACTTCAACCTTTGATCATTTTTCTTAGTTTTCCCACCCTTAAATTCCAAAATAGGGACTGTCAAGTCCATTCAAGGGGCTTGTGATAAAACCTGGAAAGCTCTGAACACAGAATAAAATTTGGCAGTAAAATGTCCACACTGAAAAGAGTTTCTGATTGATGACCTCTTCATTGCCCATGACACACAAAGGTTTGAAGTTCAGTTCACAAGAATGATTTTGCTTTCACTCTTGAATTGCACAGAAATGAAAGCTCTCAACTCTTATTGTCCCTTGAGCTGTTTCTGATGAAGCTGCACTGGAATGGTCACTCTAACTCATAACTGTCTGTTGTGGGAGCTGAATTAAAATGAAGGATGATTCATCTGAGGCTCCTCACCCCCACCCGCCCTCACTCATCAAACGTCTGTGATTCCTAAACTGTTGCTGCCCAACTGGGCCATTTCTTCTAGTCTCATCCTTCACCCTGAGCAGATCAGAGACCTCAGCCTTGCAATGCTGGAAGGAGAGTTTACATGCTCCTGGGACAGGAATTCCAGGTTGTTAAAGCAAATTAGAGGAACATCAGGGCTGCAAACTGAAAACATTCAAGAAAGTTGGTGGGTGGCTGAACAACCACAGCTGAGTCCCTAGGCCGTGGTATCACGATTGTGTCTTTCCTGTATCACATACAGGTTTTCTTTTTTCCCACCAGATCTCAGGCTCCGTTCTTTTAACAAAATTTTCTGTGACCCTTTTATCACATTTATTTTGTCTGAGTTATTTTTGTTTAGGGTTTTCCAGGTAAAGTCAGTTTTTTGAAGTTGTCTTTCCAACTTACATAGATACAGCTGGAGCAGGCTGGGAAGAGGTTTCAAATAAGTTTTCCACACATCAAAACATTACAACAAATGATAGGAGAGCGAGTTGCAGAAAGGCAAGTGCTGCTCCTCGTTGGTTTAGAGAACAGCCCATTGGAGGATTTGTCAACATGTCATGTCCTTGTATCTACTGCAGCACAGAGAAATCAGCAGTTACTCTCTCATCTCAGGCCAAGTCCAGGGTGCCCTGTGCTGGCTGGCAAACAGCTGAGCTCTTGCTCAATCTGGGACTTCTTCTACCTGTCTTGGAAGAAGCAAAACCATTTCCAAAAGGGTGCTTTTCATTTCCTGTGCTGCTGAAGAGGAACCCAAGGTCTCCTTCCCCATCTGCCTGGTTTCCAGATGAAAGCATCTGACTCCGTCGATCTTTCCCTTATCCTATATCACGTCTCTTTACTCTCTTGTGTGCAGTGAACTCAAGTCCTAGACTGACCCTCCAACTCTCCCACCCTTAAAAGACAACTGTTAATTATAATTACTTTTCAGATATATCCAGAACTGAGTCCTACCTCTGCCAAGGGCACCCTAATTAAGCCGTTTCTCTACTGGGTGCAGTTCACTCCCTTTTGGCACGCAATGCGTGATTACAGTTAATTTGCTGCTTTTCCAATCTACCATGAGACATAGAGCTTCCAGGAAAAAAAAAAGGGCCCAGAGTCTACTCCCAACAAGACGAATGATGAAAAGAGTCAATGTCACAGGGGGGATCCTTCAGGTTCTTCCAGTAACTGGTCTTTTCTGCAGTATCTTTGTCAATGTCTTCAGCCCCTCAGACCTCAAGTCCTGGCTGATCCAAGATTACTTGAACTGCCTCCTCCAGGTGGCTAACACTTGAAAGCTGTGAGTGAGCCCTGGTGGCATCGTTGCTGCAGGAGGTCACATAGGTGTATTAGCAAGGCTGCAAACAGCTAGAGCGACAGTGGCCCTGGCTGCAAACCCTACCCAAGCTACACAGGTTCCTACATCTCAACTAATTCAGAAGATGCAGTTTCAACATTGATGATAGGACATTCTCCTGAACAATCACAACAAACAACATGACACCCAACAAAGATGATGAGGGAGCCCAAATCATTCCAACAATTAGCCAATAATGACAATAAAATGTTTCAAGAATAATTTTCAAGGTTTCTGATGCATAAGTCACTGATTTATCTTACTCTGGATTGAGATGGCTTCTGGGCCAGAATATCGCTGCTACTGAACAAGACACAGATAAACTACACCATTCAAGAAAAGATAAATAAGTTCAGAGCCAGATCCCCCACTGATATCAAAAGGCAGAGCATCTTTTCCTGCTCCACTACTTTATGCTGGTGTTTCAAAAATGCAGCCTGGCCCTGGCTCCCAGTGGTGCCTTGAGGCAGAATTGTCAGACAGATAAAGTAACCTCTCCTGGAACTTAGGATAGCATTAGTTCGGAACCGTAATATAAAAAATATAGCCAGGGGTCTTCAGAGACGGTAACCCATCACAGTCTTTCCAGATCCAAAACACACTGACTTAGATCTGACTCACAGACCAACATGCCAGAACGCAGCATCTCGCCCTGCAGCGTCACAGCTTCCCTTGGTGGTCTCCCACGTAGTCCTGGCTGGCTATGGGAGCTGACACACAGCTACTTACACCAGCAAAACCTCTCCCATCATGTCTGCGGGCTGCTCTGTGTGGCCCTCTCTTAGGATGGAAGAACCTTCCTCGTACAACTGCAGCTTGCATGAATCTAGCAAGCCTTCAGCTGGGTCAGACCTCAGGTGTCCACAGTGGTCCCGGCATGAAGCACCATCTCCGATGGCTTTATGCAATTTCCCTCTTTCAAACTGTTTTGGGGTAAAAAGAGAGAAGCGAGCAAAAAGCTTTCTTCATCAGACATCATCTGGCCCCAATGTAGCTCTCTGCAGGAACCATCCCCACTGGTGGCTTTGGAACATCTGGACACCAGCATTTCTCAGCAGCGTGTGTGTTCAGGCAGGGAATTACACCCACCTCTTTTTCCAACCACTCTGCTCTTTTCTGGATGTCATCTCGAAACATTCCAGGTTTATATATTCATATAGAACAGCAGAGCATGTTGCAAGGCATGAAGAGGGCTATTGCTGTTGGCTTTAAATATCTTTCTGTTCTTCAAGGTTGTGACAGTTCTTGCACAAATGCGATTACCGCAGCAAGGTGTAGTACCTCCTGCAGGGTAATTCACTGAGCTGTCACAGCTCTCAGGGGTTATCCCAGCTCAAGGTTACCTCCCTTCTGTAGGACAGAAACATATCTCCAAAGCACAAAGGAGAGAGAGGAGACGCACCAGCCACGTGGCACAGGAGGTAATTGCACGGCTCCGGGACTCTGCATAGCAAAACATTCAGCCACGCTGTCTAGATCAATGGATTGTACCGCACACCCGCCTACCTGGGATGGTGGTCTGAATGTATGTTCTAAAGAAATTCTGTAGAAAGAGGGGAATACGTGGAGTTCGAGCTGTTTTGCAAAAGTGGCCACTTTTTGGAGTTGTTAACGCTGTGGGAAGGTGTAAATCCTGTAGAAAGAGACAGAAGGGCAGGGTGCAAGGAGGCAAAGGTGGCAATACATCTATTTATTACATAATTCTCAGGTGATAAATACATTTATGTCCTTTTTTTTTTTTTCTGCACTTTGTCTTGCAAGCTTCTCCAGGGCAGACTTCCAAAGTCCCAGAGTAACTTAAACAGTTAATGCTTTTTATAATGTTTCTTTTCTTCCTGAATACATTATTGCTCAGGGTGAATGACATTTGTCTGACAGACTGTGACTTTTCAGAGGTAAGAACAGGAACCTGAAGAGGGAGATATGGCACTTCACTGATCAAAAGTCTGTATTTCCCTTATGAATACTGTGTACATAAGGATTTAATATGGTCTTGTCACCTCTTACATCTCAGCAACTCCCTTTTTTTTTTTCAGTGAAATCACCACAATGCACCTCTTTGTTAATCCTGACTTGCTGCTCATACCCAAAGGCTTCCAAGGCATTAGGCACCTAATCTTAGATCAAAATCCTGAATCTTAGATCAAAATTGCCCTGCAGTGATTAAAATTGAGTTACTTGAAGTCATAAAGGTGGTAGAAGAAGCAAAACACTTGACTCTGAGTCAAGGAACGTCTCTGATTTCTAGGACATTTTCCTGTTAGAGAAGAACCATTCCTCCCCCAAAATTGTTTCACAGAATCATAGAATCATCTAGGTTGGAAGGGACCTTTAAGATCATCAACCCAGAACTGCCAAGTCCACAACTAAATCACGTCCCTCAGCACCATATCTACATGTCTTTTAAATCCCTCCAGGGACAGCAACTCCATCACTTCCCTGGGCAGCCTCTTCCAAGGCTTGATAACCCTTCTGGTGAAGAAATCTTTCCTAATATCCATCCTAAACCTCTCCTGGTGCTACTTGAGGCCATTTCCTTTTGTCACATTGCCTGTTCCTTGGGAGAAGAGACCGACCCCCCCCCAGGTTACACCCTCCTTTCAGGGAGTTGTAGAGAGTGAGAAGGTCTCCCCTCAGCCTCCTTTTCTCCAGCCTGAACACCCCCAGCTCCCTCAGCTGCTCCTCACAAGACGTGGTCCAGACCCCTCACCAGCTCTGTTGCACTTCTCTGGACATGCTCCAGAGTCCAAGCCACTGATATTTGAAACAGCTCAAAGATGGGGTGATCTTCCATGGGTGCCAGCTGTGCTAGACTCAGTGCCACTAGCTGATACAGACTGGGCAGTCACTGGGGCATGGCTGCCCTCTTCACAAAGCTTGGGGCACCAGCAGAGCAGGGATGGGAGAGCTGTAGGAAGATGCAGAGTGTCTGACAAGTCCGGGTTTGCTACTAGAGCCCAGCTTTAGAACAGACTCAGGTGTGTGCCTGGGTGAGATGCCAGGGAGGAATTCTGGAGAGGCTGTGGAGGAAGCTCCACCACCTGAGGTTTTTTCTCCCTCATCCCATGTTGGTGAAAGGAGGAGCATGGCAACACCATCAGGACAGCAGGGACAGGCTCGGTGACTCCACACCAGAGAAGGCAGCCCAGGACTGTGAAAATGAAAATCTCCTCTCAGTTTTGGTTGAATGGTCCACGTTACACCAGTGAAACTCATTTGTCTCTTGTAGTCTTTACCACATGCAAAGCCCGCTCTGCTGCAGCCAGAGACATCACAGCAAAGAGGATGAGATTGGGAGCATGGCAAAATCTTTGCCCCATACCATCAAACCTCTCTGTGCAGCCCCACACCGAACCCAGGGCAGAGACTTTGTAGGTGCCAGGTTGTACGTGCTGTTTGAGACCCAGCATGAGGGAGAGCACTCACAGCAGCTGGGGTTCATCCTGCACTGGTCCTCCAAGAACCAGCCAAGGTTGGGGCCAAGCAAGATCCCTGAAAGGATGCTCAGAGAAAACAACCAGATCTTGCTCCGCAGGGAGGTTGGCTCAGGCTTCAAATGCTGATCATCTCCCTGGAGGACAACACTGGGTCTGAGCTACAGCATGGTACCAGAGGCCCCATGCTGGCAGGAGAAATGTTTCTCTGGCAAAAAAAATGGACAACGGGGTTCTGCTGATGGACTCCAGTTCCTATTGACTGTAGTTATTCTTGTTACACCTGGAAACTGCAGATTTCTTCCCTGAATTCTCCATTTTATTCAGAAGGTGCAGCATCCTCGCTGTTGCTGTTCTAAGTCCTAGCAAGATGTGCTCCATTTTCTGTGACAGGTAAAAAAATTCATCCATATGCAAAAGCTGACACTTAAACCTGAGAAAGCCAATTAGACACCAAGTTCTCATTGAATTAGTTGGAGCTATGTACCTGAATACCCAAGGCACTACCATTGATTTCAGCCCAGGCAGCCAAGAGCTTTGAAGCACAAGCTTCATGGAAACATCAGGGTTGTAGAACAGCCACAACGTGCTCCCATATGGCCTCAGGACTGCTCAGCAGGGCATAAGGATTAATGAGCAGGATCCTGGGCTGAAGGAATGGTGCAGTGAAGCTGTTGACAAATCACCATCCAGCATGTTTTTAACAGGATTCTTTTTTCTTGCAACCCAATCCCTTTCTAATTCATGCATGAAAACATGACCTACTGTGAAACCAAATCAAAAAGGCACTTAAGCAGCTGTATTCTACAGTTCACAGGTAGTGTTGATTGACAATTTTAATGGCAGCTTGGGCACCTAAATCCACTCAAATCCTGGCCCTTTGGCCCTCCTTTTGGACAGGCCATGACCTCTCCACCCCAGAAAGCGCCTTTTCGTCTGTTTGAATTGCTTCCACTCTGCACCAGTTTTGCTCTGTATCTCCATCTTCTTTGACCTTCATTTCTTTTCTTCCTTCCCAATACCTCTGAGGTAACAGATGAGGTTGACTGACCCTAACGTCTAATCTCTGTGCTGCTTCAGACTGAGGGCACTACACTTCATATGAGCCTGTGTGGGCCTCTGAGCCACAGTTTCACCTTTGCTACCAACACTGCAGCTGTCAGTGCCACCAGACCCAACAGATGAGCCATATTTCCAGGAGACACAGTACAGACCTTCTCTTCTCCAGATCACTGGGAAAACAACAAGCCATCATGATTCATATATTCACTAAAGATGTTGCATTTCCCAACAGCAGAGGCAGCAGACTCTACTCCAGACAGTTTATTCCCTATATACAAGATTCCTAATTTAAGTTATTCCCCTAATAATGATATTTCCTTTTCTGAAATGCTGTTACCCACCTGTTGTCCTTTCCCAAGAGAGCGTGGGTTTCGGTATTCAAATATGAGTCCTGTAGTATCCATAATGAGGGCAGTTTGTTGTTTAATTTGTAAACATCTTTGCAGTGATTTGGTATAGTGCTTGTCTGTAAAGAACCCAAAGATTTTTTTTTTTAAAAAGCTTCACAGTAGGAAGGCCATACAGTCTTCTGAACAGCACTAATGATTTAGGAAGTTAAGTCCAATTACAAAATTCACCAAGGTGCTAAGCCAAAGTCTTGTTGACATTCAGCAAGATGGAGCTTGGTGTAGGTATTTCAAAGTAGCTGGGGTCTTAAATCCACATGATCTGGACACCTATGCTCTTCTGAGAATCTGGACCACAGATTCTACATCATTGTAGAAATTGAGATTCTGGTGCCTTTGTCACTGATTCATCTTTAAAAATATTGCTTTTCCATTTCCAAGATTCCTTAAAGGATTCTGCATTATTTTGCCCACACATTCTCTGCTTTTCTCCTCCACTTATTGTTGAGTAGACACATGGCAAACACTCTGCTTTGGCCGTAGTGCTTTTGTTTTTACATTGAACTGGATCTTTTTTTGTAATGGAGAGGTTAAAAACCTTTTATAAACAGATGATTCTTCAAGGAAAACTCTTCAAATTTCACAAATAAATCCAGAGTAGAATAGTGAAAAAACTAGTCTGCATCCCTGGGGCTCTGCTCAGCCACTTGACTCTACAAATTGTCCTTTTCAGTTTTCCAGACAGCGTGAAACACCACAAATGTGCTCGCAGCCATCTGAGATCTGTCCTAGGAGCTGGTGCCATGTCCATCACCTCTGGTCTATCTGCGTTATCCATATAGTTAGATGGACAGAGAAGGGTTGAATGCATGTAAGGGTTTAAATGGGACAAATTATGGAGATTTAGCTATGGCAGAAAATAGTTTTAGTCATCGTGCTGTCAAACTGCTTTTATTATTCATATGAGGGGAAACGAGAACAATGCAAAGTGCATTGGTGTGCTCTGCATAAGGGCACTGGTTCTTGGCCTTGGCAGCTCTTGTGTCCCTTGTGCAGCCTCCATCTCCCAACATGGAAAAGCAGCTAATGAAGCAGCAAGGGGTTCAAGGCAGCATGCAGGGCCCTTGTGCTGAATCAAAGCCCTCCTGATCATTTCCCTTTCCCCTCTTCATGGGTGGAATTCGGAACCGTTGGTGATTAACCCTGGGTTAAGCCAAAAACAGGAACAAGAAAAACAAGGGCAGCCCAGGAGAAGAGCTGGCGTTCATCCCCCGCTGTGTTTATTTGGTGGTGTTACATTTCCTGCTCTCTCTGAAGCGCATCTGTAAGTCAGGATGCTGGAGGAGCAAAGGGAACTGAAGTTTGCTCAAGAAAGGACCAGGTACCTGCAGTGAATCATGGCAATTAGAGCTGGCATGTGTTCTTAGTAAGTTCAGCATTTGACCACAAGCATTATTTTCTTAGGCTTACAAATTCCTCATTTTTCCTGAAATACGAACAAGACTCCTAATTCAAAAGCACTGAGGAAGAGGAGGCACTAACACATGCATACACAGACAGATGGGGGACAGAAGTTTCTCTGATGTTCTCCACGTGCCTCACTTTCTCTCATTGAAGTATGCAATCCTGGAGATTCCCTCCAAAGGTCCAACTGGGGTCCAAACTGACCCCAATTACAGACCCTGCAGGAGATATCCAAACATCAGTCAAACTGACTTTGCCCACTCCTCTGCTGCCTGTGTGGGCTTTCCCTCAGAGTCCAGGGGCTGACTGCTTTCAGATACATCCTTCACATGTGTGAGTGACAGGAGAGGGAGAAAGAGGGATAGGGAACATCACAGGGAGCCTCCTTAAAGAAAGTTTGTGTGAGGAGGCTGTTTCCTACTGTGGTATTGCCTAGTGAGGTTACAGCTGATTTGAAACTTTATGAAAATAGTGTTTTTCTGCTGATTTTCTCCATTGCTGAGCACAGGAGAGTCCAGAAACACATGCTGCAGAGGTTCAGCACGCTGGCTAGAAAGTTTGAGGTGAGGTGGCCTATCAGATGGTTATAAGATGTTACGTCCTGTCTTTAGTGAGGAATTCACACTGTCTCACATCACATCCTTATAAGCAAGGCAGGGAAACACAATGTAGATTTGTGCTAGCAGAACAGTTTGCTGTCATTCCATACCAGGATTTAGCAAGCAGTGGTTCAACATTTTCCTAAATAACCTCTGTAAAGGAACAGAACGTGCAAACCTGAAGGTGACATGAAGTTGGGAGGGGACTGAAAATATGTTGGAAGATTAAATCAAAATTCAAACTAGTCAAGAAATGGTTTGGGGAAAAAAAAACAAACCAAACAACAAACAACAACAAAACCCACCCTGGATGCTGTTCTACAGAGCAAAGTTCCCCCGGAGAGACATTTGTCTTTAGACACCTGTCCTGGATGAGATTGTCATCTTGAGATGCCCTTATCTCCCAGGTAACTGGTGGGACCCAAAGAGTGACTGACTCAGAGTTACATCTCACAAATGGATGTCTGGTGGAAATCCTACTCATATTCTGGAGTAAACAGATTCAGTAAGACTGGAAAGGCTCTGGAGGTTGCAGCAGATCACAAACTTAGTGTGAGGTCCCAGTGTCAGAGAGCTATGGTAAAGGCAAACACCCCACTGGTACCGACATAAATGGAAATAGAGTTGAAAGGATGGCAGGGCCCTGGCAAGGTCTCAGGAGGGGTCCTGTACCCATGAGGCCATGACACTTCAGGAGAGGTGTGGATCAGTTGGAGATCAACAGAAGTAGGGAGATGTCTGGAAGACATGAAATGTGTGGAAAGACTATATAAATTGGACTGGTGATAAAGAGAAAACTCAGGAAAAATTTCCATGTGTGAAACAGTAGCATATTGGAATATTTTGCCTGGGAGGATGGTGAAAACTTCTTCATTGTGGGTATTTAAGAGGGACAGAGGCACAAATATAATTTATCTGCCTTGGGAAGCAAGTGCCAACTCCATTCTTTTGTGAATTACTGGTTTTATGGTTTCTTTTACTGGAAAAGGATATTCTGTACATAAGGGAGGTGAAGGAAGATAGTAGCCTGCATGTGCAGGCAAAGCCATCCATTGCCTCAGAGAAATCTTACTCTAGGGAGGCAAGACACAAAAAGGAATGATGAGAAATTTTTACAAAAGGCAAGGTAGATGCAGGGAAATAAAGGGTTTGCCCAAAGTCAGCAGCACAGTCCGAGAGAGAGGAGGTAACTGAGAGCAGACCATGTGAGTGGAATGAAAGACTCCCTTTAAATTAATTGAAGACTGAGATCACTGTGAATATTCTGAGCCTCTTCTAGTTTACAGCATCTGTTTATAAACATTTTGCAAGGAGTAGTGGCTGCTTGATAAAAAGTGTTAAAATGAGCAAAGCAAGCTGCTGAAGAAAACTGAAGTGGCAATGTCAGATGAGGGGCACAATAGGAGTGTCTATAAATGCCTGCCACTCCTTAGGACCCTCTTATCTGTTTCAGGAACATCTGAAAAGCCCCAAAATTTTCAAGAGAAGAGAAATCCAGAAAGCTAAAGACCCTCTGTGACAAAGGTGGACTTTTGAGACCTATTTCCAGTTTTTAATCCTGAAGAGGGAAATTGTTATATCATCTGCTTCAAACCCTCTTGCAGTAACTGCCCTGCGGCATCTCAGCAAGGTAATTAATTTCAGGAGGAATTACCCAACCCTTAATTTTTCTGAGCAATTATCAGCTCAGGTACCAGCCAGGAATTGGAGTGTTCTTTGCTCCGATGATGGCTGGGTACAAGTAGCTGCAGACTCCTCCACGATGCTGCAATTTACCAGGAAGTCTCCTGCAGTATCTGTCTTGAGATGCCTTCACCGACGAGCGTGTCCAGATAGCAATCACAACCTCTCCCTTGTATTTAAACGGGCAGTTTTGATGAATGCTGCAAGTTTTGCTCTCTTTCAGATATTGCCATTTGGGGAAGTGGTGCAAAGGGCTTGGGCTGCAGAGCGAGCTCAGCTCCCTCCTCACCAGGCACAGCCAGCAGAAACCAAGGCGCAAGTGGCAGGGAGGATTTTTGGGTTCTGCACTACGGTTTGTTTCTCCGGGCAGGTACTGCTGACGGTGCTGGTTTTCTGTGCCTCAGTTTCTCCATCTGTAGATAGATAAACTTCTTGTTCTTTGCAATATGGTTTTCTGAACCCACAAGGTGTTCCTACCTCTCAGTGTCAGAGAATTAAGTTGTTGGCCAATGTCTGCCTAGGTGCCTTCTCAGTTGGGTACTGGAAGGTGGGTGGTGAAGCCTGTGGTCTTGCCAAGTAGATAGAGCTTCTGAGCAGTAAAGAGTCCCATAATATCACCATAGCACAGATCAGTTCCTCAACTCTCCTGGTCCACACAGCAAGGAGACCAGGCAGTCAGTGTTCGGCGCTGCTGGGGTCCTCTCTCCTTGCTGATTCATGTTCTTTGTGCATGAATCTCCATGATCCCAACTCACCCCTGTCCCTCTGCACCCCAGTCCTTTTCCACCACACTCCAGACAGGAGGTTCCTTGGGTGCTGCTGGAGGAGGGACCTGGAACCTCCTGCTACCCCTCTCCCAGATTGATGGTTGATGCATGAGGGACTTTGACCCTGTACAGCCAAGCACCAACATACCTTTCACAGTGTTCCCAGCCAGTGTTGGCCAGGTCCTGCTTGAAGTCCCTGAGATGTGTTTGATAGTGCATCTCAGCAACCACTCACCAGCTGGTTTTACATTAATGCACTAGCTAATAAAGTGGCTGACTAGACTGTTGGTTCTTCAGGGCAGGGTTGTGTTTCTAGCTGGGTTTTAAGGCACTGTGTTTAGTTCCAGTGCTCTATAAAGGATTTGCTGTGATAAGGGACAGCGTTCATGAGACTAGATGAAGGTGACACAGTGTTTCCTTATAACAGCATTAGGCACTCCCTGCCATCACTTGCCTGCTCTGCTGGAGCTGTGTTTGGCCCCATCCCCGAGGGTAAATCCCTGTGGTTATTTCTGAGTCTGAAAATACCAGTGGGAAATGGGATCACCCATAGGGAAAAGGATCTTCAAAGCCAGCCAGGCTGATGCACTGACTCCTTCCCAGCAGAGCAGCCCTGCTCCCCGGCTACACAGGCTGGGCCAGCAGATGCTAAGAAAAATCATGAATAACTACAGATTTTGTTAAATATTGACATCCAGTTTACAATGGATGGGTGGAAGCAGCTGGGCTATGGAGGAGAGATGATTACATGCTCTCAGCTGTACAAGGGGGCAGGCAGCATGTGGGTGCAGTGGCCAGGAAGAACCTCTCTGAACTGAGTGATCTAGTGTCTGGAAAGCAATTTTTCTGGATGCATCTGAAGACTAACAGCATCCTGGCCTGTCTCAGGAACAGTGTGGTCAGTAGGACTAGGGAAATGATCGTCCCCCTGTACTGGGCAGTGGTGAGGCCCCACCTTGAGTGCGGTGTCCAATTTTGAGCCCCTCATGACAAAAAAGACATTGAAGTGCTGGAGTGTGTCCAGAGAAGGGCAACGGAGCTGGTGAGGGGTCTGGAGCACAAGTCTTGTGAGGAGCAGCTGAGGGAGCTGGGGGTGTTCAGGCTGGAGAAAAGGAGGCTGCAGGGAGACCTTCTCACTCTCTACAACTCCCTGAAAGGAGGGTGTAGCCTGGGGGGGGTCGGTCTCTTCTCCCAAGGAACAAGTGACAGAACAAGAGGAACCGGCCTCAAGTAGCACCAGGGGAGGTTCAGATTGGATATTTTACACTTAAAGGGTTATCAAGCATTGGAACAGGCTGCCCAGGGCAGTGGTGGAGTCACCATCCATGGAGGTATTTAAAAGCTGGGCAGACGTGGTGCTGAGGGACAAAACCACGTGGTGGTTTTTGTCAGTGTTGGGTTGATGGTTGGACTCGATGACCTGAAAGGCCCCTTCCAACCCAGACCATCCTATGATTCTATGAATATTGACTCAGCCAAACTGCAATGAAGTGCAGGGAACTCAGAACCGCAGTGAACAGCTTGGTCACTCCAGGAATAATGCTGGACACTGCCAGGATGCCGTGGCATTAATCTGAGAGCTTCATTTTGCATGCAGACTAGCAAAGCGAATGATCAGCCCAATGGAGCCACAGAAAAATATGGGTCTCTCCTACATGACAGTGATGTGAATGGAAAATGAGATGCTCTCTGTCAGTCTGGGAGATATTTTTACTTTTTGCATTTCCTCACTGCGCGGGCTGGTGTGGTAGTTGCCTGTAGATGTGATGTTAGTGATGGGCAGACAGAAGAGGAATAGTAGCCAGATGAAAATCACTTGGGAATGCGGTGGAGTTAATACATTTATAAGTAACTAGATTTAGGGATATAGCTTATCTGCATACGCTTGTTCCTGAGACTGGCATGAGCACAGTGTGGCTGAGCAATGCTTCTGTACAAGACTTGACTCCTGACTGCTTTTTAGCCCTACGTGGCCTGACTGAGGATGCCAGAAGCTTTGTCATGAGCTCAGTGCTCCTGGGGCCAGTCTGAACCCAAGCTTTAAGAACACTAGATATTTTTACACGTGGATGCCAAGTATGCAAAGGTGTTTTTTTGGAGTCTGAGGGCAGTTAAACTTCTCATGCAGATACAAGCGGCGCTATCACCAGCTGCCAGTTATGCGACTGACTTCTGCAAAGAGCAACGTGGGCCTTGTTTGCTTTTCTTGGCTCTCATTCAGAGATGATGGAAAGATGATGGAGAAGCTTGAACCAAAGCCCACTGAAGAAGAGGTTGTGCCGGAGAAGGCATTCCTTTAATTACCAGTAAGTCTATGGGGCCTCCGTGCTCTCCACGTGCCCTGTGCTGTCTGCCTGGGAGAAAAGCTTTCCAAATCTCCCTGTACTACAAGATGGACTCCCACAGTTTGGAGGAGCACTCCTGCACACTTCAAAAATATTGTGGACTCTGCTACCAGAGAAAAACATCCCTGGATCCAAATCTGCCCAAACACAAGGGGTGGCTTCATCATACTTCCTTGCAGATACAGAGAGTGGTTGTCTGTGTTGAACAGAGGTCTCACACCTGGGAATAGACTGAAGTTCAGGTCACATTGAGAGGTCTGTAGTGGTATTGGGTGAGCCTTATGTCTGAGTTTCATTCTAAGGCAGCCTTCTTAACCTCTTTGCTGCCTGTGCTTGATGCCACGTGGATGCAGACAGAAAACTCTGAGGCTCAGAGCCCTGTTTCAAACTAAATTTGAATCCCCTTTCAGGAAGCCTGTTCTAAGCCGATGCATTTACACAGGAATCACAATTGTGATGGCAGCTCCACCAAGAACAAGAGTGACACCTGAGCTTCTAACAATAGCCAATGTAAATTGACACAGATTTCTGAGAAGCCAAGTAAAACCAGGACCCATTGGACCAACATTTTTCCTTCTTTTTCTTTTTTTTTTTCCTTTTAACTAGGGAGATTGTGAGAAAGAAATCTGACATTTTCACTTTAAAAAGCATATTTCCCATCCCCTCCCTGCTCCCCCAAAAAAGTTGGTTTTCTAATATATTTTGGTGTCAAGTTTTGTCCCTCCTTGCAGACAAATCCTGCCAAGCTGACAGACAGTGCTCCAGGAATGCTCCACTACAGAGAAGTCCTCTTATCTAAAGGTCTGCACACATCTGCTGTTCAGATTTAATTAACAATTGCAGATCTCAGTTTACCTGGAACTCCAATGAGTTAGGTAAGCACTATGAAGCCCCACAGCCCCAGTTGTCCAGGTTGCATGGTGAATCAGGGCTCTGTTGACTGGGGAATTCCTTCAATCTTGACAGGTTACTGCAGTGGTATATTTGACCTTACACTGAGGAGTGCCAGTCTACACTTTGAGCATCCCCTTTCCCTCCACAAATACCAGCCCATGGCTTGTGAAGAGCACTACGAGAGATGTTTTTGCTGTCTGCTGGAGGAAGAGTGTGTGCTGTGCCAATAATCAGGACCAAGAGCTGGCTGAACACCTAAGAAGCTGCCAATTTCCTGTCTGCAGCACCCTTGACACCAATTTGGACCATTGGATTCTGCCTAGAAATTCATAGGTTGTAAAGGAGGAGTTAATGTGGCATCTGAGAAATGTGGCTCTCTGAGTAATTAAGACGTCAGGATTGTAGGGAATTAATTCCTGAGTGAGGCATGTTGAAAAAAAAAAAAAAAGTAATCTTGATTTAAAAATGCCAGTGATGGAGAATCCAGACATCCACACCTTTTGCAAGTCATCTCAATGGGCGGTTTCCGTCCTGGTTCTTGGTCCATCCCTTCTTGCTCATGTGAAGCTGTACAGTCTTACCCTCCACTTTCACTCCAGTCACTGGCAGTTGGAGGTATCTGGTACTTCTGCTGCACATATTCAAAGAGAACACACCTCTTGGGGTGTATCCACAAAGATCATTCTGTCCATTCGGTCACTGTGTGTGGGGCTTTTCTCTGAGCCATCGCTGGGATGCTCTCAGTCTCCTTGAACCACCATCATCAGAAATGCTGGGTTGTTGTAACCTCTTTGCTCAATACTCCCATGCTGAGAAGCTGCCCATCGCAGCAGGGTAGCCCTGTCACACAGCATTGTCACTGCTTGAAATGGGACATAAACTTTGTACTGAGTCTGCAGGACCTCAGGGGTGAGGCTGGTCTGGATTGTTCCATCTGAACTTTCCCTGACTCTTTTGCACCTTTATTTCACCTGATTTTGCTGTGATATCAGTTTAGCTAATTGACTGGGTGTCTATGGCCACAGTTTTTTATTTTTGCTCCCTTTGTGTGCTACAATCAGAGGTTTTTTATGGACTGCATTAACAAGTGCTTATTCTAGGCATAATGAGATGTTTGTGGTTCTCAGACTGTGAGTTAAAGTAGAGAAATACAAGCCGGGTATGACAACAGAGGCCCTGGGAAGTGGAGACATGAGATGATGCATAGAGGTGGGGTGATAAGGCAGGGGATGGTAAGACATGGGGTGGTAAGAGATGGGGTGCAGGGTGTCATGGGAGACCCCACAGCTATGAGCAGCTCACCAATGGTCAGGTAAAAAATGCAGATCTGAAGTTGGAGAAAACTGGTTTTAAGGATAACAAAGAGAAAAAGGAGGTAACATCTAATGTATGTGAAGGACACCTGTATATAAGCAAATGTTTCATGTTACCTTAGTAGCTAACACATAAACATTAGCTGTTAGCATGTTAATAAACATATGAAAATGTCTCCAAGTGGATCCTGGAGACAAAAAGAAGAAAGCAGCAACATGAACATCAAATTATCCTCAAAAGAGGACTCTGACGGCTGAAGACTATGGTGTTTCCCTCTGCACACTCTGAGGCTACTGATTTTAAGACACAGAGGAGCAATGGGAGGGGTGTGTGGCTCCAAGAGAAAGGACAGAAACTAAGAAATGTGTGTGTTGCAATTTTAATTCTGTTATTATTGTTAGAGTGACTTTTCTGTAGGCACTCTAACTGCATTGTTAGACTTTCTGCAACAGTTAGAACTAGACTAATGATGATTCTTCAGTTCACGGAGCTTGAGAAAGACCCTGCCCCACATGACTCAGTGCTGGACATCGGAGGATCCTTGCTGGCACCCCAAAAGGAAAGGAGGAAGCTGGTGAACAGATGACCACCTACATTGGGAGAGCTCTGGAGGCAGTGGTCCCACTCCCACTGCCGCCCAGACACATTGGCAGTGTTTGAAGGCTATTCATTTTTCCTTTGTCCAGACCTGGGAATGGGAAAACACTGAGCTGTCGAGGCTTATTGTATGGGAGTGGACTGGAGCACACCTAAAGGACTCGACATCTGTCTATGCCAGCTTGGAAAGCTCTGGCAGTGCTTCTGTCTCCATTTTTCCTCCATCAACTAGGAATATTGTTTCCCTGCTAAACATGAGTGACATAGAACAAATGTCCTCGTGTTGATGCAGTGCTGAATTATTACAATGATAGGAATGTTCAATTATTGCCCAGAGGCAAAGTGGGGCCAAGCAACCCTACTGCCAGTCTATACCACAGTTTGGAAGAACTTCTTAAACACTAAAGCAAAATAGTATTTGAATGTTTAGTGCAGATTTTTCTTGTTAAAAAAAAGAGTTGCTTGAGGTTCGACAAAGGTTTTGTAAAGGTTGTTTCCCACTTTTGCCAGGTTACAGAGCTGTCTGGAAGGGTATGAACATTAAATTTTCAATCAAGGAAAACTGAAGCAGAGAGAATTGGGGAAGGAGGTGTGGGGGGAACCATGATTATTTGCCCTATTTCTAGATGAGTGCTGCCAAATTCCTAGGGCGTTATGTAATTAGCGTGCTATCCGAGTGTTCTAATCATGACAGCACGTGCTTTCTTGCCATACCTCAGGCAGTATTGCAAGTTTTTATTCATTCGTAACATATTTAAAATTTGTAACTTACAAGTTTTTTTGAGAAATATGAGGGGGAAGAAAGAGGGAGAAAGTTTGGGATTTTTTTTAATTTTTTTTTTCCATTTTCAGGTGAGCTTTCTCCCCCTCCAACTCCCTTCTGACTTTCTTGGATGCTTCTGCTTGGTTGCAGCACAGGTGCTCTGAGGCTTTGCTGCTGGCTAAACCTGTGGTTTGTGGTGTGCCAGCGCTCAGCAGGATGCATGGATTTGGGGTTTTTTTTGTACATGAAGAGTGCTCCTGAAATACCATCCCTGCCTTGAGATCTTGCAGATATTTTTATAGATAGTACAGTTTATTCCTCACTTGAGTCATCCACACAGAAAAATATATATGCAAACAATTTCCTCTCAGCCCTTCCCATTTTTCCTGGTAACATCGGGTCCTTGATGCTGTGAGGTTCCCATATGACAATTACTGGGGATAATAGAGATAAGAATCATCAAGGAATATGAAGCAACCCAACCAGATTTCTCAGCGTTCAAATCTCAAGACCTTGCACCACAGATTTTGAAATCCCCTTTTTTTCAAGGTTACTTTCACGCTGTTTAATAAGCTCTTATCTTGTAAACTATAATAAGGTTTCAGGCCTTAATCCAGTGCGATGATGCTGGGGGGAAGGGATTTCTTCAGCATTTTAGTACCCCGGGCACAGAACATCCAGGCCCAAAACCCAGAGATATAATGAAGTGATGAAAACTGAACCATCGTGCAGAGCAGACTCAATCCACTTGCCCGGGGTCAGCCTGGCCTCCCGCAACCCACAGCCCAGCTGGAGTCGAGCACTGTTCTTCGTCCTGGCTCTTCTCTGACACACTCCTGGAGGAATGAGCCACAGTCCCCATATCCCATGTTGGAGGACATCAAAAGTCAGACCTGCAACGCACTTTCTCAACATTTTCCCCAAGCCATGCACAAGGGGAAGTGTTTTCCCCAAGAAGTGGTTTTAAAAATATATATTTATATCCAATTCTACTTCAGAAAACAGAGTTTTCACAGGAAGATTTTTTTTTTTTTTTTAAAGAGAGAAATTTCAGCCATTAGATGGCTGAAACCTTTGCATGAACAGCCCACATTCATTAAGGCATCTCAGCTCTGGAGGGGGGTGGGATTTTTGATCAGACAAAGCATAGCTGAAAAACAGGAATCAGCCCCACACTGTGATGGCTTCCCTGGAATTAGACAAATCTGGGTGGTGTTCCCAATTTAATGCCAAGAAGGGGGTTGAGCCTTTGTCCTCCAAATCAGCAAACATGTCTGGCAACAAAACTGTTCCCCATTTACAGGAATAGCTGAGAAGGATGATCTATAGGTGGAAAATGTTTCCCTGTGAAGTCTGAGTTGAAATTGAGATATTTGCAGGGTGAAAACGTCCACAGCTCCTCAGAGCCTTTCTCCAAGGCATTTAACATAGCTTTTCTCTCTTCAGCTCTTCTCTTTTTCCCTGCTCTCCCAGAAGCTGCCTCTGGCTGATTTTGTTGCTCTTGGTGGTGGGAATAGACCCACTAAATCTACACATGGAGCCACTGCTCATGCGGAAATTGTACATGTGGGGCTAGGTTCCCAAAATCAGTTCAGAACTAGGATTTCCACCATTCACTTGCACATTTCAGGGAGCATTTTAAGACCTTCCAAAAGTTCCACACAAGCTACATAAGCACCAATTATTGCTTAGTCTGCGAAGTTCATCTGAGGTTGGAGAAAGAAGCTATTTAAACCCATGAAGCATCAGGTAAAAAGTAGAAAATCAGGGTATCCTATTGAAACTGGGATGAGGGAAAGGTATTGTAACGGGTAGAGCCTGGGCTTTCAAAGCATGCGAGGGCAGAGTTTCATTCCCATTTTAGATGTTGGCATAAAGACCCATCATCCAACTCATGCCTGGGTGATGCTGATGGTTACACTATTAGAAATAAACATTTCCTCCTTCTTCAGACTGTAACAGCCTGCTTTCTATTTTGTACTGCACTGTAAAGCACCTAGCGTAGTTGAGAGCACCTAGCGTAGTAAGGTCTAATGAGACCTTAACAAACTATGAGTAATAAATCTTAATGAGAGCAAACCAACACAGCCATTGCAAGCCAGGCAGGCTTTCTCTGGGCAGTGCCTTTTTCCCCAAAAGTGAGATGGAAATCCTTCACCCTCCTCAGTCAGAGGCTTTCTGCTCAGATCTGTGACCGCCGTCTCCTACAGAGCCAGCCAAAGAGGCAGATCTTTGAAACCCGTTCACTATTGCTCTCCCCAAGCAATTCCTGAAAGCCCCGCAGTTATCAGAGAGCAGGGGGGGCTGGAAATACAACCTCTTTTGTTTAGTCTCGGTGAATGTGTGGCAGGAAAACATCGCCATCCTGTTTTCCAGGCTCTAGCACGCAAATAAGAACGGAGGAAAAATACAGCAGCCCTCTGACAGGCTGTGATTAATCCTCATTGTGTCCCACCTTGAAGAGGTGCCAGAGGTGCTGCTCGCCAGCCCGCACCCCCCACAGCCGCACTAGCTGGGGAAGGACTTGTTGAGCGGAGCCATGAGGCTGTGCATAGGGAAAAGGAGGATGCTTGCAAATGTAATGGCATGTCCTGGGGTGGATGGACCCTAGGAGCCTGGTGATCGCAGGGCCGTGGTAGTGTAAGAGCTGTCAGAAGCCCAGCGAGCCGGGAGCCCATCGGGAGGGAGGGAGCAGATCCCCATTCACGCTTATCCCTGCCAGCTGTGCAGCCTGACTCACTTGCCCTTGCCTTATCACTATCTCCTGGGCTATCTCCTGGCCACCCTTCACTTGCTCAGCCCCGGGGAATGGCTAGTTTGCTTTGTCTTCTCTCCACTCAGGACTGTCCTTATGTTGAAATATTGCCTGAGTCAGCAAGGCTGATGCTGCCAGCTTGGGCAGGGCTGAGACACTGCATAAACCTGGTCATGCGAATCTCAGGCGGCATCCCCAGGCTGTAAGCAAGGCTGAAAAAGCACCCTGAGCTGCAACACAACCTGTCCTAGCACAGTGCAGGTGCCAGGGGGGTATCAGTGGTGGGGAAGGGGCTGACACGGTGCTCTGCCCTCCCCATGGTGAACACGGGGCAACCTGCATTCTCCTGAGACGAAGCAAAGCCTGAATTGAGATCTCTGGACACGTAAATCCTCATTCAACAGACTTTTCCCTGCACCGCCTCTGCATCTTTTGCGGTGAAGTCCCACGCCCATTTGCAGCCTGAACTGTGATGGGTGTGAGTCGTCTTCATGGGCCACATTTGAGGTGTTCCTGGCCATTCCATGGGTCTGCCATGAGTCTAGAAGAGCCCTTTAGCCCCACTTTCAGCTAGGTGGGAGACAGGCTGCTGTATGAATGTGACTTATTAATGTAATAGCAGTGTTTGGAAGGTCTCCAGCTCCCTCCAATCAAGTTCCTAACTTGCAAGTCCCACTGTGTGGGGTGAAGCATGCTGCACACCTGTGAGACAGCAAACTGCATTAGCTTTACAGGCACAGAGAACAGTCTTAAAAGTCTTAACCTGGGAATGGAAAGCACATCTCCAGTCCTCTGGTATAAAGCAGCAAAGATGCTGAGACAAGGCTGAGTCACCACCGCACTTGGATACCAGGGAGGCTCTGGGGCGAGGTCTCAGGGGAGAGACTTGCACTAACAACTGGCCACAGACCTGCTACCTCTGTGCTTCAGTTTCCAGAAGAGTAAATGGATGAGAATTTGTCCTGCTGTCACCCTGCAAAGCACCTCTTTGGTCTCTGCACACAGGTACTCTCTCTGCTGGTCTTGGACAGCAGGGCCTTTGGGTAGCTGTGAGTTCATGCGCGATGAGACCCACATCCTTGACTGGGGGCCTCTGGGTCCTACCACAATATAAATGATAAACAGCCTAATTAATAATGATACATACTTGTCTCCTGGGGTGGTGAGTGGCTTTATTAAAGTTTGCAAAAAACTGTTCTGTGTTATTTATATTAACCAGGAAATGTGGCTGCTGAAGCCAGCCTGGTGCAATCAGAGAGCAGGATGCACTGCAGTTATATTAGGGGTTGGCATACTCTGCACTGATACAGATCTCTGTGGTCTGCAGCCTCCAGAGAGTTTCAGTGTTTAAACAGTGAAGAAATTTGGATAGAAGTTTCAAAAGTGTTTACATCCCGCAGAGGTCAAAGGCTCAGTTTTTGGCTCATAAATGGCCTTCCCGTGTGACACCTGCACAGTTCTAGTGGGAGTGTGATACCTCGGGTCCACAAGCCTTCCCGGGCTTCCTAAGGGGTCTCCTCTTTTATTCATGCCATGTTGTTAGTAATGAGGTGGGAAGAGGTGTTGTGGACACAGGGGGACATGCCACAATGCCAGTGTTGCTTACTTGAGAGATAGTGAGTTATAAATCTGATGTGATCTCTTTAGACAAAGGTCTTGCAGGCAAAATACTAACTGGAAATGAGCTGTGTGTTTTGAGCAGAAAAATACATTATGTATTGGAATAACCTCACAGGCCATGGAGTCAGTGACAGATAACTCTCTGTGTCTGAGTTTCTAAGAAAAACCACTGTAGGTCAGCCATGGACCATTGGGCTCGGCGTGGGAATCACCAAGTGTCATTCCAAGACTGCGGTACTTGGGAGGGTCAGATGACATAATTATAATGGTCCCTTCTGACCTTGCAATCTACAAAACCTCATAATTTGTAATCAGGATACAAATTATTTGCCTTCTGAGTTGAGGAAGGAAGTCTTCTGCATCACCTATCTGCTCCAAAACATCCGCTGTTTCACAACTGGCTTTGTGCAACGTGCAGGATTTTCTCCGTCGACTGAGGGATCAAGTTCAGCTGCATCCTCCAGTTGCTTTCACCAGGCTGGCTGGTCAGACTCAGCTTGGCTTACCCTGCCAGTGACACACACAAATGGTCCATTTGAGGAGGAAATGCACTTTGTGTAGACTATTATGATACGACTAATGCTAACTCTTCCTTCTATCCACAGTTGAGGAAACCCAAAGTTTAGCCCACACATTTCTTCAAAATCTTTTTCAAATTAATTTCTCCCACAAACGCATCTCCCACAAAGACATAGAGTAAATTTACATCTACTTAATGGGGAGCGACCACTGCAACCACTATGTCATGGCCACAGTCATCTGTCCTATGTGTACAGAATCCAGGAGGAAAAGGCCATGTTTCAGCACTTATCTGACAAGTCCCACTCTGCACATACATCCCTCCAAAACTGTGCTGCATCCCAAAATGCGCTGAAGCACCATGGCTAAGCTACATCCCACCCCACAACCTTACTCCAGCAAGGCCCTGTCTGCTGCCCCATTGAAGACACGCTTTTCACCAATGGAGTGTGTGGGGTTACACATGCACCAGCACCGCACCAGCCCTCGGTGTTAATTAAGGAGTTGAAGAGCTCACCACAAAATGAGCAGCCTTTTTGCAGCCTCATCATCTGTCCTTCAGATACATAAACCAAAGACATTTGGGGGAATGGGGTCTTGTCCACCTCCTGAGATCTGCATTTGAATTTATTTATCCTATATATTTGGAGCGTATGAAGAGCACGGACTCAGGTCGGGGCTGCAACCAGAATCGTTTATTACAACAGACGCTCAGCTTATATAGTCTTTCAGATCACTAAGTCCATCAGCGTTATCTTCTTTCCCAACCGACTCCCCCTTCAACCCCCAACTGCCGGACAGGCGGATTTCCCCCCAGTCAGTAGGGTCGTTAGGCGCTGTTTATGGGTCATTAGGCGGGGCTCACGGGCGTCCCCTGCCAGTATTCCTGCTTATTCTATTCCTTCTTCTGGTTTTTGCTTCTTCCACAATCCTGTTAACCCCCATATATTCCCAAGCAATTTGATTTTAAATCACCCTGATAACTACCTGGCAGAAAGAGAAGATGCCAGCCCTGTCCTTCACTGTCTGCTGTGCAACACGAGAAAGGCAGACGGGCTACAGCATTAGGAAGTAATTGTAATTCCATTTTCAAGCCAAGTAGAGCAGGCAGGTCTGTAGAGGTTACGAGGCTGCAGTCCCCCGAGGTGTGCACAGAGGGCAGGAATGTGGCTGGTGATTAACGGAGGATTTTGCAGGGGTTAGTGTTCCTGCAGCGCAGCTCTTGTCTGAGCTGTGTGTGCCATTGCTTCAGGAGGACACAGCAAGAGAGAAATCTCCAGCGGATGAGTCACCCCATGGCCATCTCTGGAGTACGGGGGCCAAATTGTCTACCTGCCATGCTATTGCCTATATATGTCCAAGCCGACTCCTCTGCACCAGACTCTTAACCATGAGCTGGCTCCAGGGATGTGAACTCAATGAATTGTACCTTGAGAGATTAAATTCACAATTTCCTCCCACTTTGGTGATGTGCTGTTCTGAGGAAATCTCCTTCACCAACCTTGACTCGGAGTTCTTTGTGCAGGGTGTAAATAAGTCTGGGACCTTGGGGGAACACGAGGAGAAATAGGAGCATTAGTCAGCAGCGCTCCATGGGGGCACTTACAGCAGGAATCCGGACAGTGTCTCCTCTGGAGAGCGTGGAAAATGCACTGTACAAAATATTTTTGCAGAGCAGGAAAACACTGCATTCTTTGGATGACAATGGCATTGTGTCACCGTCTGTGACCACAGCCATGACTCAGGCTGTTGCTGGGGAGGGAGCGGAGGGTGAGCAGGCAGACCTTGCTGCCAGCCACAGCTTGTGCTGCTGACTGTACTGCCTGGTTAGAAACTCCAAAGAAAACACAAGGCTATTGTTTTATTTTTATTTTTCTTTTCTTTTTTTTTTTTTTTAAACAAGGGCTCCTGATTGATAGTCTGGCAGTGTGCATGTTGCTGCTGGGTCATGTTTATGAAGCACGAGCACACAGAGCTTACGTTCTCTGGCAGGGATGGACATGTTGCTTGCCACAGTGTCCGAGGCAGCTGGCCAAAAGGCCCATGGCATGCAGCATCTGTTTGCATTGCACTGCTGCTTCCCAAAGCCCTGATCCCAGGAATTTGCAGTGTCTGCCCCCAAGCATCATCACACATCTGATTTCATGAAGTTTAAGAAGCAGATTCCACCCAAGCTTGCTAAATTGGAAAGTCCCTGGAGCCTTCCTCTCCCACTTGCCAGCCCGTGGAAGATGCTGATACATACATTGCCTACACATTCTTTTGACTGTCCTCACACACCACCAGGACTGACCACTGCAGAAGGGATGGCACAGAGCTGGCTCTACCTGGGTTCTGATTAGGGCTAGTTGCTAACGAGGCTTAAAGTTATCTCAGTGGAGTATAGACTCTGCACTGCAACTCCCGGAGATGTGTTTCAGGAGGCACCATCATGGTGGCAAAGCTCCTGCTGGGAGAGGGCAGCACTGCACCCTCTCCATGACCCTCAGAGGATGAGGTGATGGCAGGTCAGCCAACCTTGACTCCCACAGGAGTCTGATGTTCACACTTGGCTGTGTTCCTAGGTGATGATCAATGGAGAAATCTAGGTGAGCTCTTAAAGATAAGTCTTAGTCAGCAGAGAGGGCAACAAGCACTGGAGGGAAAACATCTAACTTGGCAAGAATGGTTAACATCTGAATCTGGTACAACTTATCATTCGCTGCTGCAGCTCAGAACTCCTAAGGACCAGCATCCTTTAGAGCTGTGTCTCCTACTAGTATTTTGTCCACAAAATACTCTTAGCTCTTATCAGTTCCTAGGAATTGCAGAACAGATATGAGGGAAACCCTTAGGAAAGGCTGTTAGTGGACAGCAGGCTGCCCTCTGCCATGAGGAAAAGCATAACAGGTTGGCAAGTTCTGGACAAGAAATTTGGGACCTACTTCAGAGGCTGCAATTTGAAAGTAGCAGGAGAAAAGTGGGCTACATGCTAGTTTGGGCTGAGCTCTGTGACTGTGGGTACATGAACTCCTGTTGTCTCAGCTCTGGGGCAGCTGAAGGTGACAGGCACACAGCCAGGAGACCCATCCACACAACCTTCTTCCTGGTGTGCTGGGGGAAAGCTAGGGACAACTAAGTCCTCCTTTCATCTGCTTCAAGGGAGAGATCTCCTGAGCTCAATGCTGTGGCAATGGGCCTGTTGTGCTGACCAACATGGTCTGCAGCGATGCTAAAGAATGACCCCAACCAGTGGAGAACTCTCCTGGTGCGAAGCCTTGCTGTAGGCTTCTCTTCTGGAGCACAAGACAACATTTTCTTCACTGACTTCTGCTGGTGGAGACAAACAGGAAAACAATTTTCCTTATTTTTCTTATTTTCCTGCGAATGGTATGTTTTTGTACTGCTCCTGGAAACAATTGTCCTTCTGAGCAGAGGGTGTGGATGGAGCTGGATGTGAGCACTGTAGGAAAACATCTTTCTCCTTCAGGGGCAGACCAAGTTCCTCCCCCCTGTCTGTCAGGCAGGAAATAAAGGAAACCTTTGAAAGCACTGCAGAGCATTAACTGTTAGAGTCCAGGGCACAAGGCTCAGGAAAGAAAGGTCCTCAGCCCATCTCTACTGCAGCAGAGGGGTGACACTAGGCAAAACTTCTCAGTCTTCAGCTTACTTTTGTGTAAGATGGAGAAGGAGGAACAAGATGTTCTGTTGGTGTGGAAGGGGCAGGAACACTCCCTCTTTCCCCCCTACTCAGTACCTGAATGCCATGTCCAGGGAAATACGTCTGTTCCTTAAACTTCCTGGCACTGACGGTGCTGTTGGCCTTCGCACTCTGCCAAGGAGCGAGCTGTGTCTTCTGGTGATAGCTGTCGTTTTCCTTTTGCTCTCAGGCATGAGGCTAATGGTGCTCAAAGCCTCAGTTTGCTTTGCAAGGAAAGCAAACTGGAGAAAAAAGCAGCCCCGTACACCCTGAAATGTACTCAGCAACACACGAGACATTATGGTAAGTGAGCGCAGGGCAGTTCTCCCACAGCCCAGCCCAGACCCTGGGAAGAACCTATTAGAACATGCAAACAGACCTACAATGCCAGCAGCCAAGCGTGGACAGGGGAGCATTGATCTAGAAAATTCACCCAAACACATGTAACGTACCCGGCTGCTGCAAGCCTGCAGGAAAACACAGAGGGTCAGGGAGTGCAGGGCAGTGCGGCCATCAGTCCCCACCTCCGTAAGAGCCGTCATGATCCCGAGGGGGTGTAATACCGCTTGGTGCGAGCAGGTGTTTACGTGTCCCGTTCCCAATCTACACCCCCATCACGTGTACTCTTCCACACTTGGAGTGACTTTTGCCTTTCTACCTGGACACGGAGACCTACAACTACAGCTCTCTTCCCGTTTAGGCTGGGAACACAGCACTGACAGCTCAACATGTGAGGGAGAGGGCAAATGTTAGGTGCTCCTCTTTTAAGACCCCCTAGTTTATGACCTACTGTCACATTGGGGTCTACTAGCAAGTACCTATCTCTCTTATACTCAAGAGTGCCTGCAAGATCAAGGGCTCTGTGCTAATTGATTTTCCTTCTTTCAGAGTAAATTAGATGGAAAAGGTTTCCAGGAGAAGGTGTCATTGAAATGTGTAAAGGAAAAAAAAAAAAAGGCTGAGATTAGACCATCAGTGTTGTGGTCAATAAGTAAATAAAGATATAAACATGCAGAACTTCAGATAAGCTTACAACCAGCCATGCAACAGCCTTGGAAAGCAGGTGGGAACTCACCAGTCCTCCACCTAAATTAAAAATGACACATTCAAGATTGTGCCCGCAACTTCTGTTAATGTAGATTCGCCTCTTCCTCATTTTGCTGTGGATTTCAGTTCCAAACTCACCCTGGATTTCAGGCACAACTCTTCAAAAGCCACAAGTGATTTATTCTTGGTTATCTAACACAGGAAAACAAGAGGACCAGGTGTATCCTGAGAAGTGCTGTCAGAAAGATTCCAGAGCTTGACAAGTCTTCAATTTGCTGAAAAACTAGGGGAAATGCCCACATTTGTACATATTAATGATTGTCTCTACAGAATCTGGAATCTCCTCTAGTTCAGCTAAAGCACTGGCTTGGGGCAGAGGTGGTATTTGACTTTGATGCTATGAATACCCTTGGACTTGCCCACCTCCCCGTGACTGGTGGTACAGGGAACTTCAGCTTCTGGTTTTGCTCATGTTACATGTAAATCTGACATTTTCTTCTGCTCTAACAGGCACCAAGCACACACATTCCTCTGGGAATTGGCGCATGTGCACGGCAGCAGAGCTTGGCTCTGTGGATGCTGTGCCTTCAGTGTGGCTGGGTTGAAATTCCTGACTCTTTCCCTGTGTCCCTTTCCTCTCCCCAGCCTCAGAGACAGCCAGCCATCTCCTCTGTCCCATTTTTTCTGATGAAGTGGGCCAGTCTTTTCTGCTGAAGCCCAGTTGCTTTCTCTGGGGCATCCAACTGTCCTGCAGATTCCAAGAGTCTAGGTATTTAGATTATTACCCCACATCTGCCCAGCAATTAATGATGTTGCTCCCCAGCCTTGTTTGGTTCTGCGAGGAGATGCTGTTGGAAGTTTTTCCTCTACTTGCTTTCTTGGCATGATGTTGCAGGGCTAGAGACCAAGCAGAAGATAAGACAGACCCATGGTACACAGTAGATAAAGGGAAAAGAGAGATGTTGTGCTCTTTTTGTCTCACCCCTACATAAAATTCTGAAGGGCAGAACCGGAGGCCATGGTCAAGCTCAACCAAGTTTCCAGATCACCGGACAAGATCCTGGTGATGAGAGAGGTCCCAGGTCAAGCTGGAAAGTCAGCCTGCAGGACAGGATTGGAGTCCACAGGGTCCATGATGAGGCAGGGGCATGGCTGTGGCTGCTCTGCAGATCAACACTCCTCCAGTGTATCCCAGACATGGTCTGAAGGCTCAGGGCTGAGCTCAGATGGGCCCATAGGCCCATGGTCAGGGGCTGGACGGAGGCCCCAGTGGAGTCTGGTTAGGGCCTTTGAGGTCCATTAATGCCCTCACACCTGCAGAGAAGAGGGTGAAAAGGCTCATTGAGAGAGCTAGTAAAAAACATGGCCTCCCCATGAGAATTTTGCTTCCCATTTTCCCTTTCTTTAGTTCAGGCTGAGCCCACGGAGAAATGCTGACAGGGAGCTGGAGGAAAACTCCCCACTTAGCCTGTTTTTTACTGTACATTTGAGCTGTTATTTAAACTAGTGCTGTTTTTCACCGAGGCTTCACCCAGAAAAAAAGAGAAAAATTGGTACAGTTCAGCTGAACTGGAAATTTTCCTCCATTAGAAAAAATAAAGAAAAGGAAAAAAAAGGAATAATCAGTGTAGGCCTCATATGTTGGATTTCATCCAACAAATCCAGAGAAGGTAAACACAGATATCCAGACCCACCAGGACTTCCCTGTTGATATAGTGCCTTCTGACAGACCAGACAAGGACAGCAGGAGCCCAGCATCAGCTCCACAGCCTGACCACTGGCCTGGAGCTCAGGCCAGGAGGAAGATCCACTTCTCTGTTCCCAGACCATGTCCACACTGAGATCCAAAATTCTGACCTCCTTCCACCTCATCCATGTAACACACGTTGCTGGGAGGCTGTCAGTGGGAAACCCAGCCCTGCTGTGCAGAAAATGTCTCCCCTTCCCTGCTCACCCAGAGATATCCTTTCTTCCATGAATGCAGCCAGGTCCATCACATCACTGCCCGTGTACTGGACATAGCGGGCCCTGGCTACAGCCATGAGCAACACCGCAATGATGGGAAGAGCAGATCTGGTCAACAACTAGAAGTGTGAAGGTGACAGAGCCAGGCCTTTCTCAGAGGACCCCCTGATTCAGGTGCATGGGAAAAGACTGGGACCATGACAGTTGACACTGCAATATTGACTTCTGCAGGGACCACCATGGCTCCTCCTAACATGGCTTTGTCGGTGGAGGTGGCTCAACGGTGGCTCAACGGTGGCTCAACAGTTGCTCAGCCCTGAGAAGGGCCAGGCAAGGCAGGAGGAAAGCTCCAGCAGGCGATGAAGTATCACCTGTATGGGGCACCATGCTGTGCCTGTGGGGTGGGGAGGGGATCCAGGGTAGGATGTGTGCACTGGCTGGTGCAGTGTGGAAGAGGGTGGGGGTACCATCGGTAGGAGACAGCTGGTCAAAAACCCTGACCTCAGGGGTATTGTCCCTTCTGGAGCCACAGAGCTCCAGATGATGAGCAATGAAGCGCTGGAGTGCTCCTTGGCACAGCGCACTGACCTTTTTACTTGGCTCTTGGATACCAATGAACAAAGAAGGGTTTTGCCATGTGGGAGAGTCTCACAGATAATAAATTTCTTCATTTTGTAGCCCATTGCCTTTGTCTGGGAAGTTAGTCTGCCACTATGGAAACCCACACCCTCCTTCTCCAGGCCACACTGAGGACATATTCTCCAGTCTCATCTAAACCCTGAACCGTCTCTCCAGCACAGTTGAGGACCCGATCCTCTGTTTGGATCCATGTGGACCCATTTCTATTTCTCCATATTCTGTCTCTGTCCCATTTTCACGCCCTGTCTAGATACAACCCTGTGGTGGGTGTGTGCCTTGGGTGGGTTGTGGGATCTTCTCCCCATTCGAGTTGTTGTCTCCTCACTGCAGCTTTGGTTTGTTTCTCCCTCCCACATCGGGTTGCAGCACAGAGCTGCATCTGGCTGATCCTGGAATTTTCTACGTGGACAGAGCCCGTCCAGCCCTCAGAGATGAGTAATTTGGTTTCCTATCCAATTCCTTTTTAGCCTTCTGGCTACCTCAGAAGGTTGGCTGGACTCCCTCAAAGTAGTGAGACAGAGGTCAAGGGACCTGCTTTGGCTAAAAAATACTATTTTATCTCACAGGTATAATTACAGTGATTTGTCTGGAAAATTTGGCTTTCAGTGATAAAAGACCTCTCTAATGAGAAAGACTGTAATCATGATTGAAATATCTCCTGAAGTGTATGCTAATATATGTTACCATATGTATGTTTCTATGCAAGTATGTTCATGCATATAAATAACTATGTTTACTAAACTGTTTTAACCTGCTGTACAATACAGCCTGAAGTTATCTTATCTATACTGTTCATGAAAATAAACAGATGTATCCAAACATCAAAACACTTCTGTATGAGGATTTCCTTATCAGGCCACATCCCCCCACTGACCCACTTAAACCTTCAGTAATTCATTAATTTCCTAACCGTGGCTTTTCAGAAGTACTAACCAACTTTCCTATCAGCATATTTTTGATCTTGTGAAGCTGCAATTCCCTAATGTTTTGTTTGCCTTCTGTATCCTGCAAATGCATCCATCAGTTCAGCTTTGTCACTGCCTGCCTACCTCCGCTAATTATCACCTCTTTACTCACACACTGCTTCCCTAGCTAGTGAGTTCAAAGCCTTAGTAGAAGGAAAGCACAAAAAAGAAACTATCCCAGCCTGGCAGCCTTTTTGCTTTTTATATGTTGACTGTCACTCAAGAAAGGAAATACAAGGCTTAAGATTCCAGGAGATCCCCGATACTGAGCTCCATGCTCCGTGCCCCAGCTGTGGTAAAGCTCCTAAAATTTCCTGTCCCATGGGAGAAATCTCTCCTTTATTATCTGCCTCCTCCAGGTAAAAGGGAATGGGAGAATGCAAGAAGAACCAAGGAGAATGAGGTCTGGATGCCAGCACTGACCACTCAGCTGTGGCAGTGGGACACCATATCTAAAACATGGACAGCTGCTCCGTTCACAGTGTGCAACTTCCCTCTCCATCCTTAACCCCAGTGACACCCAGCAGAGATATCTCCTTGCTGTCTGGAGCAGTCAGAGGCTTGGGGAGGACAGGAACTGAGGGAGGGCTGGGGACCCCATCGAGCCTGGCTTCAGGATCCAGCTTGATCCTTCCCTACCAGACCTTCTGCTGAGGATCTTTCTGGTCATGCCTAAACCTATCTCCCACCCCTCTCATTCAGGCTTTGTGGGTTTTAGACTGCACTCAGAACAAGCCAGATGAGCACATTCAAACCACTGCTGCAAAATATCTGCCTCTGTGCCTTGTGTTCCCACACAAAGTCCTCTATGTCTGAATGCCAGCAAAATGGAAATCGAGTCCAGTAGAGCAAGGTACAGAGTGGGAGTGCACTCCTTCACCTGGGGATATGTACATTCCTTAGTCTAATCCCAGATAAAATAGAAAACTTTCCTTTTCAGTTAAACGGTACTCTTTGGACACATACTGCATCTCCTCCCTCTGCCTCACTATTAAAAGAATCTATGACTTTATCAGAGGGTCCCAAATAGGACCATAGAGATGATAAAATCCAGGTGATGCCTCCACAGTGACTACATCATTCTTTGGTGACCAAAACTTCACAAGAGTTTATAACCAGATGAACAAGTGTTCAGGACCCGCGCTTGGAAATGGTTTTATACAACTCTCAGCACCCAGGCAGAACTCTCTGGACCAAGAAGGTGTGAAGTGTTTTTAAGAAAGGAGAGTGGTCAGAAAATTCACACAACCAGACTCTGTTGAGACTTAAATGAAGTTCATCAAATTGCTTCCAACAAGGCTTTCTGCTTTATAAGGAAAATGTTCTGAACTTTCCTGTGACCTTGCAATAAAGCAGATAAATATCACTTCAAAATATGCAGGATAAAATGCACATTTCTGTCCAGGGTAGCCCTATATTTCATAATGATTACTCTCACTACATCATCATGATAAAGGGTTATTTTAAGGACAAAACAAAAGATGCTCATATCTGTCTTGATATAAAGACATAAAGAATACCCTCTCAGCCAGAGTATCTTACTATCACTCCTTCTCAACTTCCGGAGGATATTTCTTACCTGTCTTTAAGGTTGAGCATTACCTCAGTGACTCTAAGCAGGACTCCTGATGGAAGAGGCTTGAGCAATAGTGATCATTGCTTAGACTCCACAGAAAATTAACTCATTTATTTTCATATTTACACACTGTTATGCCAGAACATGACTCTGTTATCGTCGATCAAAGATCAAGTTAAATCAGTGACCTCATCAACCCCTCTTCTTGTGAGGATCAATCCAAGGAGATGGAGAGAAAGTCATCCAAAACAACTGCCTGCATGGTGGGATCCGGGCAGCATTAACCATTTGTGTAAGATGTTGGCAAATGCAGGGGCTAGGAAATTATTTGTCTAGTCAACTACATGCAAAGAGAAAGCTCAAAAACAGCAGAAACGTAAACAAAAAGAGATGTATTCTGAAAGATGGCCTTGAATAGAAGCAGGAGCAAGAGAACTCTTTGATAACTGAAATTCATTGGAAAGGCATAGACAACATTTGTTCCAAATGCCTTCTAGGAAATAAAGTGGTATTCCTCTTTCCTGTAAATAATCTGAATTGCCCCAACGATAGACTTTGGTACATGTTACCAATTCCTTCTCCTAACAGATACATGAACATCTGGCAGGCTCTGGAAAGTGGTGAACACCACAGGCTGGAAAGACTCAATACAATGAGATTGAACTGAGTTTCTAGGCACATTTTTTCTACTGTTTCATTTGGTGATCCAGAAAAACTCACTTTAGTCTCTAGGTCTCACTAATCCACCCCCAAAATATGAGTAAGGTTGAGCACCAATGGCTTGAGATGGCTGGCACCAGCAAAACATTGTTACTGATTACGTTAGTACCACAATTCTTTTGTTAATGTATTAATTTTTTTTTAATTCCTTGCCATTATTTTATCAAACCTATTAGTTGAATGCATTCTGAATGCAAAAGTAATTTCAGATCCACTGCAAATACACTTTGAGCAAATTCCCCGTCAAGAAAACTTCTTTACCCCAGTCTGGTTTCTCTCACCATGTGTTCACGAGCATTGATTTCTGATGGGATCTACAGAATGAATCGCTACCATCTGCAGAAGCGTATAAAATACAAGGTGTTCAGGCTAAAGATAACAGGCTGAAAACAAGCATGTTTTCTGTATGACAGTGGCTATGTTAAGATTCAGTTCCACCTTTATTCATAACTATCCCAGTTTTCAGGAGGATGCTGCAAGAAACTTACGAAGAACCCCCAAATAGATAATTCCCAAGTAGAGGGAGCCCAGTAACAGGACACTGAAGAAAAGTCTTAGAATTTTCCCATATTTTTCTGTGGGCTGTTTTTTCGCCCATAACTTGTGCTTGAGAGACTGGGCCCAGGTCCATAAATAAGCTCCACTTAGGACTTACATCCCCAAATATTTTTTATGATCTTGGATTTCTGCCCAGTGCAAAGCTCACTGAAGCCAAAGGAAAGATGCCAGTCAACAGCAATGGGCTTTAGGCTAAGTGCTTTGTAAGGAAAGAAAGAAAAATCTAATGTTACCACCAGCAAACAAAAACTTCTTCTCTGTCCCACTACATCATACTCTAATGATAGTATCATTTCTTAGGGTGATAATGGCTTGTTATCAGATGCAAAGACACAAATAGAAAAAATGTTATGATGCTAGAAAACAAGTTAGGATACTGGTAATTAGTCATGCAACACCATCAAGAATAATCAGCCAGAATTACACATCAAATGAGAGCAAACAGAATATGCAATAGCCTCCTAAGGGAAGAGGCAGAAAGAACCAACAATTGAGTCTTTTATGTAGTGAGCTGGAAAACGCACAGCAAAGATTAGTATTTGTTAGTTGTACAACATAACAATTGAGGCCATATCAACTAATGAAATCTGTGTGTGCACGTGGTAAGAAAAACCCTTACCCCAAAATCTTTACATTCAAAACAGGAAAAAAAAAAAGAGTAAGAAATAACAGTCACAGCATCTCTGTTGTATAGAACCATTTACATTAGACATCATTCTAACAAGCTTCATTTCCTTCTAGTTTCTTTGTCTACCTTTTCACCCAGGGGATGGCCAGAAGCATTAACGGTAATAGTTTTTGTTGCAGCAATAGAACAGCCTATTGTGAATAACACCAAAATTATAAAAGACATTTTCTTACTCCAAAAGTTACAAAATCTAATGCAGTATTCACCAGAAAAGGTGTCTGTTCTGGGTTATTCAGAAGGCCAGAAAGGGGTAGGATACAGTCTGCAATTAAGACATCTAAAATGCAGTGAATCTGTGTGCACTGTAGCTCTAAGCTTACACTGAAGTTGGTGGCCACATGGAGTGATCTTCACTTTCCTCTACACAGACATCAACTGTCATATGAGACATCTTAAGGTATCCCACACATCCACAAGGAGCAAATATGTCATAGGAGCCTTGGGTAACTCTGCATTTTCACAGTGAGGGCTTCAGACTGGACGGGATATGCCCTAGGGCAGTTCACTGTCCTAAGGAGTTTGAAGCCCAAGAGAAGCACAGTTAGGACTCTAAATTTTAAGAAAACAAACTTCCAGCTCTTCAAGGAGTTAGTAAATAGGACCCTGTGGGAAAGGACCCTTGGGGACAAGGGAGCGGAACAAAGCTGGCAGATCTTTAAGGGTGCTCTCTATAGAGCACAACAGATCTCAATCCCCACATGTAGGAAATTGGGCAAGGAGGGCAAGAGACCACCATGGTTGAGCCGTGACCTGCTGGTCAAACTAAAGGGCAAGATGGGGCTACACAGGAAATGGAAGAAGGAACAGGCATCCTGGGAAGAGTATAGGGATGTTGCCCGGCTGTGTAGGGATGAGGTTAGGAAGGCCAAGGCACAGCTAGAACTGAACTTGGCAAGGGATGTAAAGAAAAACAAGTAAGGTTTCTACAGGTACATTAACCAGAAAAGGAAGGTTAAAGAAAACGTACCCCCCGATGAGCAACAGTGGGGAACTTTTTTCAACGGACGAGGAGAAGGCGGAAGTTCTCAACAACTTTTTTGCCTCAGTCTTACTGGCAACCCCTTTCCTCCTAGATCTCATGTTGATGGCCCACAAGTTGGAGACCAAGGTGACAAAGTCCCTCCCACTGTTAGTGAAGACAAGGTACGTGATCAACCGAGGAAACTGAAGATATACAAGTCCATGGGACCTGATGAAATACATCCCAAAGTCCTGAAGGAACTGGCTGATGTAGTTGCCAGGCTGCTTTCCATGATATTTGGAAAGTCATGGCAGTCAGCTGGAGTCCCTGCAGACTGGAAGAAAGGAAACTTCACACCCATTTTTAAAAAGGGTAGAAAGGAGGACCCTGGGAACTACCGACCTGTCAGCCTCACCTCTGTGCCTGGGAATATCATGGAACAAATCCTTCTAGATGCCATGCTTGGGCACATGGAGGACAGAGACATGATTCAGGACAGCCACCATGGCTTTACTAGGGGCAGGTCCTGCCTGACTAACCTAGTGGCCTTCTATGATAGAGTGACTAGGTCAGTAGATAAGGGACGAGCTATGGATGTGATCTATCTGGACTTCTGTAAGGCCTTTGGCACGGTCCCCCACAACATCCTGCTCACCAAATTGGAGGGATACGGATTTGATGGGCGGACTGTTCACTGGATAAGGAATTGGCTGGATGGTCACACCCAGAGAGTGGTACTCAATGGCTTGAAGTCCAGATGGAGAGCAGTGACAAGTGGTGTCCCTCAAGGGTCCATGCTGGGACCAGTACTGTTTAACATTTTTATCAACAACGTAGACAGAGGGATTGAGAGCACCATCAGCAAGTTTGCAGATGGCACCAAGCTGTGTGGTGTTGTCGATACACCAGAGGGATGGGATGTCATTCAGAGGGACCTGGACAGGCTGGAGAGGTGGGCCCAGATGAACCTCATGAGGTTCAACAAAAGCAAGTGCAAGGTCCTGCACCTGGGCCGAAACAATCCTCGGTATAAATCCAGCCTGGGGAATGAGGTATTAGAAAGCAGCCCTGAGGGAAGGGACTTGGGGGTGCTGATGGACGAGAAGCTGGACATGAGCAGGCAGTGTGCACTTGCAGCCCAGAAGGCCAATCACATCCTGGGCCACATCAAAAGATGCGTTGCCAGCAGATCCAGAGAGGTGATTCTGCCACTTTGTTCTGGTGAGACCTCACCTGGAGTACTGTGTACAGGTCTGGAGCTCTCAATATAGGAAGGACATGGGCCTGATGGAGCGGGTCCAGAGGAGGGCCACCAAAATGATCAGGGGGTTGGAACACCTCTGTTATGAGGACAGGCTGAGGGAGCTGGGGTTCTTCAGCCTGGAGAAGAGGAGGCTCTGGGGAGACCTAACAGCAGCCTTCCAGTACCTGAAGGGGGCCTACAGGAAAGCTGGGGAGAGTCTGTTTACAAAAGCCTGCAATGACAGGATGAGGGGCGATGGCTTTAACCTTGAGAAGAGCAGATTTAGATTGGATATTAGGAAAAAGTTCTTTACTGTGAGGGTGGTGGAACACTGGAACAGGTTGCCCAGGGAGGTGGTTGAGGCCCCTTTCCTGGAGATATTCAAGGTGAGGCTCGATGAGGCCCTGGGCAACCTGGTCTAGTTGGGGGTGTCCCTGCTGACTGCAAGGAGATCGGACTAGATGACCTTTGGAGGTCCCTTCCAGCCCGGACCATTCTATGATTCTATGATAAACAGGTAATTTGAAATGTCACCAGCCACTTACGTGTAAGCGAATGAGTTGAGCCCTTGGTCAATGGAACCTAAAGAGCAATCCAGCTGATCACCTGGTGCATGCATCACTCCGGACTCAACTGGCTGACTTACTAGCTGTCCCCAGACCTTAGATACCTTGCTGAACTATAGCACCTTAGATGCAGACACCTATGTTTAGTTGCCTCAACTAAGAGTTGAATCTCATCCTGAAGACATACTAGTCCACTGTGGCCTTAAAAACTATGGACATGGGCAGTTCAATCCAGTAACGTACACACAGGAATTTAGCCCCACTCAAGAGGATAGGGACAGCCCACCCACCTACCAGCTACCAGCTAAGAAGAGAATGGGTCTTCTGTAGACCTGTCATATCTGCTACCCTATACAGATATCTCAGATACCCTAAGGTGTCTCAAAGGTCACTAGAAGTCTATGTTTAGGCACCTGAATCAAGTCCAAAGGTACAGTCATGTCAAGGCCAAAAGTGTCATCATTATGGATGTGGTTGTTTTCAGCAGAAGGTTATCTGAAATCACATCAAACCTGCCAGGCAAGTCAGTACTCAAGAGAAAATGGAATGAGTGCACTTCCAGAAGACTGTAAGTTAAGGTAAAGTTCAGCCCACATATCAAAGCTGGCTAAAATAAGAAACAAGCAAAGCCTTGCCGATATGTCTGCCAAAGCAACTGTACACTTCAAAGACGCACAGTTGGACTGGGAATCCCAAAGGAACCCGCAGTATTTAGCTACACAGATCTCCTTGGAAATCAATGGCCAGTTCCTCCCTAACTTCCTTGAATACCACTGAGAATACAGATCTGATTTTGTTTATTCCCTCTGCTTTTCATCCTCAATTCAGCTGGGCTTTGCATGTCCCTGAATCGGTGCCGTTTCGTCAGCACAGTAGCCTGTAGTACGGGTTCATTACTCTCCAGGGAAAGCATTGCCCAGAGAACAATTGATACCACGTCTTGCAACACCCAGGTTCTCCTCGGAGGTCTTCCACTGCAGTAACAAACAGGCCCAACCCTGCTCTGTTTAGGAGGTCTGATAAGATCACTGCCCAAGGTGCCATGGCTGCAGGCCAGAACGCTGTCCCAATAAACCATTTTCTGGAGGACCACCTTGTCTGGGCTTGTCTTTCCGTATGAAGCCAGGCAAAGCAAAGCATTCAGATGCTAAAAATGTGTAACTATTATTGGTGTTTGTCCAACATTTGGAGGCTCATAAATCTCCCAAGAAAGATAGAATAGGAGCATTATTAAGAAAACAAGGAACTTTATGCATTGATTCCTCTCCTACTGCTACCAGAAAAGCTGTTGCTGGTGGATGAAATGCCCCCCTTGACTGGTTTCCAAACCACTGCTATCCCTGCAAGTGCTCTTTTTCAAAACTTCTGCATTACAAGAGTCAGCACATACAACACACATACAGTTGCATGTGATCAAAGAGAAAATACTAATCCATATGTGCAGATGTGTCTAAAGGTGCAAAGCAAAAGCCAGCAGCAAAAGAAAGTTAAGAGACCCCAGAGAGTGTTTCTTCTGCCTTTTCACTGCAGATAAAGCTCCAAACTGAGGAATGCTTTCTGGCACTGGAACTTAACAAAATTATACCCAACTCACTGCTTGTGTTTTGCAGTGACTGATCTTGGCTGTTTCCAGCAGCTGAGATAAAACACCCCACTGATCTCCATACTGTACTTACTCTTTCTGTTTACATCAGTTACCTCAAGACATGCTGTATACTTCATGCAAATGAGACAGCGTGTGCTGTGACAAAAACTCGCCTTAGAAAGGAGAACAGGCACAGCGCTGTGCAAATCACCCCTACTAGAAAGCAGCACTAAGGAAAGAACATTTCCTGTTTTTAAGTAGCCAATAGATATAACGAACAATTCTTTGTGTTTGCTGCCAACCACGGAAATAGCTTGTACTCTTAGCGTTTTTTAAGGATGTCGTATGTAGACGCAGAGGATCTGATGGAAAAGTGCAGACTGAGTGGCACGTAGGAAAGAGAAGAGGACACCTGCATCCAGTGGGGTGTCCAGGACCAGGTGTTGGTCATCCATAATGATGTGCACAGCTGAGCACGTCCAGCCCCACCACCTTCCCCCATCGCAAGTGGGGACTGAGGTGTGCCTGAAAGAATTCAAGGTCAAAGAAGTAGATTCCTTTAGGAGTTTCCTTCTTTAGAGATCCCTCCTGCCCTCAGACTGGAAATGCGTATTTGCAAATGAAACATCTTCCCCTGGAGATGCTGTTTTACACTTTCCAGAGCAGGGCTGAGCTGGAGCCGGCGTGAAGCTGATTTGTGTCCCCCTGGCCTGCAGTTGATAACTATGAAAATAGCTGGTACTCTCAGCGTTTTTTAAGGATGTCATATGTAGAAACAGAGGATCTGATGGAAAAGTGTAGACTGAGTGGCATGTAGGAAAGAGAACACACTTGTGTCCAGCAGGGTGTCCAGGACCAAGCAGCACAGCAGCGCACATCCAGCTCCACCACCTGCCCCAGTGCTGTCCTGGTGATCGGGGAAGTCCATCACAAGCAAGTGAAGACCAAGATGTGCCTGAAAGAGTTCAGTGTCAAAGAAGTAGATTCCATTAGGAGCCTTCTGCCTCTTTAGAGATCCTTCCTGCTCTCAGACTGGAAATGCGCATTTGCAAATGCAGCATCTTCCCCTGGAGATGCTGTTTTACACTTTCCAGAGCAGGGTTGAGCTGGAGCAGGGGTGAAGTTGATGGTGCCCCTACACCTGCAGCTGATTGGTAAAAGAGACCACATTTCAACACAAAGCTTGAGTTCAGAGCAGTCAGCTTAGCCTCTGCTGGTGAAATTTCAGGCGATGACCATGTTTCCTGTCTCATGGGTACCAAATGGCAATTAAGCAGTCTTATAAAATTGTCATGAAAAATATCATATAATTATGTAGGGCTTCCAGAGTTATTGAGGAAGATGCCAGAAATTCTTATTATTGGTATACTGCAAAGACATGGAACAAAAATATTTCAGCGCAGAAATCCAAGTGAAATCTTTTTCCACTCTTTCCTTGGCATCCCTGTAACAAATTCAATAGAACCTAAAATACTTAAGCCTCAGAGCCTTGCTGAAACAAAATGAAAGAAGATAACTAGAGGAAGACAAGGCATGGATAAAGCAGGAGGTAAGTGGGAACTTCTTAGAGTCCTTTAGAAGAAAAACTTGGCTTTTTTTCCAGGATTAGGAACACACTTTCAGCTCTGCAGTGCATGCTCCTCCTGTAATTGCTTCTCCTTTCACAGCCAGGACCAAGAGTTTGTAAAAACAATAATGAAAATTCACTATCTCTCAGAGCAAGTTCACCTCAGTGACCTGTTTCTTGCTGGGAGAGGGCTGGACACTGATCAGCACAGAAATACAGCCACAGCAGTATTATATTCAACAATGCACTTTGGTCAATGGGCAGGTACCTGATCTATGTCTTCTTTGGCCGTGTTCAAGTGTCTGCAAAGCTCTTTAATAAAGATATGACCAGGTGACCTTTAAATGTGAGTCCAATAGTGAGGGCTGGACTGAGGTACACACAAAGGTTGGCATTTGTGGAAGAAAGACAGCATCTCTCTTTGAAAAAAAAAAAACTGGTGGAGGTAGGTCCAGTCTTTCACTGGGCCAAACTGGTGGAGTAGGAAAATACAGACACACCACACACGCCTTCCAGGGCTGAAGTAGAACCTGCAACCTTCAAGCTTTGCTTCAAAGGAAAGGAACAAACATGAAAGACAATAAGGTCTCCCAGGAAGAGAGTGCACCAGGTGCATGTCCTCCACAGCAAACCTCACGGGGATTAGCTTGCAATGGCTGCTTTACAATGATATTACTGCCACCAGGCATTTAAATATGCAGCTCACAGAAAATTAATCTCTTTTGCTAGACAGTTCAAAACATGGTGGTGAGAGCTGGTCTTGCAATATATGACAATCATATTGAGTACCTGCAAACTCGCAGCCAGTGACAGCTGAGTCAATCAGAATATTTTCATACAGATCTTACAAGAATTATTATCCAAACAGCTCAGCTTGATACCATCCATTTCACATTTAAAAATACAAACTGCTTAAATGGCCTGTTTTCTGCTCTAGGGAAAATTAAATGTGGAGGCAAGTGGCAGTATTTATGCCTAGTGACGTCTGCTGTGTTGAAGCACCCAGCCTGTGTCTGGCTGTCCCCGTGGGAGGGCTTTATAGCGGCTGGGGAGGCTGCACGGAGGGGCATTGATGGTAACTCATCTGCCAGCTACACCACACCTCTGCCTGCAAACTGACTGCACATGAAATCTCCTGCCTGTCCTCCCCTTTGCTCAGAAAGGGGATTTTGGCCTCAGGTATGCAGTCTGGTGATGGATCATGGTGGGATGATCTGAGTACACAGTGCTAGACCCTCCGGGACCTCAAGAGCCTCGCTGGGAGTCTTCCCAAAGTGTCAGGGTCCCCTTAGTGATAACCAGAACAAGATGCTGCGAGCACTGGAGCCCCTCTCCTATGAGGACAGGCTGAGAGAGTTGGAGGGGTTCAGCCTGGAGAAGAGAAGATTCCAGGGAGACCTGAGAGCCCCTTCCAGTCCCTAAAGGGGCTCCAGGAAAGCTGGGGAGGGACTCTTGATCAGGAAGGGGAGCCAGAGGACGAGGTGGAACGGTTTAAAATTAAAAGGGGAGATTGAGATGAGATGTGGGGAAGAAATTGTTTGCTGTGAGGGTGGTGAGACCCTGGTCCAGGTTGCCCAGAGAAGCTGTGGCTGCCCCCTCCCCAGAGGGGTTCAAGGCCAGGTTGGACGGGGCTTTGGGCAACCTGGTCTGGTGGAAGGTGTCCCTGCCCATGGCAGAAGGTTGGAACTGGATGATCTTCAGGGTACCTTCCGACTCTAACCGTTCTATGATTCTGTGATCTGAGATAATGGGTCCCCTCAGGTGCTCCGATCAGCTGTTTCTCCGATCAGCTGTTGCTCCTGAACACATACATCTACACAAAAGTAAGTTTGCCACTGGAAGAGTACTAAATATGGTCACAGGAGGTTACTTTCCCACAGAGTTTGACTGCGGTTTACCAGCTATATCCATGAGGTCTACTGCAGAAAGACTATGGGAGCACATTGCACTTGTCTGAAAACATGGGGAATGAGGCAAGAGGAGCCTGACCCGGGTTTCCCTGGGTGGTTATGCTGACACAGACCTCCACAGCGATACGCTCACCCAGCGTGGTCGGGCATCTCCACATTTTATGTCCCAGCAGATAGAGCAGCACAGCCAAGCCTCAAGGCCACTCTGGAGCTTCTGGGGTACATCTTTTTGTTCTCTTGTTTCCATACAACTCAGCCCAGGGTGACCCAGGGTCCTGGTTAGTCCTTCTTGGAACAACGGTAGCAGGAACAGATATAGTATCAATGGAAATTGTCATATCAGACAAGCAACTGTTGTAACCATGTTTTAGATGTCCTGAACAAAAGTGGAGCTCATAAATTCATACATGACAGTGGAGGATGTACCTGTGTTAGCTGTTGCTACCAGGTCTATCTACATCATTAACACAGACCTTGGCAGAGATGGCTTTTGTGTGATTGCCAAAATGATGTGGTCTCCTGACATGTTCCAGCCTTTTTACCCTTTCCTTCTCTATTATGAGATCGAAATACTGTTATTTTGATACCCTTTGTCCCACTCACAAGCCTCAACGGTCACCTCTTAACACCTCTTAAAAGCTCACCTAGATAAAATACTCAGAACCCAGTTCAGGAGAGCACACCCAGGAGACAGGCTTTCAGGAACCAGAATAGCAGCCCTGCGGAGACAGTTAGGAAGCAATAAACATTTGCAACCAGAATAAGTGTCTCTATCCTCTTCAAACAAGCTGCAAAGCACACACAAGCTGTATGTCCCAGATGCAGCAGAGCCAACATCAGATCAGAAAAATGTAGAGGTCAAAAGTGACACCCAAAGTACTCCCTGCAAGGCCTTACAATGTGGCACAATGCCATTTGCCTTTGGGTGAAAAGGAGAAGGTGGGAAGAGATGCCAAGGAGTCCCACAAACCGTTCCTCACAGAGATACTGTCTGAGGAGTTCCAAGACCAGCCCCATTAGACGTTTGTTGAATCTTCTAAGGATGGAGGCTCCAGAGCTTCCCTGTTTGGCTTCTCCTGGTACTCCACATCCTTTTTAGCTGGGATGTTTTGTCTTAACATCTCACCTAAATCCTCTTTATTGCAAATTAATCAGATTTCTATTTTTCTTTCCCAAGGAGAGGTGAAAAACAGTTCATCACTGCCTTCTCCATAACAAGATCTATGAGCTGGACAATGGTGATCAAACCGCTGTTCCTGTCAAAGAAAACTCTCAAAGGTTTTGCCAGAGATTTATTTTACTTAGTGTTTTTCTCATATCCACTAAATGGAAGAAATACATGAAAGTAGTTAGACAAGATTTATTCTTCATAAATCCATGTCTATTTTTCTTTATCACCTTATTATCCTCTTGGCACCTTTAAACTGATTATTTAATAATTTGTTCTTGCATCCTTCTGCTGCACAAGTTAGATTATTCTCATGTGCAGCTCTCAAGGTCCTCCTTTCCTGCTTTTAAAGGTAGCACTTCTGTGTTTGCCATTTTTCAGTCCTCTTGGACTATAAGCATCCTCCCCCACTGCTTGAAGAGAACTGGTTTCAGGGACTGCCATGAACTAGTCCCTGCTGCACCCTGTGCTGAACCTCCCAACATCTCGGTGCCCTGAGTCATCCATTGTCCTAGATATTCTCAAGCTTCTTCTTTACCCATTCTGATCTACCCATCTGACTGCTCTTACAATTAATTTTGTTCACAGGATTTTCATAAAGGCAGAAGCAAAGAAGGAATTGAACACTGAAGCCTACCAAAATTATCTTTTCTGTAGATATGATATCGTGCTAAACAAGGAACAAGACCACTTGCTTCTTGCTAACCGTATCACACCTTGGTGTAAGGGATCATGCACTTTACACTCACTCCTTGTTAATGATTTGTCCCTCTTAATGTTTTTTTACTTTCATATTTGTTTAAAGGACTCCATAATGATAATCTTGTTGCTTCTGTCTTCCTTCTGCACCAGGAATTTTGCCCTTTGTCTCTAAGGGAGTTTCTTTCTTCTGTTACCTGCTCAGACATCCCCAAACTCCTCATTAACTTGTGCTCCTGCAAACTGGCTCTTATGACCAGACATTTGTTATTTGTCTCTTATTTCCATTCAAACACATTATACAAACCTGTCTTTAACTTTTGTTGGGTTTTGAACAAGCCTATAGGCTATTGCTCTTCCAAAGAGTGCTTTTGTCCCCCTCGCCTGCCCTTCCCAAGCAAGCTGTTGTTCTCCCTGCCTCCGCTCCGACTTTGGGCTCTCACTGCCTTTGATGTCAAATCAGTCACTGTGACTTCAAGTTCCTCTTGTTTACCCTCCTTCCTCCTAGCACCACTGTACAAATTTGGATTTCACCAGTTTCGCTTATTATACCCCCTCTGGCCTCTCGAGTGCTCCTGCTGAAATTTTCCATTAATGTGCCAGCCTGTCAGACAAACTATCATTTTTTTAAAAAAAACCCTGTAGCTTTTGCTGTCATCCAGCCTCAGATCTTCCCAATTCCTGTCCAAAAGCCAAAGCCACTCTGCCCTGTGCACTTTTACAGCTGCAACATGGCCAAGAGATTTCAGGTGAGAGACACCAGGGGTGAGGAGGAATCCTGTTGTTAAGTATGATCTAGAATTGTGGTTTATTTTCCCTTTTGTAATCTCCTTTCAAACTTTATAATTAGGAATTTAAACTCTTGTTTTGCCAGAATAAACTTGTTTTCACCCTTAAGCATGTCTGGTATTAAAGGCAAGTCTCGGTGATGCTATGAAATCTGGATCAACATTGCCTTCTCTGAGACGCATCCAAAGAAAACAGCGCGAGTCCTGGGACACCTGGGACCTGACACCAGTTTGGAGGAACCTGAAGCTATGGACTGTACTGGGCCAAGCTGCAAGGCCAAGGCCAGTTTTGGATTTGTCACATTCCAGGTTTGATGGAGTCAGTAGAAAGACACTTTGCAAGGCAAGGAAAACCCAGACTGTCACAGGCCAGGTGTGACATGTTGGGGTGGCATTACAGACTCCCTCCATCAGAACGGACATGCAGGTCACCTTCCCAGCAAGGCTTGACCAAGACTTGTACAGAGCCTGTGGAGCCATGGTCACAGAGTCTCCTCACCTCCTGGCAGAGGACAAACAGTGCCAGCAAAAAATACTTTTGGATTGACTGCAGATTCCTTCTGTTGGGGTAGGGGCTGCTGATGAAGGAACTTCTCCCTCTAGCTCCTGCAAGGCCAAAACCTGCTGTCAGGTTCAGATGTTTGGACCACTCATATGGATACGGGGACAAGAGGAGCAGATCATCCTCTTCTGAGAAGTTCTTGGGCCTTTCTTGGAAGTCTGATGCTGGCTGCTGTCAGAGTTGAGGTTCTGGGTTGCATGTGTCTCAGTATGCTCTTGTTACAGCATGAAGGAGAGCAGCTGGAGCCAGGATGGGTTTGTGGAGCTGATGCCTTCTGAAAGACCTCCACATTTTTCAGTATTTTTTTTCCTGAGTGGCTTTCCTTTTGCCGACAAGAGCTGTGTGCGGATCTGCCCACTCCATCCCCTCCATGCCTCTGCATTAAAGAACTGAAAAGGCCAGAGCTGAGGCAAGTGGGAAGGAAACAAACCCCAGGGCAGGTTGAGTTCGGGGCACAGCATCAGACATACTTTGCATTCCCTGAGCCAGCAACCGGCTGCAACGTATCCCATAGGCAACAGGCAGGTCTCGGTCACTGTTCAGGGTGGGTCTGTAGCCCTTCTACAGGAACCAGACCAAAAGCTGACAGTGGGCAGCACTGAAGCCAGGCCCAGGAGAGGTCATCTCAAGATCCCAGGCAATGAACAACACTGAAGATCAAAATTGCCCTTAGGGGAAATAATAAATGTACTTTGCCCCTGTTTTCATCGCGTCTGACTCTGGGTCAGTATTTATGATGCATTTGTTTTTCTCACTATCACCATCCTTTGCATTTATATAGAAAGGCAAACTGAAACACCAACAGGGAGTGATCTGACCTCTGAGACTAAGTGACATATAAATAAATATGGATCCCTGCCCTGCCCACCACGTACCAGCCTCATTCTCCATTCTCTTACTTGGTTCTCACCAGGGAAGTAACAACACAAGTAACTGCTTTTTCAGTTTGATCCCAAATCTTATAACCTGTTTTGAGAGCCCCTGAGATTTAATGGAAAAAGTATCAATTCATATATACATCAAGACTGCTTCTTCCACTACTGACCCTCTGTGACCTTGGGCCACTTAGTGATGGGAAACAGTGAAAAGACTTATCATTGCAGTGAAAAATGAATTAATCAGGAGTAAATGTAGAACACTTTTGAGTAGAAAGTTTACAAACCAAGTTGGAACTGGACATTTTTCTCCCACTATCCTGCACATTATTCACCACAGAGAGGACAATGTTGCCCTCCAGCTAAATATACAAACAATCAAAGAAAGAAAATGGGACATATGCATCACAATATAGGAGAAAACCTGCATTAGATCAAACAGAGATATGGTAAGTTCTACTTCAATGAGAAGGAGATCCAGGTACAGATTAAGAAAGCCACACATTGGTGTCTATATGTGGGTATCTTGGTTCCCATTCCAGTCTCTGAATATCTGATCAATCAGTGGAAACTTAGAAAGGGGCCTGGCACACGCTCAGTAGATGCCTCCATGACATGAGTGGGGTTGCTTTCCGGCTTCCACCATCTGTACTGGTCTGCTCTCCTCTCACATGGAGGCACTTGCATTTTAGTGTGCAACCTGGATCCTATTTCAAAGCGCATTTCAGTCACCACACACAATGTCCTCTATCACTTGAGATACAGGGCACTGTCACATCAGGCACTGAGCTCGTGCTGCAGCCAGGCAGAGCTCTGACCTACCCCACCTCAGATTCACCAGTGCTGGGCCAGTGTTCACCTGCCCTAAAACACCTCAAATGGACAACTGAAGAGAGACCCTACAGTCATTCAGCCACAGACTGTGGCTCTTGATGCAGAGGCTACAGGATGAGGTCCTGTGGTCCATTTTGTTTGGGGCTAGATGATTTTTATCTTCTCGCACTTAAAACATACTGAATCCTTGAAGTTCGTCATATCCTCTAAATGATACATCTAAATGAGGAATCAAGAAATGCTGGAGTGCTCTAAAATAGTTCATTAGAGCCACTTGGAAACTACCCTGGACGTAAGGAGAATTCATTGTGAGGGTGATGGAAGAGCATCTGAAATCCATTCAAGGTAACATGGGATGCAGCAGTTGCTAAAGACCTGTCACTGCATGGCTGCATCAGCTGGAGGGAGCTGCAAATGGCTTGGATTAAACAGTCAGCGATGATTTTTAATTTTATGGGATGCAAAAACCTGTCTGTGGACTACTACACAGAAGACACCAGAGATATGAAAAGGCCAAGTTACAATTTCTTTAAGGTACCAAAAATAACAGTATTTCCAAATTAAAAGAATACTTGCAGTTTTCAGATACTTCGGTTTGAATTTAAAAATCTAACTTCTGAAGAAAGGTACTACTTCTGGGAAAGGTTTCATAAACTCAACGACTCATTATTTTGTCAAAAAAACCTTTCAGCCAAAGCTTTTCAGCAAGCCATGAAGGCAATGCAGTATTATTAATCACCTTCTTGGACAATGTGCATGTAATAAAACAAACTAAAATTAGCTGAAAAAAATTTTCAAAGAAAAGGCTGCTTTCCAACATCCTGATAAATGAAATAAGTGGATACCCAAACAAAGGGCTAAGAGTACAATTAAGGCAAAGCAGGAACTGAAGGGGCAATACTGGTCCAGTGCACTTCACATATAGTCTTTCATACATCAGAGCCCCCAAAAGTGCTTAATCAAAATAATGGAAAGCAGAAGGAGAACAAAATGACTTGCAGGCAAAGGAAAAAGATAAATGGAGACTGTGGCACATATCAGAGAGAGGTAGGGAAGGGGCTTTTCAGCATTTCCTCTTACAGAAATTTCTTCAGGACACTTATCTTCATTGCTTGTCTCTGAAATCACTATTTTTTTTTTTCCTCCTTAAATAAGGTAACAAACTGCACAGCATATTGCCAGTGAGAGAGCAGCATTGATTTATTCAATAATATTAGCGTATTTTCAGTATAATTTTTCTGTCTCATTCTTTATACAGCCCATCATCACATTCATTCTTTCTTTTCTGCTACCACCAAGCTTTCAGTTGAGGTGTCTCATAACTGACCACACGGGGCTTTTCCTTGCCCAGCCACATACACAAAAAGCTCAAGTTATTCCTCCAAATCCGGTGGTTATCCATCTTACATTCAATCTGACACCGATCTACTCATTCACCTGCCTTTGGCAGGTCCACCTGGATTTTTCCCCATTCTTCTGAGGTCTTGACTGACCTAAATAATTCTGTGTGATCTGCAAATCTTTCATTGTTCACTTTCTTTTCAAGATCATACACGATGCCGCCTAGGACGGTGTCAGACTCATGAGCGAATGAGAAATGGCATTCACCCAAAACGTAAATTATGTCCACATATAGAGCCAACATAGGAAGCTTAAAAATAAAAGCATGTGTTTGAATAATATAACAGTCATCCTTTATTTTATCAATTATTTAGGGGTCTTTTGGTTAATGGTTTACTTTATTCCCTGAACATGGAAGAATATTAGCATATAAAAGAGTTGCATTAACACTACATTAATGGGGCTGCATAGACCAAGATAGAGGTGACATTGTGCCATGGAGGGGCTGTCAGCGCATTCGAGGAGGGATGTCCTTGCTATCATGTCCTTGAGCCATTTTCACTGCTGTCGGGATCTCCTGTTCTCCTGACAGTTCTCTGGAGCAGTTCTGGCAGATTTCTGTGGAGCTTGTAAAGGCTCCAGAATTGTACACTTGCTTAAGTGTGGGCATACATTGTGTATTGTGATCCTAAAGCAGTGTGCTGCTGAGACTTGGTTCACACACTGTTGTTTACTGCCTCTCCCACTGCTCTTAAACATCAAAATAATTTTTCTTTTTCAGACTGGCAATTTGGGTTTCACAGTATCACGCCACTGGTCTCCCAGCTGACCCACTGGGGATGGTGGCACAAATCCGGGTGCACTGGAAGTGAGAAGAGAGGTTGTGTACAGACCTGGCAGTGGGAGAATAGTGACACTAAAATGAAAGAAGCACTGCTCTCTGTATCTGATGGGACACTGTTGCCAGGAATAAAGAAATTCAGATCAGTTGATAGAATATTTTTTTATTAACTATAACAAAATGAAACAAAAAGATATTATATCATAAAAAATCTAGAAAAGGGAAAGAAAAATATTAACACTGTAAATTTTAAAAGTGCATCCACGCAGAACTTTGGAGATATTAAATTTCCCAAACTTGAGACAGACTCAGCTGGAAGACACACAATGACAACTGCTTTGGAGTTTCTGGAAAGGGGTAGATGAAACCCAGGAGAACTGTCTCCAGGGGCACAGGGCAGGTCCCAGGGCAAAGATAGCCCTGAGCAGAGCCCAAGTGGAGAGTCAGGGTGGGATGGAGACAGGATGACCAACATGACAGCCTTGTTGACTCACCCTGAAGGGAACAGATCATGATGCCTGGGGTATGTGTGCTCACTGGCTTCCCAGGACCTCCAGGAGCAAGAGGAAGGCTGTGGTACCCTCACAGCAGCTCCCGGGCATGCACAGGTGCTCCAATTGCAACCCTGATGCTTGGCCAAGGCTCAGTTTCATTGCTGTTTATGAAGGTACCTGTGCTTTGAGCTCATGTAACTGATCAGCCAGACCTGAGCCTGCAGAAATGTGCCCACTGCTGGTGGGGAGTGCTCAGACCAGTGAGTGCTACTGATGCTGCTAGGACCTGTCCACAAAGGAAGTCATCAAATGATGCTTCCCGCTTGACCTCGGTGGCCACTCCATCTGAAGCCTCAAACACAGTAAGTCACAAGACAAATGGAGAAGAAGAGAGTCCAGAAGAGGACCAAGGACATAGACATGGTAAACTAAGACTAGATGGAGGCTACTTTGGCAGGACTGCTCAAGAGCGAGCAGCAGTAGCTGGCTTTGGGCAAGGCATTCTGTGGGATTGTTTCTGGGCAGGAGGAGGCTCCTTTCCTAGCTATATTCTTTCCCTTTTCTTTCTTGTCTTCACACCTCCTCCCTTTCCTGAGATATAGTAAGGGATTAGGCAATGGGAGCCAGGACAGAAACCTTTGGATTAATACAGGAAAAGACACCAGGTTCCTGACCAGAAGAGCTTGTAAGCATTTGCGGAAGAAGTGGAGCTGGCAGCACTGCACAAGTCACAACAGAAGACAAATTTCAGGGTGCAAAGCAAACTTGATTCAAGGCAGTTGTTAAAACTCCCTTCTGCAGATGCCTGTGCATTAACGGCACATCTAGGCCATTAGAAAAAAAGTTCTGGCATCTGTCTCCAATGATTTATTACCCTGACTTTAGACAGTTAATGAATCACTGGAACAGGTCCTAAGTTTGTGTTCACATTTACTATGGTTTTGGTGGGACAAGTGATGTGCAGATACTCTGGATGCAGGAATGTATTTTCTTGTGGATCAAAAGCAAGGGAAAAAGTGAGCAGTGGAAGAGAGTGAAAGGCCCTGATTCCTGCTTGGGTTTTGGTTTTTTGGGTTTTTTTTTGGTTTTTTTTGCCTTACGCTTTGAGGACAAAATCAGGATTTGTGTTAGTGCATAATGATTTAGAGGGATTTATATGTAACTCCTTGAATTACTTAAGCAAAGACCAGAACCCATTGACCAGGTGCTGCTTTTACCTTCAACAAAACCTGGCCCTCCTTTGTACATTTCTCTTTAACCCAAAGCTTCCTCTCACCCGGAGGCTTCAGAAACCTTCTTTCTACACTAGATGCCTATCTACATGACAGTAGGGTTTGCTTCTCTTCTGCCATCCTTTGTCCACTCTATGTGTTTCTTCAGGATCTGCCCAAATGAAATCCTGTCTTACCTTCCCAGTCATGCCTATCCCCCTGCTAATAGAAGTCTCCATCGCATCCCTTCTCCAGGTCCAGTTGCTGTTCCTCCCTCCTAGTGCATCAGCCTTGTCCAAAAGTGTTCACAGGACCAAGCTCATGAAACATGTCCTGAATTGCCTTCAACAGTCTCCTTAAACGATCACCCTTCTAAGGCTTCTGAGTGCCTGGAGCATCCATCTTCAGACTAGTTTCAAGCTATTATTCAGGGCTTGAGCAATTATTCATACCTCTTGTTTATTTGCATGCCATATTTAATTTTGTGAGATTTACTAATGGAGCCAGAATTTTAAAATCCGGAGGGAGTGTTTTGACGTGCTCCTCTTATGTCCTGCACAGGAGCGAGCAGACTTTACCCAGTGACTTCTGTGTCAAGGCTTCCCATTACATCATCAGGTGGCCGTAAGCCCATTGACCGGGCTCTCTGAGAGGTAATTGTGATTTCATCCTTACCTCACAAATTGTTTACACAGGAATGGGAAGAAAAAGGTGTCAAAACATGAATAAAAATCTATTTCGTGACTCCAGCTTCAAACTTTTTTTTGTAGCACAGACTAGTGCACAAATTATGGTGGGGGGGGTTGGAACTCGATGATCTTTAAGGTCCCTTCCAACTCTAATCATTCTATGATTCTATGATTCTATGAAATTATAGAATAAAAATACTTTAAAATGGTTAAAGTAACTGGAATTTTTATCCGTTCTTTTTGCCTGAAGTAAACATTTGCTTCACTCCGAAGTGTCTGGTTTAGATTTTTTAAACTTCCAACAAATCAATAAAGAAGAAAACAATTACTTAGCAAGCTTTTAGGTTTTTAGAAACAAGACTTTCTCTCCTTACAAGGAAAGTCAACAGCCTTTGTTCTGAGGTAATTCAAGTGTCTCAGCTCTCAGGAAATTTTCCAAGTTTTTGTCTTAGATGTTTTGTTTGTGTTTTTCCTTTTTTTTTTTTTTTTTTAATCCACAGTGCCTGACCTTTCCTCCAAGCTACCTCCTTCTCTCTTTAATCTATAACCAGCACTTCAGCAGGGTGGCTTGATTGGGGTTTTTATGTTTTCCTTGAGAGTAATCCATGCCTCTACAGTATGGACAGTGCTTCTGCTTTCTTCCTGACATGGTAAAAATAATTCCCAGTCCTACAGCCCAAATTTTAAGGTATTTGGACATTTCTCAGTTCACCATTGTGAAAGCTGAAGCTTATGCTGTGCTATGTAGGCACTTATCTATTGAAACCACTAGAAGTCAGGGATGTTTGAGCTGTTGTATAAGCCATCTGCACCCTAGATTCAATGTCCCTGTGTCCAGAAATGGTGAGTGACACCATGCTCCATGCCTGGACCTTTAGCATGGATTTTACTCTATCTACAGGCTACTTCCAAGGATCACTAAGAAAATCAAGCTTGGAATCAGTAAACTAAAATCTCTGTTAGAGTGCCTCCATCCAGAACTGATTCTGTAGCCCTTCCACGCACAGAATAGGTTGGAGATCATTAACTGAGAAGCAGAAGTTGCCCCCAGGAAAGGAAATCCCCGTACTGCATTGGGCATCATTGTCACAGTCCCACTGGAGGAGAACAGCTAGAGATTGGGACTGGGACCGGGACCAGGACCAGGACTGGGACCTCATCATGTTGCGATACGAGCCAAGAGGGACACAAAGAGTGGACAACTGGCTGTCTCCTATCTAGTGTGCAGGTGTTGAGAAGGACTATGGATATTTGCTTCTGTCAAACCAGCAGGTAGAGTTTGGAGCTTGCTCTGGAGCTGAGGCTTCTCATCTGCAGTGTCACTGTCATTTCAAGCCAGCTGAAGTTTTTCCACCTCCTGGCTCCATGGTGTATGAGGTAAGGTCTCTCCCCACCCATTTTGTTGGAATGGGCATCTACGTACCCAGCAACAAAGTGCACTCAGGAAGAAGTAGGAGTAGGGACCAATCCTGCTCCCTCACTTATTTCTGGTTGTGAAGATGGCAGCACTGGAATTCGGGTTTGTGAAGTATAATGGGCTGAAAAATTTAAGGTAAATACAGTATTGATACTATTATGAGTCTTCATTATTTATGAGAAAATTTCACTCTTTTTGAGATATGCAGTGGCACAATGAGAAACAGCTACTTCTCATAGAAGGTACAGGAAATACAAATTTGCCTCTTTGGTAGAGACACATATTGGATCTGGTGGAGTACTAAGATATGGGCAAAAATCAGAAAAAGTAGTTAATGAAAGAAGATATGAGGCACTTACTGAGTCTCCCTTGCAGAGGGGCACAAGCGTCTTTGACACAAATCAGACAAGGACTAGGCTGGGTGGAGAAGGATGGAAGAATTAAGCACCACGGTGTCCACAAGTGTCTGTAGTAAGAGATTGCACACACAGCAATGAGGGAAAATAACCTGCATCCGGCCTCCCTTCACTGCAGAGGCTTCTGGATTGAAGTGTTCCTTAGAAAGAGAGCAGGAAAATGGAAAGGAAGCAAGTAAAATAAAGGGAGATGGGATGCAGGTTTCCTAGAGACAAAAAGGAAAGCAAAGACCCAGCCCAATTGGTAGAGGATTCAGTGGCACAGCTTTGGAGGAGGTCTAACATCATTTGACAAATAGCAGTGGGGAAGAAGGGGAAAGATGAGTCCCATGCAATGCAAAGGTGCCTTCAACAGACGCAGCCACCAAGGGGTTGTTGCTGGGGTTCCTCTGAGCCCATTGCTGGGATAACTCATGGCGTTGTTCTTGTTGGAACAGCTCTGTTCAGACAGCCAGGTGAGTCACTCCAGCATATTTAGATCCTTACATAACTGATGCCAAAAGGCAAGGTGTTACGGCATTGCTGCCAACACAAATGCCCAGGGACCAATTTTGCACTCAAAAAAATGAGTAAGCACCCCCTCCAGAACAGATTGAGAGCATCTCTTAGACATTACAGTATGATGTTTTGCAACAGGGATGAGCTGGAGATCTGCCTCTGGTGGCAGCTGTTTTGCCAAGTACAGTACTGGTGAGGCAAGGCTGAAAAAAAGAAATTAGGAATATTTCTATGTTCCCAGTGCAAACCCTGATCCATGGAGTTATGCATATCTCTGTGCACAGCCCATTGGTGCACTTTTCAGCATCACAAGGGAGGTGTTTACCTAAAATCACGGGACCCTTGTAGACCCTAGAGATGCAGGTGAGCATCATTGCAGATCACTTACAAACAGGAACCAGAGATGGTTTTGCAAGTATGGTTCAGTCCTAAATAGTAACAGGAAACTTCTGCTCAAATCACTCAACTGTGCTGTCTCTACTGAGTTGCAGGGTCCTTCTAGCCTTGTGCCAGTGAATATGTGTGAAGTGGCCTTAACAGAAAGCAGAATTTACCACATTCTCCAAACTCTGCATCTCACTTGGTTACCCAAACCAGCAGCTGCCCCACACCTGCCCCTCCAACAAGGGAAACTCCACTTATTACAGGTTCAGTCCCCAGGAAACACCATGACACTATTGCCTTGCAGATACGTACCACACCCAGCACTTACTTCTGACTAGGCTGGTAACCACTTCAAAGCAGCGCTGCCCTGAGTAATGCTAATTCCTGAGAGGGTCAAATCAACATTTCCTAAATAAGAACAGTGAGCAAACCAAAAGACTCCAGAATTCTGTGCTGAGCATGTCTGACTGTCTGATCCAGAAAAGGCTAGGAAGACTAAGGGCCAGATCCTGGTACCTCTGACAGCTGGACATTGCTAGGGTGAGAGACGACCCCAGAAACTGATGTGTCTCCTCATGTTTCAGAAATGAAGAAAAGCTGTGAACCTGCCAATTTATTCTTAGAAAAGTTTTCTTACCCCCAACCTGGTGATAACGTGGGGCCCTGTGCATGTAAGGAGGAGCTGGAGGGTCTCTGTCCCATCTATGTACTAAATCCTAGCTCATCTGGGATGCTTCAGAGGGGGTAAAACAGAATTCAGAACCCACAAGCAGAAGTCAAGTTACAGATCAGCCCTGAAGCATGAGATTAGATCAGAACCACTGTTTTACCAGAGACAAAGCAAGAAACCCCATTTCCTCCAGAAGGGGTTGCATATCTCCACCCTGTCTTAAAACACGCAAACCAAAGACAGAACGCCAGTGTGTTTTGTCAACAAGGGCAAAAAGCTGTTCTTGTAAAACACCTCCTTGTGTTCAAGGACCTGGTCATGGCACCAAGTCAACTCTTCAGTTCTTGGATTATCAAAGAGAAAATTCCTTTTTCCAAAGCTAGGCTCGTTTCCTTCCTGCAGACAAACCTTGCCACTCAAGTGCTCCAAAATTACAGCTGTACTTTTTTTTTTTTTTTTTTTTAACCTCAAACCATCTTGCTGGCCTCAGGCAGCAACCTCAGCACTGTTTGGACTGCTCCTTAAATCTCAGGTTTCATATAGCTGCCTAGTTAATATAATATATTACCAAAGTGGTCTCTTCAGATCCCTCCTCTTCTCCAAATGGCTTACCCAGAACCTTGGCATTTTACTTTTAGTTCCATGACTGACACGTTTCCATCCTGACTCTGGGAAAGGATTAAAGCTCAGTATCTCACAAACCTGTGTGCAGGGAATGCATTTATTATGTCCTTGCAACCTCCCCACCACCAACCTCCTTCCTTCTGAGGCAGATCTGGTATTCGTGGTGTAAGAGGATGATTTTGTGTCAGACCAAGAACAGGACTGGGGATCATCAGGAACGTTTTCCTTGTCCTGTGAGCAGGTGCATCTGATGAGCTGCTCCCTGTAGAAGTTACTCCATTTTTACCCATTTTCTGGGCTGGCAGAATGTCAAGAGGCTCTTGTAGAGAGAGCAGGGTTGAAGTCAAAGCATCTCAGGCACACATTTCACAGAAGCACTGCTGCTTCTGAACCACTTGCTGAGGGGTGGGACACTCAGGTAACAATGTTCTGATCTATGCAGAAAGCTGCTACAGCCTTTTAAAGACTCTTATTTTCTTCTGTTTTCCCTTCTTCCTCTATCACCGTCATACACAAATTAACATGGCCAGTTTCATATTAACATGGCAGTTTCACTGTCTACACTTGAAACTGCCTTAAAATAATTCAGTGACTTTTCTTTAAATCATGTGGGCATAAACCAATAAAACAAGTGGACAGGACAGAATAAATGCACTTGTCCTGGCACTGGGATAATCCATATATCGGGAGTCTATGTTTTATATATATGTTTTTATGAGAGTGTATAAATTAGAGTGGAAGTACTAGACCCAGAACAGTTAGATCTCCAAATATCACTTACAAAATAGCCATGTAGAAAAAAGCATGATATTTTTATATTACATCAGAGTAAGTCAAGCCATGAAGAGCATTAGAGGGAACAGTCTCTGATGGTTCCTTCCCTGGTGATGGCATAGGCTTTAAGAGAGTAAAAGAAAGACTCATTAAACACATTTGAAACTTTTCAAGTGAAATTCAAGTGCTTTTTCATTTGTAAAGGAGGACTGGTTCAACCTGGTCCGAAGGATGAGGACTCGAAAGTGTCAGAGTTCTGCTTTCCACTGTTTCCACTTTCATTACTGCTTGCAAATGATGTTCAATCTGAGACCTTCTGCAATAAAAGCAGAAGCCGAGAAGCCAAGGCTGATGTAGTTGAGTTAAAGGTCTGATTCAGCTCGCTGTTAGCAGTAGCAGGAGGCTACACTCCAAGAAGCAGGTGCGTAGCTTTTCAAGTAACAAATGTAAGTAAAAAAATGCATAAAACTCATTCATATTACTGTGAGGTAAACCAAGTTAATCATTCACAGTCTCAAAGCAGGACAAGAGTTACAATGCTTGACTGATGATAAACCGTAACAAATTTCCTTGAAACCTCATCCATTGCTTTCAGAATTACTTCTTTAAATACCAGACAATTTTCTAAATCAGTGTTATAGGTAGGTCAACGGAAGGATCCTGCTGACTGTCACTTCATTCCTGCCTGATTACAGCCATAAGCAAAACATGGTTTCAAACTGTCCTATCAGTTTCAGAATTGCCTCCAACACAGCAGCACTGGGCTTTTATGTGCTGCCAGCAACAGAATCCATCCCTCTTCTGCCTCTGAAGACATGGACACAAGAGGAAGTTGAGCACAAAACAGCTGATGGACCTACCTGGGAGGCTGAAGAGAAGGCTGTCCTGATTTAGGATGTTCAACCAGGCTTTTAACAGCCTCTTTCTCCTGGCTGAGAGGAAAAACAAGTGGAATCCAGAAAGTTATGCAAGTGTTGATGAGCAGGAACTAACGGGTGGTTATAAATAGGGAAATGTAGAACGTGATCTGGGAAAACTTTGCTTGATCTTAGCTCCTTGAGATATCCTAGAACAAAGGTTTCAGGTAGAAATCTCCCTATGCACCTCCTGCCTATGATCAACAGCATTCCTAAGTCTTCACAACTCAAGGCTATTTGGAGAAAACAGGCAGAAACAGGCAACAGGCAAATTGGTCCCTGGTTCTCCAGACTGTGGCAACCAGTGCTCATTACAGCATTCGCTGTGGGAGTAGGACTACTCAGTGCCTGAATCCAAGCAGAGCCCCAGGATTTCCAATCCTGTGCCCCAGAGCTCAGGATTTCCACCCCTGTTTAGGCAGGCAGTGCAGCAATCAACCTCATGATAACTGATGTCTTCTGCAGGACCAGTGCCAAGACCCACAAACAAATCAGGTATTTCACCCTGCATATGCTACAGGCTCCACCATCATCCGCCCTCCCACCCCACTCAAGCTATGGAAGGTTTTTTCCATGTGCTGGGTATGGAGGTTCATTTAAACCTTTGACTGAGAGCTATGTGGTGTGGAATGATCTAAGAATAATAAATAATAATAATAAAGAAATCACCTTCCTGATGCCAGCCACACGCAGCTTCTTCCAAGACCAGCACAGAAAGGACACCAGGACTAATAGGGTCTGTCTAGCTCTCTTTCTCTAGCAGAGGCTACCTTGGGGCAGGTTTGAAGTACACACCAGAGTGTGTGAGATGATGTTCTGTGCTGCCACGCATTATAAGGTGTTCTGCAGAAAGAGAGCTACACAGTTATCAATTCAGGTGATTAAGTGCCATAAGCAGGATCCCAAGGAGGACTGGACATCTCTGATGAGTAGCAAACATCTATCCTTCATTGCCAGGTCTCTGGGCCCTGTTGTTCCTTCTCCTCTCTGGATGACAAGTGTTATTCCCAGCCTGCAGGGCAAGCTGTAAATATCAAAACATACGCGCCCTATGTTAACATTAGCAACAATATTTAAATCACTCTCTAGAGGCTAATTGGCTAAAATTCAAAGGTGACACAGAGAGAGAAGCCCTTGAAGAAAGCATCAGATGTAGAGGTGCTGTTCCAACTTGCCCACACTCTCCTGCTACCCCTGAACCGAGAGGGCAGATCAATCACAGTCCAGGCAGTGTGGAACTGGGCATCCAGCGTGTCAAAGCACGCATCCAAGGCTGTTGTCTTCACAAGAGAGAAAAGTGTGTTTCTTTTCGAGATCTGTACAAACAGTTGCCCTGTTGGACGAAGGCTCCAGGTTTCAACTGGAAAGTGGGATCCCACCCCAGGACCAGGATGTAGCGATCGGTGTTACAACTTGTATTTGACATCTTCCTTAAATCCCCAGCTCCTAGAGTCATGGTGTGATGGGAGACTCCGTTCTTTTCACAAAGATTAAAGTATGCTCCTAGCTCCTCAGTTGAAAAGCACACTTCAAACATGACATTTGCTGGCTCAACATCAAAAAAGCAATTAAAGAAGACCCACACTGACATTCTTCTATACAGCCAGATGTTGAAGTCAATGTTATACTGAAGTCATTTTTATACAGATTCGTGATCCTTTAAATTTCTGAGCTTAGTGAAAAAGTGCTCTACTAACCCCTCTAGGGATATGACCAATAAAATAGTAGTTGACCTGTGTACTTTTTAGTACCTAAAACTTCTTCAGTGTCCTTTACCTAAGTAGACTGCACTTCATTTTTTTTCCCAATTTCCATACCTTTCCTCAATCTTTATGCCTATGTGCCATTGATTCATGTCCCCACAACCTCCCCAATGTCCCAGTTCATTTCTCAGAAGCCAAAATGATGTGAGTTTTCAAGAGCAACTGGAAGTATAGATGAGAAGAAAGGCAAAAGGAGAATTGCAAAGGGGTAACAGCCTTAGTCACTTTGGCTTCTCTTTTTACAAGGGAATGGCACAGTCAGAGCACACCAGTGTTCCCACCAACACCTCCAAGCAAAGCAAGGTGCAGGTGACGCAGCAAACCTTCACATGCCCTTCAGGGAATGCTTAGTCCCACCTTCACTGCCTTGTCTGACCTAAGAGCTGACACACTCCCACGGCAACAGAGGAACATTTCCTCTCCATATTTAGGAGACATAGGAGTGTTTGGTATTTGCCTAATGCTTTTGACTTTGGGATTTTACACATCATACAACAGGCTGGGAGGGAACAAGTCCTCCAGGGGCAGAACCTCACTTACAACACAAAACCCTCTGCCCAAGGGACTTCTAAGCGCCTGTCACATCTCTGCCTACACATGCACCATCCCATACAGAATGTTCTTCCAGCATTCAGCATTTGGATGTGATCCTGCAAGAAGAGCAGCTGGGATGTCCATCTCTGTGTATCAACAACAACAGCATCCAACTACAGAGAAGCAACAGCAATGCATTCCCATGGTCAGGGTGAAAAAAGAGAAGGGCAGACAAACAGAGAGGCTGTAGCTGTGGTGGGATGTCCCTTTCCAGCGCACAGCACACCACCCAGAGCTGGGCACGGCTGCTGGCAGACTTGGTGTCACCTCCCCTGACCTCTGCTTACTTGGTCTTCCTTGGGCCATCCCTCCACTGCCATCTTCAGTTGTGTCTGTGCTGCCAGATGCATCAGATCACCCTCTCTGAAGCAAAGCAGATGTGGTTCTGGTGACAATGTGCTCCAGGGACGGGTCCCTGTGTGCAGCATGAATCAGGCTGTTCTCCATCCCAATCTCTCCCAGCGGACTGGGTGCCTACGGCCTCTCCCCCATGCCCTCCCACTGGGTGTTAAACCACACAGCACATGTCCCCAGCATTGTGCTGCAGAAACATCATGCTATGACAAAGCCATTGTTGTGTCCTGAGAAACCACTACAAAACCAATAATATTTCAAAAAAGCTCAGAGGAGAGCCACACTGAGAGCTTTTTGGACCCAGGCACTGTGCCCTGGAGGAACCCCCCTAAGCAGTGGGAGATGAGCTGCTCAGCCCCACTCAGGGAGCAGATGAGAATCTCCCCATGGGTTGGGTGTCCTTAGCAGTGTAGATGTAGATACTGTGACAAATTCATTTCATTGTTTACCCCATAAGCATGAGCTGACATTGAGGTTTCATGCTGCTTCTCTTTCTTTCATTGCTCCGTCTCTTTTCTTGACATCTCTCACCTTTTCTAACCATGAGGTTCTCTTTTTGACTTAAATCTAAAAATTCACTTACTGTGGAAAGCAAAATAAAAGAGCAAGGAAGAGCAGAGAAGAAAAGGTGAAAGAAGAAAAAATGGAACTAATCATGGCATAGTCATAACGGCAAAAAGTTAGAAAGATAAAGAAAGGGGAAGGAAAAGCAGAGCAGGGGACCACAGCCGTAGCATGGAGACCGGGAAAGATGTGCAGAGAAAGTGTGGAAAGCTTCAGTCAGGGAGATGTGGAGACAGAAGAAGAAAGGAAAAGGCCATCCTGACTGGGGAAGGGCAGTCATCCATCAGCAAACATCAGGGAGCAATCAGCAGGGCAGTACCACACAGCTTAAGAAGATGTGGTTGTGTGGACTGGGTGACAGAAAGGACACAGCTAATGCCTCACCCAGCAGGATGTGCCTGCACCCAGCACCATGGGGAGCTCTGAAAGCTTCCTACTGGTGGGACCAGCCTGGGGAGCATGATAGCAGCCTGCTGTGCTCTGCTTGGGGAGCACAGACTGGGGGGCGCAGACTGGACTTCTTAGAAGAGCATTTCCCCGTTAACTCAGGCACCCCCAGTCCCACTGGCCTGGACTGGCTGATCCCCTCTTTGTTCACAATTTCCGTTTGCTTTATCAGTCACTGATTTTGCTGGTCTCCTTCCCATCCTGTCCCTCCAAGCTCCTTGGCTGCGCTTCCCCTCGCTGTCATGTCTCAGAGAGAAGTGTAGGCTCTTCTCTGTGCTTCTCTATCATTTCTGCTCTATCAGTCATTTCAACGCCATCTCCTAGCGAGCTTCCCCAGGGACACAGTGACAATGCAGAGCTGAGGTGCTCCACCACAGGCAAGAGAGATGCTCAAGGACACTTCAGAGGCCAAGTCCCACACGTCCTTGCTAGGACATGGTGTCAGCTCTGTAGTAGCCAGGGTCTGTAGGGCCTGATTTCTGCACCAGGGTTGAGGCACAAGCAACAGTGGGGCTCCCTGATCACATCTCTGCTCAGGACACCTGAGGCCAGCAGGTCAAGGGAGGTGATTCTACCCCTCTACTCTGCTCTGGTGAGACCCCACCTGGAGTATTGTGTCCAGCTTCGGATTCCTCAGCACAGGAAGGACATGGACCTGTTGGAATGGCTCCAGGGGAGGCCACAGAGATGCTGGGAGGGCTGGAGCCCCTCTGCTGTGAGGACAGGCTGAGAGAGTTGGGAAGTTACAGCCTGGAGAAGAGAAGGCTCTGGGGAGACCTTAGAGCCCCTTCCAGCCCCTAAAGGGGCTCCAGGAAAGCTGGGGAGGGACTCTTCATCAGGGAGGGGAGCCATAGGACAACAGGGAACAGATTTAAACTGAAAGAGGGGAGATTGAGATGAGATCTCAGGAAGAACTTCTTTGCTGTGGGGATGGTGAGAGCCTGGCCCAGGTTCCCCAGAGAAGCTGTGGCTGCCCCATCCCTGGAGGGATTCAAGGGCAGGTTGGACGTGGCTTGGAGCAACCTGGTCTGGTTTGAGGTGTCCCTGCCCATGTCAGGGGGTGGGACTGGATGGGCTTTAAGGTCCCTTCCAACCCAAACCATTCTATGATGCTATGATTCTATGATTCAATGTTTCAATGATTCTGTGATTATCTTAGAGGCTGGACTACAAACATGGTGATAGAGCTATTCCCACCTGACATTACTCCATGCAGGGTAGAGAGTGAAGGTGCTTTGATTACAGAAGAAACCACATTTTTAAATTAAGACTCTGGCCCTTTGCTTAAACCATGACACATGCATATCACTGCACTGTCCCCCATGGGCTTGGAGCAGAAGCCACCACTTATGGAAGCTTTCTCTGGGAGAAGAATGGTTTGCTAATTAGCCTGGCATGCACACGGTTGCATGGCAGGGAGGTTTAACATTGGGGCTGGTCCTAGCACCGGGGTGCCCATGGGAAGGCGAGCCCCACCCTTCAGACCGGGATAATATTTTCCTAATGCCTTGCAGTGGTTGGCTTTTGTTTTGCTGAGCTGTTGCTATGTACCTGAGGCTCCGCAAGGGAAGTCGGCTCTCTAGAGGAAACAACACTGGCAAAAAGTCACCAAATCATTGTTCTGGCCGCTTTCTGTTTCATGAACAAACACATGAATCTGCACTTGTTTATTGGGAGGCACAAGGGCAGGATTTTGCTGGTTATCCGCAGAGGTGATTCGTCTATTGGACCTGCTAGTCTCGGTGGCAGCAGTTAGCCCCAAAAACAAAACCAGGAAAAGACTAAGTGTTCCCATACAACTTCCAGCACAATCAGCAGCCCTCCTCGAAAGCACCTTTTAAACAAGAAATGGGAGAGGGAAAAAACAATTAGCACCAGAGACTTTATTAAAAAAAAAAAAAAAAAAAAAAAGAAAAAGACAATCCTTCCATTAATCAGACCCTTATCAGCAGCAAGGTGATATAAAGCCAGGGTTTAATTGGAACGGAGAAAATGTGTTTGTGCTGGTGTGGAGAGCCTTGTCTATGTGAGCAGGAATGTGGCCTGCATCCTGTTTTCTTTACCGACGGGGGAGGAATCCGCTCCGCTATTCCTTGAAAGGCTGCAGCGTGTTTTCCACCAGCTCCATGCTGGGTTTCTGAATTAGGTTCCTGCTTCTTAGCATCCTGGAGAGCAGCTTTATGCTCAAAGGGATCCCAAAACACCAGCTGTTTTGTAGGAAAAGAGCTGCCATCCTTCCATCAACCATCCTTCTGTCAACCCCACTTTTCACCTGTGCCTTTGCAAAGGGCAAGACAGGCAAAATCTGGTATGTAAAGGGATTGAGGGCAAGAGATAATGCCCAGTGTGGGTTGTGCTCCATCCTGCAAGGGTTGAGCTGTTCCCTGGGGATGCTGAGTGCCCTCAGCTCCCAGGAAGGTCAAGAAAAGTCAGCCTGCATGGGGGGATCCTCCAGTCCCTCTGCTCCTGTTATCCCATGAGGTACCTTTGAAGGGCACTTGATCATCACCTTCTTTGAGGTAAATACTCAGGGACAGTGTTCAATCTCCATCAGCTCCTTGTCTCCATCCCCAGCGTTAAGGAGAGGTCTCTGTGATTCATTCAGACCTTTCTCCTCTGCCAGGGGAGCTTTCTCCTTCATCACATCTCTGCCTCTTTAGCACAGCACTCCACCACCCTACCCCATGGGGCTGCGCTGAGTGCTCCAGTGAACTTTCACACACTTTTAATACCACGGCATTAACTATTAGGCTAACTTTAACACCAGGATACATAAAATTTATAAACACCTTTTCTCCTCTTCTCAGCCCCAACCTGTCAACAAGGGAATTGCAGCCATGCTTCCACCCTGTTTTTTGTCAGCGCAGTTACTGCCAGGATAAACAAAACTCAACAGCCTTTTCTGCACCAAAACTCTAGTCGGCTTGGATGGAGATGTCACCTGCCCGAACCTCTTAGGATTGTCCTTGGAGCACTGACCACACAAATATAAAGTTGGGCTTTCCTGTGCAGGAGTGGGAATGTCACCAAAGAGCAAGTTAGCAGAACTGTGGCAAATTCACCCAGCGTTGCAGCCTGGCATAATTAAGCAGCATTGTTATTCACGTCATCTCCTGGCTTTGGCATAGGTTTTATTACAGTCATTACAAAGACAGATATTACTTTTAGATTGACTCACTTGATGGGTTGATCAGCACTTTATTGTAGCCTCCAGTTATAGCACTTTTTATGGCATCCAGAAGAACTTAACCATTAGCACACTATTAGAAAGAACACTGGCAGCTGATTAAGTTGCTGAAGGTCAAAGACATTTTTCTTAATTGCTCCATGTGTGCTCTCTTCCTCCTCCCCCTTCAAGGGAGCTGGAGGGAGATCATTCTGTTTTAATAATAAAGTCACAGAGGCATACCTCCTATTTGCCATCAAATCTCCAGGGAGAGGGTTATTCACCATTTAAGATCTTGTCTAAACTGTTATGGTCTCACTGCTGAAATGAAGTCTTGGAGATTTTCATAGCACGTATTGAAAACTACAAAAAAAAAAAAAAAAGGCCATCAGGGTGACTTATTGAATTGGTTAACACATATTGCAAATAATGTGCTATTAGGGTCATAATAAAATGAATGCATGGAGATGCTGAAGGGAGGTCTCTGTCTTTGGGAGGGAAGGGAAGATGATTTTCTATGCTCTGTTAGACTATCATTGCTCCTAGATGTATTGACAGAGCTACCCCATCATCAACAAGAGATCCTGGAGTTTGTGAAAGTCTTTCTGATCAGCCATGTGATTCTTTCCTTTGGAATGCAGCTCTTCAGGTGTTTTCCCCGCAATTCACAAGGGAAAGCTGCTAAACAAGGTGTTCATACCCTGTTCTCCAGACTACACCATCTATGCACTGAGCTGTACTTCCAGCGTACTCCAAATGCACTACAGGAATGACAATTTCCAGCGCAGACTCTTTAACAGAGCCAGTGGCATCCTCCCTCCCCTTCACCAACGCAACTGGAGAGAGAGAGTTTGTTTAAATCAGAAAACAAGCAGTTTTCCCCTCTGGGCTCCTCATCTCAACAGCGTGCACCCTCTGGGATCACAGCAGAAGGCAAAAGGGAGGTTACCCCTCTGCTTCATGGCTTCAAAACAAATCCCCACAGTGAGCCTGGGAACGCAGCCACCAGCCCCATGCTCCTGGAGAGGGTGCCCATCCAGTGATGGGACACGGCTCTGCTGGTGCTCACTTTGGCTGCAGGGCCAGCGGAAGCTGCAGCTCCCTTCTCACACCAGGTGTTGCTGAGGCTGCTCACACTTCCCATGTTTCACCATGCTCCTTGTGGGATCAAGGATACACTTACCTGGAGCTCATTGCCAGGGTGGGTCATGAGTCTGTATTCATTACCCAGAACAGGTAATAAATACAGTTTTAAACTATGTGATTACTTAATCCGACTGTGCCCATTTAAATTTTCTGCTTCAGCTTCCACCCTCTCACAAGCATCCTGCTATCAGCTGAGATGAGAAACCAAAGCCATTTCTATGGTAAATTCTACCTGCAAAAGCTTGATGGTCCTGGTGGCCTCCCACATTTCAGTCTCAGCCAGATATCTGGCTGCTCATGGGGCATCATCTTCCAGCTCCAGACTCATCTGACCCAGCTGAGGCCACTCAACCTTCAGAAACCTCCTCCCTTGCTTCTCCTGAGCTGGATTTCACAGAATCACAGAATTGTCATGGCTGGAAAGGACCTCTGACATCATCGAGTCCAACCATACACACACAAAAACCCCTACAATCTCAGCCACTAGAGCATGCCACTAGAGCACGTCCTGAAGTGTGCACCTACACGTTTCTTAAATACCTCCAGGGATGGTGACTCAACCACTGCCCTGTGCAGGCTGTTCCAGTGCCTGACCACGCTCTCAGTAAAGTAATTCTTCCCAATATCAAATCTAAACCTCCCCTGCCGCAACTTCAGACCATTTCCTCTGGTCCTGTCATTATCCTATAGAAGAGGCCAACACTCACTTCTCTACAACCTCCTTTCAGGTAGTTGTAGAGGGCAATGAGGTCTCCCCTCAGCCTCCTCTTCTCCAAACCAAACATGCCCAGTTCCCTCAGCCTCTCCTCGTATGACTTGTTCTCTAGACTCCTCACCAGCTTGGTAGCTCTCCTCTGGACACGCTCCAGCACTTCAATTCTATCAGCTCAGTTTGCCCAGTGGGGTTTGGTTTACCATCAGAGTCAGTGCTAGGGGGGAAAGGGGAGACGAGGACAGAAGGGTGCAGGGTTGACCTATTGCAGGTTGTTAAGTCAACCTCACCCCTTTCCCTCAGGGAGGTCAGTGAAACCATCTCGCCTTTGCAGGGCAACCTGATGAAGCAGCGCTTTGAAGAGGAACATGCCGTTTCCTTTCAATAAGGGTGTGGCTGTAAGGTCTTCTCAAAGGTCTTGCAGAAGTTAGACGGGTGAGAGACACCCAGTTACTCAGCAGTGAGCAGGTCTGTGATTGAGGAAAGGACTTCAAACAGGCCCATAGGCAGTACAACGCTCCTGCTGAGTGCCAGAGGAAGGTGTGACAGATAGAGACGTGCTTCACCTAACAGTTTTATGGCAGCTCTGCCTGGCTCAGCTTTCCCACCAATAACCTCTTAAAGGAAGAGATTAAGGGATTAAGGGTTAAACTTGAGACCTAGTTCCCTAGTATTTCAGTGTTTTATACTTCACTGTTGCCTGGATGAGATAAGACAGGCTGTGATCGGTTACTGTGATGCCATCCAAAGAGCCCATGGCTTTCCCTGCCCCACATCTAGGAGACCCTGAAGATGTGGGATGCAGCTGACCACTGAGAGCTCACCAGCCTGTGGCAGAAGGCATGAATTATGGAGCTGACATCTACTGTAAATCCCCTTGCTCCTCACTCCAGCCAGCTCAAGACACCCAGTCAAGTCAATAATCTTCATACCCAAGGTCACTGGTGCTAAAGACAAGATTTAGCAACTTTAAACACAGAAGTTAAATCAAGCCCTCTGTTTCCTTGGCTAGAACTACCCATTGACACATGCCATGTCCTGCCATAATCTGTAGGGTGCAAACCAAACCACAGGGCTGCACCTTGGCCACAGCCAAGATGACTGGAGCACCTCTTGGTAGTGGAGGACACTGAGAAGCTTCCATTGAACTTCATTATTCTAAGCTTGGCATTAGAGCACAAGTGTTCACAGAAGGTATTTCCCAGAGAGAAGACCTTTTACAGAACATCTGCCTCAGACCCTTGCAGCTTCGGCTTTAGTCCTGTGCAGGAGTGAAAGATTTCTCTAATAGACTAAATCCTATAGATAGAGATGCAGGTGCTGTGCCGACCACCAGTACTGTCCCCGGAGTGGATACTAATGGACCATATTCAACCTCCACGGAGCCACTGACCTCATAGCTCTGGCCAGAGATGCCAAAACCAAAGGCACAGGGACCAGCTGCTGACCCATGGCAAGGTATCACTCTGCACCCATTATTCAGTGTCCCTTCCCCTCCTGTTGCACCATAGGTCTTATTTCATAAGGCCCAGCTCTCCTGCAGGGTGATCCAAACGAAAGCAGGGCAAAATTATAAAATGCCATGCAGAATAATCTAGCAAAACAGATACCTGCCATGGACAGCTTCTTCCTTCCAGGGAAGCATCAAAGACTGGCCTTGAAAAGGCATCCTCCCAAATACCCCTCACTCAAAGCATCCTTCTATTTGTTACGTCAATGTGTTTTCTGAGCAGAACCTATCAGTTCAACAAATGTGAGACATGAACAAAGTCCCACCAAAAAAAATATTGCCTGACCTGATGAGGCCAGAACTGTCCCATGGTACAGAGGGAGAGCTCCTGTGGGCCATCTATAAAGGCTCTTCTGCAGGAACTCCTGCTGCAGAAAAATGCCACAGTCACATGCAGGGCACAGGAGGTTCACTTTTATAGGAATTGTCAATCATAAGATGGACTGCTTAAAAAGTTGTATCTTAGGAAAGATACCCTAGAACTTATACTTAGAACTGGCTTTGGAAGTTCCTTGCTCTCCTGGATTTTCCTCTTTAATAAAGTTATTTTCTTTATTATTCTATTGTTACTTGTTATATGTAAGAATTTATGAAATACACCTCCTTCAACCTATTTCAGCTAATCTGAATTGAATCACTGAGTTCCATAACCTCAGAATAAGCTCGTCCTCCCTTTTCACCCTAATTAAGATGCTCTTAAGCATCTCCCTTCTCTTTTTCCCTTGGGTGATAACCTAATTAGCTCTTGTAATTAAAACTGTACCTGAAGGGCTGGGCTTTGCACAGATGTTGGCATTGTTCCAGGGAACACCATGGGGTTAATGCCAGGAGCAGGTCGCTCCTCAGCACTGGGTGGGACAGCTGAGGAGCCTTAAATAACATCCAGTCAAAGAGGTCTGCTGAGCCTTGGGGGACTTTTCTGGATGTCTGGCCTTTGGTATTTTTAACTTGGTTATCCAGATACTTCCAGACTTCCAGTATTTCCTTCTGTGGTGCTCAACACTGAGACTAAATTTTCCCAAGTGAATGTAGAGAGCCTGCCCTGGAAGATTTTCCATCATTCAGCCCTATCTGGAATTTTTCCTCTGTTCATTGATCTTAGGGCTATAAAAAAACCCCACAACCCACTGACAAATGAATTAGCTCAAAATCTCCTTGTTTGAATGCTTTGCTTCAAGCTCACTTTCTGTAGCAGGGCTGGAGAGCATTTCTTATGGTCACACCTCCAGCAAATGCGATGCTCCCCTTGTGCTGTCACTCTCACAGGTGGCTGGGCCATGAGTGGCCTGAGCAGGGATGCTTTATTCTCTGAGACCAAGGGCTGACTAAGGCCATAATTCTTCTGCGATTTACAACAAACAAACAAAAGGCTGGCCCAAGCCTGGCTCAAAAGACATTCCGGATGACAGGGAAATCTTTCCTGGGAAATGAATGAATTTCCAACAGCCCTCAGCTTCTTCATTCACACCACCTGAAATCAGTTCAAGCTGGACACTGTGGAAATTGCCCCAAAGAAGCAAAATTTTCAGGCCTGTTCCAGAACAAGTCTGAGCAGAAGAGGGGAGAATTGCACCTTGGATATTATACATAGGAAATTTGCAGTGTTTCAGGGTACCTTTTTTCCCCTTTTAGCTGTACTTCAAGGTCCTGTTTGTCATGGAACTTTATCATTAAAGTCATAGAAACTATGACTTATTGTCATAGAAACGTGAAGGAATCTGATTTTTGCACACTAAGAACAAGCCCCAGGGTGGAGGCTTCGCCATGGGTGATGCACCTCAGCCAAGAAAGCCGGGCAACAGGAAAGGATGGGGCTGTAGCTCTCTGCACTCCTGTTCCCAGGAAGCCATGGAAACCCACAAAGAAGTGCCTGCCATGGTTCTGTGTCTGTGGCAAGTACAGTGCTGGTTATTACATTAATGTTTCTTTTTTGTTCCCGTCTCATGGCCGCGCCATGAGATTCACTGAGTTAACTACACCAGAATAATCTATGGTGAGGTCTTCATGCCAAGGACCATCAAATGGATGATGACTTTTTAATTGTACTGAAAAAAAAAGAATTAAAATCAATCTGCAAAACTCAGATCTAAAAGTTAGTGGGTGCAGCAGAGGGTGTGTGGTTGCTCTGTCCCTGTGATGTTGACACAGAGCTGGTAAGAGGATCTGAGGCAAAGGACTAAACCACAGGAAAACATTTACAGCATCCCTTGGAACAAGGACTTGAGCTGGTCTCAGCATCCACAGCCTTAAGCACAACAGCTTGGGGACCATTTCACATCTATATTCCCATAGATGTCTAGAAAGGAACAAGGTATTTATTTTGAGCTAAGGAGTCACTTTGAACTGAAATTGCTCAGGACTGTTGACAAGACTACAGAGTCTCCCCATTCTCACCCAGCTTTGCTGTTCCCACTTACTTTCTCCATCTGAGTTTCTTTTGCTTCATCTGCCACCACCCAGCTATCAAATAAGGAAGAAACATGGTATTGATTTTGTCATTATTTATTAAAAATTAAATTTTGCAAATTACTGTCAAAAAAAATCAATAGATTTAAATAAATATACAGATTTCAGGATGCTACATATGGCATGTGTGCAGTAAGTCACTTAAAGGTGAGACATTATACACACAAGGAGATATACATAGTACTTTACAGCAGTAGTTTTACTTTAAATTACTAGGCTCACATTAAACCATGTGCAAAGTTCCCTCTGGAACAAACCCTTTCAGGATTTTTTTCAGAATGTCTCAAACCTTCAGAAGGTCAAATGTAAAAAAGTTCCTCGGCAGCTTTGGGGACCAAATGATTAGTCTGCTGTTTCATTTAGAATACAATCAATTGGTCTTATTTTTCCCCCCTTTAGGGCATAAAGGAAAATCAAGGAAGTATTTCTTTTACGTCCAATGGGACTACATCTGCAACAGCCACAGATTTTGGTCCACCACCAACTTCAAGCAGCCCTTTCAAATGCTCCTGTGTAATACTGGATTGGGCAGCAAGGGGGACCCAACAGTGGTTCCTGGAGAGCAATTATTTATCTGCACGAACCAGATGACAACTGCAGCCACAATTTATAATAGAAGTTAATCCACCTAGGCAAACAAAAGTGCGTTTGTGATACAGCTCCAGAGCTTGAGATTGTGTTTGCCTGCAAGATTGGTTTCTAGGTCCTGGGGTCAGTGTTTTTTCCAAATTATTTCTTCCCTCCTCTGGGCCCGCAGCTCCATGCTGCTCCCAGCCTGGGGAAGCGGCCGTGATTTAGATAAACCTACAGCTGTGCAGACAGCGCTGTGCTCTCTTCTTAGCGACCCTTTGCTCCACATCAATCCCACCTGGCTGCCCTTGCCTAATGCATTCTCTATTCCTCTCATCCCGACATGCTATCCATATACCAGTCAATTACTTAATACAGAGTTCAACTCGGAGACCTGATCTAAGCGAAGCAGCAAGCAAGCCTTTGCGTGCTATTTTCCCACCACCCACCTTCTCTGCCCCAAGCCTTTCCTTTCAGGCAGAGCTGGAAGAAAGCTGGTATATTATGTTAAGACCTGGAAGTACTATACCCCGCTAAGGCCACGTCAGAGGAGGCGAGACAGATTCCCAGCACTGAACACATCCAAAGGAGCAGCTCAGCTCTGCCTCAGACCCAGGGGGGCTGCTGCAGAATCACAGCCCCATCCAGCTTCCCCTGGCAAGGGCAGGGGTCCTGCTTGGATTTGACACAAGCTCTGGTGGAAGCAAACTATCCTCCACCTAAAACAGAGCCACTTAAGGACAGTCCTTTGGTGAATTTCTCAGCCAAAGAATGCCATTGACTGCTCAGGTGGCTTTCAGGCTTCTAGATGATACAGACTTTTTTTTTTTTTAATAAAAACTGGGAGCTATTTTTACCATGGGAGTCTCATTCATACGCACATGGCACTGTCTGACAAGTAAGAGAACAAAGTGCAAAGGTGGGCTCATGATGGAGGCAGTTTAACCCCGTCTATAACAACCAGCCAAACCACCTCTGAATGGGGCCAGGCTGGAACCATGCTCAGATGTGGCCCAAGTGCAGAGCAGTGACAGGGCTCAGTGCCACCAGATCCAGAAGTGGTTTCTAAGTGATTCAACCTCCCAGTGGGGGCTGGCCCTCTGCCTCACACTCCAGCGCAGAGTTAAGCTGGCGCTCTCCCAGCAAGAACCTTGTCTGATCCAAAAAGGCACAATTCAGCTCCATGACACATCTACGACTGTTTAGAGAGAGAGCTTTCCCTTTACAACAGTCTCTGAAGCACATGCAGTACTGGTTCACACAACAGGAGCATGGAGACTTCCACTTCTTCCCCCTTCCTCTCATGGCCTTTCCTTCAGCTCTAACTACCGACAGCGGAGTTAGCAGCACCCGCAGGACTCCAAATTCTTCTGGTGAACGTGGTATGCACCCCTTTCTTATCTCTTCTTCTTCCAAGGCAAAACCGTTGGCTGTGCATTCCTCCAAGAGCGGTGCCGCTGCTCGCCAGTCTGCAGGCTGGGGACGGCCACATCCCTGGGAACAGAAGAGACACGATGCTCATTCTCCAGTCTGTTTTCCCATTACTCAGCAACAGCCCATGTTATGATATTTAACTACCAAGACTTATTTTGAGGTAGAAGATGGGGGAAGGAAGAGGAAGAATTTCCAGCTGCAGCTGTATTAAGCCACAGCAGAGACCCATTGAGCCCAATATCCCCTTTCCACCAGTGGCCGGTGGCAGGGGATTCAAGGAGTCCTGCAGCAGGGCATGACCCAAGTGATGCTACCCCAGATCTGCCTTTCAGAACTTGTTCTCATTGCAGCTGATTTAACTGCCACCAATGGACCAATCTTCCTTCAATTTGCCAATTCCCTTTAACTCGTTTACACTCCTGGAGTCCATGGTTCCTTCCAGCAACAAGTTCCAAAATTCAGTGATGTGATGTGAGAAAAGCTATTTCCTTTGGTCCAAAGCTGCTGCCCAGTCTATCATTTTCCTGGGTGATGCCATCCTTCCCCCCTTATCATACATCACTCACTTGCCTGTACCGTATCAGCGGACTTTCCACTCCAATTAAGAATTACATTTTATGCAATATTCCACTTGTTTTGGAGGAGACAAGAAACTCCTGTTCCCTTAGCTGTTAGATTTCAATTCTACGGAGACCAGAAATAGCCACGTCTCCTCATTTAAAGGGAGACGAGAGGGGGAAGTCAGGTCAAATCCCGGTAGCAATTGCAGTCAGTGGTTACAACCCCGGATTTTAAAGTGCTTATGAGGGACTTTGGGAGTGGGTTTAAATGTCTCACCTGAGAGCTCTCAGCAGGCCGTGATGGGAAGGTCTCACATCACCACTCTGCAGAGACTTCATTGATGCTCCCGTTATTGGGACCTTCAGACTCTGGAGGTACCTAATGAGCAAGAGGAGATGCGTGAGCCCTCACATCCAGCCAAGTGCTGGGGGAGCGTTGCTCTAATGTCACCACTGACAGACTGAGACAGTTGAATGCATGTTTTTGAAGGGTTAATTGCAGCGATTTGAGAGCTATTCATAGCTCACTTTTACTTCTATCCTTTCTCTATTCAGACTTATTTAATCATTGGGGATTTTAACTATTGCCTTGACATTAAATTAATGACAGCTCTCTACAATGACTTTGTCCCCCACCTCCCCATTGTAAGCACCCTTCTCTGCCATTGCCTGAAGCCAGACAACCGAGAGCCCACGTGCACTATAACATGAGCTGGCTCCAGAAGATATTTGCCTTCCAAGACACAGCTCTCAGCAGCCCTGCTCTCCTGCAGCCTCTCCCACCCAAGCCATGCAGGAGATGCTTGTGTCCCACAGCTTCACACCCTCCATGGTCCCTCTCCCAGCATCCGACAGCTCCTCCTGTCCCACCAGCGCACCCGGCACTTCCTCAGCCTCCTTGGCAGGAGGGACGGAGGCAACATTGCTTCATATCAGCAAGCAAAGAGACTATTGTACAACAAAAACACCCCAGTGGCGCTCTGCCAGGGCCTCTTGGGAGGGGTATAAAAGCCACTAGACGAGTTCCAGCTGTTTGCTAAGAGCTGCACAGCCCTCCCCAGGGAGGCTGCATGGTTACTCCAGCTCCCAAGACTCCCCTGCCTGCTGGCACCCTCACCGAGTGGCCCCCAGGGACATCTCCAGTCCCCTCCCCTTCACCCCCCTTCCCCCCCCAATTTACCCAGGCTTGTGGCAGAAGGTGGCACAGATGCTGTCCCTCGAGTGCAAGCACTCACACCTGCCCAGCGATCTCTTGCGCCGCCTTGGCGGGCTTCCCAAGCCATAGGGAGCAGTGTGGCTGTTCAAAACAAAAGAAATCATCTATGCAGCGAACTTTTTTATTAGCCAACAGGTTTATAACACAGTCCTGGGAGGCAGCCAAGCCAGTGCCAGGATAATAAAAGAATCATCTATAGGCAGAAGGTGAAAAGGTCACTGATATGTCTAAGCCTTTAACTCCAGCTCCTCTCCCCCCCTCCTGTTTTCCCCACCCTACCCCTCCCAGGGAGATTGCCGTGCCAGTATGTGCTGGGTTGCAAGTGGAATTTTCTCCCCTTGCAGCAGCCCAGGCACCCGTGCAAGGGTCGCTGCTCGGGCTGGGCGAGCTGGCAGCTCACCTGGCTGGCAAAGCGCAGGAGGAGCCTGGTTGCCCCAGCTCGCCAGCCCCACCAGCAGCAAGCAGCCAGTTTCTCAAGCACGGAGACTTCAGGGCTCCCCCTCTACCCCCCCGTGGGTTTTAACACACAGGACATAGTACAAATGAAGATGTCTTGGGGCCACAACAGGTTCTTCTGATCACAGCATGCTTTCAGAGCTGTTAGCACATTCCCGCTCCATCCTTGATCACAATCTACTCTCCCAGAGGGTTTAGGATTGGCAGGGACTGCAACTATTCTCTGAGCAAGCAGCGAGTTGTAATTGCACGTTAGCGAGCATGATTATAACCACACCTGAGTACATGTGTTTTGCTCCAGTGTGCTGGCCATTGGTCTGAAACTGCTGGAAAGCTGCTATAGCATTCCTGAGGGCAGGACTTGGCAGCCACAGGACCTTAGTGCCAGCCCACCACTGTCTCATTAACGATCCTGGCAGCCAGCAGCCAGGCTTCCAGTTTGCAAGCAGGCAGAGGAACTTTCTGACTTGCAGCTACAACATCTTGGTTGTTGCTTTCGGCTTCCAGAGGTACAAATCTCAGAAAAAGCTGAACCCAGGAGGAAACAGTGCCCTGAGCCCCCCTGCCCTGCCAATTAAACTGCCAGTCCCGAGCAGGAGCACAGCTTGTCCCTTTCCAGATGTTGGAAAGGACAGGACTTGCAATGCTCCCCACAGCAGGTGCTACAAGAGCCTCCCAGCACTCACCCTTTCTCATCTTCTCTAACCTAACCCCATCCTCCATCTGAAAGTACAGTCACTTACTCATCAGCAGAGCCACCCCCCGGCTAGAAGCCTCATTCATGCTCACCCAGGGGTGTTGACCCAGATGATGTCCAGATGACAGAAATAAATGCATTCCTTATCCAGCCAGCTGTTGCAGGAACATCGCTTGGTCCTCGGGTGGGCAGCCAGGTGGGACTCTGGCGGAGGATGGCCCGTACCTGTGGCAGAAGGAGGGAGGGATGAGTTGCAGGAGGAAGGGATAAGCTGCAGGCTCGGCACAGGGCACTGGAGTGCCCCGTCGGTTTGTCACCTCCACAATTACACCTCCGGTAAGGATTACGGCGATCTCAATATGCAGGCAGTTTTACAGGAGGTGCAGCCTTACCAATTAGGCTGTGGGCTTATTAAAGATTTGCACCACCCTGGCAGCTGCAGAGGCAACCCCCAGAGCAATGCCCCCCTGCAATGCACCCCACACCCTCTGCCCCCACCACGCAGCCCCACTCCTCTGGCCGAGTGGGGGTGAAAGAGGGGTCCCCCAGCCAGGGCAGGCCCCAAGCCCCCTTTCAAGCCGGGGCTCACCATCTCCCAGGAGGACGCAGAGGGCGAGGGCCAGCAGGAGGGTGCCGGCAGGGTGGCTGGGCATGGCGGGTCTCACAGGCGTGGGGCTGGGACGGAAGAGTTGGAGGCTTGAGGGTTTTTTTTTCCCCTAGGTTTTTTTGGGTTTTTTTCCTCCTTTTTCTCCCCTCCTCTCCCGCCGCTTCTCTGTGCACTGCCGGAGCCGGAGCCGCCGCGGTGCGTCTGGAGCCGGCGAGCGCTGCAGGTGCTTTATAGCCCCGCCGCCGCCGCGTCACGGCCCCGCTCCGCCCCGACGCGTGGGGCAAACACGCGGGGCCACCGCACGCCCGGGGCCGGGGGGAGAGCGGCGAGGGTCGGGTGGGCGGCCCCGGGGCAAGGAGCTCAATCCCTCTCACCCCCCCGACGCCAGCCCCGCGGGTGCGCAAAACACGCGTAGGACCGGCTGTGTCTCCCCGCGCTCCGCGGAGTGCGGGTGGGGAGGGTGGATGCGGCGTGAGGTGGTGTGGGGCACTGTGTTTGTACCCCGCGGGGGGTCATGAGTGGGGCCTGCTCCTGCCCCTGCGGCGGGGCCGGGGGTCGGAGGAAGGCGGGGTGGGGGGGAGGTGGGGGTGTCAGGCGGCAGTTTGCCCCCGCCGCCGGCAGATGGAGCGGGAGCCCGCGGGCACGCGTGGGGGGCTGATCTCGGTCCCCCCTTTCCCCGCTGAGGGACCCCTCCGGGTTGCTCCCCCGGGCGTGGCAAAAAAAAAGGGCAATTGAAATGACAGAGTTTAGCGGGGTGACTTGGTCTGCACAGGATTTAACCCGGGTGAACTAGGTAGGATTCAAGACAAGTTAAATTTCAAGTGAAATTGTTACTCAATTAAAGAGAATACAGCTGTTAAATGAAAGTCTCTGCTTTCTCTCTTCCTCTTTTTTTTTTTCTTTTTTTTTTCTCATTAAATCAATTTAAAGTTTTTTGCCGGGTTGAGCCATTAAAATTTCTTGCAATCAAATTGTCTGATCGCTGCCTGGTTCTGCATCAACATTAACGATGGCATAATTGACACTATCTGCACATTTTTAGGATACAAATAATGTAAAAATATAGAAGTCACCTCCTGGTGTGCATGAGGAGGCAAAGCACCTTCATCTTGTCCACCGTGTGTGTCGTGCAGAAGTGGGAAAGCGTCTCCAGAGCAGCGTTGGGTACTGAACACCACAGGGACGGGTAAAAGCTTCCTGGCTTCACAAATCTGGGGAAAATCTTGGGCGTGGAGTGCACCAAGGAGCGCGAGCAGATTAGAAGAGCCAGGAAAGGACTCCTGCACCTGACTGACTTTCTCAAGATGTTTTTAAAGGCTTCTTAGGAAAGGGAGTGTATTTTTATTTGTTTACAATGAACAATTTAGGGTTTTATTGTGCTGTTGTCATGAACAGATGCGAGATGATGGCAATTAACAGTGAATCAGTGTGAGGTCTCATGGAAAGTGTAACACGTGCATAGGGAATGGGAAGAGAAATAGGAAAACGTGCAGTGAGCCAGAGTGTGGAAAAACTGCTTTCATCTGAGCTTCTGCAGCTCATGGAGGTAAATCAGGTTGTGATTGCATGCGGCAAGCGGTGACAAGAGGCTTTAACATTTGCTCAGACCAAGCAGCAGTGTGAATCCCGCTCTGTATTCATGCAAAATGCACGCGGAAGATGTGTGCGGGGGAAAACCCATGGTGGGATCAAAAAAATATGCTCAGGGGAAATTATTGCTCTGTTCACCAAACAACTCTGCCTATGGTGGCTCGTGAGAGCACAGATAACTGTTGAGAGATCCATTTATTGAGTGGGGATGAAGTGACGGGGCAGGGGAGGCCAGAGCAGATGAAAAATGTACATCTGGGAAGGGAGCTAGAATTGCAGAGTAGAGGACATGAGGCAGGAGAAATCAGGAATAGTGCAAATTTTATTTCAAAACAGTAAGAAGACAAAGATACAACTGATAAAATAAAGCTTTGGTGTGGTAGGCAAACAAGCAGAGGGAAGTTTTTAACCTCCGTATCAATGCAACAATCATTCTAAAAAAATAGGGAAACACAATAGCAGCGTTACCTGTTACAGCCCATGCTCCAGCTGTGCCAAGTTTCAGAGTTATGTCAGAGCTCGGATACTGTGTGACATTCCAGATGCCAGTTCGATGATACAATAAATCTCCCTTGGCTCCAGCTTCTATGATCCTCAATCTGGTCACTGTGAGGTGAAAGAAGATATCCTCGACGTGGGGAAGGTAACGCAGCAGCAGTTACATACACAAGGGAAAGGCTGGGCCATAAATGACATCATTTTGCTTAAAGAAGGGGCTTGCTCTCTTAGAAAAGGTGTTAACCAGTTGTTTACGTGAAGCATGAGACAAAGCCACAGTATTATGGCTTTCCAGGATTCGCTCGCTGAAAGGATCAGCAGAGAACTTTGGCACGTGAAGACCTCTCATGTCTCCAGGAAGGAAGAAGAGTCCCAAGTTAACCTGAGGTTTTGGAGATCTGGGTTCAAGCTATTTCCTTTACCAGACTCCATTAGTGGCCGTACCTTTGTCACTGAGCTTACGTGTCCAAGCAGTGCCAGACACTACCTGTAACTGTCTGTAAAGATGTCTTACTGTGTCGCAAGAAGAAGACAAGTGCCCAGATATCTGTTAGGTATCTGCCTTTAATGCCAAGGGCAAAAATGTTTTTACAAACCAGACCTTCCATCCAAGATTTCCAACTTGTTTTCTTCATTTCTCATAAATCCCAAGAGATTTACAGTGTCGCAGAAAATGGAGCAAATGTTACACCCTAATGTTCACATATATCTACTGAAGGGAGTTTGAACTAAGTGTTTTTCTCCAGGAAATACCCTACTGTGTTTAGCAGGCACAAACCTGACCAGGACTCGTATGGATGTTTGACACCAGTGTTTCAGAGATCTTAAAGGATGTGGAGTTGTGGAGGAAAGTCTCCATTTGTTGCAGGGGTGTAGGGGCCCTGCAGAGAAGAGGTGGGGTTGGGGTTGCATTGACCAAGACTGCTTTTAGCTGACCCTGCTCTTAAGCCTTTGTCCAGAGCTACAGAATTTCTGTGTGGAAAAAAATTATGACTTTTTTAAAAAGTAATTTGCCTTTAGGCTTGTGAAGAAGAACATCCCCAGAGATGTTACAGAACAATACCAACAGAGTATTATTCTGGGATCTAACCGGTGGTTTCAAGAGCAGCTACTCATTTTAGGCTGAATTCAATCCCCCTTCGTACGATGGGCTTGGGGGTCATCTCGGACTGGGAGCGGTGGCTCCCTTTGACCTCCAAGACGCAGAGAAGCTCCTCTGCTCCTTAAACTGTCCCCGTTCCCCTGATAAAGAGCAGGAGCCACTGCTTCCCAGGGCCAACACTCCTGGTATTATCACCACGCTAAAATCACTAAGAAAAACAACCAGCTGGAGCAGAGGGACGGGTCCACGCTACACAAACACAGCTTCCAAAGAAGGTACAAAGGCATACACAGGGTCCGAAATGCCAGAGATGGGCTTTGCCTCCAGCAGTTATTTTTTCCCTTTTGTTTCTGACTGTAGGAATACATTGTTCCCTTCATTGTGCAGAGTTCCAGGCAGACATGACGAAAGGGACAAAACAGCTCAAGAAAGGAGACATCCCATGCAATATTCATGAAATGCGCTGTTTGGAAACAAGGAATAAGCAAACAGGAAAGGGCTTTAACCATTGAGAAGACGAGATCCCAGCGTGTTCTTGGCACTGGCGGGAACAATGGGGTGATGTCACGAGTCAGAATTCCCCACGGTGGATGGAAGCCCAGCAAATAATCATAATTCTTGTCCTGGGACATAAGCAAAATTTTTCCACAGTTGGTCATCCCCCACAGAGACCGTGTTAGGAAGTATAGGAAAGAGACATTGTCAAGTGAAGCTTCCTTTGGGAGATTCGTTGTCCCCGCTCCCTACCCCCGGATCAACCCATCAGTTGTTATAAATCACTGCTTTCTGCTGACTAGGAGGAAATTCAGTGGTGGTGCCGGGAGGCTGAGCACAGGGCTGAAGAGCATACTTCACACAGTGCGGAAGGGTGCACACAAGGGTCCGGATCCTTGTGAGGGGAAAAGGGCAGGAATCTCATTAGCTCTCCAGTGCTTTGAGCCTCCACAGCATCATAAGGAGTGTTGTCCTTACTGTTTCAAAGGTGCTGAGAATGGCAAGGAGCTTAGGAGACAGAGTCTTGCACAGACAGTGGTGTTTGGAGAGTTTCAACCAAATGAGCTACTAAATGACATGAGCAATATGAGGGCATCCTCCAGATCCCACACTCTCTTTCTTATTTTGGCTTGAAGTCAGCTCTGCGGAGAGTGACCTGAAGTTCACTTGCAGCATCCAGGCATTTTCTGAAGCAGTTCTTGAATTCTTCTTTGGCTCCTTTCTTTTGACAGGGACTAGTCCCATGGGAGGACAGGGACAGCCAGGCAATCCTCACAGGTTGTGACAACTTTCACTCATTATTGGGCTATTACTGAAAATCCAGACCACTCTTGCCTCTCCAAGATTTGCTCTGCAAGACCCCAGTCAGCTTCTCTGTCAAGCAAACCAACTCTGGGCTGTCTCTTTCCTTTTTTTTTTTTTTATTTTTGCATGGAAGTTGGTGTTAGTACGATGGGGAGGTGGGACTGCTTGGCTGAGATGGGCATGGGATTACTCTTTCAACAGCAAAAAAGACTTCAATGAGCCTAAGCCAATCATGAAATGGCAGCTCCAAAGAAAAGAAGGATTTAAATCTGAGTGTTTGCATGGTTTACTGATAACAGATTTGTCCCTGTTCTATGTTTGTCTGTGGTTTGCGGTATCAATGCCTGAATATACCATGAGAAATTGTTTACTCCACTCCCAGTTTCCAGATATTTGTGTGTTTTCCCCATCCTAGGAATTTCCAGAGAAACCCTGTGTCCCTCACAGACATGGGGAGAGGTAGCCTGGCCCCAGGCATTGGGGCTGCCATCAGAAGCTGCTAGAGCTGCCCCACTATCTCCCTGTATCACAGACACAAGGCTTCTCTGTTGTGAAGGCAAAAATCCCACCAGGAAAGTGGTGGGGTCGGGCAGGAAGGTGAGGACCATGCCCTTCAACCCCAGGCCTGGTTGTCTCCATCCTTTCTAGCAAAGGTGGGAAGGGGGGAGGCGGCAGCAGCTGGGCTGGCCTTTGCGTGGACCACCTCTCACACCCAGGAGAGCCAACCGGGTTGTAGCATCACCCAGAAAGTGCCTGCACATCCCCGTGGCAGTCCTGTCCCTTGGCAGGATGCTGTCCTTTGCCTACTTTGCATGTGCTTTGAGCCAGCCGGTTAAAATAAGGCTGTGAACTGCAGGAAGGGATTATCTCAGACCTCTACTGCTCGCAGAGGAGACAAATGCATCAGCTTTGCTCTGCAGGGCACGGTAGCACTTTCCTGCTTGAGAGTTTAAATTTACAATGGCTACAAGTGGCTCTGAGACAGCAAAGGGGGAGGGCAGACATCGGATAAAATCATGCTCCCTGTTCGGCAGTGCTTCTCTGCTTTAACTAGAGGTCTCAAAAGTCATTTGAACAGGACAAATTTGATATCACTGGGGTTATGGCAATGATGGACTGCCCTGGGATGTCTGTCTGGCAGAAGGAGGCCCCTGCATCATGGCAATTCGGGAAGCTGCTGATGAAAACACAAGGGCAGTGAGTAAGAGGTGCCATTCTCAGGTGATTTCAAAGGGGGAAAAGTGAGTTGAATGTCTCAGAGACCTTTGAAATGTACTGAGCTGTCTGTCTATAGTCTAAGATGATTATCACTCTGTTACACAAGTGTAATTAATTTTATAGCAAACTACTGAGTTCTTTAGTGAAATAAAAGAGGACACCAGCTGGAATTAAATCCAGAAAGGGACTAGCTAAACTGGGGATATTATGTACGTATCATGTGTGATCAGCTTCGCAAGGGACAATCAACTTCATGCATCCTTTTATATAGGGCTTTGCTATTACATTAGGCCCAGATGAGACCTACAGCAGGAGTAGGCCATTCCTCATTCCTTATGGCAGGACTTGTCCACCTTCCTCTTCAGCATCTTCTGCTGGGTACTGACGCACATGACAGACCTGCTCTAGTCTGCTTTGACCATTGTTATTTTAAAATCATAATAAATGTGCTCCTGATGACACCCTTCCACACTGCTGTGGGGGCTCCTGCAGAGGGAGGCACCGGTGAAAACTTGCAACTCTCCCACACCAAGAAATTTGCTGAATTGTTTCAGCACAAGCTATTCCTTCTTTCAAAAAATGTAGGGACTCCAAAGGCTGTGAACTCATGCGATTTCTTCCTCCCTACCCAGGAACCACAAGCATGTTCACCCTTTCTTTGTGGATGGAAAAGTTGCGCCAAAGGGAAACATTTGCAGGTAAGAAAGTTTTTTAATAGCATTAAACTGAATGACAATTACAAATCTGTCCTGTGTGCCTGTCTGATTACATACATTCTGTGCCCAAAGGGCAAGAAAAGAAAAGAAAAGCGCAGTGTGTGTTTAGACAGCCCCATGGCGACATTCCTTGTACGTTGGGTGTTCATTGGAACACTTTAATATGGATGTCTGCGTTTACTCCACCCTTATGGTTGAACTCCTTCAGCTTTCCAGAATGATGAGTGACCTGGAATTTATAATTACAATAGGTGTAATGCAATTAATCACCACCTCAGAGCTGTCTTCTATCGCTAACGGCTTTATGATACCAATCCTCTGCAGCAAGTGCATGAGAACAGCTTGTGTAACATAGCTATTTCCAGCTGAGACAAGTTCAGTGGGGTTTCTACCACCCGGACAGGCGCGAAGATCCGTTTCTGCAGCAGCTGCTTTCTGCAAATGCCAAGGTGTTCCAGGCTGCCGACACAGCACTCTTCGGTACCCAGTTCAGGTACCAGCAGATGACATGTATGCTTGAAGTCCCCTTTAAGCAACTAGTTTTTATTTGGCCAACAGCTTCTATCCATTCCAGATCTCCCTTTCTGGGTCATTCTTCTGGGGGACATACTTGGGGTAAGTATTTGTGGTATGTATTTGGGATAAGTAAGCTGCAAAGATCAGTCAGAGACATAAATTCATACGGAATAAGGCAGAAGTTAACCACAGTTTGAAGAAAACCAAGAGAAAAAAAACAAAGAAAACGCAAGTGTATGCCCTTTAAACCTCAGCACTTGTACGTGTGGTTAATTATTAATTATTGATATGGTTTATTGATGTATTGATGTATTGATTTGTGCCACCTAGAGGACAGATCCCATTGTTCTGAACAATGTGCAGATCCATGACAGCACCTGATGAGTTCACAAAGGGTTTTCCAGTGAGAAGTGCTGATGAGGGAGTACTGACAATTGTGAACACTGAGAATATCTCAGTTTTCCCCCAAAATTGTGAGCAGAGTAAGAAATGAAGTCCAGAGCTTTTAAATCAGACAGTTTGTTGCATTCAGTGAAATCATTTCAGCTCTCAGTCTTGCAGTTTGTTGCAAAATGATTGAATTGATTTCATTTTCTTTACTCTGGGACTCAAAATTGTAATGGAAAAAATTCTCCTGTCAAAATGCAACATTTTAATCAGCCTTGCAACTTTTTAAAACATCTTGTTTTTCAAAGAAATCAGAAACACTTGATTTGAAAAAAAAAAAAAAAACCAAACAAAACCAAGCAGAAACATTTCCAGCAAACTAAGACGGTCATAATTTCCATCCATCTCTACTTGCAATTTTGGTAGGAGATGAGAGACTCCAGTTTGCAGAAGCAGATCATTTAGGGAAGGAAACAACGAAAGTTTTACAAGAAAGTTTAATTAAAGTAGGAGTAATTAGGTGCTGAGGAATCACAACACAAACTTGGCAAGGGATCAGTCTTCGCTAGCAGTGTCTTTTTGCTGTATGTCTATGCCCTTGGACAGATGTAACCATAATTTCAGTTACTGGTTAACCAGCTCGCCAGGAAACTTCATTCTTACAGGCTGGTTTATGCTGTAACTATTGGTATCTGACTGCAAGTCCAGAGGGATCAGAGCTGAGGGTAACAACCAGATTTTCTGCTTCACTAGGAATGCTGCAGTTTTATATTCCAACATAAAATGACATAAAACTATTAGGAATTTCATATTTTAAAAAACTAATCCCATAAACAATATTATCTCAGGTCGCAGAAAACATTATTCTGAGGAAACACTTGCAAATGTTTGGTCTCTTAAAAAGAATTTTAGTGTATTAAAGCAAAGGTTTCACTTTGAAAAGTAAATTTAAACAGAAGGGCAAAATAATCCATTCCAATACTATAGACCTGAGACACTGCAAATCCATAACAATGCTGAATTTTGTTAGCTTTGCTGCTAATTTGTTGGTTTCAATACATTCAGTGTGTTTGTGAAGGATGTTTAACAATAGTAGCTGTGGTTGTGTTTCACCCAAAGTAGTTGCATTTCTAATACTCACTTTGTCTCAAATTCCCAGTTCTCCAATGGCGGAAAAGAGAAGCAAGGAGGTAATCTTGTCCCTTTTCTTGCCACTGGTTGTTTTGTCTATTTATTCTTCAAACTCCTTGGCTGTCTGATGGGTCTGAGCTCTCTGACCCCAGCACAGAGGCCAGGTCTCCAACGGGAGCTGCTGGGCAGGGAGCACAGCGTGGCCATTGAGTGGTTTTGCTCTGAAGGCCACGTGTTAGTTATGTCTGACATCTCTTGGATGCTACAAACTATCTCCTTTGTTACTGGAGATAATAGAAAGCCGAGGAGAAAACAAGGCAGATAAGTAACGAAGGAGGTGAAAGGACTCGGCTCCCCCAGAGCTGTTACTATTTATACTTCAAGAATTCCTCAAAATAGCCTCCGCTCTGTTTATGGGGTGGTTTTCTCTGGCATGAATCATGGGGAGACACATGTTCCTCCTGCTCAACATCACCCACAGGTCATGGAGTCCCACCAGATGATGGAGGAGCTCAGCCCTGGGGGAGGCTGGGGATGAGAGGGTTTCATGGTGCCATGAGGAAGGACACCCAAAAACCTCCTCAGCAACTTCCAGGCAAACTCTTGTCTTCGACCACTGAGGTTACATTGTGCTGTCAGTTGGGAGTAAGTCCAAACCTGCCACCCACCTTGGTTCATCTGCTCTCCCCTTATGGCCCAGCTGATACCACGTGCTGAAGCTTCTCTGACAGGGAAAGATCAGCCCCAAACATAGACATCAGTTCTCATCAGTGTGGTCTGCAGTGATACGCCAAGAGGTGGCTGAGTGGGCTAGTCCCAGTCCATCAAGGAGGCCCAAGGGTTCTTTTTGTATCTCATCAGGATGGATGCTTTGAACCCAAATGCAGCTCATAGTGCTGGCTGCAGGGAACAGCTTAAATCCCATCTTCACCTCCAACTAGGGGCATAGCCTGAGGAGGTGCCAGGAAATTCAGCAGTCCTTGGGTGGTCACTGCCTCTGTTTTTTCAGGCTCTTATTGGGGAAAGACCTGGATACTCTCACTGAAAACCAAATAACAAGACAGCAAACTGACCTGAACTGTATCTCTACTCAACTCTTCCATAATCCCCAGTAACCTCTGTTGAGTTCTCCTCCACATGGCTGTGGCTGCACTCCTCCATGCCACCACAGCTGCCCACCACACTAGGGTCTGGGCATGGCCCATCCTTCCACCACCGCATCCCCTTCCCCTCTCAGAGAAACATCTCTGCCTCCTGCATGGCCCCCAGTCCATCCCTCACCATTTTCTCTAGAGGGTTTGAATTTAGCTTGGCTCAGCCACAAGTCTGATGTGCTCCTCACTGCCTTCCCACAGACCCAAATTTCCATGTGCCTTCACTTCCCTCTTTGCAATAATCCTCATCTGTCTGCCACAGAAGCAGTTAAGCTTGCTGAATTAATGACTATAAAATGCTGCAAATTCACTACATTGGAAAACTGAGTTCAGTCCCATTTTTCTGCTGCAACCTTCCTCTAGGGCCCTGGGAAATGCCAAAGTACAGATTTTAAAATTTTAGGCATTTTTCTGCCAGTATGGCAAGACCACGATGCTTTAGAAACATGAATTTTCAGAGAAGCTTTTATCTCATATGGTAAAATCCACAAAGTGCTGCCATGCGTAAGGGGGAGTCAGGACACCAAGAAGACCCAGTTTGAGCAGAAAGCTGCCTAAATTAGTGAGAAATACAAAGAAGAGAGTCAGGCAGCTGGGAGGTGTGTTATCTGTAAACATTCCCCAGAAGTTCAATACGAGAACTGGTCAGGTCTTTCCCATGATAAATGAGGTCCTGAGAGAAAAAGGTCTGTCCCTCCCTTCTCACTCTGTCCAGAAGCCCACTTACTTCCAAGCTTCTACTTTATCCAGTATTTAATTAGTTGTAAAAATATAAGGAAAAATATGACAATCCCATCCCTGATAACCTCACTGTCTCCTACCTAAGAGGCCTCTGTGTTTAGTAGCCACGGTATAAAACAGGTAAAGTTATTCACACTTGGCCTCTCCCACTGGCCAGAAAAGTGCCGTAACCACTGGGCTGAGTCTCCCAGTACACACACATGTCTGAGGGCTCGTCTCTGCTGTCTTTTGTGTGGGTTTGGCAAGCTCTGTACATGCCTAATGGATCAGGTCTTGCCAAAAAAACAGAAAGTGGGGAACGCCTAGTTTAAGAGTCTCTCCAGGGCTTATGCACAGGCAGCTCACCATGTCCAAAGAGCTAAATCCAGAGGGGATTAAGTGCTCAAGCACAGCATGAAGGCACCCTTGAGAAACCTAAAACCTGGGCTGCCACCTAACACTGTAGGTGCTTTAGGTTCCTCAGTGCTGATGTTCCTCCAAAGGAGCACACACAAAACTGTCTACACCCCGGGCTTTTTGACACTCATATTTCTGCTGCTGCACGGCAGACATCCTACACGAGGTACGTGCACATCTCCATGGTGTAAACATTCTCCACCACGCTCAGACTGTTCTCTTCTTTCCTAAAACAACAGAGCTGTCCCCGTCATTTTAATGACATTTTGGAAAGGAATTCAGCAGCACATTGAAGGACACATAACAGAGCAGGGACAAACACTGATAACATTGGCAAAGTGGCAAACAGAGTGGGTGTTTGATAGCTCCCCAAATGCAGACTTCCACCCTCTGCTTAATGATAGGAAAAGTGCAGACAGGATATCCCTGCAGGGTGTCTCTTCAGGAGAGTTGTTGGCAAAACGCGTGTTTCTCTATACGCGGTGAGCAAAGGTGCTTTGAGCCAGAAAGATTTTTTATTGTGTAAGAGAACAAAACAAGCAAGAACAAAAGTAGTTTTCATGAGAGAAGTGTGTGAGTGTGTGTGTGCGTGTGCTCCCTCTGTAATAATCTGCAATGAAGTGAACGTAAATTGGCTGCCTGTGTCTCTAAATTGAAATCTAACATCGCTGTAGACATTAACAGTCATAACACATACAGAGCTCCATACATGATAGCACTCATTTGCTTCCAAATCCCTTAAGAAATTCTTTAGCTGGAAGAGTAGAAGGCTGGTGCTTTCAGGTGTAATGGAAGGTTGGTTGGTTGTTGGGGATGAACTTGTCCCCACACCCTGTGGAGAGAGTAAGGAGAAGTCAGTCTTGTGAGGGAATGCATGTGAAAGCACAAGCAGATGCCATGGGTGAAGTTGGTGTTTGTAGAAGGCCATGCATGGCTGGACTGCAAATTGAAGGTTTAAGATTGATTTCTGGAGAAAAGATGGTCACATCTTCCCCTTTTCAGTCCCACCAGGGGGTGAGAGTGTTGAAATTAAAAGCCAAGGCCTTCCACTGGACTGTCATGTGCAGGACATCTTGTTCCTGGGGTCAGCTGGAGCTTTATTGTCTGTGAAAGGAAGGGGGAAAATTGGGTACAGAGAAAACTGATGTGTGTTATTGCTCACTGTTCTTCAGAATCCAACACTTTTTCAAGAGCCTACCTCAAAGAGGGCCCAAGAGCCCTAACAAGATGATTCTATCCAAAAGACTATCCACAGTGTTGAAATGACTGAAGAGTCCGGCTGACATTGGTTTGAGCGTTCAGAGAACTTGCCTTTAGAAGGGGGTCTGTCATTGCACTCCTAACCCATGTTCCTCTAAAGTACTGGACACCCAAGAGTCAAAACTTTAGAAATTGTATGTTGCCTTTCAGGGTCTATCCATTGAGCAAAGTTAGTTTCAGAAAAGTCTTTCCAAACTCAGGTTTGATCTGACCTGGTATGAAAAGCACAGACGGTCAACTTTTCACCGATAGCTCTCCAGCCTCCAGCAGAGCTCTGAGCGCCCTCACCATACTCTCAGCAGAACCTAGTGCTGCTGCTTGTGTGTGGCAAGAGGGAAAGGACTCCATCAGGAACAGCTTTTGAACCTGTTGTTAACATTTGCCCTGATAATTTATGAGCTGAGAGGGGCTGTAAAATACTTCGGAGGCTCAGCTCTGGCTCAGTCATCCTCTGCCCTGCTTTTACAGTTGTTCAAATCACCATGTTTTTAGGCTCAAACCTTTGTAATTCAGTGCCAGCGAGACAGGCTGCTTTGCACAGATAATTGCAGGCAGCAGCAGATGCCTCATTGTGCTATGGTTGTCTGGACATGATACAGCAGAGCCTTGGTCTAGCTATGTCAGAGACATGAGCAGAAATACTAAGAGAATGATCTGCCCTGGGTTAATGGCATAATGAGAGAGGTGTGAAAATTATGAGTTGTGGCAGCCCTGGGAGGCATCTTATTTATCTATATGGTGACAGATGCCACCTAAGGAAGGGGTATATATGCTACAGACAGATGATGTAACACAAATCTGAGTGAACATTAGGCACTTTTAACAATAACTATTCAGATGACAGTTCATGGAGAGCACACATTCCTGCAGGCAGAGAAGGTGCAACTGGGAGTGTACCCCACCCAGCTCTGCAGAGCAACTCGAAAGCACAAACCTCCACTGGCACAAGGGCTTGCCCAAGAAGGGCATGTTGCGCCCAACCCTTCGCTGTTTCACCGTGCGTTGTGTCCTGGGCTGTTTCAAAGGTGATTGCACCCAGAAGCTGCAGGCACTATGTCACTCTTGGAGGTACTTCCTCCATGGCCATGTCACAGCAAGAGTATCATAGAATCATGGAATGGTTTAGGTTGGAAGGGGCCTTGAAGATCATCCAGTTCCAATCCCCCTGCCCTGGACAGGGACACCTCCCACCAGACCAGGTTACTCCAAGCCCCGTCCAACCTGGCCTTGAACCTCTCCAGGGATGGGCAGCCACAGCTTCTCTGGGCAACCTGGGCCAGGCTCTCACCACCCTCACAGCAAATAATTTCTTCCTCGTATCTAATCTAAATCTCCCCTCTTCCAGTTTGAAGCCACCCCTAGTCCATCACTACATGGCCTTGTAAAAAGTCCGTCTCCAGCTCTCTTATAGGTCCCTTCAGATACTGGAAGGAGCTCTAAGATCTCCCTGGAGCCTTCTCTTCTCCAGGCTGAACCCCCAACTCTCTCAGCCTGTCTTCATAGAAGAGGTAATTAACCCTCTCATCATTTTCATGGCCCTATTCTGGACTTGCTCCAACAGGTCCATGCCCATCTTATGTTGAAGGTTCCAGAGCTGGACACAGGACTCCAGGTAGGGTCTCCCCAGAGTGGAGCAGAGAGGCAGAATGCCCTCCCTCAGCCTGCCAGCCACGCTTCTTTTGACAAAGCCCAGGATATTGTAGGCTTTCAGGGCTGCAAGCACAGCCAGACTACATACATGGTGATGAAGGCAAGATGTTCCAGGGGAACATAAAGGTGTTCCCTTCACCAAATCAAATGTTGAGAATGACTCTGTCCTTGAGATCATTTGTCATGACTTCTGCAGTCATGGAGGTGTTACTCTGTTATATCCTGTGTCACCATGGATTTAGATCACCAACTTCTGGATCTAGGCATCAGCATCAGGTGCAACAAGGAGCACTTCAGCTTCTTTAACTTGCAGCCCTGAGCAAGTAGAACAAGGCCCAGGCTGAGGTACAGAACTGTTTTGTGGGATACTGGGTCACCTCAGAAATGCATCAACACCAGACATAAAAGTACGATTGCTAATCTCATGAAAGCCTTCCTTAAAAGCCCAGGCTTTCGATTCATGTGATGCTGTGAGAATCTCAGCTTACACGGTTTGAAAGGAGGTTTCTTAGTCTGTGTAGCTCTAAGATAAAACTGGAAAACATAAATCCTAACTCAGGAAAAGCTAATTCCATGGAGGAGCTTCCTCCATGATTTTAGAGAAGGGGCTGGGAATGCAGCCTGGAGAAGATGATGACCTGACTTTCTTCTAGAGGAGCACCTGTGGCTGCTGGCTAGGAATCTCCACTGCAGAAAATTCACTCTATATATTAGGAAGCAGCGGTGGTTCATGACCTGTTAGACGTGAATATCTCCCCAGCTCACAGCCCCACTGCCGTGCCGCTGTAATACGTGCTGGGTAGAATGGGGCAGTCATGCAGCAGGTCTTGAGCAGCCAATGGCACAGTAGCACCGTTCCAATCCAATGCTTTGCAGCACGTAGGAGTGAAAAGGGATGTGGGATGCTTTCACAGTGCCACGTTCCTCAACTGTCAAGAAGCAAATACCTCCATGTGGTCAACCCAAAAAAAATGGATTTTAATCCACTGAGATGCCAGCTTAGTTTGGCCCTGACATGAGAGCTAAAAGAGGATAAAAGCTTCTGGGAGGACAGGCCAGATGGGAGGATTATCTCCATTGTTTTGGGAAAGGCTCTGACTTTACAAACATTTGCTCACAGAAATGAACAAAAACATCTTTTGCGGTAAGTGCTGCCTGCACCGAGCCTTCTCCCCAGCTCGCTGATATGCAAATCTCACCATACGCAGCTGGGCTGGAGCTTTGTGGTTGGCAACCTTTCTGTACCAATTTTGGTAATAGCTTTCTACGTGACTCGGGTATGACTAAGCAGAAAGGAATTAGTGGGGACTCTTTGTTCTTGAAGCTCCGCCGAAATATGAACGTGCTGGCCTGACAAAAGCCGGCTCTTTGCATAAAGAAAATAAAGAGATCTGGAAGGTTAATGAGTGACATAATCAGCTCTCTGGGAAGTGCGCATAGGCAAGGAATGAAAACAATGTGCAACTGAGATAATTGATTACCCGCAGTGTTGCACTCACCTGTGGCAGCATGGATTCCCCAGCACATTGAATGAACAGGGCTCATGGGGGCTCAGCAATGAGGTAAAGCCACCAAAGGGCTTGATTGGGATCCCCAGCACCTCTTTGGTGCTCGGAGGAGGAGGAAGGGTGGCCCTGAGGGTGGGTTTTTGCAAACAGGCTGTTGAGGGGCAAAGTCTGCAGGTAGGTGAGGTGTGCAGGAGGAGTGGGGAACATGGTGCCCCTTTCCCACCCTAGTTTTAACCCAGGTTGTAGTCTGCTGTTAGGGCTGGAAGAGATGTGAATTCCCCTTCTGGTCACCAAGTGCTTAAGTGAGTCTTTGAAGCTCTGAGTTACTTCCTAAAGCTGGAAAATAACTCTTCACAAAGTCCTGTCCAAAAGCAGTCCTTATTCTGTATTTGAAATGAATGGTGTCTGCCTAATTTCAGGGCAGAGATATGCCTTTGGGAGGAGGAATTTCCCTGTAGCCTTGCCACATCCCTATGGTCAGTGAGCAGCAAGAGTTGAGACACGCTCTCCATTTCCCCAATGTTTGTCTCCAAGCAGTCTTCAATACCTCAGCTCCATGGCAGTAACCAAGCTCCTAAATATTTGAGGTTACAACACTCAGTGGTCACAGCATCTAAATCCCATCATTGAGCTACCTACGCCAGAGCCTGTAATACCCCTGTAGGGTGGCAAGGGGGTAGAAGGAAGATGACCTGGCACTACTGTGTGCTGTTATACCATGGAGCTATCAAATAACGCATGGAAATGAACTTGCAGCTGAATTAGGTTCAACTAATTATATTTGTGTCATCTACCTGACATAGTGCTGCTTTTGATGACCAGATGAACGACTGATACATGAACAAAGCTTCTACCCACCTACTGAGAGAGGATGTGAAGTCCTACACATCGCTCCCGAGAGATCTGCTGAGCACGGGAAAACAGGCTATGCTGGCTCTGACCACACTGGCCAGGTCCTTAGGACGATGGACAAAACCCTCTTCTCATTTCAGTCAAGCCACCACGTTGCATGTGGAGACTCTCATCCAAGGCCATGGAGACTGTCAAAGATTGAGAGGTCTTTGGAAATCATTTTAAGCTAAATACTTGAAACAGAAAGTGAATGCACGGTCGGGAACAATACCTGCTCAAAGGCCAGGTTGGTCTTCGTGGATCGCAGAAGATACGGGCCTGCGACTGCATGAAGGACCTGCCTCTGCTGCTGTGCAATGGGCAGCACACAAGGACATGAAGAGTCATGTTCCTACATCAATGGGTGCCCGGGAGGCTGGAAGGCAGGACACTATTGTTATCACCCTGACTTAAAGGTTTTGTTTGCTGTTCTCACAAAGAATGAGTAACAGATCAGGCTTGTTTCCTAAAAGGGTATTAATCACTTGTGGCTGTTTCCCCACAGTCTGTTCTCTGCAGTCCCTGTAAAATGAGCTTCCAGATCTGGGAATGTACATATCTGGGTTTTATTCACAGTTATCTCTACTGACATCAGTAAAGATTGCCCAGGAAATCAGAGCACTGAGTTTCACCTCTCTGGTCTGCCACAGCGCCACTGGAGAGTGGCTCAGCTCCCCAACTTCAAATAGGGGTTCGTAGCAGGGCGCAAGGGAGAGTAGTGAGGACGTCAAATAGAGATGTGACCAAAACAGGGGTGGCCATTGGCCTGCATGTCCTTATGGGGTTTTCATCTGTTATCTACACTGAGCTTTGATAATTAATTGTTGTGGCCAGTCTCAGTGTCAACAGGGATAGCAGGATGCTCACCTCTCATCTCATATCTCATGCCCCTGGGAGCCACCTGTGAACCCGCTTCCATTCACACAACCTGGAATAGCCAAAACCTCCCTCCTCCACCTCTCATACATGGGTGCCAATGAACATTTCTACCTCTGGTAGTGGCTTCAGCACCTTAGTACATGACTCATTTATGTGAAAAGGTGTGCAAGAGTCTTACTCAGGGTCCCAGGAGATGAGGATCTGGAGCACAAAAGCAATACAACCAGCAATAAATCATCCATGATCATGCAGAGCAAAAGTTTAGTGGAGGGGGAAGGGGACAGTGATCTCCATTCCCATTTATTCATTTCCCATTTATTTTAATCATCACTGTCCAGCTTTAGCTTCTCAGAGTGGAAATTCTCAACCCGGTTCTTATTCTCATTCAGCACCTTTTCCCTGTTTTCAGTGTGGATAATGCTGTGTGCAGAAAACACCTTTGCTGTTTGCTTTTGCCGGACCTGTTTTACCTTGGTAAGAAGGTTTCCAGGCCCAGAATTCCTGTGCCCTCCTGTTCTCTCAGTCCAGCAGCCATCACCATTATTAGTGCATCAAAAAGTGAAGGTCAGTTTTAGGTTGGGCATTATCCCCTTTAGCATGAGATCAGACCACTGCGTCTGCTGAGTCCCTGCATATGACTCTAAGTGCCTCTGAAAGGCTCTTCTCTGACCTGCCTCCACCCTCTGATGATGTCTCCAGCACACCACTAAAGCAAAGGCTGACTAACTTGGACATAGACATCTGATTTTTGAAAATACCTGCTCAGGCAGATTAATCCCATACGTGATAACTCTCCAGGTTGGGAAGGAGACCGTTTCTGGGCTTGTGCTCCTGCCATGGCACAAGAGGCTCTCTGGACATGTCAGATTTCCTCCTTCCAACAATCACGCCAAGATGAAAGCCATTTTCTTGCAGGTATTGCTATCTCACGTGGGCACCGTGTGGAGTCTTCCCTGGCTGCTGGAATGCAAACTGTGGGGTATGAATCAGCCGTGCTGTCTTGAGACACAGCTTCTCTTCAGCTCATTGAATTAGAGTAGGGGGGAATTCTTTGAAGGCTGATAAATGGGAACCATTTCAGTCCAAACCTCATTAATGCCTGGGGTCATGAGAAGCTCAGAACAGCAGCTATAGCTGAAGGAATCTCAGGAAGATAAATATCAGTCCCCAGGGGATGCCCAAAGGAAGCAGAAACCCACTGGAAATCTCTTAAATGCATGCCCAATGTTTTCTTTACTCCTATTTGCAGTCTGCTGTTGGGACAGTCGTTGTGCCCTGGAATGTGGTCACACTTTGTTCCTCAAGCGAGCCGCCTTGCCAAGATACCGATCGGCACACCGCACTCCTCAATCTGGTCATTCAGGTGTGGCAGCGTGAGGGACCAGGCAGGAGGGAAAAAGTGCATGCTGCAACTAAAAACCCAAATCATCTGTCATGATCTGGGAAATGTATTGGCAAAGGGTCAGAGAAAACAATGTTCAACCCAGTGGCCTCTCCCATGGCTCCTTGGAGCAGCTCCAGCCTCACACCTTTGTTAGGCTCTGGAGAGATTTCAGTTTTGTCTCTGTCAACACTTCCTTCTCTCCAGCATTGCCCTCATCACCTCAATCGATCACCGTCGGCGTCTCCTCTCACCTGTACATGGGGTGACACCATAACTATTCCCTAAATCAGCACCTCAGAGAACTTATGGCCATGTCTGTAAACAAGGTACAGGGCTTGTAGAGGGAGCACAGTTCATCCCTGGAATAGTGTTCCAGGGAAGGGGTGACTTGCCATCACTTGACATCCACAAATGAAGCCAGAGTGACTCCTTTGGGCTGATATGAGCCATGGACCACTGGGGAAAACGGTTGGGCAGAAGAGTCTTCAACCTCCTACACACAGCACACTGCTCCCACATCCTTGACTCCAGCTAGCCTGGGCAGCTGCCTTTCGGGAGGTTAAACCACGACTCATCTTGTGGTCAGGCTGCATAGTCCTGCCTTGTCTTTCCATGTAGGAGTTGGAAAACAAGCTCTGCTTGGACTAGATTAACCATCACCAACTCAGGATTTTAATGGCATCTGCCATAAGCCCATTCCAGCCAGCACAGCTCTCCCTCACACAGGGCATTGATGTGCAAAATGAAAGCCACACCACAGATGCCAACAAGATTTAACATAGGGGAGATCATAGCTGAACTGTCTAGAGTACTCCTGCAAACTTTCTGCAGTATCTGCATGTCTGAGGGGCAGTGATGGATCCATTTTCACACACCTATGAAGGAGGGCAGGCCCAGTACCTTCATTTCATAGTTGAGGAGCAAAGGTATGAGAAGTAATGGTTCAGATCCACACAAATAGGCATCAAACTCCCATTGAAGCACTTCCCCACCGAAACCAAGGAGCAGTCCAGGATAGAAACCAAGGTTTCCATGCACCCCATATCCTGCAGCTTCCCCACATCCAAGCAGTGATGGGTTTCACTGACTGAATTTCACTGAATTTTTTAGAGTTGGAAGGGACCATAAAGATCATCTAGTCCAACTCCCCTGCCGAAGCAGGATTGCCCAGAGCATGTCAGAGCATATTACTCAGGACTGCATCCAGGCGGGTCTTGAAGATCTCCAGAGAAGGGGACTCCACACCCTCCCTGGGCAGCCTGTTCCAGGGCTCTGTCACCCTCGCCATAAAAAAGTTTCTTCTCATATTTGAGTGGAACCTCCTATGTTCCAGCTTGTGCCCGTTGCCCCTCGTCCTCTCACTGGGAACCACTGAAAAGAGTCTGGCTCCCTCCTCCTTCAACCCACCCTTTAGGTACTTATAAGCATTGATAAGGTCTCCCCTCAGCCTTCTCTTCTCCAGGCTAACGAGTCCCAGCTCTCTCAGCCTTTCTTCATAAGGGAGATGCTCCAATCCTTGAATCATCCTCGTTGCCCTTTGCTGGACCCTTTCCAGTAGTTCCCTATCCCTCTTGAATTGGGGAGCCCAGAACTGGATGCAGTATTCCAGTTGTGGCCTCACCAGTGCAGAGTAGAGGGGGATTCCTGGGTTCTTTCCAGGACGTGTCTGCCTTTCAACTGACAATCCAGTGGAGAGAGTTGGGTGCCTTCTTCCTCTGAGGATCTAGTCAGAGAATGTTTGGGGTAACATCCCTGTAACAAGAGCACTTCCCCAGGAAGGTGCCTTCCCTTCCTCAGCAGGCCATGCTTTCCCATCGGAGGGAGGTTCCCCATTTGTCCTCACCCTGATGTTGCTGAGATGCTGGGAACTCAACAACAAGTGTTGGGGCAGGAGGAGAGGGCTCTGGCTGCCCTGTGCACTCCTCTGCATGGGGTCAGAGCTGCTCCAGCAAAAGTATTTATTTTGTTTATTTTTATTTCATGCAAAGGTGGGGGAGGGAGGGTTGTGAAAGCCAAGAAGAAAGGCTGCAACAGCTGGTCGGTCCCCCCCGTGTGTGCCTGAGGAGATGGTGATGTACAAGGTCAGCACCCATCATGCTGGTCATCATCTTCAGCCAGGAGCAGGGCTGGCTCCCAGCTGATGCAGATGACTGTCATTTCCAGTAGCATCCTTATATTCTCGGTGGGGAGGTGGACACTTCTGGAATCACTTAGGCAATATGCTGTGCACAGAGAAGGGAACACCAAAATTAGGCTGCTTGGCTGCTTTTCTGCAGATTCCCCAAGACAATGGTCTCTCCTCTGGCTGACACAGTCACTCGAGGCCTTCTACCTCTCCTGACCATCCCTGAGGCAAGGCATGCAACATTTCCAGAATTAGACACCTAAATTAGGCAAACTGCATACAGCCCTTTGCAGTTCAGGTCCTATGTGACTTGTCCACAATCACCAGGACATGTGGGGCCAGCTCTGATCACAGCTCCAATATTAATTGCCTCCCTGTTAGGCACAGGACCAGGAGGTAACTCACATTTGTCTCCTTGTTGCTTTGCAAGGCAGAGGCTGCCTCAGTGCTACTGGGATAGACCTGCTGTTTTTCTGTCACCAGGTTTAATCCCAGCCTTGTTCTTAAGGATCAAAAATTATTCACATCTGACTGGTGATCTGCAATCAAGGCATCTCAGCTTGGTTTGCCTGTCACCGCTGCAGCTGTGGCTGTCACGAGCTGGCTGTGTATCCTCAGCTGAGCTCTCCTGCCCCAGTCAAAGCTATGACAAAGAGCCTGGAAAAACACATTGGCAGGAAAATGCAAAACCCTTGTCATATCTGACATAATAACCCAGCTTGAGCCTTGCACTGACATTTCCAGAGGTCCCACAGAGGACGGTGTGTGGGTAAAACTCAGATGGGGCTATTTATTCTTAAACCATTCTGTCTCAAACATTCATTTGCTACCAATCAGCTAGAGAAAGCTATTATAACATACAACATTTATTATTTATACACCAATTAAAATACTGCCATGCAGAAAATGTCCAAATGATTAAAACATGCCCCTTCTTCTGACACCAGCAAAAATTCTCAGCATTTCGTTAACGTGCAGCTTGTCGCTGGGGTTATCTCACCGCCGGTTGCCTTTATCAAGGACCCTGCAAAGTCTGACCAGCAAAGGGAGCTCCAAAATCAAAGGTAAATGATCTTCTCCCACACCAGATTCTGGCTGAACTGGAGGATCTGGGGGTCTTGATAGAAGGTTGGAGAGGCCAGAAGTTGATTTTAGCAACACTAACATGACCTTGGTTCAGCAGTTCACCAGGAGGTAACCGAGCTGTGAATCCGGCCCTCGACGTGCACAACACAGGGTGGTAGAGGCTGCACAAGAGGCTGGGGCTGAGAGTGACTGACTCAGATGGCAAGAGGTTGGCAGTCCTTCAAAGAAGCTTTCTTTGTCTTCTTTGTGGGAGGTGTAAATGAACTGAATGGAGACGTTGAAGGCTTTCCCGTGCCAGTTATTAGCAATCTCACTTCTATATATAGCTTCTGCTGAACTTACCCTGGGTGAGCAAGCAGAGTGGCATGTGAGTTATCGCTCTTGTCACGTTCGCCTCTCTTGATTACACTCATTTTGTTTGCTTGCTCTGTCGCAGTGATGTAAGACAGGCTAAAAGAGGCTGCGATGCCTCACGGCTTCAACATGCCAGAGCTGCAGGCTCCAGTTAGGAGCTACCTGAAGCCTTGGCACTCTGGGGTACCACCGCCTGAGGACAGGGAGCAGAGCTCCATGGAAAGTTGTGCAGTTTCCAAGCTGTTTCCCCATCTCTCTAGTCCAGCAGCAGTTCATGTGCAAGAAGAGAAGCAGTGGGAGACTGGCAAAATTGCACTGGGGGAAAGCGGTGAAACTTTTTCCTGTGGCCCCCGTCAAGCAAGAGCTTATCAGTCAGAGGTTTTTCTGAAGCTTGGTTGATTTTCCTGTTGTTTTTCATTTCTCTGCATTCTGGACTGGCACCAGAATCAACATGACAAATACTGTTCAAATAGCACCATCGAGCTCACCAGATCCCAGCTTTCTCAGGGGAGACTGGAGAAAAATACCCTGCCTGCTTGTCCTAACCCAGTATAAACACGTCCACTTCTTACAGATTAGCAATGTCTATTTTCCCTCTGAGCTGCCTCATTCCCTCAACCAAGCAGCCCTTGGATGGAGTTGGTTTCTTCCTGTGCTTTCTGAGGGGTAGCAAGTACAGCGGCAGCTGGAGCTTCATACCAGTGAGCAGGGATGAGTCAAGGAAGTTAATTAGAGATAGAGAATCTGGGCCCAGTGCCCCATTCCCTCATCCCCACCTCAATTAGGAGACACTACCAGGCAGCCTGCAGGCTGATCTTTCTCTGGGTCGCCTGTGCCAATGCAAAATGGCTGCAAAGCATTCCTGCGTTTGGAGTACCAGGTCCCTCTTGCACACACCATTCGCAACACTCGTTTGCACTCACAAGGTCCTGAGAATGCTAGTGTCAAAGTGCCATGGATGTTAATTAGTTACCTCTGGTGATTTCGCTCTCTGTAGGTCTGGGAGCAGCTTTGCCCAACCAGTTGTCCCATGATTGACCGAAGGTTATATCCCACCACTCGCATAGAAGGAATGCTAATGGTGTCCTTGCTGTGATTGTTCTCGGCAGATCCCATCTGGAGGCTGTACTGTGTAGATGGTCTCCCCACAGGAGCAGTCGTTGGCAGCTGGTGTCAAGCAGGGCCCCTCCACCATGGTCCCATCGAAGTCCCGGTGCCAGGTGCTGAGCATGCCAACAGCTCACAGCATTAGCAGGCCCCTGGGGCAAGATTTCACACATGCGGGCCAACACCAAGCCCCTTCGAGTCCGGAGGGTGTGTGTGTGTTGGCAGAATCAATTAAAATTCTTGGATTGCCACCAACAGCTTTGACTCAGTTTGGGCCAAATTCCCAAAGAGGCCCCTTTGCTGCTTCCATGTTGGCTGTGGCCAAGGTCTCTTGTGAGCAGCCTGGTCCAAGTTGGAATATGTTTTAGATAAAGAGCGTGTCAGGTTATGGCATGCACCCAATGCAGCCTCAGATACAAACCCCACCCGTGATCCCAGCTCTCCTGGGGAGATGATGGTGGACCATGACAACGGCTGCAGGCCCATCATGGATGAAGTACACCACTAAGTCCCTAATCCCCAAAGGAACCTCAGCAGCCAGGATATTTTTGCTTTGCTCGTGGCATCCCACTGACCAATTGCTCCCAGGTGTAATTTTAAGAACAGGCAGAATCATTTCAGGTGATGACCTTTTAAGACACTGCTGGCATCTCCCAAAGGAAGGGTGGTGACAGGTTGGTGGTAACTCACACCTGCAGTACATGGCTGTGCTCCTCAATCAGCACCAGTTGACAGTGATGTTATCATCAGCTTCATTGAGAAGGGGAACTCACTTGGAATAAATTAAATAACTGCTCTTTTCTTCCCCTACAAGCGAAACATGAACAGGAACTGCCTGAGTAGAGCAAGAGGCTGATCCAGTGAATAAACATGGAGCCTTTTCACTGTGAGGCTCCTCCAGGCACCGGGACTATCTGAAGATGAATTACAGCAAATAAGAGAGACTGCTACCAGCCAAAAATAAGGAGACAAAAGCCAGAGCCAAGCTAAATGTTTCCAAGCCCAATGATCCCATTTGGGAATCCAAACCTCCAGCTGCGTTTGCGATTCAACGAAGCCTTTCTCTCTCTCCCTTGCACGGGGCCATGATGGCAGGAGGTAGCACAGTGAAATGCTGCAGAGGAGACAACTCGTGTTGTCCTGGATCAACCCTCCAAGGCATTACCAAGCTACAGCGTGGGCAACCCCTGTTGCCACAAGCTGTACCATGGGTCTGACGCTGCAGGCAGGCATTCCTGGGTGTAGAGGTGATGCAGACGTGGTCTTTTTTGGATATCCTGATGATGAGTGAGCAGGTAAAGCTGGGACAAAGCTAGGCATCTATCATTTTGCATTGTCAGCTTCCCAGGGCTATACTCAGTTCTTTCTCTGACCAATCATCTATGGGTGGCGATTTGAGCAAGGAATGAGTAAAATATGATTAATGCTATTTACAACTGAAAGAAGGACTCACTGGATGCAAAAAAGGTATCAGACATAACACCACCCTGACAGTCCCACCTTTATCCTTTTATTTCAAAAGAAAATACAAATTTGGGATCAAATTTGACAATAGATATTGATGGACTGATTAGTTTTTTCTGATTTTTAAGACTTCGGTCAACCAGACCATGAGCACAAATAGGGGGCGGAAGGGGAAGCATGTTTTTTGCCAACTCTTACCTCCCTCAACAGCCAGAATCTATCAGCCATCCACCACACTTCTAGAACAGGCAGAGTAATTCAGGGTAGCAGTTACTCTGCTATATATTTTAAAATATAAGAAACAATAATCTCTATGTCCGTGTGTCTGTGTGTGTGATATATACGTGTGGTATACATATATGTGTATATACCATATGTGTGTATACATATACTTAAAAATATGTACATATTACATATGTATATGTATACGTATACTTTAAAATATGCTGAGACCACAATGCCCTACTTTCTATTTAGTCCACACACATACCATAGCTACAATGGCATCCCCTCCTTATTCTAGCACAAAAAGAAATGTTTTTCAAACCTAAGGATTTTTCGGCAAACAAAGCCTTTCCCCACTGCTCTATGACATTTTGTTTTAAGAAAGTATTGCATTGTGTTCCTAGCACAGGTGACCTGATTAGGTGGTCACTCAGATGCAGAGAGCATCACTGGTCACTGCTCTGGGGGCTGATCCCTGGAAGGTGCATCCCCCACATCACTTCTCCAGCATTTCTTTGAAGGAACATCTTCCAGCTTCTCTGTACCCACCTGCAGAGACCATCAGACTCCACAGCTGGCAGAGTCAGGCACTGGTGTCAGACCAGCTGCTGAGTGGGAAAGACTGGAAGGACATGTGTTAAAGGGAGAGACAGAGGAGTCCAGTGAAATCCTGATCATGGCTTAAGTGGCCTCCAAAGGGCCAAGTCTCCTGCAGCTTTAAATCATAGAATCATAGAATGGTCTAGGTTGGAAGAGACCTTTCAGATCACCTAGTCCAACCATCAACCTAACACTGACAAAACCCATCACTAAACCATATCACTAAGCGCTATGTCTACCTGTCTTTTAAATACTTCCAGGGATGGTGACTCCACCACTTCCCTGGGCAGCCTGTTCCAATGCTTAGTAACCCTTTCAGTTATTGTTTTTCAGTTAGTGTTTCTGTCCCATAGCACAGCACTGGCCTTTTCCAACACCACGTCCTTTATTGTTGGTCTCCCCTTGTCTTGGTTGTTGGTCTCTGTTGCTGGTCTCCCCCTTTCAGACTCATGATTTTCAAACAGGTCCCCTCAATGCAGCCCAGCATCTCCCATGACTCGCGGCAACCTCCAGGACAAAATTAGGCTATAAAAGCACTTGAGAGGTTTTCACAGTGAACCGCCACTGACTCCAGAGTGCAATAACCATGAGCACAAGCACCAGGATTGCTCTGGCCAAGGCTCTTGGGCTGAAGGAGAGGCAGAGCAGAGCAGAGCATAGACATCCGTGAGGAGCTGGATTCTCCCCTGCATTTCACGTGGAGTGCCACCAGCATGGAGAAACACATGTATGCCCCCTGGAGAAACACACCTCTGTGCCTTGGGCAGACACCCACACATACCTGTGCTTGCTGTGATACACTTTGTGCTTTCAAAGAAATGCAAATATGCACTTAAACAAGTGCATGCGTGCACACACACACTCTCTTGCTCTCTCCCTCTGTCACACATAGTCAATACAGAGAGATGCACATATATCTGCATGTGTAGGTTTAGAGATGATGTAGTCATTTCTGTAGGGTCACTCACAAGAAGATCTTGTAGATCTTGTAGATCTTGTAGATCTTACTCACCCTGTAGTACCCCTGACTTACAGGGCCCTTTAAATACCAGTGAAAACATGCAATATTTCTCCTGTGGAGCTTCCACTCTAAATCAAGATTGATACCATGCCAGAAAAATGCAAACATTATGCAAGGAAGGGAGATGCAAAAGCACAATTGGAAAGGAGCTGCTGGGAGAGAGCGTGATAGGGAAAAATTGCATTAATGAGTTTGCTTTCTCCTCTCGGACACACATCAAACCTATGCACGATGCTGTATTTTTTTAAGGAAACTCAGCTTTTTTAAGGAAATACGGATAATAAAATAAAATCCCACTAGATGGCACTCCTTGGACATGCATAATTCACTTCCCAAATCACGCCGAGCCCTCTGCCAAGTGAGGGCTGGCTGCAGACTTGCCGCAGAGCTGGGCGGCCTGGCACGGCTGATGCAATGCAAGGAGCTGGGACACCGCATGCCCCACCAGCGTGGTCCCCAGCATGGTCCCCAGCACGGTCCCCAGCACCCCAGCTGGGTGCCAAAGCCTGGTCTCTGCCCCCAACCTGCCATCCCGGCATGTTTCCCTCCATGTCAATCATTCGGGGGATCTGCATCCCTTTGCATAGCTAAGGGTGCTGTGATTTGTGTTTCGTGGGTGGGAAACAGCCTCGAGGCAATGAAATGATTTGCTGAAATGATGGGGGGAAGTGTGTTGGGGAGAAAAGCCCTGAAACCATGAGTCCTGCCCCTCCTGCTCTCGTCAGGGTGCTTCAGCCAGCTGGGAAGGATGTCATCACAGCGGTGTCCCCAACTTCAAAGTCTTGTGTTAGGGCAACAGAAGACTTGCTTCATCCCTTCAATCAACAGCTCACGCCAGGGAGATGCCCTGTGATGTGGCTGCAGGACAGAGACAGCTGAAAGGAGCATCTTCCTCCTCCTTCCATCCCCTCGCTCATGGGCTCCCAGCCTGCCCCATCAGATGAGGTGGCCCCCACGGGGCACCTGGCCCGAGGAAGACCAGGCTGGGCACAGAGTTGGGTCGCTGCTGGGATATAGGGAGCTGTAAAGGGTCCTCTTTTTCTTGTGAGGAAGAAAATTATAATTCAGGAGAGGGTCTGGGGGCTGCCTGCCTCAGTAGCACAGTGCCAGGGCTGTGAACGAGGGCAGATAGGGGAACCAGACCCCACCACAGAGACCTCTGCATGCTGTGAAGATGTGGCTTGGGCTGGAGGAACATCTAGCGAAACCCAAGACCCAGTCCTTTCTTCCATCTGGCTTTTGCTTCTCTGTGTGCTAGGCTCAAGGATGCCTGTGGGAGCAGCTGCGCCCATGAGGGTCTTTTCTTCTCCAGGGTGATGCTCTTCACCATCGGCCCTGCTCTCAGCCCCACTGCTGAGGCACAGGGACACCCCCAGGCAGCCCTGCTCCTTGTGCCACCCCCATGGGGGGCTGATGGTGATTCTGGCTCCTTCACAAGCATCATGAGCACAAAATGCTCATTTGACCGAACGGCTGCTTGGCAGCAGGACTGTAACTTGCATGGCTTGACTGACAGCTTCCTGAGGCAATTTAATTAAAGAGACGAGAGTGCTTGAGAAAAATCATTAATTTCTCTTAAAGAGAAATCTTTGCTGAACACACCTGCCCAATGCGGGGCTGCAAGGATCGGGGCTGCGCTCCAGCAGTAATTGGCACGAGCACCCACACCCGTGCTAATCCAATCTTTTCATTTTTCATTCCCGCAAGCTCATTTTAATACCATCTGTCAGCAATCCCATCCCCTCTTATCGCCACTGTAAGACCATCCAGCCATGAGACTGGCAGCCATGAGGTGGCCGCAGGGTACAGGCAGCCACCTCCGTGCAGGCTGCAAGCCCTGCCGAGCTGTCCAGGAATCACCGTGCCCAGGACAACAACCGGGCTCAGGAAACATTGGCCTTTGAGATGACAACAGCTCCAACGTCATCGGCATCGCTCTGCAGAAACAGGGGCAAATATGTCCAGTACTGCAAGGGGTGGACGGACACTGGTGGCACTGGGGATGCCCGTGAGTCATTTGATTTTAGCTCTTCTGCATTCAGGGCTGGTGGGAAAATGGAATTTATTGCTAAGGAGTTGCTGCTCAAGGGGTGGCTGAAGGTGAGAGCAGGGATGCTGGTGGGTCAGGTACCTCACAGCGTTTGGGACTGCAGGGCCAAGGACCATAGAGGGTGACTGGGGAGTGCTGTGACCATCTCCAGTCAAGCAAGGAGGACAATGAAGAGAATGAAGGAAGCCTGTGACAGGGATCTGGGTGGATCCCAGCCTGAGAAACCAAAGAACAGATGTTTTTTGCCTGAGTGCCGTGGCCAACTGGGGACATGGTACTTCATCACGGGAAGCCACCTACTGCCTCTGGAGTGACTCAAACCTCCAGCGAGGTCAGGTTGCTGCTGGATGCATGGTTTGTGGGGAATCAGCTGGGGTATTCAGCCTGGCTTCTGTCGGTGGCCATGCCACTGAAACCATCACAGCTACCATGGTCTGGCACACCTGAGGTGGGCACAACCATGGCCAAGAGCCAAATGAAAGCAAAGGGACCGGCTGTGGTAACAGCTGTCCAAACTGCAAAGGTCCCAGGAGAGAGCCTTGGATCCCCAGATGGAGCCATGGATGGACTCCCAAGCAGCACACAGGAGATGTCCCTTAGAAAGGCTGCCCAGGCTAAGTTAAATAGCCACTAACACCTCCATCATCCGCAGTATTCCTGTTGCAATGGTACCCTCACTGCTTCTGTTGCTTGTTCTTCTCAAGCTGCCCTGTCCTGTCACCGCAGAGCTGGCCAAGTTGCTGGTGAACCTGCAGCCCCCCTTGCCCATCTCCCAGCCCATTGCTCTCAGAGGTCAATGCAGGTAGATGTCTCCAGCATGGGAAGATGGTGACAACATCTATCATGGACCAGGAGAGCTGGCGGGTGGTGCTGGTCCCCCAAGCAAGGCAGGGGGCTCGCACCACAGGGTTTGCAGTGATACAGGTGATAAACCTGTGTGTACCCTGGTTTACCAGGGCCCAGAACTAGATCTGATGGATAAAATCAGATGCAGACAGAGCTGTAACGCATTGCTTCTTGCAGCCAGGCATCACCCTGGTCCCTATAGCCAAATGCAACCCCGAATAGCTCTGTCTGGGTGCAGACCCCAACACAGTCACACACAGGTACCCTGCAGTTAACAGTCCTCCATACCCCACTGCCAGGTGGCAGAGGGTGGGGACCTGTGCCAGCAAGAAAAGGGAGTCCATTAGCTACATCCCTTCCTCTCCAGCCCCATCCTGGACCTTGGTTCTTGCCTTCACTGCCAGGAGGCCCCCATGGAGCTGGAGGGGTTAGGCTGTGGGGTTTGACACTTTGCTCCACAGTTTTGCTGCCCACGGGTGAAAAGCAGAGAGTCAAAAAAGGGATCAGCTCTGTGCCCATTCCAGCTGCAGGCTAGGAGTTGGGGAGCTCTTCCTTAGGATGTCTTGGACGGTCTCTTCTCCCAAGTAACAGGCAATAGGACAAGAGGAAGTGGCCTCAAGTTGCACCAAGGGAAGTTTAGGTTGGATATAAGGAACAAATTTCTTCGCCAAAAGGGCGAAGCATTGGAAGAGGCTGCCCAGGGCAGTGGTGGAGTCACCATCCCTGGAGGTATTTAAAAGCTGGGCAGACATGGGGCTGAGGGACATGGGTCAATGGTGGGTTTGGCAGTGTTGGGTTAACGGTTGGACACGATGATCTTAAAGGTCTTTTTTCAACCAAAACAATTCTATGATTCTACAACTTACAAAGCATTGCTTGTGAACCCTGATCTCATCGCGGTGCCAACAGACCCTGCTGGGGCACACAGCCCCACATCATCGCAGTTCATCATCTGCCACCGTGCCCAGGACTTTCAGGCTGCACTCATTAGTCCAAGGCATCTCTGGCTCCAGCACAGCTCAAGGCTGGTGTGATGACACTGTATAGTGTGCCACGTGCCCCAGTGCGGGCTGAGCCTGGTCCCCTCCAGAATGTGCTCTTTTTCCCCAAGCCAACTGTTTTGGTTTGAGAAACCCACAACAATTTATTGTCATTTAGACAATTATTCTATCAGCCAATGACACTTCCCCACCCAGGAAAGGGAATCAGGAAAAAACATGGAAACCCAAGGGTTGAAATATAAACAGATTTAATAAAATAAGACTAGATAATTAACATGAATAACACTGAAGAACCAATATTGATCCTGATACCAATATAAAATACACAAGGACTATCCCCAGCCCGTTCCCCCAGCAGGAAGCCATGCACTCCCAGCAGGGACACCAAATGTGGGACACTGTGAGCTCTGTGGCTTCAGAAGGAAGGGAAGGGCTCAGCACAAGGAGTTCTCAGGATGGCAGCCATCAAGGGAGAGAGAGAAAACTCCTCAGCAAACTTTCTAATTTATATTGAGTGTGACATTCATGGTATGAAATAATCCTACTGGCAGCTTGGGGCAAGTGCCCGGGTCTTGCTCCTCCTCATCCCTGCACCTGGCAAGATTGGAAACGCCAAGACCTTGAAACCCACATCCTATAGCTGGCTATAGAATAAATATTTCCATGAATTCAGAGACTAGAGTCTTCTAAAAGTACAGTTTTCCCAAGCATTAGAAGAGAAATTAGTCCTGTGTTGCTCAAATCAGGACACTGACACAAAGCCAGCAACTCAGCTCTGCAGACCTCTCTGTGCCAATGCAGATCATCAATGACTCTCCCCTTCCTCTCTGTGCAGGGGAGGCTGTGACTGAAGCTTCTTTTTGCTTCTGGAGCCCCAAACATGGGCCCCTTGGTGCACCCCAGGACCAGCGGTGGCTTGCACGGCTTAGCCCAGCCCTGTGGCCTGGAGCCCAGGCAGGTCCCTGCCTGCCCACCTCTGAAATCAAGGTCTGGCTGCAATTTTTTGCTGGCTTCAGTTATCAGCAGCCCAAAATGGGAAAAGCAGCCCCTTTTCATCACACACTGCAGGCAGGAAAACCAAGCAGCGTTGTTGCCTTGGATGCTCTCAGAGCTATCTTCTGGGAATAGCTCATGGGCCAGGAATGTGGCTCCTTGCAGCACAAAGCTACGTTCACTGCTATTTTCTCACTTAAAACCAGAGGAAAATAGATCAAATGTTAATTAGCAGCAGGGGAACCTGCTGCAGGTTTATTAGGATTTTCCCCTTCTGCAGAAATGGCTGATTAAGGGACAGGCTACAAAACACCGTAATACTTTCAACGCTGCTTTTCATTTGAAAAGAGCACGGCCAGTGCCCGAAGGATGAATAAGTCAGGGGGGTGAAGGATGGTGTAAGAGCAGAAAAGGAGGACGTGAGTTAGCCGAAAGAGATGATGAATCCCAAGCAGCATCCCTTGTTCTGCCGGTGGCTAACAGTAAGATCCTAGCTAAGTCACATCGCTAGCTGGGTTCTTTATCTGAAAAATGACCTAACCTCTGAGCTCATTTGGGCTGTAATAAAAAGGCTGGCGGCTGGTGCGAGCTCTCACTGGTATCACAGCAACAGTGGGAACATTTCAGAGCAAGCTTGGTTTAGCCGCAGCCTCTAGGGTTCTAGCGAACAGCTCTTTAATGTCTGCAAAAAGTGCTTCGAAACCCAGGGATGAGAGATGTGGAAGGGGAAGGACGACAGTTATTACGAACACAGCAGATTGTGCTTTGAGCATATCTGAATGCAACAGCTCAGAGAAATCTTGCCTGAAGAGTATCTCAGTGAGAACAGCTCAGCTCAGCTCAGATTCCTCCCAACTGGTAGAGCTGAGAAATACCCAAGGAGACCCAGTTAGCTGCATGACCTAAAGGATGCTTTCAGGTGGGATGAAACCAGCAAATAAAAGCAAACGGGCAATTCTTGATTATCCAGCAGCGCAGAAGCTGTCAGCACAATGCAGGGCCAGGAAGACCTCTTATTTACCCTGCCTGGTGAGCAGATGGAGGTTAAGAACCATAATGTGTTTAAGCTCCCTCCCTCACACCCAGAGCTGTCTGTGTGTCCCTGGAAGGATCCTGAAAACTTCCATCCTTGATCATCCTCCCTGATGGGGAGCTAGATGGGGGTCTAGTCAGCTAGACCTCTAAAAGTCACCTTCAACCTCTGGGATTTATGCCTCAGCCTTTCTGGAAAGTCAGAGTGGGGTTTGTGGCCATAATTTTAACCCATAGGAAGAAACTGGGCCAGGACAAGGTCATTGCTCCCTCTTGCACATCCCTGGAAGGGGAGGCAGAGAGACAGAAAAGCCCAAAAATGAGCCAGGCTGCCTGGAGGGGAAGAGCTTTGGCATCCTCATGTGCCATTTGTCTCGGTCCAGGAGGGCAGCCCATCTCTGCATGGTCAGCCAGGCTTATCTCCTCTCCAGGCTGCATGACACAAAGCCCCAGGAGAAGACCCAGCACTGCCATCCCTCCCTTGCAGCCACTGCTGGGGCATTTTGGGAAGGGAGGCTGTCTGACGCGCAGTGCTCCACATCTCTTCCTTGCCAATGGCATAAAGGGCTTAAAATGCTATAATGGGACCTCCGGTGTCCACCAAAGCAGTTCATAGGAGAGACTGAAGGATTTCACAGTTTCTCCTCCTTCCTGAAGCAGTACCCCTGGGTTATTGCACTTATTAAATTAGGAGCTGTAAAGCAACAGGGTAAATAATAAATTGCTAGAAGGAAATAAAAAAATGCCACCCATTTCAGTTATTAGCCCAGATGAGTGAATTAGGTGTTGAAACAGCAGCTTTGAAGTTCGACTCATTAAATCACACACCAATTCAGCGCTTATTAGGTCTCCAGTCAGATATATAAAAGCACCAGGAGATGGGTTTGCTGTTAGCAATAGCCATTACTTTTTCTGCTGTGTGCAGGCCATGAGTCTCACGCTGTTTGTTGGGTTGTGAGAGAAGGATTTAAAGCGCCAGCTCCCAGTGCCATATGAGAGTTTGGGGATTGTGGGCCTTGTTTGTGAAGAAGGAGTTCAGAAAGTGGGTGATTGCTACACATACATTGACAAAGAGTCAGGAAGGCAGAGAAAATGAGCCAGGAGGAGACTTTCTGGTCTGTCTGTCTGTCCTAGAGGAAGATCAACCTGTAGACACTGCAGTGTCTGCTTCAAGAAGTCAAGCTCTTCCACTCAGCAACACGGACCCACACTTGGGAGGCTTCCCCCCATACCTCGGTCCATTCATCCATCCTGGATATCCTCTTCCTTGTGCAGCTCCTACGTACCTTCCCCAGAACCCTTGTCTCCTCTCCTCCTCACTCTTGCCTCCTGTCAGCCAGCACCCTCTGAGTGATGGGCCAGCAGACAGGATGCTCATGTGTGCTCATGTGCCACCATTGCTCAGCCACCAGCCGGGCAACACATGCCCCAGATGAAAAGGCACTGGCACAGAGCTTGTCAAAATATGTGAAACGATCTTCCATGAGCACCATACTTACCCTAAAACACTGCCTGTTTTTTATCTAGCCAGACTCCTTTAATAAATTTGTATCCCACTGTGTTACAGAGATCTTAAAATTGGAGATGTCCTCTGCTGGAGCTTAGTGTTCAGTCATGGCACTGTTGGCACTATGTATTGCCAAGTCCTAAGTGAAGTCTTCAAAGTTATGAGGTTATAGGAATAACACATTTTTCATTCTTCATATTTTTATTCTGTTAGGAAATACAAGGTCACGATTTCCAGCTTTTCTTCACTGCCACAGCATTTAGAAATCTATTTTTAAAGTGCAAATTTGGATTCTCTGTTAATAAACTGATTCCAGCAGCAAAAAGCTGTGAGTGAAATACGTTGCAGAACTGAACAATCCAGAGCTAGCAATGACCCATGCGTGCCTGGGAATTCCCAGTACTCACGCATATGTAGGACCAAAGGTTTAACCAAATGTTCAGGCCATGAACCCAACCCTGCTCTCTCTGGGAGTTTCGTATTTCATCTCCTGACCCAAATGTTTCAGCTGGAACGTTGCATTTCTTTAGGACTGGGCACATCTATGGCATAAGCTGCCCTTCAACTTGTGGCTAAAATGAGGAAAGACGTTTTGAGATAAATAATAGATAGAATATGCTCTCACCCACAGCCGCCTCTTGCTGAAACCACGTCCTTTCTGTAGTTAAACTGTAGTTTGAGGGAGAACGAAGCTGACTCATCTCACAGGCTTTTTTTTTTTTTTTTTTTTTGAGATTTAAAGGGGTTGCTGGTTATCTGGTTAAAACTGTGGCATAAGGGCAAGTTACTTATGTCCTTTCAATGCTGTGGCTTGGAGAGGGCAGTGTGATGGGGTTGACTCACAGACCCCCAAACTCCTGAGCACAGGAGTGCAGGAGCAATGTCTGGCTGGTGTTGCCTTCACCATTGCTTCTGAGCACCTGGAAGGCTTTAACCCATCCCTCACACATTGATGTGCACATTTAGGATCATGGGGTAATTCAAGTTGGAAGGGAGTTTAGAGCACGGCCAGCTGGGAGGTCAGACCAGGCTACTCTGGCCTTTATCTAGTCCGGTCTTGAAAACTTTGCTTATGCTCCCTTTAGAAAAGTCACAACCACATTCCTAAGGAATGTGACCAGGTCTCATGGGAAGGCAGTGGCAGAGTCACAAATTTCATGCGGGTGTTAATCCCCCTTGGCAAGCACACAGGGGCCACAGGTCCAAGTGTTCCTCCAGAACCCGGAGGATACAGTTGTTTGCATCTAATGATGAAAGCCAAGGTTTTCACTTAATTATCTGGGGCCAGGAGCTGTGGTTTTACAGAGAAAGTGCACGTTATGAGATACCTGATTAAAACGAAAAGCACAGGCTGACACTGTGGACTTACCCTGACAACTTCCTGTATCTTGTGATTTTATGCCGACCCGGTTTTGGGCAGGAGAGGCTGTGAGGGGGGACTGGTGACTCCAGCAGGACACAAAGTTTGTTATTAGGTGATTTTTTTATTTGTCTTGCTAGTGGTCCAACAAATGTCTGTAAGGAGAATAAAGTCATGCTTTGACTGCCAGTGCTCTCCACAAACGATCTGCTGCAATAATCAGCAGTCTGTTATATCGGGCATTATTTTCCCAGTTTTTGCCCGCTGCACAGGTCCCACCAGCTGCATGCATGATGCCAGGGGGTTTCAGGCATGCACAAGACCCTCCTTGTGCACGGTGGTGTCATAAGCAATGGGAGAAGGTGCAAATCCCAACCCCTCCTGGTGCCCCATCCCTGGGGGTGTCTCCATTCCTGCACGATGCTCACCCCATGCCCCCACCTGATCCCTTGCTGGCTAAGAACTTCTCCACTGCCAGCACAGGAAGGACATGGACCTGTTGGAAGGGGTCCAGTGGAGGGCCATGAAGATGATCAGAGGGCTGGAGCCCCCCTCCTATGAAGACAGGCTGAGAGAGTTGGGGGGGTCAGCATGGAGAAGGCTCCAGGGAGATCTCAGAACCCCTTCCCCTCCCTAAAGGGGCTCCAGAAAAGCTGGGGATGGACTCTTCATCAGGGAGGGGAGCCATAGGAGGAGGGAGAAGGGTTTTAAACTGAAAGAGGGGAGATTCAAATGAGGTCTTGGGAAGAAATTCTTTGCTGTGAGGGTGGTGAGACCCTGGCCCAGGTTGCCCAGAGAAGCTGTGGCTGCCCCATCCCTGGAGGGGTTCAAGGGTAGGTTGGACGTGGCTTGGAGCAACCTGGTCTGTTGGGAGGTGTCCCTGCCCAGGGTAGGGGGTAGGACTGGATGGTCTTTAAGACCCCTTCCAACCCGAACCATTCTATGATCCTATGATCCCTTTTCCTTCCCTTCCTCCCCGTTCCACTCTGCATACAGCAGCCTTCTCCTGTTGTCATAACAACGAGCATCAGCCCGTGGCGGCCATGCCAGCCCTTCCAGCAGAAACACCTCCTCAGGGGATAATGCGCCGGCTCCTGGCCTTGAACCATCTGGCTGTGGTGGGGAGGAGGCCAAGCTCACCCCTGGGACAGGGGGCTCCCTCCCTTCACCCACACATTTTGCCTGGGGTGGTGTTCCCCTGCACTCGGTGCTGGACGCTCAGGCACACATAACAAGCTGTCCCCTGGCCGGTCTCTGCAGCATGGCCTTATCACACATGCTGGCTTGATGACACCACCATGGTCCCTCTGTGCTTGCCTATGTCCTCCCCTCTCTGTTCGAGGCACAGCAAGGGGATGTGGGGCAGATGCAGACAGGGCTGGCACCCCATGGCGAGGCAGCACGTCTGTGGTGCACATCTGTGATCTGCCCCAGCGATCCCTCCTCCCTATCAGCTCACTGGAGTCCCGATATCCCCAGAGCCAGGTCCCCCAACCCTCTCAGCCTCCAGGTCTCCTCTCCTCCGCAATACATGGCACCCTGAGGCACAGGCAGGATCAAACAAGACCAGCTCAGTGCAGATTAAGGAGTCCCATAGGCTCCCTGTGGCTTAGGACATGCTTCTCCTAGGTGGACCAGGATCACTGGCACAGCCAGAACTGCTCCTGAAGGCACCAGGGGCACTGGGCATCCTTCCTGTGTTCCAGGAAGTCCATCAAATCCATGGCTTCAAAGGCATTTCTGCTTCTGGAAGCCTGTGGCCAGCAACAGATTAAAACCACTCGATACCAGCCTGTTCACAGCAAGGGAATGCTGCTATGCCCAGAGCTGTGTAGGAAACAGAGCACCAAGATAAAACCATGAAGATCTGAGGTTTACCTACTCCTTCATCCTTCACAAGCTTCATGCCAGTTCCACTCAGCCCAGACCAGGACCGAAGACCAACACCCTCCATGGTGGCTCCCAGCTCTTTTCCAGCAAGCTCTGCCAGCTCCTCCCCCCAGGGCAGCCTTCTCAGCCCTTTGCACTGATGCTGGTGTGGAAAGGTAAAACCAGAAACCAACCAAAAACTTGCTGGTGGGGCTGGACCTTGGTGTGGAGCATTGCCCATGCTCACTTCCAACCCGTCTTGGCTTCAGTCCTGCTGTGTCTCCATCATGATGATGCGTTACTTCATCCCCATCCCCAGTCCTTCCCCCCCAGTTATTTCTCCCATGCCAGCATCTCCCTTTGGTGCAGTTCTGTACAAGACTGTGGAGTGACTGAAAGCAAGTAAACTGATTTTTTTCTTTTTTTGCTAAAACCATCCAGCTCCCTCTCCATACAAGCTCTCAGCTCTTCCCAGTAGCGATGCTGGGCTACACCTTCCAACACGGTGCAGCTAAAACGCACCCCTCAGCTGGGAAATCTGGCTCCTTCCTCAGCCAAGAGCCCTGTGAGAGGTCAGGGAGTGAGGATTTCTGAAGGTGCTTTTATGCCTGTGATGCACCTAAAGGCCTGGTTATAAGAGGAACTCACCTTTCCAGGTTCTCAAATCAAGCTCCCGAGCTGCTGGGAGGCTGAGGCTGAACCTGGGGAGGAGGAAAGACCATTTCACCCTGGCACTCGGGTATTTCAAAGGAGCAGCAGAAATTTCAGCCTCCCAGAGAGAGGCACTGGTCTGAACTTCCCACAGCATCGTCATAACCTTCCCCACTTCACACGGCTATCGGTAACTGCATTTCTCCAGGGAGAACCAGCCTGGAATATCAGCCAAAGGATTCTTAATATTTTGATGCTACGTTTGGCTTCCCTGGGGAGGAAATATCTGGTTTCTGCATCTAGAAAACAAAGACTCTTCAGGGGGAAGGAATTTCTTGGGACACCTGATTAATTGGAGCCACTCTGGAGATTCGTGTAAACCAAATTGGTTCCAGGTTTGGGAGATTAGCAGGGTTTAGCTTCAGCCTTCTCCAGACAGCTCTGGCTGCCTTTAAAGCATTTCTGTTTTTAAGCACTGGAGAAACTATTTTTTTAAAAAGGAAAAATTGTTCCTCCATTCAGTGGCTAAAGCACACGCTGGAGGGGCTGGCAGCATATCTGGAACAAACGTCATGGGCCCATGGCCTCCAGCCAGGACTTACTGCCTTCAACCACCATAAAGGAAAATACAAGGTGTTAGTATAGAATCACAGAATCATGGAATGGTTCAGGTTAGAAGGGACCTTAAAGATCACCAAGTTCCAATCCCCCTGACATGGGCAGGGACACCTCCCACCAGACCAGGTTGCTCAAAGACCTGTCCAACCTGCCCTTGAACCCCTCCAGGGATGGGGCAGCCACAGCTTCTCTGGGCAACCTGGGCCAGGGTCTCACCACCCTCACAGCAAAGAATTTCTTCCCAAGACCTCATTTGAATCTCCCCTCTTTCAGTTTAAAACCCCTCTCCCTCCTCCTATGGCTTCCCTCCCTGATGAAGAGTCCCTCCCCAGCTTTTCTGGAGCCCCTTTAGGGAGAGGAAGGGGCTCTAAGATCTCCCTGGAGCCTTCTCTTCTCCAGGCTGAGTCCCCCCAACTCTCTCAGCCTGTCCTCACAGCAGAGGGGCTCCAGCCTTCGCAGCATCTCCATGGCCTCCTCTGGCCCCACTCCAACAGGTCTATGTCCTTCCTGTGCTGAAGGTAGTAGGGTAGTAAATGACCTGATCTCCCCCAGACCTCGGCTCTCACACATCTCCCTTGGCCCACAGAGGTTCTTTGGATGCCTGGACCAAAGTGCTAGATCCAGTTCCACTGCACCCAGCAGACCCTTGGAGCAGGGACAACCCCCTGGGGAACAGCACAGCAACCACCACCCAAAGCCTTCTGAGCCTTTCCAGCACAGGAGAACCCCTGGAGAGATGGTACCCAAAGCTCTGCATCTTCAGGCCTTGCTGTTGAGTGCACTTTTAACCACTGGAGTTTCCTCATAGCCCTGTGAGGAGGCCATGATTGCTGACTTTAGTTGGAGAAACGGAGGCACGCTGGGGACTGGTACCCTCCTTCCTCCTGAGTGAGTGACGAATGGATTAGAAAATAGTAATTGCAGCAAAGCCAGCCAGGTCTCGGAGAGGAGGACAGCAGGAGGGATTGCTGCCACCAGCACCTCTCTCTCCTGCACATGCAGAAATGTGGCTTCTGTGAGATTAAATGACAAGATTGAAAGACAAGAACATGGCCCCAACATGTGCAAAATGCACTACAAGGAAGAATGTGGGAACTCAGACCGAGCTCCTGCAAAAACATGTGGCTGTGCAGGTCTCTGGCTGCAGCGAATGCCTGCGCCTGGCACTTGTTTCCAAGGGAGCCAGAGGCACCGCCTGTGTGTGCTGTGATCAAATAAACTGCCTGCTCAGGCAGGTGGTGGAACTGAAGGAAGAGGTAGAAAGACTTAGAAGCATCAGAGAAAGTGAAAGTGAAATAGATCGGTGGAGCCGTACCCTGAAGCACAGGCATCGGGCAGAGGCTCTACAGGAAGTGGATGATCTCCTTTCCGTCTGTCACCAGGCAGAAGGGAGGGACTTAAGGGACAATGGAGAATGGAGGCAGGTCCCTCCTTGGAGAGGCAAGCAAAACCCCTCCCGGCCCCTCTCACCTTCCTAATTGCACTTGCAAAATAGGTTTGGGGCTTTGGATATCGAGGGGCAGGTAAATGAGGATAGAGATGAAGACCCATGCAGTGAGTTGCCCAGAGCCTGCCACCCATCCCCACGCCTTAGGACTTCCTCAACAAAGAAAAAAAGGAAGGTAATTGTGGTGGGTGACTCCTTTCTTCAGGGAACAGAAGGCCCCATTTGCAGACTGGATCCATCCCACAGAGAAGTCATCTGCCTCCCTGGGGCCAGGATTAAGGCTATACAGAAAAATCTCCCTACCCTGGTCCGGCCCTCGGATTACTATCCGTTACTAGTATTTCAAGTAGGCAGCGATGAGGTAGCTACCAGTAGTCCAAGGACAGTGAAGAGATACTTTAGGGCCATTGAACGGCTGGTTAAGGGATCAGCAGCACAAGTTGTGTTCTCCTCTATCCCACCACTTGCAGGAATTGATGAGAGGATAAACAGGAAGAGCCAGCAGATTAACTCCTGGCTCCGAGGCTGGTGTAACTGGCAGGAATTTGGTTTCTTTGATCATGGGATGATCTACAGGACACCAGGCCTGCTGTCAACAGGTGGGGCAAGCCTTACCCAAAGGGGAAGAATACTGGGGCAAGAGTTAGCAGGGCTCATTGAAAGGGCTTTAAATTAGGTTTGAAGGGGGATGGGGATGAAACCAGGATTATTAAAGAGGAGCCTGGGAGCAAATTACCAGTGCTGATGGGTAAAAGCACTAGCAAGGTCTTGCGGCCTGTTGTCTCAGTAGAGATGGGGGATGGTAACCCATGTGGTGATGACATCAGGGATAGTGATAGGCTGGCAACCACAGAAGGGTCTGAGCATGGTCAGGGGGGTATTGGGGCTCAGCCCCCCATAAAAGTGGTGGGAAAATTAGCCCAGCTAATGTGCATCCACACAAATGCACGCAGTTTGGGCAAAAAACAGGAGGAGCGGGAGGCCATTGTACAGCAGGAAAACTATGATATAGTTGCCATCACAGAAACATGGTGGGAAGACTTACACAACTGGAGCACTGCAGTCGATGGCTACCAACTCTTCAGAAGGGATAGACAAGGAAGGAGAGGTGGTGGGGTGGCCCTCTATGTTAGAGACAGGTTTGAATGCCTAGAACTTAATAATGGGAATGACAGTGTAGAGTGTTTATGGGTTAGAATCAAGGGGAAGGCCAACAAGGCAGATATCGTGGTGGGAGTTTATTACAGACCCCCAAACCAGGATGTAGAAATTGATGAAATATTCTATCAGCAACTGGCAGAGCTCTCGCAATCCCTAGCCCTTGTTCTCATGGGGGACTTCAACTTCCCAGATATCTGCTGGAAATATAACACAGCAGAGAGGGAACAGTCCCAGATGTTCCTAGAGTGTGTGGAGGATAACTTCCTAACACAGCTGGTGAGAGAGCCAACCAGGGAAAGCACCCTACTGGACCTGCTGCTAGTTAACAGAGAAGGTCTTGTTGGGGATGTAAAGGTTGAAGGTCGTCTTGGGCAGAGTGATCATGAAATCATAGAGTTTTCAATTGTTGCAGAAGCAAGATAGGGAGCCAGCAGAACTGCCACCTTGGACTTCCGTAAGGCAGACTTTGGCCTGTTTAGGAGCATGGTTGAGAGTGTCCCTTGGGAGGCAGTCCTGAAGGGCATAGGTGCCCAGGAAGGCTGGTCATACTTCAAGGATGAACTCTCAAAAGCGCAGGAGAAGGCCATCCCCACGTCCCATAAAAAGAGTCGACGGGGAAGAAGACTGGCCTGGCTAAATAGAGGGCTTTGGCTGGACCTCAGGGAGAAAAGGAAAGTCTACGATCTCTGGAAAAAGGGGTTGGTTACTTATGAGTAATATCAAGGTGTAGTGAAGTTATGCAGGGGAAAAATTAGAAGGGCAAAAGCCCAAGCAGAACTTAACTTGGCTACCACAGTTAAAAACAACAAGAAGAGTTTTTGCGGTATATCAATAAAAAAAGGAAGGCTAGGGAAAATGTAGGCCCACTGAAGAATGAGGTGGGTGCCTTGGTGGTGGAAGACGCAGAGAAGGCGGAGTTGCTGAATGCCTTCTTTGCTTCGGTCTTCACTGCCAAAGCTGCCCCTCATGAATCCCAGACCCTGGAGACAAATGGGAAGGTCTGGAGAGAGGAAGACTTTCCCTCTCTTGGGGAGGACTGGGTTAGAGACCAGTTGGCCAAACTAGACATACATAGGTACATGAGCCCTGATGGGATGCACCCATGAGTGCTGAGAGAACCAGCAGATGTTATTGCTGAGCCACTCTCCATCATTTTTGAGAGGTCTTGGAGAACAGGTGAAGTGCCTTAGGACTGCAGGAAGGCAAATATCACACCAGTCTACAAAGAGGGCAAGAAGGAAGACCCAGGGAACTACAGGCCAGTTAGTCTCACCTCTGTCCCTGGGAAAATAATGGAGCGACTCGTTCTGGATATCATCTCCAAACGCATTGAAGATCAGGAAGTTATTGGAAATGGTCAACACGGATTTACCAAGGGTAAACCACGCTTGACCAATCTGATAGCCTTCTATGACATTATAACTGGATGGCTGGATGAGGGGAGAGCAGGAGATGTCATCTACCTTGACTTCAGCAAGGCCTTTGACACTGTCTCCCATAACATCCTCATTAGAAAATTAAGGAAGTGTGGGCTAGATGAGGGGGCAGTGAGGTGGATGGAGAGCTGGCTGTGTGACAGAACTCAGAGGGTTGTAATTGATGGAGCAGGGTCAAGTTGAAGGCCTGTAACCAGCGGTGTCCCCCAGGGGTCAATACGTGGCCCAGTCCTGTTTAACATATTCATCCATGACCTGGACGAGGGGACAGAGTGTATCCTCAGCAAGTTCGCTAATGATACCAAACTGGGAGGGCTGGCCAACACTCCAGAGGGCTGTGCCACCATCCAGTGTGACCTGAGCAGGCTGGAGAGCTGGGCAGAGAAGAACCTAATGAGGTTCAACAAAGGCAAATGTGGGGTCCTGCACCTGGGGAGGAAGAACCCCAGGCACCAATATAGGTTAGGGGTGGATCTTCTGGAAAGCACTACTGAGGAGAAGGATCTGGGAGCCAGCAATGTGCCCTTGTTGCTAAGAGGGCCAATGGGATCCTGGGCTGCATAGGGAAGTGTGGCCAGTAGGTTGAGGGAGGTCATTCTCCCCCTCTACTCTGCACTGGTGAGGCCACAACTGGAATACTGTGTCCAGTTCTGGGCTCCACACTCACAGAGAGAAATTGGGGAGAGATTTCCTTCCTTGACCTATTTTGCAAATCTTCCTTCCCCCAGGCCCCGTGCTTCTGCCTCTGGACTCATCTGAGTGTCCATCAGAGGCTGGTCAGACCCACCGGTGGCTATGGCGGAGCAGGTGGGAAGGTGTCCAGAAGGGTTTATTGACACATAAAGGGAATGGGCTGAGAGCAGCCTGCTTCATTGGAAGGACAATTAGCAGTGGGGAAATTACAGGCTTGTCTCTTTTTTTTTTTTTTTCTTTTTTCCCTTTTTTTGCTTTTATGTCTTTGTTCTTTCTTCTTTTTTTCTTTTTTTTCTTCTTTTCTTCTTTTCTTCTCCTCTTCTTTTCTTCTTTTCTTTTTTCCTTTCCTTTCCTTTCCTTTCCTTTCCTTTCCTTTCCTTTCCTTTCCTTTCCTTTCCTTTCCTTTCCTTTCCTTTCCTTTCCTTTCCTTTCCTTTCCTTTCCTTTCCTTTCCTTTCCTTTCCTTTCCTTTCCTTTCCTTTCCTTTCCTTTCCTTTCCTTTCCTTTCCTTTCCTTTCCTTTCCTTTCCTTTCCTTTCCTTTCCTTTCCTTTCCTTTCCTTTCCTTTCCTTTCCTTTCCTTTCCTTTCTTTCCTTTCCTTTCCCCTTTCCTTTCCTTTCCTTTCCTTTCCTTTCCTTTCCTTTCCTTTCCTTTCCTTTCCTTTCCTTTCCTTTCCTTTCCTTTCCTTTCCTTTCCTTTCCTTTCCTTTCCTTTCCTTTCCTTTCCTTTCCTTTCCTTTCCTTTCCTTTCCTTTTTCCTTCTTTTCTCCTTTTTCTCCTTTTTTTCTTTCTTCTTTCTTTTTCTTTTTTTTTCTTTATTTATTTTTTCTTCTTTTTTTTTTCTTCTTTTTTTTTTTCTTTTTTTTTTCCCATATGGCTATACTAATTCCAGGACCAGCACTGGTGACAGACCAGTCTCAGGCAGACCTGGCTCCCAAGATGTGGTCTGTTCCACACCAACTCTTGCATTGTCTGGAGAGGGTGGTGGAAAGGGTTGGGGTTCACAGAGGTGCTGGGGTGCAGCAAGCCCCTGCGCTGCTCCTAAACGGGCAAAGCAGGAGGGGACCGGATTCCCTCCCTGCTTCAAAACACCCTCTTTTGGGTGGCTTTCCCTGGGCTGGCCCTGTGGCCAGGATGCCCCTGGCAGCAAGACCCCATGCTGCTGGCGCAGATGAGGGACGCGGTGTGGGGAGAAACACTGAGGAGGATTTCTGGAGGGGGGAGAAGGGTCCGGAGGAATGTGGCAAGGAGGGATGAGGAGAGCAGCCCTTGGCTTTCTGGCAGCAGGGAGCCTGGAAAGACACCCTAAAGGACATGCAGCCACCACAGGATGCTGTGCAGCATCCCAGGTTTGGGAGGTCCAGCAAGGAAAGACACCCTTTAACAAATCCCACCCAGCAGGTGGTCTCGGGTCAGTGCACTGAATTCAGTCCGGCCTCAGAGCCCCATCAGAGCATCCACCACGTGCCTTTGCTTCACTACCTCTGCCCTACCAGGGGAAAAATACTCAAAAAAAAAAGTTTGTGGCATTTCTGTTATGGCAGCACTTTACACACAACTGGGGTGTTTTGGCGGCGATTGCCTGGGGCGGGGAGCTGCAGCTTAACACTGGTTTATCTGAGTTTGCCTTCATCCTTTTACAACCCAGGTCCCTCACTCTGCTACATAAAAGGAAAATTAAAGACTGCCAGTCATGCAAGTAGTAATATGTTGGGACTTTAAAATTTATTCCAACATGCTATTTTTTTAAAAACACGCTCAGACTGAGCAGGCAATCTGAGCTGTAGTAAAGGCAATATTATACTTGTAAAAACTTCTCATTCACAGTACAGATGTCATTTACAATAAGGGTCACAAACATCAAATACTGAGTATTTTTTCTTCTTCTTTTTGATTTTTTTGTTTCATTTCGGGGTTTTTTTGTGTTTTTTTTTTCTTTTTTTTTTTTTTACATCAGACTGTGCTTTTACCTGCATTTTTTTTTTTTTTTTGCACTGATATAACCATACAGACATTGCAAGATGCAAGTGTAGAAACTGGAGTTAAAATAAAATTACAGGCAAAACTACCAAATTACATTGTACGCTGTACATATTTACAGTACCTTTTTTGGAATGTATTGCCATTTTAAGAACATATAGAAACTTTCTACAGACTATTCCACTTACAGAATACATACACCTTTTAGAAAAAAAGGCAAATATTTATCTTACATGAGACCATGTATATTAAATTTGCGTACACATTATTATTATTATTATTTTTTACATTACATTTACTAAAGTGATCGTAAGTGCCATCATATCTCAGTAATGAAAACAGATTGGTTTTATGCCATCAGGACTGATTTTTTTTTTAATTTTTTTTTAATTTTTTTGTAAATAATTTACAATATGGTTTTATTTGTAAATACTGTGCAATAGATGGAAATATTAAAAAAAAAAAAAAAGAAAAGAAAAGCACATGATGAAACCAAGTCAGCAAATGAAAAGCTATTGCAAGAACAGCAGAAAGGGGCTAGATCAAATTGTCCAGCATTTTGCATGAAAATTGGAATAATTTTAATGACTTCTGCATGACCAAGTGTATTGCTTGTTCAGGTGCTGCTTCTGTGGATTTAAAAGAAAAACCAGGTAAAAGTGAAAGCTGGCTTAAAAGAAAACCGACTCTTTTGTATATTTTTTTGGGGGGAGGTGAAAGAAGAGCAATGGGACGGTGGCGGGTTGTGCCTGGCATCACTCCACAGGAGCTGATGGCCAGCGAGTGGCAGGGACGGCGGTGCCTTTCCTGCGAGTCGGTGTCTCTCAGCGCTGCCACCAGCATCTCCCACCACATCCCGCCCTGGGGCTCAGGGCAGCGGGACCGACTCAGCGCTGGCTGGAGCCAGAGTGGGGTTTGGGACCGGTTTTTATCAGCGAGCACCGTCCAAGGAGCGTAACTTTATAGACACCAGGGTTGAAAATGTCACCCCTTGGAGCAGGTGGTGAAATACATTTCCCAGTCATAAGCTGTAAAGTCACAGCTACTTCATCATTACTTTTAAGAGTTTCCTGCTGCAGTTCCTGGGTATCCAGCCAACAACCTGTGAATAATCAGAGCTGACAGAGATCTGCTTCAAGGCACGGGGTCGGTTTTGGGAGCCAACTGCCCCCCTCTCCTTCTCCCATGGTCTGCTCAGTCCTGCAAGGCACTGAGCTCTGCAACCTTGATAAAAGAAGCTAAATTCATGCTTAAGCACAAAGAAGTTAGTGAAACTCCAGAACTGCTTAAGCTTAAGCCAATGTACAAGTACTTTATTAGCTCTGGATATAAGGCTTGGTACTTAACATGACTGCTTCAAGGAGTTATTTAAGAGCATGGGCCAAGTCCTCCACACAGAATGATTTCTTGGATGCCAGAGCATCCGTTTGCCATTGAGTACCTGCATTCATGAGAGCTGCACAAACAGCTTACCAGGGAAGGCAGTATCAGAGGAGGGTTTTGGCTGATTAACCAGCTACAGAACAAAGAGGAGCAGCCAGTCTCTGGAGGCCATTTGCCTTCATGGACTCTAAATTCAAGAACCTCTGCCATAAGAAAAGCAGGGGATTTTATTTCCACCTGCTGAGGAAAAGGAAGGGCTGGGCTCTGGTTTTTAGTTTGCCTATTTGCATTATTAATACATTCTCTTGCAAAGAATACTGCTAATTGCTCTCTGCCAAGCATCTGGACAGATACAAACAGCTACCCCTGCAGCCCTTGTGGAGAGTAAATCAGGGTTTGTCATCCCTATTTTGCAGACACCCAGAGTGACACCCAGAGTGATATTAAAAGCTGTGATCTGCAAAACCAGGTCTCACCGAGTGGGACACAGGGAAGCCAGTGGGGGCTCCAGGTAGGAAAAGCAGCCACCTGTGACGGCTGAGTCTTCAGCCCTGCCATAAATAACGCACAACTCTATGAAAATCGTTGGAGCTGCACGGCTGTGCTCCTGGGTGGAGTGCGAGGCAGAGGCGATGGGGTTTGCCCAAGGTCACGCTGTGGTTTCTCATCGGGGCTGGGGCCGCCTCAGGGGATGCCCGTCCTGCCTGCGGACGGACATGCTGGTGCCAGCGCGGAAGAGGACACCCTTCCCACGGAGCTCTGAGCTGTCAGTGTGATAGTTAGCCCTTAAATATCAATATAATTTTTTTTTGTGTGATCTTTTTTGCCTATCCGATAGGCCGTATTGCGCCCATTGGGTACAGCATGAAGCACCATTTCACCCCTGCCGTGCCCTCAGCCGCCGAGAAGCCCAACCAGGTTGAGACTCAGCCATAGCCTCGGGGGGAGGGTTGTTGGTTTTTTTTTGCCCATCTCCTGAGTTTTCAGCAGTCCCCGCAGGCACCTGCTCCATGGCTACTGGGCGGTGGGTACAGGACCCAAGCAGGGCACAGCCTGGGAGCACCTCACCACTGCACAGACCTTCCCCAAACTCCTCTCCCTGCTTATTTTTTGGTGGTGGGTGATGGCATCCAGATGGTCAGACACCGCTGCCCTGCGCAGCACTGGCTGCCAGCCCCGGTGCTCTGCAGCTGAGATACAGAAAGCTTCAACTCATCTTGAGCTGCTGGAAAAACTTTAAAAAATAATAATAAAAATTAACAAAAAAATAAACCACAACAAAAGCAAGAAACCAATGTAATGACCTCTGGGTTTTGTTGGGCTTTTTCTTTTTTTTCCTTTCTGTCCAGAAATGACAGAGAGAGAAAAAAAAAAACCACCCCCCCATGAAAAGTATCAACAGGTCAAGGATTAAAATACAGTTACAGAAAGAAGCCAAGCAAATTTGATCTAGCCCAAAGCTCGTGGCAAATGCACCTAACAAAACCAGGATGCTGAGTGCACAACTGCTGCATTATTTTTCTTTATGTACAATTTCTATATATATATATATTTTAAAAAAAAATTAAATACAAAAAGCTACCTTGGAACAATGTTAAGAGTGTGACAAGGGCAAGAGGGGAAAAAGCGGCAGAAGCCAGGGAAGACCAAACTGTGGCTAGATGTGGTGGATGGGTTCCAGGGATGCTCACAGTGACCCTGGCTGAACATCCGCTCCCAGCCATCTGGACATTAAGCACACGCTTAAAGCCTGAGTAGGATTTAAGCTGGTGCTTAAGAGTTTCACTGGAGGGAGTTGCTTCGCAGAACTGAACTCCCAGACCCTGCTCCTGCATCTGGCTGGGTTTGAAAGCAGGACCAGCTTCCAGGCTTGGGGCCAAAGAGGCGGATATGGGAAAAAGAGAAACTTGATAAAAGTGCTAATTAAGGTATAAATGGGTTCTGGACGCAGTTTTGGTCAGTGTCACAGCCTTAATGTTATTTCCGTGATATCTTCTTTTGTACTTAATTCCCTTTACAAGAAAAGCAAAAAAAAAAAAAATCACAGAAGATTATTAAAAAATTTATATTATTTGCCCGTGAAACGGGAACAGTTCATAGCTCATCAAGTCTGGCAAGGAAATATGTTCTCATTCAGGGTTTTATTTGATTTGTTTTAAATTTTTTTTAAATTTTTTTTTTTTTTTAAAAAAGTGTATTACGTACCCGATAAACTGGAACAGCTCTGAAAGAAGAAAGAACTGGTCCACTGGTTAAATATCTATACCTTTTTTTTGTTTGTTTGTTAAAATGAAAAAAAAAAAAGAGGTTTGTACAGATTCCATAGACCAGAAAACCCTCTGAAGTAGTAAAGAGCCTGCTGTCTGCTTGGGCAAACATGTATTGAAGGTTTGTGTGTTAAAAAGTGTTAACGGGACAGAGAGGGATGGCTCCATCACGTCTCTCTGTATTTGGTATCGGATCTATTGGCAGTAGAGGCCATTGCTCTGCTACGGATGCTTAGAGTTAAAAATTTGCTCTGGAAAAAGTTCCTGTGCATGCACAACATGCTGATTGCGAACATCAACCACTTAGCATCATAACTTTTGTCTTCCAAAACACCAAAAAAAAGGGCCTGTCTGCACAATAAGGACTATGTTTGCGACGTTCTGCTTAAATAAATAAATAAAATCAAAATAAGAGGCAGAGTCACTGGTGAGTTACTGAGCCGCAGACGTGCAAACAAGCAGAGCGCAAACTACTCCTCCATCCCCAGAGCTGGAGGGAGCCAAACCAGCCAGGACGGAGTGGGGATGGGATGGAGGGAGCTTGTCCACTCTGTAACTGAAAAATTACAGAGGAAAAAAGGTTTGCAAGGCTGAGTTTACTTCCATTTCTAAACTAAGGGAGAGTGTTTACAGAGGGCTTCCGAGCCCCAGAAAAGAGGGGCCCTCAGGCACAGGCATGACTTTGCCAGGGCAATGCCGGGGGCACTGCGGAGCGGATGGAAGGATTAAAGCAAGCAGAAGGCCGGCTCGTCCAGCGAGAGACACCATTCCCGGCACGGGGTCTACATGCGATACATTCCTATGTTCTTGCAGTTAAATCTTTGAAGAAGAACCTTTTTTTTTTTTTTTTTTTTTTTTTTGTCCCTTTTTAAAAAAGTGCTTTGATGGGTTCTGCAGGAGGGAGGGACACTCAAGTTTCATTTTTTCTCTTTTGAGTGACAATTTCTCTCGCTGCCAACGAACCTCCCCCTACTCAAGGAAGTGCTACTCCTTTATAAGTTCAGGGTAAACACGTTTTTCAAATGTAAAGCAGTCTCAACTGTTTAAAGCACAACCATAGGCAATCAGAGGGATGCGAGAAAAAAAAAACAAGCACTTTGCGAGAATTAAATAAAGCATGTAATAAATACAAATCATAAACTTCTGTACACAGGAGCAAGGGTTTGGGTTTTTTTTTTTAATCATTTAATCAATATAAAAAAGTTTTTCTGTTTGTTTTTTTGTTTTCAGTGCATCTTCTTCCTCTTAAAATGCTTAACCCTTTCCTTTCTGCATCTCTCAGGCCCATAATTACGCACACCTAAATGGCAAAAAAGACAAGGTCTAACAAACCCCTTTCCAAAAAACTCTAAAAAAATATTCACAGCCTCAAACATTTTTGTACATTTCAAGCAACAAAAGGTATAGAAAAAGGCACAAGTAACTGCATACATGTGGAGATAATACCAGACTGGGACAAAGAAAACCAGGAATCTTCCATGGGTTTGGTCATTCACTAGAGTGCTTCATATAGCGATGATTATACTAAAGGAAATAGTGTTGAAAATGTCTGTTGATTTTACATAGGAAGCCTAAAGGTGGAACAGATGGTGGAGGCTTAAGTACTTCCCGTGTTTTCATCCACCTTTTTTTGAGTTTGACCTAAATCTGCGTGCTCGAGGTGTGGACTGCTCTTCCTGGACGTTCCCCCATGGTGACTGGGCTCTCCGGAGAGGTTTCTTCTCCGGAGGGAGAAGGGCTGGGCGTGCGAGTGGCTGGATGAGGGCTCTGAGAGGCAGCCAGTGCTGCTACTTCGGTCCAGCGGCTGGGAGGGGAGATCTGAGATGAAAGTGCAGGATGATTCGAAAGAAGTGCTCGAGCTGCCCGATTGCTTCTTGCCCGGTTTTTTCAAGGGTTCTTGCCCGCTTGTCAAAGGCTTTGGAGAGTGCTCATCGGTTGTGCTGGGGCTGGCTGGGGATGCCGAGCAGCCTGTCTGCTCCGCGTGGCTTGACTCAGCCAACATTTTTACCCTGTATTCCTCCTGGTCTGTCTTTTGCTGAAGCTCACTAGTCCTCATTTTCTCTTCTGAGTACCCGCTGCTCGTAAGCTCTGGGGACAGCGTGTATTTAGAAACCTTTGCAACCGGGGAGACAGATGCCGACGATGGCTCCCGCAGGACCTGTGGTTCCTCATCCCTCTTGGGAGCCTGGCTGAACTCGGCAAAGCTGCTGCCACCAGAGGCAAAATATCCTGCTTGCAGGGACACGACCGAGCTGGGCACCAAGCTGGGATGGGTGCTCGGCCTTGCCTGGACCATCTGGATGCCCCCAATGGGAATCATAGGGTACGGGGTCCTCGTGAGCTGCTGTGAATGCAACGGGAGATGGCTGAAGATGTTCTCCTCCCCTCGGCCGGGAGCATGGATGTGTATTTCATGAGGTGCCTGCAAGGGTCTGGAGCAGATGGGCTGTGTGACGCCAGGTGAACATGTTGGGCTTTGTGGTTCTATCTTCTGCACCGGAGAGGGAAAAGAAACAGCTGATTCAGTGCAACACACAAGTTATAGCATTAGCATCATTAATGCTCACTCTAAGGATTGGGATTGTTAACATTTTATTCTAATTTGAGGGAGATCAATCAACTGAGGAAGATTTGGGCCCCCAAACCTTTAAAGTAAGGAGCAGCATAACCCACAGCATTTCCCTCCTGGGTACAAATATGCCCATGGTCGGGGCACAGATCCAGGGCTTTGGTTCAGGCTTGGATCATTACAAAATCATAGAATAGTTTGTGATGGAAGGGACCTTTAAAGGCCATCTAGTCCAATCCCCTACTGTAAGCAGGGACGTCTTCCACCAGACCAGGTTGCTCAGAGACCCGTCCAGCCTGACCTGGAATGTTTCCAGGGATGGGGCATCCACAGCTTCTCTCAGTGTCTCAACACCCTCAACATAAAAAAAACTTCTTCCTTATATCTAGTCCAAATCTTCCCTCTTTTAGTTTAAAACCATTACCCCTTTTCCTATTATCAGAGTTGCCTCTGAGACCCTGGCAGAGGATGCCAGTGTTTCCTGCCATCTGAGCTGCTTTGGACCCCTTTCAGTACATGGGGTTTCTGAAAGCCCAGAATAACATTAATTTTTACTGTATTTTCTTACAGCAGGATTACATCCTTACAAATGCTAATTGCAGGGATGTTTTGGACCGAGGGACAGGTAGCGTTAACTCTCGTTTGACACAAAGCACACCCATCAGTGTGGTCCCCACCACCACCCTCATGGTGTGGCCTGTAGAAATCAAGGGTTAAGACCCTGCCATTTTACCTTTTCCTCTTTCTCTCTCGGTGCTTCACATAGTTTCCTAATGTACATCATGGAGAGATATGTGGCTAAACAGAAATGGATTAATTAGTGATGAGGTAATAACTAAACCCCTAAACAGGACTCCCAAGAAGAGGAAGCCACAGAAACTGAAATCAACTTTCCATTAGGATGGGGTTAGGTATAAAATCTGAGGATTCACCGGAGGGCATATTTCTTTGTAGGATTATGGAGAATTGCCTGGCCCTGAGAGCTGGATCTCTATGGAAGGATGACAGAGGAAAGCAGCAAAAAAGAACAGAAGAGAGAGAAAGCAAGAGCCGCTGAAGATAGTGTATACTGGGTCAGCAATTACAAGCCCAAACATTTCCTAAATCTCACTTATCCACATGAAGTCGTGGCAGAATCACTATAGGGGTGTTGGGAAACCCCCAAACAAATCATCTTGATGGTGCAACAGCCACCAGAAGGAGAGGCCACCTACTGTAAGAGCCAGCGGGAAGAGAGATGGTCACAGTCAGGCCTGATGCACATCGTTGGCAGAAAGCCTTGACTGAAGCTAGGCTGAAATTGTCTCCAAGTTTCGAAGTGATGCACAGGGCACCAGTTTTGAGCATAGAGCTCCGTTTGGGATCTGATAAATTCACCTGTCTCTTGTAACCTTACCAGGAACATAATTTTGCTAAGAAAGCCCAGCTGTCCATCTGACTGATAAATGGAAAGTTTCCCATTTGGGTCTTAACTGTTGATTTGGAGGCACATGAGAAGAGCAACAGTGGTGACTTTGGGTGCTAAGAAGGAGTGGGAAAACGGAGCAAAAAGGTATCTGTGTGACAGCATAAGTTAAAAGGTGTGAATGGGCAGAAAAGCAGGGGTATACAGTCTCCTACTGTGGACTAGGGAGCTTGAGGGATTTGTACAAGTAGTGGCAGTGGGCAGCTCTCCTGACTGGAGCTGAAGGACCAGGGTTTCCACAGCCCTGAGATTCACCATGAGAAGTTAATTGACAAGAAAGGGAAATAGCATTAAAGTAAGCAAAAGTTTGGACCTGAAATGAAGGATAGTCTCTGAGAAGATAAGACAAACACTCATACTGGAAAGCAGAGGGAAGGCAGCACCAAAAGATGGTACGTTATCATAGAGACGGAAGAAATGCACACTAGGCAGCATGGGTTTTCTGGAGAAGATCTGGGTCAGCATCTGCTGTGACAGGTTCTCCAGGGGCTGTGGACTCTCTTCCCAGTGCAGTCCCTAAGGGCTCAAGTCTCTCCTCATACCAGTTTCACAACAGAACAACTCCAGCAACTGAATCTTATGTTCATCAGCATAAATTACAGGAGCACCAGGCACTTCAGGAGAAACGTGAAACGTTCCACCAAACCCAACATCTAATTTGCCTGTAGCAGTGGGAGGAACACACAATTTTTGTTTACACATAGGATTTGATATGTCCAGCAGAGAGATTAAATAATTTTCTGGACCCAGTGGGAAACACCTCTCTGTGCTGAAGAGAGAAGCGAGATGAAATCAGAGATGTCCAAACAAACAGTTCTCAGCAGTTAATCTAACAGAGCTGGTTGTGTATGTTCATAGCCCAGGAGTCAGCAATAGGGTGCAATGGATCTGGTTCAGGTCACTGACCAGTGAAAAATGGTCATAGCTTTGGGTGAAATCTCAAAAATGAATATGAAATTCCCAGGAAAATAAAAGCCTCTTAGTGCCTAGTCATTATTAAGCGGTTATCCTTGTTGCTTGTCTCAGCAGGAGACTGGTCAGGTCAGGAAAGTAAATAATCCCTTGGAGAAGGGACAACTTTATTTCTCTTCAACTGAGTTGGGCAGGTCCAAAATGGGTGCAAAACCCATTGCTGTCCACTGTCACTTTTCTCTGGGTTACCTGTGCCGTTGGTCACAGTCAGAGTCACTGTGCCCTGCGGCATTGCAACCTTCATTAAAAAACATATCAGAGAACGTACTGCAGGGACTAGAAGGCAAGAGGGGCTTGAACTTACCAGCTTGGACTCGTAGAGCTGTACATTTTTGCCAAAGAACCTGTGAGGTAGAGGCATCGAAGATAATATCCCATGCTGGGCTTGATATGAGCTTTGAACTTTGTCGTCTGCTGCTGATTTGCTAGTACCAGGCAAGTCCTCTTTCCCGGGGGATGGATACCTTGGCGACTCTGAGCAGCCTGGAGACAAGACTTTTTTCAGTGATAAATATCTGACTGATGACATCTCTCTGCTTGGCGACAAGTGCTTCACAGGGGAGACTTCTCCTTCTGGTGGAAGGTATGTTCTTGGGGACAGCTCTCTTCTGGGGGAAAGATGCCTGCTGGGTGACAGCTCGAGTCTTGGTGACACACATCTCAGTGGAGATGCCTCCCTCCTGGGAGAGACGCGCTGGCAAGGAGACAACCCTCTCCCTGGAGACAGGCACCTTAGAGAAGACAGTTCTGCAGTTGGTGAAAACCGTTTCGGTGAAGTTTCATTTTTGGTTAGTAGGTGCTTTCTCGCTAACATTGGTCTGCCGCTGCCACCACTCCTGCCAGAGTCCTGGCTTGGAGACCACCTTCTTCTTGGGGAGGTGTCTTTTGAGGTTGACAGGTCCATAACTAAGGACATCTCTGGCCTTGTGACAGACTCTCTTTCAGCAGAAGCCAATTGTTCGGTGGAGGTCAAAGCTGGTCTGTGGAGACTCAAGAAGCTGTGGCACACAGCAATGTCACTGCTGTCTGCTGACCACTTTGTTTCCAGCCCTGAGGAGGAGGCCTGCTGGCCTTCACCAACTTTTTGGCTGCTGGAAACAGTTTCTTGGGGTAAGGACAATGCTATTTCGGTGCCTTCCTCTTGAGAAGATGAAAAGCCACCTGAAGACTGCATTGGGAGGGTGGTGTGTTTGCCTTCTGGCAACTTTAAAAGTGGCTCATCCTGGCTCTCCTCTTCCTCCTCATCTTCCTCATCTTCATTGTCATCATCATCATCAGATTCCTCTAGGTCTGAAAACTGGTGTTCCTCAATTGGCTCAGATCCCTCCCGCCCCTCAGAGTCCTGGAATAGGTCTTCACTGGTTCCTGAAGGGATGGGCAAACACAAAACAGAGAGTGTAAAACACACATGCAAGGACTATTTTTATGCTAAATCTGCTCAAAGTTTCTAAGGGGACAAAAGGAGAGAGGACCCAGCAATTTCCTAGAACTGATCATCTTGTGCTTTGAAACCTGCCCTCCGTGCCAACTCCACTCCTGATGATCCCAGTAGATCCCTGTGAATCCCACCACTGGGACTTCCCGCTCTACCCTAATTTTGGTTCCAGCCATTGCTCTGTCAACACACGGAGCCATGAGTCCCTGCTTCTGCTGCGCACCTCCACACACCCTGCCTGCCTTTCTCTGGAAATGCAAACAAGGCTCTTAATAGATGAGAACAGCAACACTATCATCCTTTGGTGGGCTTTTTATGACTATTTGTTGCAATGGTGCCTAAAAAATATCTACAGCTGTCAAAGTACGAGAAAGTTGCTGGGATGACTGCTGCCATCCTCCAGGTCAGACCTTTTCTTGCCCACATTACGTGAACAGTTAATCATTAGCAAGACAGCACTTGTGTTAAAAAGCAAACAATAGGGTTGAAAGAACCTCTGTGGATTTCCCCTTATTTTGATGAATTCTAGCCATGATGCAGAAGCTTCTTTGTGGCAGAGGTTTTTTGTTGTCTGTGGAAGGCCTTGCACAGGCATGCGTTGTTAGTAAGAGCTTCTAAACAATGAGGAATATACAAAAAACAAATCTAAAGGATTCTAAAAGTATCTGCAGGTAAAAATACAGCATCTCTCTTCTACTTTAAGGGCCAGCAGAAGCTGGCTGAGATCAGTATCAAGTTCCTAAGCTGATCACAGCTGCTAACCCGCTGCTCTGTTCCACACTGAGAAAAACTTGCATTTTCCCATGCCAGATGTGCAGCAATCCTGGCAGACATGCAAGCTCAGCCTGAAGAAGTCCATCGGGAACAGCCACTGGATGTCACTGTAGCTCAACAAAATTGAGCTGTCAGGAGGCTTTCTGGCAAGTCCCCACTGCTTTGGAGGGGCTAATAAAATAATACCAGTTTCTCAAACTCTGTGCCAAGCACTAAGATAATGGGACATGCATGGTACCCATCTTTGGAAGCACCTGGATGCTGCTTTGACCTCCGTGTGAAGCCAGGTAACTAATTGCAGCACTGCTGGCTTCTGTTCCCTGTCAGTTCAGCCTAGGACAACGCTTCTCCTCTGATGAACACGGAAACAGTTTTCCATTTGGAGCTGCCATGTGTCAGCAGGACAAGCCGGAGGGGAAACTAAGCAGCGCTAAGGCTGAGGCTGGACCACACCTGCCTGCAGCAGGCAGGGTGGTTTGCAGAAGGGGACACGGCCACACAGCGAGAAGTCACTCTGATCTATGGACAAAAAGTCCATTTTTGTTTACTTTGAATAACAAGGCCTTTCTAGTAAATGCTCATGAAGTGTTTGGCATTACCCGTGAAATAAGACATGTTTCACCATGGCTGATTATCCATCCAAGGTTCAGTCTGAAATGCATTCATTTGCTCCCCACTCCATTTCAAAAGTCCATAAAATGAGTCCTACTGCAATCTCATACAGCACCAAGCCGTAGTCAGCAGCTCTTCACCAAGAGCCTGATTTGCATTGTGAAATGCTTGTATAATAATGGGGTTTGCTGGACCCAGGATCCAGTAGCAGGTTGTTTGCAAAAACTCCCAGGGGAACTGAGCTCAGAAAGACTATTCCAAATGACCAGTTCTCCCACCTGTAGAGTGAATGGTGCTTATTTCTTGCTTGGAAAATGAATGGATTTCACTATCAGAGTTATGAGCTGGCCATAGAATCATAGAATGGCTTGGGTGGGAAGGGACCTTAAAGACCATCCAGTGCCACCCCCTACCCTAGGCAGGGACACCTCCCAACAGACCAGGTTGCTCCAAGCCCTGTCCAACCTGCCCTTGAACCCCTCCAGGGATGGGGCAGCCACAGCTTCTCTGGGCAACCTGGGCCAGGCTCTCACCACCCTCACAGCAAAGAATTTCTTCCTGAGACCTCATTTGAATCTCCCCTCTTTCAGTTTAAAACCGTTCCCCATCATCCTATGGCTCCCCTCCCTGATGAAGAGTCCCTCCCCAGCTTTCCTGGAGCCCCTTTAGGGACTGGAAGGGACTCTAAGATCTCCCTGGAGCCTTCTCTTCTCCATGCCGAACCCCCCCAACTCTCTCAGCCTGTCCTCATAGGAGAGGGGCTCCAGCCCTCCCAGCATCTCCGTGGCCTCCTCTGGACCCACTCTGGGTCCCTGTCTCTGGTGTCAGGGTTTGACATCTCTGGGGTTCAGGATGGGGAGGCAGCTACAGCCTCAGCTTCCGCTGAGTGGCTCCAAGAGCCGTGTCCCATGCGGTCTCCTTTTTGACCCCAGTCACACAAGGACAGACGCTGGCCAGGACAGAGAGCGAGGTCAGGAGTGTGGAGTGAGGGAAATATGAAACCAGCTCCGCACTGGGGAGTTGTTTGCATTTGCCACCGAGGGAAACATTCGAGTGAGTCCTGGGACAGCCCAAAGGGAATTTGCTTTGGCCTCACAAGACCCTCCCCACAGCAGAAAGAGCTCAGACCTTCTTGCAACTGAAACACATTTTTCTGAGCTAATGGGCAGAGAAAGAGCAAGTCAGGAGAAGACAGTGGGAGGGAGAGATGGAGGAAGGAAGGAAGGAGAGAGGAAGTGAGAGAAAATGTGCCCTATTGACGCCTTTTTCTGAGGGCTGTATTTCATTACACGTGTGTTATTCTAGGGTTATTCTACCAAACTGATGCAATCACACCAAGCAAAACCAATGCAGGATTGAAGAATTATACTCCAATCTCATTTTATAGTAACACCCCTTACTTTCTTCTGCCTTTTAAATAGAAATAAAAACAATCAAGTGAAATGCAACTCTAGTTTAAAATAATCCAGAGAGTTTTAGGAACTGCTGCTCCCTCCCTGCCTGCCCCCAAAGGAAAGCATGGCAATGTTCCTGTGCTGGCTTGTGTCACATGGAAATAGTAATCTTTTTTATTTTTATTTTTTTTTTAATTAAAATAGTCCTTTCAGGCTCTGTTATGAGCCTTTTATCTAAGAAGAGAGAAGACACTCCACTGCTCTGAGAGCAGGGATGCGGGATACAGCTGTGATCTCTGATTTCTCATGCACCTTTCTGCCATTTTTATGTTATTTCCTCATCCATCCAAATAGCCTCAACCATTACAGCACAAAATACAATTTTCTGACCATCTTCCTGGCTACTTTATTTAGTCTTTAGTTGGCATTTGTGAGCAATGGGCCTCCTTATTCATAGAATCATAGAATAGAATCATAGAATCATCTAGGTTGGAAGGGGCCTTTAAGATCATCTAGTCCAACCATCAACCTAATTCTGATAAAAAAAACAAAAGAAAACCATACCAAAAAAAAACCCCGCATCACTAAACTATGTCTCTAAGCACTATGTCAACTCATCTTTTGAAAACCTCCAGGGATGGTGCCTCAACCACTTCCCTGGGCAGCCCATTCCAAGGCTTAATAACCCTTTCCATGTAAAAATTTTTCATAATATCCAATCTGAACCTCCCCTGGTGCAACTTGGGGCCATTTCCTCTTGTCCTATTGCCTGTAACTTGGAAGAAGAGACCAATCCCCACTTCTCTACAACCTTCTTTCAGGTAGTTGTAGAATGAGGCAGAATATTTGAAATTTCAGCAGAAGCTCAGTGCTAGCTTTAACCAGGTAAAAAAGAGGCTGGAAGGAATGAAAGGAAACATCCTCCAATACCACACCTTCCCATTTTCACCTCTCTGCATTCCTTCCTGGCAGACCGTCCCCTTTACAGAAACACAAACAGTTTTCATCAATGGGAGGAAATGGGGGACTGTGTATTTGTTGTAATTCTAAAATTACACAGATTGCTTGCATAATGCACTAAAGTCCAGGCAGCACTGTGCATTCCAGCGAGCAGCCATGCAGCCAACAGCAACAATGGGAGAGGAGTCCCTTTCGAAAGCCGATGGGTTCCTCTCTTCTGCAGTCCAGGTAGGGCTCAGGGGGTCCAACCACTGTGTGTTCAGCCACAAGCACTCAGGGACCAATCATTTAATGATGGCCAAGTAAAAAAGTCCCCCAGCTGATGGTCCTGTCCTTTCAGCTCAGTGCTCTCCCAGCTGACCTGGGGATGCAAGGAAGACCCTTCTTGGGCTTTTCTTTAGATTTACTCTTTCCATGAGGCCAAAGGCTGAGACGAGTTCAGCCTCGTCACCTGCCAGACCTCTGTTTTCACAAGCAGAGTGCTCCCAATCAGCAGCTCTCACACTGCCCGCACAACACGCTGCTGAGTGCACTACTATTACCCCTGTATGAGCCTGGGGATGAATGACTGAAAGAAATCATGAATGAAAGCATTCCCCAGGACTGGTGAAGTGAACTCTTGCAGTTCTGTCCTCAGGAGCCCACAATTATGTGTAACATAAATAGGACTTCTATTTTGCAGGTTTTCAAAAGTGACACTCAATAAATATGATTCATTTGTTCTAATTGACAATAGTGGAAAGGTTTAAAATAACAGTTGTTCTTTTCAGAGTCATGCAACCAACATTTCAGGAGGCACTTCCCCCTCTCCCTATCTGGCTTTAATCTGCAGAGGCATCACTGGTGGTGTAACAGCAGGGAGAGATTTCTGGAGACCATCAGCTAATCAATTATTTTAAGTGCGTTCCCAGGCTGGAGGAGTTCATCAATCCCACACAGGAGCAGCCTCCCGCTGCTCACACCACGCCAACAATTTTCCCTTGTGGCAGCTACTGCAAAATCCTCGACGAGGTTTTCTTTTGGCCATGTCCTCCTTTGGAAAGGCCACGGCCAAGTACAGCATGTCTCTGCCTGATCGAAAGGTTGCTCTGAAGAGCTGGAGAAAAGCCAAGAGTCCAAGCAGATTTAAAAGAAAGAAAGTCATCCCTTGAGGCAGAGCGGCACACTGTCGGCCAGGTCAGGTGTCCTGAGCCTTGGTTAGATGTTTATTCGGTGTGGCCTGGGAGAGCCCTTTGTCCATCCCTGTACATGTCAGGAAAGGCACTGTGAAAGGGGACAAGAGTGTCTGGTAGTGCCATAGGGCTCCTTCTTTCTCCCAGGTCCTCGTTCCCTGACTGTCCAGATGACTACACCTGGCCTGAACATGGTACCACTGCACTGGGGGATCACTGGGGTTTGGGACTGGTTAACCAGTGGGATTTCTCAGATATCACAGAATCATAGAATCATCTGGGTTGGAAGGGACCTTTAAGATCGTCAAGTCTATTAACCTAACACTGCCAACTTCACCACTAACCCATGTCTCTCAGCACCACGTCTTCCTGGCTTTTAAATACCTCCAGGGTTGGTGAGTCCACCACTTCCCTGGGCAGCCTCCTCCAGTGCTTGATAACCCTTTCCATGAAGAAGTTTTTCCTAATATCCAACCTCAACCTCCCCTGGTACAACTTGAGGCCATTTCCTCTTGTCCTATTGCTTGTTACAGGTTCTCTGCTGGCAGGTTGAGCCATGGTTTGTTCAGGTCAAGGACAGTCACATCAGCCTTCCAAGTCCCAGGACAGTGACACAAGCCCTGCTGCCCCATCAGATTGCTCTGTACCTGCACCTCTGTGCCACCAAAGCAGGGCGGCCACATCCAGCCTCCTCTGCAGGAATGGCTCCAGGGCCATGGTAATTCGCAAACTGCACTCAGAATTTTTTTGTAAGTGTGGTAGATGCCCTGAACCACAGATGTCTTGCTGATCTCTCCTGCAGTTTAAGTTGAGATGATGGCCTGCAAATGTCCCCGGCACAGTTTTATTAATGAGCGTGGAGATACCCCAAGGATACAGCACACTGCAGGGGACAGCATTTCTGAGATCTGGTATCCAAAAACTGAGACTTGAAGCACCTCGAGGGTCCCAGTGGCCAGGGCTGCACCATGGGCACAGACTCCAAGCCCATGAACCGCTTGGACCACAAGTCCCCTCTGTGGCACGAGGGGCTGCAGCAGAGCAAACCCCCTCCCCACCAGGGGCTGTGCAGGGAAACACTTTGGGATTTTTAATTACCAATGAAGCAGGAGGCATGTGACACTGCCCATGTCCCCAGAACCAGCCCCTTTCCCAATAAAGCCTCAGATGGACTCGACCCCAGCAGGGGACCAGGGTGATAAGCACTGTTTGTTGTTCCTGCCGAGTTAACATTCCCTGGCTCACAGTGCCGTCTCCAGAACTCGCTCAGCTGATGTTCACTTTATAAAAATAACCGTGGCGCCATGTGTTTTATGAAGTTCATTTTAACCCATTGTCAACAAACCCTTGCGGGCTGTGGCAGAATGAATCCCAGGGATGATGGGGGAATCGAAATTGTTTGGGGTGAGACAGGGGGGTGAAACAGGAAACAGGAAGAAAAATGCTAAAGATGGCCACAAGAGCTGCTTTCATACTGGGATTTCTGGGGTGGCAGCCAGGAAGGGTCAGTGGTGTCACGACCAGCCTGCAACACACTGTAAACAGAAAACACCACCCTGCTCTGTGGCACAATGTGTTTTATCCAGGAATAAACACACTGTGACCAAGACAGACCTGTGCTCCCAGAGCCTCTCTTCCCTCTATAGCTGGTACGTGCAGCGTTCCCTATAAACGCAAACAACCCGCTGAATGGAAAATGCAGATGACCCAAAATTTCATGAGGACTTCATGAGATCTGCTGCCCCCAAGGCTTCTTCCCCATCAGTCCTGAGCTCCGGCTCCAGCCCTGAGCGCTCAGGGTCTTACTAAAGGAAATAGAATAACAATTGTAAAAACATCTAACTGTTCCCTGGAGACCCATAACCTAACCCTTCACAGCTGTTGGAGCGCAGCCTCCAATAATTTGGGTAAAATATATTTTTCTAGCACAAACAGCTAAGTATATATGAGACTTCCCCATGTTCCCTCATCTCCCAGCTTGGAGATCTTCTTCACCTTTCCCTCAACATTTCTGATGGATCCAGGACTGATTATGGTCACCACACTCCTGCCTGATGCTGCCCAGCCTCCCAGGAGGAGATCTGCTTCTCGGGATGACTTCAGGGAAATTCAGCTGCAGATACTATAAACCAGGGTGGAAATTACTAAATAAGAGAGTCATATGTCCTTCTCAAAGAACAGACAGACTCTTGAATTTACAGAGCCTTGGACAGACTTTGTGTGTGTGTTTGTACATAAGTAGATGAAAGAAATGAGCAGGTGAGTCAGGGTAAATGTATCTTCTTGTAAAGCACTCAGAATAATGCCATTAAATGTCAAAGCACCATGTTATTTTAGTTTTGCTGGCTCTTCTCCTGCTGAGAAATCTTCCAGATCATTTCTGACCTGGGTGGTTCACCTCCATCCTACACATGGAAAAGACCCGTGAGGGTGAGGGATGAGGGGAGCAGCTGCCCCTGTGCTGCTGGCACCCCATGCTGGTGTCTGAGGTCTCCCGTGGTGGGGCAGGGCCCAAGGTCTGCCCACAGAGGTAGGAGCAGCTCCTGCAGGCACCAGTCCCTCCAGACACAGCCCAGGTTTGCACTGATAATTTGGAGTCTCCTGGGATCAGCCAAATACAGTAAGATAGGCAGATCCCTAGGAGGTCATAGAATGGCTTAGGTTGGGAGGGACCTTAAAGATCATCTAGTTCCAAGAAGATCCTTATGGAAAAGTCCTTCTCTGAAGGAAGGTATCCCTGAATCACTAATACCCCAGTATTGCTGGAGTTCATCCCTTCTGCAAGAACATCACCACAGCCTGCATGGGCCACGCACTACAGGGTCACCCCATTGCTCAGGCTCAGTAAAATGAGCTGTCAGATCCTAACCAGGGGGAGCAAGACTGATTTTTCTCCTTCACCCACCAGACTGTGCTTGCAGCAGCAAAGTGGGGGGTCGCAGCCTCAGGCAATGCATCTCAGGGCTGGGTCTTGTTTTGCTGCTTCAGAAGCTGCCTCTACAGCCAGGAGAGACCCAGGCTTTTCCAGAGCATGGCAGTCAGGCTGCTAGAGATACCCGTAATACCAAGAAGCACCTTCTCACACCATGGATCCACTATTTGTTATTATGTGTACAGCCCACATGTAGACCACTGGCCAAAGGCAGGATGCTCCCCACCATCTGTTTGCTCCTGCCTCTCGCTGCAGGCAGCCAAAATCCTTCAGCCAAACAGGGACAGCCCCCAGCAGGAAGACACGAGCTCACAGACTGTCACAGGGATGCAGCACCCCAGGATGGCCCCGTAACCCACCCCATGGAAAGCAGAAATCCCCCCTTAGGCACTGGAAGGAACCTGGGGAGAGCAAAACTGCTCCACGTCTTTGAAAGGATGATCTGCTGAGCACGTCTCCTGCCCAAATGGATATTGCCCTCTCTCAGTAGAGATAACAGGTTTATAACGTAAAAGATTTTACCTTCTTCGGCTTCCAGATCCACCAGTGAAGATACCAACACGCCCATCTCCTGACATTTTTTGCTGTGGGCCTTTGACTTCATATGTTTAGTCAGATTCCCTGAAAAGAAGCAGAAAACATATTTTGGTCATTATGGCTCTTTTTTTCCCCTCATTTTGCAAGCTCAGCAGTAACAAGTTAATAATTTGGCTCTGAACCAGACCAAGGAGGCCTCTGACTCTCCCCAAACCACTATCCATTGCAAATATCCCATGACACAAGACTAAGTCCTCCCTTTCGTCCCTTTGCTGCTGCACCAGGGTAGAAGAGGAGATGCTGGCACGGTTACGTGACTTCGCAGGTGTCGTGTGACTTTGCAGGTGTTGTGCAACCTGAAAAAAACAGTTGGGCCACACATTTGCATTTGGGGGGATGAAAAGTCCTGGATGGCTTTCAGCTATGATGGTGCAGCAAAGAAAAATGGTAGGAAGGCAGAGCAGAGAAACACATCTCACTCTACTGTCACCTCCCACCTCATCCCAGCACACAGGGTCGCCTGCCTGGAGGTGAGGAGTTCCTTAGCACCATGGGGCAGACTGGTGCTTCCAAAGTGAGTGCTTGAGATGCCAGAAACATGGAAAAACCCTATAATCACCCTCCTCCCCACAGTGGGGTGGCTGAGATGCTCGAAGTGCCAGGCAAAAGCCATCAGCTCCCTGGAGCAGGAGGAGTCATGGATCCCCTCTGAAGCCCGGTGCACCAGGGGCTGGCAGCACTGAGAAAACCTGCTGAGCACTAACAAGTCTTCCTAGTTGGTACTGGGAGGGAAAGAGCAGCCCCTGCAAGGGGGAGTCCGGGATGTGGGGGCGGTGGTCACTGCTCTGAGACAGTGTGATGGAATAACTAGTGGGCACGCTGGCCTTGCAGGGCTCCTCTCTAACTCTAACTCCCCGGTTACAGGCAGGTTAATTAGACAGTTATTAACCCTACTTATATCCCAGGGAAACGCTGAACAAAGGGGAACCTTTTTTGAGGGGGAAAATGGAAAGAAAAATAAAGAGTAGGAGAAATAAAGAAAAAGTGCCTCATCTTTCCTTTTCCTTTCCCACACCTCTTTATGGGCTGAGCTGATGATGAGAAGAAACCTGGGCCCTCTCTGAAGCTCCACCAAAGGCTGCTTAATTTCCCAGCACAGCCCAGGAGCTGGCTGAGCCCTCCAAATTCACTGCAGCAACACGATGTTGTATCAGCCTTCCTATTAGCTAATGCTGGAGCAGTGCTGAACACGAGGCTTGTTTTTCTCACCGAAATATAAAAAATAAAAAATAAAAAAAAATATTGAGGAAAAAATGAATTCTCACACTTTATTATAACCTTCAACTGAAGAATGAGGTCCCTCAGCTGGTATCCTGCAATCCACAGAGTCCCTCGGTCTCTCAGCTGGGTGGGAGTATAGAGGGCCTCTATCAACCTCTCCTCCCGCTGCTCTGGATAGTATAAATAAATAAGCAACTATTCATTGGAGCAGAGAATTAGCTGTGACGCCCTCAGATCTCAGAAGAGTGCCATAACCATCTAGCTACCAAGTTAGTTTCTCTTTAGGCCATGAATTATTTATTTAGCCCATTTTAAACAAAATGGAATAGCTCCAACAGGAAAGACCAAGAGAGACAAAGGCTGACTATATATCCTTGTGTATCTGGCACCCATCTAGGATGTGGATTCAAAGGATATTTAATAATTCAAATGCAGTAAAACAGCTTCAGTAAGAGAGATTTATTATTTTTAAACTTCATACCTAAATACCCTTAGCCACATGGTTAGGACACTCAGGTTCGAGGATGAGGCCAGCTTGGCTCAGGTCCTTTCTCTGAATCAGACCTCTCTTTCTCCACTTTGGACCAGGAGGTTTGTTGTGGACCCAAAGACACCCAGTCAGACAAGAACATGCTCTCATGGACACCTCTGGTTCCAGTGAATCACCATTGTTTTAAAGTGAAAAACTGTTTCACCAAAAACTATCCAATGAGTCCAAATTGTGGCTTCATGGAATTGGAATTTAATTTTGGACTTAACTAGCAAAAAGGCAAACTGACTCAGTCTGTTGAAATCAAACCCTGCTGCTGCTGCCTGTCCATCACAGCACATCACTTCTTGGCTGGCAAAAATGACCCATCTTTGCTCAGTTACCACAGCAAAATTCCCTCCAGAGATAATAAACACAGAAAAGAAGCCCAAGTAAATGCCTGGTGTGAGGCAGCATTGTTGGTTAAACTCTGGTCTGTGGCACCTCGGGAATTCAGTTGTGATCCCTGTGTTGGGAAGAGTAGAGAGAGGAGATCACCAGGCATTTGGGTGCTACCACATCCCCAGAAACAAGCTCATAAAGTCACAGCACTACATGCATCTGGTTCTGGCTAAACTGGGAGGGCATAACAGTAATCAGTCAAGAGAGGTTGGTGAATGCAAGACTAGAGCCACCCCGTACTCGAGGTAAGAACTCTGGTCCTCAGAGGAGTACAGCGGCCACCTCGGCGATTTCACAGAACAGTATCATGGAATCATAGAATTGCCCAGGTTGGAAGGGACCTTTCAGATCATCGAGTCCAATCATCAACCCAACACTGACAAAAACCACCATTCACCCATGTCCCTCAGCACCACAACTGCCCAGCTTTTAAATACCTCCGAGGATGGTGATTCCACCACTGCCCTCGGCAGCCTGTTCCAATACTTAATAACCTTTTCAGTGTAAAAATTTCTCCTAATATCCAATCTAAACCTCCCTTGGCACAACTTGAGGCTGTTTCCTCTTGTCCCATCACCTGTTCCTTGGGAGAAGAGACTGACCCTCCCTGGCTACACCTTCCTTTCAGGGAGTTGTAGAGAGAAAGGTCTCCCCTCAGCCTCCTTTTCTCCACGTTGAACAACCCCAAAATTCCTTCAGATGTCCAAAGGCTGGTTGTACACACAGTTCTTCCTGCTGTCTCAGCTCCAGAGCTGTTCGCAGCCAACACAACCACTCCCTTCGCTACCACAGACCTGGGCAGACACGGGGAGCCCATCTCCAGCCTGTGGGTCTCTGCTTTCCCTCAGCTCCACCCTCTGCAGCAGCTTGGGCTGACAAGCTCTGCCAGAAGCCATCAGTGTCACTTCCTTTTCTTTTTTCGTTTACTGGAGGCAACTGTCCTTGTGCAAGGCAGTGCCAGGCCTTCTCCTCTTGCTTCCCCACCCAGGCTCTGCTGGAAGGTGCTGCACAGGCAACGCTGAACCCCCCTGTGCCAATGAGTTTATATAAAACACCAAAGGACTAACTCATAGAGAGCGTTGCTTTCTTTCCCCTTCCGCTTTCCATCTTCCTTCAGCCACGTTTGGTCAGATAAGACAGTACCCACCCAAACTGATGAACACAAAAAGCCTGCAAAGCTTTCAGGGCAAACCCTCTGCTGCAGGGTCTGCCCATGCACAGCACCCTGCATCCACACCAAGAAGAAATTCCAATAAAATAGGGATGCTGCTGTCCTTTAGGGAAGAGAGACTCAGTGGGCTGGATTCTCATCTGACCCAAGTTTGCAACATTTTAAGGAAATTAAAGGTTTGAGATTTATTTACACCAGTTGAGAAGCTGAGTTATCATCTTGGGAGCAATTTGGAGGACAATGATATTTATCTTATCAGGGTTCTTCTTACAATTTGTGTTTTTAGACCCCTCAATTAAAGTTGGCAGGATTAAACGCTAAAGTCCTTCGGCAAATTTCCAGTAAAGTCAACACCACTTTGCCTAAGTAAAAGCTGGATGTGAATCCTACAAGGAAGGACTCACAGCTACTTGTTGCCTGTTAAGTTAGGAGTTCTGACTCCTAACTAAAAAAAAAAAACAACAACCCACATGCATTGCTTCCTTGGAAACCGGAAAAAAAAAAAAAACATATTAGAAGGAGCAAGAGAGAAACTAGCAGGTAGGGAAGCTGGATTTAAGTAGCAGAACAGTTATATTGAATCCTAAGTAGGTAAGTGTTCCTCACTAAGGATTGTTTCCCAAAATGTTCCCAGATTTGAAAGAATCTGTCTACATCTAAAATTCAGGAATCGGGGAAATTGGGACCCCAACCCCAAATATTGCTGCACTGGAGGAGCACACACAGTTTCAGCACAGCCCTCCCATCACACCTGCTTATAACCATGTACTAACAGCTGCTTAAGCTCTTCTGATGTTGTGATGTCTTATTCTGGACTTAAAGCAGCTTAAATACTTGTGTTGTTTTGAGAAATCCAAAACTCTAGTGTTCCAAAAGCACTTAAAGTGGCTTAATAGGGACTAGAAGTGATTTCCCATTTAAATTAAAACAGGAAAATTAATTTTTCAGAATATCCATTATCATATTTTAAAGGTGTTGGAGTTCAAACAAAAATTAGGGAACAGCAACATTAAGATTCCTGGAAAAATTATCCTGTCCATACCGGGCACACACCATGCTTTCTATTTCTCCTATCAAATGTGAACAATTTAACAAGAAAAAAATACCCCAACAAATGACCAACTGCATGATTTCAGTGTCCAAGGCGATGTTGTGATACAAACATTCACAGCTTTCCAGGACTTAAGTATTTTTATAGTCCTCTTTTAAAATAATATACAAGGAGGGCAGACCAGCAGACTCCCATTTTGCCATGGGGTGCACTCACACACAGACAACCAGCAACAGGCCAATACTCCTTGTCCCAGATAAACCCTTGAAACCAGTTTTATGTGTGACTTAAATAATGCACAGGCTTTGATTTAGGTCTCTGTATGGATATAAAGTCCCCAGGTGAGACACTATGAGAAGGAAAGCTTTAGGGCAGAAGATTTAAATTTTGAAAAAAATTGTTATTATCTTTTATACTTATTGACTTTAAGATTAAAGAAGAAAATCTGAACATCAGGCCTGCCTGCCTGTATTGATACAGGCTATAAAATATTAGCCATCTTCTGGATCAAGCCTATCAGCCTGTGCTAGCCAAAACCTAATCTTCCAGAAAGGTACCCAGGCTGGATTTGCAGATTTCAAAATATAGAGAATTAGCATATTTCCCATTGAGGCTTGTGCTGGGACTTAATAGCTGCACTGTTAAAAAAAATAACAGTCAATATTTCACTTGAATTTGCCAGTCCTTGACTTCCAGCCCTCATTCCATTTTTTTCCCCTTTCCCTGGTACGTTAAAGAGCCTTTTTGCTCACAGTGTTTCACCTCCTGTCTGGCCAACTGGGCCAGTTTCTGTTCCCAGCGACAAGCCTCACGCCACATGGCATATGGGAGCAGGCAACAAATTCCTGAGGATAACCCCGTCCTCATCCCAGCAGGGGTTTGTGACATCCCCAGGAGCGGGAGGACCAAAGGGTCCCAGCGGTGGTTCCACAGGGATGCTCGGACCCTTTCCCTCTTCCCAGCCGCGAAGGGAGGGCCCCAGCACACACAGGGTGCAGGGACATTTTGCAAATCTCTGTATCAATCTGCCCTGCTATAACAGCAGTTAATTCTTTCAGAGCTTTCTGCCAGTTGGACCTGCTCTGTAGTTTCCAGAGGAGGCTTAGCAGAGCACTGAGTCTGCTGGAGCAGTAATAATAATAAACTGTGCAGCCATAACCTTGCCTTTAAGGGCTGAGGGGGTAATGCATTTAATATATTAACATGTTCAATAACCTCAGTGCCTGTCATGCGCTGATTTAAAGAACTGCAAACTAATTTATTAAAGGAAGACTGTGGCTGAGGACATGAAGAAGTCTGGTGTCTGGAAACTGTGAGTGGACTAGACTATCAAATGGATATCTTCAGCCAACAGGCACTGATGTCCTTTGCACAAGCACCTTTTAAATTAATATGAAGCTCCTTGTCCCTTCTGACCTCTAAGCAGAGGCATGGACATAGTGAGCTGCTCCACGCAGTTTATCCAGAAACCTTAAGAAATCTTAAGCAATCGGGACGTGACAGTCTGATGTGAGCCTGAACGAGAGCAGAAAATAGCTGTGGAAAAGGATAATGCCTGCACAGGAGGGGAATTAATGTGCCAACATTGACCCACAGCCCCAAGTCACCCGAGAAAAGGAGCGAAGAAAGGGGCTGCGCTTCCCTCCAGGGTCTGAAGATGAGTGACAAGCGGTGACAAGGGATGGCTGGTGGTTCCTGTGTCCCCTCTGGGAAGGTGGTCAAGGGAAAAGCTCTCCCTGACCTTCCTGAAAGGGAAAATTGTCAGACTGCAGCTTTTTCTTCATTTCCTTCCTGGTAAGAAAACAATGAAGAAGCTGCTTAACTTCTTTTAAACAACCTCTCGGAGGCCACGGTAACAAACCTCTTAGGAGAGTGCTGCTGCAGTGGAGGTAGAGACACCTCATTAAAGAGGCACGTTTATATCTGGTCCAGAAACTTAAACTCAAATAAATCTTTACAAACCAAATTTTCAAGACTGCTGTTTCCATCAGCTAAGTGAGCACACAAAAATCTCATGGATTTGCTTTAAAATAATAACCCCCCCCACATTTTCCTGCAGTTCTGTAACCCAAAGGAACAGCTTCGTTACAGCGACAGAAATGCACAAAAAGCAGACAAACAGCATAATTAGTGAAAAGGGGAAAAAACATTTAAAGCTCTTTCTTTTGCAAAGTTTTCCCAGTTCTTGGAACACAGATACAGATTTTCAGGGGTGGGGGAAGGTACATTTTAACCAGATAAAGATCCTCATTAAAAATAATAATAAAAAAACCCGTTTAACTGCTTCCAGCCTACTTGAGAGTTTAGAGCATTAGATCACGCTGGAGAGATCTCCTACACCCAAAATGAAGACAGCTCCACAGATATCCCCTTTGAGTTTACGCTGAAGGCTAAAAATAACTTTGGAAAGCCGACTTCTAAAAGAGCTTCAACTCAGCTTATATTTTTGCAAGCGCAGTCCAGTAGCGAGAGTTCCAGCTTCTCCATTCTGCAATTAACCATGGTTGCAAGATTGCACACCAGGAAGGAGGATCCTAATGAATCAGGGCACAAACAAACTTATTCTAGACATCTGCAAAACAAGCTGTGAAACCTCCAGTTCTGCAAACCTCTGGTCCGCACTCTGTCATCAACAGCAATGATTCAGTTATAGGACTTCAAGCAATGATTTTATTGGCACCCAAGGCTGATCTTTTTCTCACTCTCCAGAAACTCTTCCAGAGGTCTTCTGCGTCCATCAGTGAAGGCAACAGCTTTTACCCACGTGCTGTAAAGTTAACTGTCACCCCCTTCCAGCAAAGAGCCATTTTCATGCAATTCCAAGTTACCCGCATGCAGTTGTTTGTCCTGAAGTCACTGATCTGGGGAAGTTCAGGCCCCTCATGAATCCATAGGCAAACGGATAGCTTTGCGTTCCAATCCCAACACTGGATTTTGTGGTTTTTTGAAGGAAGCATTTCCATGCTACCTTCCTCGTGCAAGTTTCCTGCAAAGCTGAAGAGGCAAGTCCCTTGGAGGCAAGCGTCTATTTGCCGTGTGCAATAGGCACAGTCAGTGCTGACAGTTTGTGTGCTTCGAGGGAGCAGAGATGAAGAGCAAAGCAGCTGGAGAGATGGTGAAAAGGATGGTTTGATCGCAGCATCCTGAATAAAAGCCTAACAGAAGCATGGTGGAAAGCAAGGTGGAGTGACGGATAGAGGCTGAATGGATTCACCTCTCAAAGGAAAACCTCAGAACAAATTAACAAAAGCAAGAAGGAAAGAGAAAGAAAATGAATCAGAAATAGCTCTGGGCTGGGAGGGAGAGAAAGAACTGGCACTTGGATCTGCTGCATGTGTCTGATGAGAATTTGGCCTCAAATCTGGTATCACTTCCCCATGCTCCCATATGCCCAGTGACTACCAACACGTTGTTACCCAGAAATTACCCGCCAGATTTACCAACACAGCCACCAGCTCCAGGCACTGCCCACCCTGAGTCACCCAGCATCCGGGTCACTTGTCTAGCACAGACATGACCCCCATCAGGTCCCCCATCAGCACTTCTGGGTGAGCACATGTGCCATGGTCCATGCAGCACCCAGAGCCTCCTTCCCACATCCACGCTGTGCCGCTTCCTTGGGCAGCACTGGGTTTTTTCGGGGCTGAAGCTCTTCTTGATTAATTAACTCTCCCAGCTGTGTCACCTCCTGAGATGTGCAATGATGGGAGCTACAGACAATGGACATTTTATACCGATGTCAAACTATAATCAAGAAACTGAACTCGACATCTTTATTGCAAGACTCGCTGCAACCAAAGATGGAGAGGAGAATTGTCAGACCCACAGTGCCAGACTCTGATGAGAAGTTAAAGGGACCTGGGCACCTCTGGCACTTATGAAAACTCTACCCAAAGTCTCTTGGAAGAGACTTTATTTTGCATGTGGTTTTGCATGTTCCCGATAGAGCTCGCTCGCGCACTGACTGCGGCAATGATGAAGGTTGCTTGCAAAGAGTATCAGGTGGTGGTGAGGTCATTAATGACTAGATGTCCTGGAATGGAGGTCTTTAGAGAAAAAGTCTGTCGGTATGATATAGAAAATGTCAAAGCTACATGCAACTGCAAAGGATGAAAAAGTGCAGCTCGAACAGATCTTGAGAGTACCAGCACAAAAAGCCAACCAAAGACTGTCTCCAGATGCTTGGTCAGAATGTACCCAGGAGCTCCTGCTCTCATTCTGGGTTGTCCAGTGAAGCTCTATGTCAGGATCATACACTTTGAGAAGCACAAATAGGATGGGGTGGATACTCTGCCATGGGCTGGCACAGGCAGACAGTGCTCTTCATTGAGACACAGCTTAACGCAGGGCTGGTTCTCTACTGGAAGTGGCCAATTTAAGACTCCTTCATCCCCCTCCCTCCGACTCCTGGGGTACTCCAAACCCTGGGAAGGCTTTCCCTTCCCCTTCACCAGTGCCCCCAAGAAGGCTGGTAAGTCAATAAACTAAGCAGAGGATCTAGGAGCTGACTGTCTCTTACCTTTGGTTTTAAAAGCAAAGTTACAGTACTTGCAGACATATGGCCTGACGTCTGTGTGCGTGCGAATGTGTTTCTTCAGCATGCTGGGTTTCTTGCAGCGAATTCCACACTCCTCACATACATACTTCCCTCTTCCACGGCCTCGCACATACACATACTCTTCGTTTGATTTGTACCTATGAGCAACAGGTGTCATGATAAAAAAAAAAAAAAAAAGAAGATTTCCCACCTCAAAAGTAGTCACAACTTTCCTGGATTAATTCAGCATGTTATTGACACCACCGGTCTCATTTACCATTTGCTAGCTCTGGGCAATTAAGCTAAATTCAAAATGTCTTCAGAAGCTTTTGCCCAGAAGCCTACTTCTTCTTTAGGAATATGTTCTCATGTCCTACGTCTGCTTCTCTGTACAGAAAATTAGCCCAAAGTCAGATCAAGTCACTGCGTCACCCAAATGTCCTGGTTTTCCACGAACACAAACTGAGGCACTCATAATAGTCTGAATGAGATATTTCACAGTCCGGCCTGGCTCCCTGAATCATCTCTCTCAGTCTATGCTGTGTTTGAAAACATGCACAATCTGTCACTGTATTGTGCAAAGTACTGAGAAATACATCCTGGTGAAACCTCTTGTGATACAGCCTTTCTCACCCTTTGGGACAATGGTAAAAACCATCTGAGAAGACTGCGATACCACACTGCAACTTGTGGTCCCTGCACGGGCTCCTGCTGGAATGAAACACCCAGAATGGACACAAAGAGAAGAAAACATCCATTTTTTAAAAAAATACATTGTCCTAACACTAAATGTAAACACCGCAGACTCCAGGCTTTTTTATCATTGGCACAATATCATGACTTAGGTTTACAAGAGAATGAGACTGGCCATCCTTCCTTCACATTGAATATGCATTTATTTTCTGTCCACACATTATTGCATAGGGAGGTCTACATGATGTGGGTTTGAGAAATATTTTTGAGAGTGAGACAAATCATTTAGCCTCCTGCCGTTTAGCAAATGGAGTCTGTAATTTCCTGTTCTTGCAGCACGAGAAGAATAAGGTAACACAAAATTGGTCCCCTCAGATTTTTAAGAGGCCAAATTTTTGAAGCATGGTACCTCTCGCAACTCAGTTTTTTCTATCCAGTATGAATTATGTTTGGTCTTCAGAAGTCTCCAAACATCCACCTTTGAAAATCAGGCCTTTTAAAGCATCTTAATAGGGGATCCAAAGACACACAACACCATCAGTCACCTTTTAGTATCTTTCCAGTAAAGCCTATTCCCAACCGGAATGGCAACAAAACAGCAGCCAGACCGAAGAGAAACTGAATAGAAACAGCAGCACTAGGGATTTGAGCACTTAAATAAATGAAGGTATAATATGTCCTTAAAGAAAAAAAAAAAAAAAGTATTTATAATGCAAAAAAAGAAGATAATTTAAAACCGAGTAAAAAGTACACAAAGACCATGAATCCAGCCCTGAACTGATAAGAAGATAATGGCATGGTCTGCACAGAAAGCATCCAAGAAAATACATCCCACTTAGCCACAAGTGTGGATTTAAAAGCAGGTAAATCACACAACACAAACCCCTTGAGCTCCCACCCAGACAGAAAGCACATGGCCTTGCCTCCATTTGTTTCATTCACTTAGGAGGTGTAGAGGTAATTTCACTTCCACATGGGTGCCCCCTGGTAGATGTGAGCTCTGGATGAAACCCTTCCTTTCCTCTCCTGCCAAGTCCTGGTCTCTCTGCCTCAAGGTCCTGTCTGTAAGATGCAGGCTGAGCCCCTTCTTGTGAAAAGATGCTTAAAAGGTGATGAGTTGCTCATGCATTAGAGGTCACAGATCACTTACACAGGTTCAGACACAGACCGGAGAAGAGAGAGGAAAAATGGGTGTCTAGAAAGCCCCAATCCAGCCTGAAATAGCAACAGCACCAGCATAACCAGGTCTTGGTGTCCAACAGCTACACGTGAGGGAACAGCTTCTATTTCTGTCCTTCAGAGTCAGCAGAAGTTCTCCAGACCATAACCAGGGTCATCTGGTAGCCTAGATACTCTGTTCCACCTCCTGTAACTGAAGCCACAGCAATGCTATCTACCCCATGCAATTCCCCCCGCCAAAAAAAACCAAACCCAAACCAGCCCAAAACCAGAAACCTTTCATCACAAGGTTCTCATTATTTGGCCATAGGGGACTGAGCTGGTGTCTGAAGAGTACACATCAACTTCCAGCCTCCACCCCAGTATGTCCATCTATCTCCATTTAACCATACATGTAATTAATTGTTAGGGATGGCGAATGTCCCTTCTTCATTCAGTCCATGACTTAAGACTAAATCAGAAAAAGGAGCAAAAGGAACCCAGGAATTCTGATCTCTCTTCTTCTATTCAAATTCATATTTGAGGCTTCCTTCTTGTCCTCCTTTCTTTGTCATTATGGTGGTAATCACCTTGCCATTTAAAAAATGAAATTGCTCCTTTATCAGCCTTATACTTGCACTACCCTTAATTACACTCTCACATGGAAATCTCTAAGCAAGTGCTTTGTGTCCAACAGTCCCTTCGTCAGACTCATTAAAGCTATCGGGTCTGGCTTTTCCTGGATAAAAAGGAACACGTGATTTAATCTGAAATTAGACATTGCAGTTTATCTGACACTCTGTGAGACTGAGCCATCCTTCAGCGCAGATTATTTTTCTACAGCTCCCTAAAACCATGTGTAAAACACGCTGGGAGAGGAGAGAAATAGGAAAAGAAAGGTAACCTAAGGAAATACCAAACTAAACAAGAAGAAAGCAAGGGAGGTGATGCTGCCATAACACAGAGAAGGCTCCTGCAAATGCCATCTGTCTACACTGAAGGCTGTAATATGTTTATGGAGATAATTACTTCAATATGACGGTGGTTTCTCTGTGATTTAATATGCTCATATGATTTGCATCAGAAAGACAAATCAGTGACAGCTCACTTCACGTGCAGATTTACCCGGGACAAAGGATCTTCCTGCTCCATAATGTTTGCTGTAACCAGATCCCACTAATATCCACAGCTGGAGGTTGTGTCAGCAAATCTGGGCTTCTCTTCCACAGCACTGTGGAATTCATAATCCTGTAGGTAGCAACATACACCTCCCGCAGTGTCACAGCTCCCCTCTAACACCAAGAGGATCTGATACCCAGGAGGGCAACGGGCCGCCACAAGCTCGGACACTAATTTAGGAAATAGTTCTTTCAAACAGATGCACAAAAAGATAAAAAATCAGTTATTTGATGCACTTTTTGAAAGGTTATTTGCTGTGTGCTGCTAGCAAGTGCACGTGCTCAATTTTGTGCAATCACTACGAACACTTTTCAGAGGAGGAGGAAGTGGCACAACCGTGGCAGTGCTGGTGCCACCATCAGCAGTGCCAAATTCAGAGACTCGATGGCCCCCAAACAGGCCATCACTGTCAGGAACCCAAGAAACCCAACAATGGGAAAACAAGGACCTGGAGAAAGCTTTGTCTCAGCTCTTTCCCTTAAACTTAGTTGAAACCTAAAACCATGAACGACTTATTTCTTTGCAGGCTTTAGGAGGCTTAGTTCTTAATACTCACCATTACAAATATCTGACTATCCTTTTTAGCCACAGACGCTTTTTTTTTTTTTTTCCTGAGCTCTGTGAACCACATCCAAAATCTTCATGTGGCTGAAAACCACATGATAAAACCTTGGAGAGCAGAGGGGGAAGGAAGTTTGGTGGTTCAGAGGCAGGAAGGGAGAGCAGGTTTCTGAGGGACTTATTGCTTCACTATGAGACACAGTTGGGCTGAATCACCCCTTCTCTCCTGCTTTCTACAACTGCCAGGAATTTACCTTGCCCTGCAAAATCTTTGCCTCAGCACAGCAGCTGCACTTATATTATCTGCAAGTCACATGGGGGCAGCCTGATTTTGTGAATTTCCAGAATTTGGAAGCTCGATAAGGGTAAAGAACACCCCTGGTTAATTTTGCAGTGACTGAACAAGCAAGACTGAACAAATCCTTGACCGGTTTTGACATTTGCTAAACTCACTTGTTTGCTCTTTGGATTTCTGGTACGTAGTAATAGGGGTTGGATATTGGATCCCTTTCCTGAGCTGCTGCATTTGGTTCACAGTCAGGGGAACTGAGTAGCTCCGGTTGTTGCCTTTGGTCTCCTGGTAAGTCTCCTGTTTTTTATTGATGGCACATTTTATCTGTCATCGGGCTGTCCGCTCACCTGGCTTGGCTAAATCCTTCAGAGGTTCCTGGCAGTCTGCCCTGGTATTAACTAAGCTAATTTATGTTTTATGCCACCTGTAAAATTTGCCAGATTGCTGATAAAAGCGTCACTAATTACTAGTAAGTTTATTGCCTTTCTCACAGCTCCTTCCTAGATGGTTAGACCACTTCTTCCACGATGACACCTGCAATACACACTCTGAAGCTGCACGTGGAGCAGAAGTCCTCAGCCTTGCCCATTGCACACCCCAGGGAAACACAGGATGGGAGACTCCAAGTTAAGGACCACTACACCCTGAGGTGTGTCCTTAAGGCCAGACAGTTACTGTGAAATCTCCCTTAACCCAAGCCAAGCTGCAGCAGAACAAACAGAAGGATTTCTTTACAAAATCCAGACCAGACAATGTCATTTCCAGGTTTCTAAAAGAATCGTAAAACCTTCTAGAATCCCAATTTACCAGACAGGGATCTTGCACCAAGACAAACAATGAACTTCCAAAGAATGATACAGCAAGACAGAGAAAGAGCTGGGTATGGATATGGGAGGACCTGGCACAGAAACACCCTCTTCCCTGTCTGAAATAATGGGTCTTTCACAAACAGCACTTGCCAATCTCCAGTGAAACTGCAGAATAGAAGAGTCTGAGCTGAATGAGTCACTGCCACCCAGAATGGACCTATGCAAAGAAGCCTGGTATGAAGGTGTTACTATGAATATCATCTTGGCCTTGAATTAGGTATAAGCAGCTCAAATAAGATTTAACACTGGAAGGATTACACTTTCGAAGATGACCCCCTCACAGGCAGCAAAGCTGGGGATCCTTCTGCTTGGTAAAACTTTGGGGCAGGGACTACCTTCTGCCACAGGTACCACACAGTGCCTGATGCAATCGGAGCCTTGTTTTGAGTGGACACTAACTCAGATAACCAATCAGGATCGATCCAAAGATAAATGGCTGGCTTGGACTGGTGGGGAATCCCACAGAGGCTGAGGGGTATTAAATCTTTCCTTAATCAGCACCGCACGCTGCTGGCATAAGGAGGGCAGCTTGGCAGCCACTGCTCCATCCCCACGTGCCGCAGCGTCTCCAGGGCAGGGGGCTCTTTGTTGATGACGAGGAGCTGGGTGGATGTGCCCTATCAAGAGCCGTCCCCCTTAGAGCTGACTGTGGACAGCAGATTAAAATATTAAAACCACAGCTCCCTCTCAGGACTACTGCTGTGATCAGCTTCCTCACACATCTCAGGTCCATGGCTGGTGGGGGCTGCAGGAAGGAAGGGCAGAGAGACACCACAACGAACTTGTGTCAACCACAGACACTCGGTGTCTGATTCAAAAACTTTCAGCTTTGATTATGTCTCTTCTGCACAAAAAGCAACGAGAAACTCATAGAAAACCAGCTTCATCAAGTCCAACCATTAACCCAGCACTGCCAGCTCCACCACTAACCTATGTCCCTCAGCACCACATCTGCCTGGCTTTTAAATACCTCCAGGGATGGTGACTCCACCACTGCCTTGGGCAGCCTGTTCCAGTGCTTGACAACCCTTTCAGTGAAGAAATTTTTCCTTATAAACAATCTAAGTAGTAGACAGGAAAAAAATGAGATACCTTCAGATGCAGAACAGCGTAGTGATTCATCTCATCTCCAGCTACCACAAGTCTAAACCAGGAAACGCAGCTGGTACTCAGCTATGAATTTCCCATATTTCGGGATGAAGTACCTTCCCTCCCCAGCAGACATGGGCTAAATTCACACCGTTAGTGGATACTAACACTAAAGAAGGCAAATGTACAGATTTGCCTATGCTATCATCCACATTAACTAAATAAATATAATTAAGTGTTGCTCAGATTTTCAGGACCACGTCTGAGGTGTGATTCAGGTCTTTGCAGAGGTAGTACCCACCAGATCAAGCAAACCAAAGCCAGGATCTACTGCTTTCCCTTCATGGACCACTTTCAGTTGGGACTAACAACTGCAGAAGTGTCTCCTGGCATCTGAAAGTCACCCTGGTGAGAATATGAGCCCACCTCTGTGGAAAAAGACATGGTGTAAACATGCTTGTGGGCTTCTCCTGTCCTTCTTCCCACCTGAGAGAGGACATCAGTGGGGCTTGGGGGACCTGCTGAAAAGTGAAGGACTTGTCAGTTGGGTGGGAGCAAGGAGATGTTCCTCTATTTTCACACGTGCTCTGGCCAATGCCTTGGCAGTGGGACAACCCACCAGCATTGGCACCAAAGAGCAGGTCTTGCCCCACTTTCCCTTTGAAATGGGAGATCTCTGCATGAAGTGAGCAGGATCACGTTCTGTCATGGGTGGCTGTGCGTTAAAACTCACCTGTATTCTTATTTTCTACATAGAGATGACAGTAAGGATCACCTCTAAAACCAAGCCCTTTGTGAAGATGCCATGCCAAGCCCAGAAGAGAAACCTTTGTTCCAAGCCTCGGGAAGCTTTCCAGGCCCTAGGCTCTGTAAAACTTCTCATCACCAAGAAATGAATATTGGTAGAAATACATAGGTCAGTAACTCATTTTTGTAGATTTAATTTTGGCACAATCTACGTACAGATCTACACACCAGCTATTTGTCACTTATCAGGAACTATCTTTATGAAATAGGTAGAAAACATTGAAGAAGAATGCATTATTAACAGATGGAAACCCCTTTTGCCTGTGTCAGGAGAGGTACCAGTCAAGGACATCCTGTTGCTATTTTAAAAATCTACCAGAACTGACTAATCTTGCTTAGAGAACTGAACAGGTAGAGTTACATGAGCACCGAGTATTGTTATTTCTGTATCAAGTCTTATCAAGTCATATCAAAAGCAGATCATATTTTTCAAAGAAACCCTTTAAAGCATTTTGCACAGGAACGTTTTTAACCTCACCAAAGCACAGCACCTCAAAGGGGAAGATGTTGCTTATGATCATCCAGCCTGTTTAGGTAAAGAGGTGATGATCAAAGAACCATCAGGTTTCTTGCATGCAAATCCCCTCTGTGGTGCGTGCCATGAGGTCAGCCATGGGCTGGAGGACAGGCACAGCACTCACCTAGCCCTGAGCACACCTAAACCACAGGACAGCACGTCTGCATGGAAAGCAGTGCTCCTTGGCACTGCCGGTGTCCCACAGAGCAAAATGTCCCCTTGGTTTGCCAGCAACACTGATCACCACGGCTGCAAAATGCATGTCAATTCAGCTGGGAATTCTAAAGGCAACTTCAAGAATAAAGGCATCCTGCTCATTTCCTCTCTGCGGGAATCTGAGCACAGATAGGAGGAGGAATTTTATGGCATTGCAAAAAAAAAAAATGATCACACAGGACAGCTCAGGCCTAAGTAACTATTTCTGCTTTTTATAATATCCCTGGTGGGTCCTCGCAGCTCAGATTTTACCTAAGGCAATTTTCCACATTTCTTTGAATGGGAAACAATGAAGTGGGTGTATCCCCACAGCGTGCTCCCTGTGATCACAGCTCTGTCACCACGACCTTGGTGGCACTGGGGCTGCGCGGGACAAGCCAGCTGCTTCAGAAGTGATGCTGGCACCGTGGGTGGTCAAGGCACTGTCCAAAAGCAGATCAGTGATTCTCCAGCCTCCCCACAAAAAAAAAATGAACACTGACAGAGCCCATATATCATGGAAAAAAGCCACAGGAGTTGCTTCCTATAGCCCTGCCCTGTGCCAGGGCAGCCAGACCACCAGGATGTGGGGGAGGTCAGTGTGGAAACATCAAGTCAAAGGAAATCTCTCCTGACATGATAACATCTGGGACACTGCATCCAGGTTTTTGCATTTCAAAATTCAAATGGTGCCAGAAAACCAGAAAAAAATGGGAGTGAAACAACATTTTTGGTGAAAGGGATGGGTGCAAAGATGAATTTGGGAAGGAAGCATACAGAAAGTGAATCATACAAACATTCTACTGAACCATAGAGAGTAAAAGGTTTAGGGACAGGCTAATGGTCTAGAAAGGTGTACATGATAGTCAGGATGGAAAGACAATTCTTAATGACAGTTATCCTAAGAACTACAGAGTGAAACCAAGAAGTGGAAAATTTAAGTTAAAAAAAGTTAAGTAGAAAAAAGATGGGCAATGTCTTCAAGCAGATTTATCCTGCACAAAAACACAGCATGGATTTAAGCAGTGTAACACCTCCTGCATGCTAAGCCTCTAAAACACCTTTCACTGGACACAGCTTCTTGCTGTAAATTCAGTGGAAGGGCTGACAAAAACATTGACATCTCTGTAACACACACAGATCCATCTCCAGAGAAGGACAAACAGCCAGAGTGAAAGCAATACAGAAAATATGCTAAACAACCCAAGTCCACACAGGAAGCTGTTACTAGCATAGAAACACAGGCCAGAGAATGACTTCTAATGGCATTTCTCCCTCAGCAAAAGCAAAACCTTTTGCCAGTAGAGCCTATTTTGACTGAAGAAGTGTTGGAGGCTACAGGGACAAGAGGATCTGTGGCTGCACGAGCTGGTCTGCACCAGGCTTCTGCTGTATCTGATCCCCGATCCTGACACTGGCCCTCGAGTAGTGTGGGATCCCCAAGACAGACCATGGGACTTCCTTCAATCAAACTAATCCAACACAGAGCAAGCACAATACCAGCAAACATTGTGTATGGATGTAAAACTGCAAAAACCAGTGCAGCTTTATATTACTTCTCCAAATGTTATGAGTTGTTGAGTGAAAGCTTGATTCAATTTTGGGTTGTGGCATCAGACCTCCACTAGTCTATTAAAAGTAAAATTACAGCTATACTCATTATGGCTCTATCTGCTGTTGTACAACTTCATCTGCTCCAGGCTTTAATCATTTAATTGTCATTGCAAACCGCTATAAAAACACGTCTATTTCAGAAAAAAAATCAATGTAAATAGCACTTTGCTGCTTTATGCAAGCTGAAAAGCCGGGTTTGATTACTCAAATGCAATTAGAGATGAAACCAGACTGAAAAAAATGGAAGTACATTCACTGCAAGGAACGTGCATGCATCGTCCCTGCCAGGTGGTCAGCTTTAGCCACCTAAGCATGAAGAAATACAGAATTATATTGATTGTGTGCACAGGCTAATTAGTCCCTTATGGGCTTCCCTTCCAATAAATCCAACTGCAAGAGCAGAGATTGCAAAAACTTCTACAGTCTCTCACTTCTTGTTTAATGACTGGGCCATGTGTCCCTGTCCTCAGAATATGCCATGCAAAAGCCAAACAGTTATTGCAGAGCACATGCCATCAAAACACCTCATCCCAGAGCCACAGTGGCATAAGCAGCAAAGAAAAGAGAAAGTAATTCGCTGCTGCAATGTTTTGCAACGACAGTGACATGATGGTGGCAACATCACGTCTACCTTCCACCTCTTGTGCCTATTTCTGAAGATTTCCCTATATGTTATGAGAATAAATTAATGCTGCCTGACTGCTAATGCAAGGCTGGGCTTTTTTTTTTTTCCCAGCACCAGTCAGACAGGTTAGGTCACGATACTAAAGTCCACACAGGTAAAGCACGCACTCTGTTCCTAGGGCACTGCTCCAACACCACCTTTCCCTTTTGAAGATCAAATACAAATAGAATAAAATACTAGATTAAAAAAAACAAACCCAAATAACAACTGCCACAAACTCATACAGCTGATTCATAAAATATTCATCGGGAAAGTCTAGCATGGAAATCCCCATAGATGACCTGTCTCAATCCCATTTCTGCCTCCTCCGCCCCCATCAGAATTGATTAAACAATTTCCGGAGAATCTGACTTTAATGACTCCATCTGACTCTAAGCAACTCCCGTCTGACAGAGATACTCCTTGTTCTCAAAACAGCTCTTTCTGCAACTATTTTTCTAAGTACTATGAATGATTCTGGATGCCATCGCTGTGTTAATTACAGGCTGCCTTATTTTCCTTCTGTCGCTCGTCATGTCAAGGAGGAAGGGCTGTGTTTAATGCCCAGTGTATTATTTCTCAGTACTATCCACACTCCCAGCAGGCCCTGCGTTTTTGGAGGCATTTCGGGTCTGTAACATTTGTTCATAGAATCATAGAATCATTCAGGTTGGAAAAGACCCTTGGGATCATTGAGTCCAACCATCTACCCTACTTTACAAAGTTTTTCCCTACACCATATCCCCCAACACCACATCTAAATGACTCTTAAACTCATCCAAGCATGGTGACTCAACCACCTCCCTGGGCAGCCCATTCCAGTGTCTGATCACTCTTACTGTGAAGAATTTCTTCCTAATGTCCAGTCTAAACCTACCCTGTTGCAACTTGAAGCCTTTCCCTCTTGTTCTATCACTATTTGCTTGTGAGAAGAGACCAGCACCAACCTCTCTATAATGGCCTTTCAAGTAGTTACAGAGAGTGATGAGGTCACCCCTCAGTCTCCTCTTCCTCAAACTAAACAGTCCCAGCTCCCGCAATTGTTCTTTGTACGATTTATGCTCCAGGCCCCTCACCAGCTTCATTGCCCTCCTCTGTACCCGCTCCAGCACCTCAATCTCTCTCTTATATTGAGGTGCCCAAAACTGGACACAATACTCCAGGTGTGGCCTCACCAGTGCTGAGTACAGGGGGACAATCACCTCCCTACTTCTGCTGGTCACACTATTTCTAATACAAGCCAGGATGCCTTTGGCTTTCTTGGCCACCTGGGCACACTGCTGGCTCATATTCAGCTGCTTGTCAATTAGAACCCCCAAGTCCTTTTCTGCCAGGCAACTTTCCAGCCACACTTCCCCAAGCCTGTACCAATGCATGGGGTTGTTGTGGCCCAAGTGCACTTGGCACTTGGTCTTGTTGAAGTTCATGCCATTAATGTTGGCCCATCGATCCAACCTATCTAGGTCTCTCTGTAGAGCCTCCCTGTCCACATGCAGATCAACACTCCTGCTTAACTTGGTGTCATCTGCGAACTTACAGATGATACACTCTATGTCATTATCAAGATCATCAATGAAGATGTTAAACAGAAATGGCCCCAACACTGAGCCCTGGAAAACACCACTTGTGACCGGCCGCCAGCTGGATTTAACTCCATTGAGCACCGGTCTTTGGGACTGTCCAGACAGCCAGTGCTTGATCCAGCAGATCGTATGCTCGCCCAGGCCATGTGCAGCTAGTTTTTCTACTAGAATTCTATGGGGAACAGTGTCAAATGCTTTTTGAAAGTCTAGGTAGATAATATCCACAGCCTTTCCTTCATCCAATAATTGGGTCATCTTGTCATAAAAGGAGATCAGGTTCGTCTGGCAGGACCTGTCTTTCATAAACCCATGCTGACTGGGCCTGATCCCCTGGTTGCCCATTATATGGTTTGTGACGGCACTCAAGATGACCTGCTCCCTGACCTTCCCTGGTATCGAGGTCAGGCTGACAGGTCTGTAGTTTCCTGGATCCTCCTTTTTGCCTTTCTTGTACATGGGTGTTACATTTGCCACCCCCCAGTCCATTGGGACCTTCCCAGTTAGCCATGACTTCATATAAATAATGGAAAGCAGTTTAGCGAGCACATCTGCCAACTCTTTCAGCACTCTTGGGGTAGCCCGTCTGATCCCATAGACTTGTGTGCATCCAAATGGCATAGCAGGTCACTGATCTCTTCCTCTTTAATTGTGATGACCTCGTTCTGCTTCCCTTCCCTGTCTCCTAGCTCATGAGGCTGGGTGTCCAGGGAACAGCTAGTTCCACTGCTAAAGACTGAGGCAAAGTAGGCATTGATCACCTCAGCCTTTTCCTCGTCCTTGGTGACTATGTTTCCCTCTGCATCCGATAAAGAAGGGAGATTTTCCCTAATCCTCCTTTTGTTGTTAATGAATTTATAGAAACATTTTTTATTATCCTTAACAGCTGTAGCTAGATTGAGCTCTAGCTGTGCTTTGGCTCTCCTAATTTTCTCCCTGCATAGCATCACTACCTCTTTATAGTTTTCGTGAGAGGCCTGCCCCCTCTTCCAAAGGTTGTAGACTCTCCTTTTGTTTCTGAGATCCAGCAAAAGGTCCCTATTTAGCCAGGCTGGTCTCCTTCCTCGCCTACTTGTTTTTCGGCACACAGGGAGAACCTGCTCCTGTGCCTTTAAGACTTCTCTCTTGAAGTATGTCCATCCTTCCTGGACTCCTATATCCTTCAGGGCAGCCTCCCAAGGGATTTTGTCTAGCAGTCTTCTGAACAGGGCAAAGTTTGCCCTCCGGAAGTCTAACATGGCAGTTTTAGTAACCCCTCTCCTTGTTTCTCCAAGGATCGAGAACTTGATCATCTCATGATCACTGTGCCCTAGACACCCTCCAACCTTTACTTCCCCCACAAGTTCTTCCCTGTTCACAAGGAGCAGGTCCAGGAGGGCACTTCCCCTGGTCGGCCCACTTACCAGCTGTGTGAGGAAGTTATCCTCCACACACTCTAGGAACCTCCTGGATTGTTCCCTCTCTGCCATGTTGTATTCCCAGGAAATATCTGGGAAGTTGAAGTCCCCCATGAGAACAAGGGCTAGGGATTGCGAGAGCTCTGCCAGTTGCTGATAGAATATTTCATCAATTTCTACATCCTGGTTTGGGGGTCTGTAATAAACTCCCACCACGATATCTGCCTTGTTGGCCTTCCCCTTGATTCTAACCCATAAACACTCTACACTGTCATTCCCATTATTAAGTTCTAGGCATTCAAACCTGTCTCTAACATAGAGGGCCACCCCACCACCTCTCCTTCCTTGTCTATCCCTTCTGAAGAGTTGGTAGCCATCGACTGCAGTGCTCCAGTTGTGTAAGTCTTCCCACCACGTTTCTGTGATGGCAACTATATCATAGTTTTCCTGCTGTACAATGGCCTCCCGCTCCTCCTGTTTTTTGCCCAAACTGCGTGCATTTGTGTGGATGCACTTTAGCTGGGCTAATTTTCCCGCCACTTTTATGGGGGGCTGAGCCCCAATACCCCCCTGACCATGCTCAGACCCTTCTGTGGTTGCCAGCTTATCACTATCCCTGATGTCATCACCACATGGGTTACCATCCACCATCTCTACTGAGACAACAGGCCGCAAGACCTTGCTAGTGCTTTTACCCATCAGCACTGGTAATTTGCTCCCAGGCTCCTCTTTAGTAATCCTGGTTTCATCCCCATCCCCCTTCAAACCTAGTTTAAAGCCCTTTCAATGAGCCCTGCTAATTCTTGCCCCAGTATTCTTCTTCCCCTTTGGGTAAGGCTTGCCCCACCTGTTGACAGCAGGCCTGGTGTCCTGTAGATCATCCCATGATCAAAGAAACCAAATTCCTGCCGGTTACACCAGCCTCGGAGCCAGGAGTTAATCTGTTGGCTCTTCCTGTTTATCCTCTCATCAATTCCTGCAAGTGGTGGGATAGAGGAGAACACAACTTGTGCTCCTAATCCCTTAACCAGCTGTCCAAGGGCCCTAAAGTCTCTCATCAGCGCCCTTGGACTACTGGTAGCTACCTCATCGCTGCCTACTTGAAATACTAGTAATGGATAGTCATTCGAGGGCCGGACCAGGGTAGGGAGATTTTCTTTGTTGGTCCTATCTGTTGATCATCAAATTCTTGAAGAAACTGTCTTGGAATGAGGTCAGTCTGAACTCAAGAATTATTTCAAACTGTACTGAGGATGTTCAAAGGAAATATCCAACATAAGAAACAAGTGCCTACATCAATGCATTCGCCCCGCAGCTCTTGTTCCATGGTCATTAGCTCCAGGATCATTCCCCCCTCTCTGTTTTGAAGCTGCTACCAATATACTCTAGAGTTTATCTTAACACAGTTACAAACATGTGAGAAATTATCTTCAGAAGGGTTTGGCTTCTGAGATGCATAAACATAAATGCATTTTGTCAGTGCATTCCTGTGTGCCTGCATAAAGAACCACTGTTTTTGACAAAAGCATAATTTTAGGGTACACACAACACCTCGTTGTTCAGTTTGGATACCATCACTTTATATCTACCTCCACATTTATTTCAAGCAGCTTTTTTTCTACACCATTTACTTTGAAGGTTGATGCTATTAATTAGCATTTTTTACACTTGCTGCCATTTTTTATTTGAGAAGCAGAATCTTCAGTAGCCCAGAAGAAATCCAGTCCTTTTCAAAGTCAAGTCCATTCCTTACAGTAATCTTGATTTGAGCTCATTATTACTTACATGGGTAAGTACTATCAATACTTCAGTCTCTAATTAGTCCATTTATTAACTGCTGAAATGCACACATTACAGAATTAAGTCAATCTGCGATGTAACAGTCAGTGGAGTCTCTCAATAGCCGTATTCTGGCAAAAAAAATCTGCTTTCTGGAGTGACATTTTCCTGTGGCTCAGTTTATTCCATTTGTGGATGAATTTTCTCTGGCCTTCAGTGCCCTCCTGATCCGACTGGGATACACAGAGGATGCTCAACACCTCTGGGCCTGATGCATGGGCTGGTCCAGAAAGTTGAATTTTTGAGGATTTCTTCCTAAAGCCGCCTGTCTCCTGGACACAGCTGTCTCCTCCTTGGGCTGTCTGCAAGGTGCCTGTCTGTTCTGAGGGGTTCACGGTGCTCTGCTTGCTCCACTTGTCACCCAGGTTTAGTTTTTCCGGACACCATGTCATTAAGATGCAGCACAGGGAGTGCTGTTCTCAGAGTGGCCCTGGTTACCTAACACGAGTCAAGGTGAAAAAAGCTTAATATTCCTGCCATGGGACAAGGTGAGTAACCATTGACTCCAGTGACTATGTTACAGAAATGCATTTTCTCTTCTGTCACCACATCTGACACAAGCCTTCTTGTTCTCCATCCTATTAGAAATGAATAAATATCCCATTTACAACTTACACCTCAAAGGAACGCAACGGTGGGTCTTGGGGACAGGGACAGAAAAAAATCAGTGCTGCCCCTGTATGTTCTCCATTGCTGCATTGCTTAGTTTTAAATTATTAAAAAGTGGAATTTCATCATTTCACTTGAGAAACAAACTCAGCTAGCACTTAACAAAAGGCAGGGTTGGAAATTTTTTCTAGTATTCTGTCCAAAATTATATTTACATTGTTTCATCCAATTATTGCTTAATCTTCTGCAAGTAATTCCTCTGCTTTTAGAGGTCACTGACTCACAAATGGAGCTGTCCCATCCATGGTCACTGGAATTACTGGTAGACAGGGAGGAAAAAAAAGAGCCATCTACTGGCTTTTACAATAAATCTGTAGTGTAGCAGCCAATTTTGTAAGGTCTTTACCATATTTTATGCTTGGCCTGAATACTAATTGCTTTTGTGGTGAGACTTATAAAACTGGCACCTAATGAGGTTGGTTGTTTCTTTGTTAAAAAATAAAAAAAAAACAAACAAAAGACATGCTGCACATTTTTAGACTAAAAACGCTGTTTTGTTAAAAAAGCCAAATTTCTGTGCATAACAAAAAACAGTAATTAAGACAAACACCACACAAGGGAAATTTAGCGGCATTTTTCTGCTACTGCTCTGGAGCGAGGCACTCCCAGCCCAGCTCCCCATGCCCCCGTCCCTGCATGAGTATTTACTCCTCGGCAGCGGGAGTGCAAAGCGGGGGCACAGCACCTCCAGAGCTGGATGGGATATTTGAAAATCACTTTATGCTTCACCTGGCGGGACAAGAAGCAGGAAGGAAACTGAGACCCATATCAGCCATGTCCACTGTTAATTCATGGTTCCTAAGATCATTCCATGTACTGGAAATAACCTGCTTGCTGGCATTACTGGAGAGCTACAGGCTGCAATGTGAACAGATCAAATAAACGGCAAAGAAGATCTCAGTAATAACAAGGAACACTCAGGAGTTAAAAGAATTTAACAGATCTAACTTAGGCATCAATCACTTTTCAGCCCTAATGTCAAACCTTTCACCAAAATGGTGCTGGAGATCATTTTATGCAGATCAATGAAGTGGACACAACCTGGCCAAGCATTTCCACTCGGGTGCGATGGACTGGCTGGGGCTGTTTGCCCAAGCTACTGGAGCTTTGTGCAAGTAAGTCCATCAGCCCTACCCCAAACTGGACTGATTTAATCACTCTGAACTTTAGGCAATTCTGTACTGGGTTTCATTTCATGGCTAGACATGTCTCGGAGATGGTAACGGCTGTTATCAAGTCTGCACCCCAATCGTGCCTCAGGACTAAAGTGTCTTGACTCCATCCATGCTTTACGCACTGTTTCTAATTTCAGTATATACTACTAATAAAAAATTTCTGTATAAATAAATCATACAATAAAATAAAATATATTTGCACTTAAAGTTGCAAATTCCATTAATTAGAAATTAAGAAATACTACATATAAATTTGTCCACTTAACCATAAGTCTTCTGTAAGAAGACAACTTAGACGATGATCTTTTAGATTTTTTTTTTAATGTTGACCAGCTTTGGAAGAGATGTGATATGACATTTCCAAATTTTTATTATTTTTTTAACATCAATATATGCATTTTATTATGAATATTTCTAATCACTCAAATGGGCAGCGAAGAGCATTCTGGCATTCATTAAAGTGGATGAGACACGAACTGCAGTCAGAGCTACAGAACCTGGTATTTTAATAGCATTAACAACTTGAAGACACTACCACTGGCCAAGTGCCCCCCTTCATTGCCAGTGTCCTTGGTGCTGATGGCAATGGATGTCCTGTCTTACAGGATCCTTTTGTTTCTTTACTGTCTGGCCAGACCACCTACTTAAATCCCCTGAGTACTCCAAGTGAAAGAAAAGAATTTTCAGACATTCTTACTTGAGTAAAACTTGTATTTCACAAGATGAAGGAAAGGTATTTGCTGGTGCAGCTGACTCACTCGAACAAATTTCAAAACGTCCCTGCAAGCAGTGGAGATGCTACTCCTTTCTCTCAGAGAAGGTTGTAATGTAATATAGGGCTCACCGATTACTTCCAGCTTCCCTTCAGTAGCAGCCAACTTCAGTGTATTAATCATGTTATTATTAAGATTTGCACAGACAGAATAAGAAGGACTGATGTTTCTATACAAATGAGCCACAAAAATGGCTCAGACTAAACCTGTTCACTGATGGATGTCCCCTTTGTCACATCTGTTTTCCTCTTGTTGTCTCATGGGACTTCAGCCCATCTCCCTTACATGTAAGCTTGTTTCTGAAAGACACTCTGAAAGACTTTGGCAAGGATGGTTTTACAGTGACCTCCTACATCTTCACTCCCACTGCTCAGTCAGTGGTAGTCTTTGGGAGCATCACAGGAGGAATCCGTAAGTACAACAGGAACGGTGAAAGAAAAGAAAACTTCCTGTCAAGTTCCTCCGCCTCCACCATTTCACACTGGAGAAGTTCTCCTTGGGGAACACAGTCTCCCTCTCCAGTTTGGATGAAGAGGCTTCAGTGCTTAGCTCTCAACATAGGTCTATGGGGGCTTGGGAGAGGGATGCTGTTCAAGAACTGTTTTTATCCCCATCCTTTTGTTACTTAGCAATAGAAACCCAAACACTTCTTCTCCTCCAAGCGTAGAAGGCTTCCAGCAGCTCCAGCAAGAGCTCTGCAGGGAGTATTGAATTTCATTCACTTCTTCACCAGCAACATGAATACCCATCCATAAACTGTTGGCACAATAAAAACTGAACGTCTAAGACTGCCTGCCATTAACAATAACCCAAAGCCCATCCAAATGGTGGTCTGGTTACACTTTGAAATAACAGGAAGTGCCTTGATTTCAAAGAATCTTGGAACCTGATATCCTGCACATTATGGAATAACTTCTTCAAGGCAAACACTTGATTTCCAAATGTCTTCACAAGACAACCCAAACAACCCTACTGCCAACCCCATGTGAAGCTTCAGCAGAAGCCAGGGAGCTGATTGGAAGCTGCAGGGTGTTTTTGCAGGAGAAATGGTCCCCTTTGGTGTCTCAAGTCCTTCAGAAAGGCTCTGGTGAGAGAGTACTATGGATGAGATTGGCATCATCAGCCGAGTCCCCCAAGGTTTCTTGCCACGTGCGTTTCCCTGGGCTAACCTGCAGGTGACCTCAAGGTGTGGGACCCCTCTCCTTGAGAGCAGGATCTGGGTTTTCCTGCCAGCTGACTCTCCCGAGTTACGCACGTTGGCTCTATGACCGCTGGCTGCTGGAAGGCGGAGGTGAATAGGCTGGTTCCACCAAGTCTGACACTTCCCTAAGTGATGTCCAACTCCCCAGTGAAAGCTCTTAATAACTCATAACAATAAATAATAATAATAGACTACATTTATTTGTATAGTATGGAAGCCAAAAAGCCTCTGGCTATATTGAAACGTAGCAAACAAAAGCAAGTCCAGCTGCTGGGTCCCTTTTTTCTCCAAAGGTAACAAAACTCTATACAAAAGCATAGGAAAGACAATCTGAATACCACTAGTAACAAAAATACTCAGTAAGTATCACTTTCTGGTCTGTTCTTGCCCTTTTCACCACTGGGTATTGAGGGTTGATGAATTTGTGATCTCCAGCTATAAATACCACTGACAAAATACCCAAAGCCACTTAGGTTATTATGACATCTCGACATCCCAGAGGATCTAATGGATTTGGCTTAGATTATCACCTACAAGTAGACCATCACGTCAACCCTCATTCTGCTCTACAGGACCTAGGGCTTGTAATTATTAATGAAATTCTGTGCATTATTCTGGTAGATGGAGAAATGCTTCAAGGAAATGCGAGCCTCAGACTCGTCCCAGGCCTTTACCCATCCTTCAGACTGGATCCGAGACAAACCGATTTGTAAGAACTGATTCAATTATTTCTCACTTCCTGTGCTTCCTGTCTCCAGTCAAGGCCAAGCAAGGAAATGAGGACTAATCCCAAGGAGGCCTGAGATACCATCAGTCCAACTGGACAGCAGAAGCACCACGAACTGCATAAGAAAGCTTTGTCCTACCAAATTTCAGACCAATTCTAGACAGGTAAGAGATTCCAAATGAGCTGGAGAGAAGTGTCTTGACCCTCAGGCACTCATCTGGACTAGCGGCATGAAAAGATTTTCAGCCCTATTTGTCTCTAATAACGGCAAGGAACCACTGACCCGCGGGGAGGACCTGTGCTGTGAAACACCTGGCAAGAGGCAGTAATTCATCAGTCCCACTGAATCTATGAACACCAGGATGCTCTTTTAGTGTTTCTACAGCTAAAATATGGGCTCCAATCCAACTTGCCCTCAAAGGCAAGTCCAGTGCAAGGGCTTGGACATGGACTGCAGGCAGGGTCGAGAGGAGACTTGCTGCAGCCACATGAACTGAGTCCATGCATCCTAAATAAATCATTGACCAAGCAATTGAATTCTTGCCAGCTAGGCAGCTCACTCCTCCAGCCCATGCCCTCAGAAAGGAGTTTGGTGACTTCTATTCCCACATCTGTACACAATCACACATCCCTAAGGACCATCCTCCGTCAGCCATGCAGTCTTTAGCAAAGTTTCAACTGCCCTGTGGGTTCCCAGGGCCGTTCAGCACAGGGTGAGGAGTGCCCCTTCCCATCTTACTAGTCTTCCCTGGGGCACCTTTAGAGTCAGAATTTCTGACTTCAGCAACTGAAAAACGTTTGCAATTTCCCTCTCCTGCTATTTCTGCAAAACCCAAGACAGCCCAGAGAGAGGGAGCTGGATCCTGTTCTCTCTTGCACATAATCAACACAATGATTTAGGCAGCTCCAATCACACATGGAAAGCAATGGAAGGAAACAGGGCAGCAGAAGGGTAACCAGGGGTAGAGCCTTCATTACCCATGATGATGTGTGAGGAGGTGAGCAGAGCCAAAGCTGTGCTTGCAGGACCTACAGTTCAAAACCCTCATCTTTTAACTTGGAACCAAAGCACTTTAGATACCACAATTACTGAGGAAAAAATCTGGAAAACCCATAATGCTATTTTCCCAGTCATTTTTCTGCAACTGAACTTAAAAAAAAGGAAGAAAAAAACCCCAAACCACAACTCTCTTAGGCATCTGCTTTTAGCTGGTGCATTAGATAATTGCTGTGCAGAAGTTTCAGTGTATAATGATTATAATAATAATAAAAAATACAATTATGCCAAAAGCATAGTCTTCCATAGCTTAAGCAGTATCTGTGCATGCCCCAAGTAATTTCTTTTAGAAGTCCCTAAATATTCTCTAGCCACGGATAGTCTCACATACATCCTGCTGGTTTTAGAAACCAGTTCTACAGATACAGTTTTACAACTTCAGATAACAGATCTATGACAGGCGAATGTTTTCCTAAGCCCCAGTAGCAGAGCGGTTCTCACGGGACCCTCGCTCAGCCCAAGCAGCTGATGCAGGTCTCGCTCCAGCATCCAAGGATGCACCGCAACCCCCTGCATTCCTGCAAGGGCCGCGGGACCACGCTAGTCCCTCCGTTCCCAGACGTTATGCCACGCTCGTGGGTGAGATCAGAGACACAAGCAGCAAATCAGCTGGGAAATGAGTAAGGCAGGGATGCAGTCCCTCCACGGCCGGCACGGAGACACACCGGCAGCGCAGATTTCTCTCCAAAGAATGCAGAGCTGGTGAGATGGAGACTGGCTCCCAAGTTATGGATGGAAAATGCCGCGGGTCCGGCCACCTCCCCTGTGGGTTGGAAGGGACTGTGAAATAATCCCTCCTTGGCAAGTTTCCCATGGAAATCTCGCAGAGATAACACAGAGAGAAAACATGTCACTGTTTGTGTGTGCAAATGGCGGAAGATCGTAAGGTTTTGGGGAGGGGGTGGGGAGAACATTTAAACAGGATGAAAAATATATTTTAAAAGAGTCCTCTGAGAGCCTCAAGGTCTGCTGATGACATCGAAGGGCTTCCACTTTGAGACTCCAGTTCAACATCCAGCTCAAAGCAGCAGTGGCTGAAAGCTGTCATCACACAGTGTTTTTCTAGTTGCTGTTAAGAGAAAGATGCTGCTAATTGCTGCTGGGCTCCTACGGATCATGTATCTGTGCTGCAGACTGGCCACTTTCGTTAGCTTCCCTTCATGGGGCAGATCCAGTCTTCTTATAGAATCATGGAATGTTTTTGGTTGGAATGGACCTTACAGACCATCCAGATCCAACCCCCTGATATGGGCAGGGACACCTCCCACCAGACCAGGTTGCTCAAAGCCACGTCCAACCTGACCTTGAACTCCTCCAGGGATGGGGCAGCCACAGCTTCTCCAGGCAACCTGGGCCAGGCTCTCACCACCCTCACAGCAAACAATTTCTTCCCCACATCTCATCTCAATGTCCCATTTTTCAGTGTCAAACGCTTCCCCCTCATCCTATGGTTCTCCTCCCTGATCAAGAGTCCCTCCCCAGCTTTCCTGGAGCCCTTTTAGGGACTGGAAGGGGCTCTAAGGTCTCCCCGGAGCCTTCTCTTCTCCAGGCTGAACCCCCTCAACTCTCTCAGCCTGTCCTCACAGCAGAGGGGCTCCAGCCCTCCCAGCATCTCCATTGCCTCTGCTGGACACATTCTTCAGTCCTGCCAGTCCCCCTTCTGCACACAGTGACTTTGCTCCCCAGTGCTGCAGATCCAGCACCGTGCACACAAGAGGGAAATTTTCCAAGATGGAAACCCTATTATTTGTCTTAGCATGGTGCCTACAAGTCCGCTATGCAAGCACTGTACACAGAATGAAAAACTGCTTGGTATCCCATAGAGTTCCTGCCCCAAGAATATATGAAGACACAGCAGATGGACAGTGGTGGACAGTATGGGAAAACAACAGGACAGCATCAGGTAGTGTGAGGAGCTGGGATGTCCTGGCACAGCAGCCTAAACGCTGTAATCATTCCTGTAGATATCTCAGAGTAGAGGTAAGCTGAAGGAGGAGACAAGGTTGGCAGATGTTTTCAGAGAGCTTTTTCCAGCAGGGAAGAATGGTTTGAAAATGTAATACCTGGGGAATGGAGAGAGTTGTCACCATTCAGGAGATGACATTTTTGTAACCAAAGAGAGACAACAGGCAGGGTGGTGCTGAGCTGTGGAGAGTCTTGTTAGTGACACCAGCTCGTGTCTGATGTTACCAGCAGTCAGAAACAGTGTGAGAGGGTGCAAAGAGGGCTTTATGTGGAAAAAGCACTAAAGGAAATAATTACTTTTTCCTTCCATTTTTCAAATTGGACTGAGGCGGACACAGACTGGCACCCTTAGCGTGCATATGGAATATAGCAGAGGAGTCAGAAGAGCATCTCTTCTATGTACAAATAGGAAAGGTTGAATTCAAGACTTGTGTGTGAAGAGTTGCTAAAATGCAAACACAGCCTGAATGTACAAGGGAAAAGCCCAGCACATAGAGACCTCCCCCAGACAACAGTGGGAAGGTGCTGTTTTCAAATGCAAAAATGCAAAGGTGTTGAGGATGGAGAACTCGCAGCATAGCATGTTTTTTCCAGGTTAAACTTCAGCTGGTGCTTACTTGAGGCAGGATTCCCCTCATTTCACCTCAGCTACCTCCAAGCTGCCGACCCAGGCCAAACTAGTCATGCAGACAGGAATGCTTCATAGGTCTGAGTAGTCTGGGGGCATGACCCTTTTTACAGCTGCTGGTTTTGCCCTTGCTAATCAGAGAAGAAAACAGTCAGGCGGCATCATCCGCACTGCCTCTCTGCAGAGGGACCAGTTATGTGACAAGGACAAGCAGCTCAAAGCCCTCTCCTGCTGCTGGAGAAGCTGTTGCCCACCCAGCAGAAAGGCTGGGGTGCAGGGGGTCAGAACAACCCCCAAGGAACAGGGAGGAGACCTCCGGTTCCTCCTTCGAGATGAGCTGCTGCCCAGAAGTAGATTTTGACGAGCTCAGCAGCACATGGTTTATTGCAGACAAGACCCAAACTACTTGGGAGCAGGGGAAATGGGAGTAAGGACCATTCTTTGTATACTTCAGGAAACCCCTTTCTGCGCTAACACTTCAAGATATTTCTCTTTAAAAGAAAAAGCAAAAAAAATTGGAACATGACATAAATCCCTGCCCAGAACTCCTTCTCTATGTATTTCGCATGCGTGCAAGGGAGTCTGTCAAACATACCAGCATATCATGCTCAGTTTTGCTGAGACCAAAATACATTTGTTTTTATCTCCAGAAAGTTACAAAACCAGTCAGCCTTGCTTATCTTATGGTTGTGGCACTTTTCTCAAGCTAGGAAGGGACACGCAGGCTTCTGGGGGGGTCTCTCACGTACACATCTTCATACGGGACATGTGGGCTTGCTTCCAGCTAAGGCTGTGCTGGAAGACGTGGTGCGATCTGAAGACAAGGCGACACTAAACCCTGCAAGAATCCGAGGCGACTCCTCCTCAAAACCACTCATCTTCCCCTCTCTTAGAAAAACATCGAATGGTAGGAGGCTGCCAACAACCACCAGCGCTGGTGGGATCACCATCCAGCTGGGAGTTCCCTTGACAGGGCCATCTGCAGAGGAACTTGAAGCCATCTGAGCCCAGGCACAGTTCACGAACCCACTGCTTCAGATGTGACCTTGGCTGCTGGAGGCTTTGGCAGTTCTGGTGACACAATTCACACTTCTTGAGAGATGGCAGGAAGGCCTCAGAGACTGTCTGCGCATAAGTAACTGGCTGCTGTTACTGCTGACACATCCTCTGCTCTCCAGCGTTTCTGGGCTGTGCAGGAAAAGGAGGACCGTGAAGCCCCCTTCTGAAGGAGGGGGAGGCAGAGTTAAAAGCTATTTTAACTCTCTGCTCTTCGTTGCAAGACATAAAAACCTCCCTAAGCTCCAGCAGAGACACCCAAGCCTGCTCTAGGCTGAGGTGCCCCAGAGAGTTGCTGGGCGATGCTGGGTCAGAAATTACCACGACTTTCTCTGCTGGTAATGTTGAGCTGCAGATCACAAATATTCACAGTGTGAGACCAGCATCTTCCAGAGCTCTTCTATTTTCATAGGCTGCTGCCACCTGCAAGTAAACTTTGTAATGAATTAGCACTTTCTTAATTTACCATCAGCGTTAATGGTGCGACCATGCAGTAGGGCCACAGTTTTCTTTCTTGGGTGCTGTGAGTGAGCTCATGAAACTCATACAGTGAAATCCACGTAAAGGTCCCATTTGCACAGGCACAAACACCCACAGTTCCTAATGACTGCAACAAGCTCTGCCCGTTACTCAGCACCTCGGAAGATTAAGCCCGTCTTTGAGTGATGAGCTCAGATTTCAGTTCAACAAATTTTACTCAAGATTCAACACGTGAAGAGCTGAATTCATAATAAATTATTGTTATTAATGATACTTTGCAGCAAAACTAGCACGTTTCAGCTCTAAAACTCAAAGCCATTCAGAACCTGGATAAATAGAGTAATTATCCATTATTTGTACCGTGACCCCCATCTTCCCACATACACAGGAGATCTCACTGAAGTTCTCAACTTTGTATTGGAAAGAAGGAAAATATCCACAAAGCAAGGCAATAACAGAACCATGCAAAAAACCAACTTCCTCCCTTACGTTGTACACTGCCTGAGTAAGCACACGCCAAACGTTACTCAGCCTTTTTGAATTCTCGTGAAAAACTCAACAATCTTTAGCCTAAACTCCCCAAGGCTCTCTTTTATGTACTGCATTTCTCAAGCAGCCCTCAAGCAGCACGACGACCCTTCCCCATGCCCAACTCCAGTTCCCTTACAGCCTCCGCATCTCTCACCCCACAGCAGCTCTCCTGCCAAGCAGAGGGCTGTATTTTTAGTCATGAAGGTCTTTCCTCAGTTCATGTTTGGGAAAGGCTCTTATTTTATCAAAACCAGCTTGCGGGCACAGGCTGCTCTGGCACACTTCAGACCAACGCCTCGCAGATAACCCCATGCTCTTTGGTCTCGTAAGGAGACTGAAATACATACAGCTGAATCTCAGAAGAGCGGCGCAAGTGCTCAGCCTCCCGCAACCTTGAAAACCACATAATTCTGCCATCAAATAGTTTGTTTAAATAAGAATGGCAAGAAATTCACAAACATTTAAAACCACTGGTTTAACTGCTGATCTAAAACATCTGCAAGAAATATTTGCTCTTTGAAAGTGCCGCTACTGTGCTGCTACCCCAACCAAGAGTTACACAAACCAGTTCAATCATGTCCGGGGTCTACAAGAAGCCAAAGCACCCAGCAAACAAAAAGGTTTATAAAAACTTGGCTATGTGCATCTGATTATTCCCCCATGTTTGACGTGCTACGTCCTGGATAGGGACAAGAGCACCCAAGCATTCAGAAACACAGGAACTTCCAAGACACCAACCACTGTGCACAGATGCCAGGTGAACAACATCAGGGGAATTAGCCAAGACCCTGCCTGTAATGTCCCCATGGAGTACCCCTGCTTCCAATTTATAAAAATCTTGTAATTTTTCAGTCTTTACATCAGCAGAAGCAGCAAAACAGGGCAGCAAAAATATCTTATTAGGTCACATTGCCTTTTGACTGAGGTTCTACACACAAAGAAACATGCAGTTACAGTCAGCCTGGATTCATATTTATCAAAACCCATGCATGAATTTTGCCCATGGTTCTGAAGAGGGACACTGCATCCCACCCTCCCTTTTCACTCCATTGTTTCAGCGTAACCGTCTGAGCAGCAGCAGCAGGTCCTTCACGACAGGGAAATTACTTTAAACACTTGCAGTGAGTAATCACAGCTTCTCCCTACTCCTCCATCCTGGAGAAACTGAGCCCAGAGATCATGGGACTGAGACTGGCTACAGGTCTGAGCTACATCTGCCTGCACCACGTCCCTAGTGAGCTCCTCCTCAAAAAACCCCTAAAACTAAAATGCAAGCAAGCAGGCTTTCTCATAAAAAAAAAAAAAAAAAAAAAAAAAAAAAAAAAAAAAAAAGGAAAGAATAACTTTTAAACACTGAAAAGCAACTGGGAAGATGGAATATCTAAAAAAAAAAAGAAAAAGAAAAGAAAAATTTTATATGCAGCCCTGCCCACTACGTCCTTGCAGTTGGATCCTTGCCTCCAGCAACTTGCTGGCTTTCTGAGCAGTGGCAGACTCTGCCCATTCCCTCTGGTCCTGCTGGTCTTCTTTCCATCTGCTCCTGCCACATCCCACAGCCTCTCCCCCCTCGAGCAAGCCCAGTGGCGTCCCATGAGGAAGAATGACCTCACCTTCCTTCCACGGTATTGCACCTCCCTCAGTTGTGCAGATGAACGATGATATTCATAACCATCAAAGATCCAGTTACATCATGGGCTATATCAGGACAAAGCACACAAGCTAAGCTGCTCTCTTTCCAGCAACAAACCGGGAAGAATTGGAAAATCTTTCTTAAATGTTGAGTCTGGCTCTCACAGTCCCAATACTTAAGGACGTAACAGGCTTTGCTCAGTTCTTACAAGCATTCTTACCACCAGTATGGCTTGTGCGCTCACTTCCCAATTATGTAAAAGAGTAAAACTTATCCAAAAGTAAAATTTGGAATCCAAACTGGGAGCGAGGAGTTCTTAATTCCCAGTCTCAGGAACATGGTCCCTCTCTAGGTGAAATACGAAGTCAGTAGACCGATTTCATGCTCTTAAATGCATGCCATTTTTTGCAAATTCAGTTTTGGGCACACTTTACTCTCAGACCTCTATCATTTCCATCATGTAGAATATTCCCAAGAATTTCACATCCCTTCTGTCATCATGGGCATTCTCTGGTAGGCAATACTAAAGAGAATTGAAAATCAACTACTACATTTGGAAAGATTTTTAAAAAAACCCAACAAAACAACAAACCATCAAACAGGAATCAGATTAACATCTGCCTTGAGAAGAGACCTGTCTCCTCAAAAGTAATGTTTTCATCATTAGAAAGGGACAGAAAACGAAGTCCCAAAAAGCCAGTTCAGAATTATATTCTCAGAGTCATCTTCCTGCCATTTGCCTAGTGGAATATGGATTGAGTAATAGGCAGTTAGCTCTGGGTCTGTCTATTTGAACATCAGGTTTCTAATTGATTGCACAGTACTTGGAATCTATTAGAGGCCTTCTATAAATTACATTTCTGTATAGGACAGGCTGCCTAGATATGCAGATGTTAAGAACTGGCTAATCCTAAGTAAACCTGGTAAAAACGTTTGCCTTCTCAAATTTTCCACTGAATTAATTGTGAGATTGTGTCACTGAATCAATAAAGTGAGAACCCTATAATCTTGATGTTTGCCACAAGCTCATAAATAGTCTGCTAACATGGACAGCTTATTATTCCAGACATTTGGCCCATCTCAAACAGCAGCTGAGAATAAGACATTGTGTCATGCCTGAGAATGCGAGACGCAGAAGGACAGCCCTGGACTTACTTCAGGACACCACATCGATTCTTTTACATTATCATTTTCAAACCCCTGACAAAGAAGAGTGTCCAGATTTTATTAAATTACACAAAAATGGTTACTCTTACAAAACTGAGGGCACATACGACCTTGGAAATGCACACACACGAGTGTGATTAACCTGGTACCTGCCTGCACCCATTCCCAGGGGTATGTCACTTTCCTTATCCGGAGATCATCCCTCACCCTCATCCTCTCTTTCTCATCACTTCTTTGCTGGCACCAGCTTGTACCATCTTCCTCTCCATCCCACACCCTCCCTCTTTGTTGTGAGAGCTCAGATCTTCCAGCCTGACCCTCTCCTGCTTGGATAATTGTAATCTCTTACCTTCTCACCAATTTCTACCTCTCTCCATCTGTGTTCAGCTGCCAAAACTCTCTGATTAAATCACACTCTTCCTTTCCACTGCCTTCCCCTTACCTGTGCAATCAACGCACTCTGAAATGCTCTTGTATGTCCCTTCATCTGCTCTTAGATGTCACATTTTCTCCCATCTCTCATGCACTGCTCTGCCAACAGCCCTGGACCTGTAACACTCACTGGCTTTTTTTGCTCCAAATGCTGTTTGTGCATTTTGTTTTGTAACTCTTTGGTATAAAACACATGCCAGTACACAGCATCCATCCTTGAACTCTCACCACCTGGAATGACAAGGTCATCTTCCCCATGTTGATCTTCTCCCCCTCTCGGATCCCACACACTTTGTGCCCTTAACATAGAGAAGGGCTCTGGAGCAGTGCACGCAGGGTTCCATGAGCAAACCCCAGTCCCAGAAATGAAATGAAATTGCACATAGGTCCAGGAAAGAGCCAATGCTGAAGATATGAGGAATGGTCTAACCAGCCCCAAGGAAAGACATGAAAAGTCTGAAAATGAAACACACCCTATTGCCATCCTCGACTTTGCCCCCATTTTCGCAAAGGGATGACTGAGACAGGGAGATAAGGTGATCTCCAGGGTCAGAAGTCTCTTCAGGGCATGGAAGAGACATCCCAAGCGAGGCAGGGGTCTCTTTCTGCCTCTTTGCTCACAATGACCTGAACTTCTCTTTCCACTGAAGAAAGAAGGAAAATTGTGCCCTGTCCCACCCCAGGAACACACACTTTTGTTGGTCTCAGAGCCTGCAGAAGAGAGGCTGCATCTCTTTATCTACCTGGACTGATCCTAGTATCTACAAGGTGCTATAAGCAAAGTAATTGCTAGAACAAATGCAATTATATAGCAGATTTTTAATTTATTTAGTGCTACCACAGGAGACTGACAAGCCTGGCAGCTGGAGCACTCTTCATTCTCCAGATAAGACACAGCCCAATGTCAGCAAGAAAGGTTTGCCCTCGCCAGGTACCCCAGGAACCTGTACAAGGTATAAAAATCTTCTTGCTTGATATTGTTTATTAAATCTGTATTTTTCATTATTTGAGCTGAAAGCAAATGGGAATTCTTCTCTTGGTGTAATACAGAGAAGACAAAAGTCACAGTGAGTGGAACACGAGGCTGTGAAAACCCTATTGGGAATGCTGGGTTCAGGAAGAGCATCATCTTCCGCCCAAGGACCACGGTCAGCCTCTGTCCCACCCTAACCATGTCACACTGGGGAAGCCCAAGGGCTGGCTGGCTGGATGCATACAGGGATCATTACTTAGGAGGAAAGGAATCCCTGCAGAAAGTTGAGCATCCCACACAAGGTCAGAGAGGAAACTGGAAATAACATTTTATAATAATTGGCTGTGGGAAATTAGCATCAAGCTGCATTATGAGCCTCTGCCAGCAGGACGTGTCAAGAAAGCGGGTTGGCTGTGCAGGCAAAGACAACAATCTAGACTAAATCCTTCTGTGTTTGTCAAATTTCCTGGGAAAACAGGAATAAGCTACAGAATGAACCAAATTTGTTAAGTGAAGTGATGAGATAATGAGGACAGGAAACATTAAAAATTCCCACTGAGGAATATTAAGACATTTTAAAGACATAATATAATCAGGCTTAGCAGTAGGTGAGTTTGTGCATCCCCTCTCTCAACAAGGAAGTTGAAGTGTAGGGAGGAGAATGACTTATCCCAGAGTCACGGTGAGTCACGAGTCCACCATCCCCGAGTCACACTTCTCTGCTCTCACCACTACCACTCGCTGTTCTCCAGGATGTGTTCAGGAGGCCAAGGAACAGGCTGTTCAGGAACTGCTCAACACAAACACAGCTGGTATTAAAGAAAAGCCATCCTTAGTGCTCCGAGCCATCAGCACATGGGGACATCCTGCACTTGGGAGCCAAGGTGGAGGTGGTAAAGGGATGGCCGGTCACCACGGCACCCAAAGCATGAACAGCACAGGGGTCCACGTGCTTGCAAGTATTTTTTCATCCAGCTGTATCAGGGCAAGGATTATACCGGAGAGAGGGTCCACGCTTAGTTGATCAAAACATATGCAGGATTTAATGGGGTTTTTTTCTACCCGCATCCATAGAGGGAAACCAAAGGAGGTAGCAGAGTAGATTGGATGTGAATGATGCTGATTCGCATTGTATGGAGACTTCAGAAATCATAGAATCATAGAATTGTCTGGGTTGGAAGGGACCTTTAAGATCATCTAGTCCAACCATCAACCTAACTTCTGATAAAAAAAAAAAAAAAAAAAAAAACCAAAAAAAAAAAAACACACAAAAGAGACCATACAAAAAACCCCACCACATTAATAAACTATGTCTCTAAGCACTATGTCGGCCCGTCTTTTGAAAACCTCCAGGGATGGTGCCTCAACCACTTCCCTGGGCAGCCCATTCCAAGGCTTAAAAACCCTTTCAGTGTAAAAATTTTTCCTAATGTCCAATCTGAACCTCCCCTGGTGCAACTTGAGGCCATTTCCTCTTGTCCTATTGCCTGTGACTTGGGAGAAGAGACCAATACCTGCTTCTCTACACCCTCCTTTCAGGGGGTTGTAGAGAGTGAGAAGGTCTCCCCTCAGCCTCCTGTTCTCTAGGCTAAACAATCCCAGCTCCCTCAGTCTTTCCTCATAAGACTTATTCTCCAGACCCCTCACCAGCTCCGTTGCCCTTCTCTGGACCCGCTCCAGCATCTCAATGTCTTTTTTGTGGTGAGGGGCCCAAAACTGGACCCAGTACTCGAGGTGGGACCTCACCTGTGCCGAGTACAGGCACTGTTCAGGCCTCGTAAATGTTCACGGGAGATTGTCAACTCGCAGGGTGCATGTATTGTCATAAAAGCAAGGAAAATATAAAGAAAGCAAGGAAAATATAAAGAAAGCAAGAAAAATATAAAAAGCTTAAAGCCCTGAGCTCTGTCCCAAAGATACAACATTTGTAATCTTGCATGGTGCTTCAGTCATGGTTATACAACCAGAAGCTGCTCCCGACAGAAATTAATAACCTGTTTTAAAGTTAATAACCCGAGGTTATTTCTATGTTATACAAGGTTACTTATACAAGAGCTCTTGGCATGCAGCACCATCTGCTGAGTGGCAGGTTGGGGAACTGGCACTGTTACAGACCCGTCCCACACTTTCCCTCCAAAGGGAATGTGTCAGCTCTCCCAGACGTGCCGCTCGGAGCTAATGCATCTTGCAGCAGCGTGCAAGAAGCAGATGGGCTGAGAGGTCCAGAGTTGGAGTCAATAAGTTACACCTTCCCTTTGCTGCTCTCTGCCCTGACTGTGCCCACAAACTTCTCACTTTCCTCCTCTTCCATCCACTGTTTCCTGCCGTCTACCTTGTTGCTCCCAATCCAAGAAAAGATTTCCGGAACAAACCACTGAAAAAAATGATGTTTCAGTTTGACTACTCCCTGAATTATCAAGGAAAAATATAATTTTCAAATTCAACTCAAAATTAAAAAGAAAAAAAAATCCAAATTTTCATGAAGACATATTATGGGAGAAAAAAGCATTTGCTTTAAGTCAAATAGAACCTTTTCTTCATATTAACTTCTAAAGACATTTTAGAGTAAGAATGCAATGATTTTCAAAGCAAAAAGCATATAATCATTTCATTTTGAAAATATCTTTTCTCTGATTGCTATTTTTCTCTGCTGCTATTCCTGAATGTATCCCTCAAGCTGCCTTTCTCACTGCCTGCAAACCTGTCTCTTCAAACAATTTCTCCTTTCATCTTGTCAGCATCGGTAAAATTCACAACTCCATCCTTCCTTAAATTGCCACCCTGCACCTTGTCTCCTTTAGATTGTTAGCTTTTTAAGCAGAAAATGTGCTTTGCTTGTGCTATGAAAAAAAAAAAAGAGAAAGGGAATGTAAACTTATGGTGCTCAAAAGAGACCTTATGTTCCTTTAAAGGGCATGAGAAATGAGGGTTGTCCTTTCTCCGTATGGAGCCCCCTGTACCCACAGGGATGGATCCTGACGAGCGTAAGCATAGTCACCCTTCCGGCTGTACCCAATCCTCGTGGGTACCAACCCCAGAAACCAGCCATTTAGAGGGAAACTGACTGTTTTCATAAGAGTATTAACAAAATCAGGGTATGCTCTTCCTTTCCCTTTTCCCAGCATCCCCAACATAAGCAGGTTAATTAGCAATAGGGCTGTCCCTGCCAGTTGCAAAGCCAGTGGCATGAAAGCTGAAAGCTCTCCTCTCCATTTCTTGTAAAGTCCTGTCTGAAAAACAAATCAAAAATTTCCACATATAAGAAACTTTTTTTTTTTCTTCCTAAAGGTCATTGCAGAAGCAAGATAAACATCTGTGCACAAGCCAATGCTTTCAGACTTTAAAATCCCATTTCAGAGAGCAGCTCGCCACATGCAGGAGCAGATTTTCTGAAGGGCTGTGCAGCTGCAGGGCTGCCCGAATGCAGTACAGCAATGCCTCCTCAGCACTTCTCAAGACAGGGAAAATCCGGCAACCAAACCCCACAGGATGCTCAAATTAATGCCAAGTGGTCAGTCTGACACCACTGACCCTAACAGGAAAATTTTAACACCAATTTCTCCCTTCTCTGTAAAGCAGCCAGTCTCAGGAAAGTCCCTTTTGCTTAAAAATGCAAATTACAGGATTTTTTTGCGTATACCTAGGTGCAGCATACAGAGTAAAATATTATTATTTAAGACCAACCCTACTTTGCAGATACATATACCCATTTGAGGTACTGCCCTGGGGCTGTGAAGTGAGTTCACCTCTAGGATTCCAGCAGGTTTGGAGGTAAATGAAGGAACATCAGCCGTTAACTCATGCACATGGCAGTGGGATGTGCTACAGACATCAGCTTGCTCCGATTCCTCCGCTGCCGCTAACTTGCCGTGTGCTCAAGTGAGTGTCTTTGGGATAAATGACTTCTTTCAAAATAAACATGGTGAATTCTTAGAACCCATCTAAGCAGCAAAGAAAATCCCCTGAACGAACTGGGTCCGACACAGGAGTTTGGAGTTACACACCAAGAAACTTTGCTTGTTTAACAGTGAGGCTTTCTCTAGGGTAATAAAACTCTCGCGTTGCTGTGCCAGGGATTTTCCATGAGGTGTGTGTCAGCGGGTGGTGGGAGCTGCAGTTTCTGTGGCCGGTCATAGACATGGAGTGAGATCACCCCAGAGAAGCCGACCACAGATCCCCTTGAGCCCACAGTGGCAAGAACTGCGGAGAGAGCTGGGGGGAGGGAGGTTTGCATCCAGTTAATGGGTCCCCCAAAGGGTTGGGTTTTTTTGCTTGTGCATCCACTAATTAGCAGCCATGTTCAAGTATGATAAAACAGTCCCAAAACTTCCCCATTTTCCTTCAACCCCAGGGAAAATCTCTTGCTGGACAGGCGAAGGGAGGCAGAAGTACGGCTCCATCTTCTTACTGCTGCCTAAAACCCCATCAGCAGCCCCATGGCGTGGAGACAGGGGACAGTGTGACACAGCAGTCCCTGCCCCTCCAGCCCTTGGCTCTCCAGGGGATGTGATGGTCAAACCTCATACAAAGCCCCAGTTATTTGACAATTCCCCAGTTATTTGTACTGTAGACAGGAAGGGTTTTGCTCAGGTGAAGAGAGCAGTGATTTAAGGTGGGGGTTCAGAAGCCCAGCTCAGAAAACCCCATGGCTGCTGAACCTGCAGCAGCCTGTTATGTGTTGGTGGGAACGAAGAGTGAAGGACTCGGATTTATATCTGAGTCAGACCAAACTGATGACTAGAGCAGCGTGGGTCACAACAGCACTATGGGCATCCCTCTTAAAGTTAAAAGATACAGTACATTACATCACCACGGGTTCTTCAAGCTCATGTGTGGATTTATACGCATGGGATGGTGTGACGAGGAGGTATTTTTTAAGGTGTGAATGCAAGGATTCTTGGGTCTGCCACCGTAAGGCTGCAGACATAAGGGTTTTTCCAAAGAGAGCTTTCCTTTTGACATAGTACTGACTTTACATGACCCTGGTTTGGGGATGTCAGTTAAGATTAGTGGTCTTTAACCTTCTATATCTTGGTATTCCTTTCCCTTCTAGTTGCAATCAAATAGTGCAATAAGGGCCCATAAAAGCACAGAGAGTTTGGCAATGAAATAGAAGAACATACATTGACTGTAACTACCCACCACCCCACCACTATCAGATTTCATCATGGTAATGCTAACGCACAGTAAACAGGCAACATTTCCCTGACAAGATCATGATACCACCACAGACCTCACTCTCAAATCAGGTCGATACCAATCTACAGTTTCATGATGTAAGATTTCAGAATGGGCCCGGTGCCTCCAAAGTACTAAAGCAGATTGACAAAGGTGACACAGAGCCACGGAGGAATCACAACTCTTCTCCTGCAGCAGTGTTGGCCAGCTTGACCTTCAAAGATCATTTTCACTGCTCAAAACCACCACAATATCCCTCAGGACAAGTCCAATAGATATTTTTATTAGCTTCCTCAGGAATACAAACTTTGACCTGACTGCTTAATGGCATGGTTCTCCCAGGCACAACCTAATGAGACTGTGCATTGTCCAGTCTACGTAGGATGTTAAACAACTCCCGTCTCCTTCGCAATCAAGTTCGTGGAGTGTGCTCATGGTGGGGGGTGAATGCTGGCTGCGATGGAGGTCTACCCAGTCTTCCGAAATTTCAGGGATGGAAGTAAAAGTCACTGCTGAAATTACATATGGAATGATCTTAAGACTTGCTCTCCAAGAGGAATTCGTTCATTAAACAGGAGCCCAACAGAAAACTCTGTGGATCCCGTCTACAGTTAACTGTGGAAAAGTCAAGGCAGAACCACATACATCCTTCCTGCAGTCCCCAAGAAACCAGAGACACAACACGCCCTCTTCTCCACAGGAGGCCAAGGGAAGTAGATGCTGAAATGGTGGGGTAACTCAACAGGACCTGAACACCTCCAGCACCCAGGTCCTCTTGACAGCCCCACTGGCCATTACTCCACATCCTGTGATGAAACCATAGGGGCCAACTGACATCCTTCACGGAAAAGGTGACGAAGGAAGAAACTGAGCCCGAGCACACCCCATGTGTGGCATACTGAGACTTGATCCCAGACCCAGGTCTGAATGTACCTCAAGACTCAGAATCTGCAAGCTGCTGTTTCTAAAACACTTCCCAGTGGGCAAACATGAGCAAAGAAACCATCCACTTTCACAGCTGGGGAGGAGACATGTTCAAATGAGAGAGACTTTGCAAGGGAAGCCAAGCTCCCCACAGTGCTCCGAGAGACTCTGGCATGTTCATCAGTTGGTTCCTTACAAATAGGCAGTGGGTACGATGAAAGTATGAAATCTGGTCTTCTCTGAAAGCCAAGAAATATGATTCTAGCCGGTCGGCTGGACAGCAGCAGCGGAAGTAGCAGAGCTGGTCCTGGCAGAGCTATAAGAGATGTAGCAATGGGGAAAAGGCTGCTCTGGGATTGGGGAGGCCAGAAAACTGTACAGAGGGAAAAGCAGTGATGCAAATAGCAGTGAGAAAGGCAAGAGCTCTAAAGAAAGTAAAACTGAGAGGAAGAAGGAGCTAAAAGAGCTGCAGCAAGTTCATCTTTTGTGGGAACACTTGAATTGCTTTACAATCTCCCTCCTTGGTTGAGGTAACAAAGCACGGGATGGCTCCAAAAGATCTGAAACATACTGCATCCCACTGCAAGGATGGGTCTAGCCAGCAGCAGGCCATGTGAAACCAATAAATAAGGGGAAAAATGAGACGAGGAAATTTTTATGAGGGGAAAAAAAAAAAGACGGTGAAATAATGTCTTGAGAATGGATGCCCTTTTTGTAAACCATTTTCTAGAGATGGCCAGGAAAGGGGTCTGATGCATTTAGCATCTTGCTCAAAGCACTAGGCACCCTGTGGATTCATCTGCAGGCTTGTTCCTTCCCTGCGAGAAAATACCCTCGCAGACACAGGCTGCTGAGGCTGAATGATTCCACATCAGAAACCTTGTGGTAACTAGGCACGGACCCCCAGGTACGCACCACACACCTCAGGAGAACAGCCCGTCCTGCCTGACCTCTTAGCAGTGCATATGCCATGTAATTTGCATACAAAATTTATTTCTGCAACCTGGTGTGTTCCATTAGTGCCTGTGCTAGGCATTAAACAACTACTATATTCTGTCTCGCATCCAGAAGGACGGCTGCCTTAAGTGCTACAGGAACTTTAAAATAAAACATAGCATACGTTCAGGATGACTAATACATTCCCTGATGCTGGCTTGCACAGAACATGTTGGAAAAGTTGCTTTATTTTGTGTCTGTCGTTTAGAAAAATGTGGCTCTGCATCCGTTGTGCTGGGCTGGGGGATGCAGAGATCCTCCCCGCCTGAGCACAGGAGATGTGGCTCGTCACAGGGGACGCAGCCAGCACTGAGCACCCCCGCATCTCTCCCCAAAAAACCTCCCCAGAGCTGCTCTGCCAGGGGCAGGGTGATTTTCATTCACGTTAATGCTGAGCCTCTTTAATCACATCTAGGAAGGAGCCCAAGAGTCCCCCTGAACAGTCACAGCTCCGGGATGACCCAGTCAAGGGGAACAGAGGCTTCTCATGGGCTTTAAGGCAACAAAACCTGGTGCTCGGCTAGTCCCATGGGTCCCATCTGCTACGGGAGGGTGATGGCAACATATTGAACCCATCATACTTCTCAGTCTGTTGCTTTCTTGTCATTCTCCGGCTCCCTCCCTAAATAACTTCAGTTCATAAGCATTACAGGTTGCCACTACTTTAGCTCTTTGTATCCACCACTCACTGCTGACACGTATCTAACCCTGAGCTGGGTCCATAGTGCCTGCGTCTGGGTGAGAGGTGAGTTCTCCTGAACAAACAAGCAGGTTTCCTTTCCCAAAGTGCTACTTTACTCTTTTGGTTAGCTAGTTTGATCATCTGCTAATTAAATATTTTGAAATAAACCCAAACTTCAATGGGTAACAGCAGAAAACCACAACCACTGACTAATTAAAGCCTTTTTCTAACACACAAAAGCCAAGACCACCCAATGGCAAGAGCAGAACTGATGAATCCTGTGAAGGATTTCTTACATCTCTTTGGCCCCCTCTGCAACACACAGGAAGGATGATCTTTAATTGTATCCCACAGACATGCTACTTATTACCTGATTTTTTACTTTTGAAAAGGTAAATAGTAGTATTAGACCAGTGCTGAATTACTAAAGAGTACTCTGAATTACCTGGAGCCAAGAATTAAGATAAACATCAAATTTGGACCTTGCATCCATTCTGGTTTGAGCTACATTGGTTGGGCACGATTAAAATCACATAAATAGAATCCTTCTTTTCTCCTCCACCCAAACCCCAGGCATCAGAAAAGGTCTCCCCAGATCCTCCTTATAAAGGCAACAACCATTAGGAACATCATTTTCAGGAGACGGCTCTGGAAAGATTTAGAAGATATGGAATACACCTCTGTCACATCAGAGACAGCTACGAGATGTATTTGTGTATTGTGTCTCCGTCTTCACTCAACCACCCGCTCAGAAAAGAGATTGAGGTGCTTGCTAATTTAGAGACAACTCAACAAAAAAAAACCATTTGTGCAGTCCGGAGTAGCTACAGATCTCAAGGGCCAGGTTTTTACAGTGGCTGTAGAAAGGAAGCTGAAAGGCGACTACATCTGACCTCCTGCTCACCTCCACACGGCACCTTCACTGACTTTCCATCGTTGTTATCAGTAACTCCTATACAACTGTGACACAAAAAGAGAAATAAAGTGAGACACTTACCCTCCTTCAAAGATCTTGATCCTGACTGGCTCCCCTCTTTTGGTTACAAGAGCCTCTTCTTCTGATTTTCCTCTTTTATCCTCTTCCTTCTCAGCTCTAGTTATATCTTTTCGACCTTCATTAGAAAGGAGCGAAGGCAAATGAACCTATCTCCCCAAAAGAGCAAAACAATCAATGATTACATACAAAATCACTCCAAGACAGACACAGACCAAACAGCCTCAGAAAGAGCCAGCAGCCCACCACACACTGCTCCTGACAGCTAAGTGCAGTAATTAGCACATCCTCTTAACAAACAGGGCCTCTGCTGCTGGATTTTGAGCTGTGCTGGTTATGTTATATTTACTGTGACTGCTTACAAGTTTTTAAATCACCCCCTGCATCTGGTGGCTCAATATTATCCAGCTCTTGCCCACTGGAAAACTGAGGCATAAAGAGAAGAGCCTTGGCTGGGGTGACTCTGAGCGTGTGGTGGAGCCATGGGTCTCTGTTCCCAAATTCACTGTTCTGTCCTTGGATAATCCTCTCTCTAATATATACGTCTACAAAGGTCTAGAGAAGAGACATCTGCAGAATTCATATATTTAACCTCAACCTTTGGGTTTCCCCCACATGCACAGACATTCACACAAATTTGGACTTTAGCCATCTAAACTTGATATAAATCACTTGACAGTCAAAGCTCTCGGGTGATTTCCTTTCACTGAAGCCCTGTTGCCAAGGGTGCAGCACAGAGAAAGTCACAAAACCAACGGGAAAGAAAAATCCTCAACCTCTCCAGATGTTCCCAGGGTAAAATTTGCTTTTTCACTGTTAAAATTGCCACCCCTTGTTTAGACCAAGGTTTAAGTCATGCACTGACATCTCATCTAGCACATTTAATGGTACTTGTTATAGAATATGGACCTAAACCTCACAGCTGCCTCTCTAGCTCTGTGTGATGCAAGAGCAGCTCTCCACATCTGGAATGAAATCTTATGATGTTGCCTCCATACAACAAATAAGAGGGGTCTCCAAATCTCTGTAAGAGGAAAGGAGATCGCCTTTCACCCAGGTTACATTATACACAAATGCAAGAATACCTTTGAAGTTCAATTGAATTACCCATATCCTTGTTTTACATATAATTTATAGAAACAGACTGAAGGCATTTGAGAGACTGGGGTTTTTAGAGGGATTTTGGCCAACAAACTGGCAGAAGTCTAAAGCAGAGCTGGTCACCCTTGACTCTTTACGGTTGCTGGAAAGAGTGGCAGCTCCCAAGGGTGATTTATCTGCCCTACCTTAGACACTTATCTTAAGGGGGGATGAATCACCCAGGAGGTGCCTCTTTGTCTCCCATACGGGAAGCGAGAGAGTGAGTAGCTCCAACTGAGACACACAAAATTCAGTGGGATATAGCCCAGTCCCCACCGCAACACGCTGCTGGTACCACCACCAGATTCTCAGCTGGAGAAGGGAGGGACTCGCTAAAAAGCAGCTTTGCAAAACTGAGGTCAAACATTTCAGATTTACCCAATAATTTCAGGAGTTCGGCTTAGAGCATTAAATGCACCCAGGGCTGTTCTTTGCCCCTGGAGTGAGCTCTCCCAGCTTAGCCTTCATCCACACCATCAGACCCACATGCCCTTACTAGTTATCTCCTGCGAATTGTCCCTGTCCTGTGCTATCTCCCAAAACGTGCCCAGGAATTTCTTGGGAGAGGGTTATCAGCCAGGACAGAACAGTGCCAGGAAGCATTTTAACAATTTAACAGCAGAAACAGTCTCAACTGCTGTCTCTGGGCACGGAGTTGTCTGTGCTTGGAGGAAATCAGTGGCAGGAGACACAATGAGCACCTTCAAAAATTAAACCTTGGCCGTCATGACTTCACCTCCTGATATGAGCTCCACACTCATAACAACGCTAGTGATAAACTTCCCAGTTCCATTCCTTGTTTACTGAGGAATACAAAACAATTGACTTTCTAGATGTAGCATGAGGTTTATTTATTGCAACTTTTGAAAGCACAAAACATAGACAGATGAAAGGCACCAGAGAGCCAAAATCATACAGTCACTACTATCCCCTTTACAGTCTCGTTTAATTTACAAAGTGTGCAAGCCCGATACAGTGTGATTAGCCATCTCTACATGCATGCTGGAGCCTACAGTAACTTCAGAATTTATCTGCTCAGTAAATCCCACCGGTAATTTAAAAATCAAGCCAAGTACGTAGACAGTATGTACAGTACTATTGTGCTGATAGCTTGCTGCATACATAATTGTACAAAATATTAGAGCTGTTTTACATTTTCTGTTGGGTTGACTGACAACTTATAGTTACATAAAGAAGAAAATATTTAAGGGAAATAGCTAGAGCAGAGTTAACTGAAGGTTGAACTTTCAACCTTTGATGGATGTTACTGCCAGGCAGCTCCCGCTAATCGCATCTTCCTGAGGAACCGGCGACGCGGCTTCCTAATCTGTGCCAGTCATAAGCACTTTAAAAACTAAACTGAGGATTTCACTCCCACTAATCATCTAATCAAAAATTATTTCTCTGCTTGGCATGAGATCAATTTATCTCCATTGAAATTAGCATAATTTCTGCAAACTGTACTCCTTCAAGCAGCAGGTATTAATATTAGATTTCGGTTACACCATTTTCTAGGTGAATTTGGCAGGACAAACTCTTACTCTTGCAAATTGTACCATGAAAACCTTAACTTTCACCACCAGTCAGCTTCTAGGGTTTTTCTCTAAAAGGTTTTTGAGTCTTTTGAGCAAATGCACACAGTGACACCTGTATTTGGTTGGTTAAGGGCTGAACCATTCCTGTCGAGAGCTTAACATTTAACTTCAGGGCATGAAGGTCTCACATTTCTGAAACACACACTTGGTGTGCATTTTAGCACCATGTCAAAGAGCAAAGCTCAGAGGAGCACAGGCACTTCTATTAGAGAATTAAATCAAGGGTGCTACGACACTGTTCAGATAAAATCCTTCAAAAAAGAGTGCATAAATATCAGGCATTAGTGTGGTTATTGCACTGCGCAGGTGATTATTTGCCCCTATGCCCCTGGAAATTCTGTCTTTTGGATTTCTGCAGAAGTATCATGGAAATGCTGAAGAGAAATAAAGATTTATTGAATCAAAGTGACTCTACTGTGTATTTTAAGACATATTTATAAGCAGCAGCTGCAGCAGCGATTATGATAAATTTAATATTCAGAGTTCGTTTCATAATACAGAAATAAAATGAATAATCCATCAATATAAATTGACTTGAGATGAATATCAAACTGCAAAATCTTTAGAGAAATTCTGTTTGCTAATCTACATGAACATGATCTGGATTAAAGAGATCTGTATGGTTCAGCATTAACCAAGAGGGGAAAGATGGGCCTCAGAAGGAGCTATATAACGCTAGGCAGCTACCAGAATTGTCTTAAACACTTCTGTGCCCATATGGCCAATGCCTTTGGTGAGTTCTGGCCCTGGGAAGCCATCTATCTCACTCCCATTAGCTATGAAGACCAGTTATAAAATGTCCTTAGATTCCTGGAAAAGCAGGTAGAAAGCTAAGGACATTAACTAAATGGACCAGACGACACGGGTGTTTTAACAAGACTCCATGTCTAACCTACTGAGGCACATTTACAAATGTCACTGCATGCCTTTATGCTTCTTTGGGGGCTTAAATACACTTGCAAATCTCCCTTTAATATTTTAAAATACTTTTAAGCACGCCTCTCCATGTTCATTAATGTGAGATCAGCAGATGCACAACCAGACAGAATCCCATTTTCCCAAGGTAATCCTTTTTCGTTTGTAACATGCAAAATGTAGGGAATTATAACAGCATTTATAAAAAAAAAGAGAGGGAAAAAAAAAGTTGTAAAGCTATTTGGAATATCAAGACAAATGCAAATCAGTCTAATCCTTTGTGCTTGAGCAGTGGCAGTTCATGGTGTGGTGGTGATTCCTACATGCTCTTTTGATTACGAGGCAAGTAGAAACCAGAGAACAGAGATATGGCACTTTGCCTTGGAGCAGGCTTGCCTTTCTTTTTTTATATTTATTTTTTTATTACAGTGGGTTTTAGCTTCTTCATTCTAAAAGTTTGACTGAGAACAAGTGCTTACCAAACTGAGAGAGGGATGAATAAACTCCTATTAAATTAAGAATAGCAATTCCCCGTCCCTCGTCCCCCTCTTCCCATGTATCCAAATGGATGAGGAGAAATATATAGGATTGTATTACCTCTGTCATTTTTGGCTTCCTGGAGCTGGATGGGACAAGCCGGCCTGCCTCTGGACGTGGAGCAGTAGCCATGGTGTAGGTTTCCTTGCTCACCTTCTGCTTGGACCTCAGGAGGGAGAGGGCTGCTTTAGTGGATATACCTGGAAGGTTGGGGTTATACAAGCTGATACACCAGCTGGCGTACACTGAAGAGCGTCGATCAACTTGCTGGATATGATTTGGCTTTATGTAGTTTAAATAGCACCAACTGACATTAGTGGTTGTGTGGAGACTGGGGAACTGAAGTACCTTCTTCATATCTGTACCTTCTCGAGACTTCATTGCACTATGAGCGACCTCAGACAGAGGTGCAGGGCTGGGAGGGTTTGGTGGAGACTGCTCCACCAGTTCTTTGGAGTCTTCTTTCTTCACGGGTTGTAAAGGTGCCTTGCTGAGGAACTGCTTGCCAGCTGGCTGCTTATACTCTTCCAGTGCCTCAAAACTTGGAGAACCTGAATGGGACACAGCTTGCTGCAAAGTACTTGGGACTTCCTTTGGCTCTGACTGCTCTAAGGACAAACTAGGTGGTGTCTCAACCTCAACCCTGCCTTGGCTTTCTGCAAGAAAGCGAGATTTATCCTGCTTTTTCCCTTCCTCTATTGCACTGGGTGGCTTCACCACTTCCAACTTCTCTTCTGCTTCAGACACTTCCTCCTCTTTCACTCTTTTCTGCTGTTGTGTTTCCATTGTCAGCTCCAAACTACCAGCTGGAGAGAGCATCCTTTTACTTCCACCAACTGTTGATGGGCCTCCTTCCAGTCCAAGAATGCTGTCTGATGGGGAGGTAAGTGGCATATAGCCTTTTCGTTCTGGTAAGGGCAAGGGCACCCTCAGATACGGGCTCTGGAAAAGGCTTCTTTGATCCTCTGTGATCATCTGTGCCAGATCGAAACCTAGTCCATGAACATCAGCGCTACAGACCAGGGTACCCTTGGGTTGGCGATCATCAAATTTGGGGAGGACAATAGAAGAGGAACTGCACTGGGACTGAGTGACCAGGATCTGGGAAAGTGTCGTGTACATCGCACTCCCATAGGATGGCATATTCGTCTGTATGCGAACGGGGACAACCAGCGACACCATTGGGTCTGACCGCGTAGGAACAACGAGCTGAGATGCGGATACAGACACCGGAGGACTTGCTGTGCAGGTCAGAGGATGCAACTGACTGTCTGAGCCATATTCTGTGCATGGGGAAAGACTGGAGGTTCCTGCTGCTGGGAATAAACTGGATTTGATCTGCGGTAAGTGTCCACCAGCTTCACCTGGCAACTGGAGAGCAAACTGAGACTGAAGAGGCAGAAAAAAGGCTGAAGGGATCGGTGAGGATCCAGGGTAATGCACGGGCAGGAATGAAGGATGCTGCCTGAAGGGCACCTCGGCGGGGTGAGACATTAACGGAGGAGTGATATGAAGTGGGCCTGGGTGGATGAGCGTTTGCGGTAGGGGCAGTGGTGGGGTCTGAAATATGGAGGGAGGAATCTGAGGCATGGTGAACTGAGCAGAGAGGATGTCAGACATAGTGTGTGCGGCGAAGAGCTCTGCAGACTGCCCTGGCTGTGGCAGGAGATGCTGGTAGGGAAAGAGAGAAACTTGTGGGGACATGAACTGCTTTTCATGAAGCGTGAGCTGTGGAACAGGATGATGAAACACCTGCAGAGCTTCTGTGTACGGCTGGGTATAGGCTGGCTGAGGGCTGTCTTTTGGCTGACTCTTTTCACTCGGGTAAGTACCACGAGAGGGCAAAGGGGAGGAAGATGTTGGCTGATGGGGCAAACTTGTTGAAGGAGATTTACTTGACAAAGGAATTGGATCTTCTGTCTCTGGCCGGCTAGTTGGGGCCGAGTCTGGCTCATGCTCTGGGTGTCTGGTGAGGGATGCTTGCCTTACCAGAAAGCATTTCCTTCTCTCCTGTGGAGCCGAGGAGGTTGAGGGGCCAGAGGTTGAGGCAGGATTGGACGACAGGCTCCCGTAGTCAAATGATTTACTGCGGGTCTCTGACATCTGGGAAGGATGGGACACATTCGGTGTCTGCTCAGAAGCGGATCTCCGCATTTCTCTGGAATGATGATGGTGGCTTGGTACCATCAACATATGTGAGCCAACACCAGGAGGCTTTGGGTGGGATTCAGAGGGTTGGCTAGTCGACTCTGACTTGCCATGATCTTCACGATCAAATGACACGGAGTGGCTGGAGCCGTGGGATATGCTGCTTTCCTGACTTGGGCTTCGGGTGAGAGAGACTGATTCAAAACTGGACTCTCCAGAGGACTGAGCCATTTCTGCCAGCCGCAGCCTCTTCTTTTTTGGTGGGAGTTTCTCTGCGGGGAGCTGAGAAAGGGTCTGGCTCCTCTGTGGCCACTGAAATTCCTCTGTTTTCTCTGGCTCTTTTGGAGGAGGCTCTGGCTCCATTTCTGGTCTGTCAGGCTCTTCTGTGACCAGAATCTCCGGGACCTGGATGTTGGGCTGGCGTACCAGCTTGGGTTGCAGGGAGTGAGGTGGTCGGCTGTGCTGGGGTGTGGGCTGAGATGAGTACTGTGACAAGGGCTTCTCTTCTCCTTCCAAGCAGCTTGCCTGCTCAACAGAGTCAGACTTCTCAAAGGAGCTCGTATGCTGAATGACGGAGATCTCCTTGGATGTTGTCCTTTTCTCTTTGCCCTCCGCACTCGGAGCCGGTTTGGTGTTCCTGGAATGAAAGCTGGCACTGACATCAGAAGGTGCAGATTTACCCGGATCTGCTGGTGACTTGATGGATTCACGGGTCAGGTTTAAAGCGACGTCAGATGATGCCGGGTTGGCAAACTGAGTCCCCAGCCCTGTACTGGAAGAGGGAGTATCAGACAACTCGAAAGCTGGAGGCTCCTCGTCGTCACCGAGACTCTTTTCCTTTCGTCTTTTTCGGAGCGGGGTGAGCTCCAAACTACTCCCCAGTTTGTAATGCATCACCTGGGGCCATGTGTCAGGATCCACAACGCTTTTTTCAGTCTCTGAAGAGGTATGGTGGGAAGTGGAAGAACGAGGCTTTGAAAGCTGCAGTTCTGAACAGTAGTATTTCTTATGGGCTTCGTAATTGTCCCTTTTCTTATACCGAGCACCACATACGTTACACTCGTACATGAACCCTTTAACTTTCGGACCCTTCCGTGACTTTTTGGTAAGTTCGCTTTCCTTGGTTTCAGGCTCCTCAGGAGGTTTGGAAACAGTTTCTTTGTTCACAGAGCTAACCTCCTCTGAGACATATTCTGTTCCCAAAGGTAGCTCAATAGCTGGTTGTCGTTTTAGCATTCGAGGATGGGAAGAAAATGCTTGACTGCGGCTTAAGACTTCAGGTTCCGTGATGTGATCATCAAATGAATAGCTACCTCTAAAGGTGTGTGGGGAGCTTATAGTGCATGCAGCAGAAGGCATTGAGTGGCTTCTTAGGAGAGGCACTGTCTCTGTGGCACTGTGGGATTGCTGAAGTGACAATAATGATTGTTCGGGCTTAATTTTTTCACTGTGGGATGTCAACACTTTCGATGCATCCAACTGGCTACTGGAACCAGACTTGATATCGAACTGAAATGGTTCTCTATATACACCAGACTTTGGAGATTCAATGCTGCTACGTCTAGATAAAGAGCTTCTTCTAGGCTTAACGCTATCTATTTCACTGGTATCTACAACAGCTTCATTAATTGTAATTAGCTTAGTGATGTGTTCAATAACCTGTGTTCTAGGCACAGATAACGGTACCATACTTGGTTTGTCTTCAGTAGACAGGTGTGGAAACACCTGGGTTGTGTTTGCACCTAATGCTGCAGTCCTTTGCCCAATCCGACCACATTTCCCAAAAATAATTTCTGCATAAGATTTTGCATTGGTATTTGGGGGGCTGATCTGCTGCTCTGCACTTTCTGATCTCGAGAAGTAGCCTGACTCGGTACTCCCTTTGCTCCCGGGGCTCAGGAAAGCTTGTTCATCTATCACCTTTTTCCGTTCGCTTAAGCGGAGTGCAAGCTTCTGCTTTATAGTATGGGTATCTTCAGATTTATGGCTCAGGGCATGGTCTGATGAGGGCTCTGCAAACTGGGTGCTGTCCTCAAGAGACTGGGACATACTGGAATGAGACAATGAACATCGGTCATGGCTGGAACCTTGGCTCCCTCCACTCAGCAAACTACTGGACAACAGGGTGTGCTTCTGCCTGGGTGAGAGCTCTACCGAATGGCCCGACATTGCGCCTGTTTCCTCCTCTGAATCTGTGCTTTCTCCTTCTGTTGGCTCTTCAAAGTCTTCCCCACCAATCCTTTCCATTTCCAAACTTGATGGATACATCTCCGCTCCAATCCCTGAGGCCAGCCCAGCTTTTATTCGATGAGCATGAGATTTCCTATGTTTATACAAATTGCTCTTCGTCTTAAAAGAAAAGCCACATGGAATGCAAGGGTATGGCCTCTCACCCGTGTGTGACCTGATATGTTTTTGGAGCACACTTGGCTTCGCACAAGGCCTGCTGCAGTACTGGCAAATATATTTGCCTGGTTTCTGAGGTTTCTTTTCCTTCTTGTGCACTTCCTCAGCTTGTTTTAAGGAAACCTGCGAAGGGCGAGGGATATAGACCTTTTGAACAGTCGGCATGTCCTCTCCAGGAATGATCGGTGAATGGGAAGGTAAGAGCTGGCTGTGGTGAGAGTGAAGCCCAGGTGATGAAAAGGAGCCAGAGGGACCTGGTCTTACTGGATCAACTAGCTGCCATGTGGGACCTTCGAGGACATGCTCTGGTTTCCCAGGAGACATAAATGCTGGTGACAGTGCGTGCTGCTGAAGCTGCGAAACGTGGGGAGGATGTTCAAAAGAGGAAGGCTTAGGTTGCTTCTGATGTCCAGTCTTCTCCTGAGACTCTTCTCTTGGAATTGGCAAAGAACTGGAAAAGTGCTGCTGTGATACGATATCTCGGAGAGGGGTTCCTTGTGAAGAAGCAGAGCTGCCCTGGTATGTAGCTGCAGATGAAATACTAGCTTGGAAAGCCTCTCCTTTGGGAAGCCTCTTTCTTGGACTTTCCTCAGCCTTTTTTGTGCTCTTCTGGCTTTGTTCAGGATCCATGACCTTAAAAGGGTCTTTGAATGCTATTTTGGGAAGGTTTTGGCAGGCTTCATTTACGAATAATAAAGGTCTCTTCTGTAGATTCCCTGTTTTGCCTGCATTTGCTACGAAGCTGGAGCCACCAGGAGATGGTTGTTGATTTAAGATTTTACTAAAGTGTCACTAGTTGCTATTTGATTAAAAAAAAAAAAATGTTTCAAGGTCAATAAAGTTCACATTGGTAACACATGACAAACTACTTCAAAGAGAGAAAACTTTCCAAAACTTTTAGTCCAAATATTTTCCTTGTGAACTTGGTTAAGGCTTTAAACCTTGCCATTTTATTTCAGTTGACAGTGGCAAGCCTTCAAAGTCAAGATGCAACCCACAATGTGTCTCTTGTTTGTTATGCAAACCTTTGAAAACTTGAGACTTTAGTGCTCATCTCATAATGATCGTTTTTTCCTGTGCAAGGAAAATAACACTGAACGGTGTGTGTCCCCCTGTGTCTTCCTTCTGTTCCACTTTTGAGTTCAAAAGCCTTGGAAAAGTATTTCCCACATTTCTGTAATTATATCCAAAAGAAAACAAACAGAAAAAATTACTTCAATATTTGTATTTAAGTAATTAAATGCTGCTACTTTTATAGAGGATTACAGTAAAGATTTTGCACAAAAAGAAATTCAGAATAACTGATTGAATGCCTACAATTCATGAGACATTACTTTTAATGGTAATCTAAACATGAATTGCAGTAAGTCTGACCTCGGACTCATGCCAAGTTTAATGCACACAGAACCTGGCTCTGTAGCAGTAAGCAAAGACAGCAACTTGAAACACAGTTTTGAAAAATGTATTATAATGGTTTCAAACTTGGATTCCTTCTAATCTCCTGCAAATATTTATGGTTTTACAATTTTTATAATTATATTTCCCTTCCAAACACACTATACAGTAACGCTGATGAAATAAAAGGCAACACCTAATGTAGCAGATACAGTCACTGACAAATAAAAAATAAATCTTTTCTGCATAAAATCCACTCTTAAGCTTGCAATAACCTTCAATGTCATTTACAAGAATAGCAGGTAAAGAGAAAGCATACACACTCTTTTACTGAAATGTTGCCTCTTTAATTTCCTGCCTTTTGCTACCAAACAATGGTGCAAATCCAATTTCTATAGCAAGCCTGTATTTCATACAGTCAGGATGTCGAAATTGGCTGTCTGTAAAGGGGAACCCTTCTTACAATGAATCTGAATAGGAGGCTCTATTAAACCTACCACCCTTGTCAGTAAATACAGCTATTGATGAGACACTTGGGGAGGAAATACTCTGATTCCCCTGAAATAAAACAGCATCACCAAGAGAGGGAATATGGAATAGAAGATGGGTGGGGTACTCCTAAGGAAAATAAGGATGGTGCTTTTTAAGTGAAGCAAATTGATAAGTGTAATTTTCAATGAGAAAAGAAGTATCTTCCATCTTTATGAAGCTATTACCTGCCTCAGGGTGCCGTGCCTTGCTATGACAGAATTGCCTTGGTTTCATATGAGAAATTGCTCAGAGCTCTGCTGCTTTGGTCCTGCCCCATGCAGGGGGAGGGTGCATGGCTGGAGCTGAAATCTAAACCCAGCAAAACAGGGAAGCACAGGGGACTGAGATTTTAGCGGCACAATGGCCCAACTTCATCATGAGGAGCAACAGTGGAGAGCCAGCAGAAGAGGCTGGTTGTTCTCAACATGGAGCCCTCCAAGGATTACCCATTCATCGCTACAACCCTGTGGATGCTCCACTTTCAAGCAGAGTCTGAAGATAGGATAACTTTCTAGGATACATTACAACCAACTACTCTTTAGAAAAGTGTTTAAAAACTGGTTATTTTTTGGACAGGATTGATTTAACCTAAACTTACATGGCCAAAAGTCAGGGTTCAAGTCCTTAGACACACCTCCCCATACTATCACTGAGAGGCAGGTGCCAAAGAGGGACCCAACATAAGACTGATTGCCATGAGATGTCATCTCTTATTGACAGGATTAGTGGCTTACTTGGCCAGCTGTGACACCCACATCTCAGGTAAATGTACAGAAAATCACTCCTAGCCTTAAACTTCACTTTTCTTTCCCCAAATGCAGATTCTCCTCCCTTCCAGCAGGAGTTTCACATCTTCCCAGGACTTGCAATGCACCTGTGCTTGCCCCAGCTTGCTAAGAAAGGTGCCTCATGTTTATGGGCTCATTGCTATGAGGAGTAATTAATTATATTTTGAAACCCCTTTTTAGAGAGTGTTGGCCCCTTGATGCTGACTAACTCTGACCATCGTCTGGGCTAGACTTAGAGCACTGTATTTACAGCACAGGACTTTCTCAAGACCGAAGACAGTTGTGGAGCTGATTTATCGTGTTGAATTTTGCCCAAGATGCTGTTCTTTGCCCCACTCGTGACACACAGAGTACATTAACTTGGTAGAAATGGATTTAGGCAGAGACTTTTTCAGGAAGCGCAAAGTCTACACTGCCTCCCACAAGCTCAAGCACTCACATTTGAGAACTGCCAACTCAAGAATGCCTGAAAGATATTTTAATACTGTGTTTTCTCCTATAGCCTCCATATCCACTCCTAAGTGTATAATAATTAGGGTTGTGAGGAAGCTTCCTGAGATGATTCAATATCACCCCAAATGTTCAGGCCATCCTCAGCCTCCTCTGATGAACACATGAGCCCCAGCTGATTTTGCTGGGAACTCTGCACAAAAGTTAACATTTAAAGAATTGGTCAACAAACAAGCACACCTGCTGCTTACAGAAGCGAGCACAGCCATTCTGGGGCAATTCAGGATACTTTCTACAATTTTTTTCCATTACTGGAAATGGCCCCTGGAATGGCAATGGCAAAAGAGAATTCTCCTGGCTGGATGCAGTTACTCCAGGTTGATACCCCTCCAAGGAAAATTCAACAGTGCAAAATAAAGTGGCAGAAAAAAGAAAGTCCACCCAGCTAAAAATCGTAGGAGGGTTTCTACCCTGTGAATTTGGAGGCACGGCAGAGGAGGGGAATGAGAGCTCCCTGAGATCTGGTTGCAGACGCCCAGCTCAGATACAACCTAGAGTAGCTGAGGAGCATGTCATTCCATCAAAACAGGTAAGAGAATTTGTTTCTGCTGTTCTCTCTTTGGTCTGATGCATCGCTCCAGCTGGCAGAGAAGAGGGGCTGTGGTCAGCCCCACAGAGCTCCTCTGCCCACAGACAGTTTCTTACTGGCTCCTTCTGGAAATCCAAATGGACTAACATGGGTAGGAAAATCTACTCTTTTTTTTTTTTTTCCCTTTCTCATTTTCCTTCCAGTTTCTATTCTCTTAACCTTGGTCAAAATCTATCTTCAGGCTTTAGTCTTTTAATATTCATTACACTTTCCCAGTTCTCTCATTTTTTCTCAGAAAAGGCACACCTTTTGCTTTTACTTTCAGCTCCGCCTCCTGATGACCTGCGTAGTTTCTTCTCTGTGTCATGTGTTATGCCTCTACTATTTTTGCTTATCACTTTCATTTAGCGGGTATTGTGCCCTGCACTCCCCGTGGGGCAGCGCGACAGCAGCTAACGCACAGCAAGGTGGTGCATGGCATTGGCACAGCATCAGCAAATCCTTAAGAAAAAAAGTCACATGGATTTTATAGCACATGTTTTCCAGCTGCTAGCATTGCATATCTGTGGCCAAATCCAAAGTACAGGCACTAAAACTGGGGATTCCAGCTATTATTTCTATTCAAACATAATTTCTTAGGGTTTTACTTGAAATGCAATGGAGCGAACATGAACAGAAATGCCTGTTTCGTTCTCAGTGACAGAAACAAAGACTGACGCCCTGATGAAAGAAATCAGTAACAAAATTCCTTCTGATTTTAATGGGACCAGAATTTTACCCTAAAGCCTGAGGTAAAATGCTTAGAAATGCTCTTTTAGACAGTCACAATTGTTGGTATTTTGAATTACCTTATTATGGCTGAGATGAATTCCTGCACAGAGGCCCACACAGAGTCTCTCCCAATCCTAAACCTCACCTCAGTCCCCCTAAAGGGTTTGAGGAAGAGCAAATCAGTGTCAAGCCTTGAGCTGGTCCCTCTGTGACTGGGATGATCACCACATATGTGCAGCTATGCACCCAAAAAAGCTCTTTACCATTGGATTTGGGATTGAGACCACCCATAAGAGAGGAGAAATGCTGGAGGCTGCACCTGGCACCTCAGATCCAGGTTGGAACTTCACTGACAAGGCACTGGAAGGCATCAGGACTTTCTCTACATCTGTTGGCCTCCAGAATTCATTCCTTTGAAGTGACATGTGGAAAACTGTAGTGCTTGGCTTTCTGTCACTTTCCTTTTGTTTCCAGGACTCTGAAACCTCTCATTACAGTGGTTCCTTAAAACCCTGCTGGTGGCAAAACTGCTGTTTGCAATACTCAAGCAGATGGAAGGATTTTCTCGGCTCTTTGGTCCTGTCCCAGCCAGATCAAAATCCATTGTGATCAGTGGGAAGCTATTACAACTCTGCTTTTTCTATAGTTTTCCAATCTTAATTGCATTTTCTTCCATACACCAAATTTTAGCCTGTTTTTAAGGATAGCAGGGTTACGGGAGAATGGTGTGCTACCAGAAAATGTGCCTGTTGATTCCTTATGATAACATTTAAGCCATTTGGCCACTTTTAAGCAAATGTAACCAATGACTAACATAACTCTCAAACACATTTTAAAATCTCACAAATTTTGTGATAGTGAGGGAACGAGGCAAAGCACAAGCCCCTGTTTCTACTCCATGGAGGGAAAGGTACAGCTCCTTCTTATTGGCAGCCATTAAAATGTCCTGTCTGCGGAAAAAGCTTCATTCAACATTCACTTCTTTTTAAACTATGGATGAATCAATGTGGAGAGACACACCTGTGGGAAACCAGATCCCTATTTTTCAGTAGGTCACGGTGTTCCTCAGTCCTCATAAAAAAATCTGCAAGTCCCCGCTTTATCAAAGAGGATAAGGTGATGTGCGGTAGGGCATTCTGCTACCCAAGATCATGGTCTTTGCAACCAGATCCCAGCTGTAGCTTTGAATGAAAGGGCAGATGCCACCTTAGATGTTCAAAGTGATTTATGACTGAGAGGGATTAACAATGCAAACAGCGGGTGGCAATAGTAGATCTCCCGTCATTACCTCTTGTAACTGGAGTCAGTAACGTAAAACGCTGCTGCAGCACTGGGGGGACTCATCAGGCAAAAGTTTCTCAAATATACTGAAGAAAAAGCAAAGTAAACCAGACAAAGAGCAAAGCAAGTCCTGTTCCCAGGTTGAGCCCACTCCAAAGGGCAATTCACAAACCCAGGGTAAGTCACCAGGGAAAAAACGGAGATTACTTACAGTGGACTTGGTAGTTTGTAATTTTGAAGGTGTCTCTCTTTTGTTTGCCCACGATTCAATTCAGTCTGTAAAAGAAACAGCCCCGTTGGAATCACAATGCACGCATGTTAAAATGCCACCTCAGCAGTGAGCACACGGGACTTACATCAGGTGCCCTGATGGAGAGGATTGCTTGGTAACCGAAACAGTACACAAACTCAGTCCCAACAGCTGGAGAAGCCTTTGGTGACTGCATTTACCTCCTTCAGCACGTTTACCCTGATGGTGACCTGCCCGCTCAAAGAAAATGCATCGCCACAGGGGATTCCTCCCCCTGGACCAGGCTGCAAGGGAAACCCCAGCCTGGCCAGTGCCAGCCACAGGCAGATGCAGATGAGACAAAAGCTCCACACCGTGGCATGGAGTTCAGGTCTGCTCAGGCACTGAGAATTCAGATGAGCATGTAGGTGCTGCAGCTCTTCCTCCAAAGCTCACACTTAGTCCTGAGTTTTACATTTAGAACACCTTCAGTTAAAGCATTTAGTTCCTCCATACTTACCTTCCAACACGCTCCAAACACAAATGCATTGATCTATACGTGGGTCAGGCTTGGATAAAGGAAAGGAACATTCCAAGTGAAGCTCTACTTTGAAAAATGTCTCAGAGTACGGCCTGTGCTCTGTGTATACTTTACATGCAAAGAAAAAGGCATTTCCTTCACAGACACAAGCACTACAATTCCACAGGAGAATGAGGAGAACACACTGTTCCTCCAACTCGATGTCCTCATCACCAAATCCTGTGTTTGGTGATGCCCGTGAGACCCTCCCTGCAGCAGAGGGGTTTGAACCTGCCACCAGAGTTCAGCTCACAGAATAACACCATGATTCTAGGGGGACTAAACAATTCTCTCCTTTCATACATGGTCACAGCATTTCTGAACCATGGTACAAAGGGTGGCAGCACACATTGCTTACTAGAGCACCTCCAGAACACAATTCTGATTGCATACAAACCCTGGTTAGTATTTTGAGAACCAGTTTAAGGTCTCTCAGACTCAGCAACACATTTTTGAAAGCTTCAAAGGTCTTCATGTTCAGAGACAGCATCTCCTTCCACAACTGGCTGCTGTAGGACAATCTCTGCCTTTTGGAATCACGTGCCCAGATATTCCCAAGGTTTTGAGCTTCACTCCTGCCACATTCTTCAACCTGCCTTCAACCCCAGCTTGCTGCCACCTTGACTTTATCATAGTGTTCAACTCCAGACTGCACCTTCCTTATCTCTCTGACCTCCTGTTACCACTGACCTGACCATGCTATTTGGATCTACACCTCCCCATCCTTTTCCTGCCCCGCTGCAGTGCTGCAAGCCCCATTGCCACCTCCTTGTGCCAATACCAGCTGTGTAAAGACAGGGTTGCACCAGGAATTCACCTCACCAGCCCCCTTCTCCAGAGAGCAGAACCCCTGGGCACATGCTGGGATATCTCGATGGACATATGCACCTCTGCACACAGACCCCAATTCTGCCCAGGCAGACAGGGACATACAAACATCTGAGCAAGAATGAGTTTGGAAACTAAAGCAGCTTCCTCTCACCTAAGGATCGTGTTCAACCATGACCATGAGAAAAAGGTCATTTTTTTCCACCATGACTTTTCATTCCAGTTTTCCTACCCAGACTCTCAGAAGCTGTAAGGTCAGGAAAAACAAAGCAGCAGATGGATGGCTTCATCCATCCACTGTGGTGCCTGAATGCAGCCTTTTCTCCTCCCAGATCCCAAGCTCAAAGTGGAAACAAGTTTGGTGAAGTGTCATAAACTCTGTTTGAACCCTGCAGCCACCACAAACCCTGGCACAAGGAGTACTCATTGGACAGGGAGACGGCTGAAATTCCACCTCCCTTGGGACCATGCCTCCTAAAATCCAGCCAAGTCTCTGACAACTCAAACCACTTAAATTCTGTTGGTATCTGAAATCAACTGGTGCCTCCATGCTGTGGTATGGACACAGCATTCACAAGAGAAGAGGTGCCCCCTGCACCGCCATGAAGCTTTCAGCCACAGGGTGACAAAACGCAAGACTTGACTCTCCTGTCCCTTAGGGAGGTGGATTCCATGTCCTGTGTCCCAAGTTACTGTCCCAGCGAATCATCAGCACAATGTATGTTGTTTTTCCAGATAGGACTGGCCCACCCTGCAGCCAGGAGCCCAGAGGTCACGAGTCAAAGAGAGGGGAAACAAATGGGACCTTCAACCTGCAGCAATGTGTGATGGTGGAGAGCAGAGCATGCCTGGGTCTTGTTCCCACCTTTAGCCCAGTGCTACAGGAAGAGACACACAGCAGCAGTTAATGCTGATGGTTTTGCAAAAGCTCCTGATGTCCCCTTGCCTATTTCTAGGCCATACAGCATCATTATATCCATGATGTCTGCATGGACAGCCAGTCCTCAGGACACCACCTGATGCAGCGGGTAAGAAATTCCCCAAACCACTGCCAGCAATGGCATCATGCCAATTACAAGAGCAGTTTCTAGACTGGAGGGGGTAAGAAGCTGTGGGGGCTTTGAATCCTCCTCCCCTCTTCCCCAAAAGGCCATGAATAATCTGTGCTCCTCTCCCGTCTCCAATATCTGCTGTGGCTGGAGAAAGGAGAACTTTGCTCTAACCAGAGTTGAAGTTCTTCCAAGCAGGGTCAACGTAGGGCAAGCGCAGCCCTGTGTGCAGGGGCAAGGGGACCTCCACAGTGGCCCCCAGCTCGCCTTCCCCCTGTGCTGCCTCCCTAAGGGGGTACAGCTGATTGAAAAGGTAGCAATAGAAAGAAAAAGCACATCCTCCATTGCTCAGAGTGACACCTTGGATTGACAAAAGAGCACTCACTCAGTGCTCCTCCAGCTCGAAGATAAAATGAGTGTATTCACATGAAAGGTGAATATTTGTCTCCATCCGTGGCCCCCTCCCCTCTAGCCCCACTTCCAGCCAGTGTCCTACCCCATACCTACCCTACACGTGTCCCGGTCCCCTGGCAGAGCGGGGAGAGGGGGCAGTGGGACAGGGATGGGAGGAGGACAGGGGACAGGCAGGAAGGGGCTGCCCAGTGCCATTGGTGAGGATGGAACCTGAGATTTCTGTCCCAGGAAGCAACCAGGACGGCACAGGCGAGCAGGGTGGGTGGCACAGTGGGGGCTGGATGGGCTCCCCGGAGGAAGCTGTTCACTCCACATGTCTGATTGTTAGAAAATAAATAACTTATTTTTTAAGGATTATTTTTCTTTCTTTTTTTACATTTTTTTTTTAGGAAGCAGCAACTTTTTGTTTTAAATCTCCAAACCGGCATCTATCAACATGATTCACACTTTTGATTCTTAAACTCATTTTACACATACAACATCTGCCGAGTTGCTGCAGACTTGCTGAGGGGAGAAGACAATCCAGTGCTAAACTCAAGTGACTTGGGTTCAATTCCCACTTTGGTTACACATTTCCTGTGTGAAACTGGGCAAGTCATATCATCTACGGCCCGCGTTAGTCCCCGTTTCTAAAACGGGGATACTTCCTTGTTTCACAGATGTGTTGTGAGTCATCCATTAATATCTATGAGGCCCTCGGATACTACGGGAAGGGAGAGACCCACAGAGATAAACAGAGATCCATATAACGAGAAACAGACGGGAAGACATCCAGGAGACTTTCTCTGCTCATTAAAAAGTCTAGGATCAAATGCTGTGCTTATTAAATTTTCCTTACACCCCACATGGTTTCAGTAACTTCCCTTCTCACATTTCCAGGCAGCAAAGGGCACCGGTACCTGCACCACTAGGAAAAGAGACAAACAAAAGCAACTCTGCACTCTGCCAGCAAGGCATGTGCAAAGGGTTAATCTATTTTCATAACTTAAAACAGTTTTTTTCCAGAAAAGCATTTGAGTCAGAACAAGAGTAATTATTGCAAAATCTGCATATTTCAGAGCTAAATATTCCCAGAAATATCACCATTGAAACTAGAAGGGGAAAAAAAAAAAAAAGCAAGCAGCCCTGTGCAGCCTGGCAAGCATCACTGCCAGAAAGGCAGACGGAGGAAGGCTCTTCGCACCCCAAACCTAGATATGGCAAACAGCACTGGAAGCTCCCTTCCTCCGGGTCACACTCATAAAACGCAGAAGACATGGCAGTTTCATCCTACCTTAGAGGATACTCAGCTCTGCCCCATCCAGTGCAAACCTTTGGGAGAGTTTTAAGGCAGATCTGGCTCTTGCACACACAGCCTCATGCATCCCGCCCAGACCAGCCCCATCCCACCGCAGGCAATGGGAGCGCCGTTCCCGAGCATTGGGAGCAGGAGATTTCAGTAATGACATTACCATCATAAAGCAAAACTGGGATTTAAATTCAGGCTCCTGCAGACAGGAGGGGCATGTCAATATACCACTCATACTCCAGAGGGCTTGTTGGATTTTTTTTTTCACATTCGTAATGAAAATAATCCTGTTTTCCTGCAAACAAACTCAAGGAAACCAAGTCCTCTCACAATATTAAGACGGCCCTCAAGAACCATTCAGTGCTTGCAACTGTGAAGTGGGATTATGTGCATCACTGTCACGTCTCCTCCAGAGGATTGTAAAAATCTCTGCTGCTTTCACTTCTCACATGCTCATTGCTGCAAGAAAGTCATTAGTAAACTAATATTTTGAAACTACTGCTGTGTAATGATTCTTTCAAAATTCATCTGAATTGAACACTCCAGACCTGCCAAACCAAGAATGGGAAGCCAGCTATTGGCGAGATGGTGATTCTTTCCAAGGTAATGTGTCTTGCATACAGCTAAAGCAGTAATTGCCTTTCCCCAATAATACATTCCCCCTGTTGAGACTTATGGTTAAACTCATGTATTGAGAAACCTTCCAAAACATTTCTACATAGTTTCAAACCAGAGAAGTGGAGAAAAAAAAAAGAAAGGGGACAACTACAGTTCAGATGGAGTTTATGATTTCTGCTCAATCTCATAATTGCAGGGTGAATCAGCGGGAAATGAGGTTTCAGTCAATACCGCAGTCCCGGGTCTCATGGCCAGCGAGCTTTGTAGAGATCAGCTGAAAATGGTTTTCCCCTGACCCTCCTCTGACTTATTGATGAACCTCACCCCAGAGGCTGCCTTGTCTTTCTTCCATGGATGGACACAGCCACCTCTGGACCATCTTGCTGAGCACCAGAGCACACTGGCTGCTCACTTCTCCGTTTGCCTTGTGCAAAAACCAAGCAGCCAGTGGACAGTGGAGATATCATGCAAAACCCAGGCAGATATAGGGAGGGTCCCAAATTATTCCACTGTGTGAGAAGCAGAATCTTACTTCAAGATGAAGCTCACCCTTCTCCAGAAAGCACACACAAAGCCTAGACACTGAGATGGAGCGACATCTTTCCATATCACTGTCCCTCAGGGTCAGAAAATTGATCCTGGCTCTTTTTATTTCCTGGTATAAGAGTAGCCTCTGTTGCTCCACAGTTGGAGAGTGGTGGTCTGTATCTGCAGCAAGTCACTACCCTGCTTCTCCTGCCCTGAGGAACCAACTGTTCTCCTCACTGTCTGGTAAACTCAAGGCTGGGACGTAGCAGAAGGAAGTGCAGTACAGGAAGTTAAATGAAGAGATGAACCACAGTGGAGGTCAGGCTGCCAAAATGTTAAGAAACAAAAAAAAAAAGGCCAACTTTCAGACATCGTACTCAATGCTGTCTCATAGCACAGGGCCGTGAACAGACCCGTAAGCAGCCACTGGGACGAGGAGGGGGTCCCAGCCAGACCAAGTACATCCTTGCAGCCAGGCTGGTCTGCAGAACTGTGGCAAATCAGCCAGAGAACAGGTCATGAAGTTGCCATTTTGCATGTGTAGGAGTCCGGGCTCACTGCTCACTTCTTGCCAAGCCCCATGCAAATACACAGCAGAGCCAGGACCCGGCTGTGCTGCAGGCGCAGCGCATCGTCTGTATCTGACAACCAAAATTAATATCGCAGTAACACAGCAGTGATTTTAGCACTCAGTGCGAAAAATGGACCCCAAACTAATTACCAAAATGGAAACAAGCTCGTCCCAGCACTTTTCACATTTCATTTTGCGCTGCAATGACACACAGAAAGTCCCAGGTCCTGGCGCCTACTCACATATTTGGACTGGGATGTCCATAAGGGGCCAGTTTGGAACCTCTTCTCTCACTGACTTCGGGAGGACAATTAATGGAGTAAGGGGATACCCAGCAAGCAAGCCTGCTGCTACGTAAATTAGAGGGTCAGTTAATCACTATGCAAAACAGTACTGAATGACAGGAAAGAGGCAGCAGCAGCAAGGAACTCATGGGTGTGTATAACAACGTGATGAATTCCCATTCCTTGCAGAGTATTCTCCAGTGTTTCATACACACAGATTTTACCTCCCATGATTTAGACCCCAGGCCAGAACACGTAACTCCTTTAGGGTTTTGCTTCATAAGGACACAGAAAGCTCTGCGAAAAGCTTGCAACTGTGCTTTTTTCAGCATGGAGCTAGTATTAACCCATTTAGACTTCCACAGCTCTCCACAGCAGGAGTAACACCAGACACAAACATGTCCAAGCCTCTTGCATGATGCTCACCAGCTGAATTAATATAATTTCCTTTCCAGTTTATTTTGCACTTCATGGGCTTCCTGAAAGCAGTATTTTCCTCAGGCTTCACTAAAGAGAAAATTTAAAAAAGAAAAAGCAACAAGTGTCATGGGCTTGTTAACTCTACTGTTTAACTCACTCAGCCTCTGGTTTTCTGACAGTTGGTTACTGCAGGAGTTGAAGCCATTCCACAATAGGCAAAATAAGGTATTCTGGAGTATTTCATAAAGAGAGGGCTGTTTGTGACTGATTGCAGAAGGGACCAGAAACGAAGGACTGCTGGGGTGTTCACAGGCATCGAGGTGCTGCCTGGACTGAGTGCAAGTAGGGGCTTTGCACCATTGGTCCATGGAGAACTCATCCTTCTGTTGTGGTCCGGACAAGTTTGCTCTCAGCACGTCCTTGCAAGGCACAGACAGGTCAGTGCTGTTGCCTGCGGGGACAGCAGGTTTGTAGGTCTGAACAAAACTAAATGAGGAATTTGAAGACAATGAAAACAATAAAAAGAAACTTTTAACATGCAAATTTCATCTCTGCTCCTTGATAATTTTACTCTGCGAGCTATTACACAAACTGCTTTTTTTCTCATTAACAATAAAGCAGAAGCAATTAAGCAAAATGCAATAAAACTTTAGCAAAATAAAATTAAAACAGACTTCAAGATTATTGTATAACCTCACTAAAATGACAAAGTGATCTTTCAAGTTGGCATCACAAAAAGCTTCCAGTTTGCTTTGAATACAGAAGCAAGAAGAAGAAATGCTACAGAAGATGTCTCTATACAAACAGCATCTCTCATTGCGAGCAGAGGTTGCTGGTGGCTGCGAGCTGCATTATAATTTATGCCTGTGCAGAATTGCAGTCCGAGCCCACAACAAGGCTCCATCTCTTCACACAATCATAAAGAAACAGGGCAATGAAGCATCCGCTCCTGAAACACATTTGCACCTTTGTGTATATCTACATACACATCAAACCACGCAACAATGCACAACACTCAAACAACTCATTGCTTTAATGGACAAAACAGCAATAACTGCTAAGGTTTCCTCAGTTTGGGTTCGCCGTCCTCTCAATGCCACCCCATACATACACCCAGGCTGCTGCCCTTTTCTCCAATGACTTTAGGTTTTTTCCTGATGAATTCACATTTGTGCAAGATCACATAGGAGATTCAATTTTCTGCCCTTCAGATATGTATTAGGTCTGAAAACCTGGGTATTCTTTAAGCAACGTGTTTGTGAGATGGTAGAGCTGGGCTGCAAACACTGGCTTGTAAATGCACTCCCCCCTCACTGCAAGGTGAGCAGCTCAGAGGTGGCAAACCGAAACCCTGATCTACCACCTGGAAACAACGTGATGGTCTACCTTGTGATCCAGCCACCTCCACCCACCCTCACCCTCACCGCACATGCGTTTCCAAGGCTCTGCACACAGAGGAGCATCTTCCCATTGGTTGCTGTGAGCAGATGAAGGTGCTCTGACAGCCACGGCTGCCTGGCACACGGGAAACAAACCAGAGCCCAGCTGGGAGTGGGAGCAACAACTGCCCAAGCCAGGGCTCCACACTCAGCAGATGTGGCATCTCGCATCCTGTCTGGATGGCATGGAGGGGACCTCTGCTGTAATTCACCAGCGGTTGCCAGGTTCATTTCTGTAATACATTGCTGACAGCCCAACTGTGCTGTTCATACTTTCTTTTGGCTAACCCACACAGACACACTTTTTTTTTTTTTCCTTTTAATGTTTTCTGGTTTATACCTTAAAAGAAAAAAATCATTAAATATCGATGGGTTTTTGTCATTTCCCTCTCTGAGAAAACAAAGTGAATTCACAGGATTTTACCAAACTCTTGGAATGCACTAAGGGCTGCATCCTTCCAGAGTTTAAATGCCAGTCACTGGTAAAGGTGAGAGGCATTTGAAAGGCAGCCAGGAAAATCTGGAGGATCACATTCGACATGTACAATACTGAAATAAGCGAAAAGCATGCAGGCCACAACCTCCAGCGCTGCTCGTGGAGACGACTGACTGCCCTGCTTACCGCAGGGTCCACACACAGCGTCGGCAAAACTCACATGTACTCAGCAGAAAGTTTCCCCAGAAAACACGAAAAGCTTTGCCCTCTCAGCATCCTGATTTTTTTTTCTCCCCCCCCCTCAAGCAAAGAACAGAGGGATCAAGGCTGATAAAGCAGCCCTGACATTAGTCTGGCTTTAGAAAACACGGTGCTGACACAGGACCAAAGCCAAGATGCTCAGTACTGAATTAATCCTCCAGCCCTGCCTTGCTAATCCAGGTCCCAGGAAACTGGAGGTGGGGTAGAAGGGAGGAGAAAGGAGGAAAGCACTGATCATGCATGAAGGGATCAGAAAGAAGTCACTTTTGCCCAATAAACTGCAATATCAAGGCATGTAGGAATGGCCCTATCTGTCTTTAATTCTCACACACTCCCCTCAGAAAAACCCAAACCCCAAAACCACCACAAAATAGAGCAAATGCACAGCCCCACCACGCAGCTTCAGGAAGATGCTGGTGATGGGAAGCAGTGGGAACCTGCCCCCGGACAGGCTGTGTGCTGCTGCCGCCAGCCCAGGGACAGAGTTATAACCCCGTGAGCAAAAGAGACAAGCAGAGCCAAAGGATCTGAGTTTTGCATTGCAGAGTCTTCCTATCACTTTGGTAGCTCTGGTAGGAGTTCCAGCAGAGCAGACACAGTTCTCATGGCACCCAGAGTCATAGAATCGTCGGATTTGGAAAGGACCTCTAAAGATCCTCAAGGCCAACGATCAACCCAACACTGCCCAAACCACCACTAACCCACGTCCCTCAGCACCATGTCTGCCCAGCTTTTAAATACCTCCAGGGATGGTGACTCTACCACTTCCCTGAGCAGCCTCTTCCAAGGCTTGATAACTCTTTTTCTGAATAAATTTTTCCTAATATCCAGCCTAAACCTTCCCTGGAGCAACCTGAGGCCATTTCCTCTCATCCTATCACCTGTGACTTGGGAAAAGAGACCGACCTCCCCTGCCTACACCCTCCTTTCAGGGAGTTGTAGAGAGCGAGAAGGTCTCCCCTCAGCCCCCTTTTCTCCAGGCTGAACACCTCCAGCTCCCTCAGCCTCTCCTCACAAGACTTGTTCTCCAGACCCCTCACCAGCTCCGTTGCCCTTCTCTGGACCTGCTCCAGCACCTCAATGTCTTTTTTGTGGTAAGGGGCCCAAAACTGGACCCAGTACACGAGGTGGGGCCTCACCAGTGCCCAGTACAGGGGACTATGACAGAAATCATGCTACTTCCATACTACACAGGGTGAGATACTCGGTTTGCACACCTGCAGTTAGCCCAGAGGCTTAAGCCAGAAGAAAGCACCTTTCTTTTCCACACAGCAAAAAACAAGCTTATATTTTTTGCCGCCCTTCCCCAGATCAGGGCATGCCAGGTGGGTAACCCCTGCAGCTGTGAAAAGTTTGCATCACTTCAGGTCATGACCTCACCAGGTCTCACGGGCTCCACCAGGATGCGGAAAACGTTGGTATTTTGCAAGAAGGTCTGCAGGGAAATCCTGCAAATGGCTGCCCTGCCCACAGGGAGCAGCTACATCAGTGTCCCCAGGCTAGGGGACTGCTGGAAGTTTGTGATTGAAATCTGAGGACTGACCATTAAAGAGCCCATAAGCCCTTCTGGGCAACCACAGCCTGAAATTCCCACAAACTTGGAGAGGAGGTTTTCCTTTCCTTGCTGCCCTGCAAGGTTGCTGCATGCTCTTGCCCAGTTGCCCTCTCCACACACAGTGTTACAGCATGGGAAGCGATGCATTGAGTCAACGAAGTTCCTAAGCGCTCTAATATCCAGCAAGGATAGAAGATACTATAGAAATACAAATACCTCTGAATTAGGATGATGCAAAAGCAGGATGTACATGGGGGACTTACTGCATCTCTCCGCAGCCTCTGACGAGAAAAAAATAAAAATCAGATCTTCCTAAGTAACACGTTACTTGCTGGACACAGCATCAATACACAATGCTGTATTGTGCCACTCTGCATCTTATTTAACCAAACACAAAGAGAAGACGCTGAAAGATTTCTAAGTGACAGTAGAAAAAAAAACCCCTGGAATCTCAGTGGAAATAATTCAACAAGGAAAATTCCCCCACCAATTCAGGACCAAAGACAATGGGGTTTTTCCTATCCTATGAAAAGAAAGTCAGAAAGAGAAGAAAATGGTCCTATTATTCCCTACAGGCAAAAACAGAGCTTCTGATCCTATCACCAGGCTTGCAACCTCCTATTTACAGAAACAGTCTTGACTCATTGGGAGCATATACTGACATTCATTTATATTTTGTCATATAACAGAAATGGTGAAAAAAAATAGAAATACATATTACACACACTAAGCGAGTACCTGCCTGTCCCCAATGCCATCCTCATCTTGAAAACTTTCCTTGATAAAGACTTCGCTGTGTCTCATGGCAGAGGAATTGGTAGAAAAGTCAGTTTAATTAACACAACTTTTCTCAAGATAAATATTTTTCTCAGGCAATGAGGAGCTGCTGCAACGCCGTGCATTGGCAGCTGGAAGCAGATCGACCAATGAACGCAGGAGCAGCTGCAATAGATGGTGCAGCTCATACCATTCCTCCTCCCCAGCAACGCGCCTCAAACCTCACTTTGAAAGGATAATATATGTCCTGCAGATGTCTGTGCACACACACACACACATCTATGTACATTAGTGATTCCAAATTAGAAGCTGCACAGCTCTTTGCAAACAGCTATGACGGGTGCGAAGACATGTCACTGTTGGAAGACCCTGGTGTTCCTCACACCAACGGTGTGGAGGTTCAGAGGGAAATGTCACGTTTCAGAGCTCTTGTACTGCCAGTAAAGGCCAAGCCAAGTCACAAAAAGCAGAAATAATTTTAAATCAAGATATACATTTGTTTAACAGGAAAGAAAGAAAAAACATGACTGAGTTTGGAGGGAATGTTGTTAGCTTTGTAGGAAGAAAAGAATCAAGTCTGGACAGTGTTTGCTTCCTTGTCATCACAAGCTCTACAAAACTCCCTTGTATGCACATACAAAAATACACCTTATGCCAGTGAAACGAAGCAGCATTTAATGAGAACCAGAATGTGTTTTGGTTAATTTCCAGGTGATTGGCCTCTTATTCACAGATACTTCTTGTAGATGAATGCAAATATTTACATAGGGACCCCATCGGCTGTGTGTTCATCTATTCTGTTTTTTCCCCTCATAAACCTGTTCCTCAGGAATCCGCACCACAGCACTCACTGGGGGATTGAGAGAAAACCCAGAGCAGGATTTTCCACATCTTTGCTACCCCAGACAGGATCTCCTCCGCACCAGAGAGTCCCCACTCTTTTAAATCTGATTGGATTAAAGTATCAATCAAAAATTCCCCATCCCCGACTCCTACACAGGGATGCAGTTAGACCAAATATTGGCTCTAGCATCTGCTGCTTCCACTGGACTGTTGTGGCTCTGCTGGAGAGCTGAGGTGGTTTGGGATGGGGAAGCAGCTCTCCACTTTGGTGGGACATATGTACTGAGGATATAGCACTGCGGCAGGACAAAGAACAATTCTTTACCAAAACGAAGACCTGGAGACTTCTGACCATGCCTGAGATAAAACAGGCATTCCAAGCTTTAGAAGTCAATTTAAAATCCAAGAAGCCTGGTGCTCCCCTCTGAGTCTCCAGGCTGCTTCAGACAATGCCACTTCCTTACATTTTCCTTCCCTTTATCTCTATAAATGTTTGACAGCTCCAAAGAGGAACACGCTTCAGGATGCAGACCTGGAGTACAAAGCCATATGAGTCCACCACAACACCTGGTTTGATGGCTGTTGGTCATTCATGGACTTGGAAAGAAGGACAAGCAGAAGGATCCACCCCAGAAGAATTTGCCCTACAGGACTTGCAGCCTCAGCCCCCTCTCAACCAACTGCACAAAAATGTCTGAACTTCACAGAGTGGGAACGTCCTGAGTGATCTGCGTTTGGGGCCACCTGAATACATCAAAGGACATGCTGGAATTCATGAGAAGCAACTCAATTTTGTGACTTTTATTCAATCATTAGTTTATTGGGCACTAAAATCTGCCCAATGAAGGTACCTGCAGGTGGAGCTGGTAAATTGAGAGGCGACATTGAGAGTCACCATTTTTGTTGGAAGCAGCAGGAAAGTCACAGAACTTACCCCAAATCAAAGGGAAAGTGATCTTACGTATAATCTAACCTTCCGGCAACATTTCAACAGAAACTGTATATGCTGCCATCATATCCACGGACCGGATAAATTATTCTAATGTATCAAAGCCCTAAGAAAAACTACATCTTAATGTAGATCAGGAGAATGAGACCACTTCAGTGACACAAAGCTCCACTTTCTAATCTTAACAGATTTATGGAATTTGTTTCTAATAGCTAATGAATTAAGAATCTGCCAACTATGTGTACAATTATTATCATGCTTCTAATGAAATAAAGTGTGAACTTCTGTTTAATTAGAAATGAGCTCACACTCATGACCAGAGACACCTTTAAAATATCTTTCAGTACTTCACAACTGAGCTCATCAGGGCTTTGAGTTGGAATGGCATTAAGAAAATGATATGGAGGTCAAATATTAAAGATTTCAAGGCAAATAAATATTTTTCAAAGCCTGGTCCCACATCCCTAGCAAGGAAGGGGATATATCTGTGCGCAGAGTCATCCAGGAAATCTGAGATCATATTCCTTCTGCTCAGCACAGGACCCAACAGAAACTAGTTCAAAACTAAACTTCAGAATGTTTATTTGGTGATATTTTTAAAAAAATTGAAATGTCTTTGGCAAGAAAAAATGGATAAAGATTTTTCATTAACACTTCCAAACAGATTTTTTTTTTCTTTAAAAGCAGGTTACCTTTTTCTAAGAAATTAAAATGACAGATCTTAAACCCAGATCCAGAGATTACTTGTGTACCTCAGCTACTCATCCAAAAAGCCTCCTGCTTTGCGAAGCCTCAAGAGGAAGAATGCCTCAAAACACCTCACCTAAGAGGAAATCTCTAACTGATTAAACAGGTAAGAGAGCACAAAAAACCCTCCTTATTTTAATGCAAGTAAGAAATTCTTGGGTCAAAGATCACAAATAGCTACACATCTGAACTTTAGATTAAGTGGCTACCTTAAAAAAAACCCACACATTTTAAAAAATCACTTAAAACCATCAAGCCAACACCTGTTGGCAAAATGGAGCCAGTGTTCATCTCTTCTCCTGACTATGTTGTATCAGCATGAAAAATAACAAGAGAAGTTTATGAGAATACCGACACCCCAATTTTTTGTCCAGATGCTTTGGTTAAATCTAGTAATCCTCCTGTTTGAACTCACAATGGGCTCTCCTGATGTATTCCAGAGTAGCAACAATTTTTTCCAAAATACCATGTACAAAGCATTAAACTTCTAACCAGCAACTCTTTCTTCAAAAGGCTACGGAAAATGGCCCACATCTTGCTCCAACTTAACATAAAGACCACTTCCAGTATTCCTAGCATTTTCTGGGTCCAGGGACTGACAAGTGCCTGTTAAAACCACCCTGAACAGAAGCACAAAGTGCTGTAACAAGACTTTCGTCTCTACCTTCCCTGCAATGTGCAAAACAATGTTTGTAGACCAGGCAAGCCTGAAATTGCCTCCAGCCTCTTTAGGAAAGGTTAAAAAAAAATATATGTATTAAAAAAAAATCTATTAAGGGGCCAGCATTCCTGCTTTATGCCTGAGCATTAGCAGGCAACAAAAGGAATAGCTACAGGCCTTGACAGGAATGGAGCAGACCTTCGTTTACTGGTGTAGGTCTGGTTTATGGCGGCTGTCTCTGCAGACACTGCTTGCTGGCTCCAGGCAGCAGACAGAGGCTGTCTTTGCCTGCTCGGCAGCCGAACAGGGCAGTTATGTCAGTACAAGCATAAAACAGTGGGGGACAGGTTCAAAAAAAGGTGTTGGAGGAGGTTTGTGCATGCTCCTGAACAGACGGCTCCAGTCACATCTTGTTAAGGAGGGGAACTCAGAGATCGCTCGTTAACGTAACGAACAGTGAGGCCAGGTCTGGAGGAAGAGTTCATGCCTTTAAATAGACCAAATGTTATAGTTGGAAACACCCAGACAAGCTCTCAGCCACACCAGCCCTGCTGCAGGTCAATAATACTACAACTTTTGCAAGTCATTAAAAGAAACGAGTGGCTCTTGCCCCGCTGGGGTGGGTAAATGAGGTGCAGCAGGAGGAAAGTCCCCACAAACTGGTGAAAAAGGGCAGGGAGCTATGAGATCTTCTGCTTTCTCTGCCGCCTGCCGCTTGCTTAGCAAGTGGGTCTGCAAGATCAGTAATTCTCCCTCTGCACGTTTCCTTTCGGTTGTGATCACCGTTTCTGGGTGCCTGGGGTGTGCCCGGCAGCTGCGGGGGGGGGAGGGCAGGATGTGGTCCCACACCTCCTGCGCACAACATACAGCACCCCAGTCACAGCCCATCACCATGAGGGCTCGGAAACCCCGCAGAAGTCTGCTCAGATTTCCCCCCGCCAACTCCTCCACCACCTCGGTAGTTGGCCACAAGCCACCCAGGAGTTTCACTCCTCCATTCCCAGGCTGCAGCCAGCGATGAGGACCTTGATACACACCACCCAACATGCCTGTGGTGTTGCCCATGGCTCCTCCATCGGGCAGGGCTGCAGACCAGAAGGTGGTGCTGCAAGAATGGTGGAGACACAAGAGCCTGACCTGAGCTGGGGTAGAAGATGCTGAATCATCCATCCGTCGGGCTTCACAAAGCCCCACCGCCTACCAGAGCCGCTCACCCGAAACTAGCAGGCTCTAAAGCTGGAGGAAGCCAAGCAATTCATCGGGCATCTGTGTAGAAACCCTCTTCTGAGGAACCTGAAATTATGATCTTGGTTTTCTGCTTTGCAAAATTTTCATCTTTGAGTCTTTTGCATTCATTCATGAAGAACAGGATTGTGGGGGAAGAGAGCCATAAATATGGCCCCTCTCTGGTTGCAGAGAGAGGATGCTTGGGCAGACAAGCAGCATTCTCACCACATACCCAAAAAGAGAGAAACATGCCTCTCTTTCCCTTCCCCCCCACCGCCTTTTTATTTTTTTTCTCCTAAAAGTCAGTTTGGAAGATACTGTTCCTTGCCACAGCCAAAGTAAGTGGCGTTCTTACAACTAAACCTGTAGTTTAAGAGAAGGGCCCCAGATATAAAAAAAATGATCATCCAAAAAAAAAAAAAGGGGGAAGTTTAAGCCCGGATGCAAAAGTGTTAAATTAAAACTACATGAACTGCATGATAATTGCACAAGAGCTTGTTTGTTTTCACAGTGAGGTTCTGCACAGCTCACAAACCAAATACTATGACCTGCGGGGGATCCATGGGCTGTCCTATGATGCCAAGTCCTAATGGCAATGAACTGGTGTGCAGTTAGTCCAGCATTTGTCTTGGGAATTCCTATTCTTAGCCCTAGACTGAACAACAAACAATGTTCACACTCACATTTATGGGGTAATACAGATGGAGAATTTCAGGAAAAATAATATACGTAGTCAAGGCCCTTGATTTTTGGGAATAAGCATTTCCAGGAAGATTAAAAGGTTGATTTTCAATATCTGACGCCACAATCTCACACGGTCTTCAGAGATCCTCAAATCTTAAGACCAGGAGACAACATGATAAAGCTTGACTTCCTGCTAAACACAGGCTGCAGAACCTCTCAGATGTTCCTGTATCAAGCTCATTACTTGTCCTTGACCTTCAAAATCTCTTATGAAAATAGAAAACAGTCTTGATTTAAAGACTATAAACAATGGCAGAAGAGGCAGTTCTCAGTTAAGGTGTTCCAGTGATCGATTTCTTCTCTGCTAAGATTCTGTTCCTTTTTTCTAGGCTTGCTTGGTCTAGCTTCACTGCCCAAACCCTGCATCTATAAAATTAAATACCAGAAATTTTTTTATTGTTGTTTTTGCTCTTCGAGGAGAAATACCCTGACTATCACAAGCCAAGAACAGATCTTTGTGGGTCTTTCCTAAAACCAGCCATATATGTTGTAATCCCCCACCTACAATTAGTACTTGAGATCTATTTGGGGTAAAAGAAACATATTTTAAATTTTAGACCTTACACAAACCAAAACACAGAGAATTCTTGGAAACATGCTTCTTTTCAATCAGTCTTCTATACATCTTACACAAACTTTCTAGCTGTAACTGGTTTTGCGGTCTGCATGGGCTGACTGTGACACTGTGGAATGGCTTCTGATGAGCAGCAATGGTCAGGAGCCAGAAACCATCATCATTTTCTCTGGTCATGGAGACCCTACAGTGCTGAAGGTCAAAGGCAAAAAAAAAAAAAAAGAGACATATTTCTATTCTTTGCAAACTAGCTGACATTCCAGTCCCCACATCTGGCTATCCGTCAACGGCAAAAGTCATGTTATTTTTTTCTGTAGCACCAAGATTTTAAAATGTTATTCTTAAATACTGCAAACAAGAGGAAAAAAGAGATTTTTTTTTTTTTTTCCTAACAACTGCAGGGCTTAATAATCACAGAGCACCCAGTACCCGAGACTCAAAGTTCAGTGCAAGGCAACCATCAGCCCCTGCAGTTTCCCTATTAGCTCCCCAGTGCCCGGCTCAAGGACTGGGGACGTGGGCTGTTGTTTTTAAAGCTACGTTCCAGTTACTTAAAGCAACAATAAATCTGCAGGGCTATTATAGCAATTTAAAAAGTCAACCTAACAGGGAAGCAAATTTGGTGGCTGTTCCATCTGGCTGGCAGATTGGATGGAGCCACACTCGCTATTTTAGGAGGGACTGGGAGCAAGGTCAGCCATTAAGACCAGCTTCCCCAGCAGCACGGAGGAACTGGTTTACTAGAAGACACTGTATAAATATTTTGCTGAGCTGCAAAAGGAGGAAGCTTCCCTGGCCCCAGGCTGACATGTGTCATGATGAGTTCCCAGGCACAATGCTCAATGAATGCTATTATACCGAAGGGTGTTTATTTCACATCGCAAAACAGTTGCCAGAACACACAATCACGCGTCTTACCCGCCGGCCCTGCAGGAGAAACTCCTCTCCGAAAGAGAATGAGATGATTATGTTGGGATTAACTCTTTGGCAGCAGCAACGGGACTTCCCCCAGTCCCTGCACCGCTCCAACCCCTGACCAAGCAGCGCCGGGGGCACAAACGTTACCATTGACGCCCCTCCCCACCCTGGTGAGCTAATTAAAACCCTGAATTTCAGCGCAGGCAGGTGAGATGAGGGCTCTTTTCACTTCTTCACTGGTTTCATTATCTCACCAGCTTTGATGCTATGCAGATGGTCTCCTGCCTTTCACCGCAAGGCAATGCAAGGAACAAACTTATCTGAAAGGACTGTAGGACTGGGCAGATCTAATCAAAAGTTGAAGCGTTTTTATTTCCCTGGGGTATTTCATTTTCACTCTGATTGTCATTTTCTTAATGAAGACAAATGAAAGAAACACCAGGTTAACAAGCCTCTATCCTTGCAAGTAAAAACAATATGCCTCTGCCCAGCCTCAGCAAAGGTCCTGCCTTGCACGCTTTTGCCTTGATAACAATTCTGATTTTCTTTAACTATTTTTGCACTGGGGTGACTGCTGTCTTTGAAGCAGCCATTCCTGAAGTGCACAGTAAATAACATCAGAATTAGGCTGAATTTGACAGTCTGCTCCTTCCCCTACTGCCAGTTCAAAACTTAACAAATTTATTGAGCAGCATGTTCTATGCTGGGTTCCCAAGTCCAATACCAGCAAATCCTAGACAGCCTCACAAAAATAGAAATGCATCATTCCTGTATTATGGCTGAAACACAGGATCCTGGAGAGGCGTTGCATGACAAGCTGGTATCAGAGGTGAGCCCAGACGTCCTGTTTTGCCTCCTTTTATCATGATAAGCTTCTCTTTTTCCATTCTAAAGAACCCCACTGTAAGCAAGCAATGGTATTTTCCTCCCACTTCCCATGCAGCAGTCTTTCCCTTGAATTGTGTGGTGGAGCCTCATCACTTCTTCCAGATGGGCAAGAGGATCACTGTCTGCTTTGCTGCAGTGTGCTGGAAGTTAATGTCACCACAGAAGCTCTAGGAAGCAAGAGGTCTGGAGGCTGCTGTCAAGCTCTGAATGGCACATTCACATGGGAAGAGGAGGAGGTGGAAGATTGCAGACTAGCATCCAGTCCTCTGACACCGAGAGGGCTTTGACCTCCAAGAGAACAGGATTAGATCGTGAGGTTGTGTACATCATCATACAACCTTTCATTTCTGTGATCTGCTCTCCCGTTGTTTAACAGTGAGACACACACATCTCCATATGGCCAGGACTTTTTTGGCCATCTGTGGTACTCAAGGATACCAGTAAAGTCATCACTTTAAGTAATAACTCTCCCCTGTGTCTTCCCATGAAGTGTTAACTTTCTGTAATACATTTGTGCTAAAGCAGAAGTCAGGAAGAGGAGAAAAGTCCCATTTGCAACTTCCATGGGACAGGCTCTTCTCTTGTGCACACCAAGTCTTAGTACAACGTCACCCTGGAACACGACTGGGCAACACAGGCGCAAACAGGCCTTCTTGAACTTGTTTCCCTTTGCCAAGGTGCACCAGTGAGAGGACACTAGCTGGTTCTTGCAAGAGGAAGGAGCCAAAATACAACCCAGTGTATAGCAGGGAGCCTGGAGTAATGTCTCATTAGCACTGGACGCATTGCTGGCAGCACGAGAGCAAGTTTTCTGGGAGCCGTAATGGCAACCTTACACCTTCCATGATCCCAGGTCAACAGTGTGTGTGTGCACGTGAACACCCTGCAAAGCAGCACTCTCTGGTTGCCCAAAGCTGTTAGGTCCATGGTTGCAATCCCATGGCCATTAAGGTGTTGACACATCCCACTGCCTACAAGAAGTGTTGACACAGACATGACATGACACAACACAGCTGAGCCTACTGTTGCTCTGCTCCAAACCTACAGGTAGAACAAACAATGGTGTTGCCTTCATCATGGCAATTATTTGTTCAGTACTGCTGTCCCAGAGCTGGTAGACTGGAGATCCTATGAGGACATGCTGAGAAAGTTGGGGTTGTTCAGCCTGGAGAAGAGAAGGGTTCAGGGAGACCTTATTGCAGCCTTTCAATACTTAAAGAGGGCTTATAAGCAAGATGGGGACAGACTCTTTAATAGGGCCTGTTGCGATAGGACAAGGGGTAATGGTTTTAAACTAAAAGAGGGTAGATACAGAGTAGATATAAGGAAAAAGTTTTTTTACAATGAGGATGGTGAGACAGTGGCCCAGATTGCCCAGAGAAGTGGTGGATGCCCCATCCCTGCAAACATTTCAGGTCAGGCTGGACAGGGCTCTGAGCAATCTGATCTAGCTGAAGATGTCCCGGCTCATGGCAGGGGGTTGGACTAGAAAGCTTTCAAAGGTCCCTTCCATCCCAAACTATTCTACAATCACAGTTCTTGAGGTATTTGGCCTTTCAAAGAAACTTGACTTCAGGACACAAACCTTGAGATCCTGCCGTTCTCATGGACATACAAGAACCACTGTTACTGACAGTCATTTGTATAGTCCCTTCAGGGAACTCGAGCCATTTCTGCTCCTTCAATTCTTTTGGTGATTTCTCCTTACTCCACACTCATCCCTAAATCATCACTGTGCACTGACCCCAGGAGATGACAGATCTTAGTGTTGGGCAAGAGGCCAAAAGTTTTCTTTGTGAGCTGCCCACATGGGTGGCTGGGCAAGGGGAGGCCATGAAGTAGCTCAGCAGAGACTTCTTGTTCTTGACGTTAAAACCAGTGAACCTGTTTCATGTGCTGGGAGCTGGAACAGCAATGAAGCTGTTCCCCCCAAGATGTTGAGATATTTCATGACAGTGTGGGAGACGTCTTCTGCTCTCCAGATACTTCCGCAATGCCTACCGCCACCTCACCCAATATCTCCAGCTCTTGAACTTCTTCCCCTGCAGCTCCGAGCACGTCCAACAAGTTTTAAATCTCCACCCTGTTTCCCAGAAGAACCATCTCTTTCCTCATTACTTCCCTTAGCCGTTGTTTCTCATTTGATGTGACAATGCCATCAACTCTCCAAAGCACTGTGGGACACTGTCCACGTACAGAATGTGTTGTATTAGCTACCAGACACCTCCAGGAGAAAGAGTTTGTCCAGTGTTTAATGCAACACCTCAGCCTTAGGGGAAAAGCCAGCAACAGTAGAAAAAGTCCTCGGAAAAGTCCTCGTGATTGTATAGACCTTCATGTACAATCAGCTACTCACCTATGATGTTTCACCCCAGGTAAAACTAGTAAAGCTTGTCTTCTTTCTATGAATCATCTTAAGAAAACAACCCCAATTAAAATATAAAACATTGCTGCCACAATACCAGCTTGTGCGGGAATTTATTTTTAGAAGGAGCTTAAAATAGAGTGTGTGTTACCTTGTTAAAAAAACATCGTCTCTCTATTTTAGTAAAGGATGGCCTAAGAGCAGTGATACACACTCCTGTGCGGAGAGGCACTTCACACCCTGCACCACGACTTCTGAGACACCACTATCCGAGAGAAAACACTGAGAAAAAAGGAGGGAAGTCCAAAATCGGTCTTAACACCTTATTGTCAATGTAGTAAAATGCCAGGGCTTAATGAGAGGAGTCTAAAGGGATGAGACATGAAGATTTTGGAAATAACAATTGTTTCCCACTAGAAAGTGAAAACAAAAAGCTGCATGTAACTTTGGGGAAGGGATTTGGTTTCTGACAGTCAACCCTGGCTCTGAAACGGACTCTGACGCAATGTGGACTCTTGATTTGAAACACCTTTGCTGCTATGAAACTAGGTCTCAATTCAAAGACTTGAGGATTCGGCACCTCCAGTACACCCTTCTGCACCAGTGAACGGAAAAGGAAAGGAAAAGAGCTGCTGGCAGCAGCATGCATCCCCGAGGCATCACCCCCAGCACCAACACCGAGGGTGCCCTTTCCCTGAAACAGGCTCCAGCTGTCTCCTGACACAAGGACTTGAGAGGGCATCACATCCTCAGGTGTCCACCAAAAAACATTGTGGATAATAAAATCTCTGCCAAGAGAAAATACTTCCCAACAGGCCTCCCCATGTCCACTCTGCACCTCCTCATGCTCTTTGCCATTTTGTGAAAGCACAAGGGAAAATTCATCGATGCAGACACTGTTGAATCCTTGGAAGATCAAACGTGAAGGATACACCTCAAAACCACCAAAGGTTCATGGTGTGGTAAAACCAAGTAAGAAAAGAAAAACTGAATTAAAACAAAAGGGAAAACAGTAGTCATATCAGATTTCATAGAATCACAGGATCATAGAATGGTACATGTTGGAAGAGACCTTAAAGACCATCCAGTCCCACCCCCTGCCCTGGGCAGGGACACCTCCCACCAGACCAGGTTGCTCAAAGACCTGTCCAACATGGCCTTAACCCCTCCAGGGATGGGGCAGCCACAGCTTCTCTGGGCAACCTGGGCCAGGCTCTCACCACCCTCACAGCAAACAGTTTCTTCCTAATGTCTCATCTCAATCTCCCCTCTTTCAGTTTAAAACCGTTCTCCCTTGTCCTATGGCTCCCCTCCCTGATGAAGAGTCCCTCCCCAGCTTTCCTGGAGCCCCTTTAGGGACTGGAAGGGACTCTAAGGTCTCCCTGGAGCCTTCTCTTCTCCAGGCTGAACCCCCCCAACTCTCTCAGCCTGTCCTCACAGCAGAGGGGCTCCAGCTCTCGCAGCATCTCCATGGCCTCCTCTGGCCCCGCTCCAACAACTCCATGTCCTTCCTATGCTGAGGAATCATTTGAAAGTGATGAGGAAGGTACTCTGCAGAGAAGCCTCTGCCAGTGCCTGTGGCTGCTGCCTGGGGCTCCGCGACATCAAACCTTCCCATTCAACTGACAAAGACGCTGAGTAATGGCCATAGCAACCACACAGAAATTGAGAAATTGTCACAGGGAAAATCTTCTGGTCTTTCAGACTCATAAAACTCAAAGCCACCTTAAATGTGATCAAATCTTTCCAAGGAAGCTCACTTTTGAGTGGTGAATAAATATGAAATGAAAATAGAGGGATGAATCTGATGGAAAATTACCTCATTTGACAGATACTGTTCTGCAACCTTCACTATACCCGGATACATATGGGCAAGTACATATGCAGTGCCATACAGTTTTGTTTTGTGAAAATCTGAACAGCTTTTCTGAAATGGAAAACAGTAAGAGAAAGAAGCAGGAAAAAAAGTGATAGGAAAAGTCAGTGGCATATGGAAGTGCGAAAAGATATAGCTGTTGGTTAGACACAGAAGTGGAAAATTACAGAGGGATTGTTCCAGAGGGAAAAAGCCACATGCGGGATGGGGCAAGGATGCTGTGCAGACAGGGGTTTGGCCATGCCAGAAGATCAGGAGCAGAACTAGGCTGCTGCCAGAGGGGAGATTTGGTACAATTCTCAAAAAAAGAAGCCGCAAGAAGAGAAGAAACGTGTTTGAAGACATTAGCAGAAGGGTAGCTGTGCGACCTACAGATGGACAATATGGGAAAGGTGACAGGAGATGGATTTACTGATAACAAAAGATGTAAGAGGAGATGGAGAACTAATGGCTGGCTCTAAATGCTGGATGCGATATAATTCTCCCTAAAAGCCCAACCAGCCAGAGATTTCTACATTGCACCATGTGAAATGACTCAAAAATATTACTAAAATTCATAAAGCTTTTAAACAAACCTCCTTAGACATGTTTTTATTTCACGTAAATAGAACTCAGATGGCTAAATTAATCCTAGTTAATCTGATTAGGATTATTGCAGTGGTAAAATTCATTTACTGGTATTGGAAGTTTTTTTTCCTCCTGTCTCCAAAAAGAACTCCCTTTGTGCACCTGTGTTTAACAGCACCACACTATATAGCACATACAACTATAATTCCATTATGGTCAGGAGAGATTTCATCCACTCAATGAAATGCAATGAACAAATACAAAATCATTCACATTATGTGCTCTTTACAGGGATATTTAAGGCTTTTTTCCCCCAATGTAAATCAGTTTTATGTAGTTTAAGTCCTTGAAAATATCAAACTGCAAGTCTCTGTTCACAGAACTTCATTTCTTCTCAAATTTTTTGTAATTTTGGGAAAGACGTACAGGTCACAGAGGAGAGGATGAGAATCAGCATTTCTCACCCAGGCTCAGCCTATGAGCCTAACACAATACTGGCCTCCCGTGCCTCAGTTTCCCCCATGTAGAACTTCTGGCCCTGTGACACAGGTGCTGGAAATCCTAATTCACTGTCACATCTATGAAGTCTGAGGTGAAAGGCAAGTAGAAATTATTTTTCCTGTTTAAGCTTAAATTTCCAGAAACAGCAGATGTCCCAGTGATGAGGTTTGAAACCCAGAGCCATTCTGACAAACACATATACACTTAAGTGCAAGTAACAACAAAACCCATCTTTATACTCCTCCTGAGAGAGAAACAAGAAACTAATTCTTGTATGAGCTCATTTGCAACAGATCACCTTTGGGGTTGGCTGGTTTTGTTTTCATTTCTTATTTGTTAAACACTGACAGTTACAGGGACATAAACAATGTCCACTATATTTTTGGTCTCCGCAGGCAGCATCTGGCTCTGCCCCTTAGCGTTATAAATATAAGCTTGTTCTATAAAGCTTAATTTATCAGCTCCCATGGCAATTTATAAATCCTGGAATACTACCCTTTGCCATCTCCACCAAAATGAACCTATGTGTGATAGTTCAGTGACACAGAAATGCAGAGGGCAAAAATCCCAGCAAAGGACATGGACCATGGACTACTTGAACACACACCTGCCCATAGCATCCCCAGCAGGTCCAACACATCCCCACCATCGCCCACAATAGCCTCCTCGGTTTGTAAGGCATGACCATGACCCAACAATGTGCCCTTGTGGCCAAGAAGGCCAATGGCATCCTGGGGTGCATCAGGAAGAGTGTGACCAACTGGTCGAGGGAAGTTATCCTGCCCCTCTACTCTGCTCTGGTGGGGCCACATCTGGAATACTGTGTTCCATTCTGGGCTCCCCAGTTCAAGGAGGACAGGCAACTGCTGGAGAGGGTACAGCAGAGGGCTACAAAGATGATGAGGGGACTGGAGCATCTCCCTTACGAGGAGAGGCTGAGGGACTTGGGTCATTTTAGTCTAGAGAAGAGAAGACTGAGGGGGGATCTGGTGAATGCTTGTAAAGGAGGGTGTCAAGAGGATGGGGCCTGTCTTTTTTCAGTGGTGCCCAGGGACAGGACAAGAGGAAATGGGCACAAACTTGAATGTAAGAAGTTCCATCTAAACATGAGGAGGAACTTCTTCACTTTGAGGGTGTCAGAGCCCTGGAAGAGGCTGCCCAGGGAGGTGGTGGAGTCTCATTCTCTGGAGACATTCAAAACCTGCCTGGACATGTTCCTGTGCAACCTGTTCTAGGTCGACCTGCTTTGGCAGGGGGGTTGGACTAGATGATCGCCAGAGGTCCCTTCCAAACCCATGTGATTCTGTGACAGTGTTGTTTTTCCTTCCCTCTGGGTCTCAGACGCAAACACTCTTCAAGTATTTGCAAAAGGGCAGCTACGAGGTATGAACAGAAGGTGGGTTTTCCATTGAGAACGAAGGAAAAAAGAAAACTGTAACAAATACAAGGGGAAAAGTTGACTTGCTGATTTTCCAAGAAAACAAAGCTTTTACTCATTCCAGATCCTGGCCCTGCACAAATGTAACTGGTCTTGTTCAGGCATTGGTGCGGTAAATAAACTTATTTCTCATTACAAAACTTCAAAGGGGCTGATGAAATCTCTGGCTTTGGGGTACAAATCTCATTGTCCCAGGGAGCTGCATCGCCTTTCGTGCCTCTTGCAAGGCAAATGCAGCACCTCAGGACACTGCCACAGCGCACAGAGCCACAGGGAGGGATGTATGGAGCATGTGTCCAAGGAGCCCTAGCTCTAGCACAATTCAGTATTTCTAGAATTATGTGAATGATGGAACATGGTATGCTTACTAAAATTGCTGCTGATACCAGGCTGGGATGGGCTGCAAGTACTTCGGAGGCCAGGACTAGGATTCAAAATGGTCTTGGTAAATTGTAGAAATGGTCTGGAAAAAAAAAAGAGAAAAAAAAAAAGAGACAATTCAGGAATGATGGGTGAACAGTGCTAAGACAGGAATAATCAATGACAAGGTCACAAGGGAAATAAATATCAACTCAGAAGGGGTTTTCTGGAAAAGGATCTCAGGATTAGCATGGATCACAAACTGAACAGGAGCTGAATACCATCATGTTGCTGTAACAAAACCCAACATAGAATCAGAATGGTTTGGGTAGGAAGGGACCGTTAAAGGCCATCTACTCCAACCCCCCTGCCATGGACAGGGACACATCCCACTAGACAAGGTTGCTCAAAGCCCCGTCCAACCTGACTTTGAATGTTTCCAGGGATGGGGCATCTCTCACCTCCCTGGGCAACCTGAGCTAGTGTTTCACCACCCTCATTATATCATCACACTGCCATAAGTAGAGAAGGGTGCTGTTCACCAGATACACAAAGGCAACTTCTCATTTATGTAGCACTACTGAAGTCCTGATACTGGGCACTGCATTTCAGTAAAGTTGTAGAGAAATCCCCAATGCAGACAGCAAGAGTGCTCAGAGGTTGAGAAAGCACGGATTGGAAAGACAGTGAAAAAATAACATTAACCTGGACCAAAGAGTAAAGACTACAGGGAGGCATCATAATGGTCTTCAAAGACACTGAGGGCCACAGCAGAAAGGAATAAACTATCTTCTTGGCTTCTCAAGAGTAGCATAAGATGTCATAGTCTTACATTGAACCAAGGAACACAGGTTAGACACTGGGAAGAGTTTCCTAAGGGAAGAAAAGCACTGAGACAGAAACTCAAGGGCAGCTGTGGGCTCTCCAGCATTTGGATCAGAAAAGATAAAGCACTATCCCTCAGGAAGAGCTGTGGAGGAGCTGGCTATATCTTGAAGTCTTAATTTTCTTTGTTTGAAAGGGTAAAAAAACCCCAAACTTTGGAAGCAACCTAATGACTGTCCATCTGAACCTACATAACCCAACTGTTAATTAATTAACTACATTATGACAGTTGAGGCCATGACCCCATCCACCACAGGCAGCCCATCTTCCCCAACTGCTGTCTATCTATGCAGACCATGGGGGAAAGAAGTATTATTATGCCAATATTGTGGAGAAGAAACAGATTTGAAAAGACCAAGTCATGTGCCAGTGTCATCTGGAGGACCCGCTACAATAAGAGAGCTCTGTCCAGTGGCGTAATCTCAAAATGACCCTTCTACTTAGGGGAATATTAAAGTATATCCAAAAGAGGTCTCTCTCTCAAATATTTGCAGATGCCCTGCTTGTGGCACTACATAACAGGATCTCAAAATAGTTTTATTTTTGAACAAATCTGCCTTACATGGCATGCAAAAGTATTTGTTTGCAGGTGAAAGACTGCAACATAAATGTTCAGTGCATTAATTTCTATTAGGAGTAACCTGTGCAGAATAACGATGGGGCTGGAGGGCAGGAATTTGATGGCTGATGAGTGAAAGCAAATAGTTTTAGCAATTTTCATTGAGTGCAAAAATAGATTCATAATAAGCCGCTCTCCCAGTCTGGCAGGTTGCTGACAGCCGCAGCGGAGGCTGCAACGGGGTCCCTCACCTGGGCTGGCAAAGGCTCTCCCAACTTCCTTCCAGGGGCTGGGGAACAGGCTGGTCCCACCAAGCTACAGAGCCACAAAACCTTCCCTCCACAGGCCTGGTGAACAGGCAGCCTCCAGTCCAGGCAGAGACCTTCCCTGAGGATTTCAGGAAACCCAAAGGGGCTCAGTACAGCCCCCCAGCATTATCGAGCCCTCGCTGCCACCTGGCTGGAGTCAAGGCAGGAAAGACCCATGCCAGAACAGGTATTACAAGTCTTTTAACAGAAGCAGAATTTTCATTTTAATAAGAAAGTAAAAAAAAAAATTAAAAAAATAAAATAAAGAGAGCATTTCAGAAGCAAACAGTGATTGTAGCCAGCGCACCACGGCTCTGGCTTTAGCAGAGCATTACTGTCGCATCACTCCTCTACCGCTGAGGCTTCTCCAGGGCATCTCTAATCACAAAGAACAGCCAAAATGCCAATGGGAATAAATGCTGGCCTTACCGCCTTGCTGATGCATAAACATCTAAACAGATTTTCTTTTGCACTCTCTTTGACAAGCTGAAGCTACAGCCTTTACCCCAATTTAGTTGGAGAGCATCCTATGAAATAGCAGACAGACTTCTACTGATAATCCATCATTTTTAGCAATCTAACTACATCCATCTCAACTGGAAGGCATCTTCCCCATCTGGGTTTTGAACAAAGAATATCAGATTAAAAGGAAAAAAAATAATAATAAAGCAGCAGTCCAGACACTTGAGACAAAGTAGCTGTTATCACCCTCTCTAACAAGGCTGCTCACTTTCTGTCTCCAGGCGGTGACTCTCTGAAAGCAGTTTGAACACAAGTTAAAAATTCATATCCCGGCCAAGCTGTCCTTGCAGAGCCAGCGGTGGGTCAGGGCTCCTGGGACCTTTCACGAGGTGTCTCTGGGAGATGGTGGCACTGACAGATACGCTGGGCAGCTCCCGGCTCTGGCCATCCCCTTGGCAGGTACCTTCAAACCTTGCTTCTTCTCCTTTCTTCTTGAATAAAAGCTTTCAAAAACCATTTAGATGAAAAATCTCTATTTCTGGGTTGAAAACAACTTTGTAAATCACACAGCTCTTCTAGCATGGAGACATCTGGCAAGTCTCCTTTGCAATGACTCTGAGCAGGGCGATAACACACCGTTTATCTCTGCTTTCAGACCAAGCCGTGGGTTTCTGCAGAGCTGCTGGCAGGATTTTACCCCATTTCTCCCTACCAGCATCGCAGCCCGAGCAAACTTGTGGGACAAGATGCAACCAATTTAACGAGCAACTGAAAACATCCTGGGTCTTGATTCGGCAGCTGAGAACAGGTACCAGCAAAGCTGTGGTTCTCAGGAGGTATCACAGCACTGAGGAATGACATTTCTCCAGTGGCTACTCACCCACTAAGGAAAAAAAAATAAAATAAAATCCACCATTTATGTGCTATTTCACCCTGCTGACAGGAAAGAGCTGGAAAGGGCCATTGCTTCTGAGCTTAATTACATCCGATGCTTCTAGGGTGAGGGAAAAGAGTACTTCATGAGCCAAAACCAAAAAAGTTAATATATTACACTGCAGCAAGAACACAGTATCTTCAAAGCTTTCCCTCCCCACACCCTCAAGTGTGAAATTAGAGATTTTTAAATTTTTTTTCCTTGGTAATACTTTTTGCTCATTTCCTGTCTGGCCTCATATTCTTATAACAATGAATCAGGATTAATTAACATCAATGTCAAGATTAAGATCATGCCTAACCCAGACTTTCTTGTCATCTTCTAGGGAATTAAACCAAAGCCCACGCAATGATGGGCTGCCCACGCTGCCAGGTTGGGCTAACTCCCTTCACCCCTGGGGAGATGGGGCTTTCAGGTGGAACCAGCCTCCACTTAGCACAAATCTCTTGTTTTGGGGAAACTCAGGCAATCTCCCCAAGATGGTTCTTTGTTTTCCATGCACCTCTTGTAAACCCACCATCACCATTTGTTTCCACATTCCCAGCAGGAAGCAAGAAGCCACGAAGAAGCCTGAAGCTGTGGTCCAAGGTGAGCAAGATGTGCTTTTAGCATAAGATACTGCAAGCCACAAACAAGTATAGAAAGGAAAAAAAAAGTCCAGCAGTCTATTGTGCTCTGAAATCAGTGATTAGCAGCTGAGAAGGACATTTCTCAGGATTATCCTCCAAATGGACACCTCTGAACTTAACAGGCTCCATATTCTCATAAGGTCACCCACTATTAATTAAACTATGACCTTCCAGATTGCTTTTTGTAAGATCAAGGAGACCAGAAGGTCTCGCCTTTCTCATCTTCTGGGCATTTGCACTGCAGGCTATGGCAAGTTCAAACCAAGTGTTTCCGCAAGAAGATGGTATGAAAAGAGTGGGATGCGACCCCATCAGTCACCTCCCAGTAGGGGACAGGACTTGTCTCCTCAGACCCGCACCTCAAGCCTCTCCAGCCTGGCAGGAATCTGTGAAACTCCAGCCCAGAGGATGCAGTGGAGAGTTGCAGCATCACAAACACAGCAACGACTTTACTTGAAGACCCTCAGGAGATGTGTAGCCTCCCCCCTTTCCCAAGTTCTGTATACACATTATAAACACATTGTTCTCAGAAGAAACCTGCTGTCAAGCATGACACAGTGTCTATGGCAGTTTCTACAGCTGTTCATTCATCTTTCCCACAGCCATATCAACAGTGTATCAAGAACAACAGAAAAATTACTCATGTGCCACATTTCTGGTGTTCCTTGCTTTTATTTCACTTCAGTATGGTATTTTAGAAGTTTTTCAAAGTATTGAAAAGCATGACCTTTGCCTTTATAAATCATTAGGAGAAGCAAAGAGAGTCACAGGTAGGGGAAGCGTTAGACACTAACTTTTTGACACTTCTGCAGAGTAAAAGTTCTCTGCTGACTAAAGGAAGTGGAGCAAGGCTTGAACGGAGATTGAACCAGCTGCTCTTGAGTTTAGGTTGTAATCAGTTATAGAAAAGAGTCTGAAAAAGAAAACATAATCTCTTTGCAGAACACTGGCCTCCATCTCTGAGCAGAAAGCATCATATAGGCAGTTATTTCAGTAAAAACTAAGATGGCCAAACGTAAGTACTAATGACTCATTAAGATAAAAATCTTTGTTTAACCTTCCCAGCAGTGCAAAATGAAAAAAATCACTATCCAGCCTCCAAAATATGAATATCCAGGCTCCTCCCAAGAGCGAGCACCCAGAAAGCTCACACCACGCTTCCCACCCCATCACCAGGAGCAGAGAGATCCCACCTCCAGCCATTCCCTGCAACGCTCCCCGCAGCCACAATGAGGTCCACAGCAGAATCCAGAACCTTCTGGGGGCTTTGAGGCTTTAGCTGCTGGATAAATCTACCCTAGGACACTAGGAGCTCCATTTGCCACAGGATGGCCAGCAGAAGTACATCTCCACATTGCACGTGCTGAAATGCCTCAGTATGTTCATCTCACTGGTCAAGAACCTCCCAAATATTAGCAATTTCTATGCTACTACTCACTTTCTTCAACCTTCTCATCTGAAGGACGACACCTTGAACACAGTCTAACAACTGTCTAACCTTGAACACAACATCCAAGAATAATTGTACTTTAAAATTCCACTCATGCCACAGACCCAACTTGTACAAAGTGCAGCTGGGTTTGGTTTTTTTTTTTTGCCTTATGAGAGAGTAAAGAAAAAAAAGTAGCAATTCTCTTCCGTGCACAGAAGTTCTGCTGTACTTTTGCTGGATGACACACCGAAGAACCACAACTGCACAGCCCAAAGGAGACAAACGGCTGATGCAAACGGAAAACAATGCAGCAAAAGGAAGTCATTCTGTAAGGCAATTACTTTGTTCTTTCAGGGGCTTTTTGGGGTATCTTCTTTCCATAGAAAGTTTCCACTACAGTTATTTAAATGAAACTCGTGTGTATTTTTGTCCTCAAACATATAAGGCTGTGTGGCTGGAGCTTTGCTGAAAATTGGTAAAACAACAGATAACTGTGCATAGGTCCTGGTTCCTAGGTCAGAAACATAGAGAAAGAACAAGGAATGCCCCAAAACAATTAGTGAGTCATTTTCTTAAACTAAAACCTGGAAAGACCTCAAGACACATTCCTGTGCAACCTGCTGTAGGTGGACCTGCTGTGGCGGGGGCGGGGGGGAGTTGGACTAGATGAGTTCCAGAGTTTCCTTCCAATCCCATATCATGCTTTGATATCTGTGATATCATTTAGCAAAGCCACTGGAGGTGTTTTAGGAGGAACAAAACTGTCTGCAAGCATGTGAAAAGTGAGAGTCCAAACCTACCTGCATGGGCACATACACCTTCATGGGATGGGGCAAGAGAGGGAACAGGGAGAATTGAATGAACATTAGGAAATCCCTCCACCAAGAGTCACCCCATCACTTGAAACATCTCAAGGCTGGACAAACATCCTCACACTATTGGGTTGGAAGCACTCCTTTTCAGGACGAAGATTTTCAGTGTTATCATCTCCATCTGGGGCTCCAGCAGACTCAGATGTGGGGGAAAATACCCCCGTGTGAGAGGAGCGCAGCCTGGGTCAGAGCTTCAGATGATTTTGGGATGTCTGTGCCGGTCTCCAGTGCTGCCGGCCTTCCCCCGGGCATGCAGATGGCTGAATATTGAAGCAGCTTTTGCTTCCTGGCACTGTGCAGCAATGCAGCGGCACAAACACAGCATATAAAAGACCATTTTCTGCAGAAGATTTACCGTCTGCCTTTAAACCCTCTAAAGGGGTTAAATAACGCAGCGAGCACGGGTTTCTTGTGGAAAAATGACTCACAGGAAGGATGGCAACAATGCACTGCTATAAAATATTAAACATAATAGGTCTCTCTGCCCAGGACTGAAGGAATAAAAAACAAGGTAAGTGGACCTGTGTTTTTCTCCTGGTTCTCAAAGTCACTAATGGCCCTCTGGGTCTGTGAGCAGATGTCAACAGCATACTGCAGGTACCACAATTTACTCGCTGCAAATTATTGCTTGGCATTTAATTAAAATTTTATCGTGGCGATTCCCATCAGCTCTCGCCCCAGCACCAAACGGAACAGACTGGAGAGAAAAGTCGATCTTTCAGAGCAAATGATCCCAGTTCATCAATAAAATACTGTAGCTCTGAAAGGGGAAAAGAAAGCATGTGGTAAAAGGTTTGGTTATCTGACGTTCCTTCCCTGTGCGGGGCCCCGTTGTGCTGTTCCCAGCACTGACGCCTGAGCTCAACCAGCCTGAAGTTGGCTGTGGATTGTGTTTTTCTGTTTGGAATCATTGGGGATCACACAGCATGCCTTTAGGAGCGGAGGATGGAGGAAGGGGCCTCAACAGTTCACTTGTCCCACTTGAGAAGAAAGTACTTTTACTACAAAAGCTCCGTTTCATTTCCCACCTCACAGACTTTTTAGGAACAATCCCAACCTGGTGGGAGGATCCGTCCACCTGATGGAGACTCCTCAATAATTTGTGCTTTTTTTGCCCTAAAATTACTGTTCTTTCTCCCATTACAGCAGCTGGAGCTATCGGGGAGCTGGAGGGTCTTACTGCTGTCAGTGGGTGAAGCAAAGGGACCAGATCTGCTCGGCCCCAAACCACTGCTCCATGCACTCCACCCTGCCCAGATCTTGCACAGTTCCAGCTGGGGCTGGACAGGAGCACAAGATCACCTTTTCTTCTGTCCTGCATGTTTTTCTGGTGGCTTCTACCAAAGCCAATAATTACAAGCACAAGCATGGGAGATTTGGAAGCTCCAGGGCTTATACACAAGCTCCCACCTAGCCCAGACCTTCTGGCAATCATCAGGTGTGCAGAGATTCCATAAATGCCATTGGCTGTAAAGGAAGAAGAAAATCCCATAGGTTTCCCATCAAATATCACCTTCTGGATCACAAACACAGTGTTACTGAATCCACAAGCAAAACAACACAGCCAGGGAAGTAAACAAGTCACATCCATGAAAGCTGATGCTTGATAGCACCAGATTATCCTAAACATCAGTGTCCTTCTACCAGTTGAGGCCACCCTAAACCCTTCAAAAGAGGGGGAAAAAGCCAAAAGCCAAGACAAAACATCCTCAGCTGCTTGTGCATTTAGAAAAACTGCTCTCCTGATATCTGCAGATATCTGCTGGAAGCCTTGAAGCACAAGACCCAAGGAAAACAGAGTTTTCATGCCAAGCTGTGAGTGATACAGGATGCTAAGAAAAATAATGGCAACCCCTTTCTGTCCACAGCCAGAAGAAAAAGAGACTTATCCACACACCAGCTTCAGGACCAGGACAGATTAACACCATCATCTGCCCTACAGCTCACAGTGCTGGGGAAAACACAGCTCCCTTAAAACTAAAGGTCTCTCAAGACTTGAAATACTCAGGGGAAGAGGAGATATTTGCTCCTCTCCAGAGTCTCAGGGGTTAAGACAGGCCCAGCTGAGCTGCCAACCTCTCCCTCTAAAGGTATCTGTTGACGCTTTACCTCCCTGGGCAACTGCTCTGGCAAGTCAGGGGAGACAGAGCTAGAATGATGGATGCAAAATTAAAAGCTCAATAAATAATTAATCACTGAGGTCATCAAATTGTACGAATCTGTCCATCTCACTCTCCATTCTTCTGTTAATCAGAGGAGTCTCTCTTTCAATGGTGGGTGAAGTGGTCCTGGAAGAGCCATAATTCCTGCACACCGCTGCCATGAAGCTTGCACTGGGTGTCATATAAATCAATGGTAACAAATCATTCACTGACTGCTGTAAAGACTTTAAGAGTGTTAAGCAAACAGAATGCCACCAGAGATCCCAAAATCAAGTGAGGGGTGAGTTTGAGTAACTTAAGGTAATTATTAAAATGCATAATCGCCAAACATCAAATACGTACAGCATAGAGAAAACCTCCTTTCCTCTTTCCGGTATCAGACTCTCCACAAATGCAAATGAAAAAGAGCACTCTTAAGTACCACAAATAAAATTCAGGGCACAGATGAGAGCCAGAAAACCCACCGTGATGCCTGGCCACCATAACCCTTTCTCTCCCCCTTCCATGCACCCTCTCCCTCTGAGTTCTCCCTGTGATGGTAAACTCCCTCAAGCTGGGACCACACAGTCAGTTTTTCCGATATGTGCAATTTCTAGTGTGTGATGGTCTTATCCTGATTATAAATAAGTGGTTAACAACAATGAGCATGAATGCCCAGAAGGGAAGATGTTTATCCCGTGGTTGTTGCATCCTCCAGAGACGGGCTGCTGAGCGAGGTGAATTGACGGGATCCAGAGCGTTGGGTCCTTGTGCTCCCACCAGCAGCAACGGCAACATCCAGTCTCTGCACTGGGTCAGATCAGCTGCTCAACAAGGAATAATGACACGGCCAGCATGTGAAGCACAGATAGAGGTGAAATATTAGGTTTATTTCTACATCTAAGGAGGAATTTGGGTAACTTAACTGCTCAAACTGTAGTTTAGTGAGGGCTAATGTTCGCACAAAGTACCAGTGCTTCACAGCCTCATGCAACCGCTCAGGACCTCTGTGTTTTGTGCTGCACCTACAAAATGAGTTTTAAAAGTTCTCTGGAAGTTTCTTCCCGATTTGTAAACAGTGTTGTCACTGTATCCATGCAGAAATGTCATGTTATCTCAGAGAAATGCCATGCTACTTGGTTAAGCACAGCCTGTGCGCATCACTCTATTGCTGTCCAATACGTTATGGTAGGAGGACACTGCCCAGCGCTGAGGATGAGCAGCAGCAGCAGATGAAGGTCCTCACCACTGTTTTTCGACATGGAATGACTACAGCCTTGGGTCCATGGGCTATGTGGCATGAGACATGCATGCTCATCCGCATGCTGTCCTCTGCCTACAGTTACACACTGGATGCGTTTCTCCCCAAATCCTGCCTGCTCACCAGGTGTGCTTCGTCCCACATAGAAACTCCTGTGGAGCCAGGGTAAGACCCCAGGAGCAGGCTCCTGGCTTCTCCATTGGTGGTGGGCCCAGTGGCACACAGGAGTTGCTCCCACACCCAGGCACCATGGCACGTTGGCACCCCAAATCCAGCCTCAGCCACATGGTGAAACCACAGCGGTCGGCTTTTTGTGGCCACAGTAGAGTAGGACACTCATCAATGTATCTAAAAAAACCCCTCTCACAATAAATGACCTGCATTTTCAACTTCTCATATCTCGCTAAAACAGGGACAAGACCATCACCACTCTGCACGCAGACCCCAACTATTGTCAAACTTTTTCCCCCTCTTCAAAAAAAAATCTGACTAATTTTTTTTTTTTTTTTCCCTGAAGTGCCATCATACAACACAGCCCTGGAGTCCAAACACCAAACTGCCCCTTTCCCAGCACTCTGGGTGCTCTTCTCTGCCATTCCACTTCAGCTGTTTCTCAACTCCATTAGAAATGTAGCCAGTAAAAATCTCCTGAAAACACTGTTCCCAATTAAAGTGAGCCCTTATGAAACCAATATCACAGCCACTTGCTTAATATATTTCTCCCTAGAAGAACTTACAGCATTTCCTTGATGAACCCCCAAGCATAACAGTTTCCACAGTGATTACAGAAAAAGCAGCCATGCCAGAAATAACACTCTTAAATGGAAAACATCCCCTGCACTCGCTCTCACACACGCACACACCCATCGAGAGCAAACGGGCACTGGGGATGACTCCTCACAGGGACAGCCCAATCACCAAGTCGGCACCCCAGTGCAAATGCAAACGGAGATGGAAATTGGGTCAAAATATCACTTTTTAAGTAGGTGTCTTGGTGGTGGCACATGGGCAGGTACCTTCTACACACAGGCGTGCAACAGCATACCCTCAAGTAGAGATATAACCCATGACCATATTCCAAAAGCAGCTTCCCAAGTGCAATATTCAAAATATTTTACCTAGCAAGACAGGACAAAACGACCACTCCAGATGGTCTGTCCTGCCCCGTGGAAGGCAGTTTTAGTTCTGACATTGTCCTAGTGCAAAAGCAGGAAAGAAAAGTATCCTAAACCACCCCTCCTTGGCACTCATGTTCATTCAGTTCTTTGAGGTCTAAGTCACGCAAAGCTGCAGTTTCCATTTGTGTGAAACTGCCTGTATGTTTTCAGGCCACTGCTGTACTCCCCATCCCTGCTCCGGGCACCCCATCTCCACCGCCACTGCACCGGGCAGACACCTCCCACTTTCCTCATTTACTCACCGAAGTAGAGAGAGGGCTTTCAGCAAACACCTTTCCAAAGCTATTTTCTGCAACAAGTGCCCTCAGCACCTTCAAACTCTTTACTGGCTTACGGCTCTCAAGAAAAGAGCAAAATGAATGTTTTTTATTATTATTTTAACCTAAACTTTTTGCTCACCACCCGGGCACCAGTTCCTGCCCTCTCCCCACATGCCTCATAAGCACCTTCTCTTTTTTAGCTCTCTGTCCCCGTGTCCCTTCAGAGTCCTCACCAGCCAGGAACCTTTTTTTCCCGTGGGTGGAACTAAACACACTTATTCATGTAAAAAAGGATCATGTTTATCACCTTGATTTGCATTAGAATTTATTAAAGTCTATGATGAACCTACTGTCCACTTGGGAAGATATCACTCTAATTTAAGATGGCAAAAATGAGTTCAAAAAGAAAAACCAAACCCTAAACAACAACATCCAGCTGAGATTTTTTTGTGATAGGTTTTATGCTCGACACGACTCCACAAGCAGAAGCCTCCCAGGACAGGCAGACACATCCCTGACTGCCAGCGATGACTTAGCTCCCGTTTGGGAGAAACAGGATTTGAGGATTTCTGTTCTATTCACACACTTCATTTCTGCCTTTACACCTGTTTACTTAAAAAAATTTAACTGCTGGTTTTACATTCTGGTATACTGTCTCCTATCTTCTGAATAATTCCAAATTCTGATTAATGCAAATATGAAGGCAAAGTATTTTCTAAGTTTGCAGCAAATCCCCACAGGTGGGTGACAGATCAAAACACGAAGGCAGCAGACCATGTCTATGGCAATGAATTACAGGCAGAATCAAAAAGCAACTCTATTCCATGGAGACTATAAGGCAACCAACACCTCATCTGGGACTTTCCCTGAACTTCTTTAAAGACCTAAAACCTGCATAATAAAACCAACACTGCAGGCTTTTTCTTTAGCAACAAAACAGCCCAGTTGCTGCCTTAGGGTTATGAAAAAATTCTTCAGTTTGGCAGTAATGGTTTTAGCCTTCCTTGCTTTACTGTTTGTGAATGCAAATGGCGCCATTCAAAGCAGGTTTGCAAAAGCAGCAAGGGTTCGGTTTTAATAAACGCTCCTTGAATTAAAAAGGATTACCTTAGTAATGATACCAACCACGGCAGTAAACTCATTAGACAGTGAGTCATTACCGTCAGATGCTCTCAGATGTGAAGATCCAGCCCGTGCTGCTGGCAGATCTACTCATACGGCACAAGGAAGATCTTGGGCGATTTTTGGTTCTCTTTTACCCTTTTCAGCAGTTTTTTGAGTGGCTGCTGGGCCATTGGTGCTAAAAAGCAACAGCTTCCCCAGCCTAGAGAACCATAACTGTGACTCTTTACCATAATATGTTTTCATAGTTATTTGTAGTCATTCACCGTAGCATGAAGAACTTAGAATATTGTTTAAAATAGCATCAATTTACTTTTATTTAGCATTTTTTACACTGGTGGAAAAAACTCTGTGGTGTTTTACAAACTGCTGCGGAGGGAGTGTGGCAATGCCCCTGGGAGGGAGGGAGAATATTTTTAACCCCATTTTACAGAAGTGGGAACTGAGGCACGCACTTTTCCACAGAAGGATATTGGCCAGAAACACTTCTGAATTCTTGCAGGATAACTTCCAGCAGAGATCCTCACTTCCAGAAGAAACTTACACTTATTCCAAACTACAGTGATCACACTGTTGTGTCCTGGCCAATTTTCTCACGTAAACAGAGTTGTGAAACGGTGGGGAAGAGTGGTTTCTCTTCAGGTTTTGTTAATTTTAGCCTGAGAAAGTCATGAAGGAAATACCTGAGCACTATAGGCAGGTTTGTGGGAGGTAGTTAAACACCCAGCTCAACTTTCCTTCCAACTAAGAAAAGCTTCAAATTCTTCGGTAGATATCTACAAGTCTATTTTTGCACTTGATTCTAGCCTGACCTTTCATTGCACTGTTTTGTTCCAAAGTCAAAAACTCCACATCTTAAAAAGAAGGCATTTTCTTTTTAATGTGACCAATACTTTACTTTCCTCTTTAAAACGTGAAAAGACCCAACACATTTTTGGTGGGTTCAAATAGACACAGAAATGCTTTGTGCTGCCCCCACTAGCCCTGACGTCCCCCGCAACAGAAACCTCCCAACTGAAACCAGCACTTGGGATGCCAAGAGACCTCAAATTTGAGTAAAGAAGTCCCTTAGACGTTTCCACTTGTACAAAGAATAACTGCTGCCAAAAGCCCTTCTCAGGAGAGCAGCTCCAGAACCACCACCCAATGCTTGTCCCCCACAAGGATGCGTCCCCTTGAGGGACAGGCACTACCCCTCTGTTCCTCACTGCGCCCAGCCAGCTCCTCACCCTCAGCTTGTTCCTCTGCAGCCGAGACCTTCCTGGGAGGCACTATGGCCCCATCAGGTTTTTATCAGATTTCCACCCCTGTGGCAATAGAGTGGCAACTGCAAATCACCAGCCTGTTAGCCACTCCCAGCTGACCCAGCCCAGCAGCTGCTCTCCTTTTACAGGTGGCAGGTGCCACCCCAGTGCTTTCCGAAACCTGTGAACTTCATTAAACTTTTTTATTTTTAATTTATATTCCACTCATTTTAGCCCCATCTTCAGCTTTTCTGTAGCTTTATGTTAGTAAATCTCCCCAGAAAGGAACAAACCCAAAAAAACTGAATAAAGGGCAGGAGGGAACACAGGAAACCCGTGGGCAGCTATTTAAAGAGTCAGTGATGCCTCATGGAAAACTCTAAACACGTTCCTGTTAGTGACAAACCCACTGCTTTGGCCCCGGGTCACTTGCTACATCCTTTGGGGTCCTCACTGCCTCACCCCGACCAGCAGGGAATGGGGAGAACCTCTCTATTCCACACCTATTGTGGGCATCTCCCAGTAGCTTGGGGCAGGAGGAACCAGGGTGTTCCTCCTCAACCCCTTGAAAGCTCCTAGAAGCTCTCCAGGTTTCACAACCTGTTTTGCAAACCCTGTACCCACCACCTGAATAACAACCACTCATTCACCTTCCCCAGATGACATGGCTGGAGATGGCATGCCATCACTCCCAGCCGTGACACAGACCTCTAACGCATTCAACCCACAACTTATCTTATTGTATTACTTTTGAGGAGCACGTCTCCAATCACACACTTATCTAGTTGGGCTTTTACCCCAAGACCATACCCTACCCTGAGACAGGAATGCAACCAGCTCACAATGCAACACCCCTTGAGACCCTTCGTTACTGCTGGCTCACGGTTCATGATGACATTGGTGATATATGGGGTTATCAAGAGAATAATCATACACCTGAAGATCAAGAAGGCCCGTCCATGTGTACCTGAGACTTAAATCTCAGTAATTCTTATGGAAAGTGCCAGTAGGTGGTTATAGAATGAAGAGTTGTGTCTGTTTTGTGTCTTTTGAGTTCATAGAATCATAGAATGGTTTGGGTTGAAAGGAACCTTAAAGACCATCCAGTTCCACCCCCCTGCCTTAGGCAGGGACACCTCCCACCAGACCAGGTTGTTCAAAGCCCCATCCAACCTGGTGTTGAACACCTTCAGGGATGGGGAGTTCTGCAAAGCAGAGAACTGCACTTCAGGAGAGGCCATCTAAGCAATGTAGAAGTTGGATTTCAATCTGGGCGTAGGATCGCAGCAGCAAAGACTTCAGGGAACTACTACACTTCAAACCAGGTTTGCTGGGAAAAGGGCCAGGCTCAATTTTATTGGATTCTCCTGAGGTTTCCCCTCCAAACGACACCACCAAATGAGGGCTCAGCAAACCTCTCCAGGTCTCGATGCATCTGAGAGCAACTTTAGTGGAGAAATCCAAATCCTGCATCTGAATTCAGCTAGATCCAGCCAATTTTTTTACACACCTTGCCTTCCTGCCTAAAATCTGGAGGTCTCATGGAGAAGCAAAGTGAAATAGCTGAAACCCCAAAGCCTCCCAGGGCTGGAAAGCCAGAATCATGGTTTAATGAGCAGGTGACCCTGTAAAGTCCAAGGAATAAACAAGGGAAGGTCTGGATGAGTGGAGAAGACAACTTAGAATCTGGAGAGTGAGGAGCTGCTGAAAGTGAAAACCTCATTTGCACAAAAAAAGGTTTTTACATCATCAGAGTATAATAAGGGTTCCCTCAATGCTGAAGATGCTCTGCTCCGAGTTTGTGCCAGTGGCTGACCCCCTGCTCACTCCTACGAGCGCCTTGTGCCCATGCGAGGTGGTACATGGGATTTAAGGCAACGAGGAACAAGTTGTCCTTGCTTACAGCAAGTCCATTTTGGGAAGGCAGGAAAACTTGATCTTATTTTTCCCTTAGTTATCCCTGCTTACAAGTTGCTGAGCAGTTCCCAGAAAGAAAGTGCCCCTAAACCAAAATTTCCATACAACTGAATTAAAAAAAAAAAAAAAAAAAAAAAAAAAAAAAAAGGGTTACAAAAATACCATTGAGGTGTGTTTAAATGGGTTAGTTACTGCTCCTTTTAGGGAAAAGTCTTCTCAGAAGATGTCCACTGCTCAGGGACGTCTCTGCAGGGCTGGTTTCCTCACCTTCTCCTGCTCCTCACTCAACCCCTGGTCTCCATCTCCAAAAGCCCAGAAAAGTGGGCAATAAGTGAAAACCCACACTACACGAGCCAGCCACAGCCTGGGCTTTCTTGGGAGGAGGGGTTGGGCTTGGGTCAGGGCTTTGCAATGAAAATGAGGCAACATAGAGGATAAGGAAGATTTATTGCACATTTACTTTCACCAAATGTTTTTTGAATGACTGAATAATCCCCCACTCCCTTTAACACAGGCCCTCCCTGACACACAATGCGTCTTTTGACGCTCATTAAAAGGATCACCTTATGCAGGCGTGTAATTAGAGCCGGGCGGGATAAAAATCTCCATTCTGATTACTGCACCGATTACAGAGACCGAGATCCTGGCTGGCCATGCAAAGCCAGCCCAGGAAAGCCCATTTTCTTGAATTCCAGTTGTGGCACAGCAGGAGCACTAATCACAACTGTCCTCCTGCAAGGTGGTCTCGGCAGAGCCCAGGAGAGGGAGCACCAGTGAGAAATCAATCGGGATTAACGAGCAAAAGATGGGAAGAATTCAGCAAGTGGAACACAGGCAGAACAGGAAACAGAATAAATATTTCCCTGTGTCCCAACCGGCCCTACTGACTGCAGATCCCAGCAGAGCTATAAAGACCCACTAACAAGCAGCCCCTTTAAAAGTGAGACAATGGTGTTGAATGTATATTTTAAATAAATTGCTTTCCTTTCCAGAGGTGGTGGGTTTGTTTTTTTTTTTTCTCCCAAATTTGAACCCCTCTTGCCAAGAAATCAAATACTTTAAAGCGCTTTAGAAACGGCAGGTCTGCTGAAACACTTTTTGCTTTCAACATGTGGAGCCAAATGTGGCCAGAAGCGATGACAGGGGAGCTCCTCTGAGCAGAGGGGCGTTAGGAACCGCGGCAATGAGGGGGGACGGAGGAAGCCAGGGGGAAAGCCAGCTCTCCTAATGCAGAAGGAGCTGCCCGACGTGGCCATGGGACTCTGCCAGTGACGTACGGCATGGGAGTTCCCAGGAGCCCCTCATTAATGACCTGCCACCCAATCAACAGGATGGCGGCGGTGATTTCCCCAGCTGGGATACACTTCCCCGCTCTCTCCTATTACCGCTAAACCACCCATGTCTGCGATGCCTTATCCCCGCAGCTCAGGAAAAGTTTCTCAACAGCACTTTTGTTGTGAACTTCAGAACAAATATTATTTTCGAAACCATTTCTCCAGGGACTCACCCCACCGGATCCCCTCCGTAGTCCCCCACATCCGATCACGCTGCAAACTACGCAAGCCAAACACTGAGCTATTCTATTGACAGCTGCTGTATATTTTTCAAGAGCAAACTCCAAACATTTCTGAGTTTGTTTCCCCCCACACACACCCCGGGTCTGCTCTCTCCTCCGCCCTGGCTGCATGAACGTGCTTTTGCTCGGATGGGAAAACCAAATGAGCGGAGCCTGGGGTCCTAGCTCTGCTTTTTCTGCCACACCTGAACCTGGGTAGGGGGGAAAGAAACCCTGTAAGGGTCCCTTGTTAAGATGCTAAAAGCGCAGTAGAGAAGCTGCAGCAGGACATACGATTCTGAGATGGATGATGTCCAACACGGAGAAATTAGAAATGCTCGTGGTGGATTAGGGTGAAAATGGTCACTCACAGTGAGTAAATTCCCTTGCTTTATGCTGCAGAAGATTCCCCAGGAGAGCAGAGGGCTCCTTGAAGGCATTTCTCAGGGGTTGCACTGCACTTCTGCGTGTGCTGAAAGTGCCCCAGAGGACACAACACCCAGACGTGCTGCAAGCAGTTTGGTGGTAACACATTCATTAATTAATCAACTAGTAACTTCTGGAAGTTTTTTCTCCAATGCCCAGTTTACACAAGTCCTCTACAGATTTTGCTTTTCCTTTCCTTAACAAGGACTGCAGTGAATACTGCACTGGCCTGAGATGCCTGATGGCCAGTCTTGGAGGCAGGAGGCTTTTCTTCTCAAAAGCAAGTCAGGACAGCACACATCAACCCCCACCACGTCCTGCACCAGTATCTCTGCATCCTCCACTGAAGGATGCTTCCCCAGGGATGAAAGAAATCATATTTCCAGGACCCCTTCGGTTAGACCTGTCTGCTAAGCAGAGGAAGGCAGAAAGGAGACGGGGACAACTCATTGAATGGGCTTTGGAGCCTTTTGACATCCATGAGCCAAGTGAGAACCACAACATCCCACGCCCCACAAATCCCACCTGTTCTTTCTGAGGAAACACACTGGGGCAGCATCATGAACATTTGCCTACAAGAATCAGATTGAAAAGTTCCCGAAGCACTGAGATTGTGAGAAAAACACAACAGTCCCCAACAAACAGCTTCCTGGGGGATTGCTGAAGCCCAATAAAATAAGAGAGATAGGAGTTACAACAAAGGGGCTGCCAGGACATCCAGATATGGAAGGTTAAAGCTGTCTCTGCAGACTGACACGAATAATCTTTCGACACCAGGAAAGCTAAAAGCCTGTGAGCTACAGGTTATCCTCCAGCAGCAGAGCAGGGTTTGGATTGTATTGCTCACACCATAAATCACCGTGTCAGCTGCCCCAGCCATTTCCACTCGCCAAAGTGGAACTGGGTAAAAGTGCCAGGCGCTTTCACGATGGTCGGCCAATTAGCTAAAAAACGAGGAGGGGGGTGGGATGGGTGGAGGGGAAATAAAATAATGCACGGTGCCTTTTTCCGGAATAACAATCCACACATTTGCATAGCACAGCTCAGCGCGTGTCTGCATTTCTGATCACACCTCTGGGTGCATCAAAAGCGTTATTAATTTCCATCAAGGAGGATTAAGAAGCTTAAATCGTTAGCGCTCATTTACTCAGACTTAATGCATTTTTAAAGCTGCCTCATTTTATGCTGATGTGCAGGTGCTCATCAGCAGCGAGAAACACTTAGAAAGGGATAAAGCAGCCAAAAGGTCAGGCCCAGGTATGGGCCCTCCTTCTCTGCAGGCAGCAGGTTCATCCTCCTCACCTGCCTGTGGGAGCCCGGCAGATATTTTGGGCTCTGGGCTGGGAAAACCAGCTCGCCAGGAGCTCCCGCAGGGATTTCGCTTGCACGGCTTCTCGCTTGCATCACGTGTCACCCAAGAAAAACCCCTCCGCTCCCCACTTGCTTTCCTGTACCAGTGATAAGGAGGAAATCCGTCCCAGACAGACAGACAGACAGACAGCTCACCCCTGCCACATGGTGCAGCCAGCAAAAGTCCACAGCTCACAGGAACCTTAATTAGAGGTGGCCGCCAATTAAGAGCCGAGGTGCAGTGGGTGCCTGGGCCGGTGCAGGCACCCGGGCTGTCTGGCGGCAGATCAAGAGAAACAACCCCTCCGTGTTTACAGTGTACAGTAGCCCCACATCCCGTAACTCCCAGCTACTCATTGCAGTGACCTCATCAGCGAGCCATGCCCCTGATCTACGAGTGCTTTTAATTATGCCTCATCGCCTGCCCTTCCCTCTCCCAGCGACTGACCACGGCTGATACAAGAAAGAAAAAAGAAATTAAAAATAGAGACATTAAAGCACATGCACACACACACGCGCGCGCACACACACACACACACAGAGGCTGGAGTGAAGCGCTGAGATTTGTTACCTGCAGATGCCCCCCGCGCTGCAGCCGCGGCTCGCCCATGACTCTGCTCGGGGAGAGGAGGGGACCCTGGGGCTCCAGGGGGATCTTCTGCCGGGCTGCAATAGAAAAGGTTTTAGTTTAAAGCTCCTTATTTGGGCAGTGATGTAAAGGGAAGTTGTTCAGGCAGCACCACCCCCTTTTTTTTTTTCTTTTTTTTTTTCCATTCACTACACATTGTTTCCTGTTGTCAAGCAGCTGCTGTGGCTTTCGGCACAGACAAGGGAATCCTTCAGCCCCCGGCTGGCTCCGGGTGTCGCGACAGGCGCTGCCGAGGCTGCCCGAGCCCGGCTGCCCACGCAGGACCGCGGGGGGGCGAGCAGAACCCGGCCGGGCTGGACCACCGGAGCGGGTGGGAGATGGTCCGTCCCCCTCCCACCTCCGCCCCGCACGCGCCAGCCTTTTCCATCACATCACGGTCTTCCTTCTTGCCTGGAGGAGCCGTCGGGGGGAGCCCGGCTGCCCCCGGGGCTGGGGGTGGGGAGGGACACGGAGGGAGGGGGCCCCAGGACGGAGCCCCGTGACGGCGGAGGGAGGTCGGCCGGCCCGGCGCTGCCAGCGCGGCTCGCCCGCCCATCTGCATCCCTCCCCCGCCGCCTTCCTCCCCCACATCGTCCTCCTCCTCGTCCCCTCCCCATCTGTCCCGGCTCCCTCCCTCGCGGCTCCGCGCTCCCCCACCGCCGATGCCCCCCATGGCGGGGGGGAGTCCGCTCCGCTCCGCGCTGCTCCGCGCAGCCGAGAGCAGCCCGACCAGGCCGGGCAGCGCTTCCCTCGGGAGCGGGAGGGGGGGACACACAGCCCCGCCCCGCCCTGTCGGGGGAGATGGGGGGTGATGCTGTCCCGGAGGGGACCCAGAGCATTCCCCCGCAACCGCGGGAAGGAACGGCGGGACCCCCCGCAGGACCACGCCACGGGCAGCCGCCGCTTCCCCCGGGGTTTGCAGCGCAAGGAAACCCTCTGCTCTCCGGACACCTCCACGCGGGGCGGCGCGGAGCGCGGAGCTGCCCCGCAGCCACCGGCACCGCTATCCCCACGGCCACAGCGGAAGCCGGGACTACCCTGCTCAAACTGCCTGATATAGCCCCAAAACGCACCCACCCCTTTCTTTTTGAGGGGGCTTCTATTTTTTTTTTTGTCTTTTTGTTTTTTGGGGTGGTTCTTTTTCTCTTTTTTTTTTGTCCTTTTTTTACTTTTTTCCCCTTTTCTTTCTCCTTTTTTTTTTTGTCCTTGTTTTTGTCTTTTTGTCTTTTCTTTCGGGTTTGGTTTTTTTTTTTTGAGGGCTTTTTTTTTATTTTTGGGGGGATGTCTTTTTTTTTTCTTTCTTGTGTCTTTTTTTTTTTTTGGTCTGGTTTTTTTGTCCTTTTTTTTTTTTCTGAGTTATCACTGCCACAACAAACTGAAAGCCTGAGCCCTTGCGCTCAAAGGGGGAGACAAAGTGCTCCTTTCATCTGTCTGCAGCCAAGCCAAAAGGATCTGGCGGGCGGGTGTTATCCACTGAGTGTGTCCCTCTTCCACGTGGTGGTGGCAAAAAGGCTCCAGTGGTGTTTGTCCTGGCTCCCAAGTGGGATCCCGGCTCCGGCCAGCTCAAGATGAGCTCAGAGGACAGAGGGAGGTAACCCTGGGTTTTCCGCCGGGCCAGAGGGAAGAAGCAGGCTGGGGGTTTTTAGAAGAAAGCAGAAGAGTAGCCTTGCATCCCAGGCCGTGTTTACATTTAAAATATATGTGCATATTCAGCAAAATGTTTTGTGGGTCTTCTGTAGTCATTACAAGTGCTACTACAGATGGGGTTTTACGGTCAAAAGTCTTGCTGAGATTACTTATTTTACTCAGCTCACGATAACTGATTGCCATGATATAATGTACCTGGTAAAACATTCTGTGGTGAAAGCAGCTATACTGTGTAGCCGTCACAGCCATCCTACAACAGCTGCATCTCAGCCCTCCTTTTCTAATGCAGGCTACACAATAAAATCACTAGTTTAAAAGAAAAAAAACCCAGCTGCCTCCCCAAACCCCGCTATTACCAACCCTATGTTTCTATCTGACTCCAGATTTTATAAAGCCAGGGTTAAGCCAAAATAAAAGTCACCTAACAATGAAATAATGATGGTGTGAGGTCTCTGTGATGGAAAGAATTACACTGGCAGCCAACGGAGAAACTTAGCAGGCTGTGCTTTTTGGGGTGAACATCAACAGAGTTGTTGTTTCACTCAGAAAACAGCATGTTGCTTTCCAGGAGAATTAAAGATTGGAAGCCTGCTATCAAAACGCCAGTCTGGCCCGTCTCCAACCAGCCACAGAGCAAACTCCATGTAAACTGCATCCCCAAAATGCTTTTGGTGCTAAAACCGAGAAAATACCATGTAACACAAGCACTTTCCATGAGGATATTATTTCCTCAATAGCCCAGTTTCACAGCCAATTTCAGCCTCTCTCGTTCCGGACACAAATGAGAATTAGAGCGCGATGTAAAAATGCTTCATAGTTTTATATGTTTAATTTTGCTCCCATGCTGCCAGGGTCTCCCCCCTCTCAGCCCCAGTCACTTTGGTGTAAGCAGGTGCAGTTGTTTAAGGTCTTTAAGGAATTGGACGGATGGAGTCAGACACTGGATACACTAACGGGCCCATGAGGACTCTCAACCAGTGCATGTGGAACGGCCTCTACCCTCCCAAAACTCACTCGATAAACACTGAAATCGGGGGTGTTTCCCCCTCGAGTGAACTCTCACATCGGGCTGGCTGCAATTACAAAGCTTCTCCGTCCCAGTCGCTGGGGTTATAGCCCCAGCTGCAAATCCGGTTTGCTCCTGGCCACGGAGAGCAGGTCGCATCTGGAGCTCTGCACGGACTGACTCTGATGGGCCAAGATCATAGAATTACAGAATGATGTGGGGTTGGAAGGGACCTCTGGAGATCACCTCCTCCAACCCCCTCTCAGAGCAGGGGCACCCAGAGCAGATCGCACAGGATCTTGTCCAGCGGGGTTTGAAAGTCTCCAGAGACAGAGACTCCACCACCTCTCTGGGCAGCCTGTTCCAGGGCTCTGCCACCCGCACAGGAAGGAAGTTCCTCCTCATGTTTAGGTGGAACTTTCCATGCTCAAGTTTTTGTCCGTTACCTCTTGTCCTGTCACTGGGCTCCACTGAAAGGCTGTCCCCATCCTCCTGACACCCACCCTTTCAGTATTTATAAGCATTGATCAGATCTTCCTTCAGTCTTCTCTTCTCCAGACTAAAAAGACCCAAGCCTTTTCTTGTAAAAGAGATGTTCTAGTCTCCCAATCATCACTGTAGCCCTTTGCTGTACCCTCTCCAGCAGTTCCCTGTCCTTGAACTGGGGAACCCAGAACTGGACCCAGTGCTCCAGATGTGGCCTCACCAGAGCAGAGCAGAAGGGGAGGATGATCTCCCTTGACTTGCTGGCCACGCTCTTCTTGATGCACCCCAGGATGCCACTGGCCTTCTTGGCCACAAAGGCACGTTGCTGGCTCATGGTCATCCTGTTCTCCTTCAGGACTCCCAGGTCATTTTCCACAGAACTGCTCTTCATCAGGAAAAGCAGGTTTGTCATTCACCAACGCAACCCAGACTGAGCAGGAGGACTGGATACGACATCCACTTTCTTCATCAAACTGGACTTGAGTAGTTGTACAGATATGTAATAAATTAAATACAGCTCCCAGGAGTATGGACAGAAATGCAACGACCCCTAATCAGGAGAAAAAGCGGTGTCTCATTTATTCCATGCCACAGTGGAGTGGGGTTCGGTCTCTTCTCCCAAGTAACAGGCAATAGGACAAGAGGAAATAGTCTCAAGTTGCAGCAGGGGAGGTTTAGATTGGATATTAGGAAAAAAATGTCTTTACAGAAAGGGTTATTAAGCCTTGGAAGAGGCTGCCCAGGGCAGTGGTGGAGTCACCATCCCTGGAGGTATTTAAAAGCCAAAAGCAGACATGGTGCTGAGGGACATGGGTTAATGGTGGCTTTGGCAGTACTGGGTCGATGATTTGACTTGATGATCGTAAAGGTCCCTTCCAACCCAAACGATTCTATGATTCTATTTTAGTTATGGTGTAAGGGCCTCAGATCCCAGCAGCAGCCTCAAAATGGTTATGATCTTACTAGGCCACATAGACAGATCATCTCCTGACACAGCTACATCTTCCTTCTTTGTACATGGGGGTGAACTGAGAACTGGCCAGTGAGAGGCACTTATTAAAATATCACCTTCCTCTTTGAGAGGGTGAGGGCACCTGATGTGTCTGTGAGAGGCTTCGGCACCTCTGCTATCATAAACACTCTCTCCTTGGAAGACACATCCCCAGGAATTCATGAAAATGTTGCTTTTAAAGTGCACTACACAGTACGGAGCATGGGCACATTTAAGATTTTCATTTTAAAAAAATGTTATGGATTTTTTTAATTTATTTTTAACCAGCATTCTTGACTCTGCTTATTGCACCAAACACCCCAACGCCGTCTTCCCAGTTATGGAGGTTGATCTCTGTGCTCCAACAACCAAAAACATCAAGGTGTTTTTTTTCCTGATGGGTACAAACATGGCCATTCAAGGCCATCGGCACAAAGGTGTTTGCCTGGTGGCTTTTCTTAGGTGGAAGAGCGTGGTCTTGCTTAAAAGAGAAAGAAAAAGACCAGGTTCCCCTGAGACTCCTCTTCCCACTGCAGGGTCAGGAACACCCAGGGTTAAGTTCAGGCCACGGTGGGGAGTTTTGTGGAAATCCTTTGTTAGAAATCAACATTTAGTCAGGAAAGGGACTGTCCTCAGGCCAAGGATGGTTAAAACAACCACATCTCACTCCCCGTTTAAAGGTCAGGCTCTTTTCCTCCCCAGGGTGTTTAGACTGGTTTTGCTGCCTCCCCATCCTTTCCCCACCCCCCCGGTCACTTCAGCATGGCCCAGGGTGTGCAAAAATTACCCGCTGCCTGAAAAGGCCTCTTTGAAACTGTTCCCACCCTCTTTTTTTGAGCTCTATTAGTTTTTCCACCATCACCGTTGATGCCCAGGAGTTCCCAGCACCGCGCTCCTCGGAGCACCCTCTGGTGCTCTGCAGGCTCCCAGCTGGTCCCTAACGCATCCCTCTCTTCCCTGTTGCTAAAATGCATTAACAGCAGCCAAAAGCACCACCAGGACTTTCAGCTTTTCCGTACATGCGACTGCCAGAGCTGCCGGTTGAGTAACAGGGCAGGAAGGGATGTTCCCCCTGAAGAAGCCCTGCTCTACAGCGTGGGAATCGGGGATTTTCGTATCAGTTCACTGATTTGCCCTCAACAAGTCACTTCACCTTTCTGTGTCAAAGTCCTCCCACATGGGGAAAGTCTCTGGGGACGAACAAATGCTGTTGTGTGTTTAGTCTTTTTTTTTTTTTTTTTTTAAAACCCCTATGTCTCAGCATGAGAAATCACTCTCCTGATTGAAGAGGGGACAGGGAATACAGTTTTCATGTCATCCTTCCCCTGGGGAGGGCTGGAGCAGCAGAAACCTGTGAATCAAATGTTTCAGATGTATTTAATGACCTGAACTCTAAATCCCTAAAAGTGAAATGAGATCTTCAGAAGTTTTAGGCATGGTCTACACCACCGACAAGCCCTAAGCTCCCCCTGCTTTTGGAAATCCCACCTAAATCCTGAGGAGTGTTTATTTTGGACAGCCTGACACCAGGAGCCCATGTCCCTTCTCTGCCATCACATCAGCCCCCAGGAGCTTGATGCCCACTGAAGGGCAGTGCCTGGTCCCAGCTGGGGCTCAGGTCCCCCAGCTCGCCCAGGTCCTGGACCTCAGGCACCGCAGGAGCTCTGCGCCTAACTTTCCACAGCTGCAAAATGGGAATAACAGCGTTCCTGAACTCAGAAGGTCCCTGTGCTTGTTAAACATTTCAAAAACATGAGGGAGAATCTTCAGTTATCCAAAAAAAATCACTGCAAAGTTTCATTATTATTCCAACACTTACATTAAAGACACATGTCCTGGTAAGTAGCAGGCATGAGGAATCATTATGCTAATTTTAGACAGAGCATCTGCTCAATGTTAAATCTGAAACTTTGTCTTGAAGAAATAATTTAAATTATTTTTCTTCAGAATTGACATTTGTCAAACAATATGTTGCGAATAGGAATCACAGCCAACTATGAGTAATCTGAGCGAGCACACGAGCTCCACCACGGCACAGAGCACTTGGGGAGAGGGGCTGCTGCATTTTGGCCTGTCAGGAATTAATGAGGGAAATAGCCAGGCTGATGGGCTTTCTGCCCGCACCTGTCTCTGCTGGTGGCACAGACCCTCACCTTGGGTCTGCCCATGCCCCTTCCTTCTACCATCACTCCCAGCAGCCAGGTTCCCCAGCCTGCCAGCTCCCTGCCTGCCTCCCACACCCTGCCCATCATCTCCCCGGGAGAGAGAGGGTCTGGAGAGAAACCTGGGACCTCTCCCTTCAGCCAGATGTGCACCTATAAAGCCCAAATGGTCTTTAAACAATGCTTAATGCACCACTGGAATAAACAGAATCCCACACTGGCAGGGGTTGGAAGGGACCTCCGGAAAGCATCTCCTCTAACCCCCTGCCAAAGCAGGGTCACCCAGAGCAGGTCACACAGGAACATATCCAGGAGGGTATGAATGTCTCCAGAGAAGGAGACTCCACCGCCTCTCTGGGCAGCCTGTTCAGGGCTCTGCCACCCTCACCCTCATATAGAAATTTTTCCTCATGTTCAGATGAAATTTCCTGTGTCCCAGTTTGTGCCCGTTGTCCCTTGTCCTGTCCCCGGGCACCACTGAGAAGAGTCTCTGGCCCCATCCTCTTGCCCCCTGCCCTTTAGCTATTGCTCAGCATCGATGAGATCCCCTCTCAGTCTGCTCTTCTCCAGCTGAACAGCCCCAGGTCCTTCAGCCTTTCCTCAGCAAAGAGATGCTCCCATCCCTCATCATCTTCATAGCCTCCACTGGACTCTCTCCAGTAGTTCCCTGTCCTTTTTGAACTGGGGGGCCCAGTTGCAGTCCTGCAAGTTGCAGTTGCAGTCCTGAGTAGCATTCTCTAAGCAATCCTGCTTCAGCAGGGGAGTTGGACTAGATGATCTATACGGTCCCTTCCAACTCTAAAAAAATTCAGTGAAATTCAGTGAAATTCAGAACTGGACACAAAATGACATACATGTCTTCAAGAACCCTTTTACCTTATTTTTCTTTTTTTGCACAAGCACCTGAGCAGCTTCCTGCTCCCAAACCCAGTTTTGCAAGGTAGGAATGGTCAGGAGATAACATCTTCAGAGATATGAGCCCAGACACTCTCAGTTGCCAGCCCTGTTTGCACTGGGGGCAGGGACTCTGCTACCTTCCAGAACGTTTCTTCTCCTTCTGTTTTTCTGTCCAACCTTCCTATTAATTTTAGGCCAGTCATTTCCAGCATGCCTGGGGAGCCCTGGGGATCCAGAGCCAGCTTCTAAGGGTTTTGTGAGTTGTAACTAAGAAAAGCAAACCCAGCTCCTGGAAGCTTAAATTTGCTATGCAAATGTCTGTACCCCACTGCAAAAATGTAAGGTTTACAAATTAAGAAAAAAGGTTGCAAACCACTGACATAGACCAATATATGGCAAACACCCCAATAACCACATCAACACACGTGAAACAAGGTATTACAGAGCAGGCCCACACTCAGCAAAATGGGTGTCTATACATACGAGCGTTAATTTAAAAATTAAATAAGTATTTTTACCATATATTTTGAATTGCGCTGTATACACAGGAGTCATCCTCCCCGCTTCTTCCCCCCAAATAGTGCAAAAATAAAAGTTCCATTTTGCTTTTAAGAAGTTAAATGGTCACAAATTACCATCAAAGAGTCAACTGGATAAGGTCTTTTGAATTCTACCGAGCAGACATCCTGAGTCCCGTTACAAATTGCTTATCTCAAGTATCCTAAATGCCTGTTTGTAAAATCAGCCACCGATCCCTGAGCAATCTCCACAAATATTTGTCAGTGTTTTATACAAAAGACGTGAAAAGGTCATCAAAATTCAGTCATGCTGCCTAAAATCTCTTTCTTCTCAATTTTGACCCAGACAACACTTTTGAAGTAATCATAATCATTTCTGACTGTGAAATTCTCAACTGTCCCATGCAAACGTCCTGCTTAGATTCGTTTTCCCTAAAACACAACCTGGCAAAGGATGCCCTCCCCATGAGTTCCCAAGCGGCGAGAACGCTGTGCCCATAACCCCCTAGGGCTCTGGGAGACAGGGATTAAAATTGTCCAGCAATGACCAGTAGTGAGATGGGGCTTCCAAGCACCAAACAGGAAACCAAGCTAAAGAAATTAACAACTAACAGAAGTATAAATAAAATCCTGAAAGGGTGGGGGAGGCAATAGAGAAAAAAAAAAAAACACAACCACACACCCTGGAGAAAGTCTGTGCGTAAAAGGAAACACAGGGCTTGACCTTCCCCCAGTGTCAATTCTTTCACTCCCAGTTTGCTCCAGTACAAGTGAGAACTGAGTAACACCCAAAATTTTTTTGCTCCATTGCAAAAAAGGATCATCATGTGCCTTGCTGCCTGTTCGCACCAAACCATCGACCACCACCAGAGAGTGATCCAGCCAAGGCAGCCTGATCCAAGGTCTGGGAAAAGCAGCCTGGTACACCCCTGAGCTGCTGGAGAGAGCAAAGTGAAGCCAGGGTTGGTTGCTGGATCTCTGGGGAAGCCTGTTATTTGAATGCCAAGCTCAGGGAGTGCAACGGGCATTGAGTTTTCAGATGAGCTCCACGTTTCAAGTCGCATGTCCCAACCCACTGATGTTCAGATGTGGATATTCCCCTTGCAGTTTTGCATGCCTTGGTCTGTCTCAGCACATCACCAGCATGCTGCATATCCTCTGCAGAGGTGTAATTCCAGCTGGGATTAACGCAAATGCTTGTGTTTTAGAGGAAAACCCCATGCAAAGCAATAGCTGACTGCTTTTCTCACCCCTCTAGGGCAGCTTCCCACCAGAGCTCCTGCAGGGAGAGGGGGAGGGCAGCCTGCCCCATCTTGGACCTTTGGCAGTTGCTGGCACACTGGTCCCATAAGAGCCCACTCAGGTCACTCTGGTCAGCCCAATTTCCCCCAGCGGGTACCTGAGCAGGGTGGGAGCTGTGGAACTGCCTGGTGAGGTTGGGGGACTTTGAGTTCAGTTGCAGGACTTTCCTTTGCTCCAGCTGAACTAACAGGTTTGTTTCCTATTTTTAAAAATTTCCCTTGGACAGCCAGACCTTTGGATGGGTGCTCTTCCAGTGTCATTAGTCTGTACACAGATAAACAAGCAAGTTTTCATAATAATTTGCCCATTCATTTCAATGGAGTATTCTGAGGTTGAATTTGTCCCCAGACTCTTGGTGGTGTTTAAATAGACCAGTTTATGCCACACATCGCCCAGGAAGAAGCAAAACAATGAATGACACAAGAAACATTGAATAATGCATCCTCACTAGAGAAAAACTAGATTAACCCTGAAGTGCAGTCTTAAATGGGGCTACATCTTGAAATGGATGAGCACAAGGCCTGGATGGAGATGGACAACGACAGTTATTTTCTTCTAGAAAAAAAACACTATCACATTCTCTAAAACTGCCTCCTCTGCTGGGACCTAAGGATAAACAAACAACTTTTAATACAGTTCTTCCAAATCCAGTATATTGAGCAGCAATTAGAAACTCTTGAAACTTTTAAGGCAGTAACATCAGCAGTGTGTGTTTGGACTGAAAGTCCACAACTACCCATACACTGTGAAGCCAGGTAATAATGCATCAGTGAATTTTCTTGAAAGACCTATTTCCCATGATGAGAGCTCTACCAGAAGCTTCTGCTGCTCTTTGCATTAATTGCATTACCTCATTTCTGCTTCTCACTAAAGAAACTCGCCGCATTGTGGTCAGCTCATGTTCTCTCTTTCAAGTCAGAATTAGCAATAGAAAACCAAAATAGTTTTATTAGTGGACTGTGTCCTTTTAACAAACTTCAATAATAAAACATCATAAGTTTTGCATCTGTGGCTAAACGTAACAGGACCTGGGGAGCGCGGTGCATTTGGCCAATAACAGGCAGCATCTTTGGATGGAAGCTCAAGGGAGTGCAGGCAGCAGCCCAACACCACCAAAAAAGGGAAAAAAAAACACCGTTCAGGCAACAACCATAATTTTATACTTAAGAGAGTTGGGTTATTTTGCATTTGTAAAGCAGGGATTTCAGTTCTTTGATGTATAAGAAAACGCACACAGCACAGCTTCTCCAAATTTACAGCATTTGTTCTTTAACTGTGGAAATATGCATCCTCTGAATAATAATGCTACAACTGGTGCAAAACTAGTTTCTGCAGCAAGAGAGCAAGATTGTCTTTCTCATGAGCAACCTCAGAGCACAGTAACGTAGGGTCTGAAATTCTTTGCACAAAGTTAAAATTCAGTAAAATCTTAAATGTAGACTACACTCGGAAAAATATAATAAATAAATAAATAAATATATAAATAAATAAATAAATATAACAAAGCAAAACTATGAATGTCTGTTGTACCTAATCAATGTGCTCACCTACATCCCATCAGCTACTTATTACATCTCTGAAGCTGTTATGAGACAAGGAATAACAAATCTTTTCTTTCCCATGGCCATGCATTCTGACACAAATGGGCAGGGGCAGCAGCGTGTGGCCGCAGCTCTCATTGCCCCCTTGTCCCCGCTTGTTAAAAACTTGGTGGCTACTTGGTAGTTTGAACACTGGGGACATCAAGGCTCCCAGCAGCTTTGCCTCTTTGGCATCTTTGTGTGCTGCTGTGTAGCACAAAGGAAGCCTTTAAAATACAGAGAAAAAGGGACCTGGAGGTTTTAACCCTCCACACCTTTTCCCAATCTGCTATTCTTGGCAGCACAGGCCTCTAAGCTATTGCTAATAAAAATATATTAATGTCTGACTTCTGCAGCATGCTTCCTGGCTGGAATTTATCTCACCCAACTTCAGATTTCTACAAAGTAAATACCTCCACACCTCCTTTTAAGGAGGAAGTCCTGGAGTTGATTCACTCCGTTGCAAGATACACATCTAAAGCAGTAGGTGAATCATGCCCCTGAACATTTTTTCCCCTCTACTGAGTGCAAAGGGAGAGTGACTCCTCAACTGGAGAGAGATGAGAGGAGTCCCAACCCTGCTGCTCGCTCTGCCCCGAAACTCCGGTAGCCTGCTCTTAAAAGGCTGTGAGTGCATGAGTGTGCATTATTTTACACTTCATCAAACCACTAGAAATGTCACTTGACTACCCTCGCTGTGGTTACTGTGTGTTATTCATACATTCAGTTGTGTATCATTCACCAGTGAATGCCATCCAAAAAAAAAAATGTACATTTTGGACAGGGAAATTCATAAAAAAGACCCTTCCAAATATGATGTAGTAACTTAGAACTTACAAACTTAAAAAATTAAGACTTCAGGTCACATACAAAAATAAACTCAAATAAAGACATGTGAAATGCAGGTACCAAAACCCCCTAAGACTCTGGACCAATGCATTACAGGAAATCATAAAGTCACCACTACAGTGTTCATGGTTCCACAACCTGAGCTGCCATTCTTGGTCAAACAAAGGTCTCTCAACTCTGGTATCCTTTCTCCAGAGGTGACCAGAAGGTACGTGTCAGTACCATCAAACTGCACCCAAGAAGATACAGCAAGGGAAGAGGACAGGTCTCTCCACTGGCTGATAGAACTTCATCACCATCATGATGAAAACCCAGAACTGCCAACAGTTTGCACGAACAGGGGAAAAAACTGCAAAGTGCTTGATCCACTTGGAAGTCTATGATCTGAGAAAATCACGGTCAGAGCTGGGCTATTCCTACACAGAAATTGCTATTTCTGTTTGTATGAATCCAAATTTTCCAGCTCTCCAGTGCTCAGAAGAGCACAGACACATTTCTTCTCTGTGCCTGTGTTGTCCAAGCTTGGGGACAGACAAGCTGCATGGATCTTCACCCTCACAGCACACAGTAGCCTGTCCTACAGTTTCTCTGTATAAAAAAGCAAACTTTCAAAACTGCAATTATTTTTAAAATAATTTGTGTTTTACAACTACTTCAAGTTCATTCTTCAGTGTAGCATTGTGCCAAGGGCATAACACTAGCCAACAGATTGTCTTTGGTTATTTTATTGAGCAGAGGAAGAGAAATTAAATACTTAGTAGTCCTCTCCCTTTGCCTCCAGATTGCCTCTTCTGTCACATGAGATAAGAAGGACAAATCCTGGTGCTTTGCTTTAGTTTAAACAGTTTATTTTTGCAAAGCAGAAGGAGAGAAAAGCATGTTCTGCATCCGAGCTCCCATACCTTGGGCAAAACTGGACCCAGTCTTGGCTCACACGGTGGCTGGGTGATACTTCAACAATTTGCTATTACACCAGCTTTTGTAGACTTAGGGATCATGTATCCATGTACAGCCTGCTCATTTTGGAGGATGAAGCTTTTAAAACTCATCTGCTCACCCTTGCTAAGTTTCCCATTATAAGTCCCCAAAACAGCATTACCCAGTCTGAAAAAAAGTTGCTCTAGTTCCTTTCAGCCCCTCAGAGATCCCAACTAAGGAAAAAATCACAAAGCCTAAATGAAAAATCAATGCTTCAAACTAAGGGGGTCTGGAGAAGAAACACGGAGAGGCAGTGCTGCCTGAAAAAGCATGTTTGAGCTGTCAAGCGCATACAGTGGCCAAATAAAAGGGTACATTTCTATAAGCGCATTTCCAAAGCACTTGATGATTTATTTCTAGATGCAGAGAGACAGGACAGGCACACAGAGAATTTCAAGGCAGAAAAGGGTTGTTGTAAATCAGGTTGTCATTTTTCCCATCTTCTAAAAAGAATCCCGGGGAGATTAATTTAAACAGTGAGGTACGTTTCCCACTCTTTCAATTTTCTTCCCTCCCTGATGGCTATATGGCAGAAGTTGTGCTATTACTTGCCTCCAAGGCAGGAGAAAAGAAAAGGACTTCTGCTGGATATCAGCCAATGCTCTGTGCTGGGTATCAGCAGAAGATGGAGGAAATCTTTGAGCTTTAGGTGATGTCCAGATGTTTTTGCATCTGCTTTGGCATCTTTGACTGACTTTGGCATCTGATGGGGTGTGTGAATTCAGGAAAGCAATCCAGACATGCCATGCTCCAAGCTGCTTAGCCCTGCAGATGCCTAAACTTGACAAGAGGCCACGCAGCACTGGAAATATCCCTGGGTGCTCGCGTTCAGACACCCACACATGCTCAGAAATGCCCCAAGCTTTGGAGCTGGACACTTTGCTCATAATCTATGTCTTGACCAAAGGGAAGGCATCTGCTCGAACACCACCCACTAGGCATGGTCAGCCCCCCAAATTCAGCGTGAAGCACAAAAGCTACTCTCTAATATAGAGATGAGAGGTGCTGTATGAGAACTGCTGATGGGCACTCACGTCCTTCCCAGAATAAGTTTTATGATGTTACCTTGGACTAGAGGTTTGCTGTTCCCCTTAGACACCTGCTCCTGCTCCCCTCACCACTCACCAGGAAAGGTGGGAGACAACACCTCTTGGTGTGCAAGGTTGTACCAGAACATGGCCATGACTGTCTTGGCCACTTCTCTGAGCTATATTAGGTTATGCAATAAAAATCTCACCTGCAAGACCACAAAGAGAGCAGAGAGTCCATGACAGGCAGGGGAACCAAATAACACCCTGCCCAACTACTCCCAGGTCTACCCCAGGAGCCATCAGCCCATCCCAGGCCATCTCCACAGGCCCAGAGGAGCACAGGGCACAATGGCAGGTGAAGACCCGAATTATGGGCTCAGAGGAAGGGACACCCTGCCTGGCTCCTCCCAGGGCTGTCCCAGGAGAGCCACAGCCCCAGGGTACAGTTGTGAAACCCATTGAGATGAGTCAACTGGGGCTCCTTTGGGACTGATGGGGTGTGGGACACACAGGATGCAGGGGAAGGGCATTTGGGGATTGCACAAGACTTACAATAGGAAGTTTAGGGAAGCAACCACAGTTGGGGAAGGGAGGGATCAAGATGGTTTGGGGAGGAACATATGTGGTAAAACAGAGGGATAAGGAGATAAAAAGGTCCATCTCTGTGTAAATACTGCTGGGCAGTGCACTTGTCCAGCCATGTCCTGGGCATGATGAATGCAGTCTCTCCTGTCTTCTGCTAAACTTTATTTCTAACTATTTTCCTGGGTGAGGGACTCTGTTCTGGCTTCCTGTGCGTATGGGTTCTGGGACGCAGCTGGACTGGGACCAGGGGTTGGTGTGTGATCACTAGCAAAGAGCAAGCTGGACTAGTTGGCAAGTTGGTGAGGATCCTGGGAGCCAGTGGGGTGCGTGTGTCTCTCTACAGGTGAGATCACAGGAAAAATTGGCTACCAGAGGGACTGGGATGTTCTTGCCAGCTGCTGGAGAGGAGGTGTGTGGGGAGATGTTGGTGTGTGAGCAGGGGCTGTAGCACTGCGGTGAACTGCGACGCGTAAACATTGGGGTTTCTTTGGCACAGTGGGCATTTAGAATGGCCAAACCATTTTGGTACTTCTGTGTCCCCCATTACAATCAACAGCCCTGAGAAAGTGACATTAAAATAACTTCCTTGGTCATCCATCCAGGACACCTGAAACCATAACCTACTGCAGAAAGCTGCCACCAGCTCAGCAGTGCTAAGCTTCCTTCCCCGACTCTGTTTAGATGTCTAAAAGACTAAGTTGGAAATTTTTCCTTTATTTATATTCTTTTACATTTTCAATTCAGCAGAGAAAGGTCCTAAAATTTTCCTTCAAGGGCTTAAATCTAAGTAATTACAGGCTACGGTCACACAGTATATGCTGGCTGGTAGAGCTCTCTTCACTGCCAGAAAAGCAGGTCAATTATACGCAATGAACCACATTACCAGGAGAGAAAGCTGGTTTGAATTCTGGTCAATTAGTGCTAAAACTGTCTTGGAAGAGAAAGGTAAATTGAGCTAATAGAGCTATGCAGCGAGACCTACATATCAGCACCGAGCACAGACAGCAAAGGCTTAATTTCTGAGATGGCAGAAATTAATGATGTTTTGGCATAAAATCAGCTTCAAACCTGCAGGTTGAAGTCAGTGACGTTCCCATCCTGTCTCTTCTTACCTCCAACTTAGGGTCTCGATTAAAAAAACATGCCTACTTGAGGAGGGTGCTGAAACACATAATTAACTTTAAGGATGTTCTTACATACTTTCCCAGACCCAGGCTCACGACAAAGTGTAAAGAGCTGCACTGTGTAAGGGCGCGCTGGACTCCTGCCATTCCCATGACTGCCACAACCAGGGAGGAAGAGGAGGAGGAACAAACATGAAGCTGGCTTCCTCCAGTGCTCCTGGCAGAGGGCTAGCTCTCAAATAGCCTGGAGACCTGGGACCAGTAGCTTGAGTCTGGGGGGTGTGGGAATTCTCCACCACCACTCCCGTTTTGAGCAGGGATTATTGGAAGTAACACTGGATTCAAGGAAAAGGTTGGAAAGAGATTATTAGCCTGAAAACCTTCTTTTCTCCACCTGGTTAATCCATGCGTCACCTCCCAGAGGTCACGTCTGTAGAAAGGGAGAGCCAGGCACCTCCCAGGTCTCTGCTTACTACTGCTTGTGCAAGGCACATAAAGGTGAATTGCCCTTTTGGGGTTTATTGTTCAAGATGGCAGCAACCAGTGGGATGCAGCAGCACAGCCAAGCCCAGAGGGATGGCAGAGATGAACAGGCACTTCCCAGGATGTGGAAGGAAAGCAGCAGATAGAAAGCTGAGACATTACTGCCCCAGATTGCCTCCTGCAAGCCGGGAAGGGGCTGTAGCTCCAGTGCTCCTCATACTCTGTTCCATGTCACAACAAGAGCACAAGAAGCAGACACATGGACCTCAGCTCTCAAGAGATTCTGAACCACTGGCAGGGTCACCAGACTATTATTTTTAATCCCTGTCTTGCCCCTGTGTGCCCAGGTATGAGGAGAACATCCTTCATAGGCACCTTAACACAGCATGGTTGAGGTGGGAAGGGAATTCTGGAGATCATCTGGACCAACCCCCTCCTCAAGCAGGGCCACCTCAAGCAGGTTGCCCAGGACTGTTATCTGTCATTGAAGTGCCCCAGGGCTTCCCTGCCCCAGAGCTTGCTGGTATTGGGCAAGTCTGAGCACCACAAAGCGCCCGGCACGGACCTGGAGAATCTGGTCCTGGGCATCCTTCTATGTACTATGATATACATCACACAGTGTTCACCAAGTGAGTGCCACCATGCCCTCACAAACCTTTATCCTTCCACTGCTGGAGCCAGGAGAGGCTGGTGGGGGCCAGACCAAGGAAAGCTTGAGATCAGAAACAAGAAGCACATGCTGGGTCCACCATATCCCAAGGCTGCCCCCCCCAAACCACAACTGCCACATGAGAAGATGCTACAGGGGCTCTAGGTCCCAGCAAGTGCCCACAGGCAGGGATGGAGGCAGCATGGTCATGCTGTGCCTGCAGCATCACCACATCACTCCTCCACCTCCCCTCAAAATGAAGCTCCTCTCCTTACGCAGCACAGGACAGGACCCAGCCATGAGCAACCTCAACAAGCTTGAGAAGTTAATGCCCACCAGCATGCCCACCCAATGCCCACTGGCCTGACAGAAACCACCAGCAGGTCACTGCACATCACCATGTGGATTTACAGTGACATAAACTGATTAAGAAAGAAAGGAATTAAAGAGTAAAACTCTGCCTGGACACAAAGTGCAGATACAGGACACCCATTTGGTCAGACAAAGGTCATCCCATTTTCCTTCTCCATGGGTTTGGCTTGGGTTGACTCTAGCACAAAGTGGGGATTGTGAAAGCCCAGGAATACTCCAAGGTTGCTGGCAGCCAGCTTTATTGGCCTGCCCGCTCCTCCAGCTTTTCTTAAAAAACTCAAAAACAAAACAACGGCAGCTCAGACATCCAGCGATCCACCGAGCCCCATGTTCGGCTGTTTACAGGTAAACCACGACAAAAACACCCTGTGACAAAAACACCCCATGATGCTGGAAGACTTGACACCTTATTTTTTTTCACTCTGCTAAATGCTACACTGACCTTAAATGGCATGAGAGCAGTCAGAAGCACCTGGACTGACCCGCTGCTTAGCTGAGCAGCTCCCTAATCCGCCGGTCAGATCTGCAGGACCTGCCCATGGACCTCACAGCCTTGCAGACACCTCCCCTGGTTACAGGCACCAGTGCTTCAGAGACAGGTGAAAATCAGGATATAATAGTGAGCATAAAAGGAAAAAAAAAAATGCCTCCTTACTAGACAGGCAGTGTTTGACTTGCACGTGTAAGACTATTTCTTAAGCAGCCTTGCTTTTTTGTACCTCTCACAGAACGGATCTCTGCCTAGTTTTATTAATAATAGACATGTCTGTCTCTTTTTTAAATGTTATTAAGATCCACTCAAAGATTTTCCTTGGCAATGAATTCCAGGGCTTAATTATGCACTGTGTTAACAGGCTTAGTGTTTTTAAATATAATATTTAATCCCGTTAGAGGCCACGTGCTCTTGCATTTTCAGAGCAGGTTAAATAACAAGTCTGGTGTATCCTGTCTACCTTTACAGTATGTTTATTGTATTGATCGAGTTCCTGTGTATTGGATACACTGCCACTGCGATGCGTCTTCTACGTGAGTCACCCTTTCTGAATGTTGCACTGATTTATAGAAATCCTTCACATCTATCTCAACTAATGCCAACAAAACCGAAAGCGTCTGCTGTTCCACACTCATCTCAGCAACACTCTCTGCATGGTTTGTGGAAAAAATGAGTTTATGTCCTGACATTCTTCACACAAATACTCCTCATTGGCTGTTGTGCTACCACAACCAGCAAATGTCAAAACGCTATTGCTTCCCGATCGCTGCAGGACAAGCCACACCGTCACCCCAGGACTGCTCGTGTCTAACAGCTCTCAGACAAGTTTTCTCCTAGGGGTGAGCTGCCTTAATACACGTGGAGTTGGTTTCACACTGGCAAAAGGGCAGTTGTGCACTGGGAGAGGTTTCATGTCAGCCTCATGCTGCAACACCCAAGTTTTCTCATCAGCTTCCCCATCACCACAATAAGACAACCAGGTCTAGTACGGAAGAGGATTAAATATGTGCACAGATTTCAGATTCGCTCTTCTAAATGCTACTGGACATAGCCAGGTCCACACTAACCTCTTGCTTTTAACTGTTGCTCTCTACAGACTGTATTTTCTTTCTCTCACCAGAACAAACAAGAAAACGAACCTACCCACCTCACAGCTTGAAGATGCTATTTATTCACCTACTTAATTTTCCTTCTGTGGTATTATTATAATAAGAAGAGAAGAAATAAGAAAACAACCAAGGAAAAAAAAGGGCATTTTGTTTATCTGTGTCAACATGTAATGGAGCTGGCAAAACATCACTCTTAAAACTCAAGTATTTTTCTGAGTTTAAAAGTTACTTCATCGTCCGGAATTAAATGCATAACTATAGTCACATGGGATTAAAGCAAATCCAAAACATTAGAAAATGCTAACTACCTCCTTGCCTGCAAGAAGATGTATTTTTTTTTCAAACAAGCAACGCAAGAATTCAGACTAAGCAAACAATAATATAATTGCTCCTATGGATAGAGAACAGAGCTTGAGATATAACTCAAGGTGACAACGCGTACTTGAGATTCAGCTCATTAAAAGTAGAAGTCTTCAACAGCTGAGAGCTCCCATGTCACAAACATTAACAGCAGCATATCATTTTCCACTTTGGGATTTTCACTCCCTAATACCCCTGGCAGTTTAAGGCACACACTTGATGCATCATACAGAGGCAAACCCATCATCCGCACACTTCTCCTAACAGCAACATTGTGCACATTGGTTCAAGAAGACCCATTATGCACAGATAATAAGAGCTGTGGTTCATTTCTTTAAGAGACTCAAATACTGAAATGCATGACAAATTTGTGTGTCAATCCTGGGCCTCCATAGGCTGAACTGTCCCAGTCCCCCTGTCAATCCCCTTTGATAGCCCGTACATTAGCAAGGTATATATGTAAAGAAACCTTTTCCTCTGAGTCTGACAGTGTATGGCTATTTCTCTGTCTATTTTCGGTCATGGCATTTCTAAAATTTTCAAAGAATAAGGGAGCCCATGAGCAAGCACAAATTGTTCTGGTCCAAAATCCATGTATAGACAGAGAACTGTCTTGTTGAAATGCACGTGGAAACATTTTGCAGAACATCTTTGAAAAAAATCCCATAGAGAAACAATATATCACAAAATGTATTCATGAGCGTACTATGGGTAAAGTGCAATTGCTGTGCTGTTGTTATTTTTTTCAAATACATGTGAGTGTATTTAAATGATTATGGATGAAAGACAATAAAGTATGATGAATGACATTTGAAAAAGAAGCTTGTCTCTCTGTGCTGGTGCTGTTTGTGGCTTCTTGGAAAAGGACTGCTTTTGTTCTTTTTGGATATATACCTTATGGAGCGTAACACTTTCCTAAGAAATAAATGTTTCAACCTGAACCTTGTAAACACCTTCCATTCAAAAACTGGCACATATAAATACCCCAGTGCTAGCCTAGTAAAATCTGAAGGACTTTCAGATGAACAAGATAGGGGAGAAGTTTCACCATAGAGTCTCTCACAAATGTACAACCGAACCTGTGGGCTTGCTCTCTTCCATGATGAATTTTCGCAGGAAACCAGAGAGCTGATCTCTGCTAGATCAGACTCGGAGGCTGAGGGCAAAAAATACCGTGATTAAAAATGTTAACGTATGTTCTGGGATGATTCTGTTTAACTGCTAGGCCAAGCTGCCATTACGATATCATTGGTTTAGTGCTGTAGTCAGGATCTGGCCCAATAAAAGAAGACCCTTTCCATACCTAAATGCTGGAATTTGGGATCTCAGAGATGCCCAACATGAAGACCAGGCAGGACGTGCGGCCAGAAAGACCTCACACACAATCTGATCAATCTTGTAGAACGTAATCCTTTGGAATCTTTCTGAACTAATACTCATTTTAACTTGAAAACCCCTGGGACAACTTTGTGCACCAGCTTCCCAAGCAACTCACTGTAGTATAGAGGAGCATCTTGGGAAAGATTCTAAAAATAGGCCCTCTGGTTACCACAGCAAAGTACCCAAACATGCATGGAAATATTCTCGTGCAAACAGAACCTGGATTTCACTTTTTTCTACCCCATCTCCCAAGAACATAACCTGCCACGGTATGTTACAGCTTCATAAAATTCGAATTCAGTATCTTTTCTCTGCACTGAGCTTACATCCACTTTGAACCTCATTTGCTCGCAGCTGCCCGGTGATTCAATTCAGTCAAACAGGCCTTTTCGTAACTCTGAATGAAAAAACCATCAACAACTTTCTAATTTTGGATCTGCGCACAAACCTCGGAGCCTGGGCACTCTCCAGGAGACCGAGACAACTGACGTTAATAGCTGCACTCCCCTTTTATAAACCTCCTCAGCCCTGGGATCTTGGTAAGCGTTGCAAATACCAAATAAGCATTTGGATTCCCCTGTGAAAAAGGCATTACCTATTATCAGAGCAAGATTAGTAGCCAGTGAGCAATTTCTGAGGGGTGGCAGGAGAATGATGCATGGTCCAGGCTTTCAACTCCCAAATATAGGCAAGAGAACTGCAACATCTTTGTGTGCTGTTCAGCTACAGCTCAAAAACAAGCAGCATGCATGTTTTTTAACAATTTCTCCTTTGCCAGAGATGAATGCTGCTCTCTCTGAAGAACCATGCTGAAGACCTGTCTCTTTGGCATTTTACCAGGACTTTTCAATACTGGGTGGCAAACAGCGACAAGAACCCAACTCCAGAAGCCATGGCCTAAAACCATGTGCACTTGTTTTGGATACACTATCCTCTTTACCTCATGCCAAGCAAAAGCCATCAAAATCAAGATGACTCCAGGTGAGCACTGAACCTGTTCCTGCAGCTCCTGGAGCCTATAGGACAATGAGCAAGGCTGGAGATGGACGGGAGGCACAGCCTTCTCCAGAGGGAGCCCAGAGGTGCAGGTCACAGCTGCAACCACCCTGTTGATTGAGATCATGGACCACTGCCCACCTCACTGCTGGAAGATGCTCTTCACCCACCTACTTATTTTCATTGCAGCGATCTACTAACACTTCTCCAGTGGGAACTGAATGATGATCGCTAGTGCCAATGCCCTGCAAACTCCAAATGGCAGTAGCTGCCAAACTGCTCTTAAAAACACGTGTTCTGGGCAAAACCATGTAGGAAGGTGCACGAGTGGAATTCAACAGGATTAAGCTCAAAACAACACTCCAAAGGCTACAAAATTTAACCCCAGAAACTGTTAGAGCAAAATTTCGAGTGCTTACCTACTTAGCCTTCACACAGTATTAAAGCCAGTCCAGTAAAAACACAGCTTTATCCTGGTAAGAAATCATCCACACATTTTAATGTGCCACCTGCATATACTGTGCAAATCTACAAGGCCCTAAATATAAACAGACAGCCCTTTCCTGGCTGTTAAAATGAACACTACCTCAGCTTGTTCTCCAAGTAAGCCAAAATTATAGCTGCTTGGAGATCAGAAACATTTTAGGGCGGGACACTCCCCCCCCCCACTCCTTCTTTTTACAGTGTTTGTAGTTTTGTGAATAAGGCATTCATTGTGCCCAAACCCCAAAGATACCCACCTTGGAGGGAGAGCTAAAATTAGGATAAAGTATACTCATGAAGCTGTCAGAAGAGAAGACAGCTCGTGTAGGATGCCGGAGAGTCGGCAGGAAAAACAACATCCCTGGAAAGGCTGGGTCCTTGCTGTACCTCTTGCTGGAGAGCCCATGGTTTTGCATACACCCACATACACTTGTTTAACCTGTCCAAAAAAACTGAGTTACTCCTGCAAAGTCCAGCAGGGTAAAGTTGTGCCAGCCCTTCCATGCCTGCCCAGACTGCTTCTGGGAGCAGAGCAAGCCTCAAGACGCAACTATGTGAGCAATGACTGTCTTGAATTTCCATTCTAGAAGACCCCAAATCATTTTAAAGGCAGTAAATATGGAGCTGATGTTCCTTATTATGAAATAGCGGGCAGGTCTGGATGGAGAACAACAGGTTTATCAGCACAGCATCAGGGGAACAGCCAAAGAAACCTCTTCTTCAGTCCAGATGATGCCAGGGAGTAGGTGGCCACAGGTGCCTGGTTTAGGACCTGCAGGAGAGACTCACCTTGCACCTAAAAATCCAGAGTAACTGGACAAGGAAAGCAGAGTGTCCCTGATCACCCTGGTTAGAGTGAAACTGGGTGCATATACATAGGTGTATATATATATATATATGTGTGTGTACATCTGTATATAGCCCTGTATACAACCCTTGGTACCCCAGCAGTGAAGGGCAGGATGGCAGTAGCACTGGTAGGCAGCGCGTGTGGCACATACCCCTCCTTTCCCTTCCTAACCTTTGCTTACATTTCATCTAGTCTGCTCTGATTCCAAGGTTTAATAAAATTTAATCCCAGCATGTCTTGAATTAATTAATTAGATCTCGTTCCAAGCCACCGTGCCAATTTCTGCAATTACAGTGTTTCTCACAGAAGAGTCGCAGACCGGCTGCCTCCATCCCCTTGAGCAGCCACAGACCGAACTGGGGTTCAAAGCCAGATAAAAGGCAGCAAAGGGGATGATTCCAAAGCACTTTGATTTTTCTCTCCCACTATTTCCCCACTGGAAAATTCCCTGCAGCTACAAATGTTTGTACCTGTGTGTCAGGTACTAACACTTGTGTTGTGAGCTCAGCCGTGCTCCGCTCACAGCCCCCAAGAAAAGTGGGAGTCCCCCACCTGCAAATTCAGTCCTAATTCATCAAAATATGTGATTTGGGACTAATGGGCTACCTGGTATCATCCAATCCATGTGCTCCAACTACAGCTCCTTTGCCCCCATCCTTTGCTTCTGAGCTTCCTTCCCTCTTCAAATCACCCTCAATAAAGGACTTTTTAATTCCCTGATACAAAGAAACCACAAAACTCTTTTTTTTTTTTTTTTTTTTTTTTTTTTCCCCACCAGGAACAAGCTGTGGGAATTCAGGAGAAATGGGGATATTTTGACAGGACAGCAGCATTATTCCCTGTGCTGATCTCCCCTGATAGATGATTTCCAGCAAGTGTGACATCCCACTGGACACTCCATGGAGCATCCTCAAAATGCAACAGCTACACAGCCCTCCCAAAATGTTTAGCTCTCTCCCCTCATCTCTCTCTCCTCATCTTCTTCCCTTCCACGGCCTGGAGAAGAGCAATCTCAGGTGCTCAGTGGCCGTAGGGGTGAGCACAGCATCAACAAACAGACACGGACCACAGCACAGAAGATATTTCCCACCACATCGTGGTCTGTTTTGCACCATTTCATGCAGTGTAATTAATTCTGATCTCAGAAGAGTCTCATTGGTTTTGTCTGCTGCCAGTGTGCTGGGCAGGGACCCTGATGAAGTGCACTTGTTTACAAACACGTAAAAGCGTATTTAAAATCCATTGTTTCTTGCTCCAGCTGCCCAAGTACTTTTTACTCAGCTCCTGGACTCGTACCAAAAATAAAAATGACAGATTGCCAAAAAGGACAGAGACGGAGGGGTGGAGGGAGGGAGGGAGGGAGGGAGGGAGGGAGGGAGGGAGGGAAGGATGTGAAGTGGCTAGACAGCACAGCAGATGAATATATTATCCCACTGCCTCTGGGAGCGGAGGTCAGAAGCCAGACCAGGCTGAAGACTCACACTGCAAGAAACACTTGTGAAATTAAAGGTCAGCAAGATAATGAGCTATAACTGCAGCCCAGCAAGAAGTGTTTGCTGATGGAGGCAGCTCCAAGCTCTCACCGGAGTTTGGTTCTATGCTGCGCCCGGGGTGCAAAATCTGTCCCCTCCAATTAACGCTCACCGATGGGACCAAAGGCCAGGCTGTGGCATGGTGGAACACAGCTCTCCGGGGAGCTCTGCTCCTCCTTCAGTCACTCTCCTGTTGCTTCCAGGCCAACAGCTTCTCCTGGAGAGAAGACTGTGCCCTCTACAGGGGCAGCACCGCCATCCCCCACAGCCCATCCCCTCTCCCAGCAGCCTTCCTGCCCCTCGGCCCATGCAGGGGACGCTGCCGCTCTGCCTGTCCCACACCACTACCTTCCAGCTCTGAAAATAACCTGTGGCTGTGGATGGGCAACGTGGCACTGACTTGGTGAGCCTGGCTGAGGACAGCAGCATTGCCTGGGATGTGCGTCTTTATGGATAAAGCTGTACCCTCTAAAGCAAGGAACCGACAAACTCATTTTCCACTCAAGGAGTGTGTTCATGTATCTCAAGTCAGCCAAGTGACTCCCAGCCCTTAAAATCCACCCAACACGGGCGCCAGACACTGGGTTTTCCCTCTACAACATGCTGGGGACCAGTCAACACCTTTTTCTGCAGGTTCCCCAAGAGCTTCATGAACAGTATTTTATCTCCACAAACTTCCCCAAAGTTGGGCAAGCAGCATCCCTAAGGAGGGTAAATGAAGCAATTCCTTGAAGGCTGCAAGGGGAAAAAGGCCCAGCTGGGAGGGACAGGGAGAGTAGGCAAGGGAGGGCGGGATTTGGGTACCTGCTGGTCATGTTGCTCAACTACAAGGGGAAAGACCCAAGAGCAGCCTCTGTTTCTAAATAATTTATATTAGGCAGCTGCTGGATAAAGGGCCAGAAAGAAAATCACAGCAGCAGGAGAGGCAACTCCCACCCCAGTACTGCAATCCACATCTACCGGCTTCAGAAAATCACAAGCAGCACCTCTACGGGAGCACAGGCTGCTCTGGCTGGGCAGCTACGAACAGAACCAGCACACACTGCAAGCAGAAATAAAATAAAAAACCAAGATAAACAGCCTGGACCAGTCCTTGCCCCTCAAAACATCTTTTTAAATGCTCAGTCACCATTTGTCTGCTCTAGGAATTGCAACCTTCCATCACCCTGTCGCCTCAGACAGTCATAAAACCTACGGAAATCCCGGCAGAGCAAACCTCCCATCTCATCGTGGGGTAGCACGGCCACCGGCATGGCTCCGGGCCACCAGAGGCTCTGCGGTCCCCACACTTCCTGAACCACCAGAGCAGGCACCGAAGAAATGGCTGAGCTTCTTACCTGTGGAGAAACTGCTACAGGTTCATCTCTCTGATGCTTGGAGGAGACTCAAGTGTTCATACGGTGATCTGGGGGAGGGAGCCTGTGGTAGAAAACATGAGACCTTTATGTAATGAGGCAGATTTAAATGTATGCCATTTATATCACAGACACACTCACATCCTCTTCTACTGTGGCAACAACTCAGATATTTATCTACTTGCTCCCATCAAGACATTAGGACTTTTCCTTACTTGCCCTCTCGCTCCTTATCTGCAGCCCCTTCTACCACTGTTTTGGCCTAATCTTTTAGGCATTTTTCTCTGTGCTGTCCTCTTCTCACATGGGACCTGGACATTAGATGATATTTGAAGAATATTGCAGAGATTTTTCTTTACATACAAAACGAAACATTTCCAGCTGTACAAAGCCAAGGCACAGGAGACTGGCTAGTGATAGGCTTTCTAGTTCTGCTAAAACCAGAACCTGAATGCAAACTGGACCCCGTCCTGAATACATCAGAGCTGGAAAATGAATATGACAAAATGAACATGGAAAATGAACTGCCCTAGGCTGCCTGCAGCCCCAGCCTGCAGCAGAATGAGCTGCTCTGGGCACAGTCTGGGACTGATCATTCAGTTCCAGCTTCAGGACCGGTGGGGTTAAGGCTTAGTAGAAAATTTAAAATCACAACTGGTTTTGGGAAGGTACCCAGGGGAAAAAAAGTTCAAAAGGCTGAGATTGGCTTAAAGCAGAGTAAAAGAACAAAGTTTTCCATAATGCGTCTGGATGCAGGAAAGAAAGGCAGCACGAGGAAGCTGCCACTGGGCAGCACTAACGAAATCACCACCAGCCCCACAGCAGCAGCCCCACACATGGGGATGGCTGTGGTGGTGAGCGCAGGCAGTGTCCCCGTGGTGGTGTGGATCATCCTCAGCTCAGCACCTGAGTGAGCGTGAGAGAAGCCTGCAAAAGAGCAGCGTGGGGGGTGGGGAGGGAAACAGCTTTTCCCTTGTGTGAATCATTTTAACTGTAGTTTTCTGGGCACTTTATAGTCAACCATTAATCCTCAAGCAAGCGAGCGATTAACCCATTTCACTGATGTGGAGGCTGAGGCAGGGAGGGCTGCACTGACGCTGATGGAAAGCCCACAGGGTTCCCATGATCTGCCCTCAGCACCACACTTCTTCCAGGTCCTTCAGATGCACCCATCCTTGGTTACTCTTATTGTCTCTTTAAATTCATTTTTCTCATTATGCAGGAGGAAATAACTACAGACGGGTCAGACTCTGAGGATTTAATGGAACTAAGACTGTTAGGTCATCCAGCAATTCTTCGTAACATCTTCCCCACCATGCCTTCTGCTGTCAGCAATTAGATTAGATAATTTTAAATGTGTATCCTAATTAGTGGCTTCTCCTGAAATCATATTGACACACGCATGCAGATGCAGAGCTAGTATGAAGCTACAGAAAACCCTGCACAATATTATTGCAAAAACACATACACACAAATAAATAAAATAGCAGGACAGGGCCGATTATGAACACGGAGAATACTTTAAATCATTGTGAACCAGTGCTAAAGATAAATAAGATAAAACACCCTACTCAATAATGCTGGACAAAGACAAAAACGTTGATATGTTAATCTTGCAACTGTCTTACAAGAAAATGTTGTTTTAATTTAACAAGGCTGAAAGACCAAAAAGTGCTACAAAATCAGTTTAACAACCCAGAGAGGTTGTGAGTAAATGTTGGTTTTAGCATCAGAACACAGCACCATGGACATGGCTCAATTAATTCCCGAAGCACATGCGATAAACAAACATCCCATTTTCTGCTAAGTTCTGTTAAGGGACTCAGTTGTCCCTCTCCCAAACATGAATTTATGTCAGGTTTTGCAGAGATCTATAAAGTCCTGGATCAGATCTCCGTCATGTTCTGTGCCTGCCCCCACGCTGCTCTCGGAGAGCCAGCAACCTTCATAAAACACCAGAAAACACTCATTGCTCTCTGATTTCACACACTAAAACTCCACACCAGGGAGCACAAAGACAGTTTGTGGGTACTCAGTGATATTGGGAGCCCTGTCTACATGTTAGCTTCCAGAAGGGAAACTGGTCCCGAAAGATCCCACCCTGCATTATTTCTACACACTCCTCAGCCTGTGATTCTACTCTTCTCTTTCCTTCTTCCCCTGTTCTTTTCTCCAAGTGGTACCGTCCAGCAAGGAGGACAGTAGGTGACCCTGATCATCATCCAGGGCAAGGAGGCAGGTCCATCTCTCCATCACTTGATTGGCATCACCCTTTTCTCACCCCATTCCCCCAAAAGTGGGAGAATTATATAGCAGGTTGCCAAACTCGTGGAGCAAGCGAGGATTGAGAGGTCCCAGGATGGAAGAGGGTGAGAAAGGGGCTGTATTGGGAGGGGGGTCCTATCTTCTGGTGCATCTTCCATTTGGAACTGCAATCCTGCAGGGATGAGTGCTCCTGCTCAGTAGGATTAGCCTGAGCAGGGTGCTGGAGATCATTCAAATGGGCCAAAGGGTGATGGTACCCACACTTAAGTCCCTTGCAACTGTCCCTTTGTCCCATACCCCTCCTGATATACACAGTGATACCATGACATTCGCTTGACAGCAGCATCAGGAAGCACGTTGCGAGGCTCAGCAGACCATGCAGAGATGCACCACTCAGCCTTGAATCGGTTCACTGTGGACCCACATTCATCCAGCACTGTCTTGGCAAGTCCTTTCTCCCCAGAAGCAGCAACTTCTCGGGGATCAGGCAAAGAAAGAAGCTGACATCCCCATAATTGCTTTCCTGGTCTGAGCAACACAGGATTAATTTCTTTTCTAATGCTTGGGAAAACTGCATTTTTAGAAGACTCCAGTGTCTGAATTTGTGAAAATGTTTACCTTATAGTCAGCTCTGGGGTGCAGGTTTCAAGGTCTCTGTGTTTTTGAGCTCACCAGGTGTGGGGATGAGGAGGAGCGAGACCCAGGCACTTGACCCAAGTGAATGCGACATTCAGTAAAAATTCCAGTTTGCTGAGGAGTTCTCTCTCCCTCCCTCGATGGCTGCCATCCTGAGAACTCCTTGCCCCAGTGCCAGAGCCCTGAGCCCTTCCCTTCCTCCAGAAGCCACAGCGCTCACAGCGTCCCACATTGGCTGTCCCTGCTGGGAGTGCACGGTTTCCTGCTGATGGGCTGGGCTGGGTATGGTCCTTGTGTATTTTATATTGGTATCGGGATCAATACTAGTTTTTAGTGTTATTAATGTTAATAATTTAGTCTTATTCTGTTAAATCTATTTATATTTCAAACCTAAGGTTTCCTTGTTTTTTCCCCGACTCCCCATCCCAGGTGGGGAGGGGTCATTGGGTGGCAGAATAATTGTCTAAACAACAATAAATTTTTGTGGGTTCTTCAAACCATAAAAGCTTCCAGTCCCCTAAGAAGCCAGTTCCACCCTTGCTCCATGACACCATCCTGCACCCCTCAGACATGCCCTTTGTGACACTTTTGTGGCCAATATAAGGGTCCTGACTCTCCTCCCGATGGTGACTGGAGATCGGGGGGGCTGCAAGGGCTGTAGTTAGGGTGACACATTACTATGCTGTGCTGCTTCCTTCTCCCAGCCACTTTTCTCCCTGTGGTGTGACCTCCCCCACCTCACTCAGCAGTGACAACCCTCAGCCCAGTCCAGGCTCTGCTGGCCCCGGTCCCAGAGCCCACGTGCCCTGGGCCACGGCACAGCGCAATGTAACCAACCCCAGCTGCCAAGCTGAGGTCCCCAGTCCCCACACTCTATCCTTCTGGTGACCGACACATTGAATTATGTGTCCAGGAGCACACGTGCAGGATCCGCTCAGGGAATGCATGGAAAATCTGGCTCTGGCACAGTGTTACTCTATTTTACCTTCTTTACTGCTTGAAAAACATTTGGCCGCTGCTGGAGAGAGCTAGGCTAGACGCATACATTACAGCAAGCTCCAGAAATAGCACACACTGGCTTGCACAATTTTACAGCTAAAAAGCTTCCTTTGAGCTCAGCAGCCTGTCCCTGTCTGTGGAGCAGCTCTGGAGAAGGCAAACCAGGGCTCTGGAGCCTGCATCTTGGGATGAATCACTGCAGGAAGGTTTCGTGACTTTGAACACAGGTGAACAAAGCGTGAGCAGGTTTGATTTCCTCTCTGCCCCCCAACCCCGCCAGCACCTGTGTCTTATGCAAAGTGTTTAATGAGTTAATTTCTACTTTGGAGAAGAAATTGTATGTCAAAGCTGAGCTTAGCTTTGGCATGGCAAACGGAGCCATCTATGAGGACAAGCCTTCCATGAATGCTACCATCACCTGCCTCAAAGGGAGGTCAGTCTGCAGGACCCACACCGTTCAGGGCTTTTCTCTGGAAGCCATCCCTTTGCTCAAAATACAGTGGTTTCTGGTGACACAGGTCATCCCCAATCCATAAATAAGTATAATTTGCAGTTTGAGGTGGATTCAGGTTGGTGATCTCTGGCTGAAAAGCTCTTTATTTTCTCAGGTAAGTTCTGAGGTCTCCAGTCAGCTGTGAAAGGTAAGGACACGCATTGGAAAATCAAACCGATTTCTGGAATAGTGCATCTTTACATCAAGTTCTGACCTTTTTGGGACCCTGTCTCCGAATAGAGGGAAAGCAACCCGCCACGGTTGTTCAGACACTGTTCATCACAGTCTGTAATCAAGCATTAAGTTTCAAGTGCTAATGGGAGACCACCATTACCTACAAAACACAACGAAATACCTACTAGTGTCCCAGCCCACGTTTGCAGTCAGCATTTTGCAACATAAACCCACTGGAAGTGCTGAAATCATTGAAGAGCCCTCATACAAGTTAAAAAGCATGGTTGATACCAGGAGGTATAAACCAACTGCTTGGCATTGAACATGCACATCACGTTCCCGCATCCCATCCAAGAAACCCAATGCAGCACCACAGGCACATCTGCCTTGCTTGACCTCTACAAGGGATCCAGCAGCAGTCAGATGGATCCACTTTAACTGGTGGTCTCAGACTGCATAGTTCCCTACGGCCCACTCATCTGTTCCTCTGGGATTTCTAGACCTTCAATGATCTACTTGCAGCAGCTGGTTTTGGACTATCGCATACCTCAAAATCCTAAACAAATACGCAAAGCATTTTTTCCTCTGTTCTCAAAGCATAGATTCTGGGTGAGAAAAAAAGGCTAGAACACCCCAGACATTGGTGTTGGCACTAAGAGAATCACAGGATCACAAGATGTTTTCTTCCCTTATGTAATGGGCTTGGACTTGGAATATGACAATCCAGCACAAACTTTGTCCAGTAAATCAACACATGAATCATAGAGTGGTTTGGGTTGGAAGGGACCTTAAAGATCATTGAGTTCCAACCCCCTGCCATGGGCAGGGACACCTCCCACCAGACCAGGCTGCTCAAAGCCCCATCCAACCTGGCCTTGAACCCCTCCAGGGATGGGGCAGCCACAGCTTCTCTGGGCAACCTGGGCCAGGCTCTCACCATCTTCACAGCAAACAATTTCTTCCTGAGATCTCATCTCAATCTTCCCTCTTTCAGTGTCAAACCCTTCCCCCTATGGCTCCCCTCCCTGATCAAGATTCCTTCCCCAGCTTTCCTGGAGCCCCTTTAGGGACTGGAAGGGACTCTAAGGTCTCCTTGGAGCCTTCTCTTCTCCAGGCTGAACCCCCCCAACTCTCTCAGCCTGTCCTCATAAGGAGAGGTACTCCAGCCATTGGAGCATCATCATGAAGAATTGCATGTCACCTTTAGGAGTGACAGAACATGTATTTTACTAGCAAGTTTAACAACATTTGATGAACCAGCATTGCATGCCTCGTATCTGCCTGCCTAAGATCACAAGCATCCCCAGGACCAGCACAGGGCAGTGGATGGTCATGCCGAGGTGGACCTGTGAGCAAGGGGACAGCAAAACATGCCATGTGAGATCCTGGGCTCCATTCCAAGCTCTGCCCCAAGTGACCTTCTGCAACCTCTGTGTCACCTCACTTGCAGCGTGATGGAGTGACACCCAGCCCTGTGTGGCAGCATGCGGCCCCAGCACAGGCTGGGTCACAAATGGCACAGGAAAACCAAGAGCTGCCTACGAGGGGACACCAGAACTCCTTCCCCTCCATCGGGGCCTGTTTTAGGAGCAAGGCTCGCTTTCAAACGCGCAAGATGAAGACCAGCACACAGGGGCTATAGTACACAGGAATATCCTGCAAAACACATGCTGTCTGGTAGATGTGCCGCTCCTGCTTTCCTCTTTCTCTGCAGAAAAACCTTATTTTAGGAAAATAACACTGTTCAGTGTCCCTGTCATTCAGAGAGAAAAGGAAAAATGTAGAGCATTGGTATTGAGCCAGCTACGGACACAAATGCCATTGCCTGGGTATTGTACGTACTTTAACCAGAGTCTGCAGCTACAGGGAAGGGATTCCCATGACTAATATGGGCTCTTTGCTGTTCACATCCCCAGCTCATGCCCTTATCTGATCGCTGTCTCACAGGTTACAGCATTAGTTGGGAGCACATTGGGTGAATGGCTGCAGAGGTCAGAATCTTCATCCCTGATTTGTGATTTACTGCTGCCCGGAGATACCAGTGGCTTTACTGGTGGCATTAACTGTGATGTTCTGGGGACACTAAACCCAGTCGTTTACATTTCAGCCTTTACCACCGTGAACTAGCTGGGCTGTTTCAAACACCAGAACAGCAGACAGAGCCCCACATGCTTCTCTTTTCCTAGTAAGGCATTACTGACTCTTTTTATATAATTAACCCAGACATTTTGCATAGCATACTTGATTTAGTGCTTTTTTTTTTAGGGGAAAACAAAACACACACACACAAAAAGAAGACCAAAGGCAGCTGTTTGCCTCCTGGATTGCAGCAAAACTTAGGTGCTTTGCAACCTGGAAAATAGAGTACAACATTTTCTAAAAGTCCTGGGTGGTTGTTATAGCAACATATGCACATGTGCCTGTGTCTGCATGTGAAATAGACTCAAGCCCAGGTTGTCACAGGCAACACGAGTCGGATTCAAAGTCACACCAAACTTGCTGCCTTGCCTGGTGTCATCTGAAGGCAGCCGCCAGCTCCAACAGGGACCAGGAAATATCCTGATATCTCAGTGCTGGTGCCAGTTGCTGGCTGAGAGCTCAGCACCATCTCGCAGCTGATTCAGCTCCTTCAGAAGAGGGTAATTTTCTTTATCCTGTTTGCTTCCTCCTCCCTTGCAGGCTGCCACAGCACCTTAACCCAGCTGGGTAAGACAAGCTCATGGCTCCCTCCCAAACAGATGGCTGCAAGGAAGGTCCAAAAATAATCTAACCCATTCGCCTGTGAGTTTTGAGCCTGCTTCGCTGATTGGCAGACCCTCCGGAGACCACCAGAAGAAGCAGATGGTCAAGACATGAGATCAGAGCTGGAGACGGAGATGTCAATCAATAGGTTGGAGTGCCAGGGTCCGGGACGTGGAACGGAGCAGGCAGCTACAGCAGCGCTGAGGAGGCAAGGTCACACTGCCCCAGAAGGACAGGTATTTGAGTAATAAGGCTGGCTGCAAAGTCTGGTTTTCACTTTAAAAGAAAGAAATTTTAAAAAATCACAGCCTTGTCATGCCTCAAGAGTCAGCCCTTGTGTTGTTCCACCCCTGGAGGGATGTGCTGAGCCTCTGTCAGTCACCCCATCAAACTCTCCAGCAGAAGTTGGCAAAAAAAAAAAAAAAAAAAAAGGGAAAGAACAACCATACAGTTATTGGAGAAAAAAGAGCGGGGAAAAATCATGGGTAAGCACAACAGTTGTAAATTCTCTGGTGGCAGGTTCCCTAATGAGATTTCTGAGTAGAAAAAAAATTGTTCAGTATATCTTTTGGGATGTTGAGCTACCCCCTGACTGCACTGGTACCCTGGGTCAGAGCATCAAAAACAAGGCAGCAGCAAAATTACCAGCACCCAAATGTCTCAGGGTGATGCTATTCCACAGCATCCTCTCCATAGGGCTGGAACACAAAAACTCCGGTCTAGTGCAGAAGCCCATTTAAGGTGAGGGATTTATACTAAAAAATGTGGTCAAACTACCATGTGTCCAAGAATCAGCAATACGGAATTTGGAAACACTGATCCCTTTGGAGAAGTTAAAGGAGACATATCTGCATGTTTCACTTAAGTAAAAAACAAACAAACAAAAAAAAACCAAAACAAAACAAAACAAAAGGTGCATGGAAATAAAAGGCTGCAAATAATTGATGGGTGTAAACACCGGATTGAAAAGAAATTATCTAGGGAGTGTATTTTCCTAATGGGGTAGATTATAAAAAGGAGAATTTAGCCTGAGTACTGCAAAAACAAGCTACCAGAGAGAAGAGAAACCTCTGAGACTGGAGCATCTCCTAAGGAAAGCGGTAGCCACTAGGCTGGGCAAAGCCCTCGAAAATGCTCACAAGGCTCTGCCAAGCACCAGCTCCTGTGGGAGGAGTAAATCTGATCTAACCTGCCTCTTCCCCCTCCGAGTCCTGGATTTCCAGCAGCTCCTCTCCCCAGCATATTCCTTAATGGCAAGGCTGATTTTTTCATCCGTTCTCGCTCTACAGCCGGACTTTCCAAACTCTTTTTCCTTGGGCATGTTGGCAGCACCAGCAACAGCGGGAGCAGCTCCGGGCCAAACACAGACCAGACTCAGCATTGGCTGCTCTGGAAATAGCCTGGTTACCCCTGGCAGGACACAAGTGACAGTCTGCAAATCCCTTTTCTATCAAGAACATCATCTGCATCATCAAAGACAGCCTGAAGAGAGTATGTTCAAACAAAGCCTGAAAAGAGTATGTTCATGTCATTCCTGCTACTTGGAGTTTGTCTCTCCTTTTTCTAACCGTATCAGGGACACAGCTCACACCCATTAGCATCAACAAATGTTACTGCTACACTACAAGGTCAGAGACTACAGCGTACAGCTGTCATTCAATTAAAGCCAATGCACGCTATTTTAATTCTCTTTTGTGACTTACTCCATGCACTTATAGTTGATCCAAAGTGCTGTGTTAGCAAACTTGGAAATAGCCTTTTATTGTAAAATTCATCTTTATGTAAAGCAAAAGCACCAGAAATCCCCTGCACCACCTGAATTCTCTCAATTTCTCAGGCTGTAGCAATATTTCAACATTATTCAAGAGGCACGTAGGCTTCGCACAGACCTCTTTGCAAAGAAAGGCAGATGTCTGTTTCTGTAAGGAGCGCCTGGGCGCCCCACCGGGCACCCTGAATCCCTGATCCCTTCATCTGAGGCATCCCTGCAGGTGCTGGAGAAGGTGTCTGGAAAGAGCATTGCACACCCCTGCTGTGGCTTGCAGCAGCTTCAGGGCAGCCCATGGGTGGACAACGGATGGACCATGTTCGGATGGACAACCCTGATGGTGCTGCTCCACAGACAGCCAGGCTGCTCAGAGGCTGGTAGGGATGAGAGATGCTCCACACACCTCTCAGCACCAGCTTACCAGTGGCAATTTGCAGTGATGACCTGACCAAAACAACATCAGCTCTTATTTTTGTCCCTTTTTTATGCTTACTCTTCTGTCCAAGTGAACAGACAGAGACTGAACACATCGGGCAGCCCCCGAGAAGTCTGGACCCCATTTCCTACAAAACAGAACCCCCTGACCTCGTGCTCCTGGTCAGGAGCCAGACCACTATTGCACGCAGCTGACTGGGTAATTTTAGCTATCTGGAGAGTGCCAGGAGATGACAACATTGCTGAAGGACCGTCTGGAGGGACGTCTGCGGGAGCGGACCACCCGTCACCAGCCCGCTAACTGGGCAGTGCAGGGGTAACACGACCAAGGTGCCTTGCCATGTAGCCCTGAACTACCACCCCCCCCAGCCACAGAGAGCACTTAGAAAGATTCTTACAAATAAAACCGTCATGAATGTAGACATTTGTTACCCCGCAGCTTTATTTTTTAACCCGCAGTGCAATGTTGCTGTAAGAAATTGAATACTTGAGCATTAAGTATGTGTTACAGCACTGCCTTATACAGCAGCAAAGTGATTAATTAAAATTTACAAGAGTAATCCAAATGCCTAAACATGTTTCTTGGCGGTATGTCCTGTAACCTGCTGCCAATAACATCTCAAACTAACGACAACCCTAAAGTCAACCTTTGGGAGCCATGAAGAGTCTCTCTGAACTAAGCCAGTTGGTAACAGGAGAAGAATGAAGAGATATGCGATTCTTCAGGAAAAACAAAGCCCTTGACTACAATACTGTCTGCGATCTCTGGCTAGCACTGGGAATAGCCCCATCCCAAGCCACAAATACTTTCCAAAGCCCAGTTTTGTGAAGTATTATGCTGCGGCACTGAAAATGCGGTATAAAACAGAGAAACGGCCAAATTCGCATCCAGCTCTGTGATCCGTGAGATGTTGAGCACTTCCAGCTAACACTGAGCCATGCCAAACATCCTGCAAAACCAGAGGCTAAATTATTCCCTGGGAGGATTTCTTCATAAAACTCTGGAGGACACAGATATTGATCACACCTCTTCCCTGCTTGCCCCAAATCCACTCGCAGAATATAATCCAATAACTTGATACTTCGGGTAACCTTTGAAAACCTAAAATTGAAATTTCCCAAGGGCGACGCTTGAGACTAAATTAGAGTTGAAGGGGTAAAACTGGGGTTAAAGCTGTTGATTTAAATGAGGGGGAAAAAAAAAAAAGAAAAAGAAAGATTCAGGAAAATGTCACAGTTGACTGTGGCAAGTTTACAGAGGTGTGACCCATCAGAGCTGGTCCAGTCACCGGAAGCTGGTTGTATAAATCAAACAAATGAGAGGGGAGAGACTCTTTAAAGGTTGCTCTTGCTGTGCTGTTCTCTTAACAGCACATTCCCCTTGAAATTAATGCAAAACTCTGAGTGCTGAACTAATCTAGACTAGCTGTTAGAGCAACTCCTTGTATTTAATTGTCATCGCTAAATGATTTCAGTGTTTTCAAAGCACACTAGTTGCTTACTGGTAGTGATTTCACTGCCATGAAATAAACCTTGCAACAATGAATGGGAATTTTACGCATGGAAACACAGCTCATTTATAACTTTATTTTAGACACTTAAATTAGTAAGGATCAACTCAGTCCTACCGGAATAATAATTTTAGCAGCAGAGTCAAAAAGCAAATGAAAAATAGAATGCCTTACCCCAAGTAAAAATAATTGTGCTGTCCAACCACTTCTCTACAGAGCCCTCTCAGCCTCCCCCTCCAACTGGAAATTTCTCATGGCAGAAGTCCTGGATTGGGCAAGGAGATCTTTACAGCTCCCATGAAAATTTGCTCCATTTGGCCAAGTTACACACACCTGAAAATTGTCATCTGCACCTACTTAGGGCTGAAGTCTCCTGTCCCTCCTCATCTCCTACACCTGCATTTGGGGCACTCAATCCCCTGCTGCAGCCCCCATACCTGACCCATGGGGAGGCACAGTGACCATGCCCGGCTTGAAAAAAGGCAACAGCCCCTTAAGAAAGGAGCACTGGGCTGTAGGAGCACACTTTCTACTGTGCTTTCTTTTTTTTTTTTTTTTTTTCTAGTCCCAGATCTTCTAGCAACCCATGATAATGCCAGGATTTCCATTGGCTATAATATTGAGCAATGTGTCCTATTGATCTTAAGAGCGAGGCAAATATAATTCAAAACTCAGACAAATAAGATATTCGAAAAGTTGCGTAAGGTCGGGTCTGGCACAGCTGGGAACAGACTCCAGGATTCTGATTAAATCTGGCAAATCTCACCCCGTCAGATGCATCCTGCTTATGGCAGCAGCCGGGTTTGCTGGTGCTGCTGGACCATCTCCTCATAGGGGGTACTGGTTTTTACTGGGGCTGTGCTTCCTAGTGAAGAGCTGTTTAAGGTAATTAGCAAACTTGAGTTGTGTACCCCTATAAACTGGGCTTTTCTTTTTTCTTTTTTCTTTCTTTTTTTTTTCTTTTTTCTTTTACTTTTTTTTCTTTTTGGGTAAATTTTATAGGAGTTCTGCCTTATTCTGTTCCTGGATGGCTGATGAACAAGGTGGAGCAAGCCAAGAAACCAAGGCTAGTGCTATGTGATATCAGTCAAGCCTGACCTATTATCTAGAATATCTTAATGTTTTTTTAATGTTGTTTTCATGCAATTGCACTTAAATTGTCGGATAATCTAATTCAAATGGGAATATTTCTCCTCCTAAGCAATAGTTCATTGTCCTTAAAAGCACCAAGCCCAGGGTCTGCTCAGCAGAGAGGAATGCCAATGACTGACAGATGGGCGGATAAATGGTCCTCAGAAAAACTCAGGCTTTTTCTCCCTGGGCTGTTAACTCTTTGACGGCCCAGACTGACCTGTGCATTAAAATCTAGAGTAGCTACTAATTTAGCACAGTCATTAATTGCCCGGAGCTTGGTTTTTTTCCCTAGCCTCTGTATTTCAAAGCAGCCTGGCTGCTCAGGCACAAATGCTGGCATTTGACTAAGTGCATGACATAACTCCAATTACTTGCGTGTCAACATTTGCAGAAATTCTCTATCTATAGCTTCGAAGTCACATCTGATGTTACTAAGCATCTGTATGTCTAAATTTGTGGCAGTTTTCACTGCATTTTGGGGCACTCTTTCTTGAAAGAAGGAGAAAAGTCTTGGCACGTAGGGCTGCACACCCAAATAGGACCATCCTTAAGGACCAAGGCAGAACAAGATGGTGAATTAAAAGTAACCTGATAAATACCTGGGCAAGGAAACCTTGGTGAGGGTGAAGAACTCCAGGAGCTGAAAATAGCAGATGTATTCATCTCTAAGCGGTTAAACAATTTCTATTCCATGCTAACATTCAGTGTGGTCCATAAAGGTTCACTTCTGAAATATTCACTTTAAAATGTGGCTTCCTCCCTGAGGATGCTGCAGTGCTTTATATGCTCACGTTAAAATACCCTCCCTGTCTGTCCTGCCCCATGTCCAACCTCATCTCCCTGTGCTCAGTTACTCTGTTTGAGCTCCACACTCTCAACATATCAATTTTAGTTCACCACAAGCATGACTTTCATTGCCTGGATGTTTAGAAGATCAGACTTTCCACACCCCTCCAAAGTCTCTGATTCCTTCCCATCACCCCTTAACTCCCAGGAAAAAAACCCTCTCTCCTCTGGTCCCATCACCCCAGGGCAGGAATGAGAAGGGGTCCCTGCACCCAGGGCAGCTGGGGGCGCTGCCTGCCCCCTCCCGAGGCACCCACAGGTAGGAGGGTTATTGTTGGTATTTATCACTCCTTTACTGTTACAAGGGCATTGTGTCGGGAGACCCATTTAAGCTCTATTATAACTCCTTTTGACTGACAGGCAGAGAGTAATGAGTGTCATTGCCTGAGGAAGGCCAGACGAAAAGGAAGCTCTAAATAGACCTGTCAGAGAGATGCTAAAGAGACTAATACATCAACTAAATCAGCACCCAACACATAAAAATCTTTTAATCTATGACTCTTTCAATTTAAAATGTTTACCAAGGCCCAGCATCTATAATGCTGCATAGGTAATATGCTTTTTTCTTTAAAAATAATTGTAATGACCCTTCTAAGTATATGCCTGGATTTCTTTTCATGAAGAACAAGAAAAAGAGGAGGAGAAAAGAAGCGGCAGGCTGCCAGGGATCCGAATGCTTCAGTAGCTGACAAAAGACAAGAGAATTTGGGCTGATCTTTTTTTTTTTAAAAAAAAAAGCAGCTTTGGAATGATGAATTCACAAGTTGTTATGGGAACTAGCAGCACAGATGATGCCCCAAAGGAGCACTGAAGAATGTCTATAGGATCTGGAGGGATAATAATGTAATACAGGCGTCTGTAATATGCATGGATTTCACGGAAATTGTATGACAATTTGTAACCTAATACTTGCAGTGCACGGTCTGGGTGCCAGCATGAAGCCAGAGCCCATACAACACATCAGACCCAAACTATGTGGCTGGGACACTTGGTGGCATGGTTCTGGCCCCCTCCCAGCCCTCCCAGGCCATCAGGAGAGTATCCCTCCTTGTTTGTTTATTTACTTTGACAACACATTAATTTTTCTTCACACTACCTCACATTTTCCTCGACCTCTGTGATTGCAAATGACTGTGCTCAGAGTGCTGGCATGTGCTGGGGAGGGAGGCATGGGGGGAGCCAGCATCTGTGCCAGGGGACGCTGGCAGTGAGGAAGACATGAGGGACAGGTTCTATTTCTTTGGAAGGTAACTGAGGCCATCACCTCTGCACAAATGATATGTCCACTTCTCCTTCCCAACCTGCTTTTGCATGGTAGGAGAGGATGAGAGAGTTGGGGGGGGTGAGCCTGGAGAAGAGAAGGCTCCAGGGAGACCCTTTCAGTCCCTAAAGGGGCTCCAGGAAAGCTGGGGAAGGAATCTTGATCAGGGAGGGGAGCTATAGGACGAGGGGGAAGGGTTTGACACTGAAAGAGGGGAGATTGAGATGAGATCTCAGGAAGAAATTCTTGGCTGTGAGGGTGGTGAGACCCTGGCCCAGGTTGCCCAGAGAAGCTGTGACTGCCCCATCCCTGGAGGGATTCAAGGCCAGGTTGGAGGGGGCTTTGAGCAACCTGGTCTGGTGGGAGGTGTCCCTGTCCATAGCAGGGGGATTGGAACTCGATGATCTTTAAGGCCCTTTCCAACCCAAACTATTCTATGATTTTATGTGAAGTTTGGAGGGGGACTGACACCCCATGCCCCCACTCCTGGAAAACCCAAGAGCAATGAGCGCCTGGCTGTGCTCCCATCTTTGTGGCGGACAAGAGGTTTTGCAGCTCTGCACATGCGCGGACACGCTGCTTGTGGTACTCGGGCTGAGGGTTTTCCCAGCACTGAGACAGCTAAAGACCGTGGCATATTTTGACTTTCAAAGGAGAGTTGCAACACAGGCTGCATGGAAGAGCTCACACTACATGGGTCATATCTAAATCTAGGGTTTATGTATATGTAAGGTGCATTGGATCTGTGAGTGATAGCTAAAGCGTAGGCAAGACTTGAATTACAGCAATTATACAACAATCTCAACCTCAGGTGGTGTTTGTAGAACCTCCCACCTCAAACACGCTGTAGCTCTCATACTTTCACAGCCATTACTTGTCTGCAGAATCTAGTATCCTCAGAAGATCTTTTCCCAGGATCAACAATGACAAACTTCTGTCCTACAGACTTGGTTATTGCATTCTTGGTTATTTGCTTATAAATCAATGTGTCCACCAGCTCTTGGGGGCCAGGGGTGAAATGTCCATACAAGGGTCTGTACAGAAGGATTGAATACCAGCATATACTACAGGCCAGATCAGGAATATTCTCCGGTGACTCACACGGTCCAAATGGCTTGGTCAAAGCACCACAGCAATGAAATGTCCTTGGGACAACCTGCTGTGGGAGCAGACCACGGACACGCCACAGTAACAAGGGGCTTTCAGACCATAAGTGACACATCCATGGACTGAAAAGAGCTTGGCCATGCCCTGGAAGATGCAGGATGCCAGACACAACGCTGAGATGTTACTGATCTCTGTAAAAAGCACTCTAAAATTCTCCTAGATCTCAGACCCACCTGCCAGCAGAGCCCCGGAGCTTCTCCCTGTACTCTGTGACTGCAGCCTATGAGATATCCTGAGCCCATGGGGAAATGCTAAAAAAGGAGTTCAGAAGAAGACTAGGGCAAAGTCCCACATCATTGTAGCCTCTTATTTGCTCAATATCAATGCCTAAGAGAGGGCATTTGGCTCACCAACCGGGCTTGGTTTGCACGTCTCTGTGGGGGCTGTGGTTTGCAGATAAGGGCAAACCTCGCCATGCTTCTTCTGGAGCTGCTGCACACATTTGGAAGGAAATCCAGCAAAACTGTAAAGGTACCTCTTGATCTGCCTTCTAAAAACCTCCTTCAAAATGTACTTAGCTGAGCTGTTTATGCAAATTCTCGTGAGTCGGCTTGACAGCTGCCAGGCTACCGTCCACCATGAAGAGCAGCCTTCCCTTGTCCCCCTGGCACTGCCTGCACTTGTCTGGGCAGGGGCAGCCCAGGGGGGAGCCACAAGACCAACCCACTGTCCATGTCACGCACCTGCAACATGGGCCTACCCAGAATGTGCTCTCCAGATTTATGCCCGGAGTATATTTATATTTGGGTTATAAATAAAATGTGCGGCTTGCCTTTCAGTCCTACCTCAGTGCTCACAGCTTCCTTTCACCTGCCCACCCGAGCCCATTACCCTGTGCTATTTTTCCAGCTGTCCTTTCAGTCTGTGCCAGGAGAGGGCTCTTGGTCTCCTTCCCCTTTGCAACCTTCAGCACACCAAAAGTTATGGACTGAATCAAATGAGGATGAAAGGAAACATTTCCTGCACCAAAAGCTTGCAGAAGCCATGTTAGGGAGCCCCATTACTTGTACAGAGCACAGAATACTTATTCGTGATTTATTTATTTTTTTCTGCACTAAAAGACCTTGCCTGGAGTTTGGAAGAACCAGAGAACTGAGGATTTTAACACAGTACCTGCAGTTTGCGTTTACCTAGTGATTTTTTGGAACCTCTTGCCAAATGTCTGGCTGTGTGCTCTTCCAGAAGGCAATAAAAAGCCTGCACCATGCTTTCTCTGCAGAACTACTTAATGACTTAGGAGGTTTGTTCTCAATTTCGTATTAACTCCAAGTAAGAAGAATATATATTCTCAGTATTTGCTGTGCTTTCCTCTTTGTCCAAGCCAGCAAGCTCTGCTCTACCCTCCACCAGCAGACCCAGCTCTCCCCTAGAGTCTCTTGCACTGTCTGTGTTCAGGTGCGCTTTGTGTTGTCCTCCTCCTCAGCTCCTTCTTCTGTCCTGAAGCTCTGCCTCGCACCCAGCCACCTTGGCCAAAGTGCCCAGCTGGACCTCTCCATCGCACCAGCACAACCCATCCTGCTCATCACTCTACTGCCCATACACACATCTCTCCACCACTTCTACTTCAGTCCCTCAGAAAGATAGGGAGGGGAAAAAAAAAAAGGCCTTTCCAGATGGGGTTCACAGATGTCATAAATGGGCCACATCCCTCCAGTCTTTGACAAAAGATGGAGGAAACTTGGCAGATCCCAGGTATCATAACCTATAAATTATAGTCTGTGGGCTAAGAACTGTCCCAGACTGGGAGGCTTCCTCAAGTCATGTGAAATTGTCATGCTCACGCTCATCCACCTGACCTGGGGCCTTCCAGAGGGAGTTCAGCGGGTCACACTTCAGGTCAGCCAGCTCTTCCCTGCTCTGAGATGATTTTCTGACTTCTGGAGACATGTAATCAGGAAAGAAGGAGACGCTGTGCAACAGGACAACCCTTGCTGCTCTGGTTGATGCTGGACTTGAACCAATCACAACTGCTTTGAAGACCCCTCTCCAAGCCAACTTACCAAGACAGGTTCCTCAACAGACCTGTATAGGAAAAACACGTTTTCTCCTGGGGTAGGAAAACAAGTTTTTCCATGATTTGTGCCTTTTACTCCTACCTGAAGTCCAAAGTTCCCAACAAGAACCAGAAATCATAGGTGTTATCTATCAGAAATGTTATCCCATCAGCATCACTCTGTTACAACTCCACGGAACTGTGTTGGTCAGGTCCTGGATCAACTCACTCCAGAGTCCTCAGACCTCAAGCTGAAGGGACGGGATGAGCTAAAAGGAAAGATAATGCTTGCTGGTTCTTTTGAAATCTGATATTCAGGCATCTTCCTCACCAAAATTTGTTCTGCATACACATGGGTTTACCACAGCCGTCTGTTATCATGGCCTTTGGACGTGTCAGATGTAAAAGGATGTGAGGAAGTGCTGCTCCAAGGTAAGGAGGGGAAGCGGATCATTCCCACCCATACAGTGGAAATCTCAGGGCTACCAAGATACTGTCTCATCCTCAGACATGAGGTTCTATCCAAGCATGTCAGGATTTTTTAAGAGGGCAATTTATCACTAGAGACAGTGCTTAGTGAAAGAGTATTAAGCTCTGTACAGAGGAAAATACAATAGTCTTTAGGAAACAGCCTGGCCCTTGAGAGTAAGGGGACTAATACGGGATTTAAATGCTTCCTCTTGAGCATACTTCGTGCTGCTATGAACAGGACAGTAATGTGTCACTTTGGACACAGACCCTCTCCTAATTATACATGCTACATGATATAGGTAAGAAAGTAAAAGGGACAGAAGCAGCTAATAAATTACTTCCTTTATTGTTAGAGGAGCCACACATGAAGAGTACTGAAAGAGAAACCAAAGAGCTGAAATCCTGTGTCCAATATACAATTTCACTGATCAACCCCCACCAACCCGAAGTGAAACTTGGACTTTCCCTTGGAAAGACACATTGAACAAATACTGTCAGTGTGCACTCCCTGCCCTCCAGTTCATCCCAGCCCGAGCAAAAAGTCAAACCAGCTGCTCTCAGAAACACAGCGGTGCCCCTTCAATCTGAAGGGTGGGTTTGTGTTTCTTCCAAAAAAATAAACACAAAGGAGGACAGACAGGCTTCCATCTGACTTTTATCAAAGCCTGGATGAAGGAAGACTTTCAGCACTGCCTTCCAAGCAGCCCTTTGTAAAGAAGGGAGGATGGGTAAAAATAACTTGTAATTAGAGTCTAATGAATCAGCAGCAGTTGTCTAGCCAACAGCGCACCAGCTTCCATGTGTTAGTTAATCGCTTGATATTCTTCTCATCATGCGAGAGCAGCACGCCAGCGAATTCATGCTCACTGCCCCCACAAATGTTTTTCCTTAGACTTGCAGTGCAGGTTCAAACTCCGTTTCACCCCGGAGAGAAAGAGGACATGACTCTACCAGACAAGGAAGTCCAGGAAACCAGCAAACTTGCCCAGCTTTCAGAGCTGATGCACCTGGAAGTACATTAAAGCAGCGGCAGCTCACCCTGTTTTACCCATTTGTGGAGCTTTGTTGCGGCCAAGAATCCAACTTCGTAAGCGAGGCCAAGCCTCCTCTGTGGCATAGTGGGAATAAATTCAAACCGCCCCAAAATTCCTTGGCGACAACCCAACCTCACAGCAGCATTAACTCAGCACGTTTCCCTCAACTGCTTCTCGTTTCCACCCCTCCTTCTAACGTACGCGTGGACCTTCGTCCCGTTGTGTTTCAGGCCGCAGTGCCTCAGGAAAGGAGAACACAGTGGCCTTATCCGCAGTGGGGGGGGAATAATGAAACACCTGGGCCCTGCCTTTGAAGCTCAGAAGAGCATCTCAACTTGGCGACGTGTCTGCCAGCTCCAACGGCGGGGACTGACACTGCTGCTCAGCCAAAGTGACATGCAGATGAGATGTGTCTTCCGACAGATAGAATAATGAGTGCTCCATGATACGGGAATAAAATCCCTTTGCTGGTGACTGCAGAGCAAATTTGCAGAGTTTGCAAGGAAGAAAAGATTTTTTTTTTTGTTCTAACTGCATATTCCTCCTGAGATATGAAAATTAAACTGGATTTTTTTTCCTTCTTGCATCTTAATAAAATTCCTGTTAAAGAACCATTTCTAAACCTTTAGTTTAGCTTGTGGTTTCAACTAGGGTAGAGGAGAAAACTGATTTTCAATTTACAGCACAATCAAAAATAAAATGAAGTCTAGGTTCAGTTAAGATATACCAGGAAAGGTTGTCAAAAACATAGTTTGCTTTACTTCCATTTCACTTTATAAATATAAAGAATATCAAATAATCAGAAGTTGCTTTTGTTAGATATGTGTGTGGGGCTGCTGAGGTCTGGATTGAGTGTTTTCAATCCAAAGGGCAGGTCCATGTTCAACACCAAAGATGACTTTTCTGTTAGACCCTTTTGTCATCTTTCCTGTCATCAGCCAAATACAAACAAAATGTATTCAGATTTCAGCAGGTTAAGCAAAAGTTTTGTCTTCTTGTTTTATTCATTTTTCCCTTTCCTGTCCTCTAGAGAGCCTGACAGGGGAAAATAGTGTGAATAATTCCTGTAATTCGCCTGTACAAATAAGCAACACCAGCACTGCAAGCACACGCATGCACAGCCTGACACCGAGCCGCAGCATCAAAAACCCAGTGCACCCCAAATGCTGCTGCACTCCGATTTGGGTTTTCAGGATTCAAATAACAAAAGTTTCAAGATGTAAAAAAAGTTCCTACCATGACCATAGCCCAAACTTGTGTTCTTACTGGATTTCAGCTCCATCGTCTCAGTCCCAGGTGCAGGGGAGGTCACTGCCAGGGAGGTGCCCTCGGTACAACCTGTGAACGGGCTTAGGGAGCTGGGATCCCACGGGATCTGACAAAGGACACTGAAACACCTTATCTCATCACACAGGACACAAAACTGCCTCAACAACATTGGGGAGGTTTTCCTGGTGCCCCACGGACTGTGGTGGAAATGTAGGGGTTGGATGGTTTTAATTTCCAGTATCAGAGCTCAAGTGAGAATCAGGCTAATGAATTTCCTTTATTGTACTTAACTCTCCTGAGCTCCAGCATCATTTTCTAGACACATTATCTTCTATACCAAATAGATGTCTGAGATAACAGCTATCTACTTCAGCATATTACTCAATGCATTCTGACTGGACACACAATATCCATCCCAATGTTTTTTGGGGTTGGATTTTTTTTGGTCTGATTTGTTAAGGTATGCAAAAGAGGACCCACAGATTGGCTCATATATATATTAACCATAAATTATATTGCTACAAAGCATAAGGTCAAAAGAAAGAAGCATAAAATAAACCTTCAGGTTGGTTTTCCAGTTTCAAGCTTGTTATTTTGGGCTAAATTCCCCACCTTTCTTTTAGAGCAAAGACCAGGTCAGAAGATGACATCCCAATGGAGTGAAGCATTTTCCTTTCCTCTTCTCTTTCTTTTGATCCTCCCTTGTTCTGCAGCAAGAAAGCCATGAGCTATTTCCTTCTTCAAGGTAAAGAAGAAGGTGGATTCAATATCGTGCTGCCTTTTATTCTGCAGAAAACAGGACTGGTGGCAGGTAAAGGAGGAGGAAATGTCAGGAGCTGCTGCAGGAAGGACAAGAGCAAAGCCAAGTATGGCCATGGGAGACTGGTCTCCTCTAGAAAGCCCAGGCTGGGAGGTAGCAAGCTCTAGCTCGAAGGACCCAGACAAGACAGAAGAAATGTCAAGTTTTGTTGGGTTTTATGCCAGATTTAAACTTTTCCATGCTCTCCCTCACAAAAACTTGAGCACAATTTCCAGCATGAGCAACACGTCTGATGGGCTCTGCTGTCTTCTGCAATGGCAGGTACTTTGGAAATGCGGCACCCCAGGGTCAGAAACAAGGCTGCCCACTTTTGTTTTTTGCACAGTGACTGTGCAAAGTGCACCTATGTACCACATCTGCTGGTACGGGGGAGAGAGGGACATGTTTGTAGGCAGGTTTGGATGACCCGGGTACAAGACACAAGGAGGCATTTACCTGCTTGGACTATTTCATTCCCTTCTTGGGAGGGAAGGTTTAATAGCTTCTCAAAGCACATGCAACTAGTTATTAAATGTCCAGTAATTAAGTAAACATGTTAGTAAATAAATAAATAAATATGCATTTATTTAATTTATTAACGATATTCACTAACTTCACACACACACATTTCTTAGAATCTCAGAAATTTCCAAGCCACTTCAGCTTTTGTCACACAAGCTGCAATACCCAGGGCTAGAAGTGGCTCAAATAAAAACAAAGCCAGGTAAACTGCCAGCATGGCTGGGAATCCTAGATAAAAAACTACCTCTTATCCACCCCTTAGCTAAACGTGTTCTGTTGTCTCTCTTTGCACTTGAGTGCTGTGATTTTCAGCAGCAGCACAGCCAGCATCTAACCCAAGGTCAGACACGAACGTCATGGTCTGAAGACTCGCATGACCAATCAAGCCCTTGACTCTAGAAGTAACTGGAAGACTGACAGGCTAAACATCCAGACTTAGGGTTTGATGTGCAGAACGGACGGCCAAATAAAAGCAGCTGCTGGGAAATCTTGAGAAAAACAGAAAATACAAGTATGCAATGGTGAGCCCAGTTTCAGGCCAAGTTGTGACATCACGTCTCACAGGTCTCCTCATAGAATAAGATGTTCCTTTCCTGGACTAATAGTAAGCAATTTTAGCCCTGAACAGACAAGTAATAATGTGGGAAAATACTTGTAATGCCCACATCACCCCCTCATGCAGGGTCTGTGCCTGTCTGAATGCATCCCCGCCTGGCAAAGGACACCGTGATGAGGCTGTTAGAGAGCAGTAAAGGTTAAAAACACAAAGGAAGCAGCCGGTATCTGGCCTCAAAGGAGTTAAGATCACAAGGAGTGGCTTCCCTCCAGGCTCTCCCCAAAAGAAATGTGTGAAGCAAAGCAGATGTGGAAAGGACACCCATCCTAGAAAAAGGAAATTCAGCCCAGCTGGTGAGAACGGCAGGGAATCATAGAATCATAGAATGGTTTGGGTTGAAGGGACCTTAAAGACCATCCAGTCCCACCCCCTGCCATGGGCAGGGACACCTCCCACCAGACCAGGCTGCTCCAAGCCCCCTCCAACCTGGCCTTGAACCCCTCCAGGGATGGGGCAGCCACAGCTTCTCTGGGCAACCTGGGCTAGGCTCTCACCACCCTCAGAGTGAATTTTTTTTCCTAGGGAGACTGGGTGGAGGTGGGATGTTTGCAAGTCAAGGGAGAAGGTACAGACAGATTAACCTCCCTGTGCTACTTGCACCATGTTGTAAATTCTTTGCGTCTTTGAGGAAGGAGTGGATCTTGTTTGACTCGAAAGCCATCTCCCCAGCCCCTGTCCCAGGCTCCTGGCAGGACCCAGCCCCTCTTGCCTGTGCTGGATCCATCCCCAGCTGCCCCGGGAGGCTGCAGCCCTGCCAGCAGCCTGCGAGCAGAGGGTTGGAGAAATGCTACCCTGTGTGCAGCAAAAACTTGGCGTTTGGCAGGGACCACCTGGAAAAGCCCAGGGAGAGAGCTCAGGCACAGCAAGACATGAGAGGATTGGTGCGAAATTGCTAATCCCACACAAATTTTATTGTTTCCTGGAGTATACCTGCAAGTCCAGGATTTTTTCAATGTTCATGGATATAACACAGCGCAAAACCAGAGGAAAGTAGACGATGGTCATTCTAGCAACAGCTTACTCTATACATTTATTAAAGTAACACAAGGCCAAGATCCTGCTTCCTTCAAGAGTTTTGACAACGCCTTAGTCGCCATTAAGATATTGATGTAGCATTATTTTCTCTCTAAGCCCCCTAATTTGCTCTCAATTCATTGTTCATGGGATTAAGCCCATTTTTTTTAATGAAAACACAAGAAAAGCTTCAGTGACAGGAGGATGAAGGAAGTCTGTGCTATTCACCAGCCACCCAGCCACCCACATGCTATCTTAATTCATCACCAGACAAAGCCAGCTCTTTGTCTTTGCAGCTCCCTCTATGCCATTCATTCACGGTGAGATATCGCTCCCAGTAATCAGAGCTTGCCTATACAGGGGGTGGGGGGGGGGTGGGGGGAAAGACACAAAAAACATCTAATCAGGCCTTAGACTTAGCCCCGTTGTCACAAAGACAGCTCTTTTTTAATAACAATGTATATATAGCAGTAGAGCTCTATCAAGCACCCTTTCCATGAGAAGTTTGACAGTAGCTTATGTTACATACATGAGTATTTTCTTCATTTACAAGACTTTTTTGCCACTAATAACAAATCAGCTGAGCATCAGGGGAAAATAGTAATAATAATCCCTACAAATTATGAGGAAAGGATACCCGTAGTTTAAGGTTGCTTTAACCTTTGTATCTTCAAACACTTTGCTTTTCTGCGCTTAATGAACTACATATGTGATTTGTAACTGTTAAGGGGTTAATCTCTAACCATTGTTTTAATTGGATCAACAATTGGCCTTCCGCCACTTCCTTTAGAAGATTATTCCACGATCTAATAGAAATCAGTGCCAGAAAGTATTTCCCTGAGAATACGTGCCAGAGGAAACACTATGGGAATAGATAACGACCCAAGTTTCACAAGGATCAAATATTGCAATTATTATCATCCTCAGCCAGAGCCCTGACAGCTACGACTGCATGTGGTCACACTTCCAAAACTGCAACATCTTGGGAATGAGAAGCTAATGGAAAAACTTAATAAAAATCCTGCAGCTTGTACAAATGAAGAAAAAGGGAAAATAAAAAGCAATACCTAATTCTGTATTGTGCCATGTTGCTTAGCAGTGGTATAAGTAAAGGCAAAATCCAGATCCCAAGTGCTTATATATTTTCTTTGTGAATGAGATTAAAAATGCAGCTAAGACACATCTTCTGTCTTTTCCTCAAAAGTAGCCATTATAATTTTCATTACTCCATCTGAATCCACCCAAATCTATACCTAACCAGTAAGAAAAGCACTTTCCATGTGTTGCTTTTTGTTAGCACTTTTTAAACAACAACAACAAAAAGGTCCTATCAGAATAAAATATCTTGTGTAACTGTAACTGTAACAGAAGTGTCACTCCGGCAGATCAGGGAGCTGCAGTTCTCTATGCCTGCAGGCGTAGCCCCAGCACCACACGCTCCCGCAACTTGCCCAGTGTCTCCGTATGGCTGAACACGTGCTGCGCTTCACAGGCAGCTCACGTGCTGGTGGCACTAACTTCTCCCAGAAAAATACATTCTTTTGGCTAAATTTTCTTGACCTTAAGTTTAGCCCGTAGGCACTGGGAGGGTGGATGCTATCAGCAGTGAAAATGCCTTTGAGTCATATTTTTGCAGGAATACTTTTTTTTTTAAGCACTCACCATACAGATATCATTTTTTATGTTCTGAATGATAATTTGTATAATGCTCTTCCAGTTGCCATCCCTGTAAACTGAGCTATGAATACTTACACATACATACGTGCATAAATAGTATGTCTAGCTTTTCACCTTGCACAGTGTATGCTTGTTCATGAGTCCCATCACACAAGTGAGTCTTCACCTGTGTGAGCAATGAGATCCTAAATGTGCTGGACATGTTTTTCTGATGCTGATACACGTATAAAAGTGGACAATTTCTGGCACTATGCACATGGCTGCCTTACATCGAATACTTGTACGGGCAAAGGAATTTTAAGATTGGTATCACTGACATACAAACTGAAAAACACCTCAAGAAACTGAGGCAAACAAGTTTTGGACTTTAAGAGAGAAAACTATCCACTCTGGATAAAACGGGATTTCTGAGGTAACTTCTGAGAAGGTCCCTTTGGTGTTTCCCCCACTGTAGCCTTCCTGTGATGGAGCAAGACCTTTGTTGAGGACACTTGGCCAAGCTTATGGAGGACCAGCACTGAAAAAGGCAGCAAGGCACCAGCAAGAGGAACAGATGAGCCCCTTCCCAGTGCTGAAGCTGACCCCCAAGAAGCAATACAAGGGATTCTTTCCCTACCTGACCCATTGGATCAATATCGACAAAATACTCCCATTAGTTCCATGGACAAGTCCGAGCACACCTTTCACCCTCCCTCCAAGCCTGGGCTGACTGCAATCTGGGCTGTTTGCCTTGGGTTACAGTGACCTCCCTTTCCAGCCTAAGTGGTTTTGTGAAAGTCTCAGACCCTTGGGTAACCTGCAACCATGCTCTTCTGCAGATGGAAATTCAATCTGGGCCTTTAGGGACAGGTCACCTGCACAAGTTTCAAGCCAATGGAATAGACAGGTGAGGCGAGGTCTGATGAAGAATGCCCTTAATTAGCTCCTCAAGGCTTGGTTTTTCTTACTGCTTCACCAAGGGCTGAAACTCTCTGTTGGCACTTTTGAGACATTCTCATCTACAGTCAGAAAGGCTAATTATTAATTAAAGGATAGGAGTGCTAAGCGATGCCTGTGTATTTCCTTCTGTCATACAGCTGCTCTTATTTGCTGTATCCTGTGTCTATAATTAACACTGTCCCAATGCTCTGCTCTTCACATCAATAAAACAGAGGTGGTGAGGAGGTTTCCAAGCCCTCTGCTTTATCAGCTGCCTACTGGTACCTCTAGATTCCCTTCCCAGAAGGATCTGTGTGAACTCAGCAACAGTAGAAAGACCTTCAGCCACTTCAGCAATGAAAAGATTACAAGCTTGAATACACTTACATATGTTTGTCTCAGAGTATAAGCGAATAGTGAAATTCTCTCTGCTAAGAGCAGCTGTCAGGATCCACACTGCTGGATCAGGGCATCCAGCGATAACAGCCTCTATTGCGTGCATCTGTCATCTTCCACTCAGTCCCCTCCGTGGGCTTTAAAAAGTTCCTGGCGTGTCTTGTCAGCTCCAGATAAGGGCAATGTCACTGTGCCCATTTTACAGGCAGGATAATGCAAGTACAAAGCAGATGAGTAACTTGATTAAAGCCAAACTAGGTAAAGATGGCTATAACCAAACCCCAAATCAAACCTGGTTTCTAAACAGTAGAAAATTAAATACAAATATATATATCACTGAGACACAGTGATATATATACACACAAATATATATATATTACCTCCATATACTTTGTACAATCTCTCTTCAATCTCCAGCCCGTGTGAAATATTGAAGGTAGCAGACACATAAATTATATTTTTAGCCTGCACAGCCAGCACTCCCATGTTTATCCGTGGAATTCTTGGGTTCATTTCCCAGGGACTGTTTCACAATTATTCAGTGCCTGCAGCTTTCCAGAGCGGCAGAGATCTTCTCATGTGAAGTCCCTCCCAAAGGCAAATGACAAAACCAGATCTGATGGTACCAAAAGAGCCTCTAATGTTACAGGACATTCAAAGAGATGGGAATTGCCAGGTCAAAGCTTTTCTGCAAGAAGGTGCTGCTCATCAGGAGTGTGTGCTGTGCTGAATCACTACACCTCTAATTTTTGGAAGAGGGGGGAAAAGAAATAATATTTGCAGAGAAATCAATCAGAACATCCTAAAAATAACTAGGAACAAGTCTAGAAAAGTCTTTTTGCTGGGAGGAGGGGATGAAGAGAGAGGAGCAGGACTGGAGGTAGCAGGGGCAGTGACAGGAGAAGAGGAGAGCCTCTGTAACTGTGCTGTTTGAGCAGAGCGGTGGGGAGGGGAATAGAAGAACCACTGGTCTATGAAAAAAGAGGGTTGTCAAACGGGGGACAAGACCTACTCTGTATATTAATGCCAGTGGGACTGTGAAGGAAATAGCTCCCTGGCTTTTCCAGCTGGTGGGAAGCTCTGGCTGCAGCAGCTCTAATGGATGCGAGGACGTGGTGGGGAACAGGCTGCTCCTGGGCAGCTCGGTGCTGAGCCTCGGGAGCTGCTTCCAAAATCTGCCTGCAGGCAGGGCTGGAGGCAGAACTGCTAGGCAGAGAGGGTTAAAAGTGGAGGAACAAATCAGAAAGGCAAAAAGGAACTGAGCAGAGGTGGAGAGAAATGTCAAGGAGGTGCAGAGGTCAGAGCCTGCACAACTACAGTCTCCCAAGCAGGTTTCTTGGTCCCTTCAGCAAAGTGCAGGGAAAAAGAAATCTTTGAAAGAGACAAAGAGGTCTGCATCCAGCTCTGTGGCCCCCAACATAAGAAGGACACGGGCCTGTTGGAGTGGAGCTGGAGGAGGCCATGATGATGCTGCAAGGGCTGGAACCGCTTTGCTGACAACAGCTGATGTCAACATACAGAGTTGGGGGTTGGATGAGAGTTGGCTGGAGAAGAGAAGGCTCCGGGGAGACCTTAGAGCCCCTTTCAGTTCCTCAAGGGACTTCAGGAAAGATGGGGAGGGACTCTTGATCAGGGAGGGGAGCTATAGGACGAGGGGGAAGGGTTTGACACTGAAAGAGGGGAGATTGAGATGAGATCTCAGGAAGAAATTCTTGGCTGTGAGGGTGGTGAGAGCCTGGCCCAGGTTGCCCAGAGAAGCTGTGGCTGCCCCATCCCTGGAGGGATTCAAGGCCAGGTTGGAGGGGGCTTGGAGCAACCTGGTGTGGTGGGAGGTGTCCCTGCCCATGGCAGGGGGTGGGACTGGATGGTCTTTAAGGTCCCTTCCAACCCAACCAAATTCTATGAAAACTCATTTTGGGGCATGGTCCAAGTTTTTCAGCTCCCAACTGCTAGGTCCCTGCATCAGATTCAGCTTAGAAACAATGCACGGGGATTGCAACACTGTCTTCTTTAGAGCCCCACATCCCCACCAATAAGCAAAAACAATGTTTCAGGGCTATGAAAGAGCTGCAAAGTCCTCGAGAATATGAAAAATTTTGTAGGGTGGATGCAGCCAGTCCACCCTGAGCAGTGCAGACACAGGGCAGTCTGCACTGAATGTCTGGGAGGACTAGGCCTCCTTCTCCAGTGCAGTCCACAAGGATGGACCTGACAGAGGTCCATGTTAGGATCCTTTGAAGTTACACTACTCATATGTCCAGTAAAAGCCTCCTTAGCTTGGGGCCCATGAGCATGCATGGGTATTTAATTGGGTTTTATTGACTGACTGAGGAAATTGGAGCCTAACGGAAAGCAAAGGAAGGCAAAATTCATACTGCTCACTCACATGTTTATGGGAGACAGTATGTAATTGCTCAGACCTTTCCCAAAGTAAGACTTCAAAAATGGCAAATCCAAGCTACAAAGCAGTTTGGGATCTGAAAGTTAGACGAGGCTCTTTCTAGCCTTCATCCCACCCCCACAGTGACAGCATCTCCTGATCAACACTCCTTTCCTCAAAATCTGCATTTCTCCTTTCTGCATATTATTCCATACATAGAGGCAGACATAAAAGCTCTTTTCCCCCAGATTTACATCCTATGGTCCCTCCTTCCTTCTGTTCCCTCAAATCCGTTCTGTGCTTTGCCAATGACACAGTATCAGAGAGTATGACCAAATCAGAGCCACACATGCCAGCTGGGCCACCACTGGGGACACACTTGTGGCCACAAGGCCATTGCCTGCTGCAGTGATCAAGAAGCTGAGCTATAAATGTCCTTTCACTAGCGTCAGCATCCACTTGGGTCTCTCTGCTCTATCCTGGTGCTGGTTTTCACAGAAATTGCAAGGACTAATTATCTTTGAGATTTTCTCTCTGCTGAATGATGGTGAAATTGGCCAGCAGACACAAAAGATATTAGGGAAAGACTGACAGAGTGACTTCCAAAACCTCCTTAAGAAACTAAGTTAAAACACATAGAAATATCTTGCTGGCGCTTAGATGCACATTTTTGGATAGGCACAAGAAACAGGTTTCTTGCATAATCAGGGAATGCTAATACAGTCAATTTGCCAGGCAGGGCTGCACTTTAGAGCCCCTTTTCCAAGTTTTCTCCAATCTTTTATTCAAATTACTTCCCTAAGCAGCATCTTCAGGACTATCAGACCCACATGCAGGGCTCAGGTCTGAGAGCTGGGCAGAAGCACACCTTCCTTTGACTCGTGCTGTTGGTTGCTCCCAGTCAATTCCTTTCCATTCCTCCCACCAAGACACAGTGAAGACAGAAACGCTCCACAGAGAATGTTCCCCCATCTGCAGCAGTGACATGAGAGGCAAAAGCAACACCAGAGGCAGAAGCAACACCAATGCCAGGCTCTGGGTGCAGGGCCGAGCCCTTCCAATCTCTGCACCACAAACCCAGGCTCCCAGGATAGGGAAGAAGGGAGAAGCAGGAGATATGGGAAAAATCTCCCATTTGGGTGGAAAGGCATCACTATTGCACTGGGCAGGCCAACTTGCAGCTACAGGGTAGAAAACTTTTATAAAACCCCAACAGAAGGGTATTTTCAGCCTCAGACACTTAAGGCACTGGGCCAAGTCTATTGGCCTGGTGCAAATGCGTAACTTAAATGGAACTACAGCAGGGATCAGGCACATTATTAATTCATATTCCATTTAGATTCCTGTTTAAAAATATTGTCTCACTGCAAGCATTACTAGATGCTGTTCATTTGTTTCTCTCTGAGAGCCATAAGAAAAAAGAGATTAGGTAATTGCAATGCAAGCACGAAATACAATCAGTGATTTTATGAAATCTAGCCTGTCCCAAACCACAGTTTTGATATTGTTCCTAAACACCATCTGCAGATTTGCTTTATAAACAAACATTACGTTTATATTTTGTAAGAATATCGTTTCCTAATGAAAAAAGATTTTCTTTTGTTTGAGGAACTGACAAACCCCAAAACACTCTCATTCTCCCACTTTGCAGCTCATGGTTTCTGTCTAAAATGTGGGAGAAACAAATTTAATCAAATACTCATGGAGCAAGAGAAATCACGACTGAGAAACAGATTCTAAACTGAGAGATTCATGACATCATAAATACTCGGAAAAGGGTATATAAGTGTCTGTCCCTGACAGGAGAGAAAATAGGTTCCTTCAGAGGATGTAATGACCCATTCTCTAACACTGTGCCTGGAGGAAGCCACTTCCAAGCCTTTGGTGTTCAGGCCATCTTTGTAAGCACCAATGTCAATACTCCCACAACACTTTAATGTTAGCTAACAATTAGCTAACCTTAGCTAAAGTTTAATGAACACAACCCACTAATATCTCATGCCTCTGTTGCCAAACAGTTGTTCAACAAAATAGTGTGGTGCCAGTTGCCTGTTTTAAAAAATGCTTTTTCAGTCTTTAAGGTTTTGTCTTCCTGTACTGCAGAAAGACCTCAATAGGAAACTTGGGTTGGCTTTTTCTTTGCCACTTGTTGCTTAATATATCCTACAAAATCACCTTTGTTTCCCCTTTTGTTAAAACATTTTTAATCTTTCTTCAGTGGTAAAGCTTAGTCTTTTTTTAGCCACAGCCTAAAACTCTGCCATTAGCAGAGACGCTTCAAGATGGTGTTCACGACAGTAAGATCAAGGAGAACATAGCCATATTTCTCGGATGTTTTAATAACACCAATTATTATTTTCCACCCTGATTTTTGCACAGCCACCACCTTGTTTGCTTTCTTCAGTGACGTGCAGAACTTAATGCTGAGTTGTCCAAGTCTCCCCGGCAAAGGCTTGAGCTGTGATGAACCCTGCCCCCCAGCACTAATGCAGTCTGAAGTCTTACACTGCCCAAGGAGAATTTCAGCTTCTACTTCGTCATCTAATGGTATATCTTTAGAAATCATCTCTGTCCATAAGTAAATTTCTCTAACAGCATCGTTGTGAGAGGCCTCATCAAAGATTTTTTGGAAACTGATATAAATTCTAGCCTTGCTGGCTCTCTGACTGCACAGTATGTTGATTGCCTTGAAATATTAAAAAAGGCAGAAAACCAGCATGAGTCCTGTAGTGGAAGACTTCTGGTCTTTTTGTAGCTCTTTCATACAATATTCTGGATGCTACCCCTGTGCTGATCTATAATTCTCTATCATCACCTTGCAGCTCCTGCAGACACTTACAGTATGTGCCATATTCCAGTTCTCCTGGGGAGAAGCAGATTTCAACAGGTTTGGGTATTTTTTAGCAGCCTAGCACCCACTCTAAGTGCCTTCAAGAGTCTTGAATGATTATCGCTCTGTCCCGCTGACTAATTTCTATTGAAGTTAGCATTTTACTTAAACATTTCCTCTTCTGCTAGTTCGCTGACTAACAGTGCCTCCTCTTTATTATTGACAAAGAGAAACCTGGAGGAGTAAGCGTGCCTCCGGAGGGCTGAATAAAACCTAGCACTGGTAAAATTCAGAGGGGTTTTCCCTGCAAATCTTGTGATTCAGTATACTTTTATTTTGACCTACGACATTTCTTATCAGTTTCTGGCTCAGGTGATTCATTAAACAGCGGAAGAGCAAACAATATGAACTTACTCTACAGCCCTCAAATCAAGAATTTTATGGTGAGCTGGTTTCCTCATAGTGCTTCAAAAGAGTGATATTGTTGATATACCTCAATGCCAGATAAATAATAAGGAGCAATTCTTCTATCGTAACCATCAGAAATGGGTCTTTTTAGTCTGGAGAAGAGAAAACTAAGGGGGGATCTGATCAACACCTATAAATACTTAAAGGGTGAGTATCAGGAGGATGGAGCCGATTTTTTTCAGTGGTGCCCAGGGATAGGACAAGAGGAAATGGGCACAAACTTGAAAGTAAGAAGTTCCATCTAAACATGAGGAGGAACTTCTTCACTTTGAGGGTGTCAGAGCCCTGGAACAGGTTGCCCAGGGAGGTGGTGGAGTCTCATTCTCTGGAGACATTCAAAACCTGCCTGGACATGTTCCTGTGCAACCTGTTCTAAGTCGACCTGCTTTGGCAGGGGGGTTGGACTAGATGATCTCCAGAGGTCCCTTCCAACCCCATGTTATTCTGTGATTCTGTGAAACGACTGGTGTGTCTGCAGCAAGCTTAGCTCCCAGCTATAAACTGTTGGATCTACAGAGTGCTGCCATCCTTAAAATATATACGTGGGAGAGATCGCTGTTTCTTTTGCCAATACACACCCTGAGCATTTCATGGAGGAACCTGAGAGTAATTTATGAGAATAAGCTGATTGCAAGCACAGCAAAGAAGGCCTGGGTGACTTCACCTTGGGCTGGTCATGGTGTGCATCGCCAAATACACGACGGCTCCAAGTCTTGCAAGGCGTCTCCTCACCAGGGTGGTCAGCGGTGGTGAGACCAGGCTTCCAAACTTGATGCACGCACAAGACATGCATCGATATTAGAGTGGGGATAATTTTGCTGTAGGGGCTGCCTCCCAAAGAAGCAAAGGTTTTGCACCTCAGCAGGAGGGCGGTAGCACTGTGCACTGTCATCATCACACAATCCGCAGACATTTTCTGAAAATGAGGTCATTTCCATCACAGAGAGGCACATGAGACATTTATTCCCAGAAAATATATCATGCTACGCTAGGGAAAAAGAAAGAGAAGAGATCATTCTAACTCTGACTTTATTACATCAGATTTGGAGGGTGCGACAAAAATCTTTCACAATCCGTTCTGCAAAGAAGTATCCCCTGCTTTCAGGCAGAAAACATGAATAACTATTACACTGTGTAATCTTGCTTACCCACCTCTGGCTGAGAAAAAAGGCTTCAACTGCAAAGCCTATAAAGCAAAATCATAAAGCATAATAATAGTTATTTCTCTCGATTTACAAAGCCCATCCAAAAGTTACAGTAAGGAAGGGGAAGGTACCCATATTTTTGCAAAACGCTTGATTGCTTCAAAACTCTTGAATAATATACCAAAACAGTCAAGAGCCTGTTGGCAACAGGACCCAGAGGAACTCTCCGCACCCACCCTCCCACCCGTCCCAGAGAAAATGGGTGACGACGCCCTGTGGGTCCACATAGCATCAATCAACACATCAATCAACAGCAAGCCAAAAACTCCCACCTCTGTCTCCTGGGAGGACATCTGGGTTTCTTCTGTGATGAAGATGCTCTTTTAAGAAACAAAACCATTTTGAGGAATGTAGCTGTTTTCTTGCCTTCTCCTACAGCCCCTGCTGCAAACACCTTCCAGGAGCACCAATACTCCAAAAGAGCCCCTTTGGGGACGGGGGGAATCTCACAGGACAGCAGCTCTGGCTGCTTCAGCAATCGCATCTCTTTCCATTGGATCACTTTCCCAAAACAGCAGGAAACTAGCACCCGAAATAATGTTATAGGAAGGACTCATGGGTTAGGACCAGATAAAAAAAACTGGCTCTTTTCAGGCTTTTTTATGAATTACAGTGATCCCATGCACTTCCCGATATGCTTTGAGCACAAGTGTAGAGAGTGGGAAGCAAAAACCCACAATATTCATCCCCACAGCATAGCTCTGATCCCTTATTGTAGCAGCAGAGAAAGGTGACTCAACTATATACCCCAGGAGGAAGAAAATACCATGTAATGTTAGTTCTGGCAGTGCTAAGCACCCCAGTTATTTGGGTTTTCCCATGACAAACCTAAGAAGTGACTTGCTTAGCATTTCCATGATAACCTCTTCACTCTTCTGTAAATCCACGCATTAAGTTGGTTGACAATGAAGGACCGAGAAGAAAACTTAGCCAGTGAAAGGAACATTACTGGGTAAAAAGTTATTTACCTGCCCTTCCTCTCCTCTCCCACCTTACACTGAAAGCGTGGGGCAGATTTCTGCTGTGTCTCCTCTGGAGGCTGGGCTCCAAGCAACCTCACCAGGCTGGATTTGTGCTGTTTTTCCTATCAGCAATGCCTTTTGTGAATCACCTTCTCCCCATGGTAGTAAAGTCATGTAAAAAAACCAAGTCACGGGGTTATGACTTCACAGGACCCATGGGTAGGAGGAGAACATGGCTTAATGGAGACTCCTGTTCTGAGGAGGATGTGCCGATTAAAGAGAACTTCAAAAACTATCCCAAACCCTGACCAATGTCAATATGCGGGGCCTCCGTCATGTCACCCCTTTGCCAGTAAAAAAAAGTTACCACGGAAAAGCCACTGTTATTTCAGACTCATTGCCAGTAGCCCCTCTGGCTGCAGAGAACATCTCTGTCCTTGCTGTCAGGCTTCTTTCCTCCCACCCCCATGGTATATGACACTTGTAACCTCCAGTCTTTGCTCTCTACTGACAATACTGGGCAGATAATTAGAATAAAAGGCTGAGTTGCCATAAAAAGCATTTTAAACACTAAAAAAAAAAAAAAGCATCTAAAGGTTCTGTGAGCGATACATCACCACCCATCTGCAATATCAGTGTGTCAGCGTCTGTCTGCCACAAACATTAGTCCATAAAAACAAAGGAATAAATCAATGGACCTGTACGCCCAGGCATATTATCTCAGAGAACACTGCAGGGCTATGAAGCACCCTCTTTATTTGCTCGGCCAGAGCCATTCTCTCTGCTCACAAGGCAATGTTACAGGATGAATTATCTTGCCAGTGCCTTAGTATATCACTGTATAATCTCATACACACTATGACAGCAGTTATCAAATAACTTGGTATCCGAGCAGTTGTCTGCCCTGGTTATGGGCAATTTTCATGTGTTTGTTTTGAAACACCCAGTCCCTCTTCCTTTTGCACCCCACAAGCTTTTCCCGGTAAACCTCCCACTGCAGCGTCTGTCGTGACTGCTGGCCAAGGCACGGGCAGAGTGACACTGCATTTCGAGCTGTAATGGTGAAGAGGTCCCTGACTCCAGTCCCAGTGCGAACCACTGGAATGGAGGAAGGACCACAGTTACCCTCTGACCGCTGTGCACTCATTGGGAGGGATGGTAGAAGCAGCGCTTCCACTAAAATTGTCTTTTTTAGCACTCTCTGCAATCAAAACTTCAGTATTACATATGCAGCAAGGCTGGCCCTACACAACTGGTTTTAATCAGGTCTTCAGCAGAAAAAGCCAGGCTGATGTGTCACACAGAGCGAATCAAGCCCAGGTGCCCACCTCACCTTGACCCCATTCCCCGCCCCTTTAGGAGCCAAACCAGCTTTCGTGACCCTTCAGGGCACAGAAATAATGCACTAGGACCCTTGTCTGGCACCCTCTCACCTCCCTTTAAGTAAAAACACAGCAAAACCATCTGAGAGTGGCTGAACTACAACTGTCACGTACTTATAACAGTGAATTAAACAGGAGATGAAAGTTTAGTGATTAATCTTCAGCTTCTCACAGTGCAATTTATCCTCTTTATATTCTCGACCTCCAGCCTACAGGAGCCAAATTGCCTGTATTTAAGCAATTTCTAAAGAGCCTACTCAAAATTTTTGCAGAAAATAGCTCCAGTGTTCACCTTTCCCACCCCGGGGCTGCCCGAAACAAAACAAAACAAAGGCTGCCGTTGTCATCTGATTTACGCTGGTCCCATTCCCACCGGGACAACGGGAAAGCAGGCCAGAACACAATTTCGACACTCACTTCTAGTCTGTGTACAGACATCCACTGAGGTCTTATTTCAGGAAAGGCAACTGAGAAGAATGAGTTTTACATAATGACGTGTGAAGGGGGAGAAAAAAGGAAGCTGGACTTGCTATAATTAGAAAGTGCTTACGCCCCCAAAGGCGGCTGCTTCAGCCCACGCATTTCATCACGAGTAGGTGCTCAGCTATATTTACCTCCCGTAAGAAATGTTTGCCTTGAGACGGGACACAGAAAACCCCACCAGGATGTGGTAAGTGAGAAGGGAAGTTCACAAGATGTGATCTCTAACTGACATCATTTTGAGGCACATCTGAAACTCAGATGCTTTTTGGGTTTTAATGTGCAAGTTATTCATTTAAAAAAAAAAAAAAAAAAAAAAAAGAAAAGAAAAGAGAAGAGAAAAAGAACGAAAAGAAAGGCATTCTTAAGAAAAAAAAAAAAAAAGCTGTATCAATAACACAACAGTAGCTTTGGGGCAACTCTGATGTTCATTTAGTCATTCAGCCCTTCTGTACTGGAGCCCGGCCCTCATGTTGGTGTCTTGGCAGGGAGGACTTGTCTCTGGTCTCTGGAAACATTCAAAGCCCGCCTGGACACATTCCTGTGCGACCTGCTCTGGGTGACCCTGCTCTGGCAGGGGCGTTGGACTAGATGATCTCCAGAGGTCCCTTCCAACCCCATATCATTCTATGATTCTGTGACCCCCTGCCGGGGAGCTGTACCCCTTTGCCCACCATGGCACGGTGCTGCCGGGCTGTCCGTCTCACTTGAGTTGGCCAGGTTCACCCATCACTCTCCTCTGCAGGACCTCTATCATGACCCCAGAGTCACTGGTCCATGGGTTCCACACAGCATTTCCCTTCACCTGTGGCCACAGGTTGGGAAACAACATTAAAGTCTTTGCTGATACTGATGCAAGGAGAAATATTGGAAGAGCTGCTTGTACTAATGCACCCAAGAGCTCTGGGGATGACAGGATCGGTGGTCTGGATGCGAAAGGGAATATCTCTCTTCCCATCTTTTCCCCCTTTTCTCTTTCTTCTCCTTCTTTCATTGACCCTCTGGCCTCCAGTTGATTTCCATGTTTTGTGGAGGTGGTGTTCCCAGGACTGGTACCTGCACCACATGCCTCTGAACCCATGCAAGCACACACAGCCACCAAGGCTTGCTCCTCCATTCATTTTGTCGCACAACATGAACTTAGAGAGGTGTCAAGGGGGAGCTGAACATGAGAAACAATTTTGTGAGGTCTTCTGGTGGAGAGAAAAGGCTCATGTAGGACCCCACAACAATTGGAGTGATGTACAAAATACCTAGCAATGACAGAGGAGGAAGAGAGCAGTGCTGGGAGCTGGGAGAGCACCAGCCAATTCCAAGTTTCAGGGCTCTTCATACAGAGCAGTGACTCCAAAGGGAAGAGCATCATGCTTTATCACTGAATGGCTGGAGCAGGGATTAACAAGTGAGGTGGATCCAAACCTTGGCAGAGAAAACACTAATTAAAAAAAAAAAAAAAAGAAGAAAAAATAGTTCTTTTTCATGTGGCTAATTTCTGGAATAAATGTCAACGCTTTTCAGCACCTCCTTCTCCATTTTCCAGGCAAGAATGGAGTCAAGAGGGCAGTTGACGAGCCAGGCAGTGCCCACAAGTTCCCTAATGCACCCCAAAAACTGGCTGAAGTGATTACATGAGCACAGCCATCACTAAGGAGAGCTCACACACTGCTGAGCTTCCCCTTCACCGACACAGGCTCTGCAACCGTCTCTATAGCTTTTAGCAAGAACGCGAACACCATAGTGCCATGTAAGAGAGGGCTGTGGGACTTGCCACAGCGTTAGCACCGGCCCTGAATGTTGCCAGGAAGAAGCTGTCTTGTTCAGCTCAAGTGTGGAGGTGTCCATCTTGGGCTGTACAATGCTGAGTTATACCTTGTTATACCTTCCATTCTAGATGGGTGTCTACAGGCAGCAGTTTGATCCAGTCACCCATGTGTACTCAACGCTGCTTCAGGAGGAACTAAAACACCTCTAAGAGCTCCCTATTTCTCCCAACCAGCTATTGAGAGAACCTAAAATAATAACCTTGACTTAAACTTCTAACTTTTATATATTTACAACTGCATCACTAATCTCACCCTAACTTTCTGTCCCAGTATGCACCCAGAAAGAACAATTTAACTTGGGAGACCTATGGTCAGCCCTCAATCACCAACAGAAAATAATTGTGTAGCCTCAGACACACAGATGAACAAAAACGAAAAAGCCCTGGAAGTTACAGTGTTTTAGTCTCATTCATAATTTGATTCAAACAAATGAGATCAGATCTGCACGCAGAGCTCTCGGGGTGCCATAGAGGAAGGCAGATTTCAGACATCAGTCTCTCCCGTCTGGTGCATACGATGCCAGAATGACAGTCCTGGGTACGAAAACCTTCTTGCAGCATCTCTAAAGGCCTTTCTACCTCATGCTGTTGTGTGCTGTCACGTCCCCATTCCATTTTATCCCCATAAAAAGCACCATGACCCACACTGTGATCTATAACTGTCACCTCAACATTGACTCACAGATCCCTCCAAGAACCTATATCCAGCTACAATGAAATCTTGTTCATTTTCTCTGTGTAATACACTGAAGGCACGGCCTTTCTACACATCCAGGTGGTTCAAAGTCTCATCAGCTTGATTCTCACAATCATAGTACGCTTTTGTCCTTGACAATGTCACCTCGTCATCCAATGTTCTGCTGCTGGCCTGCCACTTTGAGCATTTCACCTTCCACCTCCTCCCTCTTTATAAGCATCAAACAAGAACTGCTTGTCTCTGTTCTCAAGGCCCTTCCCAGCACCCCCTAACCCAACCTGTCGCTCCTGCATTTACTGTTGCAAGGTCAAATTCTGTTTCATGGATTGATCTGAGGAAATCTCTGCTGGTACTTATCAGTGTTACCAACATATGTATATATATATCCTTCTGCTTCTTGTAATCTGCTTCTTCAAAGGGAAGGCAATGAGGGAGTTTAGGCTGGGCCATCTGTGAGACATGACTTAAAAACACAAGGGAAAAAAAAGATAGCACAGGCATGCTGCCGTGTCAGTTATTTATAGGTAGCCTTCAACAACTAAACATTATCTCTTGATCAAGATCCTACATAGGAAATACTAAGTACCTACCACTTTCTGGAGAGATTTAGAGGTGGAGGCTATGGAGAGCAACATCAAACTTAGAGTGGAAAGTTCTGTGTTTAACTACAAAGAAACACGAGCCTCTATAACACTGCAAAGTGTCTTATTCAAGAGAAAACCAAAGGCTCAGCCACAGCCTGGTTCAAGAGATCTTTAAATTTCCCTCATAGCCAAAAAAAAAACCCCATTCTACTGTTTGCCAGAGCTGTAGGTTTTACCCATGATGTCCTGATGAAAACCAGAGCCACACAAACATTTCCACAGCTGCTCAAAATGTTTGCTGGATTATAAGGTCACATATAGGACACATCTTCAGTTCGCTCTTAGCACAGAGTCTCTATGCTGAAAATTAAGAGATTTTATTGAGAATTATTTTGGCACCAGGGGTCCTTATTTTCACTGATGTTCCTCTACCAGCACTGGTATCCAGGGTTATCTAACCTTGATAACTCCCTTTTGATGGTGTGAATTCCCCCTCTGGAAGGGTAGCACTCTCCCTCCATCCCAACCTTGCTGTAAGAGATACCAGGAGCATTTCTGATCTGACCAGAGCTTTGTCCTGGAACTGTTCCAGCATGAATCATTTAAGCACCCAACAAACAAGCAAACAAACCAACCCACCCTAAACAAAAACCAAATTAAAAAAAAAAAATCACCAAAAGAACTAACAAAACAGAATCAAGCAAAAAATTCTTCACACATACAAAACCAATGAAAAAATGCTAGTTTCTGCTGAGGAAGACCTCAGGTTGTCCATTCCCTCCCCTTGCACAGCTCCACACAGTTCTGCTCAGCAGGGCCACCCAAAACCCCAAAAATGGGAAACTTGCAGAATTTCCCAATAGCCTAAACCAAGGAGAAAGAGGAGTAGTGCTCTGCATTCAGATGATGCTTGGGGTTCAGGCAGGTCTTCAGCTGGAAAGCAAAGTGTAGCCTTCATCTCTGGACCTCAGAAGTTCTCCCTGTGGGAGAGAAACTGACCCAGATCCAGGATTTTGCAGTGAACACAAGTTTGTAAGGTGAAGGTGTCACTAAGACAGTGGGATTCACCTCATTTCAGTGCGGATGCAGAGCTGGCCCTAGGAGCATCTGGCAGACACTGCACAGCCCAGAGTCATGCAGGGGAACGGCTGTTTGTGAACCAGACCAGCTGCCCCATAACCAGGGGTTCAAAGCAGGAATATGACTCAGGTAGCATCAAAATGGTGTGGATGAGAAGCTCAACGTGAGCCAGCAACGTGTGCTGGCAGCCCAGACAGAAAGCCAACCGCATCCTGGGCTGCATCAAAAGAAATGTGGCTAGCAGGGCAAGGAGAGTGATTCTGCCCTTTTACTCCACTCTGGTGAGATCCCACCTGGAGTACTGTGTCCAGCTCTGGAGTCCTCAGCACAGGAAGGACATAGACTTGTTGGAATGAGCCCAGTGGAAGGCCACAAAGATGTTCTGAGGGCTGGAGCAACTGTCCTATGAAGATAGGCTGAGAGAGTTGGGGTTGTTCAGCCTGGAGAAGAGAAGGCTGTGGGGAGACCTTATAGCAGCCTTCCAGTACCTAAAGGGGACCTACAGGAGAGATGGGGAGAGACTCTTGATCAGGGAGGGGAGCCATAGGATGAGGGGGAAGGGGTTTACACTGAAAGAGGGGAGATTGAGATGAGATCTGAGGGAAGAAATTCTTTGCTGTGAGGGTGGTGAGAGCCTGGCCCAGGTTGCCCAGAGAAGCTGTGACTGCCCCATCCCTGGAGGGGTTCAAGGCCAGGTTGGAGGGCGTTTTGAGTAATCTGGTCTAGTGGGAGGTGTCCCTGCGTATGGCAGGGGGTGGAACTCGATGGTCTTTAAGGTCCCTTCCAACACAAACCGTTCTAGGATACTATGAAAAAATGGATTATTCTCTTTTAGCCACTTTCCATGGTTTGGCTGGGTTTTCTTGTTCTTATACGGAGATACTTTCAGCCTTCAATAAGCTGCCACACTGTATTTGCCCACTCTTTGAAATGATGGGGCACGTAGCTTTCCTCCTCCCATTCTCAGCTCACCACCATCTTATCAGGCTTGGAGAAAATGTTGCATAAGGTTAAATAATCCAAGAACAGAATTTGGAAGCCAATTCAGATGCCAGCTAGTGATAGGTGGCTTGCATGAAGTCATTAGGGGGTTTTGTTATTTATCTGAAAGAAGCCAGGACCTTCGCATTTTAATTACCACCACTTCATCAAGCTTCACCTCAAACTACCTGGAAAAACAAGTAATAGAGATGCATAAATACTTGCTGATGAGCAGCAATGAACACCAGGAAGGGCAGAAACAGAGATAAATCAAAGCATGTTCACAAAGGTTGGGCTGGCAGCACTATCGCCTTGATACATGGGTTTAATTTTTGGCATACGTCAAAAGTCTACAGACACGGTGCTTTCCACTCAGCCAACAAAAAGCTCTGAGGCTATATTGCTTTTGTCACACCAAAGAAACCAGCATACAGGTGGAAAGAAATATTTCCCAACTCTCATTAAGAGAATCTATTTTATAGATAAGCATCAAGTCTTGCCTAATCCAATCTCCTTTCCATTTTCCTACTGTACAAAATTGTACAGTCACAGTTCCAAGAAGGAATGTACTGTGAAGGCTTGAAATTCTCTGCCTTCTAAATAAATAATGGAGCACTTTATTTGATTTTATTTATTCTTATTTTATGCTAAATGCAATGCAATGAAAGTATACTGCTTGTCAGTGGGACGGGGAATTTACCATTATCTAATACAACCTGCATAATGCAACAGAGAAAATCACATCATAGGTACATCCCCACAGTCTAAATGTGCTGCCTTTCTAAAGTGCAAAGATTTTTTTAAGTCTAGAAGTCACAAAATGTGAAAATTCAACATGAAGATGGGAATTCTCTATCAGATAACTGATTTGTACTCGGCTGTAAGAGTCATCTGAGTTTTTTCTATCTGTATTGAAAATTTAGTTTTCTGAAAATTTTGCCTTAGTGCAAAAGTTCCAGCTACATGCAGATTTTAAAATGAAATATGCCATTTCAGATTTTGAAATGAAAGATACCAACTAGTTCCCTAGTTTTGCTGAGTTAGCTTTATGCCTTGGTTAGGACTTGAATTGAGTTAAGTAAGAATGGTAAATTTTTTCCTGCATTCTTACTAATTTTTTAGCACATCTTCTTTGAAGCAATACAAGGATGGAAAGCTATTTCAGGATTGTCCAAGAAAAGTTAAATTGCATCAAAAGTACTGCAGTATGTGGTTATTATGCACTGAGTCCCCCACCTCTCTCCATCTGCATCCACATTGTACCACCCCCAACCTCTTGGTACCAGGGAATGAACCTGCCCGGGACCAACGAAGCAGAGCCCCTTTGAGGACTGTGAAGAGAGAGCAGTTTTGGGCAGCAACTGGTTCAAGGAAGCCTTGTTCCCTTTATTGCAAGTCTCATGAGATTTAAGGGCAAAGAGGAATTTATATTTACTTTTACTTTATATCCTCAACCCAAATTTTTTAGCCTTTTGTTCTAACATACCCATTTTCCACCAAAAAAAAAAATCTTCCTTCAGAGTTGAGATTCCTCTCCAACTGGACATGCCGAGTAAAAATATGAGCAAAGGCAAATAATTGCAAAAATTCCTGGAGCTTTCAATACAACTGTGATTTTACCCTCACCATTTATTTTTTTTTTTAATAAATGTTTAGTCTTTCAGTACAAGATTGTAAATTCTCCACAATCTGTGTTGCATAGAAAATGCTGTGTAGAAAATTAATAACCCTTTTATGCTCAGGCCACTTTACAAAACCATGGAGTAGGAGGCAGGGGCAAGGTGAGGGAGCAGCTGGTGAGGGATGACCCATTACCGTTCCCAGCGGGGAAAGATGCACAAACCAAGTCCCTCGGTCTTGCTTAAATCCCTTTCCTCTTGGACAAGCGGGATGGCAAGCGTGCCACAGCTAAGAAAGTCATCGTGTGTCTGCTCCCCAACACCCCAGCCCAGAGGGAGAAGCCAAGCAGGAGGAGGGGACAGTTTAACTCATGCACTGCGTTGCTCATCACTGGATGAACTGGAACATCACTGTAGATGTCACATTCAGACTCAGTGCAAGATGCTGAAATTTAATCAATTTCACTGTCTTATCTTCAGAGGCCCCTGATGCTTCACAAAACTGGGAGTCTATCACTCCAAAGGAATGCGTAAGAATCAGATTTTTATTTCTTTTGCATCTTTTTGTATTAAGACGACCATTTGTATGAGATAAGAAGCCTCTGGTGTGTCTTCATCAGAAACCTGAATCCTCTCTTTGTGGCATCAAAATCAGTAAATGCAGAAATGAATGTCCCATCACGCCCCAGGTGAGGGGAAGATCCACATGCAGCTCTGTGTTGAGGAGTCACCACCAGCAGCTCTGAACGTGCAGGATCTCAGCAAGCCCAAAACACATTTAATCCATAAGTTGGTCTTTCTTGACCAAATTTTTGCAACAGTAGAATAAAAACTCTCTGAGCCAAATTCTGCCCTTCTGGCACCCAAACTCTTTAAAATGACTGAAAGCAAGTCACAAAACCTGCCCAACAGTAAGGACATATATTCTGATTCAAGGCCAGGTTGGACGGGGCTTTGAACAACCTAGTCTAGTGGGAGGTGTCCCTGCCCAGGGCAGGGGGGATGGAACTAGAGGATCTTTAAGGTCCCTTCCAACTCTAACCATTCTATGACTCTATGATTTTCAGAAGACAAAGAGCACATTCACCAGGATTTGAAGGTGCTCAGCAGCTCTGAACATCAGTGACAAAACAGTGCTGATGAACCATGACCCAGTATGTCACCTCCTGGGGCCTTACTGGGTCCGTGGAACTGGTGGGAGCAAATTTCAATAAAATTTACTTCAGTTGAAGTTGGCAAATCAAAATCTATTGGAGAGTCCTAATATCTGACCAATGTCCATACGACATTTCCATGAAGTCACATTTTAAAGTAGATTTAACTGTTAAGCAGACAAGATCCAGCTTGTTCCCAAACATATCATTGATGCAGAGCAGGATAACATGGAGAGAAAAACTAAGGATGGGTGAAAAAATGGGAGAACTGTTTCTGAAACGATCATTGTCTTTTAGACATTAGACAATGTCTGAGCTCATATGAAGTACTTTGTGCTATAAATAAAATGTAACAGTATCAACACAGACAAAGCCGGATTTAAAAGTCAAAACAGGTGAAACACAATTCACACATCACTGGCAAAATCTACACAAAAATACACTGTGCTTTGGTAGCAGAAAAACATGCATAAAAAGCAACTTAAAATTTGCTTCAATCTGTCTGCTACTTGCTTCTTCAGATGGTTTTAGCTTTTTGGTACAATTTTGTCCTGACTTTAAAAGCTTTTGACTTGTGGGTGAGGAAGCAATGAGGGATTGTGGGATGTGAAAGAAAAGCAAGTGTAGAGGCACATTCTTTGTAGAGGGTCCACACTTCTATTGGGAAATTCATGCAAGGGGGACTGTTAAAATAAAAAAAATAAAATAGAGAAAGTCACTATTCTAAAGAAAAAAAGTCAGCAGAAATACTCTCTGGGTGTTCATCTAGTAGGAGAAACTCCGGGAAAAGTTTTGTGTTATTAAATTTCTAAATTCTGTATTAAACAAGATGCAACACAAACCATAGTTGAAGTACAACATGGAAATAAAATTCTCATTAAAAACACCTAACTAACAGGATTGGGAAAGGTCTTACTAAGCATCAGCCTGGTCCAGCCTCTGACATCCACATTGACACTGCGTATCAAAATACTTCGTTATTGAATCACTTCATTCATCTTGCTGAAGAAGTTCAGCCCTTCATGGAGAAAAGCATCAGCTGACACACATGACACCCTTTATCAACTTGGGATTTCCATACAAATATTTTTCTTCTACCTTTCTTCCCAGCCCCTTGCTCTCTCCGCCAGCCCCAGCAAACAGAGAGACAAGTGCAAGGCACGGACTCCTCCTGTATGGGCTCAAGGAGCCCCAGTCCTGTGCCAGGGCGCCTGCTGGTCTCTGTGCCATGCTGAGAAGTGGCCACAAAGCCCGTCGCGTGCTCTACACTGGCCTTTTCATCACCAAAGTTCAGTGCAGCCGCTGCTACTTGGATGGAGACTTGACTTGCTCACTGTCAGTACGGCTGTAAATTGGCACGACATAGGCAGTTTGCCAGTCGGCATGAAAAGTACTCAACAAAGATGCCCTTGTGTCAATACAGTGTATTTACTTATTCCCTTTCTATTTATAATATTTGCTCTGAATGAAATAGCTAGTTTACTTCCTCCAGGGTATTCTTCAGTGCCTATAAAAGATATTTTGGGATGAGAATTTAGACTCGCAGGGATAAGACAGCCCCTCAGGTCCATGTTTCCCCCTGTCATTTACTCTTTCAGGAGTCAAGTACCACAGTCTGGTTTACGTTGCAAGTCATCTTCCTTGATTTCATCCAAAACTGATTTTTAAAAGGTGTCCCTATGCATCTCTTGGGATTAGACTTTCTGTATCTCATACCTCATAACGAGGCATTGTAATAACCTGCAAAGAGCTATTCTATACCTCTCTAATTTTTTATTTTTATTTCGTTATTTATTAATTTTAAAAAATGTATTTTTTTTATTAATAATTCATGAACTTAAAAAGACAGCATGTCTAATTCTAAAGGTTTAGAAAATTGGACACAACATGGACATCTGAAGTAACCAAATCCTTACACTGCTCCAAATCAACTGAATTGACTCAGTATTTAGGAAATTCGGGAGTTTGAGGAGCACAAGAAACCAATGGCCCTATAAGAGTGAGAAAGATGCAGAATTTTGTACACCCATCAATGCTGCTAAAGGAAAAAAAAAAGAAAACTAAACAGAAAATTCAGTTTTGAAATATGCAAATCTTTTATAATCCAAATTGAAAATTCAGTTCATGCAACCTTGAATGTGTCTGAAATATTTTATAACTGTGCTGTCCAGATGAGAAAACAGAAAACAACACAAAGCGTTTCACAAAGCAGCACGAAAGTTATGAAGAGCTCAAACAAGTTCCTAAATTTCTATAATTATTATGACATTGCACCCACTGAATACACTTGCTTCAAGTCACCAAAGTACCTTACGAGTTAGTGGCCTAGTTAAGCCCAAGTATCGAGGCTCCCTTGGTAGTCAATGGGGAGACACAGCACCCCAAGGAACGCTTTTTCTCTGAGAGACATTTACTCACAATAAATTGTCCTCTACAGGTGACACCATCCCACTGATGGCAATGGTAGCATCAAGGTGACCAGCTGAGACAGCAGCTTCCCTGTATGTCTGAATTCAGGCGAATAAGCCTTCTTCCAAAGGTGATATTCTCTCTAGTTCTTTGACCACCAGTTTTCCAGATTTATAACTGCAAAGATAAAAAGTCTGTACCATGCTCAGAGCTTACCCTTGTTTCAGATTTCTGAAGAAAAAAGTCCTAGAGAAGAACAATTTCAGGCGCCAATATATGATGGGAACCACTCAGCTGGGAAGCATCTCTGCAGAAAAGGACCTGGGAGTCCTGGTGGACACTAGATTGAACATGAGGCAGCAACGTGCTTGCTGCAGAGAAGGCAAATGATGTCCTGGGCTGCATTACACAAAGTGACGGAAGGTCAAGGGAAGAGATCCTTTCTCTCTACTCTGCACTGGTGAGGCCACACTTGGAGTACTGGAACCAGTGCTGAGTTCCTTACTACAAGAGAGACAGGGACATACTGGAGAGAGTCCAATGAAGGGCCATAAAGGTGGTTAAGGGTCTGAAGCATCTCACATATGAGGAAAGGCTGAGAGGACTTGAGGGGACCTTATTAATGTACATAAACACCTGAAGGGAGGGTGCAAAGAGGATGGATCCAGGCTCTTTCCAGTGGTGCCCAGCGACAGCACCAGAGGTCATGGGCACAAACTGAGACACAGGAGGGTCCCTCTGAACATCAGGAGACATGTTTTGGCTGTGAGGGTGACTGAGCACTGGCACAGGGAAGTTGTGGAATGTCCCTCCTTGAAGATATTCAAAAAACATCTGGACATGGTCCTTGGCGAATGGCTCTGGGTGGCCCTGCTTGAGAAGGGGGTTAGACCAGATGATCTCCAGGAGTCCCTTCCAACCTCAACCTGTCTGCAATTTTGTGTTCCCATTTGAGTCACTGCTACAGCACAGAGATCCAAGTGAAAAGTGGTCATGTTTTGTTTTATTTTAATCAAGGTACAAAGCACCATCACCCCTCCTTTATGGTGCTGCGCTCTTAAGTCTCTTCCTCCCCCTAGAATTATAATTTTGGCTTTGAAATTCAGAACAACATAAAAGCTGCTGTTTTGCCAAGTTAGTGGGTTGATGCTGAGCTCTCCCAGTGACTCCCAGCAGAGGTGACAGATGCTGGTCTGTAGCTGGGACGGCATCTGCAGGGTTCAGGTGGCTGCTGCATTTATTCTTACCATCAGAAAATTTGTCTTAACTGCTGATATTAGTTTGGAGCCTGGAGTGTTGCAGTCTCTCACACAGTGCTGTTGTGCTTACCATACTTGAGCAACCTTTTTTCTCCCACCCGTGTATCTGTTGACTAAGACTGATTAGTGTGAAGCAGCTAAGAGTTAGATCCAATAAAGGAATTAAGATGAGATCCAAAATAGTACATAATTACCTAAAGTGTGGTGTAGGAGGGTTTTAGAGTGAAATTCAGGAAAACAATACAAATTTCACCTGGCTTATATGCTTTAGACAGAAGAAGTCCATGATTTCTAGAAAAAAATATCCATGGGCAGCAGTTAAGGCCAACACAGAGCTGTCAGTCAGCAAAGACTGCCATGGGAGAACGAGGGGGCACTCCAGACTAGTAGGACATTGGTTTAAATTAGAGCAAATAAAGTATTTACTGGCACAGAGGGGAGTGAGTCTCCAAAGCATGCTGCCATAGGAGGCTGGTGTGGTAGGTGAGACCAGCAGGTTCAAAACTGGATTAGCCGAAATTTGTGGTCCAGAAACAAAGTCGATAGATAGGGATGTCCCCTGTCACCCCCTTCCATCCCTCATATGACAGCCATAAGTGCTGACAAGGTCAGAGAGGAATGGACCACAGCTCTCCCAGGACAGCATCTCCTGCTGGAGCGACTCATCTCAGCTATGTGCAAGGCCCACTCCTCCTCCAAAGGCTGCTTACAGTAAAATAACATGTCAATGAGAAAAACAGATATTAAGTAATTTGCATATAAATATCCCAGGCTCCAGCACTCTACCTCATTAACTTTGTCCCTGGTCTTACTCCTATTAAAGTAATTACTCCTAATAAACAACAAAGTAGAGTAGTAATAAAGTAAGAGCAGAGTGGTAATAAATAGTAGAGTAGTTGTAAAGAGTAAATTTTTATTGCTTTCTATAGAACCAGGAGAGAAAGAGATTTTCAAAGTGAATTAGGTGGTGAATCTCTCTCCAAATAACACAACTAGGTTGAACCTGGGTTCACAGTGCTGCGGACGACACATCAGTGACAACAGTACAAACCAGGAGCACAGCTCTTCTCTGGCAGCCCCATGTCAGGGGATAAGTCATCGCCCTTGGTACATTATCAGAAGATCTTATTAAAATAAGAATTTTAAAAGTGTTTCAAAGCCACCAGGATGTGCACAAGGCAACACACAACAGAGGTTTGCACCCGGCACTGAGCAATTGCTGTTCCCTCTGGCCTTAAGAGCCCATGGACCAGCTGAGCCTGGCATATGGGCTCCTGTGGAGGATGCCAGGGCCACGCAGGGAGCGTGAGACTGGCAAAGAAAAGCCCCAGTCTCCCAAACACCACAGGAGGCTCAACAGACCTGGAGCCCTTCCCAAGGTTCTGGGGCAGCGCTGCGGTGCAGATAAATAACACGAGTATTGTGTTAGACATCGAGTGAGGAATCATGAGACCTGACCAGAAAAATGCAAAAAACCTGGATATTTTACAGGATTTTCATTCTAGTAACTAGCTGATTGCTTCCAAGTATTCCAAGATGTTGCAGGACAGCCTATAGCTAAATAATCCTCTGGAAAAAAATTCCCTTGTCAGAGCATCCCATTTTTCCCCAAAATCTGTCACACCTGAGTCCCTAAAACAGGATCACAACAAACCAACCACTGACCATAACTACTCTGGTTTCATCTTTAATCAAGTGCTTCCCAGGGAAGCTGTAACCCTATGGGGGTTTGAGCAACCTGGTTTGATGGGAGGTGTCTCTGCCCAGGGCAGGGGTTGGAACTGGATGGTCTTTAAGGTCCCTTCCAATCAAAACCATTCTGTGATTCTATCATTCTATGAAAACCTGTTCTCAAGGCTTTCCTTAAAGCAAAGTCAGGCTTTGGTTTGTAACCAACTACTTTTGTGAACAGATCTTGGGAAGAACAAATCAATTATTTGAAAGAGGACTTTAACAAGTAATCCATGTTTCTGTAAAACAGACATAAAATTTATGTTTCTGAGAAAGATTCAAATTGCGTTTATCACCATAGCAAGGTTCACCAAGCATTACCCTCAAGAAATCAATTAGTTGCCTGCAGAAAGAAGATAGAGAGAGATTATTTCTCTCTTAAGATGGAGGAACAGCTTCTCTCTTCAAATACCTTAAGAAACTACAACCAGGGCAAATTTCAGACTCAGCCCTGTCCTGTCCAGCACTGCACTACCTTTTGTGATAATTAAAATAATTCTTACCAGAAGGATGATAAAGAGAACTAATCACATGCAGAAATATGAATTTTTAAAGAAGGTTAAATGCTGTCAGGCAATCCCCACTTTTTCTTCAAATTCCCTATGAAAACCTGTTTTCCCCATAAAGCATCATAGCGGTAATCTAGCGCTAGTAATCAAAACATATATGACTTACATGTGTCCCACGCTGCTCTTAAAACTGTTTTCTGATCTTGTACCCTGCAGATCCATGAGATACATTGACCTACTGTGGGGATGCCCCTGAGAAGTAGTCGGGGGAAAGAGCCCATAACTGGCAGTGGATTTCAATGTCAGAGACACGCTCCTCTAGGGAAAGGTTTGGGCAATTTCCAAATGGAAAAATATTGAATGCTATTGCCATCAGGAATTACCTACAGTATCCCCCTGCTCGCATCCTCCCTCTCCACCACCGTGAAAGCCCTGAGCTCTGCTCTCCTAAAAAAAGACAGATGGGGTGGTGGGAATCCAGACTGATTTCCCAAGCATTTATGTCCAGGGACCACAAGGGCTCGGTGACACACGATCATTTAAAATTAGGAAAGAAGAATCACAAAACCCCCATGAGCTTGCACAGGCAGCTCCTGCCTCTCCCAGTGGCCTGGGCCCAGCCTAGCTCCCGGGGAAGAGCCAGGTGGAAATACAGAGTTTATCCAGCCTGTCCTTGCACAAGTCCAAATTCCTGCCTCTGCAAAGATGTTCCCAGACCACTGTATTGGGCATCCTGAGTTTGAAAGGAAAGACTTTGGGAAAATCTTTGATTGGAAGAGCTCCTGATGCATAAAAACCAAAAAAAAGCTCAAACTCCACTCTGTCCCACACTCGTAATGGCCCTAAAATAAGGGCATAATGGTACCTCTGAGAAGCATATCATGAGACATGCAATGAGCTGTTCTCACAGGGCCTTACTACAGACAGGCCAGCTTTTTGTTTGGGGAAATACATCAAAAAAAGGAAGAACATGAAGAGTAGTTGGAAATAGTGCAGCTGCAAACTGTCAGCTTTCTTACAGTTTGCAAGTCCTGTTACTCATGGACGTTTGTAAAGGGACTTTCCTGAAGAGAGACACCTCTAAAACTTTTATATGCATATACATATATATATATAAAAATTATATTAATATATATAATATATATTTATATATATTATATATATATATAATGTATATTGAGTCTATTTCCTTTTTATTCCACATTAACTCCTTTATACTGGGCTGAATTTGAAATGTAAGAAGGAAGCAGAGATTCACAGATCCTTCAGCTTGGTGACTATCCAAGGAGTACGTGTTTCAGAAATTTAAGCACAAAGTTCAGGGGCCACATCCTCAAACTCCCCTCTGAATTTTGAGGCTTTGAGTAAGTCAATTAACTCTTTCCAATCTTTTTTTCACATGTGCAAAATTGCTGTAATTCCTAAACTGGATAAATTACATTATCCCTCCTTCAATCTACATTATGCAATCATTTTCTGTGTGTAGTTGTTCACCAAGCCTAGCTGCTTGTTCCATTCCTAGTTGCTGCATGAATTCATTAACATGCAATTTATGTTTTTTAATCCAGAGATTAAAGAGGCTAAACGAGGGCAAAATATTATTATTCACAGTATACCCTCCCAAAAAACACTCTTCACCCTTTTTACTGGTGCAATGTTATTCAGAATTTAGTTCAGCTAAAGTAATACCAGAGGCTCCCTGCTTCTTTCAGTACCACAGGATGGCTCCCAAATATCAAAAAGATTCCAGTACTTAAACCAAAACCATTTATATTATCCCTTCTCACCAGCCCTCCGAGCTTGCTGCACACTCTGCATTGTAGCATGTGGGCAGAAGCAACCAGCAGTAAAGGAACAGGAGAAGCTCTTGCCTGGAGCAAAACCTGGACATTTCCAGTCCTGAGCAGCAGAAGCAGGAGCTCCAGAATAACACTGGCTGCTGCCGGCAGCTCCAAACTAGTTCCATCTCCAGCTGCCAAAACCAGCAAACCTTGGTGTTTAGGTTAAAGGCAATGCTCATTGTAATTTACTCTGCAACAATTACACCTTTCCTGGGAGCTCTCCAGTACATCCATCCATGCTGGGCTGTCCTGAGGCCACCTTCACTCTGGAAAAGAGAAGGCTCCAGGGAGACCTTATAACCCCTTCCAGACCCAGAGGGGCTCCAGGAAAGCTGGGGAGGGACTTTTTACAAGGGCATATAGTGATAGGATGAGGGGTAATGGCTTCTAACTGGAAGAGAGTAGATTTAGATTGGATATTAAGAGGAAATTCTTTGCTGTGAGGGTGGTGAGACATCAGCCCAGGTTGCCCAGAGATCTTGCAGACAATGGTCTTGCAGACCATTACCACATTACTCTTACCTACATAAGGGAAGGATAAGAGGTGTCTAAACTCTTCTGCTTTGAGGCATATTTTTCACTTCCAGTCATTCAAGCTTCCCTCTGAATGCCCCACAATTTTTAGGAGATCCTTCCAGAAAAACGCATACAAGAAGGCTAGAAGATAAGACTCTGGGGAGACCTTAGAGCCCCTTCCAGTCCATAAAGGGGCCCAGGAAAGCTGGGGAGGGACTCTTGATCAGGGAGGGGAGCCATAGGACAAGGGGGAAGGGTTTGACACTGAAAGAGGGGAGATTTAGATTAGCTATTGAGAAGAACTTCTTTGCTGTGAGGGTGGTGAGAGCCTGGCCCAGGTTGCCCAGAGAAGCTGTGACTGCCCCATCCCTGGAGGGGTTCAAGGCCAGGTTGGAGGGGGCTTGGAGCAACCTGGTGTGGTGGGAGGTGTCCCTGACCATGGCAGGGGGTGGGACTGGATGATCTTTAAGGTCCCTTCCATCCCAAACCATTCTATGATTCTATGAAATCCAACTCCTCCACCTCTGCACACCCCTAGACTGACAACACAGCGCGCTCTGGCCACCAGCACCGGGCAAGCACAGATGGACCAAGGAGACCAAATCTGCTCGCAGAGTGCCTGCAAGTAGCCCCAGGGGCAGGAGAGCAGCTGTGTACCTCGATGGGACATGGGACATGCCCTGCTGGCTGCAGAACAGGACCATGCCAGAGCTTTGGCCTTTTTCATCTCAGGCAACGCAGCTGGGAACAAAATGGGCTGTCTTTGTTTGCTACAATTTATAGACTGGCAGTTGTTTGCCTTTGCTGAGTGCACAGCAACTGCAAAGGCTGGGCGTGTAGGATGGGTTACATTCCCAGCATAGGGACTAAATTCTGTGCATGAGTTTTGGACAAGTTCCTTAAATCCTCAGTGTCCAGAATGCCATGCTTCTGTGTATCACTGTGCATCCAAGCTTAGAAACACCTAAACACCCTAGCAAGAAACAAGCAACACCTGGGAATGGATAATGTTTTTGCAATGGGATACAATGGTATCCCATTGCAATGGCTTTTTAGCACCACGCTTGATACAAAAATAATATCCATGCCCAGCAAGACCATCACCATCCTGATCTGTTTTTTTAAGAGCACAGCAGTGAAGAAGCTGCACCAAAGGCTGATTTCACCACCGCCATGGTCCTGTCAAACCTGCCTGCCCAGTGCGGATGGATACAAGGCTGTAATAGAATTCGCTTTGCTGAGGACTCCAAGAGGAACATGAAAAACTAGCCTAAAAACACAAGTCAAACATCCCAAGCAACAAGGGCATCAAAGCCACCTGGCACCTGTCCTGGCTAATCTGACTACGCTCGAAATTTAATCAAAGTTTCTCACTCCACATTCCTGCCTCTGCAGTAACTAAAATAAATAAAGAAATAGATCAAAACATAATGTTTATTTTAACTTAGCAGGTCGGCAGAGATGGAAAAAAAAAAGAAGGAAGCTACATTTAAGTAGTGTCACTGGAAATAAATCAAACCAAACCCTAAAAGCCCGATCCAAAGAAAACTTGGACTTTAAGCCATACCAAATTCTCCAAACAAACAGACAATATTCTGGATGGAATACAGATACCTGTTGGCCTGCTGGTTTAAGAGAAGTAGGAAAAAAAAACCCAAACAAAACCCCCCTTCTGCTCATATACCTCAGGACTAAGTGTCTGGGAAGATCTGCTGGGCCCTTTTCACAGAGGGGGTGCTGACGTTGGTCCCTTCAGCCCTGGTAGGAGCATGCTCTGTGGAAAATCCAGCTCTGTCTGCCATGAAAATTGAGCTTCAAACCAGGACATGCATTAAAGCCTTTTTTCTACAAAATTTAGGGGGAAGAGCCATCCATTTGAAATTTCACCCAGGGTTTCCTTTAACACTTTTTGAATTTTCTAATTAATTTTGTTTACTTCCTACTAAGCTTTTAATTAGAAGGCTCTGAAGTCAGCTGGAGAGCTCTGCCTTGCCCTGTCCCCTTTGCACCACTGCATGTTACCTGCTCACATTTGAGCCAAGGGCTGGATTCCCAACCGGCCACCCAGAACAGGTAGGGTGAGTCTGGCTTTGGGAGGAGGCTGCCCTCTTTATTTCTGTGTTTGTTTATTTTTTCTTTAAGGGGTAGGAAATACCCACTTTGAATTACTGAATGTTTAACCCTTGGGTTTTTTTCCCCCAGTATAGCTAGAGAATAGATACACTATGTGCAACAACCTGATAGCAAAACATTGCTTTGTGTTGAACATTGACTGAAACACTGTGGAAAGAAGGAGCGATGAAGGAGGGAACATCCACATCACCTTAGACTGAGGTCAGCACGACACAGCGAGACGTGACATTTGCTCTGCATGGAAACACCCTTTTTTCTGTAAGCAATTTTATCCTGTAACAACGAGGGATGGTGGACAGCAAGTTGTATACAGAAGTTCAAGCACAGTGGCTGACAAATGAAGTGTTCTCCATCAGCAGCTGACCTTATCACATTTACCTCGTGTCCTGCTCACCAAGTTCTTCCTCCTACCGAGAGCATTAAAACAAGCTGGGAAATGAATGCAGGAGAAAGCTTTGCTCTGAAGCTGCAGGTTGTTCAAAACATTCTTTACATAAAACTACAAGGGGAAGGCCAAGGTACGTCAGCTGCCCTTCGGCTTCAGTACTTCCAAGCATATCTCATACTGTTGCCAGAGCTTTCACAAGCTCTGACTACAAACAACAACCAAACCTTCATGATAATGCAAACCCTTCTGTCTCCCCATCCAACCACTTCTCCACCACCTTAAAGAATCATAGAATGGTCAGAAGGGACCTTAAAGGTCATCTAGTTCCAACCCCCTGCCCCGAGCAGGGACACTTCCCACCACACCAGGTTGCTCCAAGCCCCATCCAACCTGGCCTTGAACCCCTCCAGGGATGGGGCAGCCACCCCTGGATCACCTCTATCCTGGACACCCAGATGCCTCCTGCCTGGACATCTCCATCCCAGCACATCAATACACATATATCCAAAAAGTGTCCTGGTGGCTCGCTTCACTTTGTTTACTTTACTTTTATGACACCACAAAGCCAGCTAATATAAATCAATGCACCAAGACACAAAAGAATTAAACTACCAATTAAACTAATATATTGTTTCTAGACTAAAAAAAAAAAAATAATATTGGGAATGTGTTACTGATAACTGAAAGTTTGCCAAACCAGGATCTCTAGAAGCTCATGCTGCCCATCCTCTGCAAAAACATGATTCTTCCCTTCCTGATAGGAAGGCACCTGCATTTTCCAGTCCCTGCACGGAGGCACAGGACTAAGCGGGTTTTACTTCAAAGACAATTGACAAAATACAGCAGTGTCTTACTCATCATTAAGCACAAACTTGGTATCTTGGAAGCTGGAAAGGCCATTTTCTCTGGCAAATCCATCTTTAAAAACCAAACAGAGACTTTGACGGAACATCAGAGCCAGTCCCAAGGAGGTGCGTAAGGTGATGGCATCAAACACAAGTAGGAATCTGCATTCTAAAACAGGGTTAATCTGAGTTTTGGCAGGGACAATCCATTCCCCATCAGTAGGAAGTTTTGCATCCTTAACTTGAAAAACATTATTTTCTATTGAGCTACCTCTGATATTTAGAAGCCACCATCCACCAGCTGTCTCTGTTTTAATTTGCTATGGTTTTAACTCTTTAAACTCAAATTTATTTCCATAAAAATACAGCATGTTCAAAAAGCCACAAAACTTACCTCAATTGAGTAAATCATTTCAAGACAACCAGCTGAAATAATCATGTGATTACCAGGCCTTTCCATTATCACCACTCACCAAACAAGACATCTTCTTTATTTATTTTTAAAGTTGAAATCGCACTTTTCAAATGAGGAAAGCAACATATTTACCTGAAAAACCCAGAGTCCTAAGCTTCTTGAAATGATTTTTCTTATTCAGAAGCAGCAGCCAAAGAGAACCGAGTGAGGTCTGAATATCAAATCAAGCATAACACAAACAAAGGAAAAAGGAAAAGAAAAAAAGAAAAACACAGTGCTGGCCCAGAGCACTCCATCTTGTGTTACACACAAGGCCAGCATGGAAGAATACACACCAGGCGTCAAAATGCAGGGTAAATCATAATGACCCATCAGGTACGGTCTTCAGGCTTTCTCTGCTCCAAGACACAGGAAGGGATTTCAGACTCCAAAGAAGCCTTTGAACAGCCCCAGGGGCAATGGGAAATAAAAATCATCCAGAAAGACAGCTGGGAAACATGGCAAGAGAAAGAACCAGTCCATTTCAGGAGAGCTCATTTCCATAAGATAAACAGGGAATATCAAAGGATGCATCAGAGGACCTTGTTCAGCCACCCGTGGGAGCGCAGGCTCACAGAAGGCAAAATAAATGTTTATCGGGCACAGAACTCATGTCAGCACCGCAACAAAACTTGCACAATACACCATAAAGATAAGGAGGCAGTAAAATCAACACCTCAAAACTTTTTGGAGAGGGTATTTGTTATTATTCCACTGTGCACACAGGTGAGCTCCACACTGAGCATCAGCATTAGTGACGGTGGTGCCACCGCAGGAACAGGGTTCTTGGAAACACCTTGAGGCGGACCAGGAGGGGCAAGACTTATATTGGTTTTGGAGACGTTGGTCCTAGAGAAGCTGGAGGGCCAGGGTGGCCTTTTTTCTCCTGGGATCAGCATCAAGAAGCGCTTTTTAGAGAAGGACAAAGGGCTACATTGTCCTCGCCAAAGAGGAGCAGCTGGTCAGCAGCAACACCCAACAGGCCTTACAAGATCTGCACCAAGAAGAAGGCCATCTGTGCTCTACTGTCCAGAAACACATGTCCAAGCCCTTTAGAGCTGCACTGATATATTGTGAGAATCATAGGAAAAATAGGAGAGGAAGACCCAAGGCGCAGGGTCCATTGAAAATTCCAGTCTGAAGAAATACTTCTCAGCTCAGTCACAACCCTGCCCAACCCTCGGGGATGGAAATGAAAGGATAGGAAAAAAAAGTAAGGGGAGCATGGAGCAGTCTCTGGTTATTGCTAGGGACTGATTGGAACAGCCAGATGAAACATAATGGCAGTGTTTGTAGGATTAATTAACACTCATGTTATCATAGCATCAGAGATTCCAGGCAGGATAGCTCTCACGACAATGTGTTCCCAAAAAGACAGCAGTTTGATGGCTAAGAAGAAATGCATCTGGTGGGAAGAGATAGATGTGACCAAGCACATAGACACAAGTGAGAGACACCCTGAGATTGCAATCTCCAGAGCTCTGATGATCCAACACCAGTGGGGCAAACCCAGCCCGTTGATACCCTGAGAGTGAATTCACATCCTGCACAAACCCATGTATTGGAAGATCTGTCTGAGTTGCAGAGAGCCTGAAGCGATACCACTAATTACGGTATTCATTGCCTTCATTTTATATATCCCATGAGATATTTCTGCTGTGGAATTCACTGAAGCCTAATTCTCAGCAAATCTGCTCCTGTTCATTGGTGCCTGAAGGACCTGCCCAGAACCGCTTCTTGCTCGGCAGCTCTTCTCATGGGGGTTTGAGGAAGGAAGGGCTCCTCTGGCCACAGTGGTTCCAGGAAGACTCAGACCTATCCTTCAGGACCACGTGTGCACCAGATTGGCCCAAAGAATGGGAGATATGTTCCTGAACCTAACACGAAACTCTTCCATTTCTGTGGCACACACCGTAAAGGAGGTCTGCAACGTTACCGCATATTGGATGACTACAAGGAATTTCTGGACCACCTACACAGATGAAAGTCAAAATCTCCTGAAAATAATCACTAATTTAACAACAAATATTTTTGCCTATGAATCAGCAACATCTGTGTGTGCGTTGGGAAAATGGGTAAAGAGCAACAGATTTCTTGGTAGAGGATAAAATTAATCTTGTGGAAGAATTTTGTCCATTCAGTTTACGCCTTTGATTACAGATGCAGTCAATTAACTGTTCCTAAGAAAACTATTTAGGCTCTCTACTTAGACCAAAAAATAAGAACTATCTGTCAGGGAACCTGGAAGTACCAACATACAGGAAAAATATACGGTCACACCCAATTTAGGTATTGAACAGTCTACTGGAGTTTACATCTCCTGTCTTCCCACTGAACTGCATTAAAAGTAATGAACTGTATGAAAGAGGGTTTCTGATGGAGTTGTGAAATTAACTGTATACAGTGTGATGCATCAGCAAAACATGCATAACATAGATACGGAGATTTAATATGAAAGGGATAAGCAGAATTTTAAAGAAGTGACTGTGAAGGTGCTTCCCAGCCTGAGGATTTTCTAAAGCACAATCTTAAAATAAAAAAAAAAAAAAAACAGTGAATCTCACAAACATAAAATGCTAGTCCAAATTTAGTCCTGATTTAACTTTGCTGGTTGGAAAAAAATGGAGTTATATTAGGCTGAAATTTAGCCTGTTATTCCTTTAGGCTATTTGCTATTCACACCAACTATTGTACCTTGAACAAAGTCTGAAAGCCTTATGTAGGAAACGGGCAGAGGTGGCATATTCCTAAGAAATAAAAAATCTTATTTTAGTTTAATAGCTTCCTAGCCATAAAAGAATGAGAGAAGAAAAATAGAAGAAACTTAGACTGAAGAAACTGTATTTTAAGCAGAATAAACATCACTCAGAGTTGCTTTCCATGTGACCACCAGCCTTCAAGGGTCCAATCCAGCCCTGTGACAGTGGCAAGATAGGCTGATATTAACTTAATGAGGAACAAGAATAGAATCTAGAACAAGACCCCCAAAATTGCTCTCAAAAGGTCCTGTGAAGGTGTGTCTGCTTCCAAACACAAACCAGCGTGGAAACTCAAAGGAGGGCTGAGAGCTCCCAGGGGTATGGTTCTCTCAATGGGATCAGAAATGGGAGCAACACATACATGGTAACTGCTGTCAGGTCCAAAAAGTGACTGACAAAGGGCACAGGAGGCTATCAGGAGGGAAACTCAAGGGCAAGCCACACGTTGCACGACCTGGGCAAGAAGGTGGTAACGCTGAGCATGGTGTTAAAGCATCAACAGGCAGCAGCGTCCACAACCCACACTGTATCTGGAAGGAGTCATTGTTTTACACTCTGCCCCCCAAGACGCTTGCAAAGCACAGCACAAAATATCTTTAATCAAGAAGAAAACAAAGTGACAGCTTAATTATGATGCAGAATCGATTTTAATGGCTCTTTAAGGACAAATCCTGTATGCACAATGTGGTATTCTGTAAGTTGTTGTGGCATAACAAAACGATTAGGAGAATACATGTTTTTTTCTGGGCTTAAATTTAGTCTTCTGCTCCGCAGTCCCCAGCTAGTAACACTAGTAAGATCTTTATTTACTCAGGAAGAAAAATAAGTCAAAAGAAAAAGCGTTTTCCAGACAAATCCATAATCCCCCACTGAATCACAAAATGATATAGAGTTGGCAGGGACCTCTGGAGATCATCCAGTCCAACCCCCTGCCAGAGCAGGGTCACCCAGAGCAGGTCGCACAGGATTGTGTCCAGGTGGGGTTTGAATGTCTCCAGGGAAGGAGACTCCACACCCTCTCTGGGCAGCCTGTTCCTGGGCTGTGCCACCCTCACAGGAAAGAAGTTCCTCATGTTTAGATGGAACTTTCTATGTTCAAGTTTGTGCCCGTTACCTCTTGTTCTGTCACTGGGAACCACGGAAAAAAGACCTCTTTTCTCTGCAGACACCTCAGCATCTCTCTCAAAGAGGGCAAAATTGCCATGTCTTTCTGTTACCAAAGAGAACGGCTGGGGTTTTGGGGGTCGCAGCAGGCAGGGTGGCAGCACTGTCCCAAAGTGATGAATGACACAAGGGGAGTGGGAAGACCTTGGCCAAGCATCCTGGCATGAACCACACAGATCCACGGACACTGGCGGGAGAAAACTCTGGTTTCTAGTGGAAACCTAGATGTTTATCTCCACCTTCCAGCAACCCCGGTCCACAACAACATCTTAGCCCTGACTGCTCAAATATCAGGATGGGCTTCTTGACCCACATCTTGTTTTGGATTCATGAGCCCAAGTTATACCAGGGTTATTCCCTTGATCTGACTTCAGAGCAAGGCAAAAAGACATCAGAGACTCTGCCAGAGCAACCCTGCTCCTGGGGACACTCACAAAATTTCCGCCAAGCAACTTTCAGCAGCTCTGACCAGAAGTACAAAGAGAAAAATGAATGTGTGTTTACACCAGCTTAAAACTATAAAATTCTATTTAAAAAAGAAAAAAGAAAAAAGAAAAAGAAAAGGAAAAAGAAAAAAGAAAAAGAAAAAGAGAAAAAGAAAAAGAAAAAGAAAAAGAAAAAGAAAAAGAAAAAGAAAAAGAAAAAGAAAAAGAAAAAGAAAAAGAAAAAGAAAAAGAAAAAAAAAGAAAAAGAAAAAGAAAAAGAAAAAGAAAAAGAAAAAGAAAAAGAAAAAGAAAAAGAAAAAGAAAAAGAAAAAGAAAAAGAAAAAGAAAAAGAAAAAGAAAAAGAAAAAGAGAAAGAAAAAGAGAAAGAAAAAGAAGAAAAAGAAAAAGAAAAAGAAAAAGAAAAAGAAAAAGAAAAAGAAAAAGAAAAAGAAAAAGAAAAAGAAAAAGAAAAAGAAAAAGAAAAAGAAAAAGAAAAAGAAAAAGAAAAAGAAAAAGAAAGAAAAAGAAAAAGAAAAAGAAAAAGAAGAAAAAGAAAAAGAAAAAGAAAAAGAAAAAGAAAAAGAAAAAGAAAAAGAAAAAGAAAAAGAAAAAGAAAAAGAAAAAGAAAAAGAAAAAGAAAAAGAAAAAGAAAAAGAAAAAGAAAAAGAAAAAGAAAAAGAAAAGCCAGAACACAAACAACATCTAACACACCGAAAAGCAGCAATGGCAAATATTGTTAATTAGTCTGTTCTGGCCCCAGGTGGCCTTTAATATAATAGATCTGGGCCCATCCTGCTACCATGTATGCAGGACTCTGGGTTTACATAGTTTGCAGAAATTGCAATGCAGAACTAAGGTGCCGCTGCCATCCCAGAGCCCAGCAACAGGCAGGGAGTACGGGAGGTCTGGAGCCCAGCACAGGTATGAAATGCAACCCTTTTCAATAAACAGGAAACTGCATCACCAGAATAAAAAACAGAACCAAAAAAAAACCCTGAAAAAAACCCAACAAAACTAGAAAACCCCAGTGGCTCAGATTTTTCCAACTGCTTCCCAAGAGCTGAGTACTTCACATGGCTTCCCTCCACCCCCTCGCATTGTTAAAGTTTGGGTTCTGTCTGAGAAAAATCATTATTATTTCCTCTTCTGAACAAGGAACAAAAATCCTGTTCATTCGTGTGGTAAATCTGGCATTTATTAATATCTGGGAATTTTTCCCTTGGTCGGTGCCATTAGGACATCTAACCCTGTTTACTGCAATGACTTGGAGGACGGCAGAGAGTGTTTTCTGTTTGGGGTAGTTTTGCCCGACCAGCTATCTCAGTCAAACATCACAACCAGTTGCCTGTCCCCTCATGGGCAGTGGAGACATGAGAGGGATCCTTCCTGATGGAGATGGGTGTCTGGGACAGATGGGCCGATTCACCCTCTGGCATCTCCTGCTTCTGGGAGTTTTGAACAGTTGCCCAACTCTTAGACCATTAAATTAGGTAAAATTAATTCCTTTCTCAAGTTAAAAAAACAAAACAAAACAAACAAAAACCCTATAGTATGAAAATTGCTAAGCTGCAAGGAGGGTATAAAGCCCTAGGGCTGCAGAAAATCCCTCCTTGGTTTGTAGCACATTCTAAAAGAAAGACTTACCACCCATAGCCAGGGAGGCAAAGGAAGGACCTTCGTGGTCCTCATTCACAAAACCCAGGCTGCTTTGGGGACACAACAGTCCCTGACAACATGGCACACAGACTTGCTCTCCTCCTGCTTGCTCTTTCATGTGGATATGTAGGAGCACCAAGAGCAGAGGAGGAAACCATGAGACTTCTGGGCTTGTCTCTCTCACCCGTCTGGGTACTGACATCTAAAGGGCACTTATCTTACATCCGCCCAGGGAAAAAAAGATTATCTTTTTCCACATATTAGGACATTCAACCTTGAAACACGTGCACTTCATGTATTCCCTGAAGATGCCCCATTAGCTGAAGAGTGGCACAGTCCCCAGCCCCTCCATGAGACGTGTTCTGCAGAACCCCTGGCAATGTTATGGCCAAAAAAAAAAGCCAAAAGGGACCAATTTGGGGCAGGGAACACCCAGCTCCTTCCATACTCCATTCAAGCCTGAAGTGGATTTGCTCTACTCACATTTTTTTCTCATACAGACTGAAGAAACATCTTGACCGAGACCTACCAGCCCACTGAAGTGCCTTTGAGAACTCTCCTCCTCCTCCATGTCCTACTGCTGCCCCCAGGAGCCGTTCCTGGAGGTAGCTATGCCGAGACGTTACCACACAGTGTCACACAAGCAACACCACACTTATTTTGCTCTCTGCTCGCTTTGCTTCCTTGCAGGTTTCACACCCACTTGAATATTTGGTCCACTAAGTAGGAAGGAAGGACTGAAATCATGCCCAGACACACACCCATCAAGGGAGGGGAAAAAACCAAACAGCCACTCTTCCTCCGCTGGAAAATTTTCTTTCTCTGACAGATAGTTTTTCAAATCTACAAGTTTGAGCTATGGAGTAATTCTGCAGTTTCAGTGTGTATATCAAACAAGGAAATAGCTTGCTCTAAGTCCCAGCTTTATTCAAAGGAACCAAGGATATGATAAACAGCACTTCCTTGAAAAGCAACACATTGTGCTGGGCAGCAAAATCAAAGGCGGAGGTGGCTGAGCAGTGCTAAACCTCAGACCATCTCATCAGCTTTTGCAATATTTTATACTGCAAATGTGGTTTCTTTTCCCCCAGTTGCTGTATCGAATCTCTAAACAGGAGTTCTCAGCTCACAGCTTAGAAGGAATCTTGAAAACAAACCCCACGCTGTAATCCCATATATCACCATCATTCAAAAAGCGTGCACGCATGGAACAAACCCAAAATCTCTCCTCCAAAGATTGTGCAGCCTAAAAAGCAGATTCCCCAGCCCTGCTCAGGCCAAGCCACACTGTCCCAGGGACACAATGGAGCTGTAAAACCAGCCAGGCTTGTAATTGCTTTGCATCACAAATATCCTGAGCAGCCAGACCACACCAGCGAATCGGGCTGTCGTGCAGGGGGAGCAGGAGCGGCAAAAGTGCAGAGTACTGCGGGTTGGGGTGTTCGGAGGTGAGGGTTGTGCTGTGATGCCCTCTGTGCACCACGGTGGCTCAAGGAAATCATTATCCCAGGGTCTTTCAATTTGATTTTCCTACACAGCGCCAGAGAAACATGGTTTAAGGACGCTCTGAATAAACACTCCAAAATTCAGGAGAGGCCCTAAATTATATGGAGAAGCACAGCAAAAAATCCAGATTCAGAAGAACACAAGAAAAATAATGAAGAGGGTATTAAAATCAGTCTGACAGACAGAAGGAGGAAGCACAGATACATCCTGCTGTCTTTTTTTTTTTTTAAATTTACAGATTGGGAATAAACTTTCCAAATGACATCGAATCAGGGATCAGGAGCCGCAGCGAGCCCTCGCTGCAAATCAGACTGTAAAATCCAGCAACATGAGCTGGCTGATGCCTATGTTTTCTCTTTAAACTCCTGCTTGGAACCTCAGTACAAAAATATTAACTTTTATTGGACTTACATAGGGCAATAGTGTCCGTATTTCAGAAACACATAAAACACCATGTAAATGCTGCTTGCCATGAGGAAGAACCAGCAAAACAGGGAAAGAGCAGCCAGGGAAGAAGCTCAGGTGCGCCAAGCGATGCTATGATGAAGAAAAGACCCAGGATGGGCCATGGACCCCCACATTCCCAGCTGCCTCCACCGTCTCCGCTTTCTAATTTCATCTTTCCACAAGAGTGGCTCACGCGGTATTTCATTTGGGAGTTTTATCAGGTCCCTTCTCACCAGGTGGGCAGAGAGGGGTGGAGGATGCTCCCTTGGCCCTGCACATCCCGGGTGAGTGGACCCTCCCATGGGACGTCCTGCAGCTCAGGGGCTGGCAATTTGTTTACTTAATCAGATGCAGAGCGATTCGCTGGCAGTGGAGAGGTTTCTATTCCAAGCAGACAGCAATTAAACAGCCTGCCCCACACACCCTCAATTACAGCTGAGCTGCACAAGGGTCTGTTTACCAGGCCAGATAACCCACAATTATGGATCCTTCCACTGAGGCCTCAAACCAGCAAACTTCTTCAAAAATATTTTATTTTCTAGTGAAAATAAAACCAGCACGTTCTGTTACTATCTCAGTTTGTTTATTAAAGGCCTGTGGCCAAGTTGAGGGCACCTTTCTCAATATTTTGACGAAGCCCTATTACATTACCTGTTCTTACTTAATTTTAACCTTCCCCAAGCATTTTACTCCTGTACCGGACTATTGCAGTGCACTGGGCTATAACGCCTGGCCAAACACAGATCCCATTGAGAAACCTCCCAGGACAACCCAGAGAACAGGTGAAAATTATGTGGGGACAGAAGAAACACTCCAGCACCATCAGGCTGTTCAGAACATGCTTATTTTCCAAAGCTTTAGGCAGTTTGAGGTCAAATGCTGCCCCTTCCATCACCACTAGCATACACCATAGAGCTCAGACCAGCTGGGGAGAGGTCTAAAGAAGTATTTTGGGCTCTAATGTGCTAATGTGCTTTTATTTCCCCATTCAGCCAGAAATGCTGTGTGACCGGCATCAAGGCACAAAGCATTTCTCAGCCACTTGACTGATGGCCCCGAGGAATGTTATCCTGGCAGGGGCTTTCCTTCAAAGCTTCACGTATGCCCCAAGATGTGTTTAAAAGTTGTATTTTCAAAAAGCCAAGCGCACAAAACACCCGATGGCATTGTTTCCAGACATGTGCTGGTGTAGTGCCATCCACCGACAGGATGGGAATAAGGTGTGCAGAAGTGTTTGAGAGTGACAAGCCATGGACACACGTAGAGCCCCAGGGAGGCCCGGAAAGTCACTCCAAGCACTTCTGGCTTTCTGACACCGTACAGGAATACTTTTAAATACGCAAAAAGCGGTCGGAGGCACAAGATTTTGCACCGGGCAGTTAATAGGAGTGAGTGAATGACACGGGTGCTCAGTATTTAACACACATTTCCCCACACTGACTTGAAATGTAACACATTGACATTTTAGAGCTGTGAAATTGTCACAAAAATTGCTGATAACATTAAAATGAAATGCTATAGCATTAGCCAGCCAAATGCATTATTTCTGCTAAGAAAAGTAAGTGTCAAAATTAAGCCCATTTAGCCATCAGCTGCAAAGCTTCCATTAAGCCTCAATATTTCCCCACCATGGCAGGCAGGGAGCCAGAAAGATCAACAGATATCAATGAGGCAGGCAAACACATGAACATCTTGATGTCAAACAAAGTGCCTGCAAAGGAGCAGATGTAGAGACTGAAAGTCCTACTCTGTCTCTTTCTGGGCTCCCCAGTTCCAGAAGGACAGGGAACTGCTGGAGAGAGGCCAGCGGAGGATACGAAGCTGATGAGGAGAGGGGATCTCATCGATGCTGAGCAATAGCTAAAGGGCTGGTGGCAAGAGGATGGGGCCAGACTCTTCTCAGTGGTGCCCAGGGACAGGACAAGGGAAAACAAGCACAAACTGGGACATGGGAAATTCCATCTCAACATGAGGAAAAACAAAACTTCTTTCCTGTGAGGGTGGCACAGCCCAGGAACAGGTTTCCCAGAGAGGGTGTGGAGTCTCCTTCTCTGGAGACATTAAAACCCCGTCTGGACACGTTCCTGTGTGACCTTCTCTGGGTGACCGTGCTCTGTCAGGGGATTGGAGGAGATGGTCTCCAGAGGTCCCTTCCAACCCCTGCCAGTCTATGATTCTGTGATAGCAAAGCAGCATTTTGACTGCATGAGGATGTTAAAGGTTGTACGAAACATGCAGGGGCAAGCACAGGCAACAGGGAGTGATAGTCAAAGGATCCTCCCCCCCTTTACCTGAAAGGACCTCTTTTTCCCAAAAAAAATTCTTTCACATGTTATATTGAGCATGGCCTTCCTTGCAGCTTGTCGCTGGAGGAAAGCCCCTTGGTGACTGTTGTGGAAAGAGATGTGCCTGGAGAGACTGAGCTGCAGCACTGGAGTTAGTACAGCTGGGCCACAGCCGGGCAAGCTCACACAGGCAGTTACTCTAGCTAAATGTTATCACTATATATATATATGTTGGGGTTTTTTTAAATAAGAAAGAGCTATTTGCTGCAGAGTCAGGGTAGGGCATCTCACATATCGTCACCCATCCATGGAGCTACACAAGGTTCCCTCCCGCTGTGTCTCTGTTTCTTCACCAGGGAAGACTACATTCACCCATATTGAGATCAATAGGTAAAAAGCACAATTACTGTTATTACTTATATTAAAGGAGGGCGATGGGACAAAACACTGTAATTATGCGGCATTCCCGAGGAAAACTCTAAAACAATGGAGCTTTCAGTGATGCTGAGAGAGGGTTTGGTGCTATTAGCATAGAGCAGCATAGAAGAATTTTATCTCTCTCATATCTGTGTGCATGTGTCCTAACAGATGTGCATGGGTGCAACTGAAGGTACCCAGGAGTGAAAATCCAAAGGAGAAGAAGTTTGACTGACACTCAGAGAGGGCATTAAGAAGATTGATAGAGCAAAATCTAATGGTTTCTAAATAAATCTATTCTGCTAGTGTGCTGCTAGTGCCTTTTTCTACACCCCCTTCCACACACACACACACATAAATGCATTCACAAATGCACTGCCACAAAACTAACTGTACAATGACTCAATGCCAAAGAAAAAAGAAAAGCGCCTTTTATTCATGGCATCTCACATCAATGGCTACTTTATATTAAAATCAAGGCACATGCTTTCCGAACTTAAAAGCTGCAGTGGGGGGGAAGAAAAAAGAAAAGTCTTCCTCCTCTGCCATTAACACTTTTCTAACCGGGGTCTCTGCTGGAGCCACCTGCAGCAGAAGGGCAGGCGAGGGAAGGAGAACTCAACTTCCCGAGCTGACCTGCCTGCGAAAGAGCACATTTTGATGGGTAACCTGATGTCATCAAGTGAAAGTTCTCTCCCGACACAGTCACCCCCAAAATGGAAAGGAAGATATTCATGACACATGTTCAATGAAAAAATGTTGTCACTAGGATTCATCCTTCCTGCAACTACCACATCAAAAACGGTGTGAATGACACCTAATTCTAATGGTCATGTTTTCGGAAGAACATTGGGTGAAATCACATCTAACAGTGCACCTTAAGACAGACAAAACTCCCTTCACCGACCTCACATGAGAGATTTAAGCACTTGAAAACCTCATCTATTGAATAAAGTGTCCGGAGTGCCTCTACATAATTTACAGTAGAGAGTTCATTTTACCTTGTCATACCTGTACTATATGCTGTTTCCTTCTACCACTTTTGTGATGCAAATAAATAGCCCCTCTCTCAGAAGACAGGAATATGGTCACGGCCTACACCAGGTACTTCTTATTGCTTGGAGCAAAATCTGTGGCAGGATCTCTCCTGCCTTTACAAGATTCCCCACATGAGGGATGCACTAGGAGCTCGGCATTTGCGGTGGAGGTATCCTCAGGCCAGTGAACTGGAAACCCAGCAAACCCACAGCCTGCGGTCACAATCCCTAAGCACCACTCACAAAAGTATGGGCTGGGTGGCATTACAGCATTTTTCCCTGGGTTACAGAGTCTAAAGATATAGTAGAAGGGGAAAATAAAACAGTGGGAATACATGGAAAAATAAAATAAGAACCTTAAGTTGGAGACAAAGAAGCAAACCTTGTACTATTGGAGCAAGGATGACAGGACAGTTGACAGAACTAGCATATGGCAGTACTCAAAACTTGCTCTGAATGTAGTCTAAACCCTGCACGAAATGCCAGGCAATATTTTAGACTGCATCCCCCCCAAAAAAAAGATGACACAAAGCACAAGTTCGGTACATGACCAGCTGCTGCTGCCCAAAGGGGGTCGTTTCAGCAGAACTCCATTAACCCTTTGCAATGGCTTCTTCCCCAAAACACTTCTCACATTTACAGCAACAACCCAATCTCCCAGCCTTAGGATTTTAGGCTACTTTTGTTATTTACCACCTTCTTTTGCAATGTTTGACTGCAGCAGGTTTTTTCTCGGTGGCTTTGCTCTTTCCCTCCTGGCACAGATGATACGTGTTAGTTTTTACCCACGTGGCTCACCCCCTTCCCTCATTTCACCCTATTTTAATGTCAAATTCCCCATATGAGGCATCAGCTGACTTTGCCCCACACATCTAGCACCACCCTAGAAGGGACCAAGAGGGACAATCTACTCTTGCTTTCGCCTTTGGGACATTAAGCATCACTGTGGATGCTGCTGCTGACTGCAGAGCACTTCTGGGAAGATGACGTTAATTAATTTGTGCTGGAGAGTAATTCCAGGGCTGCAAAACAACTGCAGCTCAGGTACCAGCCCTAGGAGTGCAAAACTCAGTAGACAGGCTTAGAGTGGGGAGATTGGCTTTAAAATTCAGAGTTATAACTAAGTAGCCTATCTTGAGATACACCCTTTCTGTTTCATGATTTGTTAGTTTACTTATTAACATGTAAGCAGAAGCCAATCCACAGGAGCAGAAGACAATTTCATTGCACACGGCTCTGTATATCTATTTTTAAGGTGCTGAAGAAACATTTTTAAAACTCCTACTCTGACCAAACAGCACATTTCCAGACAGCCCCTGCAATCTGTTCAACAATTGTCCTACCAAAAGCCCAGTCATTAAAAACCCAGCAAACAGGCACCAAATCTTCTTTGCTAAACCATGACAGTGAAACAGCCTAAAACAAAGCATCAAACATGCAAAAATGCTGAAATCCTGAACTGAAGCACCCAACAGACTATACTCTTTTTTCAGGACATGATTCACGTCAATTATATTGTAAAAAGAAAATCACATTGTGATACAGAATGAGTAATTTTTGTTTAATACTGGCCAGCCCAGGGGCAAAGGGGTGATGTTGGGAGGAAGAAGTAAATTCACATGTGAAGAGCAAGGGTCTCGCTATGCAGGTTGACAGCTTCTAAGGTGCTGGAGAGAAAAAACAAGTGTAATTAGATAGCAGTGAGAAGGAGGCAGAGCTTACACCCCCTGTGACTCTACCAGAGAGGAAAAGAGCACCACGTTGTTGTGTTTGTTTTCACTGATGTAGTTGGACCAAAAATGGTATTTATGCACAGAACAGTGGGATATTCCTCAGCCCAAAGGGTTATAATCATGATGGTTATAATGAAGACCAAGCTGAATGGGGCTTTGAGCAACACGGTCTAGCGAGAGGTGTCCCTGCCCATGGCAGGGGGGTTGGAACTCAATGATCTTTAGGGTCCCTTCCAACTCTAGCCATTCTATGATTCTATGTTTATCACACCAAAATCCCTATTGCCAGCCAGCAACATCCCCACAGTCTATTGGCAAGACAGCAACGATCACAGGGCAAAATCACTGGTGATGTTTCTCTTGGTCCCAAAATTAAAAGTTGATTCCATCAAAAAGAAACCACCTACTTATTTAACACAAACAGCAGGCATGGCAGGATGGCAGAAAGGAGGGAGAATTCCCTCATATCCCTGGGGAAATTCACAGGGATGAGAGGTGAATTGCGGGATGGAATCACCCATGGTCACACACACGAATTCATCATTTGGCACTTACAGGGGTCATGTCACTCAGAAGTTTTCAGAAATCAGACGTAGAGTTAAAAGTCACCATTATGCAAATACCACTCCAAAAGAGTACAGCAGCTCTGCTCACAGCAGACATAGCTACACACCAAGATTTTAATGGACAGGAAGAAAACCTGGAGATGGTCCACCTGACCTGTAGCAAATACCAGTACAAGGGACTCCAGGAGACTGGTGCAGAAAGAGCAGCATTGAGGAGGGGAAGGTGTAACACACACAAATGAGATCAGACTTTGCATCTCCAATGAATGAGACTCCATTTTGCTCTATTAGCAGTCACAAATAAGAATCTCACACATAAACATTTGCCAGAAGGCCAGACCTCTGATTTCTACCAAGAGCCTGCTTCATCCTTTGAAAAAGCTTTATTACATGGTCAAGAATCCAAAGACCTTCACCTTCAGAACAAAATTTACTTGAAAGCATCTTTTTGCAATAAACACCCTGTAATTTTTTCCAGCTCTCTCTAACATGCAAGGTATGCCTCTCAATAAAGTATGTGAGAAGGAGTGGAAGAACATTGCGTAAGATTTGCAGGGAGCTGGACTGTAGCATTTATCAGACAGCAACACCCACGCACTCGCACATCACGTTCCGGCACGAAAGCCAAGGCTGGAGCACAGAAATGGCTCTCACACTTCACTACGGTGCAGCACAGAAGGCTGCAACCCCCAGCCAGACATGAGCCATGACACAGGCCAGCATTGGAGAACGATGAAGAAATGCTAAATTACATTCTGTTCTTTCTGCCATCCTCTTTCCATTACTCCACTAGCTCTAAAACAGGCTCCTGAGGGAAAGGTTCCATCTATGCGCTCAGTTGCATCTCCTCCCAGAGGATGGGGCATGTGCAATGGGATGTTTCTAAAGAACAAAGTTTCCTCTTCAGTTTCCAACTGGAATTTCAGCATAGCATTAAGGAAAAAGTCTATTTAATTAGTGAGATGGCACCCAAATGATCCTCACAACTTGTTTACATCCACTGGGATCACCTGGCAGGTCATGACCGTGATGGTCACAGCTTCCTAGGGCATCTTCTGGCATAGAGTGCCTAATTCCCACTACTCCCTTCCTTTGGGTTCTCACTGACAACCTAGGTTTAAATCTCAAATCTACTTCATTCCCTTTTTAAAATAAATTTCATCCTGGGTGTATTTTGTTTGGAAGTAGAAGAAGCGAAGGCTTACTTCATCCTTGCCCCCCGTGCTGGGGGGTCTCCAGGGCAGAGACTGGAAAGCATCCAGGAGGTGTTTAAGGTCTGAAAAAAATAATAAATCAAAATCAGTGCCCTCACTACCACCCTGGTCTCTCTCTGTCACTCCCCAGACAGGTACATCTTTCAGATGACAGATGGCCTATTCGGAAAGCATTTGAAGATCTCTGCTGAACTTTTAAGGAAGATATTTCCAGCATGAGATTTAACATTCCGGGTTCTTACCACCTGCCTCACCTGGTACCACGATACCTCTCTGGTACATGAGCAGCAAAGAGACCTGAAAATAAATCAATTAAAACATGTGCACTCAGAAAACAGCTGCAAAGTAATTATCACAAACCCAGAGAAATTAGAAATTAAAAAGGAAAAATCTCCTAAAGCTGATTTTGTCCTTGGCACAGGCTAAAGTCTGAGCAGCAGGACTCAAACCAGCTGCATCTCCATAAAAGATGCTCCTGTCCAGTATTCATAGGAAATTTTAAGGAAGAGAAAGGGGAGAAAGGCAGCAGCAAAGGGTGGCAACATCACCATCCCAGTGACGCAGCCAAAGGTTTCTGCCGGGTCCGAGCAGCTTTGCCATGCAGCAAAATGTGCTGCCACATGGTGCCCTGGCCAGGGAAGGGCATCCCAATCCCATGGGTGCGTCTGAGCCAGGCAGAGACAGGAAAGCTCAGAGACTTTCTGGTCGAGGAGAAGCCACTGCTCGTCATCTCCCAGCCTGGCCCCAGGCTGCTCTCCCCCCCTGAGCCACCAGACCCCCCTGGCACCCCATACTCCTCCATCTGCCCACCACACACTGCGCCAGGATTTTTCACAGCTCAGGAGCAAAATGTGGCCCTGCTGGAAAATGGAAACAATCAGGAAAAGGGCATCCAGAACAACCTTTTCTTTTTTTTTCCCCCTCAACACAGATGCAATAGCTCATTTTTTTTGTGCGCTCCTCTGAGCTGGAAAGCTCAGGATGGTTTTGCTGGAGGAGAGCATTCAGCAACTCTCCTTCACTAGGATAGCAATAAATATTTGCTCCAGCTTGCAATCAAATGGCTCATAATCTCCAGGCAGTGCTCAGGCAGGCGAGTGTCCAGACCCCAGAGCATCACGCAAACAGCAAATGAAACTTGTCCCTTCTCCTCTCCAGCCAAGGATGGATACCTTGATACCTTGCTCAGAGCAGCGCAAGGAAAACTTGTACAAAGAGATGTGAAATGATCAGATGGTGTCAAACCAGCCTTTGCTGTGAATATTACAGACATTTCCAAAGCTCTACGGTATTCCTTTGGTTGAAGCTTTATGGTTGGTCGTTTTTAACAGGAGCTGCTGCACAATGCCTTAATTGTGCAGATCTGCCTGGAAACCCAAACATCCGTGTTCCAGGCGCCGTAAAGATGACAGTCTTCACCAATCCCTTTCTGAACATCTCAGGGGATCGTCTCCATGGGAGTGACTGATGGCTGCAGGAGCAGGGACAGCACGGAGCAAGGCAACGCCCCACACTGGCATGTCCACTATCAGCCTGGCTTGTACCATGTTGGAGAGTATTTAGATTAATCCAAGATAAAAAGCTGAAATTATCTTTCAAATTGCCTCTCTGCATCCACCCAGTTCTTTCAAAGGCTGTACTATTGATAAAGTAAGTGGAAACCAGCACATCAGGGTTTCTGTGACCCTGTTCCTATAAACCATTTAACAGTCAGACTCAACCTCCTGGTTGCATGGAAGCAATTGCCTTTACACGTTTTTAAATGTTTTAATACAGAAATGGGGATCCTCTATAAAGGATTAAGGCTTTCATTTTAACAGTCTTCCTTATTCCCTTTTTCTTCAGCTGTGAAGCGTTTTATAGGAAAACCTCTGATGCTCTTTCAGACAGTATTACAACTACTAGTGATCTCATCATGGGGAAGTGAGGGGAGAAAATGTAAGCTGGAAGGGACGAGAGCTGATTTCACAACACTGGTGCTGAAATCCCTCCCCTTTTTTTTCCACCCTTAAAAATGGGGGAGGAGAAAGGAGGAATGAAACAGAAAGGTCAGCTTCTGTGTCTGATACTGACTCTTCTCCCATCTCTATGTGCAAAAAGCAAGGGCTCAAGTGGGCAGATGGCCTCAGCACACACCGGAGCTCAACCACGCAGTGGACATGGGAGGAAGATCAACTTCTAAGGAAGATCAAATATAAGGACTGAAAAAGGCAGGAGAAGAAAAGGAATTTAATAAGCTGTTCTGCATAAATGTAGATTACAAATGGCATAATACTGACTTAGCAAGGGAAAACAGTCCCAAATCCTTTAATATCTTCAGAGCCAGCAAGGCCAGCAGTATTTCAGTATAAGCCCCTTTATCACAGGGGCACGGCCACAGAGGGGTGCAGAACAGCACAGGGGGGAGATAACGCACTAGGATTTAATTGTGGGGGCACAACAGACAGGTCTGGGTATGTATGAGGCTACTGCAAACCCTGACTTAATCACAGAATCATAGAACGGTTAGAGTTGGAAAGAACCTTAAAGATCCTCTAGTTCCCACCCCCTGTCATGGGCAGGGACACCTCCCACCAGACCAGGTTGCTCAAAGCCCCATCCAACTTGACCTTGAACCCCTCCAGGGTTGGGGCAGACACAGCTTCTCTGGGCAACCTGGGCCAGGCTCTCACCACCCTCAGCATAAAAAAATCTCTTCCTTATATCTAGTCTAAATTTCCCCTCTTTTACTTTAAAGCCATTACCCCTTGTCCTATTGCATGAGGCCCAGCTTAATTCTTTTTGGCTTTATATGGCAAACACTGGGATACTGGAATGAAGCTACGCTGACTTACACCAGTTAAGTAGGCATGCCCAGACTGTAACTAGATTTTAATTTTTTTAAAAAAGAAGATATTATCCCAAGTGAGACCAACCCATGCCTTGAACAAGAAAGAACAGATTTTTATATATATATATAGGTGGATGTAAATATATGTATGTATAGACACATCCACACACACCTGAAGACAACCATCTCCTCTATTTCCTCTGCTCATCTGCACGTCACCTAAACTTTATCTTCCAATTTTTGACAACAAGCAAGCAGGGGGTGACCATCCCCTCCTTTCTGGGCAAATATTTCCTTCTTTTACATCAGCTGAGTGGAGGACAGCTTTATTTCATCTCCTCATTCCTACTTACATCAGCCTGCATAATCTTGAAGCAACACTTTTTGTCCCCTGCATCCATATGCTTTAAATAACTGTGGACAATTACAAGAACCCTTACCACACATTTACCAAAGCTAACAAAATTTTCCTTGCATAATGTTTATTGTTTTTATTTATTTTAATTGTTTTTACTCCCATTCCAAACTGAGGTCTGATTTATTGCCTGTTGCATCTCAGTCTCTGCTGTTGCTGCCTTTCAATTGTTTCTTTCCTTTGCAATGAGTACACCTGGATTATTTTTTCTTCCAGTTACATTATCTTTTCCAGTTTGAGACACATCTTGCTGTTTGTTACCCATATTTCTAGGTTTCTGTGTTTCATTATATTATTTTTCTACTGTTATTATTATTTGTAATACTTCCTAGCTCTGTCTCATTTGGAATGTAGACTAATGTGCCATTTATCCTTTCTTTCAGACTATTAATTGTGTTGCTAAATACTTTACTGATTGAAGTACTTAGCACTAAATTTGAACACTAAGTGCAATATTAAGTTCTTTATATGACAAAATTCAAATCCTGCCCAATTGCACACATCAGTGCTTTGCCCTGAGTGTTTAATATTCGTTCTCCTTACTACACATTAATTTTGTAACAGAACAGATAAAAAAAATAAATAAGTATCAAGACAAAATTAGGATGGCAGAATCGTAGCCGTGTTTAATTTTTTTCTATCTTTAATAAAACCCAGCATGCTGAGTAGCATCTAGGTTGAGGCTTGATGTGTGCATGTTGCTGGATCAGTACTGGGAGTAGCTTAAGGAATACAGGAATAGGAAAACCTAAGGGAAAATAGTGTTTAAGGGGTTAAAGATTTCTTCTTAATGTTATCAGATCTTGTTCAACGACAGCCTGTATCCCCACTCCAGCTCAATCTCTCTAAATTGAACTGTGAATAGGGAGTACGTTAGGAGGGCTGGAGCCTCTCTGCTGTGAGGACAGGCTGAGAGAGTTGGGGAGGTTCAGCCTGGAGAGGAGAAGGCTCCGGGGAGACCTTAGAGCCCCTTCCAGTCCCTCAAGGGGCTCCAGGAAAACTGTGGAGGGACTCTTGATCAGGAAGGGGAGCCACAGGACAAGCAGGAAAGGTTTTACACTGAAAGAAGGGAGATTGAGATGAGATCTCAGGAAGAACTTCTTTGCTGTGAGGGTGGTGAGACCCTGGCCCAGGTTGCCCAGAGAAGCTGTGGCTGCCCCATCCCTGGAGGGGTTCAAGGCCAGGTTGGAGGGGGCTTGGAGCAACCTGGGCTGGTGGGAGGTGTCCCTGCCCATGGCAGGGGGTGGGACTGGATGGTCTTTAAGGTCCCTTCAACCCAAACCATTCTATGATTCTATGAGATGGCCTTAGGGAGGTTGGTTTATGTTTTCCCTCCTTCACTGGAGCAGGCACAGACCGTTGCTATCACAAGTGAATGCACTTCTCAGCACAGGACTCCAGTTACACCATTCTGGGGAATACTGAATAACTAAAAAGTTTCTGGAGCTGTAAGAGTGTTTGCTACAGTACAGGTCAAATGAATCAAACAACATTTTCAGAACAACTTACTGCTCCTTACTCCAGATCTGTACCAGTTCAAACATAAGTTACAATTTGCAAAAGCAGCTGAAAAGCCAGATTTACATTCACTGAAATCCATAGGTAGGGAGAGTAAGAGGAGAGACGCAAGTGCAAATCAAGACCTGAATAATACAAAGTCAATCTCTATAATTTTTAAGCATAGGATGAAGGGGTAAAGAATAACAATTGAAACAAAAGCCATCAAAAGAACGTTTTTCAAGTAATTTATCCAACATACAACAAACTTGTAAAGTCACTAGCTTGACTGGGAGCTGGGAGCTGAAGAACTCAGAAATTATTTAAGGATTCTATATGTGCCTGTATTTATAGCAAAACTTCCCCAAAGACAACCAAACCGATTCAACTACCAGGGATCAGCCCAGCAGCTGGTGCCCACCTGTTTCCATTGCTCTTTGCTATGGAACGCTCTTTGATCCATGCAACGCTGGACCAGGACATGGCATCAGCCATCAGGTACAACACAACCACACCTCTGTTTTGTGCCAAGATCAGCTCTCTCTGTGCAGGACAGCAGATTATTTAACAGCATGCGTCTTTCTGAAGGCATCAATGACTCCTCACATGGCTTTGGGGACCGAGCTTCGGGGGATCCTCCTCTACCACCACTTCCGGCCCCACCATCATGTCCCCACCTTCCACACAGCATCCAGAGAGCATCGTCCCTCCAGGGCTGCCTTTATCCCAGGCACAAAGCAGCACCATTAATTTTATTCAGCTTTCAAAGCAATACAGAGCCTCTGCCTGAAATCCTCCTCAGCTTGTGTCAGGGAAACAACAGTCCTGCCTTTAGTCAGTTTTTCTGGCTGAACTGATGCACCCGCAGAATTAACCTAAATAACCCAGACTGATGGGCCAGAAGCGTTTTTGTAAGACACCATGCAACTGCGCCACCGTGCTGGTGCAGTATCTACAGTACCTACAGTATCTACAGTGAGGTAATAAGTCCCAAATGCCTTGCAAAATGCCTCCCATAGCAGGACAGACATGCCTGCCCCTTGGGACAAGTGCTCTCCTTAAATTTAAGAGCATGGTCCCCATGAAAATAAAAACTGCTTTGAGCTGAGAGAGCATCCACCAGTGGAAGGTGCAAACCAAAAGTATGAAACCTGCTTTTCCAGCCTGCGTGTCTCCACCTGAAACAGGTTTTTGAGTAGCTGTCACTGTCTTCATCCCACTACCCCGGGCTCAAGACGGGGAACCCTGCTCCGGCTCTGCCTTCCTCCCAGTGTTGGCAGAATTAAGAAACAGAGTCAAACATGCAGCCCGCAGGGAGGACAATAATAACGGGCAGCTAATTCACAAATAACCCCATTTCTAATCATTCCCTAATAATTACCAACTGCACCAAAACATTTTAATCTTCTAGCATGAAGCAATTAAAGGTCTCCAAAGAAAAGAGCTACACAATAGTTTGGAAAACTGTTAAAAAAACAGCATTTAATTCTGCTGGTTTTGGGCGGGTGAGGCTGGAGTTGAAAGCAGCTGCTGGGGCTGGTCAGGAGCAGGGACCAGCAGAGGAAGCGCTGGAGGAAAGGCACCAGGGCACCACAGCACTGGGGTGTCTGGAATAGAGACAGGAGACGGGACAGCATCACCATCCACCAGGTAGGGAAAGGGCAAAGAAAAAGAGAGGGAAAAGAGGAAAAAAGAAGTGTCACCCCCTCCACGGTGACAGGTAAAGAGCTGTCACCACCTCTTCGCAGGAAACATCTAGTAGAGCATCATGCGACAGATGATCATTTATTATTCTCATACAGGTTTATCTGTTGACATTGAATGGTGCTTTTTTTTTTTTTCTTTTTTATCATTGGGATTTATGACTCTTTGTGAAAAACCTTCTATGAATTCAAAATAATCTATACAGAGAGCCAAGCAGCCTGAGATAAATTATTCATGAAAGGATTGATTTCACAGGTATGATATATATATTTATATATATAACTTAACAATTTCACATGTATATCTTGCAAAGGTTGCTGTATAAACATAGTGCAATGCTCACAACACGAGGCACTTCAGAAAAATGAAATAAAGCAATTCTTCTGTAAACGAAGAAGAAAAAGAAAACCCCAACAACCTTGCCACACAAATCACGTTTATAGTCTCCAGAAATTTAGCAACAATGTGCTTCTGACACTTCCAGTTTATTCGCACATATCCCGCACAGACTTCAATCTTTCCCTTTGGTTATTCTTATTCCCTTTCATGTTCCCTGAAACCAGCTTGATTTTCTCATGGTTCCTTTTCTGTATGAGTATGGAAAGAAAAATTGTTTTATTTTGGCAATACTATTACTACTGACATATTAAAAATAAAATTTTAAAAAGTGGAAATCACCCTAATGAGTTGCTAAATTAAAAATCATAAATAATTAAAAATCATAATAATTATTTCAAGGATCCCAGTTAAACGGTAGAGCCTCGTAAAAGACACGACTTTATCAGGGTAAATGCAGTTCTTCAGCTCAAAGGGCAACAACTGCTGCGCGGTATGTAATGCCTTCAGGAAGCAGCCGTCTCCAAGAAAAACGCTCAGGAGTGCAGACTTCTCCTACCACGAGCAGACTTCATGATTTTTATAGAAAACCGTTTCACACTGAATTTTCATGCTAATAAAAATGGTGCCAGAATGAATGCCTTGGAAAGTAAAAGTCCCATCTTGGGGAGTCTTAATCCCCTCTCCACAGCAAAGACTGGAAACTCACCTTCAAGTCCAAGCATGTTTCCACTCCAAAATAAAACTGTAAAAACCCACTGCAGAAGCTGTTAGAGTTTCTTTACTTTTGGATCAAACATATTTAATCCGAGTTTGCAAGGATAAAGGGTTTTTCCTCAGAACCCACTGGCTGGAGACCTCCCTCCAGGATTCAAGGGCGAAGCTGGGTTCTTCGTTCCACCTTGCACATCCTCATTGCTCGTTTACAACCAGATCTGCAAGTCCATTCATGTTCTTTTTACTACTGGGGCAACCAAAATGCCTAAAAATCATAAAACCTTAACAGACAGCTCTGTTGATAACTCAAAGCAGCAGCTCGGGCTCCTGCAGATGAAGTATGTTGCCCTTGCAGAGGCAAAGTATGTAAGGGCAATAAGTATTTGTGCTAGTGAAGCCAATTTAAAAATCCTTGCACAGAAGAGGTAACATTTATTCAAAATGCACATAACCAGCATAAATTCAAGCATGATTTGAACCAGGAAAGCCCATTTATGGAACTACTTTCAGCACTGTTATTCAAAAAAATCTTAAAGCTTGAAACAGAAGCAGATCACTGAATTTTCAATAAAACCAAGACTCTGATTTGGCATTTTTTCCCCTCCTATTGAGTAGTATTTAATCCTTCAGGTATTTCTAAATGGGGTCTTAATCAGCTCTCCTGAGCCAGCATCTCTCAGGATGGATGGTACTGAAATCAGTGCCATTTATATGCCGTTGGAAAGACCAGAATTCAACAAACTGGTGACGTTAGGAAGAATATCAACAATAAAGAGTTGTCAAAATCTAATGCTCAGGATGCAGTTTCATATGACAGAGATGGTAATATGGGCTTATATCTGCCTCTGCCACAGAATTGTCCCCACCACAAATCGTAGAATCACAGAATGGTTAGAGTTGGAAGGGACCTTAAAGACCGTCCAGTCCCACCCCCTGTCATGGGCAGGGACACCTCCCACCAGCCCAGGTTGCTCCAAGCCCCCTCCAACCTGGCCTTGAACCCCTCCAGGGATGGGGCAGCCACAGCTTCTCAGGGCAACCTGGGCCAGGGTCTCACCACCCTCACAGCAAAGAAGTTCTTCCTGAGATCTCATCTCAATCTCCCTTCTTTCAGTGTAAAACCTTTCCTGCTTGTCCTGTGGCTCCCCTTCCTGATCAAGAGTCCCTCCACAGTTTTCCTGGAGCCCCTTGAGGGACTGGAAGGGGCTCTAAGGTCTCCCCGGAGCCTTCTCCTCTCCAGGCTGAACCTCCCCAACTCTCTCAGCCTGTCCTTATAACAGGTGCTCCAGCACTCAGAGGATCTCTGTGGCTTCCACTGGACCCACTCCAAGAAATATTCCTAAAAGAATTCCCCTGGCTGACAGCTGTCAGTAGGTTAAGCTCCAACACAAATGGGTGAATTGATCCATAAAGAAACAACAACAAAAAAAATCTCTGCTTGAGAAATCTCTCTAACTTGAGCCATCTGCTGGAAAAGCCTCCACTATCCACGCAGCCAATTGATCATGAGGGCCCAGGTACCACACCAAAACTTCATCTTGATGTACAGCCTTCATCCAACCTGAGCTTGCTCTCCTGGCTCTAAGTTGCTTAAAACTTTGGGTAATTTTTGTTTTGGTGACCAGAACATCAGTTCTCCTCTCTGTACCCTCTCTACCAGTGTAATGTCAGTTGACTCACAAGCTGTGCACCACCTAAGTGCCAAACCTAGTGGACTCACGTCATGGTCATCCTGCTGGCTCTTGCATACAGATCCACTGGGAATTATTGCAGAACCACAGTCTGTAGCTTCTTTCCTTTAGTTTATGCATTTCTTGCAACCAAGGTTTTCATCCTTGATTCATGAATCTGCCCAAATCCTGTCTAGGTATCTCCACCTGGATTTGGATCTGGTCTCCTACTTTGAAGATCTGCACCTTTCCTCGCAGGCAGTGACCGCTGGCCCTGCAGCTTCTCCACTGACTTTCCACCCTGCACCGTCCTGTGCCTGGGGGCCTCACCAGAAGCTCAGACCTTTGCTGCTGCGAGCAATGCCAGCAATGGGCTGGGGGCCACAATGGCTTTGGGGGGGTTTGAAACACACCACAGCTCCTGGAGTCACAATCTGTTAATGCCCCCATTAGAGGGATGGAGACAAGCAGATTAAATTAGGAAGGCAAACAGAAAGGCTGCAGGAGACTTATCGCTAAATACAATTACCTCTACTTGAAAAAACAAACCACTGCCAAGTCTGCAGTTGCTAGTACAGAAATCTGACTTGAATACAAAAATAAAGACCAGTAATAATCAGGATAATTAACATCTAGCAGTACATTTCTCAGCGCCCTCCTCAGCAACTGACTTTCACAGTTCTCTGGAAGCACAGCATTCAGCCTCACTGCTCCAAACGTGCTGAGAGATGCTGCTGCTGTCCTCTTTTTAAAAATATATTAGAGCTATCATTATTAAAGGATGCTCCAAAGAAAGTGAAAAACAATAGAATGCCTATCTCCATGCAGGAGAGAGATAAGAAACCATGTAAAAAAATTCAGGATACAGAAAGATATAGAAAGCACTTAAGTGAAGATGCAGCTCTGTGCAGCAAGCCTAATCACTAACAGCATGCCACAATTTTTCCTTTAGTATTGAAACAATTTGCTTGTCAATATTTTGTTTTGCCTTATGATTTTATTAAATGTTGCAATAATAAGCTATGCTTCCAGTAAGTGCAGAAATTAGTGAGGCAGACCCTGGACAAGAGCAGAAAAATCTGAGGCCAGTTGACACTTCTGCGACAGATCTGGTCATGCACTGAGCACCTCCAGCTTATGGCTTCGGCAGAGCAGGAGGTGACCTGGTGCCTCTGCAGAGCCAGTGGGCATTGCCATGCCCAGCCCCGCCATGCCCTGACACAGCAGCAGTACCCAGTGCTGGGCGCCGAGGAGGTGCCGGGTGAAAAGCATCCAACCTCTGATTCAAAGTTCTCATCCTCTGGCTGGGGAACAAAACTGAGTGTAGGACAGGGGGTGTCTGGCAGGGTTAAACCCCAGCACTGGTGACTACATCTGCTTTTAAGATGATTTCTGGGCAGCATCTTCCTCAGGCACCAGGGCAGCCCCTGGGCACATGCAAAGGGTGGCAGGGACAGAGCTGTGGCACAGGGAGGGTACTGGGGGTCTGGCCGTGGGGTCCCACGCTCCCACCATGCCCATGGGCAGGGCTTGCAGAGCATCCAGCTGGTATAAACAGCTCTCCAGGCAACAACTAAGGCCCCCAAAACACAAGACTTGCTGCTGGTTCAATACAAACCCACAAAGAGTTTCTTGCTCTCCAAGAGCTGGACATCCACACAGCCCAGCACAAAATAAAAATAAAAAATAAAGACATTTATTGCTTGGGCTGAGTGCAAGTGCTCGGCACTTAACCCCAAAAAACTACTACTCTAAACTGAGTGGGTATTGTGCTGGAAAAGGCTAGCTCAATATGGCTCACTAACAGAAGAATAAACCCCCCGTTTCCAAAGAAATAAGGAGTGCTGAACAGCAAACACAACAACAATTTCTCATTAATTAAAACCAGCACAGCTTCTACAAAAATTACAGACAGATGGATAAACAAAAACAATAAAGGAAGGGCAGTAGTAATAAACTGTCAAACACTTGAAGGGAAAAGGAGGAAATGGATGCACAACTTGTTTTTAATGGAGGGGAGAGACGGCTGGAGCGGGAGCAGGGAGGGGAGGTGGCAGGTAAGGGACGCTTCCAGCCTTGGGCACAGCGACAGTACTCGCAGACACTGAGTGGTTTGGAAAAGCTGTCGGTGGTGGCTAAAGAAAGATACTTTGGCTATAAAAGGGACCATTTCTATTCTGAACACTATGAATTAACACAGCTCGCTTAATGAATCCATGCGAGGAACAAGGCACAGGTGGAAAACGTTGTGGACAAGCCCTAAGCAGAAACCAACCATCAATGCTGAGCAATATCCAAAGGACGGGTGGCAAGAGGATGGGGTCAGACTCTTCTCAGTGGTGCCCAGTGACAGGACAAGGGGCAACGGGCACAAACTGGAGCACAGGAAACTCCATCTGAACATGAGGAAAAACTTCCTCGCTGTGAGGGCGACAGAGCCCTGGAACAGACTGCCCAGAGAGGGTGTGGAGTCTCCTTCTCTGGAGACATTCAAACTCTGCCGGGACACAATCCTGTGTGACCTGCTCTGGGTGACCCTCCTCTGGCAGGGGGGTTGGAGAAGATGATCTCCATAGGTCCCTGCCAACTCTGTCCATTCTGTGATTCTGTAACCCTCCAATAACCCAGTGCAAAAGCCACACCCATGGAGCAGCCCAGCAGCCTGACAATGCACAGGATGGAAAAAAAAAAGGTTTCCCCACGTTCCCCAAATCTCCAACATGGCACACGCAGCCTGAGACACTGGGATACAAAGAATTTTGGGTTTTTTTCCGGGGTGCTGCTCAAAGCACGCATCTGTGGAAATCACAGAGTGATGCTCACAGTTGGTCCCTGTTGGAAGGGGACAATCACAGGCACCTTTTCCACCAACCAGCCTCCAGAAGATGACAGTTGTTGTTGCTCATGGGAGCCAGGGCTGTACTCCCCAGAGCAGGGCATGAGATAGTTTTCCCTCCAGTCTGGGCTGAAATACAGCATCTGAGCTTTCCTCAGCCTGTTTTGCAGCCTGGCGATGTTTTTTGTTCTTTTGGAAAAACTTCAGTAGGAAACAAATCTTTTAACAGCCTTTAAATCTCTCACCCTCCACAGCCAGGATGGTTCCAGTTGGTGAATCATCCCAGCTGCCAAGCTGCATCCCATGGCAAGGGACAGCCCCAGTCAGCAGGGAACAGCAAGCAGAAAGCTGAAAACACTGGATGAAAAGGACAGACAGACGGCCCTGGGACACCAGACATATCAGCCGGGGTCCCTTGCTGGGAGGGAATACGTGCAGATCTGATTTCACATGTGGGAGGGCCAGAGCTGCCCAGGGCCGGCTTTAACAACATGAGAAGATGAAGAGAAGAGTGGGAAAACTGAGCACGAGTTTAGGTCCACAGCCAGGATAAACTGGAAAATCGGGAGTAACTTTCTTCAACGCGAAAGTCTCCAGACAGTCAAAACTGTCAGTTTTGAACACTGAACCCCCACAGACCTAATTCACCCTTTCCTGCCCTTTATTCTAATATATTTGAGTAGCAGCGGGGGGAAACCCGAACCCTACTGGAGCCTACATCTGCCAGAGCCTTTGGAGCTCAGGATTCAATCTGCTGGCACCAAGAAGGGAGGAAAGAAATTGAAAAATGTAAAAATAATGAAAAAAAAAACCAACAAACCAATCACATGGAAATGCAGAGGAAGAACGGCAGAGTAACAGCTATGCAACCCCAGCCAACAGATCTGCCACGGATCTGCAGGATCAGACCTGGGTATGTTTTTCAAGGGCATCCTGCCTGCCCAGCGGCAGTTGGTACCTCCTGTGGTGCTGGCATGGGATGGCAAAGTGCCTGGCACACATGGCTGCTGGGACAGGAACAGTCCCTCCTACAGAGCTGCCTTTTTTGGTGCTTTTCTCCAGGGCTTCACCTTGCTGACATGCGTAGAGGTGTATTTGCCATCCCCTCCAGAAGACCCAGAAATAAGATGAGGGACTTAGCTTCCAGCCTGGTGAGCAAGGGACAAACAGCAATGCCTGTGGGACTGACCGCAGTTGACTGGAGGAGGTTTGCATCCCTATGTTAGTGCTGTCATAACCTTTTTGCCCATGTGGAAACCGAGGCACAGGGCAGGCTGGCACACTCAGCATCACAGAGAGGACAAGACAGAAATCCTCACTCCTCATCTCTGCTACACTGATGGAAAACACAGCTTTGGAGGTGTACTGCGATATGGTTTTTCATAAAATGCAGTCATTCCCGATAAGTAAACCCATTCACCAGCTGCTGCTCTTAGAATCACAGAATCACAGAATGGTTCAGGTTGGAAGGGACCTTAAAGACCATCCAGTCCCACCCCCTGCCCTGGGCAGGGACACCTCCCACCAGACCAGGTTGCTCCAAGCCCCCTCCAACCTGGCCTTGAACCCCTCCAGGCATGGGGCAGCCACAGCTTCTCAGGGCAACCTGGGCCAGGGTCTCACCACCCTCACAGCAAAGAAGTTCTTCCTCAGATCTCATAGAAATCTCCCCTCTTTCAGTTTAAAACGTTCCCCCTCATCCTATCATTGCACTCCCTGATGAAGAGTCCCTCCCTCTTCTACAGGAGGCATTCATGGGCCACCCTATAGCTAAGCTGTCATGAGTCCTGGTCAGGGGTGGGGGGGTGCAGCATTTTGGGCTCCCAACAGGTTTCCTTGTAGGGTCCATCCTGCCCCTCTGCATGTACCCCTCAGCTACTCTCTGCCTCAGCAAAACCCGCTCATCACCACATTCCGGAAGCTGTGCCAATCCAAAAAACCATTCCTACAATGCTTGCTTGTTCTCCAGCACAGAAGGATGCACTTCTTTAGAGTCAGTCCTTTATTTAAAAAAAAAAAGAAAAAAAGAAAAAAAAAAAAAAAGGCTTATACTGTCCAGGGTATGAGAACAAGTTGCTAATTTTGCCTGATAAAGCCTGGCACCCTCGCAGACTCATCGACCTTATGTCCTAGACTGGCAGCTCCTCTGAAAGGCAGCAGCACCTTGGCATAGCTAATTGCATCAGATGCTCAATTTCTCCCGAGTGAATTAATAAATGGTTAATTTCCAACTGCAAATGGACACCTTAATCAAAGCTCTTCACAAGGCAAAGTTACAAAACAAAGTATAAAACAACGTTATAAAAGTTATAAAAGGAAACACTTTGTAGCAATTTCAGTTTTTTTTCCCGTGGTCCCAGTCAGGCAGTTTTATGATGCAATATAAGAAGAGGCTTAATCAAAGAATCAGTGAGGTTCTTGAGCCTCTCTGCTTGGGTAACACACATCAACTTTCTTGGAGCACATCCTCTGTTTGGCAAAAGTCCACATAAATAACCCAAAACCTGCACCCACCTCTCCTGAGCCATCGCTTAGCAGGAGGGTGGGTGGTAGCGAGTCTCGGTCACAAACAAGGACGTTCCACAATGCCTCTTCAAGCATCCAAAGGGCAAAGAGGAAGCTTTCTACTCGCACCAGAAGCATCAGTCCTTCACGGCTCTTCACCCACCCTCTGGAATACCAATCAACAAGCTTTTCTCGAGCCCAAGGTATATCTGGTACTTTGAGTAGGCAGCAAAAGTCTATTGGGGTCATTTGATTTAAAACCTGGCAAACCCTTGATGATACTCAGAACTTAAAGAAATTTCACAGCAGTTGATCATTTCAGTGAAGTCAAATATGAGGAAAACAACTTGAATTTTTTGCAAACTGACACTTTTTTTTTTTCCCTTAAATGCTGAGGGTGTTTCACTGAGTGTCAAAGGTGGGCTGTATGACATTCTACCAGCTCTGAAATAGCGCTCTTGACTCCACGTCTCGAGTTGCCCACAACTCCAGCAACACCATGTGCATTGAAGAGACTCAAACTCAGTGAGGCTATTCTGAGCCCACTGTCTGTTTTAAGGCAACATGGAGTTTTCCTTGGCTTTGCTCCAGTTCTCCGAAAAGCCAGGCTAATCCTCCAGGCTAGCACTGCAATCCCAATGGGATTGCAACCACCAGGCTCTTGATTCCTCCCTTCTAGCAGCCAGGACCTCCTGCTTACGCTAACATCCACCCAAAGAGTGAGAAACACAAAGTGTTCTCCTCCTCTCATTAGCCAGGAGTTAATTAGAAAATCTAAGGCAGATAAATACCCAGCTATCATCTTCCCTCATTACTGTCCATGTATAAAGAGCAAGAGCAGATGCAAGAGCAGGGAGGAAGAGTTCTCACCCCTCTGCTCATCTGTCCTCCACATACCCTCACCCGTCACCCCAGAACATGAGGGGATAAAGGACATTTCAATATTTGCATATTTAATAGTTACTGCTCTCAGCTCTTCTGTAAATCCCTAACGGACAGGTCTACATTCCTTACTCTTTCATGCCTTAGTCCCCACAGGTAACTTCAATTATTTTAATTTAAGCTCTTCCATATCTTTTAACCATAAAATACTTTGTAAAACAGTGTAAAGAAGTGCTGTGTGTCTCTGTCAAAAGTTCCCAAGTTTTGCACAAATTATTCTTCTGTTAGCTTGCAAGAAGTGATCTGTGAAGAGCAGGGGGGATGATGCCCAGTCTCCTACTCCTGTGTCCTGCACCACTCAGCAGCTCCCCAACACATCTTCCACCACCTCTTGAGATGAGGGATGCTCCTCACAGTCTCCCAGCTCCACGCAATGCCCTGCGCCCTCCTGTATTCCGGTATACAAAGCCCAAAGCATGGATTTTCCATTCCATGTCCCTCCCAGCCTCAAACAGCTTTCTTGTGCTTGGTGTCTTCATGGTTTGATTTCAAGTCTCAGCTGAAAAGCTCCTTCCACTGCTTATTTCTGTTTAGATTTCTGATTTTTCACCAGGTCTCCTAAAGCTCACATAAAGGGCTTAAAGGACTGTGAGATTGCTGGGTACATACACATCTTCCCACCCACACATCCCCCTTAACTTCCAAACCACCGAGTTCATTACTACCACATCAGACCAAGAGACAGCAAATTAAATTATTACTTTCCTACAAACTTCATGGCAAAAAAGGGAGTGACCCTACCTGGGACCCTGCAAAATGGCAGCATGAATTTATTAGACCACTAATTCAAGAGGAGAACAATATTTTGCATGCCCTAACCTGCTGAAAAGCTTTCTTTGCAATTATTAGACACTGGAGAATACATTCCTCAGTGAAACATCCCCTCCCATGTGGATTCTCTGATGTCTAATAGGCGTGGAAAGCCAGTCAAAGCTTGTCCTGCAAAGTCGGGGCATTCGTAATAGCTCTGTCCGATGTAGAGTCTCTGATGCCTAATAAGTGCTCTGAAGTCTTTTTTGATTTAGTCAGAAAGCCAGAAGACCTCAAGACACAAGTTCATAGGAAATGGGACTGCACCCATTCCAGGGGTCACCAAATGTGTTGCTTGTTTTCCATCTCCATTTTACTACTGCAAAACCATTTAATTGAGCATAGTATTTGCAGTCAAGTTGGTGAAAGTCATCACATAAGCCAGCAATTTGCTACACGTTTGACCTAGGGCCACCTGACTAAATGAGAAGAGGGAAATATTTCTGTGGGTGCCATCACCTTATATGAAATAAACTCTTATTTTCAAATCCTAAATGCTGGAGTTGAAAAGCTGCATGTGGCTCGACATCAGGAGGAAAAACACTTCCCAATTAAGCACCTGATGGCAAAATAACTGCATTTCACCAGCGCAAAGGTGATGCTTGGGTAACTGAAGCACATCAGTCCTTCTCCGAGATGAAGAGATGCCAGTCTACTATTAAGACCACTATCATTTCTGTTTGCTCATGAGGCGGAAACGAGAAACACGAGAAGGTGAGAGTCTTTCCCTATGAGCAGTGAGCACAAATGTGCCTATTTGCACAGCACAGACCACGTCTGACACTTGGACTCCAAGCTCAGCAGTTGCAAGTTCATTTTCCAAAAGCCTCAATGCTCATTTGACCCTACAGAGGCCACTGTGCTCCTCCTTACAGCTGTTTCCATATACAGAACAGACGATAACACACTTTCTGCCTCCAAACCTTTAATTTGGTCTCAGCGTCACTGTTGTTTGAGGTGCCTGTACATCTCATTGCAGCTTTTCTAATAAACTCAAAGGACGCACTTCACATAAATAGGTGCAAATCAAAGGGGCAGACGTGGGCGTCGGAACATTTGGAGTGTTTCCATAGGAAAATGTATTAGCAGGTAGGGTAGTAGTATTAGAGAAAAGGCAATGACACCACTGCAAGGATAAATTCAGTTTGGCTTATCCAAGAGCAGTGAGAATAAAGGAAATTGTGCCTTAATGCAAACAGTCCCAATGCTTTAAACATTTAGAAATAACTTGTAATTAGTAACATTCTTAATCACTGACAGATTTGCAAATAGCCAAAATTATAATCCCTCCTATGCAGAGATCCTTCTTGTTAAATATTTTTTTTTAATTATTACTTTTTTTGTTTGTTTGTTTTACTGTAAGTGTGATTGAGCAGTGGAACAGGTTGCTCAGAGCATTGTGGAGTCTTCACCTGTGGAGATTTTTGAAAGTTAACTGGAAATTGTCCCAAGCAACCTGCTTGTGCAGGGGGGGTTGGCCGAGGTGCCTGCCTCAGAGGTCCCTACCTCAGCTAGTCTATGGGTCCATGAGTCTGAATGTCCGTCCCTCTCCTGCCTGTGGAGGGTTTGAGGCTCCAGCTCCACCACCTTGGTAGCTCCTGCTCCCAGTATCTGCCACCACAGAGGACTGTCAGACTCATCACAGGCATCAAAGCCCTTAGCAAGACTTGCTCACAGGTTGCTTTGAGCAACCTGATCTAGTGAAAGGTGTCCCTGCCCATGGCCCAGATGATCCTTAAAGGTCCCTTTCAACCCGAACCATTCTCTGATTCTATGATTATATGTGTCAACACCCATAAAAGTCAAAACTTTCTGGGAACACATCAGCACACCAGCATTCACCTTCCTCCTTGGGCCTGAAGAAGCCCAGCAGTGCTGATTTTTCCAAGCCCTGTGCTTGCGAAGAGCATGAAAGCAAAGATATTGCAATAAAAGACTGCTTTAGAGTCTCTGTCCCCCTGCAGTGACTGCCGCCTGGGGGGAGAGGTGAGTGAGGTGACTTAGGACACTTTCCAGCTTCTTCCAGTAAAACTTGCACTTGTGCTGCACAGAGGACGAAGCCCAGCAGTGCCCAAGCAAAGAGCTGCATCCCCTCCCATTTTCACATCCTGGCCCAGAAACCAGCATGCATGGACCCCAACAGCCCTTCCGTAAAGCACTAATTAGCGACAGACTTGCTATGAATATTTCAAATATCATTTCTCTCTAAATCAGCCTCTGTCAGCAAAGGGCAACATTTTTAAAAGCTGGGAATAATTTTGAGGCACTTATGAGAGGAAGGCAAAGAAACTTGAAATGTGCTGACTCCCCGGCGTTCTTGGGGCATCTGTGGGTTTCGTGGTGGCAGCGTCACTGCCGGGGAAGGCGCCACTGTCACACACGGCGGAGGTGAGGTCATCACCCTGATGCAAAAGGCTCATGCAGGAAGTCTGATCTATAACGATTAATTTAGAGGTTTTTTATTTTTTTACTTTGGTGCTCTCCTGTTTTGACAGGCAACTAAAAAATAAAAAGATATAATGCAAAGGGAGGGGGAAAGTTAAAAATAAAGACACATTTTGTACTGACAATGGCTTGATTTGGAGGGAGGGGGGAAACACGGGAGCAGAGTGAGAAGTGCAGGCCAAGCAAGTGACCTTACGCTCAGAGTTTTGGAGGAAAAAATAGCTAATTTTTAATTAAAAAATTAATGCTAAACACAACATGACCCAAAACCTGAGCTTAAAAATCCTCAAGCAGCCTCTAAAAAACTAAAGGTACCCCACTGTGTTGTCCTTCCTCATCCTGCTCTTCCCCCCAGCACTGTGTTTTTCTCTTATACTTGCGAAGTAATTGAAAGGATGCTGAGGCTTTGGCTTTAACCATAGCAGAGAAATGATGCTTTCTGAAATCAGAAGAAAAGGAGGCAGGAAAAAAGCAGGCTCCAATTTTCTCACTATTCATGTCAGGTGAGATGAGTCATTTATGCCATAAGATGTTAGAAAAGAAGTCTTTTAAGGATTCATAAAAAACATAACGCATGCATAAAAGGCTGTTAAGAGGAGAGCTTTGCAATTAGCAATGTTACTGTATCACTACCATGTATCTATGCTGAAACCACTGGGGATTTTAAGCCATTTTCACAAATATAATATTCTATTTTAAGGATAGAATTGAGCTCCTTAACAGTAACCGGGAAAACTGCCTGGGAAGGCAATGCAAAACAGTCAGATTACTGAGCCAGATGGAGCCACTTTGCCCCTGATCAATCACTGTCTGTTATTATCCTTAAATGACCCCCAAAAATAAAATACATCCTGGAAAATAAACACAATTTTTTTGCTAACCACTCAGCTTTTGGCGTTAACATCCTTTCTCCAGACTCAGTGTTTTTAGAAGGAGTAGTGAATGTTACCAATGGCAACTGCAAAATGTCCCATCAGATTCAGATGCTGATTGTTCTATACAGAATTGATATGACATAATGGCAATGATTCCAGAAATTAAAATCACTTTATTTCTACCATTACTGCCCGCTGCGCACTGATTTAAATCACTGCTCCTCACGGGGAGGGACGGACCCTGCAGTGCACCATCTGGACAGGAGCTGGGTCCTGCAAACACCTTTCTTCTTGCACTGAAACACCACTTTTTGTTTGTTTTCAAGTCAAGGTGGGGTTTGATTTCATCCCTTCTGCTGTGACTCGGGTGCCATTCAGCACGCCGCTTTTTGGCCACAACCTTGAATCCTTGCCCTTACCGTAATGCATCCAATCTAAAAATAAGGGAGCGGTGAGGCTGGGCAAAAGCACCGCTGTAAACAGGATTTCGATACGTAATACAAGAGAGGTTCAAAATAAACATGTTCTGAGGGTGCGGCTTGGGGTCATGGATCTCACACCAGTCCTGGCTTCTGCTCAGAGTCAGGGGATCACCTCAGGAGTCCATGTAATATAATATATATATTATATATAAATATGGACTGTTTTGTACGTATATATTTATAGATGTATAATATTTTATAGATATAATAATATGATATAACACTACATATAATAATATGCTATAATAAATATATAATACATAATACATATTTGTTACATATATATATATATATATAAAATGAACATGTATCTGTATACGTGTGATCTATTGCATGAACCACAAACTCTAAGTTTAATTGTGCAATTCCTGAACTAGGCATCTCAACCATACAGCTCTTCAGCCCCCTTTCTGGCCGTGACATATCTCCCCTTCTTCCTTTAAATTAGCACCGCAGATGAAACTGGATGCCTCAAGGCTTTGTTAATGCCAGTCTGAATCCGGCCCAGCCAGATCTAGTAAGGATTAAAAGCTGTTCTCCTCCCCTGGATGTTAAATGACCTTATTACAGAAAGAGTTTTGTGCTCGCACATCGCTGGGCTCTGCACCAACCGGTAAACCCAGGAGAGAGCTAGAAATGCATCAACCCCATGGCCTGAACCAGTCCTGACTCCAAGGCAAAGCTTTCTCCTGCCCAGGCAAAAAAAATCAAAACAAAACAAAACCCAACCCTAAACCTTCAAGGAGATAAGAGTTTATTCAGATAAGCAATATTCTGCAGAAATATTGTTGGCATAATGTCGTGGGGGGGAGGAGGTCAGGGAAGGGCACTGGAAGCAAATGTTAGATGTCATTTTCCTGGGAAAGCTAAATATGCCATAGAATAGCAAACCCCATCATTTGTGGAGAGCTCCTGTATTTCTTTGGCCTTAACAAACACCAGCCAACCCCTCTCCAAAATCCCAGGTTCTCCCAAGGTCAAAGAAAGAAAATTACTATAGATTTTCCAGTGAAAAGCATGGTTGATTTGTAAGGGATAGAAATATTTTTCCCTAGGTTGCCATCTCAGGATTCAGTGGTGCTTAGAAAACCCAGTCCAATTAGCTTTTTTTCAGTATTATTATTATTTTCTGAACATAAACTATTTCTGATTCCAGACCCTGCCTGAACCCCTCCCTCAGCCAGGGCTGCCAGCAGGACCTTTGCTTCCAGAAGCCCTGAAACACTTGACTGGGAAAAGGAGCATCAGGTCGTACAGCCGCTTCCACACTTCATTACACCCCCCGCCACACGTTTTACACAAACTGATGTTGTTTTGGCTAAATTAATGTGCTTTCAGGAAAGGAGCTAATCCTTTTTTCTTTGACAAGAGGAGACAACTGCTCCTCGGTAAAGCAGAGCTCTTGTTTTCAAATCACTACACAAGCATTAATGTTAATCCTCCGGCTTCCCCGACGCTGCTCTGGGTTATCACCGGCACAAAAGCAAGAAGCGGGGCTTAGAGATGAAGTGGTTTCGCAGGGAGGCCACATGCGACTCTGCTTTTCAAGGGTTTGAAGTGGGGTGTAGTCACCACAAATCAGCTCTTGAAACACCTCTGGATTAAAAGAGGTTGGTGGCAGTCTGGTGGGTGGGCGAGCAGCAGTAGCGGCGTTACATGAAGGGATTAAGCACCGAGATTAAGGCTTTTATTTTCACAAACAGCTTCTGATTTTGGATGCCTTCATTCCTTGCTGTGGCACAAGTTTCTTGACAGCTGACAAATCAGGCATTCACATGTGTAATTTCAGGCAAGAACAAGAACTGCAGTACTCAAAATTAAAAGCCGTTTTTCGGCTATTAGTCCTACTTATTACATACCTTATTTTCCTGCACTAATTAGGACAATTAAAATTTTCTTACTGTACTTCAAAGAGGGGTTGCGATTCCTCTCTATGAAATGTTTGACCAGCACAAAGCATACCCCCATTTATTGCCACCAATTCTGTCTGGTGGCGGGAGCCGAGCCGGCACCTCAGGCACCCTGAGCTGCCGCATCACGCGGTTCAAGAAAAACTTTCAAGGAAAGCACGTTTCCTGGCCTGGAGACAAGCACCAACAGAAACCAGATGCAAATTTTACCAAATCTGCCTGGGAGCCATGTTTTTTCCTTCCAACTCTCTCCTCCTGCACACAGCATCCGAGAGCAGCTGCGGAGGGAGGATGGGTCGGGGCTGGGCTCACAGCAACGCTCGCCTGGCAAACACCAGCCCCTGCAGCCTTTTGGGTCCCGTTGGGCACCACAATGCCTGTCCTCAGCACTTTGTCACCTGTCAGGAGGAAATCAAACCCGAGGCATGTGGTTGGGATGCTTCTCAGCTGTGTGCGGGGTAATTCCCACGTGAGCAGACACTTTCTTTTATTTAATCCCCAGGTTTTTAAGTGCTTTTCATCTTCAAATTTTATTATTAAAAAAAAAAAAAATCACCAAACCCCTACTTTCTGCTGCAAACCAAACTAAGAAAATATCCATTTTGGCGATTTATCAAGAAAATTCACCCCCACTTCCTAACATCTCGGCCTCACTCACGGTCCTGCCCTCACCAAGGCAGAGCCACAACATGAGTTGCTGAGTGCTACGACATGAATTGCTCAGCGCTGGCCCCTCTTGACACTTGAACACAGCAGGCTTCTTTTCAGCTGTAAGAATTTGAATAAAATGGGCAATTCAGCCCAGCCTACGCATGCAATTCACCGCGAGGTCATTTTAATGCAGCTCAACGGCTTTACCTGCCACTGAAACCAGCCCAAATAAAACCACAGTGCTCTGAGGGGGTTTTCAGGGCCAGTCATGAGTGGGTTTGGCGCAGCTCTAGAGACATCGTCCCTCGGCAAGGAAAGCAGCAGGTCTGGACTTGTATCCCCCCAGAGCAAGGCATTTTGGAAGCTGAGCTGAGCCTCAACAAACTCTTCACAACATGCAGTTGAAAGCTCCATCCTCCCAAAGCAGCATCCTCTCTGACGGAGGACCACGCCATCATTGAATTGCTCTGGGCTGCCGCGCATCCCCCGTCCTCACTTATACCCACACAAAGACAGCATCATACTGGGATAAATGGGAGGACAGTGCTTTATGCCAGTGTGTACGATTACACTGTATTTCATCCCTGCAAAGACTTGGATAAATATGTATACAGATATATATCTTGTCCTGGTGGCCAGGAGGGCCAATGGTTGCCTGGGATGCATTTAAAAAAAGTGTGGTCAGCAGTCGAGGGAGGTCATCCTCCCCCACTGCGAGGCCTTGGTGAGGCCACATCTGGAGTATTGTGTCCAGTTCTGGGCTCCCCAGTCCCAGAAGGACAGGGAACTGCTGGAGAGTCCAGCGGAGGCTACAGAGGTGATCAGGGACTGGAGCGTCTCTCTGTTGAGGAAAGGCTGAGAGCCCTGGGGCTGTTCAGCTGGAGAAGGGCAGACTGAGAGGGGATCTCATCGATGCTGAGCAATAGCTAAAGGGCGGGTGGCAAGAGGATGGGGCCAGACTCTTCTCAGTAGTGCCCAGTGACAGGACAAGGGGCAATGGGCAAAACTGGAACACGGGAAATTTCATCTGAACATGAAGAGGAACTTCATTCCTGTGAGGGTGGCAGAGCCCGGGAACAGGCTGCCCAGAGAGGGTGTGGAGTCTCCTTCTCTGGAGACATTCAAACCCCACCTGGACACGATCCTGTGCGACCTGCTCTGAATGACCCTGCTCTAGCAGGGGGTTGGAGGAGATGATCTCCAGAGGTCCCTTCCGACCCCTGCCAGTCTATGATTCTGTGATATATGTACATATAAATACATATACCTACATGTCTGGGTATTTCCTCTCCATCACGGAGGTTTCCCTGCCAGGTGTGCAGAGCAAGATGCTGGATGTGATAATTCCTCCCTACTAGGCTGGTTCCCTTCAGCCAGGGGGGAAAATCCTGCAGGATCTCACCAAACGGGGCACACGGAAAAGCCATCCCACCAGCAGAGATCAGATTATGACGCCGTTGTTGAGATGTCTGAACTCCTTCACTTGAGATTTATCTGAATGTTGCAAACTCAGCACTTTACTCAGAATATCCTGACATTATTTCCCTTAAAGGCCCAGTTCCTGGAGGCCGGTGAGAGTTTCAGTTTTCCTTAACAACGACAGCCTGAAGAAAACCTGCAACCCAAATCCTCACGAGCCATGAGATAAAACTTAAATAAGTCTTCACCCCTAAATCTCAAACCATATCATGCTTAAAACCCCACAGTTTTCAAACCATTTTCTTGAGTTGAGCAGCTCTGATTTATGGGTTTTTTCTCATCCTGTGCTAGCAACTGGTGATGCCGCTGGCCAGCCAGATGTTTGGAAACAACTGCAAGGTGTTGGGAAGGGGGTGTTGGGAGGAGAGAAACCCCCAGCAATACAAGCTGAAGTGAGAAGCACTGATTCATAAATCCAAGTAGAGTGGCATGAATTGAATCACGCCTAACTAGTGAAATTTATTCTCCAGCATCCTCTCAATACTGAAAAGGCTTCAATGAAACCCAGGGCTGAACAGCCACAACAACACTGGGGCCCACGGGGCACATTTTAGGAGAGGAAATTAATAGAACTAAATGCAAATAATCATCTCCCGAAAGAGCCCGAACGACCTCTAACAGCAGCGCTTGCCTCGGCAGGCTCCGATTTCCATTTCTGGGGAGCGAGGCAGCAGGGAATTTCCCTCCTGCTGACAGGGCTGGGTTCAGAGCACAGGAACCTCCCTGAGAAAAGTCCCGGTCTGGGGGTCATTTTGCTTGAAAAACCTCTTTATTTAGCCAATATGCATCCAAACCTGGACTCAGATGCAGTTCCTCAGGGCTCTCCGGGATTTCTTGCTCAACATCCTGGCTCCCGGTGCTGCACCACTCCCCTCCTCACTGTTTTTCAGTAACTCCTCTCCCATCCCTTCCCATCGGCAGGACATCTGTCCATTCCTCTCTTTACTGATGCCTCTCACTATGTTCAAACCCATTCCCTTTTTCAACAATTTAGATTAACAATGTTGCTTTTACCCAAAACACAATAAATTACAGAAGCTCAGCAAAATGGCCACGTGCTTTCCAGCACTGATACTGGAACAGATCAAAAGATGCATTTGAAAACAAATATTAGTTGTGCTTCTGTGTCCATTATGTTCTTTTTAACACATAAATCAAAGAACTGTGGTTATTCCACTTTATTTTCTACTGAAAAATGATGCTGCAGTTTTAAGAGAAACCAGATTGTTTCACTGGGGGAGGGGCGGGGGGGCGGGGAAGACAAGTTATTGGGAGGGGGATAAAGAATATCCTGCACTTATCCCATTATCTCAGAGGAGTTAAGGGAGCTGAAACTCCAGTATCACTAAAGACAAGTAAAACCATCCACACTTGTCTAAAGGAAGGAGGAACATTCCAGGTAGGAAAACAGGATAAACAAACGTGATTATTCCCAAGTAAATAGCAGACTAAGCACATCTATGACCTGGAACGTTTAGCACCGAAGTAACCACATCAAAGACACTCATAGTCCCTCTACTTCCAGCTTAATAAAAGGAAAATAAACCAGAAAAAAAAATGGCAGATACCCCATACAAATATAGAAGATATATTTCTCCTTTTTTTTTTTTCTTTCTCTCTCTCTATAAGTCAGAGAGTAAGGGGTCCTGGATGATAAGTCACCAAAGAGTTTATGGTAGAAACTCTGCAAGTTGGATAACTTGAAATGCGATAGAGCACATGAACTTGTGCACAAGGAATGCTGGTCCCAGAAAGGAGTATGGTGACTTAATTGTTCTTTTTCTTGAATCTGCTACATTCATTTCCTAATGAATTTGCCAATGTTATTCCCATTCCCATGGTTTGGATGGGAAGTCCTTCAACCACCATCAGTACCCCAACAAGGGAAACACAGTGAAAAAAAAAAAAAAAAAAAGAAAAACCCCACAGAACAACTTTTTGTATTATGTCAGGTCACAGAAGATTCAGTTTTATATGATTTCTCCCTCTGAAAAAGGAGCGGCCCCTTCTGGAGCCTGCCTGAACCTGGTGCAGTCAATGGGGACCTACAGCCTTCCCCTCTGGACAAGAGCAACAGGCACAGCACACACACACATCTATACACACCTGAGAGCAACATTTACAGTTACAACACAGAAGTAATGTCAAATTTGGCTTTTCAGTGTATTTTTTTCATTTTTTATCAACTGGTCACTGCTTTCTAAATCTGTGTGTGCCCCCTAAGAGTCTACTCAGATGAGCTGCTCCAAGCCCTGCCAGTCCGGGTGGTTTCAGACAGCCCACTTCTATACAACACAGCCCTTCAGCAAACTCTCTGTTTTTCCAAATCTGGACCTATTTTCACTTTTCTCCTGATGACAGCATGCACCTACTTTCCTGCTAAAGAGCCAACTGCTGCTAGAAATTGTACGTGTTACAGAAGATACGTACATTTTTTTTATAAAAAGCTTCTCCGAATGACCACAGTGCCAACTCATTAAATTAGATATTCTCTATAACAGATTGCCACAGCTACCAGCAAAATACCATTTCTATTTCTTTTAAATGTTACCCCACAAACGAGACAAGAGTGTGGGATTTATCCTTCTGCCAGTTCAGGATTTCCAGGTTAAAACAACTTTCAAGGACTTTTTTTACCTGCCAGACATTCCTCGTTATGCAAATGGCGCGAGTGTGGCTGAAGGTACTTGGATGCCTGAGGATTTTCACGCTCATGAGAACGGCAATCAGTTTGGGTAACCAGGAGTTTCCCATCGCAGAGGTTCAAATAATAAGAAACTGGCTTTTCCCTGCAACTGGGCTCCACAAGGGTTTTGACTCCAAGCCTGAAAACAAGTTATTTCAATTCTAAGAGTTTAGCCTTACTGCATGCAAGGCTGTCACCTCCTCACCACTGTGGTTTGGCCTTGTGCCCACAACGTTTGATGCTTTTCTAAAAACCAAGCCAAGGCACCGTGCTAAGCTGCAAAAATATATAGTTTGGAGTGGGACAGGCATTAAGAGACGAAATGACCCAGCACTGGGGTTTGGAAGAGGATGGATTCATCTTTAATGACCAGCTGGTGGGGCTGAGGTCACCTTGGAGCCCACAATAACCTGTCCCAGCAGTGGGGGATCAACACCATCATCTTCACCCCAGGCTGCTGGTCCCTGTGAGCTGGGGCTGAACAGCACAGAAGGAGGTTGCAAGGAGACGTTCCTGCTCGGCATCTCCTTTGCAGACAGGGCTTTCAAGCTAACAACAAAAATACCCTTGAATCCAGCCCTGACAGTCAGTCTGGAAATGACACCGAAAGGCAACGCTTCTGCCAAAGAGAAAGCAACAGGGAAAGCTTTATATCATCCCAAGTCAACTGCTGAGGTCTCGAATAAATACCATCTGGAGCTCTCTTGCAGACCTGCTGCCTTTCCTCTCAGATGTAGGATCTACCTAACATACCATACGGCAGCTGCAAATCTGGGCAGAGTTCCTGCGAGCCGTGAAGTCGATCATCTTCACCTGCAGAAAATATTGGCTGCCTACAACACGCCGCAAGCGGGAGGAAGTATGTACAAATTAATTACTTGCCTGAGGCGACTTGATATTTTCCTTAACTGGGTCAAATAAACTGTAGCAAACCACCCCGTCTCCCTCGCCCCTTAAAAAAAATACCGAGTTGCAGGTTTAATGAACTGAGCTTCCTTCCAAAAATAGTTTTGCAGGCTGAGACTGCAGCTTTCCCTATCATATACAATGGACACAAAAGACAGAAAAAGAAGTCAGTGTTGAGCATGTTGATGTCCAACATGTACAGGACCAGACTTCAAGGGTTCTAACTGCAAGGAACAGATACTGTTTTGATGCATTAGGAGTAAGACCTTAGGATTTTCACCTTTAAGCCATCAGTGGTTCAATGCCTGAAGCAGCTCTGGTGTCCCTGTTATCCAGGGTCCCAGCTGGAAGAATTTTAAGGTATGATTTCATCTCCCTTGACCTCGCATCATTGCTTACATTGGTGTTAACTGGGGATAATGTGCTACTAAATCACAGAGGAATCCTTGGCCCTCCTTTTGCACAGAAATACAAGAACCAACAGTCCTGAGCAATGGAGGCATCGGTGTCCAGGCCATGTGTGGTGCGGCATGACAATGACACCCCTCTTGTCCCTGGAGATGGCTGGGCAGGCTGCTGGGGAGTACTTAGTGCAAGTGTTTTTGTTTTGATGCTACCATAAAAATAGTGAAAGTTCCTATTTTTTTATGCATATAATTTCTTTGCAGCCCAGGGGTCTCCAAAACAGATCACAGGGACCTTAAAAGCAACATGCTCCACCCAGGTGGGCTTATGGCAAAAATGCAAAGATGTTAAATGAGGAAATTCTCGGAAGCAGCTTAATAGTTTGAGCAGATCACCTGGGAACCCTACTTTAGTTTGCTCAGCTCCCAGAAACCATGACATGTAGCACCAACAAGCAGAAAACTGAGATGTCCAGGGATTGTTCGCACTTTTTTAGCGGTTGTAAAGCTTGTTTTAACTTCCATCCCAGCATGGGTGTTGCTAATATCCCTATAGCGGGGAGTGAAAAGGAGCAGAAAGAAAGAAAAAACCCAGATGACCAGTAATACAAACACAATTGATTTATCAGAAACAGCCCTGCTGTTTTAAATCAAAACAGTGAACAGTTACTGTTTTGGCAGACTGGTTAACAATCAAAATCAACAATTGCTTGTAATATCACTGGTGGCTTATAAAAATCCTCTCCAAAACCACTACTGGTGCTCTTCCATCAGTGAAGACTCCCATAAGAACATCCACTCAGGCAGCTTATGCCATTTAGAGTTGTACCAGGTTAATACTCGGGTTTCAGCCACAGAATTTTGCGCCTCCTGAAGAGCCAGTCCCGATATTTTCAGCATTGCAGTACTGTCTCACACCAATTTCTGATTTTACTCACAGATTATCAAACAACTGCCGGGGCTTCAAGCTTTTGGAAAGCCTCAAGTCACAGCTGTACACATAAAATTACACGTTTTGTTTTTTTTTTTTCGAAGCACAAAAGCACCAAGATCTAAAAATATTTTTTGAAACTAATAAAATAAATCTTCTCCCCGTTACTGAAGACCACATCTCACCTTTGCTAATAGTTTCCAAACTAAGTTCACCATCAGCTGTTCGCTAAGTTCACCATCATTATTTGTTAAAAAATCAAGTGAGAATGAAAATAGGACCTTATGAAGAATTTTCTTCTTGCATTGAGCTACAGGACTCAACACTGAAAAATGCTGCGCTTTACAAAGTAAAAAGTGTCCTTTGAATGAACAGCTGCACTTCACATTGATGTTTAATTAAAAAACAGCTGGGATGAAAAGTGGCTGCTTATCAAGAGCTAATAACTACATTTCCTACTAATCTACAGAGTGCTCCATCAGTGGGGCAATCATACCTATAAATATATATAAATATCATACATATATATCTCTATAAAAAGATATGGCTTGTATTGGCTTTGCAAAATGGCATATTCCAAGGAGGAGTCTGTCCTCAGTCAGGCATCTAAACAAGTCTTTAAGTAAATGGCATTATAAAGAAAATCTGTCCATCTCATACCAGCAACATTCCACCCGTGTGGGCTCCCGGAGCATCAGCAGATAGAGAACGGGAGGAGGCACAACCCCCTCCGCCTGCTCCCACTTTCTGAAGGTCCTTGGGCATCCTCCCACTGCTTATGATGCCAGATGGGTGATAAACCCTGCACTGGACAGGAAGAAATTAGGAGCAAAGGCTATAAATACAGCAGGAGAAAGGCAGAAGCAAAGAGGGGAAATAACAGGCAGTATTTCAGGCAAAATCCAGTGCTGCCCGTCTTGGAGGATGGGGGAAATTCCGAGGGTCTGCACGGTTTTGCGCCCCACTTTTGGCATTGCCGCAGGGCTGAGCAGAGGGCACAGGGCTCTGCTGCCAAGGGTTCCCTCTGTAACCTCATTATTGCCTTACATTTCCCTACACTTAACAGCTTAAGCCTCTTATCTTCCACATGCTCTGAGTCTATGCAAATAGTGCTAATAAAAGCAAAGGATTCTCATTATAGCACAAATCTCTTCTCAGAGCACGGTTGTGGCCTTTTTTTCTCTAAGCACCAGGAAACAGCCTGGGAAGACAAAGGAGCACAGCCTCAAAGGAGAAAAAAAAATGCAAAGACCAGCTACGATATAGCAAGCGGAGCTTTTTATTCACCTTCTCCAAGGCCAGCGGCTGCATCCCTTGGAGTTCAAGTTCACGTTCAGAGGGATTCCCAGAAGCCAACTAAATCTGCTGGGTACGTTCAAGCAAATACGTTCCCATTCTTATGATGTATTTTTTTTTATTATTTAAAAAAAAAAAACATAAAAATAAATCGATTAAGAGCAGACTATATTGTCTCGGTATCCTAAGTCCCAAGGGGCAGGCAGTGAAGGAATCCATTCCTCTCCCTGTTCTTCCTGCCACCAGCTGTGCATCACAGCTACAAAACCCCTTATCCAACACGATGTTCCCTCGGACACCTCAGCCTTGCATCTGCTTTCCGCAGGTCTAATTTTGGCCTTTAACCTATGCACTATCTCTGCACCTTTGATCAAGCATCTGGCAAGGTTTAAGGACAATTTATGTGCTATGACTGCACTCCAGTGCACAGCAGATGGAGAATAAGGAAATGTCAACCCATGGAGAAGGGAGGGGATTGGGAATCAAACCCTGAATTCTCTTCCCAGTTGTGACCCAGGGGATGAGGCAGCTTCTCTCAGTCTCCTCTTTTCCTACAGAGGTGCCTATGACACCAATGTCTCGGGCCTCACATACACGAGAGACAGTATGTCTTAAAATGCAGAGATTTTCACAGAAGATAAAGTCACACCAAGCCAAAATGTTTTTCTTTTTCTCCTTTCATACTAATTAAATGCCTGCTACAAGAAATATCATTCCTTAAACTTTTGACTTACTTCTATTCCCCCAGTATTTTCACAGCTCCTGCCCTGAACTTTGCTGCCTTAGATGAGCAGTAATTTAACATTATACTTGCCAACTTCAAACCCCACCAGAAAGAAGCTTTTCTCTACACTTACCATGAGCAACACAAAGTAGGCAGAAAAAAAGGGGATAGCAAACAGAGAAATAAAACAAGCAGTCTACAAGTATCCAGTTTTATCCTGGAGGCTGTTTTGGTAACAGAGAGGTACTTAATTGCTGTCTAATGCAGCCTAAAAGATACACAACTGCCTTTCTCACAGGTTTTCAATACACCGCGCTCTGCAGTAGCTTCAGGGTCAGCCGTTCCCCACGTTCCCTGCCCATCAATCAGCATTGTAATAATCAGATAATGACAGACTACAAATAACCACCTAAGCTAGTTTGCAGGCAAAGTTTTGCACCGATTAAAAAGGACAGAACAGCTCCTCGTCAATTAAAGAGGCCATGGGGGATTTGCGAGCTGTGCCTTCCCTCGCCACAACAGCCTGAAGCTTCATCTGGACCTGGGGAAGGAGACAGGGCTCTGGCAGCCCCCGGTTCATCCAGATCAGGGGGCTATGGGGGGATCACAACACATCAGGGACCCCCAAGCCCCACCCCTCCGGCACCCACCTAGGATGCTGAGGGACCCAGGAGGGAAGCCCTGGGAAGCCCAAAAACAGGGTGCCCAGGAGGGAACACCCACAGAGCACTTCAGCAGAGAGACGGTTCAGGCTGAGAGAGAGTTTTGGCAAGTTGTAATGCAAAGTATTCCCTAATCCTGAAGTTGTTTGCAGTAACCCTGTAGAAATCTCAAAATCAAGTTCTCGGCAATGACATGACCAGCAACCCATCCTGCAGAGTCACTGTCCCAGAGCGGCTGATGGGATTGGTGGATGCAGGAGAGGGTGCGCAGGTCAATGTACGAGTCTGACCATCACATTTTACCACAGAATCACTCTATATTTAATTGAAAACAACAGCACGTTGGCCAGTGTCCAAGGAATATTTAAATGCAATGATATGAAAAAGAAGTCTATATTTTTTAGAGATTCTTTCCCCCTCTTCCCTCCTCTCCCCACAATGCCAGGACTGTCAGGTGTCCCCAAGCTCACGTGAAACCTTCCAGAGTCACTCAGCTATTTCACATCCTACGTCAGATGCAAACAGCATGAGTGCCCAAATATTCCCGTTAACATCAACTAGATTAATATAGATCACACAAATATTTCAAAGTATGCCCGCATGCATACTCATCTTTATCTGGATAATGTGTAACACCAGCCCGGCAAAGCCCATGTCTAATCAGAAATGCTCTGTCTGAAAGCACCGAGCTGCCCTTCACACCACACCAGCCAGCATTTGCTCTCCTTCTTTTTTACCTCCCTTTCTTTTTCTTTTTTTTTTTTTTAAACACTGTGACTCTTCAAAGAGAATTTTCCACACTTCGGACACATGCTGTGTTTAAAGGCTTGGGGAGCCTTTTTAATTTGAAAAAGGCACCACTGAAAACAGAAACACTTGAAAGGAAAAGCACTCAGGAAATATTAATACGAAAGAGGTGGGATCCATGTGTTTTCCTTTGAAAAGTTCTAATGTCTGAAAGCTCAAACATACCTTGATAGACAACAGCAGGTCAGCCAGGATGTACAACACGACATTTCTGTTGGCCACAGGTTGTTTCTTCTTTCTTTTTAAATAAATACGCACTAGTTTAAACTCTAGAGGCTACTTACAATCCATACTTAATAAGACTGTCGTGTTTGAACAACTGATTGTGCAGACTACAAATATGCAACGATGTATTTAATTATCTGAAATTACAGGGTGGGAGATTGCATTTTTTAACATATAGTTGGATGTTTTCTTTTTTGAAAGATCTAAACCAGTTTACAGTGTACGAAGAGCTAAGACCAGCTTCATGTCAGTGAAGACCCTGGAGCAGAGGGACGCAAGTATTTAGGACAAAACTTCACAAAAGTATTAGTGTCAAAATTGTCTCTAAATCTAAGTGGAAAACATTCACTTCAAAGCATGGGATGCAGCCATTGGAGCACATCTGAAACATTTTTCAATTAAACATGCAAAATACCGTGGCAACCTAGAATCAGGTTAAGTGAAATGCACTTGGATGAGGCAGTGGCCAGACCTTTGGGCTCACAAGCTGGATTTTGCATAAGGTTTAACTTCATTGACTACGACCAACCAGGTCTTCTCCTTGGCTCCTTTGCTGGCCAGGTCAGCCAAAACTTGGCAGCTCTGCTGGCAACACAAGGCTGCTTCCCCCAAACCTTGCTGCTTGAGAGATGCATAGGATGGATAGTATGGATAGTAGGAAAAGTTTATTCACCAAAAGGGTTGTCAAGCCTTGGAACAGTCTGCCCCGGGAAGTGGTGGAATCACCATCCCTGGAGGTATCTAAAAGCCAGACAGACGTAGTGCTGAGGAACATGGTTTCGTGGTGGATTTGTCAGTTGATAGTTAATGGTTGGACTCAATAATCTGAAAGGTCCTTTCCAACCCAGACAATTCTATGATTCCATGCCTGGATGTCTCCTGCTCAAGGACCAGACCAAACCTAGCACCACTCAGTTTTTGATATGCAGCAAGATGATAGAGCCAAGGTACAGCCCATATGGCTGCTCCACTACACATGTGCTGACCTGTTTTGAGGAAGAGCTAGGGGAGAAATAAGGGGGAGAATTAAAATGCAGTTATACAGTTTCCTTCTGGATTCAAAATGCTATCCCATGAATGACAGGTCACGCAGGACTTTCAAGGCTGAAATGCTTTTTTAAGGCAGTAGGGAGATACTTGAGTTTCTCATGCATTTACACCCTGAAATGCTATTCCCAACATGTCAACAGTTTCTTAATATTGCTGAAACCACAAATTTACACCAGCTATTTTCTCAAATTTCTCCAGTATCCTTCCAGACTAATACAAAACACCTACCGCCTGGTGAGTCTCGCTTGGAGGAACAATGAGGGATTCCTCATCAGCAAAGGACAAATTCCATGTCTCGCACTGCCTCAAAAAGCCGCAATCATTCACATTGTCATCAGGAAACACGGCATGCCTTCAGCTTCCGAAATCATGCCACGCTCTTTGTATTGCATCCCATTAGCTCCGAGATAATAAATAATGACAATGCACAGCACTGACATAACACTGCTATTCTTGGAGCACAAAACACTTTATGAACGCCTGCAAACATCATTAATACAATTTTGCAAGTGGGGAAACTGCATGGAGAGCTTCAGTTTTTTGGTTTGTTTTTTTTTCCTGAAGTCCTACAGAAAGGGAAATGGTGGGAAATTGTTCCTTTAACCCAGTCCCATGGTGTACTTAGGTGCAAAAAAGCCAAAGTGGAGCTAACAGCTCCATTGAGGCTGGCTGGCTAGGAGGTGTGAAACTTTCTCCCGAATTTCATTTGCCACTTTGGTTACAGCCAAAGTCAGCAGCGGATGCAGTTTGAGAGCTCCTGTGTGTGTTCAATGTTTCTCAGAGCCATCATCCACATCATGAGCATCCAAACAGAACAAACCCTCCCAGTGGAGCTGCAGAGGCTGCGTCTCCTCCTCGTGAACCCAGACAACGCTCCCTTGACATGAAACACTCACGAGCAAAGAGAGTTATTCTGCATGAGAAGTATTCTGCCAGGGTCCATACCCACCTGAATCCCCAACCAAAAATTAAACCCTTTGCTTCCCAGTGCTAAGACCCAAGCAGCATCCCCAGGCAACAGCTCATCATGCAGCTAAAAAATTACAATCTTAGATGTCACCAGGTTGTTTCTCCAGAAACACATCCGGGTGAGAAAAATGATGGGACTAAGTCAAGAGGCCGTCTCCTCGATGTTCAGGACCAAGCTGAGCTCCCCCCTCTCCATGGTGGAACCAAGAGTAACACCAAAACAAACAAGCTAGAAGAATACACAGGATTTAAGGGGCAATATTATTCCCAAAACAAATCGGGATGTGTAATTTCTGGCAATGGAGACAGAGGGTATTTTGTTCTTTCTCCATGAGAAACTTCAAGGCGCAAGTTGGCCTGTGGAAGAGCCAGAAAACTCACTGTGCCCAGCTCTGTGAGTGGACTTGCAGGTGTATCGTGCTGGGCAAATTAACTTTTTGTTAATTCATAAAGTATCCAAAAGACCTGTATACACATCAGCATGAAACAGGTACTAATGCATTACCCTTGACAGGAATACCCACAGCAACTTAAGCAAGCACAGGGAATGCCTGTTTGGCAGAGAAAATAACAACCAAAAATCACAGCAACAAATGTTGCGGTGGGGGCAGGGGGGGCATAAAGTAAGATGTGTAAGGCAAAGCACACCAGCTAAAGCACAGTTTAAATCGACAACACAGAACTGGAGAAGGGCTCTCCAGCGGTTGAGCGAGCAGCCCAGCTGGTGGCTTAAACAGTATAGGCTGCGCAATTTATTTTTAAGCCAATAAAGAAAAACAAATCTGCTGCCCAAATAAACCAGAACACATTTATACACTTACAGCAGCAGCTCAAGCTGACAAAATTGGAGCTATTAGGCACACCAGACATACAAACAAGCTCATTTCCTATCATTTACCCTCCCTATATTGGACATGGAGAGGAGGCAACATGGAGATGCCACCCCCCAGGTCACACTCCTGGGCTGTGTCCTGGCACAGGGCTGGGATGGGTGACAGTCTCCTTGTAGCCTCCTCGGGGCAGGTTTGGAGCTCCAGCCCAGCCCGGCGACATCTCCCACTGTGACGCGGAGCAGCAGCCTGGCAGGAGAGGACCTGGCCTTGGAGAGCTGCCTCCAGATGGTCCAGCTCCTGAGCCGGACACCTCCCCATGCAAGAGGGTGTTTCTCCACATCCAGATAGACAGAGGGAAAAAACGGGGATGCAGCAATGATTACATGGGCTACTTTTCCCCTATTAAATGCTCTGTGTTAAACAAATGAGTCTAACCTAGCCAAAATGCAACAGCTCAGTTTAACACCAAAACACATCCACCCTCCACATGCTGATTGCATTCAGACAGTCACAGGCAGCCTGCAGTAATTCTATTTTATATTTTTTTGCAAGAGTTGGGCATTTTAATTCACCAACCTGGGGGAATATGGAATAAACAAGGCAAACTGGGAGAGCACAACTCCAGGGCAGGCTGCGAGGACAGAGCCCCTGAGCTGATTGCAGCATCGAGTACCAAGGCTTTACAGAAAGCTTTTAAAGGAGTGAAGCTTCAGCCAGCAAAGTTTCCTTCAAAAAAAGAAAAAAGTCAGAAGTAGATTAAGGGAAGGCTCAGAAAGAACAGAATCTCTTGTAGAAAAAGCTATGCAGAAATGGAAAAAATCCGATAAATGCTTGCTGTATCTTTGGACCTTATTTTCAGTGATTTAGTGAAAGGGATATTTTCCAGCTTCAAGAAGCTTGCCGGCTTTATTACCTCTTAAGACTAATTTCTGCTCTGTATAAAATAACAGGAATCTCTCAAATGTTGGTGAAACTGCATTTAAGCTTCCCTTGTCACCCAAGAAAGTTGGTGTGGTGTTTGGTTTGTTCTTTTTAAAGTGTGCTTCTTCCACTTCCAGATTAAAAAAGAAATAATATCAACATGCAGTTTCCTTTAGGTGCTAATGCACTGGATATCCAAATTATGCAAAGGCTACATCCACTGGTTCATTTCTTCTCCAGACCATGTCAAATTGTTGTGGTTTCAGCCAAATTTACCAAAACCAGACTGACAGATGACCCTTCCGTCCCCCCCTCCCTGCAAAAAAAATAGAGAGGAGAGGAAGAGATGCATGCAGGTGGGTATTCCCTGAAACAAAAATTCCCCCATTCACCCAGGGGTGCTGTGGGACCCACGGCCATCGTACATGGGCATTTTTTCACATTAGTCCAGCATGGTGGATAGGGCATTTTATGGGGCTGTTATTTCTTCCTCTGTTCTTGCACATCTCCATTAGAGTAATGAATTATTTTACTAGGTAAAAGATTGAGCCTTGGCAATCGGGGCAGAGCTAATTCTACCCCCAAAGTTTTTTGGTGGAAGGTGCCTCATCCCCAGCCTCTTGGATTTATGCCGCCCTTTGATGCTGCTGCTGTTTAGAAAGACCACAAGTAGAGACTCAATTTCCAACGTAGTTGGCTTTCAAGGACCCATACCAAGACGGTGATTTTGCAGTTGGAGCCAAGGACAGAAACAGAACAATGGGGTGAGATTCCCTTTGCAAGACATCTGCAATCTTTCCTTTGCATCAGCTGGAGCTTTTTGCCTTGTCCTGCTATGGCTTTCAGACAGAGAAAATTTAAATAATCCAGCTTTTTCGTGAAAAATGCAAGGGCTGCTGTCTTCTTCCATCTGTATGGAAGGAGCCACCCAAGTCAAATGAACCCAGTGCTTAAAAAGGCCTTTATTCCTATTTACCCTCCCAAGAAGTGCGGCTCAGCAATATGTCAGGGGCACTGCTGGGGATTCCTGGTATTTCTGCAAACAGAAGGTGCACAAATTCTGCAAAGGGAGAGTCCTTCAAAATTCTTTCCTCTCCACCCAGCTCCATTTCAAGCCCCACCTGCTGGACCCAGGGCCAGCTGCTCCTTGAGCTGGGATTTCTGCAGACATTGTGACTTTTTCATAGTGGAGAATTTGGGATAAGCAGCACAGAAATGACTGCTCTCAGAAGACCACTGACAGAGAGTTCATGGCTTCTCACCTTCTCTCCATCTGTTACAAAAAGAAGGGGCAAAGGGATAGAGCTCAAAACAGCAATTATTCACCTCCAGCCTCCCAATCCAGCTGGAAAAGAGGAGAAGAGCAGCCACAGCCTGGCAGTCCCTGAGGGCTGAGGGTGTAAATGTTGTCAAGGTCTGTGACAGCACCGTCCCAGCTGGTCCCAGCCATCCCCTCCCACAGCTGCTCTGCAGGCTGGTCCCAAGGCAAGGCGGGATGATGCTCTGCAGCACTGGCAAAGGGCACTGCTCGTGGCTGCGATCTCCTGCTCTGCCTTGGAAACTGAGGATGGGAAAGCAAGACTGAGGATGGAACAACACCACAGACATCTGCAGGGTTGACTGTTAGATTTATTTTTTTTCTTACAAAAACTAGGGAAATATGGAAAAGTACTGCATTTTCATTTGGCAAGGGATTGTTTATATTGTCCATCAAGACACATACAAGTTCTCCCAGCAGCTTGCACAGAAAACCCCAAACAGATCATTTAGACTCTTATAAAGAGGTTTGTTACAGCAAGCAAACTACAGGATGAAGCACACATGTAAGGGCCATCACTTTTATATTCAGAACCTTCAACTGAAAGAGATAAGGAAACTCATTGTAGAGACACCTTAATAACAATCCCCACCATGTGCAAGTCCAGAAGTTTCAATATAATTAAAACATCAAGGTTGCAGCATAACTAAGTGTTTTAAAGAAAAAAAGTGTCTTTCAAATTGCTCATAAGATCCACGAAATCCAATTCTATCTAGCCATTTCGCTTGTCAGAGTAGGCTTTAGCTTGACTATTTCATTAACACATTTAAATTATATAACCTGTAATTTATATACCAGACCTCCTGCTACAACGGCAAATAACTTCCACTATATTCATGGCTGCTGCACTCTAAATCCACCGAGGCTGTGCATATTTTACATACTACTCGCTCCTAGTTAATTTGAACTACAGACAGCAATTCTAACATCAGAGAAGATAAGAGACTTGCTGCTGGATGGGATGGAAGCAATTTCTCAGTGATCTTCTCTTCCTCTGCCCCTTGACTCTTCCCCAGTTCCAGACCCCACTAAAATGGTAAAGGATTTAGCCTGAGTGATAATTCACTAACACATTTTCCTCCAAATATCCCATGTTTCATGAAGGAAAGCTGCTATGCAGTGAAAGAAATCCCTCTAAAAGGAAGGGCCAGATGAACCTGAGTAACCAGCAGACTCTTCAGTGGTGCCTTTGGCTTTACTCTTCAAGGTATGCAACTTTTCAGGAGATACTAAAAATAAACCCAGAGCAGAAAAAATAAATCACTAATGTCTAAGTCAGCATTTAGAAGATGAAAAGAGCCCTGACTCAACTCCTGTAGTACCCAGAGATTGGAGGATATTGAGATTACACAGAGATCCCAGAGCAATGCCAAGGCGTGGAAACGGGAATTACACAGCAGGGAGCAGTATCCGCATAAAATCACGCTGCATCATGCAAATCCAGACACCTCAGGTAACACTTAAGTCTCTCCCTCTTCCCAGTTCTTTATTCAAAATCCAAAAGATTAGCTTGAGCTTGTTGTGACAATCCACTTTTCCAAAAAAGTCAATACATAAATTCAAGGTATTTACTGCATTTGTTCTTTAAATGATGTACTTTGATCTCCACGCTGATAACAAGCAAGTAATTGAGGCTGGCCTAAAGTGCAGTGGCAGCGTGTAATTCTACAGCACGGCACAAAAAGCCGGCAGCTTGGTTTGTTTGGCATTCCTACATGCCTAGCTATTGAACACAACATCCCTGTTAGAGGTTGGGGGAGTCCAGAAGGGAGAAACTCCAGCATCCACACTCTTGGCTCCAGCACGCAGCCCTCCCAAACTCTGCAAGTGCCGCATCTTTTCTGATTTTTCTAAAAAAATCAATCCTCACTCAATAGAATTGTTTTTAAAAAGGCAACTTGTTAAAATGCAAAGAAGCTGAGCTCAGCTTTTGACTTCAACACTTCTTGCAGCACAAGCAACAAGGATGGCAGAGACCAGGGTCGTCCGGGACATGGGCATCACCATGGCTTGCTGGAGGAGGAACATGGTTTTGACCTGTCCAGCAGACAGATGCTCCTGGATGCCAGGAGCAGCCTTCATAGAACAGGAGATGGAAGAGAAATCAGTGTTATTCCTAAAAAAAGCCCAGTAAACAGACACTAAATCACAAGTCTGAGCCATTGAATCTGTAAGGTTGACTCTTGCACTGACTCAGGACCTCATATAGCTGAGCCAGGGAAAGCTTCCACCGCTCGTGAGCTTTGCAAGTTTTGGGGAGAACAAAAGAACTGGACAGAGCTCCCCAAAGCAGCTGTCCCAGTTCCCACCCACCTGGCTGGGAAGAATGTCTCAAATTAGGGGCATCCATAGCTCACAATAAAAAACGGTCATCCGTTAGCAGTTCATGGTCAGTATTTCATCAATTATGACCAGAACCATCAGGCACAACTTGGTTCTTGCAGCCAGGAATAAGGAAGCAAAACCCACACAGCTTTCTTCAGAAGTCCAGAGACAAATGTGTTTGCTCCATGCTCTCCTCCCAGATCGAGTATCGCACTTACACAGAGCTGCCTGTTCAGGAGCAAGGTATGACAGACAAAAAGTCTACCTGAGACCAAGCTTTGCTGGCACAAAATCATCAGATCTTGATTTAGTACATCTCTACAGAAAAGCAGCTTCCTTTTCCAAATAATATAATAGCACTGGTGGGGACAGTGCGCCCCAAGACACTCACACTGCAGTCACTGGTTTGCATCCTGTTTGAAATCATCCATAATTGTTTCTATTTAATGCACATTTGATCATTTATGCAGTGAATTTGGCAAGTCATAAATTCAACTCCATCATTATAAATTCACTCCTGTGCTTTACGCTGGACTATGAACTCTAAGACAAGACGACCTCTCATTACGATGATGTAGATATGCCCTTAATCTCCTCTTGGTGAGGAAATTGCTCTGTTCTCATCACTGTAATAGCTGGTCGTCACATTTATCCTAATTTGAATACATCTTCCTGACCATGGGGAACCAGAACTTTGTACAAAAGCAGCCGAGATCCTCCAGTGCTTCCTCTCCCATCGCAATCCTCCCTTCCACCCACGAAGCCACTTAACATGCTGTCCATGCATCTCCTCAAGGTATTCTTCACACTTGCTCCAATATCAATGTCACAGAGAAGCTCATCCCACGACTGATCTTCAGGGCACTCCTTTCACAGCCTTCCCTAATTCTCCATAAGCGAATCTCTATTTTCTTCGGTGTGTAGTTCTCCACGTGACACTGTGTCAAACAGTTCCAGAAATCTGGAGAGTTGAGACCCAAAGCGCTTCCCTTGTCTGCAAAATCAGCTGTCACTGAGCAATCAGGATAACCTGCTGTTATCTTGCATTTAATTACATAATAAAATGATCATCTGAGAGACATCACTTAGTCTTTTGCCTTTATCATAGAATCATAGAATTGTCCAGGTTGGAAGGGACCTTTAAGGTCATCTAGTCCAACCATCAACCTAACTCTGATAATAAACCATCGCTAAACTGTGTCACTAAGCACTATGTCAACCCATCTTTTAAATACCTCCAGGGATGGTGCCTCAACCACTTCCCTGGGCAGCCCATTCCAATGCTTAATAACCCTTTCAATGTCAAAATTTTTCCTAATAACTAATCTGAACCTCCCCTGGTGCAACTTGAAGCCATTTCCTCTTGTCTTATCACCTGTGACTTGGGAGAAGAGACCGACCCCCCCCTGGCTACACCCTCCTTTTAGGGAGTTGTAGAAAGAGAGAAGGTCTCTCCTCAGCCTCCTTTTCTCCAGGCTGAACAACCCCAGCTCCCTCAGCCCCTCCTCATAAGACTTATTCTCCAGACCCTTCCCCAGCTCCTTTGCCCTTCGTTACCTTAGCAGTAACCAGTTTGGTTGAAGGTCTGAGAAAGCCAGTGGGTAGATTACATGATAAATGGCAAAATCTGAAATGTTCCAATGGTCACTTTGTCCTTACAGCTTGATGGCCAAATGCAAGCTTTGGGGGAAAACACAGACAATGAAGATGATTCTTAGAAATGTATCTGAGGAAGGGGCAGGTGGCAGTGGGATTTCTCATGTCCCATATTACAACTGCACAGGAAACAGAGGAAGGATAGCATCCCATTTTCAATACAACTCACAGTCTGAAACACAGGAAATCTCACATTACTCGGATGTCTAGCAACCCTACCTCGTGGAACACCGTGGGAGCTGGACCTGAGCCTGAATTCCTCCTCTGCTTCCAGCTGATATTGCACACATTGAGAGCATCCTGGTCACATCTCAGAGGGCACTGATGCTCATGCCTCAACTTGAAAATGGTGGATAAGATCTACCGCAGTCCTGCATCCCTTCAGTTGCATCTAATACTATACTAAGGCTCCAGGCAGGAGGCAGCTCCCAGGCTCACAAAACATGTCAGGGAAGCTCTTCATGAGTCCAGCAACTCAGGAGAGGAAAAATGTGGCAAAAAACCCCAGGCCAGGTCATGCCAAGCACCTCCTCAGTGCCTCAAGCATGTAGGTCACAATAACAGGAATGAGCATGTTGAGAAAGGATAGGGAGTGTCACACTGCCCAAACGGGGGATCTCTTCCAGCTGGCTGCATAAATCACCCTGGTAAAGTCCTCAGTGCTGTGTGCTAATGCTTCTAGCCATTTCATCAACCTCCTTCACTTGCCTTGAACAAAATAACATTAGCAGAGTGTGATGACATCATATCCAGGTGATGCATCTGCCCACGGTTACCTCTGGTGAGGTTACTGGAGCCCCATTGGAGAGGTTCGCTCTGCTGGGATAACAGAGCTGTCTGGGCAAGCTGACGGTAGCTTGATCTTTACTGCAGATCCCTCTCTGTGTTTTCTTAGGATTCCTGCTATTAGCCAGAGCAGCACTGAGATGTTTTCATAAGGCAAGGAAAGCACATGATTAAAAGAAGAAAAAGCCTCTGATCTTCTCTGAGCAGAATGTTTGGCATTGCTCATTCTTGCAAATTATTCACACTATAGCATGGAGTCCTAGCAGCACAGAGAGCCGCCTGCCACCGCTTCAGCCAGCTGGTCTGCTAGGACACTGCGCAGATTTAGGAGATTAAAAGATGTTAATATGATTTGGAAACAAATACAGCTGTTACAGATGTGGACGGCTTCATGAGGAAGGGAGGCAGTGATACCCTCAGTGCGAAATATTGCACTTGAGGCATCATTTTGTGATTCTATGAGAAGCTGTGGCTCGGGCTGTCACCCCACACAGGGCACCCAGCACCAGGACTACACATCCTCCTGGTACCATCCTGAAATGCAGATGTGGAAGGGAGGGTGAAGGAGGGCTTTCCTGGTGTCTGCAAGTCTCTACCAAGAAGCCAAAAAGATCAGAATCACTGTTGGGATAAAGAATGAGTAGGAGTCAAGGTGAAAGCCACCCATGGGGTGTTCTAATGCCTATGGGAGCAGGTTCATAGCCCCCAGCTGAGAAAATATAAAGCAAACGGATAGAGGATATTTAAAATAGAGCTACTTCCCTTTTCTGAACTCTTTCAGGAAACAAGATATGAACTGAACTTCAAGAACATGAGTTTCCTCAAAGGGAAGCAGGAGGGACCTTGGGAGCCCATCACACAGCACCACCCCCTGAGGGCAACCTCAGGGCCAAACCTTCGCACCAGGGATGCCCTTTACTCCAACCACCCCAGCTTCCTAGTGGCCAGCAGGCATGAAAAGGCAAAGCCAGGGCTGGTAAAGGTCCCGTCTCACAGCTGGAGCCATAAGGAAGACACGGGTGGGCTCGCCCTGTACCTCACAGCCCCAGACGTGCAGGGAGCTGGGCGATAAGGGCATCCAGCCAGATGCAGTCTCAGCAGATGCTGCCAACAGAAAGAAGCCGTTCCCACATGTGGAGGGATAAATACTCATCACCGAAATGAGAGACACATGCAATCACTCAAGGAGAAGCCCCCCCACTCCTCAGGAGATCGCACAGCACATTAAAAAACAGTGATCACAAACAGATCTGGCTCCTACATACCTCTGTGCAAGCTGACGATCAGCCCACGGCAGCCAGTTTAGTTTCTTAGGGGTTACCCCAACATCAGACAGATGGATTTGTGCCCCCACTATGCGATTACGGTGTGAAAGGAGCCCCAGAGGTGGTACACATCCCCCGCCCAGCAGGACCCATCCACAGGCACCGCAGGGATGGGACGCTGCCAACCAAGAGCCAGGGACAAAAGGGGAAAAGCCAGCAGCAAGTTGGAGCGATCCAGCAGCAATTCTGGGGAAAAGACACCTGAGCCCAGCAAGCCTTGAGGGGAATTCTTCTCAGCATGGGGAGGCATGCCCCGGTACCCCTATCCTGCACTCAGGAGCCAAGAAAAACACGGGCTGTGAAAACAGACATGGTGACAGTCACACCTGCGAGCTCTCCTTTGCACAACCCAGCTCTTCCCAGCCCATCCCACTGCAGAATCTCAGGCTCAGCTTTCCTCCCTGCTGGCTCCAAAGAGCTTGGCCCCATAGAAGATTGTCCTTCAGGAGTTCACAGCTTCTTGAAAACCTCAAGCCTCTCTAAGCAGTAATTTCCATCAATTATGGTTGTGCTACTCAGGCCCTTCTCTACCAAGATGCTCTGATCACCTCCTTTCAGTGCTCTCCCTGAGCTGTCTTGCCCACAGTGTCCCCTGTGAGCTGTGTCCCACAGATGTCCCAGGGCCATGGGGCTCCTCATCCTCGCTCCCCCTGGCCATACTATTGCTCTCGTTTTCAACCCTACCATCTGACATCACCTTCAAGAAACTTCTCTCTTCCTGGCAGATCCCTCCTTATTCCCATGCAAATCTATCTTTTCCCGCACCAACCATTCCATCACTCAATGACCAAAAGTTATTTTGACTAGAAACAAATCCAAATCCAGCCAGTAACTCCAAACAACCACTGTGACCTCCAGGTGGGTTATCTCAGCTTTCTGTCTTGAAACAATGCTGGCAGAAAACCCTATCTGTAATTTCAAAGATAGTAAAGCTTCTTGAATGACTCAGGCACGTATTTTTCAGGTGATAAACCCTGAGCATCTATGCATCTCTCCCCACATCCACATCCTGCAAACCGGAGTGCCCACCCCAAATGACGGTAACTCCACACCTAGCTGTCACCACAAAAACAAACAAAAAACCCCCCCAAACAACTAAAAGCAAGCCCTTCTGAGTCAGCAGCTGATGCTCAGAGACATTTGTAGAGATGCGTGGTGGAACTGCCCCCTCCAAACTCTGCACTTCCCTGTGCCCCATTGCGTGCACCATGGCTGCATAACGGAGTCACTTCTCCTCTCAGTTTTTCTACTCTTGAAAGAAATCTTATTCATTTTTGCAGTCACCTGCTGACCTGAGAGTGAAACTCCAGCATCAGGCACGTTTCAAGGTCTTTGTGTACCAACCGTGGTCTGGCTCTGGGATGAGGAAACCAAAAGCAAGACAATTTATCACCCATTTGAGCTGTCCTTAACTCTCCTATTACAGAATCCCAGACAGGCAGGGGTTGGAAGGACCTCTGGAGATCATCTTCTCCAACCCCCTGCCAAAGCAGGGTCACCCAGTGCAGGTTGCACAGGAACGTGTCCAGGTGGGGTTTGAATGTCTCCAGAGAAGGAGACTCCACACCCTCTCTGGGCAGCCTGTTCCCGGGCTCTGCCACCCTCACAGGAATGAAGTTCCTCTTCATGTTCAGATGAAATTTCCCGTGTTCCAGTTTTGCCCATTGCCCCTTGTCCTGTCACTGGGCACTACTGAGAAGAGTCTGGCCCCATCCTCTTGCCACCCGCCCTTTAGCTTTTGCTCAGCATCGATGAGATCCCCTCTCAGTCTGCCCTGCTCCAGCTGAACAGCCCCAGGTCCCTCAGCCTTTCCTCAGCAGAGAGATGCTCCAGTCCCTGACCACCTCTGTAGCCTCTGCTGGACTCTCTCCAGCAGCTCCCTGTCCTCCTTGAACTGGAGGGCCCTAGGGCTTTTAAGCTTAATGGCAAAGGAAGAAAGAAAGAAGGAGAAACCGACAGCAAGGCAGCCCCGGGGGAGGCAGGGAACAATAGACTCCAGGCAATGGAAAGCCAAGGCTGCTGCCCATCATGGCCAGCTGAGAGGCTCGTGGGCACAGAGCCAGGCAAGGGGCTCCACGAAGCAAAACAGGGAGGGGAAGGAGGAAGAAGAGAGAGAAAAACAAAAAAACCCAACACCCACACCCACCCCACACCCACCCCCCAACACCTCTGCACTAAAACTTAATAAACAGCAGCATCTGCATGCATCTTTCATCGAAACCCCTCATTATTACCAGTGGGCAACTGTATTTTTATCCTGTGGCTTTCTGTTTTTGCAGCCACATTCCAGCATGAAACCAGAGACAACGCGCTCCACTGAGCAGCGGAGTTTATTTTAAGGGATGTAACATTTTCCTGAGAGGATGCTGTATTTGCATCTGCTGCAGGAAGCAGTGAAATGGCAGGTGTGTTTCCATGTAACCCAGAGACACAAAACAACATGCACAATGCAAAGCAAACTCTTTTGTCTTGCAAATCTCTGCTCAGTGCTGAAAAAATAATAAATTAAAAAAAAAAAAAAAAAAAAAAAGAAAAAAGAAAAAGAAAAAAAAGAAAAACAGGGAGGGAGAGGGGTTTTCCCCAGGGCCTGTTTTCTAGCTTATTAAGCCCTGCAGATGCTCAAGACAGACTTTGCCAGGAAGGAGGTTGGTGCCCACTGGCAGACGGTAGCAGTCGCAGTCTGCGGGTGTAACCACTGCTCCCTATTTGCATACATGGAAAACTCCTAATTGCCGCCCTGCGTGCCGTGCCTTGCAGGACCAGCACTCCTTCCCACAGCGCCCTTCGGCAGGGAGCTTTCGGTGAGGCCTCGCTCAGGAGCGCACACTTGGGGTAATTTGGAGGACAGAGCAAGTAATTGTATTTAAAAAATACACATCTATATTTCCCGGCTTGCTTTGAATGCAGCTTCTTTAAGCCACAACAACTTTTTCAGTGCACCACGTCAGTTTGACTTGCCCTCGCAACAATCCCGCTGCGGTTATTTCCTCTGAACAGCTAGTACCTCCAGCACAAAAACACAGTGAACTTTCTGGATGTTGCAGAAAAAAATTAAAGATTTTGCTGTCCTTTGTTCCAGCCTTATACTTTGTGAAAAAAAAAAATGTATTTTTTTATACTTTGTATAAAACTTTGTATATACTTTGTATATACTTTGTATAAAAAGTATTATAAAAAATTGTATACTTTGTATACACTTTTTTATACTTTGTATAAAAAAATATATACCATTCTGTTCTGGCAGGTTATTACCTCATTTTGCACGGGTAATTAAGAAAAAGTGTGATATGATGGAAAATAACACTTGAAGACAGCATTAAGTATTTAAAAGAAAAGGTGCTTTTTTAATAAAATAAAAGAAAGTGCAATTACTCCATTGGCAATCAGCGTCACTGGAATAGAAGCCAAGAGCTTAGTAAATATACCAGGAACACTATAGCATTTGCAAGAACAAGTAACAGTATTTAGTTGTATTTTATAGGATAATGTGGCACAAAGGATGAAAAAGGAAGCATTAGCTGGTTGTGGGCTTAGAAGAAAGTTCCTCAGAAAATACAATAGTTTTCTACAGAACATTGGTATTTTAATAAAAATCCAAGTTTAAAGTATATTTATGAGCACAGTAACACAAAGTGCAAAAAGGGCAAAACCTTTTACTCAGAAGATACTGTTTTCATGAAACTGAAATTTTTTTTACTATTTTTCTATTCTCTAGAAAATTTTCTGAGATAACCCATGGGTCTTGCTGCTGTTTTCACTTTCTCTTTCTGCAGAGGACAACACTCCTCCACCTGCTCCATCCTTCTGCACAGTCATCTTTTCCCCCACTGTCTTACTCTCTGTTACCTTGCAAGCCCTTCCTGATTGTGTTTCTTTTCTACCTGTTATGGCTCATGGTTTAAGGTTTGTTTCATGGGAGGGAGGGTTATCCGTGACCACACGCCTGGATGGGCTGCAGAGCCGTGGGTCTGATCTGGCCTCCAGGCAATGCTGCCCTGCAAACCCTGAGAAAAAAAAAGATGTCTGTGTGTAATTCAGAGTAACTTAAACTTAAACTTAACTGAAAACTTAAAAATAAATTTTGTGCTTTTACACTGACCCTGCTTACATGTGTGCCGCAAAGATGGGCAAAACCACTGGCACGAAAAGGTTTAAGAAACATCCCTGAATGTCTCCTTCTGCTGCCAGGGGGCCATGGCCAGCAGAGACACTAAACCCCACTGAATGTACCCAAATTGTCACCTCCAAACCATCCCCTGAGGGTCCCCACCACCAGCAATGGGAGCTGTGTCCTCTCCCACCTCAGTTCCATCAGGGCAGCACCCACAGGTGCTCCCATCTCCTGCCTGGCCCTAACCATGAGGTGTCTCCTCTTAATTAACGGGACAAGCAGATGTGTCATCTCCAAGGCTCAGTTCATATGCACACGCAAAGGTGACTCAGCTGCATGCCCCGGGACTCGTCCGATTTATTTCCATAAAGCATGGGGACACGGACAACATCCACACAACCATCCAGGCAGCCTTACAGCGGAGATGATGCAGCCGAGCTTCATCGACATAAACTCTCCTAACGAGGGAGGTTGCCTCATAGTAACGTCACCCAATGGAGGCGAGAGCTTCATTTGCTAAACCTCACTTAATTAATCGTGCAAGGGGAGGGAGGCAAGGACCACGAGCAGGTATGGGGAGCTGTAAAGGGAAGGGCTGGTTGGACACATCACCACGTGGGGTTCAATGTGCTTATCGGAAAAATGAGAGAGAGGGGAGCGCAGCTCCTCCCGTATTGTATTACTGACAAATAATGTCACTCTGCCCTGCGCCACATGGTCAATAATTAAAAGATTGTAGGTACCTCCCCAAAGAAAGCACACAAAGGCAGAAGCTGGGGGAAGACAAGCCGCTTCCACAGTACCAAAAAAAAAAAGACAGAATATAATTTTATTTCATGTGCAGGCAATTATTCCTACAATATAGTTTTCTGTTGCAGAACAGCAGAGAGCCCAGAGAGTATTAACTTCCCATTATAGAGACTAACAGCAAAAATAAAGGGACAGCTTGCACCCTGCTTCCATGGAAAGGCTAAGGGCATCTTTGGGTTAAAAAAATGGGTTGCAAATGTGGGGTGCAAGTGCAGCCCCCACTCCGCAGCCCCCTGTGGCACCAGAGTTTCACTTCCTGACACCCCAAAGCTCCAGCTGTAAGATGGACATAATCCCTCTCACCCTTTTCCATGAGGATGTGGTGGATTCTGAGGGGTTTCATGTCTAAGCAGGGAAGGGTACACAAAAACCCCATCTTTCTTCTCCAGTGACTCCTGCACCACATCTCCTTCGGGGCTGGGAGATGCAAAAGGGGACTCCGCGAGGTGCCCCACAGATAGGACAAAACCCTAACATGTTATTTTACCAGGAAATAATAGATCTATTCCCTTTTTACTCTGACTTTTCATTCTTTTTGAGGTTTTTTGGACTCACTAAAGCATGGAAATTTTCTCTAACTCACAGCAGAGTGGCAGGTGACCCCCTCAGGATTCACCCTGTCCCCGTGACAGCGCCCTGTCCTTACCACCAGCAGCACTTTTCAATGTCACAACATATTTTCCCTCCTGCTGCCACTCAGTCATAACCCACGTCTGGGTCCTTGCGAGAGTCTGCTCCAACTCCCTGGGCCAATGGGGCTCCTCTTCCCATCCCATCCTCCAATCCCACCACCAGCAAACAGGACAGTGAGCTTTGGCAGCACCACTAGAGAGAGGTGGGCTGAAGAAAGCAAAGACCAGAGCTACAAAGAAGGTGCAAGAGCAACTCAAGCCTCCTAAATCTCTCAATTAGAGGAGTTCATCAGTGCAGCTTCATGCTCACGGGTGTGTAGCTGCCCTCCCCACCTGCCTAATCCTCTTCCTGATGCTAACGCTGCCACGAGCCTGTGTCCCTGCCTGCACTAACCAGTTCTCAGGACATTTTTTGGCCCCCATGTTGCCAAATGCATTGCTCAGCAGGGCTGCTGGTCTGGCTTTTCTGGTATGTACGAGCCATGTATTCCTCCTTGACCAAAACTCTCAGTTCACCTAAATACTCCCTGGCCCAGAGCATGTAGGTCAAAGTCAGGTCCCAAATGTATGACTTGCTGCAAAGGTGGAAATGGATAGACTGTACTTCAAGAGGAGCCAGGTAGACTTGGAGTCTCCTGTGGGGTCCTACAGTCCAGCCCAGCTGAAGAATGGTGGGAGCATCCTGCAGGCATCCATGGGATGGCCCCAACCCTGTGAGGCACCCATTGTACAACCAACATCGCCACCGAGACACCACACCGGCTGGCATGAAAGCATGGGTTTTAACATGAAGTTTCTCAGTTTGGGTTTGTGCATAACCTTACCTCACCTAGATGAGCTGGGGCTCACACGAATGCTTTCAAACCAGGCAAGAACCCAGAGTGCAGCAGAAATTAGAAGGTAACCAACGTACCTTCCAACCTACCATCAACTCACATCCCCTACCATCACTGGGAGAAGAGAAATGGGGGATCAGGCTAACAGAGGTGACAAGGCACTGACCCACAAGTTCATCTTCCCCTGGAGGCAGTGACAAATCCCTGAGAAAGGTGAAACAGGGCCATACCCAATCGCCATTCACTCCTATGTGGATGGATGTGGTACTAGGAGGATGAAATTCCTCCCTGATGTTCACAGCGAGTTAATTAAGCTCACTGATGAGCAGGTGAATCTCCACTTTGCAACCCAAACCACAGCATGGGGAAGTAACCAGGACCAGAGCTGACCTCGTACCCATGGGAGCATCCCCCACCACTGGTGGTACATCTCCCATCTCATCTCTTCTCCTCCAGCACTCCATCCCATGCTCTGGCTGATCTATTTCCTTTCACCAACTCTAAATGCACTGCCCATTAGTGACAAAGTGACCTCCTTGTCCCAGTTTTATGACACAGCATAAAGGGGAGATGCAGCCAGTTTCTCTTAAGACTTCAAATTTTCACATACTCCCCAAGTCTGCTCCTTTCCAGAGTAGGGAATTTTCTTTCCCCCAACATCAAATGCAAATGGAGTGATTTTCCTCTTTGAAGTTATCAGCTGTAATCTTTGTTTGTCCTTACGTACAAGCACTTTTAAAAATAATTTATATTAATTGTTCCCACTGCAATTTGGTTCACACACCAACCTCCCTGCATAAAAAACTCCACCTAAATTCCTGACATGCCCAAACCTTCCATTAATTTGTGCCCACTCATTCTCGTGCTCATCTCTGGCCCAGTAATGTTGGGAATTCATTAGCTCTAACTCCCCACATCCAAACACTGGCGAGGCTAGTCCTCACTTTCAGCATGAGGTTTTTGACAACCTTCTGGTACATTGACCAAGTATATTTGGCCTCATAAAACCTGGCCAGCCACAAAATGGACCATTCTCCACCATACAAAGAGGAGGACAAAGCGACAAAGCGTTGACACGTGGTTTTTGTGCATGGTGGTGGCACAGCTGACTTTTTCAGCTTCTTCTCATCCTCACATCTCCTGGAGAGGATGCCATGGTTGCCACCTGGCTTCACATCTCACAAGCTTTGCAGCCCTGATGCAGCACTGAGCTTTGTTTAGCTTCAAAAAAAATGTATGTATTATGGAGTCAACATCAGGCACCTCAGAGAAAGTGTGATATTGTGACTCATACTAGGACCTGGAGGCACATCATGGCAACATTCCACACCAGGAGGAACTTTCAGAGTACGATGCACAGCTCCGGTGCAGCATCAGCAGTTTTTGCATAAAGCTGCATTTGGGCTGCAAAGAGCCTTCAGCAAAGCTGTCAGCGAGAGAAGGAAGGAGAGGAGGGATGTGTCCTGCCAGGGTGCCTGGGGTACAGACACGGGGTGTTTTCAGCCCAGCCCCCCCAGAATCTCTCTGGGACACCCTGGTGTTCCTCCTGGTAGAGACCACAAAACTTGCCAGGTTTTAATATGGAGAAAAAGTAGTTTAAGCTGATACTGGAAATATTCTGCCATCGCATTTCCCCGCTTTGCACAGATTTTTGCGGTCAGTGCCCAGGCAGGTCCAAGTCCTCAGCTCCACATCTCACACATTTCTTTTGAACACAGACCCTTCCCCGCATGCCTGAGCCTAGGCACAGACAAACAATTCTGAGCTTTCGAAGAAGTCTGGGAGAAGCCCCAGGCTGCTGACTAAGTCCCCAAACAAATGAGGCTAAAGGAGTTTCAGCAAGTCGCTGAGAGCTGAAAAGGCTCATTAATCCTCACCCGAATCTACCCACGTTACAAATCCTTCACTGCTACAAATGCTGTGTGTTTTAATCACCCTCTGCATCTCACCGTACTCACCAATTCACCCCATTAAATAACACAGATTTCTTCTTTACCAGGGAGCTTCAAGCCTCCTTTCCTACCCATTGCTCATCTCTTCAAGGGCAATAACTCGCCCAATGACTGTCGACGCTCTGTGGGGCTGGAATGCCACATCCACCAGCAGCAGCTCTTCACACGGCAGCAGTGCAAACCCACAGGATGCCAACACTGGCCCTGAACCAGAAAAACATTTAGGAACACGATTAAGTACCACATTATCCAGGACAGCAATTAAACACACACTTACAGGCAAGCACATGTTTAAATGCTGTCCTGGATGGCGATGCTTTTGGAAACCAGGGCCCCTTCCAAGGAAGATGCAGTTGCCAGGTGGATTAACACCGACTTCACAGAATCACAGAATCTTCATGTTTGGAAGGGACCTTTGAGACCACCAAGTCCAACCACAAAAAAACCAAAACAAAACAAAAAACACCACACACCACACCCACCCACAAACAGACACAAAGCAACAATCTTGGGCACTAGAGCATGCCCTGAAGTGCCATGTCTACACGTTTCTTAAATACCTCCAGGGATGGCGACTCCACCACCTCCCTGGGTAGGCTGTTCCAGTGCCTGACCACTCTCTCAGGAAAGTAATTCTTCCTCATATCTAATCTAAACCTCCCCCACCGCAACTTTAGACCATTTCCTCTGGTGCTGCCATTATTCCCTTTGAAGAAGAGGCCAACACCCACCTCTCTACAACCTCCTTTCAGGTAGTTATAGAAGACAATGAGGTCTCCCCTCAGCCTCCTTTTCTCCAAACTAAACATAGCCAGTTCCCTCAGCCATTCCTCATATGACTTGTTCTCTAGACCCCTCACCAGCTTGGTGGCTCTCCTCTGGACACGCTCCAGCAGCTCAATGTCCTTCCTGCAGTGAGGGGCCCAGAACTGAACACAGTACTTAAGGTGAGGCCTCACCAGTGCCCAGTACAGAGGCACGATCACTTCCCTACTCCTGCTGGCCACGCTGTTCCTGATACAGGCCAGGATGCCATTGGCCTTCTTTGTACCTCTGCAGTTTGGGTGAACAAACTGGGTAGAAAGAAAATCTGGAAACTGCTCACCTCCACTGCCTACATCAGGCTCTTTGTCACAAGCTCATATACGCTGAGTTATTCTCCACATCCCATAATGGCTGGCACACAATTCAACAACACTTATCACATACCCAGCCCAACTACATCCATTCCAGGGTTCAGGGCCCTGCCTGGCAGCATGATGGTCCCCAACAGGCAAAGGGAGGACATAGGGGCTGCCAGAAGCCCTGGGGTGATGCTCACAAAGCACCACATTGTCTGTATTAAATCTGTTAATTCCTACTTTAGCACCGTTTGGTGGCTATTTCCGTCTCCAGCTGTGAACGGCAGTGGAACAAACACAGAATCATAGAATTCTTTGGATTGGAAGGGACTTCTAAGATCATCCAGTCCCAACCCCCACCCTGAGCAGGGACACCCCCCACTAGACCAGCTTGCTCCAAGCCCCCTCCAACCTGGCCTTGAACCCCTCCAGGGATGGGGCAGCCACAGCTTCTCTGGGCAACCTGGGCCAGGCTCTCACCACCCTCACAGCAAACAATTTCTTCCCCACATCTCATCTCAATCTCCTTTCTTTCATTTTGAAGCCATTACCTCTCACCCCATCACTACATTCCTTTTTAAAAAGTCCCTCCCCAGCTTTCCTGGAGCCCCTCTAGGGACTGGAAGGGGCTCTAAAGTCTCCCTGGAGCCTTCTCTTCTCCAGGATGAACAACCCACACTCTCTCAGCCTGTCCTCATAGGAGAGTTGCTCCAGCCCTCCCAGCATCTCTGTGGCCTCCTCTGGACCTGCTCCAACAGGTCCATGTCCTTCTGCTGTTGGTGGCTCCAGAGCTGGAGTCAACAGTGGGGTGTGTCTCCCCAGAGCAGAGCAGAGGGGCAGAATCCCCTCCCTCACCCTGCTGGCCATGTTGCTGGGGATGCAGCCCATTGTGCAGGTAGTTTCTGGGCTGCCAGCGCACATTGTCAGGGCGTGTGGAACTTCTCGTCCACCACCACCCCCAAGTCTTTCTCCTCAGGGCTGCTCTCTGGCCATTCCCACCCAGCCTGGATTTGTGCTTGTGGTTGCCCCGACCCACGTACAGGACCTTGCATTTGGCCTTGTTGAACTTCATGAGGTTCGTACATTTTTCTGTTAGTATTGGCTTTAGGAAATGTTTTCTCTCATTTCTGCCAATGGCACAGAGTAGGGGGGGGGGCACCTTTGAGATCAAGAGGCTGCTGCAGGGGGTACCTGCACCAGCTGCTTTATTTTTGCTTCAAGCCTCCCACCAGAGACACACAGAGCTGAGACCACTCTGGAGCTTGCAGCAAATCGAGGGTAGAAAAAGGTAAAAACAGCTAAGCTGAGTAAAAAAAAGAAGTCACTGCACCAAGTTGTCACTAGCAAAGAAGCAGGTGCTTCATGGGTTTCCACAAGAGGGAAGAAGTGTCCCAGTCCGTCCCCAAAATCAGCTCAGCTCTGCAGCAAGAGGAGAAATCCCCAGCAGCAACCAGCCCGTCACATTTCATCCGAGCAGAGAAGAGCACTGAGATCATCAGTGCAAAGATCCAGGGCTTTGTGGGACACCTACAGAAGGAAATCAAATCCCAGTCACTGGGTTACAGACAGGGGAAGCCAGTCAGAAAGGAAAAATCAGATTTATAAAGCTGCTCTGCTCTCTGCCCTGATTCAGCTGTGGTTTACCCAGCTGCAATGTGTTTACATTTCTAGCAAACTTAATCCTGGACTCCTTGGGCCAGATATTCTAAGAAAGGAAAGGAACTTTATTAATTATGTACTAGAGAGCTGCACCCACAGTGAGTCGCTCAAAAATCCAGGCTTGGACTGAAATCTCCAGCACTGCATAACCCCCAGGAATTTCTGGATGTATTTTATGTTGGGTTTTGTTAATTTACTTTTTTGAAAAATAGGCATTTTGTAAAATTCCAGAATTTTCCACTAGATATTCTCAGAGATACTAAGGTAGCATTCAGGCTTCTTGCTTAAAGTATGAATGATACTATCTACAAGAGAATTCAGAGCTTGGCAGGCTGAAAGAAAGCAATTCACCTTCGAGCAAGCACTCACCTACTATTTCTATGAATAATAAATACACTAATTTATTAAGTGAATAAAATGCAGGAGACCAGAACTTATTAGCAGCTGCACTGTGAATAACCTTGTTAGCGATCTAACACTCGAGCTTGAACAGCCGTGTCTCTCAAAATGAAACTGAAACTTTTTCTTAGTTTTCTAAAGTTTCTTGCAAGTTAAAGCAGTTCTCATACATGAAAGTCCTAAAATACTGACTCCTTATAATGTCAGAGATCTCTGTGCATCTGTTTTAGCGATACCTAGGACAGATTGAAAAGCAGATATTGCACATGGCAGAGCCCATGAGGGTGACGAATGGAGATACCAGGTTTGCTCCAGGTCACTCTTTCCTATGAACTGTCACATTTTCATCTCCCATTTATTTAGGTCTGTTCCCACACTACAGTAACTGAGAAGAGAGCTTAAGCTTAACGCTGCTTTGCATGAGCTGCCGCAAAAACCCACCTGTTTTAATATAAACTCCTGATAAAGATAAATGTCACTTTTCTCAGCTAAGGAGTTCAAGTGGGAAATTTCACTGACGGTGTCTTCTTACTGCTGTAGTGTTATTATCAGCACATCTCCTAAAGAAAATATTCCTGGGGCTGCTGTTCCTTCAGCTTTCATAAATCTGTGCTCTAAGAGAAAGCAAGGAACTCAGCTTTTCAGGGCTCCTGGTGCAGAAGTGAAACTCCAGCTAATTTAAATTAGGAAAAAACCAAAAGTCCCTGACTCTTTGAGCCTGAATTACTTTTGATTTTTCCTTGCAAAAATGAAGGAATAATCCAACCTTACACTAACACCATGAGGATGCAGTAGTGAGGAGCAGGCAATAAGTAGAGAATGTCCAAATTAACCTAAGTCACAGTCTGGACTCATTCCTCTGTTTATGTACATTTCTGAAGAGGTTTAATTAAGCTACCACATCTTAAGATGGGATTTTCAAAGCTATATAAGCAATTCATAAGAATTCAGACTGCAAAGGGCAGTTCAGGCACTCATGATTCTTTGAAAATCCTCAACTGGTGTAATAGAATTCATTTTCTCTTGCAAATTAGACACATATTTAGCCAAAATAACCTGGGGCCATGTACAGAAGTTACAGATGATCATAACCTGAGTACGAGGGCAGAGTTAAGGTTACAGATCCAGATTTTAGTGCCGTGTTCAGATGTCAAAGCATCAAATATTCAACGTGTAAAAATCACAAAATAGAGAAAATCAGGGCATCTTCCAGTGAGGAGGGGTTGGGCAGAGTCACCCAGTGGTCACCAAGGACCCACGAAATCAATCAAAACATCAACCAAACCTGAGACTGGCCAAATTCTTTCACTAAAGCTTTAGATCTCTTTAAGGTATTTAAGATAATCTAAGTCCTTATATTGGCACAAGCTGTTTAAAATGATCTAAGGCTTTAGATGGGTTTAAGCTGCTTATGCAGCTTTAAGGTTTTAAAAGGGCTTAGACTGGTAAAAAAAATTCCCCAAAAAAGCAAGTGGGGTTGTTTGTTGGGAGCTGGTTGTACCATTTCATGGATTTTACTATGGTGCAAATGCAAAAATATGTATGCGGGTGTAAAATATTTTGTTTGCAACACTAGAAGTCAGGCAATCAGTACCAAGTCTACAAATACTGAGTTTATGGATGACTTCTGTTGGCATAAATTTGAGAGGAGTGGCACATCCTAATTGAAACACCAAGAACTCTGTCTTTAAAAAAAAAAAAAAGTACTATGGCAAATTACACAAAACTTGATGTAACAATTCCATCTTGTTAAGGATAAGTAGACAATGTGCCAGTATATATACCCTACAAATTCAGCTTTCCACTCCTCCTTTCTTCTACGCTTATTTCCAGCTTTGCATCACCAAAATATTGTATCCTTTGTCATGCTTTTCTTAGGATTAAGCCCACAGGTGCCTCTGGGGATATGAAGTCCATGGTGCCCATGTGATGCTGGAAAAACTCAGTAACAAGACCCCAATTAGTCACACAAGTACTTGCCTGGAGCAATACCTCTGCATTGCAGGGTGTGCTGGAATACACAAGGGCCAGGAAGGTGTTTCCAGGAGGCCAGGATGGGTTCTGTTCATCTACACCTTTGCAGCACAAAATTATCCCCACTCAAGTAAATTTTTTGCAAGGAACAAGCTCAAGCCCCACGCTTCAGGTTAACTACCCATTGCACTGAGGTGCAGAGGTCTTAGCTCCAAGAAGCACTTTTATTTCCTCAAGTCCTCCCTGGCAGGTCCAGATGACCTCAAACCATCCACGAAGTCCCGAGAGCTCACTTGTCCATGAGATGCACGCTCTGGGTCTTGCTCCAACCCTGCACCCTGAGGTCTGCAATTGCTACCCTGGTGAGACCTTCTACCAGTCCCAGCTCTACCGTGTCACCTTCTCACAGGGCATGGGAGGACTTCTGGGGCAAGGTCTGCTGCAGACCTGGGGTTCAGCCGCAGACCAAAGCTTCAGTCCCACCCAGCCTGTGAGATGAGGAGCCCAGAGCAAAGCTCAGTCCTGACTTCTGGAGAGCAGTGCTCAAGGATGGAGTCACCACCTGTCCCTTGGGGAGCTTGAATTTCCTTCACAAAACACCATCTGGAAAACCCAGGCAACTCTCCTGCTTGAGGGTACACCTTTTATAAACAGTTCCAGAAACACATCTAGTCTCCTTGAGCAAGTTAGATGGCTACAATTTTCAGTTTCCCATTCTGCCCTGGGGAGCGGACAGTCCCATCCCCCCATGCCATCTAGATGCAAAAAATGTAGTTATATTGGGACAAAAAAATCTTTTTGGTTTTTTTTTTTTTTTTGGCACTGGAGCAGAGGCGGGTGGTACAGAGCCATCCTCGGCTCTCATTTACACAAACATAAAGGCAGAGCATCTGGCCATGTGTCAAAAGTCTTTAATTACATGATCACGCTTATCTTAAATATCTATTTATTGAAAGCTGTAAATAACTCAAGATTGCGTTCTATCTGATAAACACCCCACAGACAAAGGGAAGTTACAATCACACATTCAACCTAATGCTCCCTTATTCCAGCTTTTGATTGCTTAACTTTGCAACCTTTATGTGATATTGATGTGAGCGTCCTCTCTCTCCCCCCACCTTTGCGGTTTGCTCTTGAGCACCAACTTCATTCTATGGTTATTCAGTCATGGAGAACCAGATAAGTTGGGTTTTTTTCATAATCAACAGTTTTGTCCCAATATGCATTTTTGTCTTGGGACTATGCTTCTTCAGACAGCAGCAGTCCCTGAGCAGCTTTTGCAGTGGCAAACGCTGAGCAAAATCCAAATGACTGAGAAAAAAACATATAAACGCTGACAGAAATAGCAACAGAAGCAGCAGAAACCTGTTATGTACAGTTAACTGAGAAAATTGGCCTCTTGATTTTTCAATTTTCCCAGCCTTTTCCTCTGTAAGGAACAACAGACTGCTCAGGGATGGGTTTGTGCCTCAAAAGCGTACACAGCTTCCCAAAACGAAGTGCAGAATGACTATGGATACAGACTAATTACAGCGTCCTTAGAGTCCTCCCTATCTGAGGTTTATCACATGATTGGCAAAATCTTCATAAGTGAGAATATCGCACCAGGAGACAACATTGGGAAGTGCACAGCAGCGCCAGAACCGATGAGCTGGTTTGCCCAGGAGGGAGCATGGCAAAAGGAATCTAGGAATCTCCTTTTCAATGGCAAAAGGAATCTAGGTCCTTCCAGCTGCGGGCATATGAATAAGAGAGATTAATCATAACTTGTCACATTCCTGCATCCGTCAATAAGCCAAATTTTCCAGCCAAATTAGCTACTCTGGGAATTTAGTTACCTTCCTGGTAGTCTCCATGCAAGTTTTCCAGGACACTGGAAAAGTTCTGCTGTTATTTACATCATTGTAATGCCTTGTAATTTATGTTATCGATCCCTGCCAGTTGAAATCAGAGCATGGAAATACAGACTGTAGAAAATAAGAGGTGAAACCAGAATGAAGCTCTTCCCCACAGCATCCCCATGAACACAGCCCAGCCTCCTCCTTCATGGTCCGTGGTCAACCAAGTACATTGTCCCCTCTGGACTGCCCAAGTTCACTCTCTTTGCACGATTCACCGAAGGACATCTCCTTTCAGATTTTATCATCAAACCCCGTATGATGGAGCGCCCTGAAATCTCCACCATGACCAGGGTCCCACAAAGATGGACTCTACACAAACAGCAAGAGCACCTTTCTGCTCACCAGCGTGCCAAATACCTGCAACACAGGCATTTGCTGAGGTGCCAAGGAGGAACTGAAGCCAAGGAACAAAGTTTTTGCCCTACAGAGTAATCATTTCTGTAAAAACAGAAACAACTTAAACTGCCTGTAGGGCAGGGAGACACAAGAGACCTTGGGTAGCATCAACCCAACCATCAACCATCCCCCAGCATTGGGAAAGCATGTACATGTGCCTCACTTCACGGACACACAAGTGTGCAGAGGGAGGGGGAAAATCAATCATTTCATATGTTACATGTCTTAGGACTTTCAACAGGACTTTTGCTTCCAGGTCACTATGGCTTAAAAGGGAGAACTAAATCCCATTGATGCTTAATCCACAGCATAATTGAGGAGTAAAATAATGCATTTTCTGCCCCAACTGAGAAGCACATCCTTTACTCTCACTATAAACCAAGTCAGGTATATATCATAGAATCACAGAATGGTTTGGGTTGGAAGGGAACTTAAAGCCCACCCAATGCCACCCCCTGCCCTGGGCAGGGACACCTCCCACCAGACCAGGTTGCTCCAAGCCCCCTCCAACCTGGCCTTGAACCCCTCCAGGGATGGGGCAGCCACAGCTTCTCTGGACAATCTGGGCCAGGCTCTCACCACCCTCACAGCAAAGAAGTTCTTCTCAATAGCTAATCTAAATCTTCTCTCTTTCAGTGTCAAACCCTTCCCCCTTGTCCTATGGCTCCCCTCCCTGATCAAGAGTCCCTCCCCAGCTTTCCTGGAGCCCTTTATGGACTGGAAGGGACTCTAAAGTCCCCCGGGAGCCTTCTCTTCTCCAGGCTGAAACGCCCTCCCCAATTCTCTCAGCCTGTCAAGCACTCCAAAAAGCAAATCCCTTGGCTATAACAGCAATACCTTCCATCCATTACATTATTTATTTATTTAAAGGCTGCAGTCCCTGCTCTGCTGACTGAGCCCTCGTGCACCTCGCAGCCCCCCAGCCACACACACACCTTCTCCTTGCTGCTGAAGCTGGACCAGGATCAATGTTCACCCCTGCAGTGGGTGGTCTGACCCCCGCGGCTGCCTGCTCTTGGCACGACACCATGTCTTGTTCTGAGACACGAAGCCACTCTAAATATTTTCCTTCAATCTGCCCCGCGTGCACAGTGCATGTCCTTCACTTGCCAGGTAGCAGATTTTTTTTTCCCACTGCATAAAATTACTCTCCAATGAATTAATCAAAGTTATAATCAAATGCCAGTATCAGTGAAGTAGAAGTTGCCTGCGCTTGCTGGAGATGTCCCCGCTGCACAGGGGTCTTCTGGAGAATTAATTTCTAGCAACAAACTCTCTGCAGCAAATAGTTTTCAGAAGAAACCTGGCCAAACTGCTTTTGAACAGTCATTAAAAACAAAACAACCTGTTTGGCTCAGCAGTTTTCACTCTCCCATAAAATTCACTATGATGCCAAGACCACAAAAAAAAAAAAAAAAAAAATTGAAAATATGAGTTATAAGCAACCAAAACCAGGGTGAACATGAGCACAACATACAGAACTGTGACAACCAACACAGAATCCGGCAAAGGCCGTAAGGAGAGAGATGAGGGATGATAAATTTGTTTTCAGGGACTAAAACACAGGAGCAAAGGGGAACTGGCTGGTGAGGATTGGAAAAGCCTTTGAAACACAGATGAGACAGGATGGACGTGGGTTAGGGGGACCAGGGCAGGAGGGGGTGATGCTCACACAGCTGAGCCTGTCCCAGGGGTCTGCTCTTTTGCACGTGAGCAATTATTTAAAAGACCGTCTGAGCTCCAATTGCAAATGTTATTTCAAACGTATTAGACCTTTTGATTTCAAATCCATCACTTGGCAGTAGCTACCACCAACATATATAAAATATGATTAAACTCTAAAGGCAACTAAAAAAGTGGGTTAGAATCTTTGTTTGTAGCAGAGGTGTATTTTGAAGGACTCTGAGATCATCCCTGACATCATCATGAGCGTTGCTCGCCTTTCTCACTCACACTTTAAGACAATGATAAATTCTGCTGTGACTGATTTTCAGCAGATCACTTGTTACATCAGGGTTTACTCATTTCTTTTTGCTGGCAGCCCCCTAAGTGGGGCCATGAGTCAGCAGCAGCCCTGGGCCCTTCCCCCAGAGACGCAGGAGATGGTCCAGTCACCTGCGATTGTCTCCTCCACCAGATTCTATTGACCAGGCTCCTTCCAAAGATGCCACATCAAGAGCTGCCAAAGTAATGAGATGGCACATGGGAGGGGAAGCAAGAGGCAATCTCTCCACTGCACTGGAAAATCTGGGCTGTTCAAGGGGTGGACAACCCATCTGAAGGTCTCAAGTCTGCTGGGAGTCCCATGCAGGGAGCTTGCAAGCAGCCCTGGATCATCAGGGCTGTGGGATCCTCCTCCTCCAGCTGCAGAGAGAGGCAGATCAGCCAGGACCATTAGGGTCAGGGTCATTAGGGTGTCCTGGGCCATAACAACCCACCCAGACTGAACCCAGGCTGGGACCAGCAGCTGGGCTCCTCCTGGGGACCATCCCAGCAGCTATTTCCAGGGCTCCTCCTCCCTCTGCTCCCAGGGGATGCCAGCAGCATCCCATGTCCCTCAGCCATGAGGGCTTTCACACGCGGCCCTCAGAGCCCAAGGTGGCCACGCCACATGCAACGTGCCTTGTTAAATTATTGAAGTCATCGGTAACAGCAACCAGTTGTGGTGATCGCCTCCAAACGGCCCCGACCCCACCACAGCACCCACACACCCAGGAGCTGGGGTTGCTCCTGCTTCTCCCAGCAAGGATCATCTGCACATCAAAACATCTAGCCATAGGATTATCTGTACAGTAAAATAGATTCTCCCACACTTTTTCCTACGGCACTAGTGTTCACCCAGCAAATAGTCATCTAAAAAAGAATAATAATAGTGAGCACTGCTGTCTGCAGTTGGAGCTTAGAGTCAAAACTTATTACTTGTATTTTCAATCTGCCAGGGACTCATACTGAGATCTTGGCCAAATGGCTCCCCCTTCCCTCCTCCTCATTTCCCACACACAAGAAAAAGTAAGACGCAGAAAGGTTAAACGGGAACAAAAGAGGCCACACTGCTTTTTTTCCCCCCAACCTCAGTTCACCACTGAGATCAGTTGAGCAAATCCATGACTTACATAGCTGCTACGCTTCCATTCTTGGCATAAAAGTTTCTGAGCTTTTTAAAGAACTAAATGAAGAGATTTGGCCTACGAATTCTGACATCCCTTTTTCAGTAAGGGCAGCAATATGGTTAAATATGGGTAAGCAACAGCCAGCCCTCCTATATATTTTTGAAGATCCTCTTCAGAAAATGATTTGCACCTTTAAACAGTTAAATAAATCAGCGTGCTGGGATGTACTATTCCTTGGTGCATACATACTAACCCATATTATACATCTGCCTTAACTGAGCCAGCTGCAGATATTTAACTTTACATGGAGAAAGGAGATTTTTTTTTTTAGCCCCAAAGAAGCCTAGAGTGGTTTGTGCTCCTACAAGCACAAGGCAGAAAGACTCACTCCCAGCTGGTCCAATTAAAAATGATGGGTTTAGGTCAATACTATGTTCCTGCTCTCCTGGCACCAATCCCTTCCTCACCAGCTCCACATCGTGAACAGAGAGAGCTGAGATTTCTGGTAGTTGCTGGACCAGCCCAGGGCCAGGTGGAAATTCAAAACTATATTGCATCTGAGGAGGAGGCACTCGGAACCTGGGCTCCTCCAGGGGTCCATAAAACTTCTCGGCCCATCCACAGCTATCCCAAGTTCCCAGCAAATATCCCCATTTACATAACTCGATTGAACAGGCCAGCCACAACCTTTACCAGAAACAAGCCAGGATGCTGGAGAGCCATTTGAAAGCCATGACCTTGCACGTCATGTATGTTTAAAGGAGTTTTACAACTATTTCAAGCAAAATAATGAACAACATCCTTTGAAAGCACGAGACTGTCAGATGACCTGGGCTCTGATGCCTCAGAGAACAACAGTTTCATTTCCCTTTCCCTGGAGGTGATGAAAGGCTAAAAGTCAGAGGAATGCAGGGCCACCGTGTCCCACCGGGTCCCAAGGCATTACAGAGACTTCATAGAAGAGCAGCTCCTGGCGGGACTCAGGTGCCACCACCCCTGCAGAGGAACACACAGGCTCTGGTGCAGCACGAGACAAGATCTGCCATGTCCTGCTCAAGCTGTCAGGAGGAGGGTTTGGGCCGGGCAAAGCACAAAGGGTTTCATGGCTCCAGAGGCAACCAAGCAGAAGCCCATGCCCTATACAGGAGATGATTTGCTAGGAAAAATGCCACTTTCCCTTCCTCCTCCTTAGTCATCACCCGGTTGGGTTTTCTCGGGAGATTTCTCATGCAGACCAGGCTGAGCAGAGTGAGAGCTCGGGACTGGAGCTGAGCAACAAGCTCCCACATGGCATTGGCTTGCAGAGATCCCGCTGAGCACACAGGCTAGCCGAGGGGAGGGAGAAATAAAGACCGACACCCCCTGCCCCATGTTGGTTGCAGCTGGGAGGATTTGCCATGACCAAAAAGGACCAAAAAAAATCAAACATATCAGAGTGCAGCACTGGGCACGCTCCTTCATTGTCATGGCATGAAAACCAGAGAGAAAGTCCCGTCCCCGCAGGACCACACAGCCCTGGCGCAAGCTGAGCACTGCTGATTTGGGCAAATAACTGTTTTCTTTGCATCCCAAAGCACAAAGATGGGGGGGACCAGCACCCGTCACCATTTGGATTTGCCATTTCTGGCAGAGCAGGAGGGCAGAGGACACGAGGAGCCCACGATCTTGCACCCAGCCAAAAAACAGGCTTCAAGGAGTGTTCCCCACTGCTGGCTCCACAGCATATTTTAAACACATTCTCCTGCATGCACCTCATACCAAGCTCCTAACTAAAAATTATTTGTTTTGAGAAACAGAGGGTGGGGGGAGAAGATCAGACTGCATATCCAGGTTTGATTACTCTTTTTATCTGTCAGGTTAGAGATTCACAACTTCTCTTTCGAGGAAGCCCCAAGGGATTGTTTACATAAAATGAGTATTTTATTTCATGTGCTGCCCACCCTCAGCTTGCACAATTAATTGGGTAAACTTTTTGCGGATCCTCTCCTTAACAGTCAGCAGTCAGGAAAAAAAGCCTACATATAATCTTGCATGCACAGAGAGAAAAGAAAAATATTGCAAAAACTCACTTAAACACATTGACATATAAATGCAAACTTCCAGACAAAGGGCTAATTTCTGCCCTCCGAGGTTGATTCAGGCGAAGGAGCTGGATGATGCCAGCAAGGGCTGGATTTGGCCCTCGGAGAGGCCACTGCAGTCCCTGCTGCGAGCCTGGGCTGTGGGAACAGGGCAGAGAACCCGGAGCCCGGAAAGGTACAGATGGAGCTGCCTCCACCTGGGCACGGGGGGAAACTCAGCTCTCAGCCAAGGACGAACCTCTGGGGATGATATCCCAGTGCTTGCCCCAAGCGAATCAAATAAAATCAGGCAGGGTGAAAAAAAAGAAAAGCCAGTGCCCAGGCTTCGTGCAGGCAAAAGGGGATTCAGCCATCGGCAGGAATCTAGCTGTTAAAATGAGAGTTGAAATATATATCTATATATTTAAATATGTTTATACACACCGTAACATCAGGTAACAGCTGCTTGTGCTCTACAGGGAACACACATGTGGGATGGGAAGCGGCGCAGGGCCTGGGCACAGGCTCCTGACGTCGCCCCAGGAGGACAAGGGCTCCCCACGGAGCAACATGTCCATTTTTCTGCTAATGCAGCGGCCGGAGGTGGCCAGGGAGACGCGTGTCCCTCTGCACGCCTCTGTGCATCCCGCACATTGCTAGCACGCATGGCATCCTGCCTCCCACCAGCAAAAAAAAAAAAAGAAATAAAAAAAATAATAACACTAATCTATGCATATTGGGAGAAAATGAAGTTGCTGTCAAGCGACGATAAATTCATGCGACAGCCGGGGCTAATTAAGCAGGAGCAAAGTCGTCGGGAGCGTGGCGGGGACAGGGTTACAGGCTGGCTGGGGGCTGATTGACACCGCTAAGGTTACCTCGGGCTCGGGGAGCTCACCCATTGCGCCAGCCAGCCCGGCCACCCAGGGAACGCACACACATACACGTAGATATATATTTATCTCTATATGCGCACACTCGGTGTGCGGCGGGCGAGCGTCTCGGGGGCAACCTGACACCTTTCGGGAGGCAAAATGGAATCTCGCCGTCCGGTTGTGCACCCGCAGAGAGGGAGGGAGGAGAAAAATATACCGCCTGCAAATATTCAACGCGGAGAACAACAGAAAAAAAACCCCCAGCCGACCCCCCCAGCCCCAGTGCCTACCTTTGCTGGGTGCCGGCAGGCAGATCCCGGACCGTTTTGGGTCGGTGGCTGTTCCCTTCTTTATGAAATGTTCGGCTCAGCCGGTGCTATTTGCATTCTTTCATTAGCACCTGTTTCAAGTAAGGAAGGAGAAAGCTCATTACGAGATCAGCTTCCTTTCAAAATAAATTATTAAAAAAAAAAAAAAATAGAGATGCACGCTGCCAAATAATAATAACGCTAATAAAAAGAAAAAAAAAAAACACCACCACATGTATATTAAAGCCCAAACTAGGCAGTTTAATAATGGGAGATCTTGCAGGTTGTGAGCATGCTCCAGCCGGAACAAATCCTTCCTCTGTTATTCCTCTGAATAAAAATAAACCACGATCAAGAAACCCAAACGGAAGCTTCCTCCTAGAATCCCTGCTGCTGAAAAATATGTAATAAATTCAGCCCGAAGACACAGACTCTAATCAGCAGCTGTTTTCTGGATCCAAAGCCAGCCAAAGCCTCTCTTGTCTTTTCCCACTATGAGTCTAGGCCTTTTTGAAAAGGGTTTTAACCTTTTAAAGATACAGTGCACCAATTATCACTTCTGGAGGACTGTCACTCACAGCACAAATAAATTAATAAAGCAGTAGCGGTGGCACAGTCAGAGCAGGGGGAGGTGTGGTTTGCATGAGCTGTCTTTCTTGGTGAATATTATTCTATGATTTATTTTTTTTTTAATAGGATCCCCCCCCCCTCCTTCGGGAGAATAATAATAAATGGAAAACTTGCCACTCAGCTCTGGGATAAATGCACAGTCATTATAAAAATGAGCAGCTGCTGGATGCGGTTCAGGGAGTTGTACGGCCGCTCCTTATCAGGGTTAAATTTCTGGCAACTGAATTTTTAGGTATTAACAGTTTCCATCCCAGGCGCTGGTGTGAGAGGGTTAATGACATGCAGAGAGGAGCTCTGTCAAGTGCTTCCCATCAAACTAAGGATCAGGCTGCAAAGTTTGAACCCAGCAGCCCTGGCACAGCAATAAAGCATTCTTCCAGGAGTGGGATTTGGGTTTTTTGTAGCAAACCCAACCAAACACCACCTCCACCACCCCCACCCCCCCCAAAAAAAAAAAAGCTCAGCCTTTCACTAACAAGCACCCAAAGCGCCAGCAGCCCCATGCGTGGCACAGCTCCCCGGAGTCATCGGGGATGGGGGGGGTCCCCCACAAAGCTGTGGGTCCCCAGGCCTTGGCGCCCCACGGCAGCGTCCCCCAGCAGCCTCGCGCCTCTCCTGCGGCCATCGGCCCACCTGGGTGGCAATGATGGCATCCTCCTGGTCAGGGAGCGGGGAGCACGGGGCCATCCCCGGGGTGCTGCGGCTCCACACCCCGCACTCCTCTCTGGCCAGTCCTCTCCGGCCAGTCCTCTCCGGCCAGTCCTCTCCGCAGCCCCCGGCATGCAAACCATCGGGAGCAAGCGGTCCTCCCACCCTCTTCCCCCCCCACCCCCCCTTCCTCCTCCTCCTCCTCTTCAGCAGAAAATCATCATATTTCATGTGTCGCTGCTCCAGCCTCGCCAATTGGTTGGGCATTTGCAGGCGGAAATGTCAGGAGCAGCCCAGCATCGGTGCCTGCCCACAGCCGCCCATTCCTCTCGGGTCCCTGCTGGTTGCATACCACAGCAGTGGGCACAGGGCTGGCCATCAAAACTGGAAGGAAAAGGGGGGTTTGTTGTTTAGACTTGGGGAGTTTTTTCTTTTTTTTTTTTTAACGCCACTCTGGCTCAACTCTGGAAGGATGCAGGCTGCCAGCAACTTGACCTTGACCCGTACAGTTGTGTTGTGCTGCCAGCGAGAAGCGTTTTCTAGATGATGGAGACTCAGCACATCTGCTCTGCTCCACGGAGCTGCCTCCCTCCTCCTCCTCCTCGCCAGCCCCAGCCCCAGCTCCACCGGCACAGCTCCAGTCACGCTCCAGGTACCGTAGCTGCTCGGAGGGACAACGCCTGACAAACACACACTTTCTTTTCTTTTTCACCCATTTTCCAAGTCAGTGCATTTGTTTACAGCTTGCCCCCCCCACTCGCAGACCTTTCAAACAAGATACGTCACCATGTTTCTTTATCATCTCAATAGCTGGAGAAGCTGGGATTTACAAATAGGGGCTTGCCTGAAGCTACCCAGTGGTGGAGCAGCAGCTCAAGCAGGAAGACAGCCCAAGACTTCTCATCATAATTTTCCTCCTCAAAGCAGGGGGGAAAAAAATCCAGAAAATCTTAATGGGAAATGGAGTAATGGAATAATACTGACGAAAACTGTCATCTACCTCCCCTGCGAACACACTACCTAGAAACAAAAGGCGAACACATCCAATGACACCGAAAAACATTCTCCTAAGGAGCAATGGAGCTACGCTTTCCTTCCAGGCTCTCTGGCACAACGGGAGCATGAGAAGCAAGGAAAATACGACAGCCAAAAGCTAACTGATTTCGTGGCTGCTTACAAAAGGATAAAAAAACCTGCATTGTCACAAAAAATAAAGAGGATTTGAGTGCGGTGTTTATGGTACAAATCAGCTTATGAAACCCATAGTTCTCTACTGATCATGAAAAAGCTCAGTAGTAAATGGGTAATATATTGGATGGAAGAGTAAAAAGCTCCAAAGCTTCCTTATCTGACCATCTGACGAGCCACCTGCAGCCCGAGTCACATCGCACACAGATCCAGCCCATGGCAGTGTGCTCCTGCAAGGGGAGCTTGGCCGTCAACCATTCCAACCAGCTACAATGTCCTCAACCTCCCTGTGGCAAGGCTTTGGCACAGCAGAAACTCATCACCACTGTGTGTCACTGTAGGCATTAGAACAAGTGTAGTAAGAGGGAAGAAAGTGAGATAATCGGGCTATTAAGCCAAAAACCCCACTATCTCAGTCCAGAGCCACAGGACACAGTTCTTCATGTTGTTCTTCCACTGCCAGATTTCAACAAGAAGCCACACAACAAGGCATTTCGTTGCCTGCAATGAGCCAGGGCCGCAGGTTGGAGATGGACCAAGTCTGCCTTGGTGGGTCTGCAAGGCGCCATGCAGCTCCACGCACGGGCACCTGGCTGACTCAGCAGAGCTGTGGAATTGGTGTTACCACATTGGCATTGTGCTCCTGCCAACATCACCACTCTCACAGGAGGTCTCCATGTGCCACCATGCTCTACCACATAGATCGTGAGAAGTGACTTGTCTTCATGGGCCTCTCTTTCCACACCCACAAGTCATGTGCAAAAATTGCTGTGCTAAGAAATCACAGCAGGGTTTATTGATGTCTGCTGAGGTGACATCTAAACTCCTACATGACCAGTAGCAAAACCAGAGCAACGATCACCTCATAACTCGGTGCTGGGCAGTCAGTGCTTGAAAACCTTGCACAAGCAGTTGTACATAGTCCAACCTCCCAAGGAAAACACCACATTGCCCAGAGTGAAACCCTGATTGAACAAGAGACTTTCTTGGGGAAATGTACAATCAGCTTAATAATTACCCACAGTGACTATATATCTCCTCTAAATGTGAGCCTCAGCACAAGCCTACATTTACCTGGCTGTAGTTCCCAGTCTAGGGAACTGGTCACTCCTCACTGAGCAAAGCCAGACTCTTGGTTTTATTTCCTGTGAAACTTCAATGAGAAGCCACAAAATGGTGCAGGAGTGGGAAAAGATGACCTCTTACGAGTTTTCCTTTCCATTTTTGCTCTTGCAGACCACATTACCCTTACCTACATAAGGGAAGGATAAGAGGTGTCTAAACTCTTCTGCTTTGAGGCATGTTTTTCACTTCCAGTCGTTCAAGCTTCCCTCTGAACCCCCCACAATTTTTAGGAGATCCTTCCAGAAAAACGCATACAAGAAGGCTGGAAGATAAGACTCTGGGGAGACCCTAGAGCCCCTTCCAGTCCATAAAGGGGCCCAGGAAAGCTGGGGAGGGACTCTTCATCAGGGAGGGGAGCCATAGGACAAGAGACAAGGGTCTGACACTGAAAGAGGGGAGATTTAGATTAGCTATTGAGAAGAACTTCTTTGCTGTGAGGGTGGTGAGAGCCTGGCCCAGGTTGCCCAGAGAAGCTGTGGCTGCCCCATCCCTGGAGGGGTTCAAGGGCATGTGGGACGGGGCTTGGAGCAACCTGGTCTGGTGGGAGGTGTCCCTGCCCAGGGCGGGGGGTGGGACTGGATGGTCTTTAAGGTTCCTTCCAACTCAAACCATTCTATGATTCTAAGGCAGCACAGAAGTTGCAGCAAGACCACAACCACCTGATTCACCCCTGGAAGAGGAAATCAATAAAATCATCCTGAAACCAATTAGCTAACTAGGTTTTAATCCTTTTCAGATGTGTCATGTTGAAGTTGTGTCACCCTTTCTTACAGAAAACAGCAGCCATGCAAGTGCTTTGTACCCATTACCTTAGCGCTTTTTTCACCCCTTTTCCTTTTTTAATAGCAATACAAACTCAACTTTCCTCCACTATTCTGAAACTTTCCCAGCAGTTCAAAAATTGTTATAAATCAACACAAACAACAGGGAGAACTCCCTGAATAGCAATGGAGAGACCTGCATTACAAATCACCCACGTCTTCACATGCAGAGCAGGGTCTGAAACCTGGGAGACCCCATCCTGGATGGGTGCATTAGTTGACTGCTCCCTACGCAGCGAAGCACACCCTCATTAGAGGCGACACACTCCACAAAACCCGAGCTAATAAGTTCTGTGGGGCTTATTAGTTGGGCTCCATGCTGGAGCCAGTCTTGCTGGGAACTAGCACGGCTGCAAAACCACCCTGCTGCGTGGCCAGGGCTGTGCTGGTGGCAATCAGTGAAAAGAGGGGGCAGGAGTGGTGGGACAGGCCCAAAGAAAGGTCAAAGCTATTGGTTTTCTGCTTTTTTTTTGCATTTTTTTTTACTTTTTTTTTTTCGGCAGGACTTGCTGCTAGTACACCCAGCTGTATTTTAGAGGTCAAAGACATTCACTCCATAGTTCATTCCTCCTTCTTTTTCTCCCATGAAAATAAAAACAGAAAAAATTTAATAGAGTTCAAAACTTGCTTCAAAATTATTCGGCATTACCTTGTGGATGCTTTTGTCTTGACAGTACTAACCTGCTTAACCCTGAGCGAGTAGGTGGCGAAGGACACAGGTGCTGGGACCAGCTTCGAGCTTGCCCAAAACTCTGGGAATATTTGCAAAAGGCCGACTGCCCCTTCCCCCAGGCACTGTACATCTGTAATGTGTGTACATGCTGTGCACATCGCTCAGCAGGACGCGGCTGAGCTCCTTACATGTGAATTCATGGTTCTGACATTTAATGGGCATTCTCCTGTGAAAAATGACAGGGGCATGTGAGGCTCCATATTTTTTGCTTTTTTTTTTTTAACCCACCTATCACGGCTGCTCAAGTAGAAGCAGAAAGTCGTATTTCCTTTTAATTACTAGCTTCATGCTTGGGATCAAAAAGGCAAGAGTATGGGGTTGTTCTCATGTTTTTATTTACTTTTAATGATTAACAAAGATACAAACACAAAACATGGCTTTGGTTTCAAGTCCTCTGCAGCCACTGCCTTCCTGGGACCTAACACAGCAAAACAAATAGGATTCCTGGTGCCAGTACGTAACACATTGCATTTGGATTACATGCTGTGGCTGAGGAAGATGCAGGAGATAGCAGCACGGAGAGGGAGAAGGGACGAGCTGTAACCAGGGGAACAGACCACAGGGCTGCAAGCGCTGTCAGAGGCCCTGGTGCCTGTGCCTTTACCAAACAGCTGGATTTTCATCCATCTCCTCTCAGAGCCCGTATTGCTCACTCTAACTGGGGGATTTTGCACAAGAGCAGAGCAGGATGGAGAGGATAAGATGCTGAGGACGGCCTGGTTGCTGTTTACAGTTGGCTTTTTATCTCAGGGAGCTGCTGCCTCCCGCGTAACTAGCAGCCTGGTCCCAGGATGAATGAATCACAGAATGGTTTGGGTTGCAAGGGACCTTAAAGACCATCCAGTCCCGCCCCCTGCCCTGGGCAGGGACACCTCCAGGGATGGGGCAGCCACAGCTTCTCTGGGCAACCTGGGCCAGGCTCTCACCACCCTCACAGCAAAGAAGTTCTTCCCCACATCTCAGCTCAATCTCCCCTCTTTCAGTTTAAAACCATTACCCCATATCCTTCTTACATGCCCTTGTCAAAAGTCCCTCCCCAGCTTTCCTGGAGCCCCTTTAGGGACTGGAAGGGGCTCTAAGGTCTCCCTGGAGCCTTCTCTTCTCCAGGCTGAACCCCCCCAGCTCTCTCAGCTTGTCCTCACAGCAGAGGGGCTCTAGCCCTCGCAGCATCTCCGTGGCCTCCTCTGGCCCCACTCCAACAGGTCCATGTCCTTCTGCTGTTGGTGGCCCGAGCTGGAGGCAGCATTGTGGGGTGTCTCCCCAGAGCGGAGCAGAGGGGCAGAATCCCCCCTCGCCCTGCTGGCCACACTGCTGGGGATGCAGCCCAGGATGGGCAGTGCTGTGTACCATTTTACTCTTTCCTGAAGCTTATTAAAAAAACAACCACTAATTCAACCACCCAAAAAAGTACAAAAGCCTGTGGACAAGGGGTCTGTGGAGTTTTCATGGGGGTGGGATCCTCTGAATCCCTTTCCCCATCACTAACCCCCTGCCTACAGCCAGTCCTAATGGGTACCCCACGGATTGCACAGAGCTCTGAGAGGGGCTACATGAAATACCCGTGGGTGAGAGGCTGCACAGAGGAACCTTACCCATCTGGTTCATTTGGGATTGAAGGGGGCACAGTCTAATAAGTGGAAATAAGGATCACTGACCACACTGACCACTGACCACCGACCACCAGAGCCTATTTCATTATCAACTTTCCAATTTTCAGTAGAGGTGTTTGGCTTTTCTTTCTTTCCTCCTGTTCCTACAAGAGGACGGTAGTTCTCTGCTACAGCAAACTATATCTGCAGAGAGTATTCACACATTTGCTTGGGATTCCCACTGTATCATCTGTCCTCATTTTAGGATATATATCTCTAAGCTTGTCTGTACACCCAGAATACATATATTAACTGTGACTGATTAAAGAAGAACAACTGCAAATATTTGGATTATTACTTCTAGCTAATTCTGTGATCAAAAATTACTATCAAATACCAAATGATAGGTGAATCCCAAAAGATTCATGTTTCAGATTAGAAAACTAGTTGATATTCAGGACAGTTTTCCCTGTGGACTTTTTTACTGAGCTCACAACCTGGTACTTTTCAGATCAGGTACATTTTTCCCAATTAAGTAAGTAACTGATATAAAAAAAAAAAAATACAACCTGCCATTGTGCTCTGAAGAATACCGAAGCAAAGAAAGGACGGCCATAAAAGCTCATGAGTGAGTAGTCCTTTTTCCTCGTGTTTTTGTTTCGGTCACTGAACAGCAATATCCTGCACCTCAGCATCTATCACCAAAGTGACATTCAGGGACATGGCATTATCTCCCCGTGAGGGTCCAAGTGGTTGCTGCCAGCAGAGCCCTGCGGTATCGATTCTTCCTCTCTGCTGTCTCACCACTGGGTGCGGCGCTTCTTAGGACCAGTTATGGGGCTCTTTAGCTCTCCCAGTTGCACTAGAGGTTTCAATGATCTCAACTGTCAGGAGTAGAGGAGTGAGAGGAACCAACTTCTTCAGAAGAAAATATTTGTCTAGGTATGACACTAGAGTGAAATTTGAAGTTTGATGAATTATGTCATGATTCAATTTTGGTTCCAACCTGAATCCTATTAGACAAGAACTATAAGAGTAGCTAAGCAGTAAGATGGGCTTTGCTTATTGTTGGTGGCCTTTTTTTTTCCCCTCCCTGTATTTAAATCATTCCTTGTCCTCATCAAACAGAGAACATTATCTAATTCCTCTACAACATGTACAGGATTGTGTGTTATCCCTCTACAAGGATCCATATTAAACCAACCACAGACAATAACCTCATACCACTCAGTACAGGAAGCATCATAATCTGCCATGCATTAAAGGTTTAAAAAAACCCTGCCTAATGTTAGAAGAGTCTCAAGCTGTTAAGCTACTACTTAACTACGGTAATTCACCATGAAGTCTCTCCCATGGCACAGCTAGAGAGTTGTTTTCACTTTCTAATAATGAACACGTGACTTAGGCATTTAATGAGTTCCCGAAATAACTGAACAAAAAGGCAAAATCCAAGAGGTTTTACTGCCCAGGGAGAAAAAAATCATAATTAAAATGGTGAATGGGCAGAAGAATAAAACAAAGGCCGGGGGTGATTATAAAATCATTTAGCTGGAATAGTGAGTGTATTGCTTTCCTGTCCCAAAGGGGGTTTAAGCACGACAGAAGGCAGACGGCCCTGCAGTGCCTTCCTGGGGCTCTTCATCCCTCTTCCCCCTGATCGTCCTGTATCGTCAGGAATACTGGTCATTCATCTTGCATTCAACACAGTGATGATTAAAAAGAAGTACCAAGAAAATTATTCACCTTGGCAGTGCTTTCCCCTCTGAACATCAAAACACACTGCAGAGGTTAATGATACCTCGTTGTGTTATCACAGAATCATCTGTTCAAAAACACGTGAGCAGAGGGATGGAGAGGGGAAGGGTTTGGAGAGCCATGTTTTGAGTTATCAGGAAAAGAGTCTGCAGGTTCTGACTTAAGTCTCTGCTATAAGCACTAGGATGGATAGCCCATGGTCCCAGTGTCTCAGTTGGGGCTGGAGTTACCATTGATCTCAAAGAGCCATCACCAAGGTAGATTCATAGATTCATAGATTGGTCCAGGCCAGAAGGGACCTACAAAGGTCATCTAGCCCGACCTCCCCGCAGTCAGCAGGGTCACCCCCAACTAGACGAGGTTGCCCAGGGCCTCGTCGAGCTTCACCTTGAATATCTCAAGGGAAGGGGCCTCAACCACCTCCCTGGGCAACCTGTTCCAGTGCTCCATCACCCTCACAGTAAAGAACTTGTTCCTAATATCCAATCTAAATCTCCCCTTCTCCAACTTAAAACCATTGCCCCTCGTCCTGTCACTGCTGGCCTTTGTAAACAGACCCTCCCCAGCCTTCCTTTAGGGCCCCCTCAGGGACTGGAAGGCCGCTGTTAGGTCTCCCCGGAGCCTCCTCTTCTCCAGGCTGAACAACCCCAGCTCCCTCAGCCTGTCCTCATAGCAGAGGTGCTCCAACCCCCTGATCATTTTAGTGGCCCTCCTCTGGACCCGCTACATCAGGTCCACGTCCTTTCTATATTGAGGGCTCCAGGCCTGCACACAGTACTCCAGGTGAGGTCTCACCAGAGCAAAGCGTCAGAATCACCTCTCTGGATCTGCTGGCAACACTTCTTTTGTTCTACTTGTAAAATCTACTTGTAAGATCTACTTGTAAAAGTTCTGAAAAAGACTGGCCTTTAAATAGTTTGGGGGGTTTTTTTGTTGTTTGGGTTTTTAAACCCAACAGGGGAGTGTGTTTATCTTCTGTTGCTGCACTGGAGCAAGGACCAGTGCACAGACCTGCAAGTTGTGCAGTGTTTGCCTTTCCACCCTCCTGCACAGTTCAGCCTCCCAGCTTGTGCTGTGTACACCTGCCGAGAGACAGCTTGCCAAGCAGCAAAACCATTGGGCAGAAACTTCATTTAGAGAAAAAGAGCCACTACCTCTACTGCTTTGTGGGTATACATGCAAATTCTGCTCTGCTTCAGAGGTAAACATGTTTCTGACACAACAGCAAAGGTAGAATCATAGGATCATCTGGGTCGGAAGGGACCTTTCAGATCATTGAGTCCAACCATCAACCCAACACTGCCCAAACCACCACTAATCCACGTCCCTCAGCACCACGTCTGCCTGGCTTTTAGATACCTCCAAGGATGGCGATTGCACCATTTCCCTGGGCAGCCTGTTCCAATGCTTGATAATCTTTCGGTGAAGAAATTTCTCCTAATATCCATCCTAAACCTCCCCTGGTGTAGCTTGAGCCATTTCCTCTTGTCCTAGGCTTCCATACTCATCAGGTTTGGAAAACTGGGGTACAGTGCAGTTGTCCACACTTTTATATTTGCCCAGAGTGGGTATGTACTGCTGGCTCAGGGTTGCAATATCTCAGAGGGTTGAACACTGGCAGTGGTCAGATCCTGGTCTCATGGAGATGTGCGTGTATCCAGGTACAACCGTGACGAAGGATGGTCAGAGACTTCGAGGTTCCTCAGTAACTCCAAAACCAGTAAGAGTTTGGAGGCTGGGACAGCCCAAGCTGCAGGTCTAAATTACATCCTAAGGTTGGTCCCTGGCTCATGCCTTCCCCTGAACCCAGCCCAGGCTTGGTCTGCAGGAGAGACCTTGTCTGGACCAAAACCATGCTAGGGACAATTAAGCAGCACAAATGCTCGGGTGCCTGTGGCAGGTCCACAACCCAGCTCTGGTACCAGCACAGACACTGGACCCTCATTTACAACCCACTGAAGGATTACGGGATTGGCCTCTGCCCTAAGATAACCCACCTCAGCTGATAAACACCTGTCCCAGACAGCCTTTCACTGTACAACAGGGGCAACAGTCCCCACCCTGACAGCAGAATTCATCCATGTTTAAGCTCCTTATTTGGATACTTCTGCACATTTAATTATTGCATTGTTTTTTAAACAGTAGAAGATAAAAGCTAAAAGAACTTGTGAATTTTTAGATTAAAACCTGCAATAAGAATTCATTTCAAATTGGGCTTAAGGAAGGAAAATTACATTTTGGCCAAAGGCCAAGTTCTGAATTTCTAATTAACTTAATCAAACTTTTTCATAGTCTGACCCTTGATAATTTATATAACCAATTTCACTGAAAAGGCAGTTAGAGTGAGCCCTGCACCAAATCAGACAGAAATAACTGGCAAGTTCAAAGGATTTGTTCTCATTTATCTTAGAGAAAATGAGTTCAGCAATGAGCTGAATGGTAGTAGCAGGTAGTAGCTCAAAAAAAAAGTATTTTATAAGGTTGAGTAAACACTGACTTGGTAGATTTTACCAGTCAGAGATAGAAAGGCAATGTTGATCATTCACATTAAAAAACCATGCATTTTACATGAATATCAGGAAGTGACCAGCATACAGGAGAATTCAAGCATGTAAGAATTTATATCTTTTTATTAGACCAACTAAACTGACCGGAACTGAAATAAATGGACCAGCATGCCTAAAAACTTGCCCATTTTTATCAGTCTGACCAGCTGGTCCACTGAAAGGTATGGCCAGTCCTTATGAACCATTTTAATACCTTTAGATTAACATGGCAATAAATAAATATCACATCATTAATGTCTACAAGGAATCCACATTTCAGCTTTCAGAAAGCCTGTTATTACCAACTTTATCAGGTGATAACTCTTTTATTTCCAGATAAACAGCCAGACTCCCCGTAGCAGCAGTCACTGGGAAGAAATTAATGAAAACATCCATTGCAGAAACAATTAAGTTAGAGTTAAATAACTCAAGACCATCACACTCAGGGGAAATGGCAGATGCTGGCCTGACTCGGCCCCAGAGGGATGGAGTTGAATAAATTGTCTGTCCTGTCCTGGAGAGGTCACCCCCTGCTCGTCCTGCTCCCACCCAGGGCACCTGCTCCCTCAGGTTTTGTGGCAGATTTTGCTCCACCGCACGATCTGCCAAAAAACCTGTGTCCACACTATTTATTGTTTTACTACAGAATATTCTACTTTCTTTTTGTTTTCTTTTTCCTTTTTTTTTTTTGTTCCTTTTCTTTATCAAGTGGGTAATCCTTACTATCGCCTTGCCCAATTTCTGAAATTGGACTAGAATATTTGCCATAATGCCACGTAACCATGCATCCAGCTGGAATGATAGCAATCAGAATTGTAAAGGACATAAGAAATTGGTCATCAGGAAGTCTCACACGGTTTTCTCCAATAACAGGATGATTAAACCAGGATCACCATTGGACCTGCTCCAGAATTGGTCTCCAGACCAATTTAATGTAATATTTTCATAATGCAAAGCAGGAGGATTCTGAGTAAAATAGCTGATGATATGAAGCAAGGAAGTATCGTCAATGAAGAAAAATGAAATTTCACACAGGGGAAGTAGAAGGACTCTGAAGAGCACTAGGACCAGGATGGAGCTTCATGGTGCAGAAAATGAGCATGTTCATAAGAAAAGGAAGGGGGGGAAATCTGTGGGGAGGTCTTTGGCTAGAAAAACAGGCTTTGCAAAGAGAGACTCAGGTGCACCAAAGGGTGAAGGTAAGCAACAGGAAGCAGAAAAAGAAAATTAATTGTTAAAACATACCCAGCAAGACACATTCGACAGAAGGAGATAGCCGTTCTGCTGTACAAGTCCCTGATGTGACCTCACCTGAAATCCTTTTAACTACATCTCAGAGAAATGATTTCCAGCAAAGATGCAGAGAACTGTAACGATGATCACTGAAGCAACGGAGAACATATAATACAAGGGAAGACTAAAAGAGGACAGTTTGTTTGACTTAGTGAAATGCAAGCTGAGAGGAGAAAAGCTATTTCAAGGACAATATTGGCACAAGATCAAATGGAGATAACACAGCCAAGGACTGGATTTAGTCTGAAAGTCTGGCATCGTCTTCAATGTTTCTCTCCTACAAGAGTAAAGGCAAGAAGTTACAAGACAAAACCTGGTCCTCTTTGCAAGAAGTCCACTGGAAAATCTTGGCACTGGCTCAGAGAGGGCTTTGGCCAGCTGAGCCTTGGTCGCCCCAGGGTTTGGGCTCACAGCAAAGCCCCATCGTGAGCTACAGTCACCTGCAGGCAGCAAGACGTGTTGTTCCCATCATCTCCAGAACCAGGAGCATGAGTGTGGTTCCTCCGTGGCTTTATAAACAATGTTTGCAGTAAAGTAAAGTTAGCCCTGTGTAACTCTATCCAGGTGAATAATATTTGAAAAAAACAGAATGGAACAAGGAGGAAACAAAATAGTTTCAACAAGATTGTCAGGAATAAACATCGACGGTGGCAGGGGAAGCAACTGCCCTGCTGCGAAAGCCAAAGCCAAGCCAAGCCAAAACCAAATCCAAACCTGAAGCAAAGACAAACCAATTGGACTATGCTGATCTGGAGCCCAGCAAAAAGCCTTTGTTTTCATCAGAAAGTGTTTCAGAGGACAGATTCTTGTTGCAAGCAAAAGATTTAAACCGTATTTGGCATCCCCTTTTCTTCTGCATGGCTCAAAGATAAACAATTCAACTGGTTTGTTTGATTTAGGAGGAACAAAATAACACTACTGTTAAATATTTTAGGTAAGATTTCACATGGTTTCCTTTGTGTCCAACACTTGTTATTCCACATAATATCCTGCTTGGATCAAGACAATATTCTAATTAAATTCAAAACTGTATCAAGCATCCCACTAGTCATCAAGACGAATATTTGCACAATATTGTGCTTGACATTCATTGGAGTTTGACCATTGGAAACAGGAAACCAGCTTGCTTTTTTTTTCCTTATCTCAATTTCTGTTAATATTTTGCAGCTTAGTCTAGTCAAACTCCGTGTTCACTGTGAAAGTCATGTTCAACTAATCTGATGGCCAAGAGCCCCAGCCCATTGAAACAGGAATCTATCCCAGGACTGGCTGTGAACAAGTGGTTTGTCAGAGGATGACATACTTCCTACCATGCTTCCAGCAAAGCACATCTGTGAGTCAAAAATAACATTACAGCATGGAAAAATATCTGCTTCCTCCTGTCTGACCCTAATCCAGGTGAGTCCAGCTGTGGCTAAAGGAAAATTAAATAAAATATTAGCTTGCAAGTGTTGCATTAGAGGTGAAGCTAGCAGTATCATTTAGGAGACAAAAGGAAGAAAAAAACCAGCTACTTTATAGGCTTGGGAGTTAGATTTCACTCTGAAGGCCTAAGTTTGGAATTAGAAGTTGCTGAAGCCAAACTTTTAATTTCTGGCCTTCCAAGGGTGCTTTCTTTTAATTTCTGAGGTCCCAGACTAAAACGCCTGTGCCTGACTGCAGGCTCCAGCTCAGGCACACAGCAGCTGTGCTCTGCTTCCCTGTCTAAAGAAACAGGTCATTAAAAATTCCCAAGAAAATGGATATTTATTTTTGACATTGCTCTTTGCTCATCAGGTCTTTCAAAGCAGAGTAACTGCAGCAGCAATGTCTTGTTGAATCGCTGGACTGTGGTGAAGATTAACCCCTTGCCGATCCTCCACCCCATGAATAAATTAATAATCCTGCCATCAAAACAGGGTTTGAACAATTAGTAACAAATGTTGGGTGATGACAAAGGGGCCTAAACATAATGATAAAGATAAAATACAGAAACCAGCCAGCCAAACACCCTACCTAATTTCTATAGCAAGAGTCCTAAAGCAACTTGCACATGAAAATGAATTTATAGACTGCATCATACCCTTAGTTCTGGCACAAATTGAAACATTTGCAAATGCCATATTCATTCCCGTCTCTTGTATGGGATGTTTACAAACAATACGTGTTTGAAATGAGAGGAAATTATGATCTATTACCCATATTTTTATTTCTAACACTGCTATAAGTGTTACTAAGTATTTTTAAATGCATCCAGCTATACAATTTATTCAAGTACCTCTGACAGAAGTGAGATTTACTGAGAATAATCGTTAGTTCCACTGACATAATTCATGGATATAATTCAAAAGTGTCTACAAAGAATACTTAGGCATCTTTTAGTAAGGAAACATTCAGTGTCATGGCTTGGTTCCTCTCTGCTGGCTGAATTACTGTCAAAATAATGGACATTTCTGAGATCTGAGAAGATGAGAAAGCCAAAATTTACTCCAAAATCAGAGCTCCGTTAAAGGAAGCTGAGGACTCACATTTCAAAGAAAGAAAGAAAAAAAGTTAAAGAAAAAGTTAATACTACTAAAACTGCAACTAAGACACAAAATGTTCCTGTTATTTCTTCTGTGGCATTTGTACACCTGAAGAGAACTTTGTACAAGTCAGTGGCATCTATAGGAGGGCAAAACAAGACTGGGAAGTGCGGAGGTCCTGATCTGCTGTCATTATAACAAATCTGGGACACAATCCCCATGTGAAGAGTTTTTAGCCCTGCTGTCCATCCAGGGTCTGCATCTCTTCACAGAGAGGCAGTGGACTACAGCATTCTGCATCTTCCCTGTGCCCATCCCTATGGACACACACTCTCCTGCAGAAATCACATGTGCCTCTTTGAAACAGGCACTCTGTGGAATTCATAGAATCATAGAATTTTCTGAGTTGGAAGGGACCTTTCAGATCACCGAGTCCAACCAACAGTCCAACATTGACAAAACCATCACTAACCCACGTCCCTCAGCACCATGTCTGCCCTGCTTTTAAATACCTCCAAGGATGGTGATTCCACCACTTCCCTGGGCAGCCTGTTCCAAGGTTTGACAACACTTTCAGTGTAGAAATTTCTTCTAATATCCATCCTAAACTTCCCCTGGTGCAACTTGAGGCTGTTTCCTCTTGTCCTATTGCCTGTTACTTGCAAGAAGAGACCAATCCCCCTGGCTACACGCTCCTTTCACATAGTTGTAGAGAGTGAGAAGGTCTCCCCTTTGTAAGAGAGTAAGAGTACTTTGTAAGAGTACTTTCTGTAAATTACTTTTGAAACACAGCCATTTTTTCGGTTCACTTGCCAAGTAATAATATTTATACAGTGTTGTTCATCGGAAGAGGTCAAATCACATTTAACAAGACACATTCAAATTGGCGCTTCAGCTCCCTCCACCTCAAAAACAGAAGGAAACCCACAAACCAAAAGAAAGGAAATCTAGCAGGAAAGCATGAAGAAACCCATTTTTCTTTTCTGCAGGGTTTATAAGCTGTACAAAGGTGCTCCGGAGCCAGGGCTGAGGACCTATGTCCTATTCCAGCTCCAGGTGGACCCTCACAGGTTGGTGTGCCGCGCCACTCACTGCTCTTCCTACTCCAACATCTGGCTGAACCAAAGGGTCCTCATGCTCCAGACAAAAGTAACCAACATGCAATAAATCAGTTATGACCAGAGCTGGTAATGGCAGGAAAAAACAGCCATCCCCAAAACCGAGGCAGGGCAGCAGGGTAGTAAAATGCACCCCATATGCGCTATTTCCTGCACTGTAATGATTCAGTAATCCAAAGAGTTCATATTTGCAAAATTATTTCTTTGCAATATTACAGTGCAAGCTTATGATCTGTCCTATCCACTCCATTTAATGTCTCAGGAAGCCATGTGCTTCATGAGGTATTGGAGATTCCCTTAGAGGTTTTCCATCCAAATATTGACCCAATCCCACATCTAAAATCCAAGAAGATCAGCAGTCAAAGAAACTCTGGGGTTTGGTTAATGAAAGTGCACTGATACCATCTTCCCTAACCTTCTGATCTTCCAAGACAGGAGGTTTTCATTCACTTTGCTCCCTTCTTTAAACGCAGCAGCAGCTGGTTTAGGTTAGGAGTAAGCTCTCTTGAAAGCGAAGGCCCTCTCCAAGAAGACATTTTAAATTCTCACATGTGATCTCTGCACATACTTTCTCTGTCATCCCATCTCTCCCAGCTTGGATTAATTAAAACATAAAATAAATTTAAAAAAAAAAGTATCAAACCACAACTATTAATCTGGAAATCAGTGAAAACTGGTGGGTCTTTACCACTTAACACTGGATAAAGGATTAAGAGTAACAAGAAGCAATAGATAATTGCCTACGGTAGCTAAGCAGAGTGTCAGCACCTTTGCTGCTGAGGTTTCCTGTGTCACTGGTCACTGCGCCCCTATAAACCAACCACTGACCTGACCCAGGTTACAAATAACCCTAAAACACCCCAAAAGACTGAAGGCAGAGGAGGAACTCGGGCTGTTTTACACTGAAACTGGAGGTTAAGGACTCAAACACCCAAGCACGCCTCGCACCTGCTGAAGAAGTCATTTCAACAGGATTTCCGAAATGATTAACACACCCTTAACAATTTGCAATATCGAGTCCTGAGAATGAGAAGTTTTCAAGAGAGCAGCCTGGACGCAGCCACAGATGGGCTTGGCAGGAACAGTCTCATCATAAAATAATGCCTCATAACACAATTAATCTCCCAGAGTAAAAGTAATAAGGATAAAACAACAATACTTTTACCAGCTTCAAATGCAATTCCCTGCAGGTTACTGTCACACCTTTCGTTTCTCAACACTGGTAACAATAACGTTTAGTTTTCCTTTTTAATTGCATAGACTTCCCTAGAGTATTGTCTATTCGAGAGGAAAACCAAACTGTATTTAGTGACCTTCTGCAAAAAGGGAAAAATGCCTCAGGGCAGGGTTTTTGTTGTGTTTTTTGATTGTGGGTGTGGGGTTTTTTTAAAGAAAAACTTTTAACTGTTCGATAAATAAAACAAGGAAAGGGGTTGGGTGCTGTCACGCCAGCCATTTGTCTTGTCAATAAACTTACAAAAGTGACTGTTAGCAAGTGCCAAGTAAGCGTGAAAAATGAAGGCAACGGTTTGACAGGTATCTCATGCATTTTATCAAAGTAAATTGGATCGAGAAATTTGAAAGATGGGTTTTGCAATACACACTGGCTTCAGGGAATTAAAGGCTTGTTTCTATAGGGCAAGACAGCAGCGACTGGGCAAGCAATGACCTCGCAGGAGAGCCTGATGGACTGCTGGCCAAACTTCACATTACACCACCATCATCTTGCCAAATCTTCTCCAGGGTCCTGCACCAGCTGCTTGTAGCCTCTATTCACATTTCATCCTCTCCTCCCCAGCTCAAACCACTTCACTCTAGTTCCTCCACTGGCAAACTGAAAATATAATAAAGTTTTAAAACTGTTAAAGTTATAAGAGCTCATTGACAAACAAAGATCCATCATCAAGGCACTTGAAAGCTTGACTCCCTCTACACAGCACTGAAAGGTGCTCCTGCACACACATACACTCTAAAATATTAATATTTCCTCTACTGTTCCTTTGAATTTCATCTTTTACAGTGCTGGCACGGCTGCACCACTGCTTTGCTACTCTCCAAACACCAAATACACATATCAGAAACTTTTAATTAGGCAGAAGCTCTGGTCTCTGAGCGCCCAAAGCTGCCACACATTGGCTTTGGGGAGCGGAGTGCTCATGCCTCCGTGGAAAGGCAACAGCAACTGTGGGAAAGAGGAGGAACCGGGGACATGACAGCTCTGCCTGATGGGCAGCCACTTAACAGGTCCCACGTTTTTTAAATGAATAATTGAATTTAAATTACTTCTAATGCTGAAATTAATTTAACCTGTTTAAATTTAGCTTGTTGTCACATGTTGCAGGAGTACGGCTCGCCGTTGCTCCAAGTGTATTAATAGCAATTCCTGAAACTATTAATAACTGGAGCCCAACAGCTCATCTGTGTCATCTGCCTGGGGTCTCCCAGAACCAGCAAATGCCTGTGTCTCCTTTCAGCAGGAGGTACACAAGGTCCAGCTGGTGATGGGGAAGATGAGCAAAAAAGATGCTGGAGAACCCAGCTGTGGTCAGCCAGGAAGGCTGCAATGGTCCTGGGAGCTGAGCCCGCAACCCCATCTTCTAATCTTTGGTCTCACAGTGATTGGAGGAAACTCTCCTTGAGGATGGGAAACTTTGTGGTCTCCTTGGGCCAAGGACTACTCATCTCTTTTCTTCATAGATGGAAGCAAGCACAGTATTCAAAGTTGGAAAAACAGGAAAAATCTTTTTAAAATAAGCCCTGGAAAGCCCCCCAATCATTTTGTACCAGTGGCAAGACCCAAAACTTTCTGTTGGTGGGTGGCAGGGTGGGATGAGAAAAAAATTCATTACAAGATGAAAGGTTTCACACTTCTCCCTCCAGCTAAAATCTGCACTACTCTGAGCATGCTAAGGGGCTGTCAGCTCCCTCTGTCCCACATACCCCATGGCAAATCCTTTGAGCAGTTACAGCAAAAAAAGGAGACAACGTCCCAATTTGGAAAGTATTTTTTTAAAGCATCTCCTCTGAATAAGTTTGTCATGTGAAACGATAAAGGAATCAGAAGCCAACTTCACTTCTGTCATCCCTGCTGGATACAGCAGATGGGAAGACCCTCAAAATCCCATTACTGCAAGTAATATGTTAAAACATGAAGTTTGGCTTGGGGCAATAAAACCAGATCACCCTGACAAAGAAAGATGAGTATCTTCAGCTGCGCCCCATTTTTTTGCTTGAGCAGGTAAATACAAACACAGCTCCAAAAGCAGAAATCCATTGCTATCAACATCATATACATACACACAGTTACATTTTTGTAAAATTACAGAGCAGAAAGGAATCAAAGATCAGTAGAATTTAATTTTTAAATTAAATGCCAAAAAAAATTCATGGTGCCATAGGCTTTTGTGCTTTCTGCAGATTAAATCAGCTTCTGTCAACTGGTAGCAGAGTGTGAAGTCAGCTGAACTTACTAACAGAGTCACAACTTCAAATTTTACCCAGAATGTCACAAAATTTGGTGTTTTACTAAAATCCGTGATTCAGAGGTGCAACCAACTGCGGGGGGGGGAAATCATATTTCTTTTAACATTCAAAACCCTGTTTTGCACTTTGCAAACAGAAGGGAAAAACCTCTGCCCACTGGAGGGGGAAGGTGAAGCTTTCCTCTGTGAAATGCTGGATGCTCCCAAAGGACTAGAAATCTGCCCCCCCCCCTTGGAGACTGCAGCTGGAAGCACAGACCTGGTCCCAGCACAGTGCCTGCAGGGCTGCTGTGGGGTCTCTGCAGGAACCCCCCAGCTCAGGGGGGGATCCAGCTCTCACTCCTGTGTCCCTGGGGAAACCCTCCCAAAGCAGCTCACAAGCCGTCCCCTGGCAGTTTAGAGAAGGGAGGTTGGAAACCACCTTTATCAACAGTTTTCGAGCACTTTGGAGAGTTTTTTCTGTGCTCTGCAGGAAGACACCAGAATCTCAAAGGAACCTGAATGTGCAATACACTCTGCATATTGTATACATGGATATTTAAGACTCAGCTATATCCAAATAATTCCCTATTAATATATGATATATATATAATACTATTAATTATATGAAGCACAAGCAGAAATAGAGGCTGGGCAAAAAAAGAGAAAAAGACTGGAGAGCAGCCCTGAGGAGAAGGACTTGGGGGTGTTTGTGGGTGAGAAGCTCCACATGCCCTGGCAACGTGCATTGGCAGCCCAGAAACCACCCGCACACTGGGCTGCATCCTCAGCAGCATGGCCAGCAGGGCGAGGGGGGGATTCTGCCCCTCTGCTCCGCTCTGGGGAGACACCACCCCCCTACTGCTGCCTCCAGCTCTGGAGCCACCAACATCAGAAGGACATGGACCTGTTGGAGCAGATCCAGAGGAGGCCACAGAGGTGCTGTGAGAGCTGGAGCTCCTCTGCTGTGAGGACAGGCTGAGAGAGTTGGGGAGGGGGGTTCAGCCTCGAGAAGAGAAGGTTCTGGGGAGACCTTAGAGCCCCTTCCAGTCTCTAAAGGGGCTCCAGGAAAGCTGGGGAGGGACTCTTCATCAGGGAGGGGAGCCATAGGATGAGGGGGAACAGTTTTAAACTGAAAAAGGGGAGATTTAGATTAAATATTAGGGAGAAATACCTTCCTGTGAGGGTGGTGAGAGCCTGGCCCAGGTTTCCCAGAGAAGCTGTGGCTGCCCCATCCCTGGAGGGGTTCAAGGCCAGGTTGGAGGGGGCTTTGAACAATGTGGTCTGGTGAGAGGTGTCCCTGCCCAGGGCAGGAGATTGGGACTGGATGGTCTTCAAGGTCCCTTCCAACCCAAACCATTCTGTGATTCATTCTCCTTCAGGCTTGAAGGAGACATCAGTGGTGTCAAAGTCCTGCAGAGGCTGCCTGTGAGCCCTGGGTCTTTGTGATGACCATGCAAAGCCCAAGGTTCTGGCAGGAGCCCTCTATGTTGCTGGCTGGGGCTCAGCAATTCCCATCTTCGGCAGCAGCGTCCCAGGCTCTATAGCATGTCGCAATTTTTCACATATTATGTTTCACTACATGTTTTTCAGCAGAGGCAGTTTATATACATATATGTGCCCACACATGCAGGTATGTGTGTGTGTGAATATATAGATATGCATATACGTATATATGCATATAATGTATGTTATTCAGTGAAACAACGCACAGCAGGTGGCTGGTTCGCCATCAAGGCCACTTGTTGCTCCCAGCCCATGTGCAAAGGCTGGGCTGCCATACCCAGAAAGCATGAGCTATTTTGAGTGCCAAGCTTTGCTTTCCTTTCATCTGCCTTTGGGGCTTCTCACATTCACATTTTTGAGACTTTTTGTGAAACATAAATAGGTATTTTTTGCAGCCAGTCCGACCACGAACACACACAGCCAGGCTGGGCTTTTTCTGGGATCAGTTAGGTATTTGTCACCTAATCGAATGACATGCTTTCATCTGAGGTTGCAGCTTCCCAACTGGTATAAAGCGATTTATGGCTGCATATCTGAAATAGGCAGAGCTTCACTCCCTACCCCGGGCCATTGGATCTCCACTCCTCCTTTGGGGCAGCATCAGCTTTTAATGTGGCTGCTAATTTATGCGAGGAAAAAAAAGTATTTCTTGCAAAAATGCTCACAAATGCAAGTTATTGTGTGGCTGTTTGTGTACAAGCATTGCCTGCTGATGGTACTACAGCTCAGAGGACAGGAGGGACAGAGAAAAACAACTCATAGAATCACAGAATCACAGAATATTTTTGGTTGGATGGGACCTTTGAGATCATCGAGTCCAACCAACAAAAAAAAACCAACAACAACCTCCAAAAAAAAACCACCACCAAAAAAAAAAAAAACCCAAAAAATCCCAGAACACCAAACACCAAAACCAAAACAAAACAAACGCCCACAACCACACACCACACCACCCCCAAACAGACACAAACCAACAATCTCGGGCACTAGAGCATGCCCTGAAGTGCAATGTCTACATGTTTCTTAAATACCTCCAGGGATGGCGACTCCACCACCTCCCTGGGCAGGCTGTTCTAGTGCCTGACCACTCTCTCAGTAAAGTAATTCTTCCTAAAAGAATCATCTCCTGTGAGACCAGGTAAAGTCTTTAGTTGCAAGACAGAGCATCTGAGTGCCCCATAATGGCTTGTCGCCTGCTGGACATCAGCCTAGAGGATCTAATGGCCTCAATGATGGCTTGAAACTCAACCTCTCACTGAATGGTTTCTCTCCTCCCTAACCTCAGCTCCATCACCATGGGGCACCACAAGAATGCATGAACCGGCCCCAGGTCTCTTGTAGAACCTTGTTTCTCCTCTAGGGCCCTCTTCTTCACACAGTTGAACAGCCACTCAGTATGTGAAAAAGTGAATGAGAACACCAATTTGCTCATTAAATTGCATTTTTGCTCCCATTCTGCAAAAGTTATGACTGGCAGCACATATGCAAGTCAAGACAATCAGCCCTCTGTGTCTTCCAGCAATACCATCTTTATGTCCAAATCATCACTAAACTGATTTCCTATTGCAATTAAAGATGCTGCCAGCGAATATTAATACAGACTCCAAGAGGTTTCAGGTATTTTAGAGGCTGGAGGTGGTTTGATGACTGTACTCTGATTCAGAACATTTTTCTATCATCATTTAAAGCAAGACTTTACCCATCTTGGTTTCCTTTCCAACCCTCAGCCTCCTTAACTATTCATTTCATAGAATAGAGTCATAGAATCATTTAGGTTGGAAAAGACCTTTAAGATCATCAAGTCCAACCATAAACCTAACACTGCCAAGTCCACCACTAAACCATGTCCCTAAATGCCGCATCTACGCATCTTTTAAATACCTCCAGGGATGGTGGCTCAACCACTTCCCTGGGCAGCCTGTTCCAGCTTGAGATGTTTCATATGATGTTCATGTATTTCAGCTGATTTTAGTGATGTCCCAGAGCTTGGGGCAGAAATCTGACTGTCAAATTCCTAAATTTGAGGAGAAGGATTTAATTCTTGCCCTTGTTAAAAATACCTCTAAGTGGAAACCCATCTTCCTCGTGTGTTAATGAGGCTACTCATGACTCCTTCTTGGCGAAGACTCCTTCTAGTTTAACATTTTCTGCCAAACTATCTCTCTCCTGACAGCTACTAATTTAGAACTGTTTTGTCTTAACTCGCATTTCTACTCAATTGACCTCATGGGCTTCTTTCTTAGTAATTCCACAGAAAATGTGCTTAGTGTGCAATTCCCAAGTTTGCTTTTTTTTGTTTATTTATTTATTTTTAACTTCTCAGTGCTGCAGACTCCAGTCTGGAACATGAAAATTATTCCTGGGCTTTTTATACTATGTCTATTATCCAGAGCATCATCACTGCATATACTTTGCCAACTGAAATATCACTCATAATTTGTATCAAAGTACAGGAGAAAAGAACAAAAAAAAAAAAAAAAGAAAAAGAAAGGTTTGCTTTCCCACAGGTGCCCTGCAATGACACCAGGCTGGAATGGGTGTGCACTAAAAAAAGTGAGAAATAATTGTGGTTCATAGCTTTCAATACACATATATTACAAATACATTGCACAATACAATATATTAATTACACTTTCAGCTCTAGCTTTGCCAAGACATTCAGGTTCCATTGCACAGATCTGAGATTGACTTCACTACAGAGAGCTTCTGGCCTGGCCGTCACCCAGCTGAATCCCTAAATAAAATATCCTTATCTAACGAAATACAGGAAGGGTCAAGCCCAGGGTAACTGTGGGTGGGTTGCTCAGCCCTTCTCTGTCCAAAACACCTGAAAGGGCAACGCATGAGTGCTCCTGCATGCCTCATGATGAAGTGTCACCTTGGGCTTAGGTTCCTTCTTCCTCTAAGGGAAGCTTGGCCTAAACCAGAGCTGGACCCTAATCCTAAAAGGGGACAAATAATCCCCAGTTTGCAATAGTGATGCATACCTAATGTTTGTAAGGAACTTCAAGAGATAGTATGTCACAGATATCACAGCTCTAACTTCTCTTAGGTCCAAATACCATCAACTTTGTATTAACAAAGCTGTTGCAGATGTTTTATTCCAGATGAGCACAGAAGCACTGTGCACAGTCTATATTTAATTGTCTGCCAGAGTCTGCCTAATGACATCTACTCTTATTAAACCACATGGTATCTGACCAAAATTCAAACTTTTTTTGATAGATAAACCAGGGTCAATTGTTCGGTGCATATTCTCTCACTGCCCTCTTTTTGAATACAGACCTCGTGGCTCAGTCTTACCAAGGAGAAGCCTTCAAGTCAGAGCATGGCTGCAGGAGACAAGTATTTTAGTGCCTAGCTATTATAGTACCACAGGGAGATTTTAACATACCAAGATCATACTCCAAATTGTGCATCCTGGCATGCTAGTTATGAAATTTGTGGCATAAATGTTTGGAAGATGCTCAGCTGGGAACTACTGAACCTTATGCAGCAGGATCAAGTGGAGGAAATAACCAACCATTAATAGATGGATTACTAATATCCTAGAAAAAAAGAAAAATCTCAAGTGCTTTTAAAATACACATGCAAAGAGTGCCTGGCATGGTTTGTCAATGTATGATGGCAAATGAAGGCTTGTCAGCTGTTCCCCAGCTGAAGCATGATGCTATGGGCATGGTTTGAAGCATCACTTCTTTCTCAAAGCCCAGACCAACCGGGACCTCCCAAGACAACCCAGGAACCAACCCGGGGAGATTCAGTACCTGTGAAGACAGGTCTCTATCGTGCACTTCTCAAGAGAAATAAGAAGTTCTGCATTTAACGGAGTAATTTAGTTAAACTGCTCCATATTTTAATATTGCTATTTAAATACAGTAACTAGAGCCTTCATTTTTATGGATGTCAGGAGAAGCATAAGTTACAAGTTACAGGCAAACCACAGAGGAAGTATTTTAATTTCCAACATGCAGCATTTCTCCTAACCTGAAATAATGATTTTAGCTTGTTTGTGCTCCCAGAAGCCATGAAGTCTGCAGGGCTCTGAAACATTAATTTACCAGGAGGTGTGAGGGAAGTAACACAGCATACCCTCTGTATCTGCTACCTCTCTGAAATTAAGAGGATCTCCTCTAGTAGAGGTGCTTTAATGATCTCTCCATTTTTTATTAATGAACTTCAGGAATGTCTCTTTATGCCATATTTCAGTTTTCTTAAATCTGATTAGTAAATAATGTCAAGCACCATAAAATACATTCATATTCTCCAGAGCAGAGAGTGGTGGTGTGAGCTTCTCCATCAAGTTTCTCCAATTAACAAGTGAAACAATCTCACCCACTAGGAAAAAAACCATAGCCCTGAAAACACAGGCTGGTGTCTGCAACTCAGGCTGGTTTCTCTCCGATTCCCATACCATCAGCCACAAACATGCTCAGCCCTGATTAGCAATTTGCTGGTCCACAAGCCTAAAACCAACCCAGCTCTTCCCGCCATGTGCGCTGTCTCTGCAACACAGCGACACCAATGCCAGCCCACAGAGTATGAATGTGTCTCATCCACCGGGTGTTGGCTTTGGGTTTTTTTTTATTTACACTAGTGCCACAGTTTAGAGAAGTTTCATTTGGGAGACACAAACAGAGTCTGCTCATCGTCATTTAGTTACTAGTAACCCTTCATCCTGTCCAGGATTTTGGGAGGAAAATCAGAGTAATAGCTATTGGGTCCCGATTTGATCAGCGGAGTCTGGTGGTCCTCAGTTCTTACCCTCCCAGGAGTCAGGACTCCTGGGGTTCAGGGGCTAAGTGACCCCACAGTGACCACACACAGGGAAAATACATGTTTCTGCACAATGAGGGCTCTTAGGGACATGCTCTTCTAGACCAGAGATAAGGCACATTAGTTGGAGGGTACACACAGGACTTCTCTCAGGCTATCCGCTACCTTTCACCAACACTTAAAATAATAAATTGCAGAGTTTGATGAATGTCACAGCTACTGTTTTATTACTTTTTTTCCCCTCCCCTCACCCTAACTATTCAGGTCTTAATTACACTCTGGCAGTTAGTCACCACCAAAACAGCAATAACAAAGATGCAAAGAGCATGTAAACATGGGTCTACCTATAAAAATGGAACCGCAAATTGTGTTGCCTTGCAATGACTCCAGGCAGAAGAAATGGTGTGACAAGCAAAAGAAAAGAGCCCAGCCATGCTCAGCTGCACAGTCACTTTGGTGGCCTCTCACCTGGGGAAATTTCAGTTTAATTTTCACTTACAGCCCAGGCAGGATGTAATTCAGTTTCCTTCTAGTCCCCAGTGGACTTTTTTTTCCCCCCCTCCATATCACAAAGCATACATTCACGTAGCCATTAATACAACTGAAATCCTCAGAAATGCCACATAAAAGAAAAGGTCAGGATAGTCTAACATCTACATTAACAGGGTTTTATGAGGTGCAGAAGAACCATCCCAGAATTGTCCTGTATGGGCCAGTTCAGTGGTCTGGCAAAAGCACAAGGACTCCTGGCAGATGGCTTTATTTTAATGTAGGATAGGAACAACTTCAGAGCCTGTCGACTGCAAAACATCCAAATATTCACAGAAAACAGTATTCCAGCCATGCCCAAGAGTTAATTTTCAAAGGGGTAGGACTCGGGCTACAGTGAGGAAATGTGGTTTTCTATTCTCTGCTGTACAAGGCACAGGAAAGGACTAAACCTGCATTTAATTTAAGCCCCTAAATAAATAACAAAAAGCAACCCAGCATCTTTTGACCTCCCCTTTCCAAAGCTCTGCCGCAGCCAGAGGGAAGGTATCACAGGGGGCAGAGAGGAACCAGCTGCTCCCAGCAAGACAGAAGAAGAGTGGGGAAGGTTTTCCTGCACACCCAGGGAGGAAGCAGCAGGGGGAAGCCCTGCTGGGATGGAGGCGAGGTTTGCCCCATGGAGCACAGCCAGAACTTCTTGTGCTGGAGGACGGCGCCCACTGGGTGTGATATCTCCTCCCTTGTTCTTGCAGCAATGGGGATTTTCTGCCTCGCGCACCCCAGCACTTTCCCTCTGCAAACTTCTCCGAGTGCCCACCGGCTCAGGACTGCTCGCAGTGGAGCTGGAACACCACACTGGGGCCAGACCAACCTGCTCCCAGGACTTCCAGGAGGCATCTCCCCACCACCCTGAGGTTTCTGGTGCTGAATTGCAAACACTTGGGGTGTTTGCAATTCAGCACAGCAGGACTGAGGTGTTGCTGCTCTGCATTTTCACCACCTCTGAAAGCAGCATTTGTCCAGGACCGGTTATTCAAAGGCTGTGGGCCTGGGAGATGCTCTAGCAACAGCTTCTTGCCTCTAAGTCTGTAAAAAGGGGGAAAAGAGATCAGCCTTCAGCATGACTGTGAAACATTTCATCTTGTCTTGCAGAAGAGCTATTTAGGTGTGGGCTGGAGCAGCATGCTCGCCCATGCCTGCTTCTGCTGCTGCCTTACAACTGCCTTCAGGAGTTTTGCCTGAGAGGTTTCCTTTATCTGCACTGGCGATGTCACCTTCCCGCTACCTCCCCCACATTGAGACAATCCAAATTTCATAAAGCCGTTGGAGCTGAGGTTGGGGACAAGCTTTGCATCCCCCCCAGTCCTGCCATCAGCATGGGCCATGAATGCTGATGCATTCCCCCATTCCCCACAGGGGAGAGGGAAGGGACATTCCACGGCTGGACTCTCAACAGCCCAGAAACCTGGCACAGAGATAATAACGGCCTCCCTGATGAAGTCCCATGAGAGTTTTAATAAAATCGCTGCATTAGATTGTCATTCCTGGATTGTCAACAAGTACACCTCCATTATGTACCCAAGTGGCCTTTAATTATTTTATGTTTGCCAAAGCTTGAGCTTCTACCACATCAAACACACAGGTATTTCGCCTGAAATGCTGAAATCTGGCGGAAAACAGGAATAAAAGCTCTTGGCTGGCAAGGGCAGATTTCAAACCTGGATTTCTCCTTTGGTCTGAGTCTGGCTACAAAGTCCAGTCTCCTCGGAAATGCAGAAATTAATTACCCACATTACAAGCACCCGTATTATTATATTTGTTTACCTTATTAGCTGGTCTCGTCTGACTGTTATGCTTTGTTAGCATAACACAAGTATTTTGTAACACAGAACTGAAATTTAGGCAAGAATTACCTTCCCTGCCCTTTAATTTATACCAAACTCAGAGTAGATTTAATTAACACAACGATTTTGAGCATGATTTAAAACCACAAGAAACTTTAATTTTAAACATTGATTTTTATCTAGTTCTAGCTATTTTCCTGAAGACAGCCTGATGCTTGCTAACTGGTGTAGCGATGAGTATATAGTAATTTAGCCTTCATGTTAAATTTGGTACTTTTTTGCTACCTAGAGAACACAAAATATTCTCTAAGTGTTGTCAAGCAATTATAACCCAGATTCTCTTAGTCAGAAGCTATATTTGAAGTCCTAATTTATTTATTTTATATGCTTTATTATTCTAGGAAATACAGAATGGCATATATTTATTATTTAATAATCTTTGTCAAACTGTCCTTGAGTTGAAATTGGGATTCAGTTGAAATTATATAAACCCAGCATCTTTATTTGCTTATCATTTTAGAAAATCAAATTAAAATCTGCTGGAAAGACAGAAGTAGTGAATTATCACAGCATGTTTTTCAAATAAAACTAAGCACCTTCCACAGGAGGTGTATTAATTGTAGGTAGTAAGTGACTCTTTCAGGTTAACATGTGATTTTTCAAATACATGTATGTGCCCTGAGATGCACATAAAGTACCTAACAGGAGTTTTTAAAGTACTTTTTTAAAAGTAAATAGCAAAATAGCATTGAAATGAGGAGTTAAGTTCCCAGCCTCCACAGGTATCTATGGGGATTTTCAAAGACTTTCAAGTAATGAAAAACCTTTGGAATTCTGACTCCCAAAGTGGGGCGGTGGCAGGGTCCATCCTTCTCTGGTTGTTTTCAATTGTAGACTAGAACAAACTTTCTTGTTTTTGCAATTCTTATCCTTTTACTCAGTTTTGAGTGAAGAAATCCAAATAAAACAAAAATCCCTCCCAAATATTCAATTGAAAACAAAAGTGACAAAAGCAAAAGAGGTTTAGAGCACAGACATTGAAAAAACTTATACTGGAAATAAAATCAGAACTTCCCCAAGTAATCCTCATTTATAGAGACTAAAACTCCCACACAGATTTAATAAATGTCTTAAAGTATGTATGCAGTGAGCTTGAGCTTGTTTCCAATGCTTGAGATAACTCTTATCACTTGAGAAATATTTTTAGTGTCTTAAAACTCAAAGAGGTCCCATTCACAGATTCTTCCACTGCAGTTATTTAAAATAGTCAATGTAAACTATAACTTGAAACAGATTTTCAGAATTTCCAATTAAACAGGCATCCCCCGGTACTAATTTTTTTCTTCTAATTTTTTTTCTTCTAAAAATCTCATTTAAAACCCCAAAGCATCCAGAAATGTTTATGGAAAGTTTTTTTCACATGTCTAAGACAGCTGCAAGACTTCCAGCTTCACACATAATTCGGCGCTTCCTGCAGCAGCTCGGACCAGCGTGCCTCAGATTTCTTGGCGGCTTTTCTCAGTGATCGCTTTAACGGGGCTGGGAGGTACGAAAGGCTGATAAGGGGGGGGATGTCTAGGAAAACTTAACCCCAGGGTGGGACTATGACAGGCAGCTCCTCAGCTCCCCCCATCCCTTGGAGCGCTCTGTGCTGGGTATTTCAGGTATTTCAGCATCTTGGGGCTGGGGGCAGCTGGTGGGTGGGAATTACAGCCTAGGCGCGAAGGCAGAACAACTCAGTGCAGAGTGACCCAGCCAAGACAAACCCCAGCAATAGGCAGAGGGGAATAAGCAAGGAGGAAATAATTCCCCAGCCTGGGGTTTCACCTACCCCTTGCCCTGAACACCCATGGCAGACAAGAGGCAAAGCCTCTGCCCCAACACCCCACATCTCCCCCAGCACAGCATCCACGGGAGCCCCTTCCCTGGCAACAGAGCCAGCACGGGGAGAATGACTGGCTTGTGTGCTGGCTTCTAGCCAGACTTGCCACTTTTTCCCCTAACAAGACAGACAGTTGACTGTAAATTGGCATAAAAATATACATATTTGCATAAATCCTGGGGCAGACCATGCATAGCTCCTGCCTTCCCTTTTTAAAACACGGTGCCTCCTCCTCTGCAGGGATGGTTACGTGCACGCGATGAATAAATAAAAGATAACCTCATGAGATATTCCAATAGGAGCCTCAACTTTCTGTAATAGCAACAAGATGAACAAAGAGGGAGGAAGGAGGAGGGCCCCTTGGTGCTATTTTCAGCCATTATTAAGGGAGATCAAAAGGAGCCTCAGAAGGTCAGAGCCCTCCCAATGGTGCGGTGCTGCCAGCCCAGCCAGGGCGGATGCTGGTGGGACGGGGTCGCACGCCTGGGCTCCCAGTGCTCTGCTGGCAACACCCTGCAGGCTTCAGAATCCCAGGCAGCGAGGCTTAAAATTCGGTAAGGACAAAAGGAGAAACCCAGTAACAGATGTCTAAAGAGAGAGAGAGGGGAAGGGATCTGTTTGGACTTGTGAGAATAAAGAAAACGAAGTATGCAAATCACTTCTCAATTTCATACAAAAACACCCCTTTTAAGGTTTGAGCCAGGGAACAGAGAAAAACAAGAGTTCGCTTCAATTTGCTCATAAATCTGGAGGAAAGGAGAGCCTGAGACACAACTCATGGGACCAGGCACATGGAGCATCAACCTGGGAGAGCTGCCTGATGCACACCCCTCATCTCAACCCAAGCAGGACTTCCTCACATGTTCGGTAAGTCCAGGCCATCCTGTGCAGAGGCTGAGTCAAGTTGGGACTGAGAAACAAACTTTTAGCTTCTGGTATCACTGCCACTATAGCTCCAGAAAAGACTATGAAGCTTTTTCCACAGCCTGTTGCAAATCTAACACATGGCACAGACTTGCTCAGGGCTGGGCACCTCCATCAGGCTTCCCGACCCCAGCCTCTGCCATTCCAAGGCGTTTTCCTCTAGGAACACCCTCTGGATAAGCAAGCAATGCCAGAGGATGCTTTTGCTGGAAGGTATGGAGGAGATCCCATGGGAAGCAGGAGGGCAGCAGTGTCCCTGACCACCACCGGCAGCCCCTCTCTTCACAGTCCTGTCTACCCAGGCCATGCTTTGCTCAGCCTGAAGCACTTACAGATTCCCATTGTCAACCATAAAATCCTAATCCTTAAAGTAAAAGCAAATTAAATGGAATATCAAGAGGTTTCTTCCTCTCTACTTAGAAAAATCTTGAATTCAGCAGAACAGCGCCAGCTTCTCTCCATGCTAACATCACCCCCTGCACCCTAACAGGGACACTTTAAAAGACCTGATTGAAGCCCTCCTCTGCCTCTGTGTTGCCAGGGACATTAAAACTCACTGTAGCATTGCTTGATATGGCACAAAGACATAAAAGAAAGAGCCTCAACTCTGGAATTAATGCAAAACCACTAACCAAACATCAATCTCACCCTTGCCTACTTCCACACACAGAGAGCTGAGCGTGGACTCGGGGCTTTTGCTTTGGTACCACATTGAGCAGCAAAGCACAACACCAAAACCCAAAATTCTCCTGCCATTCCCTGGTGATGTCATTCCAGGGCATGCAGAGGGATGCGACATGGAAGCTGAAGGGTTAAACGAGTTCTCCCATTCAGCCACCATCTGATGTGTGCACATTCAAAGTGCTAATTATGTCTAACAAAGACAATGCACAAAGCCCTACATGATACTGTAGAAGATTTCAGTAATGCCAGTACAGCTTATTAGGATCATTTTCTGTGGGTTAAAATAGAGGGTGAATATTTTAAACCTGCACATGTATTTGTACGCAATGTCCCTAAGCATAATGAAATCTGAATTAAGAGCAATTATGAGAAAGATATTGTATGTTCTGTACTGTAAGCCTATTGCCTTGCTCAAAGGTCCTTCAAGTGTTAAAGGAGAAAGTTGCAGGGAAATTTAATCAGCCATGAGTTTGGGTCATCTTGGTTGGAAACAGAGATGGACGCAGCAAAAGCTAAAGAACCAGAGAGACATTTTCAAAAGCAGTCTCGGTTGATCAGAGGGGAGGTTTGCATTGCTGAATCTCAAGGTTTTCCCACAGGAAAGGTCTAAAACAGGGAGAGGTGGTACACGTCCCTTGCTGCCTCTGTTCTTATCCAGATTAACAAGGAAAATAGGAGTACACACGTGAAAAGAGTCCAGCACACCAAAATAACGAGACGTGGCTGAGGTTAATGTGGGCAGAGCTGGGACCCAAGCCACCACCCTCATCCCTCCTGAGGCACCTGAGCAACTCCTGAGCAGGTCGGAGACAGGTGCTGAAAAAGGAAACAGTTCCCAGCAGTGTATATATGCACATATATATATATATACACACATGCATAATGGCAGCAAGGCAGAGCACCACGTTCAACCAGAAATTCGCAAGTGCTAGATTAGTGCTGTTTTAATTACGAAACTCCTGGCTTTTTGATTTTTTTGGACTGTGTCTGCATTTTTAAGTTTATGGAGCAGAGATACCCAGGAGGCGAATCTCAAAGTACCTTCTTCTCTTCGTTATTACTTGGCCATTGCAGAACCTAGGAGCCCAAGGCACTGTCATGCCCCAACATGTGGGTGCGCGTTGCAGCGTCTGACTTGGTGCCTCCAATGGTGGTGAAAGGCAGAATTAAAATGCAGTGTTGTGCTTCTGGTGGCTTTTTGAAGTGCTATACCTTGCAGTGGTATTTATTAGCAAGGTTTCCTATGGAAACAAGGTTTATACAATCACACTTCTGCACATACAAATTGCAGCTAAATTCAAAATATGGATATAAGCCCCAGGGAATTATGTCACATAAAAACAGGTGAAAAACAGTTTAGGTAGATGCAAGTGGACAAATGCTGCCTCAACACATGGAAAAAGCAGCAAGAGCAAAGCCATTATAGCTATGTCTGGTTGCCACCAATAGGCCCATCATAATGAAGTGACCATACAGACCGTACATCAGGTCATCCCCAGCACATCACACCTTGTGAGGGACACGAGGAGCCTACATGAGGGTTACTGCAATGCACCATGAACGCTTTAGAGACCAAAGGACTCAAACCCCTGGGAAAGCATACCTCATCTAGGCTGGTCATGCAATTATTTTTCTCCCTCTAGAAAAGCAACATGGCTGAACCAGAACAACCCTCCCATGGCAAATGCAATACAGAGTGAAATCATCAATATTGCTACAAGTCCGAAATTCATGGCTTCAGTTTCTGTCATGAACCTGCTGGAACCACTGTGCACCTCAATGATATGAATTACTTGCTGGGGATGGAAGAAATTTTGAAGAAATAAAGCAAGGGGGAACTTAGCGATCTCTATACATTTCAGTTTTCAAGTCCTTTGTTTGGACCTTAGAAAACAAGTCGCTAATGCAAAACTTTAATATAGTCACCATTTGAAATAAGTTCCTCTCCAGTACCCAATGCCAATTGCTGCAATCCCCCACATCACAAGCTCATGATGCTAGTGATGTTCCATGGTTGTTGCACATTAGGACAGAGCTTGTGCAAGCTTTTGAATCACAGAATGGGTAAGATTCTGAAAAAAAGTTCCTATTTGTAGCGTTGAACCAGAGCAGGGACCCAGGGCTCACCTTGACTGGTTTCCCAGCACAGGGTGATATTGTCTTCACTGCAGGATGGAATTGGGGATGAAGAAGGAAAGAGTAAGAACATTCAAAGCTTACTCAAACTGTTCCTAGAGACACAAGTATAAAAAAGATTAATTCCTGTCACTTTGACAGTAATTATTTTATGCTGTCTGGATACCTGAGACTTTTTCTATGGGTACTGTAATATCGGTGCAAATGTTATAGCTGAACTTCACAGGGCACAAAAATTACCCAGCAATTAGCTGTATATTCTGAACATATATACCACCTTTTTAATTGCCAAAATACTTCCCATCTTTCCTGCTACAGGTGATAATATCTTTTTAAAGCTAACAGAATGTTTCATTTTAGCTTTACAGTCTCACTGTTTTTCCCTGCACTGGAGTCTGTCTCACAGTGTGCTTTACACAATTACCAGGGTGGGAAAGTCGATGTCTCCAAAGCTTGGAAATATGAAAACCAGGTTCTTCTGCCCAAACTTAAATAAACCTTACTGTACATATGAATTTTGCTGCAACCTTTCTGAGGTGCCTCTTTTTTCCACAGGCTCCATGGCTCCCTCAGTGCACTGAGAGGATGCTGCACAGGCATCGAGCAGAGATTCAACAGCCCATTTTGTTCTCGCAGTTCAGTGTGTGGCCTTGTGCCGTATTTACTATAATTATTTCAACATCTGCTCTGAAGACAGAAATTTGTTTATTTCCTCAGAGGCTTTTCTATGGCACTCATTGCTATAGTGTTTGAATGCTTTATAAAATATTAATGGATTTCTGTTCTTTCCCTTCTGTTATCATCTCCATTTTCCAGACGGGAAATTCTGGCCCGCATATTAAATTGTGAATTTGTTCACCAATTTGGGAGGAAACAGCAGATCTCCCGCACACATACAAACCAGTGACTGTGTTTGCAAACCAGGCTCTGGCCAAGGGACATGTGCAGGGCTACTGGGTTAGATTTGGGGTTAAATTTGAGTTTTCCAAATATAAGCGATACAGAAATAAGGACGATTCCTTTCCTTCTTTGGTATCCACTTCTTGCATTAGATGCCTTCCTACTTCTGCAACAGGAGCTACAGAAAGAGTATATCCCCAATGCCTAGCCACCATTTCTTATCATTTCAAGCCCTGCTGTGAGGGTCAGACCATACTCAGCATCTCCTTACTCCTTGCAGTAACATCTTCCAGTTTGAAGATTGATGACATGTACAAAAAGTGTTAATTACAGATTAAGTATTCTCCATCTTTCTTTTCAAGACCAATTTCCCAGCCCCCCCAATCATTCCTTTTCTCTAAGCGCTCTCTCACTTGTTCCACGCTTATTTAAATTGTGGGCTGCCTAAAACTCTCCCCAATGATGAGTAGAACAAGTTGACTCCATGCACCACACAGCCCTGTGCTGCTCCACACACACCACAAGAGCCCAATGCTGACATCCCACAGGCAGGTGCGTGTGCGCGCAGCTCATCGGTCCAGTCTGTATTTTGATGTTTATTTGTGCCCTTATTGAATTACATTCTGATTTGTTCACTTTCTCACCATCAATTTGAGTTTTAATCCTGTCCTTAAACATCCTTGCAGCCACCTTTGTGCCATCTGCAAATTTAATTAGCACAATCTCATCAATTAAAATAGTTGATGTCACCAGAGCAGGACAGGCCCTGGCAGAGCCCCACTCCATACACTCTTCCACTTTGACAGGAGATTGTAATTAGTTTGCAGATATGGCTGTCTATTGAACTTTGGGCCCATCCTGTAATTGCTTCATCAAGATGCAGAAAACACTAAGTTAGGAAACTGTAACATTCCCACGTGCATCTGCAGCTACATTAATCATAAATAAAAACCCTAAACACCCCCCATTGCCACTTTTCCCCTGCTTGCAAAACCTCCTACCCCACAACTGTCCTCCACGGTATCTCAGATTTCTTGAACTTATATATATATATATATATGCACACCAAGAAGTTCATCAACCCAAGGTAACTGAAAAAATCCCACATTTATCTAATATATTCTAGACTGTTCTTTCTCTATTCAAGCCAGAGACCCTCTCCTGCCGATGCTGTTTATTAGTAATGATAGACACTGGACTGCAGCTGATCCTTTCAATAGTGGCAGATGCAGCAAAAAATAGACATTTACTGCTGAATAATGCTTTCTTTGGTTTCTCTATTAAATACAGCATCATGCTCCTAGTCCTCTTTTCCTTCAATATCTGCACAGCAGGTTCATGTCAGCCATCTGAAGCATGGATGCAGCCATCTCCAAGTAGATCAACAAATAACTAGCAAAAGAAATATTGCTTATCAAAAGAAGAGTGAGTGAATGCCATTCTGGCAAGGGATACGGAAAATTTCTACTCTACAAAAGATAGCTTTTTGAAAAAATGTACTTCGGGAGAAAGCACCGCTCTGCTGCAGAAAATATTTCAAATAGGTTTTGAAGTACCAATGCTTCTGCACTCGACTTCGTTTTATTCCTTGGCTCAGCAGGGCTTGGACCTAAGGCTTAAAGTGACTTCAGCTGTTTTGAATCTTTATGCATTAATTCACATGCTGTATAACTGCTACACTTGTGACATGCCTTAAGCTGTCTAACTAAGGGACAGATTAACTTAGAATTATGCCAAGTGTTCAACTTGACCACAAATGAGCCAGCTCAGTTACATTTCCTAGCCCATTCCTGACCTCTCACTGTATTTGGCTGAGCCAAACCTGTCCTGTCACCTCTAGCACTAAGCAGGAAAGGTTGAACAGAAAGCTGAAGTGTGGTTGCAGTTTGAAAAGACACCCAATTAAAAGCAGAAATATGAAAATTCAAATTTAAGCTTTGACACACTGGGCAGGGTAACTTCACAGCCTGCTAGGTAAAGGTTCTGTTTTTCTGCCTTCCAGCCTCGCAAGCTCAAAGAAAGGCAAATATAAACTGGTGAAGGATCATCAACAGCTTGGAGTTCTGCAGCTGGTGTGGGTGACAATGCTAGTGATGATTCAGGAGTCAGACGGATCCAGCTCTCCACATCAAGCCTTAGCTCTTTAGGAGAAGGGAGGAAAAAAAGAAAGTAAAACTGTGTTTTAAGGAGTGAAATCAGCAGGCTCTGGATGTCAGCATTTTTGTTTGTTTTTAGTGCAAATTTAGTAGTTGTGAATATCTCAAGAAGTTGCTGGCATCTGGGAATTTCAGGCTAAGATGGAGCCTATGCGGCTGTTTTCACTTCCTGCCACAGCATCATCATCAGGAGCATGGCTCCAGCCCTGAGCTCTTCCTCTTGCTGCTTCCAGCGAAGACCATGGCTGGTCCAGCTCCGCAGCCACCAGACAGAGAGCGAAGACACAGACAGGCTCATTCACTCAGGGTTTCACTAGCCCAACACCCACTTTTCCCTGTAAGTTCCCTAAAGCTCATCAGAGCTCTATATAGGGCAAAGCAATCACGCACAAGCTTGGAAGTTAAGGGATGCCCCCTCCCACCAGCCCTTCAGCTGATGGCATGCTCCATGGGTCTGGAGAAGGGCCAAGAACAGCATAGAAAACCAGGAGAGCTGATGGAGGTGGGAACGATGCTCTGGGACTACCAAGCCCAAGCAGTCAGGAAATACGAGACTTCAAAAAGCATTTTGTTGTGTTTCCTCACAGCTTCAGAGCCCTGAGGGTAACCCGAGCCCAGTCAGTGAGCTCTTGTCCTCAAGGTTACGGAAAAACCCACGTACTGCTGTTCTGCAAGCTGATATTCCCCACAGTCACACGCTTGCAGGAGTTCAGAATTTCAGAAAAAATTGTGCAAGTCACAAAAATGTTGCAAGAGTTAATGCCTTTCATAGCTTGAAAAAGGGCAGGAGCAACAGCAGGAGGGACAACACCATAAGTGAGAAGAGCCAGAAAACGTGGGGCAGACCAGGGCACAAAGAGGTTGGGACATCATCACATCTACACTATGCAACAAACTCCAGCGCAGACACAGCAAAGCCAGAGGAGACCTCAGTCCATAAACGCTGCTCAAAGCAATTCATGGACTTCACACGCCAGGGTCAGTAAAACCAGAGGGATTACCCACCTTCCCAGTCTGGACCAGCTGCTCTGCACCACAGTCCCCTCCACTCCCAGCATCCACCCAGGCAAAGCCAGCTCAGGGCTTTCTCCTACTCTGATATAGGCATGTCCCTGCAGCAGTAATGAGAAACACACTTTCCCTGCTAGTCAGAAAGACATTTAAAGAGGTTTTTTTTCACCGTGCACAGATTTTTTGAGGGTCAAGTCATTCTCTTGGTGAGCAGGTGTAGGAATGCATTAAATCATTCAATGTAAGCGAAGCTGTCAGCATTGATCTGAACAGGCAGGAGAATTTGAAATGCAGTTTTCACCCATTTTAAATGGATCATCTTTCATATAAACAAAAAGTGTTCCAAATCTTCTGGCACTCGAGCATACGGAGTGAAAACGAATTATGGTACTGCACACTGCAAAGTTAAAAAGGCAGTTTTCTTAACATCCAATTTTCAGCACTCTGCAACTGTGTTTAAATGCAGAGGGGTATATCGCTGTGGACCAAAGCCCAACAGTGCCTACATGTTAGTCAAAGGAAAGATTTAAAATGCATGAAATAAATAATAATGATTGCCAAATTCTTCAGGTTTTGCAGTTTACTAAACAGATGCACCAGGTAATTCAATTTAGTGGCTACAAACAGTATAATAGCTTAATGCAGTTTCATATTTAACCCAGTGGGTTAACCATAAAAATACAATTTATACTAATGGATATTCTAATCAGGGCAGCTTCCAAAGGGGAGCTGACAATTTACCCACTTCACTTTCTTACCAGTGCTATTTATTAATGATGCTGGATTACAGCTCAAGCAGCAGGAAGACTGTTCTCTTGATTCAAACAGCAAATAATAGTACTATAAATCACTCAGGATTTTCTCAATACATTCACTGCTTCTACAAAGCTGCCAAGAAAAGCCTCACCTCAAGGAGTACAGTTTCTTTCTGAGTTTAAGGCTTAAGGGGACTTTCCTGGGCCATGAGGTCTAGTACTTTGCTATCACAGGCAACTACAAGGTTTCTCCCTTCCCTTGCTCCTGTTAGAGTATTGCTCTAAAACCTCACTGATGATGTTTAAAAAAAAAAGAAAAACCAAAATTTCCTACCCACAGTTTATTTTTGACCTGCTAAAATTAGACCTGGCTTTAAATTGATGCATTTTAACCTGAAAGCACACAGAGCTGGCATTCCTCCACATTACATCACTTTTATAAGTGATGTAAGTTTATTATTTCAGCAAACTTTGGGTGAAAATGTGAACAGAAGAGACACAGGGAGAAATACCTGCATGGCAGCTCGCGACACCTCTTGGTATCTAAATGGGTGCGAGAGCCTTCTGTAAATGATGTTTTTCCACGCCTCTGGTGTAGGATGGTTTGGGGCAGCTGAAGGACCAGGGGGAAAAAAAGGATGGCAATAGCCATTGCTTGCCAGAATCCCAAGAAAAACAGTGAAAATCTTCACTCATGGCCTGGAACTGCCACTGATGAATATCACCCAAGAACAAGCAGTTTACAAATAACTGAGTGTCGCATTCACCAAAATCATGCAAATCCTGCTGGTTATGCTGAGAACCAGAAGGTTTTCCTACACTATATTATCTCCATTGCTTGGTCTCCAGACGACCAACTCACACCATATCACTGAAAGCTTTGGAAAACCACGTCTTGTGCCTTTCTTAAAGCCCTGTTCTTCAGAATATTCTGTGTTTAAAAGCAGAGGTTTGTACATTTGTTTTTCTTTAAGTAAGGACTCAGCCTTTATTAGTTTTCAGAGTCCCTATCCTGGTGGGATGGGTGTGTGCATCTCTGTCCTGGATATGCAGTGGGACAAGGCACAGATGAAGTTGTAGCAAAAGACTACTCAAGGTAACCCCAAAAAGCTGAAAACACTGAAGTCATGTAAAAAGACAGTTTTTTAAATATAAAATTGCTGCATTTTCTCTAAGCTGGGATCATGGTCTGCAAGTTCAGTTCATTTGTTCATGTTTTGGCTTCTGTGGCCCCCAGAAAGACCAGGACGAGGTCACAGTGGCTTTGGTACAGGAGAAGCCGGATCCAAGAGGAGGGTGCACTCCCACCATGCCAGAGCTCAAACCAGGGTCACAGCATGAGAGTCTCATGCGACAGCATCAGGGAGGGTTTGGAAGGAACCAGGACGATCCTGTTCATCTCTATGGTTTTTCCCAAGACACCACCCCTCCCAGGCACTAGAATTTACTTCTGACCCCTAATATTTTCAGACAAACATCTCCATATGGCCAATTCCTAGAATTCAAGGACAATGAACCAGACCATTAAAATCATTACATTACCATTAAAATCTTATGGTCTAACTTATTTTTTTATTTAGAAGATTTCATTTAATGTTCTCTTTACCTGCCCTTCTAATGAATGAACTTATTACCTGCAGTGGGCTTGTGTTCCTCCTTTTCAGAAATAAAAGAGCGAGGCATTTCAGGTACAAGGCACCCCTGAAAACTGCTCAAGGAGGCTGAAAATAATGAGGTGTCGATGCTGGACCTCAAGGTAAACATACAATATGCATGTAGTACTTCATTCAAAAACCAATCAGGAACATGTTAGTGCCTTGTAAGAGAGATTTATTAACTTCTTGGAGCGGAGCTGACCTGGGGTGCTAAAGCAGAAGAAGAGGAAGAGGAGAAGCTCATACACAAGATCTACAAGAGAGAGCAGGAACTTTAATTCCCAAATTAGCAGATGTTTGATTTTGAAGCACTATTAATGCCTTAGGTAGTGTGTGTATTTAATGAATCAGTAACATTATATTTTAAAAGAAAAAGGAATATCAAGTGACTGCAGTGATAACATTTGGTGATTTGATCCCATCAGCAACAAAATTAGAGGTTCCTCACTGAGGGGTAACTTGTAAGGCCTAAATAATATTAACTGAGACTAAAGATTAAAGATATTGTCTCTTACAGCTGCTCAGTGCCCGTCTTACCTTTCCAGAGCTCGCCAGTCAGGGCATACAGTCAGGGCCTTACACTGGCCACGTCTTGAACTGATAATGAAAGCTATCTATAACATAGTTAATAAAAATAAAAAAAATAACAAAACCAAACTAAAAAATAAAACCAGCTAAGGTTTACACACTGGTGATAACTTTAAAATTATCTTTGCATTGCATCTCTGTGAATTTTTTTTTGTGGTAGCAGTATTTTAGCATAATGGCAGAGAAAGTTTCCTAAGGGAGCAACCAGTAGGTGCTCAGTGAGTTGGTGTGATCGCTCATCTGCACAGCTCTCCCTTCCTTATGGCTGACAGATTCAATCACTTGACTGGAGGGCAAAGGGAATCATGTTTGTCCTCTTTGAGTGAAAAATGGGCAAATACCTGGTGGGAAGAGACCTTTTTCAGCCAAGGGGTGAACTCACATTGCATCAGGCACTGGGGGATTCACATGGGAAATGGCTCTTACGGACCTCCAGCAGCCTGACTCTGTGAAATGTCAGACAGATTTGAAATATATTCCTTAAAATTACAGAAAACAGACCTTCCTGCCCTGGCAGCTTGCTCTCCATGGAACTGAACCTATTCAGCCTGTCCCTCCTTATAGCAGATATTTCGCTTTCTGGTTCAGGAAAATCAGCCTGAAAATTAAACCTTTATTATCTTGTGGCCATTCAATAAGAAAAAGAGGCCCTAAGGATGCATCCAAAATGTTTGTCAGTTTAATTTACATGAACTAAAGACCTTTTGGTTAGATTTTCACCAAAAACCTCAGTTAGTTTGCACCAGTGGTAGTTGTTTGCACAAGTTGGTAGTTTCTCAAACGTCCCTTCCGAGTCACGTGTTGGCAAGGTGGAAGAAATTACAGTGTTTTAAGCAGCTGTGAAGTGTAGCAATTGTTTTCGATTTTCTATGAGTTATTCAGAGATTATGACATCCTTTAATAAAATATGCCACCTGTGACTTATAAAATTAACTCATGTTTTTTCCATGGGAGTTTCCAATAACACTTCATATCCTTTTTCAATATGCATACTATGCTGTCATATGATTTTGCCCTAAGTTTCTGTATGTAACTACACTTAAATAAAAAGACTTTACACTTTGCATGAAATTAAATTTTTTTTTAAAAAAAGCAAGGAGTCCTTGAGGACTTTAGTGGAAGTCTGCACGACATAGGAAGTGAAAGCCAAGCATCAGTTATCACTTCCTCAATTGTTCAAAAGGGGTCTAGAAAGAAGTCAATAAACGAACGTCATAAGCCAGTACCTGTGAGCATTTCAGTAACATTCTTAGCCAACTACAGGGAAGGTTTCATCCTGGGTCCCCTACAAGCACATCCCTATCCTGACCTTCAGAGGCTGGACTCTGGAGGAAAGGGCTGGGGAAATGAGGATACTGTGAATTTCAGATTATTCAGCCCAAGTTTGTTCTCACAGACAGCAAGAACTATTTTTTTTTTCTGAGAAGGGACATCAGGGCCCCTTAGGGAATACAACCATGTTCAACACATACCACCAAAATTCGCTGTTAGCTGATGGCTCCCTAGTCATTTCATGACAGAAGTGCCCTGAGAGAAGAAAAGGTGCTAGAGAAAAGCTCAAAGAAAGCTCTCCTCTGGGGACAGACCATGGCACGCAAGCATCACTTGGTACCATGTCATATAAGTCACACTTTGGACAGAGGGAGCTGAGAGCATGTGGGGGATAAACACATCTCACCAGCCTTCAGCTGAGACCTGGACAAGGACAGTGGTCCAGCCCTGCAGTCCCTGTGCCCCAGGACAAGTCACTGCAGCTGATGGAAGATCAGGGCTGAATATATGAAATAACTTCCTTGCAGGTGCAGATATTAAAAAAAAAAAAAAGGTGATAAATACATATTAAAGTGCAAAGTCCATTACAGCTGCAGTGCTGGTGGGTAAGTAAGGCAGAACAGGCTGCTTCCCTCAGCCATGGGATGTTGAGAGACCTGGCCCTGGGAAACTGTTAGACCAATGAGCACCTTCAAGTGGCTGTAACAGCAGATCCTATGAGCTGTTTATATACGGAGTGGTTCTTGATATCCAGGAGTAACTTGGGGTCTCACTGTCTTCCTGTCCCGCATGCACTGATTTTCCCATGCAAGAGGCTGAAACTCAATCAGAATAATCTGTTCACCCGGACCAGTGGCTGAGCTGGGTTCCCATCTCCCCCAAGACACTACGAAATTCAGCCCAGTGAGAAAACCTGACTCTCTCAATATTACACCTGCATTTGCAGACCTTTCTGGAAAAAGAGCAGGGTCCAAGTTGCTTTCAGCAGCTTTTACTGGCACTGGCCCCATTTTTACGTCCTTTGGCTCTGACGCCAGTGACGCTGATGTCTCTTCCCTCTTTCAGAGCCCAGAGGGTACCAGAATAAAAAGCATGGACTCCTGCCCTGGACGTTGCATTAACACCTGACGTTGGGACAGTCAAACCACATGGGTTTGGACACTGCAGCCTGTAAGCCAGCATTTATTTATAGACAGAGAAAGGCTTATTTGGTGTATCATGAAGTTCCTTCCACAGCCAGGGACTCTGCAAGAGGTTAATTGTCAGCAGCAGTGAAAGTCTATTTGGTACTTGACTCCCCAATCTGACTTTATTGCTATTTATAGACCATTCAGTGTTTTAGCTACCGGTTTTATTGTCTTTTTCCCCTTACGCTTTTTCCCCTCCTTATTCTAAGAAGGTTTTGGTTTTCCTGGCACCCTTTTTATCACCCCACCACCCTCTACCCTCTCATTCAAGAAAGTTTATTTAAAACCAAAACACCACATAACTATAAGGGTTCCTACTTAACATAATGAAGTTATTCAAGATGTTTACTCAACAAAAAATAGATAGTGAGCTCACATTGCTGTTGTAGGTTACAGCTAACTACCAAGTTCACTGCACATAGCCACAAGGCAAAACCTCTTTGTGCTCTGGTCCTGTAGCTCAGGGACCCATTACGTAGCTATGGGTCTGTAACAGGGGCAGGATCTGTGCTTGCAGGATGCTACAAATGCCAGATACGTTCCTATACATCAGCCATTATCAGTGCCTCAGCTGAAGCACAGTCTGAAAGCAAGATATCAGGTGGAGGCTGAGACTTTCCTCTTAATAAGACTTTTCATGTTAATTAAGTCTCCATAAAACATAGCCTGAAGTGACTGTGTGACAAGGGAAGATTTGCACTGAGCAGCTGTCTGCAGGGCAGCTCACTCCTGATGGTTTCCTCTGTAAGAGGCAGGACAACTTTTTTCCTTTTACAAAGCCCAACCAAAAAAAAACCCCAACCAACCTGCTAAGAAGTTAAATAGGGACACCATCAGCCTACCAGCGGCTTCACTATTTCTTGCAACATGTAATTTTCTTGTCTGATTTGTCAGAGAGTTTCCTCTTAAATGCAGAAACATAAAATTTAAGAGTCTGGCTTCTATCTCCCTTCCCAGGCTCCCGGCAGCCTCTGATAGAGAAATGTCCAAGGACAGCGAGCTGCCACAGCACCCACTGACCCTCTCTGGACATCACTCCACTTCCCTCCACAAGAAATGCCTTAAAACATCAGGAAACATCAACCTCATCCTTATAATGATGGTGGAAGTAAAAGCCCAGACAAAATGTCCTGAAGGCCTCCCCAAAGGTTAGCAAGAGCCAGAGCAGGACTCAGGGATTCCCCCAAAACACAGCACATGCTCTCATACTCATTTTAAAATGGACACCAAAAATTAAATAACTTTTATGTCTATGCTAATGGGAAGCCAACAGCACCGTTAGTAGAGTACAGTCTAACACTAGGTTGAAGCTGGATGGCCCTGCATTGAAAAAGTTCAGCCAAGGAAATAGATGTCAAGAGTTTTACTGTGCTTCGGTTTTCTCATCTAAACATCCATAGCAAATATTTAACGGGTTATTTTTCCTTGCACAGTTTTCCTTTTAGAATAGGGCAGACAGTATCCTCAGAACTGGAGCCAAGGAAGGCTGTGTTATCAAGGAGGACAGCAGCAATACATCAGGAGGTATATTTTTAAATCACAAGTCCTTTGGGACAGGGATTATCCAGTATAATTTAAAATACACTACCAGCATTTGCCCAATAACACATGGTCAGATGCAAGGGAATTTGCAAGCAAATTAACATGTGAATTTGATTGATACTGTTGCTATGGCTATTAGCAATACAATACTCTCAGACCCCAAATTTTGCCCAAGGTTCAAGAGAGATCTTAAAATTTTTTCTATAAATATGCATTTTTCACACACAAACACCGCCCTCTGCTGCATGCAGAGACTGATGCTGGTAAGCAGATTTATGAGCGTTGCCCCTGGCAACACAGTTGTTGAAGGTGATAAAAATTCTCATGTCTCTTTGGTTTAGAAAATGCCAGTGCATCAAAATGCAAATGATTCAGCCTCCTGCAAAGGTCATTTGAGGTAAGGGATATGTTTAACTTCTCTGTCTCTGGAAAGAAAATGGTGAAAACTGAACTACAGCACAGTTTGATACTTGGGGTGTATGTTGTATTGTCACCTCACTGGTTTCTAGGAGTATATTAAGAAGGCTGCTGCCCACTTCTATAACACTTGTGATTTCTTTTGTTTAAGAAGGAGGTCAAACTCACAACAAACCAGTATTTTTTATTCCTCTGCAATACCACACCTGTTTGCATAGTAAATCCCACTGTGCACATTCACTCTTCACCCTGGACATGCTGTTTCTGCTCAGGGAAAGACTTCTTCCAAGAAGATACAATATCCCCAACCTGGCAGAGGAGAAATGAAGCTGATCTGTTTGCTTTTAATTGCATTTACGTTGAGACACTCTCTCCTTCAGGCCAGAGCTGCTCAACCTTGGCCAGAGCAGTTAAGGAGCAACTGTGAAAATTCAGCTTGCCCACAGCAAAAATACCTATTTCGTCTATCCAGACTGGGGCTCCCAACAAGCAATACAGGAGCTTGAACCAAAAGGAAGCATTTTTATTGGGAACAGCTCTTCCAAAGTATGATTAATGGAAGAACAGCAGTAGACTACAGCTTGCAATCCCCTGGTTAGACCTGGTGTCCCTTGGGTGGCTGGTCCAGCTCAGCCCAAGGCCCTGTAGACTTGAAAAGTCATTGCTCTGAATTTCCTTGAGAGAAATTATTGGTTCCTGTTTGTCTGGTTTGCCTCAAAATGGGTTTAGAGGAAAGAACCTGAGCTTCACTGACATTAGAAATCACATGTTTTATAATGTTCACAGATGAGAAAATGCAAGACTATCTCCACAAAGAGCAGGAGCAGGCGTTGAGGTTTCCTTTGAGCAGCTCAATTGATTTGCCAAAAGGTCTAACAAGCTCATTGAACTGCTGCTGCTGCTGTTGTGTCTTCACTTGGGAGTCCCAAGTGCTGCTGGATAAAACCAGAGCCCTTCTCTGGGGTGGGGAATTGGTGACAGCCTCAGCAGCAGCACACTCTCTGCCAAGCTGTGACTGCAAAAAACAAAACCAGAGGCTTGTTCAGCTTCCCGACCAGAGAACATAATCAATAAACATACAGCTAAAGCAAGATCTACCTCCTAGGACACTAGCTGAGGAGCCTTTCATTTCTAGGTTACTGAGACACATCAGACCCAGTGACTAAACTTTATTGAACAGACCACGTTTGCTGGGCAGCACGAGCAGGTCTGATCGCTTACCCTGCCTCCAGGATGACGATTGTTTATTTTACACTGTGAGTGCCACAACACACAGCAATCTCACCAGAGAGAAGTGGCTGGGTCATGAAAAAATGCCGTTTTCTTTGCTGCTATCCTGGTAAGGGCTGGAATGTTTCAGTGAGAAACAGCTCAAAATTACTGCTACCCATGGTAGTGTTTTACTGCAATATCCAGGACTATTCATCCCACACTAAAATCAGAAAAAAAAAAAGAATCAGCTGGTTCAAGTCTGATTCCTCTGAAAGTACCCTTTTGATAAAAGAACAAAATGACCTTTAAAATTAACAGATTATTTCATGAAAGTTCTAATTTCAGTTTATATTGCAGCAGGGCGGAAAGAGAAGCCAAATACATGAGCAATGCTTATTCCTTAGCATTTATTCCTAAAATAGTGGGAAATACATTTATATTTGAAGTAGTAGACCCCATACTCCACGAAATGGAAGGAAAAAACTTCGCAAAGACAAACTTCACCAAATGAATTGCAACATTAGTGTAATCTTCCCAGTGCCCTGGGATGAGCCTGAGGCTCCCAGCCAAGCCCTGCAATCACATGGAGGAGGATGGGCTGGAGGGGAGAGAGAGGAGGAATCAACATATGTCAATTTGTTTGACTTTGTAAGAGATGAGCTGGAGTTGTATTTAAATAGACGTGAGCAGAAAGCAAAAAGCACGACCAATGGCATTAAAGAGTTACCTTGATTTGAAAAAAAAGATCAATGAAGAGAGGAAATCTTGGGACAGATGCTCAATTGGGAAAAGGAAATTTATTTTTCACAATTTTTTCTAGTTATGTGACATGCCCAGGAAAGGTAGTTGTCATCTCTTCCCTGGACAGGGAAGGACGTAGGAGACTGAAATGATTTTGCAAATCTCTGAGAAAAAGAGCAAAGCACTGGATGATGTTGTAATAGAGCCCTGCTGGGCGTGCGGGTCCTGGACCCCCCAGTGTAGGCACCGCATCTTAGCCCCACACCTCTGCACAGGATGATGCTGCCCTCTTGCGTGGGAGCACGGAGGGGCCAGCAAGGGGAGGAACCCAGCTGAAACCAAAAGCCAAGGGTGGAAATCGATTCCCACTGCCAACTCACATGAAAGCATATCTGCCCAGTAACCCCCATGTACTGGACCTTCCCTTTCCAAATTAGCTCTCACCAAAGAGAATGAAAGTGGCGGAAGCCGCACGACAGAGCAAATGCCCTTCCGTTGGCGAGCCCATCTCTTCACCAAGCTCAACACAAAATTCATCCAACCAGCTCTTCAGGGTGATCCCTGCTCCTTGGGACAGCTCTCCCTGAGCAGCCCGTGTCCACACTGCTGTGGTGAGCCACATCATGGGTGTCCCCATGGCAGCACATGTCGGGTGTTCCCCATGCACCCAGGGACCACTCTAGCAAGCAGGACATGCCAACACTATGCTTGTCCACTTCATACCAGCACTGGAGCTTATCACGTCTCATCATACCATTGACATCAACTGCACTCCCCAACTCTTCCGGCATGAAACCATTTGTCCCATCCCTAAATTCATCCTGGGATATACCTTCTGTATCCATGGGACAAGGTTGAAGCATATTTCCTCAAGGACCCTCCTCGGCCTAGGACATTTTGGCCTGAGGTTCTTCATGGCTGGATGAGGGGAGAGCAGCAGATGTCATCTACCTTGACTTCAGCAAGGCTTTTGACACTGTCTCCCATAACATCCTCATTAGAAAATTAAGGAAATGTGGGCTAGATGAGGGGGCAGTGAGGTGGATGGAGAGCTGGCTGTGTGACAGAACTCAGAGGGTTGTAATTAATGGAGCAGGGTCAAGTTGGAGGCCTGTAACCAGCGGTGTCTCCCAGGGGTCAATACTTGGCCCAGTCCTGTTCAACATATTCATCAATGACCTGGATGAGGGGACAGAGTGTATCCTCAGCAAGTTGGCTGATGATACCAAACTGGGAGGGCTGGCTGACACTCCAGAGGGCTGTGCCACCATCCAGCGTGACCTAGACAGGCTGGAGAGCTGGGTAGAAAAGAACCTAATGAGGTTCAACAAAGGCAAATGTAGGGTCCTGCACCTGGGGAGGAAAAACCCCAGGCACCAATATAGGTTAGGGGTGGATCTTCTGGAAAGCACTACTGAGGAGAAGGACCTGGGAGCCAGCAACGTGCCCTTGTTGCCAAGAGGGCCAATGGGATCCTGGGCTGCATAGGGAAGTGTGGCCAGTAGGTTGAGGGAGGTCATTCTTCCCCTCTACTCTGCACTGTTGAGGCCACAACTGGAATACTGCCTCCAGTTCTGGGGTCCCCAGTTCAAGAGAGACAGGGAACTACTGGAGAGAGTCCAGTGGAGGGCAACTAAGATCATTAAGGGATTTTGAACATCTTCCTTGCGAGGACAGGCTCAAAGAGCTGGGGCTCTTTAGCCTGGAGAAGAGAAGGCTGAGAGGAGACCTTATCTATGTTTACAAGTACCTAAAGGGTGGGTTGAAGGATGATGGAGTTGGACTCTTTTCAGTGGTTTCCAGTGATAGGACGAGGGGCAACGGGCACAAGCTGGAACATGGGAAGTTCCATTTAAATATGAGGAGAAACTTCTTTTGGGTGAGGGTGCCAGAGCCCTGGAACAGGCTGCCCAGGGAGGTCGTGGAGTCCCCTTCTCTGGAGATTTTCAAGCCCCGCCTGGATGCAATCCTGAGTAATGTGCTCTGGGTAATCCTGCTTTAGCAGGGGAGTTGGACTAGATGATCTCTTGAGGTCCCTTCCAACTCTGACAATTCTGTGATTCCATGATATCTAGGTTTAGACATGGTCTATGATGCATATTCAAAGTTTGCACCTCTGCCTTCAGCACAAATGGTCCAGATTGAGAAAGGAACTCAGGACCTGGGAAACAAATTGGGCCAAAAGGCATCATAACCCCTTGCTGGGGAAAAAGAACCCACAAAAACCATGATACCTGCTAAACTGGATCCCACCTAAGAAATGCATCAGCAGCTCAGCTGCTGTGACAGAGAGAGACAGGATCGTATTGGGATCCTATCTATCATATCCATCCTGCAGGGAAGGGCCAATGATGCAAGGGGTTGACCAAAGAGGAAGCTGCAGAATACACTAACTTGGAAATTAAATTAAACTTCTTGCATCTTATATCTCATGCCAGGTTGGGCACAGAAGAGAAACTGAGTAAAACAGAGATATTGCAGAAAATCATGCTGTAGATTCACAAGATTGAGTGCCCTGGCAGCTGGACCAAACCTGCACTTCAGGGTGATATTAGGACATCCTAAGCCATGCGTGCTTATTTTTCAGAGACTACATCCTTGTTAATCAGTAAAGACTGCCTGTTCCTGCTTGGCGATGTCCGTTGAGCTTAAGTCACAGAATCATGGAATGGTTTGGCTTGGAAGGGACCTTAAAGACCATCTAGTTCCAACCCCCTGCCCTGGGCAGAGACACCTCCCACTAGACCAGGTCGCTCAAAGGCCCACCCAACCTGATCCTTAAGTCCTTATTTAAAGTCACTGAATTCTGGTGTCCAGGACAGCGTTAGACAGGAGTCCGTTGTGGACTCCATTTCTCAAACTTGCAAGGGGAGCACACACAATGGCATGAATCCAAGGGAAAGAAAACTCTCCTACAGCATTTCCCTTCCCCCACCCCCACCCCCCTCCCCGATGCAACCCCTTCCCTGCAACCCCTTTCAAGTGTAAAATACAAAGACTGGAGCCAAAGGAGGTAACAAATGAGGGGAAACACCGCAGCTCAGCCGGGGCAGGGCTGGCACACTCGGGTCTGGGAGCACAGACGTACACACAGGCAAAAATCGGCACCCCAAGATTTAACGAGTGTGAGAATCCCAGCCCTAAAGAGGGGGGAAAATCCTGGGCTCACACATAGGCAAAATACTTTCTGATCACGGTGTTACTAGAATGAAACAGCACACGGAGCTCCCAAGAATCGGGTTTTAACACTTCCATTACAGTTTCACTTTAATAATTTTAAAGAGTAGTAGGCAATAAAAGCAAAATAGTGTTAATGAAACACTAAGGTCACACACTTAGGAGAGTCACGAGTCATAAAGTTAAAAGCTTGATTAACCTTAAGTGTTTCATACACAAATAACTCCCCATATTATGCCTGCAATGCTTGCATTCAAATAATACACAGCGTTAGTTATCTGGTGAGAGTACTATGAGATTTAAAAGTTTAAAAAAAAACATTTCAAAAGGAAGGATTGATAGAATACTATAAATTATTAGAAGTAAAGCTACTTAACACTCCATGTACTATCAAGTAGTCTTTAAGGTCAGCAACAGGAGCCAGATAGGTTAATTTTTGTTTATACCGCTTGGAAACACTCCTCTTTTCTATTTTCTTTTTTGCACAGAGAAGTGAACTTTACAAGAGTTAAAATTTGAATCAACTTGTTGAGAAGAGTCAAGTCAATGTTTTGTTCCTGTTGGCCACAGATTATGAAAAGTATCTGCACCACAATCTAAATATACGGGTTTTATTTTTTCCTTATTTTGAGGAAGAAAAAGCTTTTATTTGACAAAACAAACATAATTTGAAAGCTGTCTCTGCTGCACCTCCTCCTGGCCCACAGTTGGCTTGTTTATTAATGCAGTGCTTGGGGAGAAATACTGTTTATTAAAGAAATAAAAAGAAAAAAAAAAAAGTTTGACTGGCAGAAAACACTTCCCTCAGCCCCCAACACTCCACAATAACAAAAATTATCATGGTGAACATTCATGAATACTCCCACAGCAGTGAAACCAGCAAAACCAACTTTCCAGCAGCCTTCTCCAGTGCTAACTGTGAGATCAGACCAAGAGCTCCCGCCCTCACCGGGCATCCAAGCGGAGCCCCTGCTCCACCTCCCACTCAAGGAGACGTGCCTCAGCAAAGCACCCTTGGAAGTGCTTCCTAAACCATCTCAGCCCAGTGATACACAGCTCTAAGAAACTTTGAGGGGAGAGGGAACAGTGAAAGCTTTGTTTTCTTGGAAAAGCATTGTGAAATGCCCTCGCAACCTTTCCTCCCTCAAGAACACATGACCAGAGACACCTGAAGACAAGGCAGGATGAGAGCAAAGCTGCTCCCCGATGGGAAAGCTTTGACTTGGGATCCTGAGACCTTCCTCACTGCCCCAATTGCAACCCAACTCCAATTCTCCTGGGACATCCAGCAGCTCTGCTGCAACCCACCATGGCTTCACCGAGTCCTGAGAGGGCAGAGAGCTGCCCCCAAAAGCCTTTCTGGCTTCCACACTGGGGTCATGGTCATGTTTGCATAAGCTTCTTGGCACCATTCGACCTCTAAAGCTCAGGGCTTTAAAGCTCAGGGAAGCAGAAGGAGTTGGACCAGGAGTAGAGCAGCAAAGTCCTCCTCACCCATCCAGCAGCTGTCGGGAAGCCGTAGGGAACAGGCAACAGCACCTTCTTTTTCGCAGCCAGGAAATGACATTGGTTTTCCTCGTCGGGCCCCAGGTATTGGAGGAAAAGTTCTGCAAGGCATCGATGTCTCGGTGTGAACACCCACCATGGGCAAGGATGCAGTGCAGAGCCCCAGCCAGGAAGGGCTCCCAGGAGCCAGAAACTCCTGTGTGTTTGCCAACAGCCCCCCCAGCCCACACGCTGCTCCTCGAGCTCCCAACATGGAACCAGCCCCTTGGCCGCCCTGGACAGGAGCCGTCCCAGCCCCAGCCAAAGGACCGTGGGTCCTGCTCCTGCAGGGCCAGGGATGGGCTCAGTCTCCAGCAAAATCCATAGGTATAATTCAGCCCACAAACTATAGAGGACCAGGTGGAGAACCAGAACAATAAGATTCCCTTGTTTTTTAATACAATATATTTTTTTACACTGAGCTACAAGTGTGTTTTCTTATATATCTGCAACTTTTCACCAAGTTGTTCCCTTCCCTTTCCCCAAAATGCTGCTATCTGAATAGAAATCAAGAAAAAACGCAAAAAAAAAAAAACAAAACCAAAAAAAAAAAACCACACAAGCCCAGCTCTACAAGAGCACATGGCTTTAACATATTTTTCCCGAAGTGATGCAACTCCTGATAAAAATTTGCAATATCTCTGGAAAACCATCTCTAAAGCAAAATAACATTTTATTAAAATATACCCCAAAAAATAATTCCAAAACGTTCTTCTTTACAGCGGATTGCATTTTACCCTCTAGTGCACTATAAGATTATCTTTTCACTTAACATTAATCTTTAACAGGAATTTATATAAAAACAACTTCACTGTATTTAAATGTTTAGTCTGGTACAGGGAAAAAGTATTCTCTGCACAAGTCTATCTTGTTTAACACGTAGCCTTTTCAGTTAGAATAACCAACCTATTTTGGGGAATACAGAGACGTAGCATATTTTGGCTGGAATTTTATCTTCAACTCCCTATTTAAATTGGCATAAAAACACCTTTAATTTTGAACAAGCTTTTTTTTTTAAAAAAAAAAAAAACAAAACAGAACCCTGATAGTCGCCTGAGCTGCAAGCACAGTAACATTTCAAAATTCTTGTGGTCTGAAACCCGTTCAAAGATGAACTTATCCCAGATTGTTTTATAAAGTTTGTCTGCCCTATAAATCTGTGGCGGTGCTACAAGTGCTGCAGCAACTCCTCAAGACTGAAGGTGAACAAAACAGCAAAAAGTTCCCTGTTTATTTTAGAGAAATGGATGCAGTAACAGCTCAACCTCCTTGAAACAACTGCCAGGGGATAAAATAAACTGAGGGTCCTTTCACAGTAAATATCCTTAAGTAAAGGGGTTGGGGACCTCTGGTGGGACATCACTTATAATAATGTTCCAAATAAATTGCTGCTGCAAAAGATATTCTTAATAATAATGAAAATAGAATAGCTGCTATACTCTAGAGAGACATTGGGAATGCTGTGGACAGGGAGGGAAGACACTTCTGAACAAGCAGGGATGGGAGTCACCAGGGCATGGTTGCCTCATGCTCGACACCACGGTTGAAATAAGGCTTTGTTGTGCGCTGCAACACGGGATTTCATTAGTCTGTGCATGGTTTTTTGTGAAACACAAGTTTGGTATGCTCCTCTGAGGGGCTGTGCCAAGATTTTTGGAAATAGCATTTTGCTGTGTTTGTGGGATACATGTAATGTTACAAAGGTTTATTGAACTTTTGTCAGGGATAATATCTGTTCAGCAGCAAATAGGGCAAATACTCAAAAACTTTACTTGAATGCAAATCTTTACCTGCTGTAACATAACCTGAAACACTAATGAACCCATGAGCAGGATGTTCTCCCCTACCCTGGCAGCCATTGAGCAAATCACAGAGAGAGTGTGCAACCCCACGTTGCAGCTGGAGGGATGTGCTCAGCTGTCCCCACCACATCTGTGCTCTCCTGGTCACACGTGTACCAGTGCAGGAGCTCTGTGAGGGCTTTGTCCTGGGCTGTCCCAGGGGATTTGGTGGTTGGGTGGAGTGAGGACAATCCTGTTCCTCTGCCTCGTGGGAAAAGGCTGTGCAGGGAGCACGGGTTGTGCTCTCCTGCTCCCCTGAGAGCAACAAACTGGCTACAAGGCTAAATCCAGTGAGATCCTTCAGGGCAAGGGCCATGGTGTATGGATTCAGGGAAACCAGGCAAATTCAAAGCCAGTGTGACATTTTTCTTCCCCATCTGCATGTTCAACAGATCCTGACCAAACTGGTACAGTGCTTTTTCTCATTTCTTTTCTCACTTCACCGTTGCTTCCTCGGGCTTAACCTGCAGAGCACTGCAGTGGTTTTATCATGTGCTGCTTTTAAATTAACATGTTGTTCACATAGCACAGGGAACACTTAGAAAGTGCCCCTGCGGAGATGATTGCCCAAAATGTGTGACATGGAAAGTACCACCCAGGCCACCAGAGATCTACCGCAACAAGGTCTGTGGGAGCAAGAGCAGGAAAATGAACCAAATCCAGTTTCATCTCTTGCACATTCGATAGCCCTGCCTGACTCTAGTCCAAGGATCATCAAGGGTTTTTTTGTCACATTCAGGCGGGGGAATTCCCTGCAGCTCCCTTTGTTAAAGTTTTCAGCTTCGCACCCTTCTCCAGTTACAGCTGCTGACTGCAAAAATTCCCGGTGACATCTCATCTGTGTTCACATGTATTTCTTCATACATAAAGGTTAGGTGGGAAAGTATGTTTTTTAGAAACATTATGAAATACGCCACATAATGTTCAGTTTTAAGATGCCAATAATTGCTTTTATCAGAAAAGAATTGCTGAAATATTTGGCCAGACCACACATCCTCCACCTGGTTCAGGCTCCACAGGAGCCATCTAAACATGACTTTACTCATCCTGAGTCTCTGCAAAGGAACAGCCATGGCTGTGAACTCTGACTTCATAGAATGGTTTGGGTTGGAAGGCACCTTAAAGATCATCCAGTCCCACCCCCTGCCATGGGCAGGGACACCTCCTACCAGACCAGGTTTCTCTAAACCCCATCCAACCTGGCCTTGAACCCCTCCAGGGATGGGGCAGCCACAGCTTCTCCGGGCAACCTGGGCCAGGCTCTCACCACCTTCACAGCAAAGAAGTTCTTCCTGAAATCTCATCTAAATCTCCCCTCTTTCAGTTTAAAACCATTACCCCATATCCTTCTTACATGCCCTTGTCAAAAGTCCCTCCCCATCTTTCCTGGAGCCCCTTGAGGGACTGGAAGGGGCTCTAAGGTCTCCCTGGAGCCTTCTCTTCTCCAGGCTGAACCCCCCCAGCTCTCTCAGCTTGTGCTCACAGCAGAGGAGCTCCAGCTCTCACAGCATCTCCATGACCTCCTCTGGCCCCACTCCAACAGATCCTTGTCCTTGTGATGTTGGTGGCCCCAGAGCTGGAGGCAGCACTGCAGGGGGGTCTCCCCAGAGGGACAGAATCCCCCCTTCGCCCCTCTAGCCATGGTGCTGGGGATGCAGCCTAGGATGCCAGTGGTTTCTGGGCTCCAGCACATGTTGCCGGGGCGTGTGGAGCTCCTCATCCACCAATATCCCCAAGTCCTTCTCCTCAGGGTTGCTCTCCAGCCATTCTTTGCCCAGCCTTCTTCACTTTCCTTCTCTTTCATGGGTTGAAGGTTCATCTTTCAGCTGAACTTGTCCTCACCACCTGCTTATGGCCCTGAAATCTCAGGGACCATCTGTCACACAGCAAACCACATGTCTTTATTCCCTCTGGGAGAAAGGAGGGATGACCCAACTATGAGGGATTTAGGATGGAGCTTCCCTGCAGAGCTGGATCACTCATGTAAAGCTGTGTCTCAGACCATGGAGGCAGCTCCGCCCACTCCAGTTCCTCTCCGAGGAGGTACCAGCTGGTACAGAGCTCCCAAGTCACAGAACCTCCTGTGTCCTGTGTGCACCTTTAGGCAGCTCTGGATTTTCTCCAGCTGGGAGATGGGTTACACATAATCCATGCATTAAGAAAGGTCGGTATTGTTACGTTAAAATCTTGCAATCTTAGGCCACAAGTCATTGCTATGGGACAATCACTGGGTGGAGGGAAAATCAGTGGAACCAGTATTTCACCTGCAATCTATTCCCCTGCCTTTTACGTGCTGGCATTCATTTGCCATTGTTAATTACACACTGGAGTGTATGTGCAGAGCCCCTGAAATGGAGGAAGGCATCATTTCCCAAAGGAAATGCCCCGTTTATGCTGGCACCACTGAGTGAAAATATTTTCCAATTGTGCAGAAAGAACATAATTTTTCTTTTTTTTTTTTTTTTTTTTTTACCAGGCAGCTTTCCCCAGCCTCCCTGGAGGCAGCGGGGCTGAGAAAAACCAACACAACCATGAACTTGAGCGTTTCGCATCTCATCCTTGCCCTACAGAGAGTTCATCTACCCCCCTTCTGCTATCTCATTTTTGGGGACTGTTGCTAATCCTCCTCCTGCTGCTGAAGATCGATAGTGATCCTCCCCCAGTTACTGGTGACTTGGGGATGTAAGAGAGGAAAGAATTGAGCCATTCTCTGAAAATGTGGCCTGCTAATGCCCTCCTTGCTGGGGGCTTGGCGCCTGTTAAGTGATCCTTGAGTGTCCAGTATAGCGAGGATGTGCCCAGCCTCCTCCGTGCTGGATGTTTTCAAGATCTCTCTAAGGGACATCTGCTTTGCCACCTCCCAACTGGTGCATTATCTTTAATAAGAATATTTTTGCCATATTTTTAGGATAGATGGTATACAATTGTAATTTAATATTGTAGGCTGAAGTGTTGCAGGACAGAAAGCATACATCTTTGTAACAGCTGTACTCCTGTACAGTAATTGTACTGTACAAATACACAGCCACAGAGTGCATTAAAAATGTATGTTTTGTCATGCATTTACCTTTTCCAAAGAAAAGATAGAGCCAAAAATGTTGTGGTATTATTTTATGATGTGAAGTTTTGCATTTATTTCACTTGCACCTGTATGAACAACACGGGGATAAAAATGTCTTTGCTCCTAAAGTGGCACCATGTCTGAATTATCTATTTAATGAATACTTTAACCTACAACAGATCATATATGATGGGAAATGGTGTCATCTGAGTCATTAATGTGTTTGTTTCTATTCCAGCATAGTAACAAGAAGTTAGAGACAGCACTAAAAAGAATTAAAAATGCCTTCCTGATACTACTGGAGCTCTGTTTTCCTCTGTGTGAAAGATTTACTGAAAAACAGTTTTTATGTAATTTCACATGACCAGCTTTTGAGCCCTGTGATCACCCAACCTCACTTCCCTGCACTGAACCCTTAAAATGCTCCCTTAAAAAGGGAAATTTCAGGATGAAGTGGGACCTTAACCTGTAAGGAACACACAGAGACTAGAAAATCAGTTTGGTGTTTGATCAGGATCACTTAAAGTTTATTAAGAGCGCAGCTCCAAATACTCCTGCAGTTGTCACTGAAGGTGTAAAGCAAAGTTTTACTGTCTGAATTAGGGTGCTACAACCCCACTGCACCGGGATGAAAAGGCCCTTAATCGTCTCTGCTAATGGGTTTCAGAATGATGAGTGGCTCGCACTTGCTTTTCAAGCAGGAAGACATCCATAATTGTGAGACATTAATTTCATGTAAAGTGCAAAGGCTGACATCCTGGAACTGTGGTCTCTTAAAATCTCCTTCTTAATTGTTGTAAAGCAGCTTTAAGAGCACTTTAAGATATCTCTATTTACAAGTTAAAAAAAAAAAAAAAAAAAAGAGCCTATAACATTGTAAACCTTCTAGCAGAATTTCCATTCATTTGGGTATTTACCAGAGACGGGGTTATATTTCCCCCTGGATGAAAATGCATATACAGTCAAGAGACTGTTCCCTACAGTATCCAGCAGAAGTAAGTCATAAGTCCAATTTTGAACAATATAAATCAACTTCTTTGTTTCTGTGATTCCATATGGTGAAGAGAATGAGGTGTTTGTTGTTAAGCAAAGAAGCAGCAAGGCTATAACTTAGATATTAATAGGCTACATGATATTTATTTAATCTCTCTTTTATTTTGAAAATGGCTGTATTTTTTCAGACTCTGAAAACCTAAGTGGAGCCTCTTCTGGCTTCGGTTGACTTAAATACGTAAGCATTTTCTACATTTCCCTCCTGAGGAATCCACGTCAATATTTCCAAAGGTGGCTTTCCAGGCACTAGGAAATTCGGGGTCATCACTGTGGGGACAGAAGGGGGACAGTGCCCTAGCCTGGACAGTGCCTCTACCTTCCTGCTCCTCATCGTCAAGTTCCTTCCCAGATCTCAGCCCTTCACTTCCATGGACTTTGCTCTCTCAGAAAATGTGCCACCAGCTCAGTGGGGGAAGGAGACAGGTCCACAAGGTGCCCATCTCCCGCATCAGTTCCCTGGATCATTGTCCTCTTCGCACTTTTCTACCTGAAAAGACTAATGTCCCACCAACAGGAAAAAAAAAAAAGATGGGTAAAGCCTCTAACAAACGAGGCGAGGGCAGTTTCCCAGTCCAAAAGTCAGTTTACCCAAAGACCTGCACATCTTTCTTGTGTTTGCAACAGAGCTGTTTTGTCCATCAAAGATGCTTGTTTGATGCAAATCACTTGCTGCTGCTCTTGGGGATCCACCGCGGCTCCACGAGAGCTTTATTTAGCCCAAGCTGTTGGATGGACAGTGTGTGCCATTCCTTGCTTGCGCACTGGCCCAAATCAGGAAGAACAGGGACACAAAGCCAAAAAGACTAATGAATAAGCTTCCATGACCTTAAAAACTTTACAGTCCCAAAATGTGTTATCAGAGCAAGGGGATGGCACTGAGAATGTGGGTGCCAAAGCTTTGGGAGGTTCAAAGGTGGATCAAAGGGGACTCTCTTTGTGTCTCCCATTAGGATTTGCGCCGCAAGATGGAGGCTGCAAAATTGATTTGTGGAAGCTGCACATTTGCAAAGAGGCCTCTAAAAATGTTATTGAAAAATGTCTTCATTCCCCAAAGCCTCGCTATTATTTTAAAGTGTAAATAAAAATAGCAGTATTTTCTTACACTGGAGAGCTCTAAAACTTTAGTTGGGAAATATGAAATCCTATTCTGTAACTCTAAAATTATGATTCATGGGTCTCTTTCCAACTCAAAGCAGTTCTGTGACATAAAATGTGAAACTAAGTGTTTGCTTTTCATTTAAAGGTCTCATTAAGACCAAACCCAAGCTTCTTCAGCCCCATAACAGCTCTAACATGTCAAACCTAATAGAACCTCTCCACCATGGGGTGCCTTTGGAGGACACAGAGAAATCAGAAAGATCCTGCTGTTTTGCAAGCCCAACATGCTGCTTTCTCCCAGAAACATCGTTCCAAGGCCCTAGTTTAACAGAGGACTTAAATCCGTTCTTATGTCCATTTATCTGCTTCAGAGACACTTAACCATGTGCTAATGTCCCCCTGAAGTTGACAGCACTTAAACCTGTTTGTAAAATTAAGCACTTCCTCATTGATGAGAGGAGTTGCAGGATCAGCGTCCCCATCCACTGTCCTTAACTAAGAGTTTCTCTTGATTTTAATAGGTGTTGCATCAGGCCCTGGCATGCTGTGCTTGATATTGATTTCATGGTCATTTTGTTGTTTAATAGCACTGTGGAGATCTCTCGTGCTTCTCTGTGCCTCACTGCTCTTCCTCTAGATGTGACCCATTAAATTGCATAAAAATGCTCTATTTGTGCCAAGCCTTGTACGATTTATTAGTGACAGAGCTGGTGGCATCCTCATGGCTAAAATTGCTCAGAGCTCCTGATATAAACCTCTGCCTATTATAACTTTACCAAAATGTAGCTGTTCTGCCTGAAATTTCAAATGGGTTTTCTGTTAGGAGATGGGATTCTAGTTATCTTATAAAATAGCTAATTACACATAGGCATTATTAACAAGACAGTGAGGATGAAAAAGTGAGCAGTGAACAGCAATTGTTCTATCTAATGATGCCTCTACATTAAGGGTGATCTGTAGAAAGACACATTTAGTGAAGTCTGTATTTCACTGGGCAAACAGCCTTGTCTGGAAAGCAAAATTGTAAATTTTTGCCTTAGTTTTGACCCTGGCTCAACACCACTAAAATATCTGTGATAAAGGAGAGAGTGCTGAGTGGCATATTTGGTTAGGATAACATAGCAAATATTATCTTTGTCTTCAGCAGTGAAGCTTTTGCACATTTCTCTATTTGGAAATGTTTCGCTATTTCTTTTCTGGCCCATCTTGCAGCAGCAGCTCTTGGTTGGAGTTCCTATTTGTCAATTGTCCCATTTTGGGTTACAAGAGCTCTGAGGTTTCAAGCTGAAGATGGGAAACTTGCACTTTTGTGGTTTGGGGTGTATGAATGTGAAAACCAGGGGATTTTCGCTCTGACCCCGAGTCCCGCAGCATTCCAGCACGTCTGCCTGATCCCGGCAGCGTTTATGTCGGAACTGAGCCACCGAATACCAGGACACCTCCTCTTTCTTGCTTTTATTTTTATTTTTCTGGCTGGTCCTGCTGCCCGAGAGATCTTGCAGAATAACAGTTGAAGACAGCAATGCCCAAGAGCAAAAACAAGGTAATTATACAGTAAGCCAGCCCTCACATAACTTGTAAACTTTATGATCTGGCACATTTATGACGTATTTATAATCCAGGGAAAATGCCTAACTAGAGAGAAAAACCCAGCAATTCTGCAACGAGCAATTACGGGTATCAGTAAAATAAGAGATTTCCAAGAAATGTCTTTTGTTTTCCTTCTTCTCCTTATCCACTGCAGAGGATTACATCGGTGGAGTTGTATTTCTTACTCTCCCTTTGTCTGTTCTATTGAAGGAAAAGGTCGTTTTTTTGACAACAGGCTGTAAAACCACAGTTGATGAAGCCTGGTCCCAATTCAACACCTTGCTCTGGCCCATTGTCTTACAGGGTTGCTCGGTGCTGAATTCCTCCTTTCCCAGATACCCAGGGCATAATTACCCCATTTCTTTGATGCCAATAACCTGACATTTGAAATATGTGAAAATGAACCAGGCAGAAGATTGGTGAAGTTATTTTCTAGAAGCTGCTTAGAAGCTGCTCAGGCTATATTCCCATCCAAAATAAGTGCTAATGATGGTCTTGGTGACCACAGCCATCATCTCCCACTAATTACTAATTGCTCCCTCTCCATGGACAGGATCTTCAAAGTGAGTAAAGGAAGAAGGGCCAGAGCTGAATGGGACGAGGCTGGGCCACTTTTCTCAGAGGAGTAAACTTGTTCTGTTTAACCCCCTGCACAAACAGTGATGACATTTTAAGGCATCTCATTCTGAGATCGCAGATCCCTGTCCTGAGCCGCAAAGTCTGGCAGAGCTTCTGCTGTCACGGTGGTTAATTGCTCCACAACTTGCGCTCACATTCCACTGCGCTGGGTGGTTGGACTCACTTCCACCAGTGGGATTTCTCTGTAACCCAAGTGGTTGGGACCTAGGTTTTCAGCATTTGAGGTTCTGGTTTCACTATCCACTGATGAGGGTTTTTTTGTGTGTGTATATAGCAATATCTGCTGATGAAATGAGAATTTTTTGTGCTTGTATATGGTGCTGGGATTAATTGCTCTGACACATTTGGGCTGCAGTCGTGTCTGGAACAAGGCTGCAGACACCGTGTCAGTGTGCTGACGGTCACACTGAAGACAGTGACCCAATTCACACATGTAAAACCACACACTGAGGTTCTTCAGGGACAGACCCAGTGCTGCCTGGTGCCACGTGCCGTCTCCTCTGTTGAAGCCAACAGGGATCCAGCATGCTCTGCATCATTCAAGAAGCTTTCAGCATCTCACAGGGCTTATATTGCAGGCCAAAGCTCTCCGGCTGCAACCCTCAGAGCTGCTGCTGTCAGGATGATGGACCATCTGCCGTTTCCCAACCGGTGATGCTTCCTGCTGCAGTAACCGTAACCTGGGCTGGGCTTGTTTCAAGGTTTCCAGATGCTTTTTTGCATTACCACGGTAATAAAGCCCTTCTCTGTGCTTCAACTCTGTGCCCCCAAGCTTTGTCAGGTGCATGCCGTGATGGTTCAGCCTTGATCCGATGCATAGATCACACCGAAAGCCTTGATGGTGTAAGCCTCTGAGATGAGCATCCTGCAGTGGTTAATGGAAAAAGGGCTGCCCTCAGAGAGCCTCATTGAGCGATGAAGAGCCCAGACAGAAAAATGGGAAGGAGGTTACCTGGCAACATCCCTGTCCAATTAAAGCAAATTTATTGTCAAGTTTTTTTGCCTTACTGCTGCTCTGTTATTAATTGTTAATGTCGCGGTGCACTCTGGCTGCTATGCAAGGAAGGGGAGCTGGAAACGGCTGAGATGAGGAGAGGAGCTGGGTCTGAAAAGGCGGTTTCTGCGCAAAAACTCAGAAGTGTTCGTTGCTGGCTCCGCTCTGCAGGCGCTGGCAGGAAATTCCTGTGCTGGGAACAAGGGGGTAAAACGATGGCACAGCAAAATAAAACTCATAGGGTCAACAGGTTTCTAAATTACAGTGATGCATACATGTGAAATGCTTGCAGGAAAGGAAACACCATGGGAATGTAAATTTGCAAAACACTGTTTAGGAATCGGGCTCTATTTTCTCTATAAATAGAAGCAATTCTCTGCTTCATACTGAAACACAAAAAAGCTCTATCTTTGGATAAACACTGGATGCTTTTCTGCCCACAACCTGATCATACCAATCCCTGAGACATTTTTTAAGAAAACTGATCACTGAATACATGGAATTAGTGAGTCTGAACTATCAGGAAACGGACAGAACTGAACTAAGAAAGATGAAGGGGAAAAAAAGAGCATAAACATTTGAATTGGAGCAGAGAATACGGCACATTATTTGCTGATGAGATGGTGCTTCTCCTGTGGATCAGCCTCTCTTGCCTGTGTTCCAGAGGAATAGCCTGTTAAAATCACAGTGGTTTGGGAAGAGAAAATCAGACTCTTTGCAAAGTCCCAGTGATACAGCCCGGTGCTGCCTGCATTCTTGCACTCACGAGAGGCTCCCGGCTGGGATTTCAAGGGAAGTGAGGGGAACCGGAGTATCCAGTTCCTACAGAGCTGAGCATTCCCACAGCTCCCAAAAATCTCCCAGGCCACGGAGCTCAGACCTTTGCAGGCTCGAGCTTGACTGTTAAGGAAATGCCAACTGCAAGAGATGAAGCCTGATGTGCAATTCCATGGTTGCATAACTTGGGCTCAGCTTACAAAGCTATTACAGCTCTCGTGTATTTTCGGTAATCAACTTTGGGCTAAATCCTGCAGCCCCAGCGGAGGCAGGGCTCCCACTCCAGCTCAAGGGAGTGTGAGGGTAAAGCTCCAAGTCAAGGAGTTGAAGACAGTGTGTGTATTCAAACCCAACAACCGTGACAGCGCTGAGCAAAGGCGGCTTTTGCTATTTTATTATATTCCCCTTTCAGCATGGAAGGAGAAAACCTGGGTTTCCAAACCTTCTCCGGCAAAACAAAATATTTTCAAATTCAGAAAGAAAGCAGCATTCATCAAGCCTTGTGCTACATATCAGAGAAATCCCAGAGCTGCCCTGACAACATCTGGCCCCGTGCCACCAACTCGCAAACACCACTGCCAACGTTTGCAGAAGTGGCTGGGACTTTGAATGCCTTTTTATTTAAGTGGCTGCTCTGGGCCATACTATATGTTAAGGTTCCATTTATAGATATTTTACAAAGTGTTAATAAATTTACAAAGTGTTAATAAACATGGATAATTATTTGTTAGTGTTTTTGATATAATCCAAGAGGGCAAAAACTCCCTGTAAATGATCTTTAATGCTGTTCTCAGATGAGCACATAAAACATGTATAACACAGACATGTCTGTAATGTGGTCAGAACATCTTTTAATCATTAACTCTTTATAACCCTTTTAAAAACAGGACAAATATAAAACGTTTCTTGAATCTGAACAGGCTGGTGTTCAGTGGGCATTTGCACCACTTGAAAATTGAGGCTCTCAGGAGATTGTAGGATCCCCAGAAACGTAAGCGGGGCTGCAGGAGTCACAGGGGTCCACTGGGATTTTGGTAGGAGGTGCCCAAGGAGGGGTCTCAGGCATGACTGCCTCATTTAGAGCATGTCCAGATCAAGGGGTGTCTTATCACTTCTTGTTGACTCACCCCCACTTTGCTCCTGGGCCCGCAGTTGTGCATCCTGCTCTGCCCTGAGTTCCCAAGATCCAACCAGACTGTTACAAGGAGAAAATCCAGGAATGGCTGGCATGATGGTTTTCCCTTTGAGCTGCTCCATGCAGGAGGTGTAAATGGGACCACACCACCTCCAAGAATATCCCCAAAGGACTTGTAACCATCTATGGCGTTGTGTCACCCCCCAGTGCAGGCATGAGCCATGGGGGCCATGTGGGGCAGAGACAGCTCCAGAAGGCTCCATGGCACTTCTCGTATTATTCCAGCACAAAACTGAAAAACAGACAAAGAAACCACAGCTACCTGTATCAGACTCCAATGAGACGGGGGATGTCAGGCCCTATGCCTGAAGGTGGCCGAGTGCCTGGGGACATAGGGACATGCAGGACACCTACTGCCATGTGTCCCACCAGTGGGCCAACCCAGAAGATACGAGACCATCACACCTCTGGGGTGATTCAAGGTTCTCTCCCAAGTCAGTAAGTGAGAGGCAACCCCTTTCCTGTATTTTCTCCACTCACACTTTGGGTGTCCCTTCAGAGGAAATGAGTTTGTCCATCTGCATTCACACATCTCAAGCATCTTGGATCCCAGGAATCCTTCGTCCTTTGCAAGCACCAGTTACAGCTACCAGTACCTGTAAAGTATCCATTATTGGGAGATATGAGGATGCTGAAAGGCAGAAGAGAAGGGAAAGAGCTTGTCCAAGTCACCTATAACAGAGCTGGGGATGCGGCCGCCTTGGCCTTCCTTTATTAACAAATTTTGCTCTCCTGGAGCTCGCTTTCCTATCACATAACTCCATTTCCTTCTGATTTCACTCACGTGTAACAGGACTCCTTCCCTGGGGACAGCTGACCTTCCTCTCAGCTTTCCAAGAAGTGTGGTTTTCTAATTTTGTGCTCCATGCATATGGTAAAAACTCAGTTTTAAGGAATCTTGTTGGTTTTTTTCAATTTTGAAGATGAATGGTCTTCACTGCCCAACAGAAACTCCTTCGTGCCAGAGTCGTTGAATGCCTTCCCATAAATGTAAGTGACATCTTGGATTATAATGATCCCTTCGCAAAGGGACAGATTTTGGTTTTAATGCACCCTCGGTTTCCATGTTTGTCTTGTGTGGCTCAGTGCCTCTGCGGTGAGAGAGGTCGTACGCAGACAGGAGAAGTTCTGACATTTTCCTACTCAATATCCACATGGCCTTGTGAAAGGTGATGATGCAAAGTTTCTCCCTGATGAATGGGACCTTAGAAATTCTTCACGAGCAGCAGGCATTTCACAGCGAGGAGCTGATGGCGTCCGAGGGGCTGGATGTCGGATTCCTCCACAGTGCCCAGCTTGTGGCATCTCCCATGGGTCACACAAAATCAGCAGCTCCACTCGTGCAGCCAGAGGGACATAGAACAAACTCCACTGCTGGGAGAGGATGAAAAATATTTAGCAGGTATCCCCTGCTCCTTTTCCTTGAGATCAGTGTAATCTTATTTCCACCTAAGTATTTTCTGCTGTTTTATGCTCTCTCATCTAAAAATCGACACTGAGATCCCTGCACAACGTTTCTGAGGCCCCTCTCTAACAACTGAGAGTGTAATTAATTACTTAAACAGGGCAACATGCTTAACTGAATTTAGGAACAAGAGCTGGCGGGCTCAGATCACCAGCCCTGCTTTGAGTGCATCAGTTCCACACATACCGGGAGGGAATCTAGGAGACCAGCTATTCCCTTGCTACAAGAAAAGTCGTGTATTTCTGCCTTTGGGAGCCCAGAGACCAGCAGAGCCCTGACAGTGGAGAGACTTCTGCCCACTCCATTGGCACTGCACCTGCCCAAACCCAGAGCCTCAGTGACAGAGCTGTGGAAAGAGCCCATTTTCAGCCTGGGAGAAGCTGCAAATCTCCCATGAGACTGAATAAAAACCGTCAGGACTCTGAACCTTTTGCACCCGCATCAGGGAGGCAACTGCAGAACTTCTTGGGGTGAAATCTTGGCCCCTGTGAAAACAAGGAGAAACTCCCTTTGATTTACGTGGGGCTTGGCTTGCTGCCCTCAGCCCTGAGCTTTACTAGGTTGCAAAACCCATCTCATCTTTCCACAGTGGGGAAGAAAATCTTCCCAGCTGTTAGGATAATCTCCTACTTTATGCTGTTCCCCCTGGAGGCAGGAGCCAGAGCTGCTTGGGAAGGGGTTCCACTTCACTTGGCAAAGAGAGGACAAAAAGAAGGGGGGAAGGAAGGAAGGAAAGAAGAGAAATACTTTCACAGTTGCAAAAAAAAAGCTTGAAAATATGAAGTGCACCCTCGTGACCCAATAGAGCAGCTCCTCGGTGTGAACAAACTGAAGAATTCAACATATACCCATGAAAAACACAGTCCAAACCCTTTCCCCAGCTCATATGGCTTTTCTAGGCAATCCTCAACTTCCATAAAGGAGTGCTCTGTGTGCCTGTCACACAGGAGGACTGTGACCGTTCCCTGCGATGCCAGCCCTGCTGCTCACTGGTGGCACACGGAGAGGGGGACAGCAAGGCAGCGTGTCTCATTTCAGACCAGTCCCAAACTGCTGTGTAGAAATCCCGATAGCACCAAAACTCTACAGAGCTCCAGCCATTAGTGGCCACTCTGCCACAGCAACCCGAATGGCATCCCCTTAGCAGGGCTGTGTCCCCTGACCTGGAGAAACATGACCCCAGAAGGAAAAAAAAAAAAAACAACCCAACTGTATTTAACAGGAGGGGGTGAGGACAGCCAAAGTTCAAGAAATCCCCGCGGGTCTCTGTGCTGCTGCTCAGTCGCGGCACGCACTTGGCCACAGCAGCTCGGGGTGCCAGCAGCGGGGCTGCTGCTTGTGCTGACATGAAGCAGCTGAGTCCAGGTCCTGCTGCCAGGAAGGGAACCTGGCAGGCTCGGTCTTGATCTCTCTGGGGGACATATTGCATTGCTCTTCCTTCTGCAATCCGCTTCATGAGTTACAGGGTTGAACTGTCTCAGGCTGAGATAGTTGGGGGGGTTCAGCCTGGAGAAGAGAAGGCTCCGGGGAGACCTTAGAGACCCTTCCAGTCCCTAAAGGGGCTCCAGGAAAGATGGGGAGGGACTATTGATTAGGAAGGGGAGCCACAGGACCAGGGGAAAGTGTTTTAAACTGAAAGAGGGGAGATTGAGATGAGATGTGGGGAAGAACTTCTTTGCTGTGAGGGTGGTGAGAGCCTGGCCCAGGTTGCCCAGAGAAGCTGTGGCTGCCCCATCCCTGGAGGGATTCAAGGCCAGGTTGGAGGGGGCTTGGAGCAACCTGGTGTGGTGGGAGGTGTCCCTGCCCAGGGCAGGGGGGTGGAACAGGATGATCTTTAAAGTCCCTTCCAACCCAAACCATTCTTTTATTCTACGACTCTAACTTTTCACAGCGCGGATGAAAGGCATCACAACCTCTCCGAGCTGTCGGAGTTGGTCTGTGCACGTCTCCAGCACACAGCGCATTTGTGAAAAGTAATGAGTTTTGTTTTGGAAATGGGCTGTTAGCAACCTCTTTGCACGACCAGAAATCGCCTCCCGGGCCCCAGCGTTTCCCTGGGCGTCATTGCAGATAACTGCATGGCCGTCTTGCCCCCTTCCTGCCCGGCACAGAGCATTTCCTCCAAACTGGTGATGTCATGGTAGTTAATGGGCTTTAATTGTGCCTTTCCACTTAGTAACAATAAGCTGAAAGCTCATTATACACCAGCCTTGCGGCTATTGAGAACAGCTCTGGCTCCTTAAGAACTCTCTGACTGGTAGAGCATTTCTTAAAAGTGCAAGAAAAGTAGCGCAGGGTTGGAGGCAGCTGTGGGTGCTTGGGGGTGAACAGGGAGAAGAGGGAGATGGTTCCCCAGTTGAATTTCCTGACTGGTTTGTGTCTCTGGGGTTTGCCGAGTTAGAGGTGGAGTCTTTGCAGTCAGCAATCCTAAATGCGTTTCTTTTGGTGAATTTTTGCAGTTGCCTGCTGAACCAGTGTAAACTGTCAGCACTCGCAGCATCCCAGTTGTGCTTGGAGGTTTTCCAGCAGCTCCTCACTCAGGATGGGAGCCGTTCACCTCTGTTTCCCTTCATTGCCAGTGCCTGAAGGATCTTCTTTGAGCTGCTGATGAGGGAGAGGGTCAGGAGAAAGACCGTGGAGACACTTGAAGGTGCAGTGAAGTGGGGATCATCTGGTGAATATAGATAGAAACTGCTAAATCCACTAGCTAAGTTGCGGGGCAGGGGGGGACAGGATTTGGAGCTTGCACAGGATCACAGGGGATCTGGAGAGGAAAAAGAAAGCCCTGCGTAATGTTCAAAATAATAAAATTCAAGTAGGGAAAAATACATTGTAGCTGTTTATTTTTCACCTTCTAGTGTCTGGGGGTTGTCTCAGGTGTGAGGTCCCTGGAAAAGGCCCTGGGAAATCATGAGGGAGATGTACCTGGTGCCATGTCCCCGGAGCAGCCCCATGGCAGGGATGGGGCTGTGCCGTGCTGGCTGCTGCACGGATCTGGGGCTGAAGCAGATCCAATATTTATGGGCCACAGGATATTTTCCTTAGCCTGGAATTTGGCCCAGGCTGACGCTTCCCTTGCTGAAGGCTGCAGGGGCATTCACAGCCTCAAAAAAAGTCTCATTATCCCCCACCCGATGCTGGGCCAGCTTTTGGATGTGTTTCTGCTGCATCTTGGGGTAGCACAGATAGACATGCACTAGTTGGCATGTTAGAGGCACTGCTGCAGCATCACAGCCTGCCTGGACCCTGGGGCAGCCCCTGCATCGCACCCAGTGCAATTGGACCTCCCTGATGGCACGGCTGGAGGATAGATCCACTGGGTGGATGAAGAAAACCCTATGTTGTCTCTCCGCTCTGCAGATGCACCTTGGTTACGATGGAGACAGAGCAGCAGAGGTCCATCAGGCTGCACTCATGGTTAGGCTGGTTTCCAGCCAGAGCTCTGGGCTTTGGCTCCCCTCTCCCTAAGTGTCTGGGCACACGTGCTGTCATGCCACACATCCCATGTGTCCCATACTGATAGCTCTGCCCTGCTGAGAGCACAAGGTGCAGGCGCCTTTCAAGCTGGTCAAAAAAATCCGTGTTTGCCTTTTCACCAGGTTCTTTTCACCAGAACCATTTCTTTGAAGTGGAGAAAGCATGAAAATGACTGTAAAACACTCGAGTTTTTAAGATACAGGATGTTGCAGCTGACCCTGTAACCATGCTGTGCCATCAACAACATCAAGGAGTGACTGCCTGCCCGTCACTCCAGAGCTAATGCTCTGAACACCAGTAAGTGAATATGGATTAAATATCCAATAGGAGAAAGTTGAATGGATTGTTCTGTGCTTACGTGACTAATGGGATTAGAGAGAAATAATTTAATGATTTAGAAGTAATGAGTTACTGGATGGCTGATTCCAGCAGAAAGTCCGAGGTTGGCATTATGCCAATGAGAGCGCGCTCTGCAAGTGAGAGCTCACTTTAAGTTTGACAGGGAACCAGGGATAGGTCTTGGGCATCGGAGAAAGCTCCAGGGCTCCTTCTGATCTCATTTCATGCCTTCATAGCTCCATAGCCCTGATTTACACTGATATCACTGAGACTCTGATCAGGCCTTGGAAGTTTAATTGTATATAGAGCCTTTCCTAAAGCTATGGAGCATGTCTGTGGACTGTGCCTGTGCCACCAACAGAGGTGGGTGAGATATCCAGGCACTGATAGCATCTTTTGGTTGAATTGATTGCTTTTCTGTGCAAATTGTATTCTGAGGGTTTTTTTGAACCAAGGGTCCTAAGTTTGATGTGTTATGCTGAAGTGGGGAGGCTTTTTGGGGGTGAAATGGACTTGCCTGAATCAGCAAACACAGACACACTCTGAGCCCCTCGTGCTCCTAGACATGGTTTCCTCCTTGTCACAAAGAAAGATTTGCTGCTATCCACCAAATAAGGGAAAAATAACAAACAATTCTCTCCAGTGCTATTATTAACTATGTTCTTAGAGTTTTGCCAAACACAGGGATTAATATGACAACTAACGAAAATAAGCCCGATGAAGATCTTGAAATCCGCCAGAGGAAAGCTTATCTGTAACTACATGCTTCTGAGAGATCTTTGCTTATACTCCAAAATCCCTGGTGATGGGGCTTCCACAGCCACCCCAGGCTATTCCTTGTGCCCAGAAATCCTCATCATTAGATAATTTCCCTAAACTTTAATTTCCAGCCTCCTCTTTGCAGTTTACACCTGTTATGTGCCCATCTGCCCTGCACACAGGGCACATATTCCCCCCTTTCTCTTTCTGGACACTCTTTGTTCATTGGAAATTATTATCATGTCTTCCTTCAATCTTCTCATTTTTAGACATGTCAGCCCATGGTGCTTCTTGTTCTGTTCCCAGCAGCCCATATGTTTGCTGAACTGCAGAACTGCCTTTTTTTGCAGTAGTATAACGTGTTCAGTTTGCCACATGTTCAGTTTCCAAACCATGATCAACGCATGTGTTCTGTAGAACCATCTTCCTGTATCTCTATTATTACTCTTACCCTGTGTGCCAAACATTGCATTAATCTTTATCAGACAGAATTACATTTCTTTGGGATATTTTTGCAACTGACCTTGGTCATTTTAAGTCTTAACTCTCAGCTCAACATGCTTGCAGCTTCTTCCAGGTGTCATTGCATGTGCAGCAGATATATTCCCTTCCCTTCCCTTCCCTTCCCTTCCCTTCCCTTCCCTTCCCTTCCCTTCCCTTCCCTTCCCTTCCCTTCCCTTCCCTTCCCTTCCCTTCCCTTCCCTTCCCTTCCCTTCCCTTCCCTTCCCTTCCCTTCCCTTCCCTTCCCTTCCCTTCCCTTCCCTTCCCTTCCCTTCCCTTCCCTTCCCTTCCCTTCCTTTCTCTTATCCAGCTATTAAGGACAACAGTGAACAGAGCTGAGCTGCTCCACGTACAGTGCCAGTAACACCAGTCTGGCAGTAAGCCCTGAATCTCTCTTTCCAATATAATTTTCCAACCAATTTGCTACATTTCAGTATTTATTCTTAGACCTTATTTCCAGAGCTGACTTAGGAAAATGCCATATGAGGCAATACAAAAGCCTTCTTAAGTTTAAGATAAATGACTTTTTACTGCTGCTCCTTATCTCTTTACTCTCTCTTGCTCTGTCAAAGAGGAAATTAGATCAGTTTGGTACGATCTAAACAAATTTGTGGCAGCTGTGAGTCACTGTACATCTCAGGACTATCCTTCTTTATCAGACTAGTAGTTACACAGCCACAAAGGTTAATATCTTCAAACGTAATTTCAGCAATACTAGGCACTGTTTATTACCCAGAAAATTAGTAAATCTCACTGAAAGCTAGAGACTCCTTCATGTTCAGAGTAGCCTTGTAGGAGCCCTTGGACACTCGACAACCTGAGTTGTGACCTTGTTCTCTACGATCAAAGCTGTCTTTCAAATGTATTGTAGATTGGAAGTTAGTAGTTGATAATTTACCAGTCACACAATCACTGCTAATTGCTATGCTTCCCTTGTGCAACAAAGAGACTGGAAAAAAAATGGATAAAAAGACCTCTTTATGAGGACAGTAGCTAATTCACAGATTTCTGTTATTAACATTTTCCTTATTTGGAAACGTAAACGTGCCAAAAATATGGTCTTATGAGCAGGGTATGAACATGAAATTTTGAAGTCCTCTAATTCCTTGTGTGTCCTTAACTGGGATGGATAACATAATATGGATATACACAGCTCAAGAATTTTTCACAAGTTAATAAAATTCATCTGACTACATAGGATGAACTTTTTTTTTTGTTTAATTCATGGAGAAGTTGTACTACCTCGTATTTTTTTACATCTCATGGGAACTATTTACACATGTATTCAGGCAAGTAAAATATTTCCCAGAAACTTCTGGTGGCCGTTTAAGACCAGTAAGCAGAAGACGTTCATCTGAGTCAGACACCCTCATAAAGGAAGCTCTGTAGAGTTTTTGGAATGTTGGCAAAGAATTTCTGCCAAAACTTTACCTAAAATGAACATGAAAGACCTTGAACGTTGGGTGTTTCTTCACCTTTTCCTTGGCACTTCAAAGGAGTTGTAATGGCAGAAAGCTTGGTAATGGGAACAGAGGTGGTGATACTTGGTTTCCATTTCCAGATATTCAGTGTTAAAATGCTGTCTGAAAAACATTTGGGTTTGGTTTGGTTTTCATCAAAGGCAAAACTTGTGGTTTAATGTAATGAAAAATTATGCCTTTGTTCACTCATTTTGAGTGCTCTTCCTGCATTATGGAAGCTTCACCACAAGTATTGGTAAAGCTAAATCACCCTCCACATCAAACCAACAATGAGGTTTTGGCAGCTCTGGTTTCTTCTCGTAGGGTGACTTCTTGCCCATGGACATGTTGAACAATTGTTCAGAACTGGATTTACGTCCATGGAAGATTGTTTACAGACTGCACAGCAGTGATGACATCCTTGAAATTTCCATATATTCCCAATATCATTAATCATCTCCCGCTAATCTGAAACAGTTGAGTTGACAAGTCATTGGGAAATGTCCTTTGCTAGCTAATCATACATAGGGCTAAGATGCTGCCCTGCTAGTTGCCAAGTTCTCGTTCCTTTCCTAGATGCTGGCATGAAAATGCAGGTGTATTTAACTTTGGGGGCTGAGGGAAGGCTTGGGAGCATCTTCACCCAGTGTATCAATAACACCCCACCCAGCTACCAGCCTCATATTTAAGATCGTAGAATCATAGAATGGTTTGGGTTGGAAGGGACCTTAAAGATTACCCAGTCCCACCCCCTGCCCTGGACAGGGACACCTCCCACTAGACCAGGTTGCTCAAAGTCCCACCCAACCTGGCCTTGAACCCCTCCAGGGATGGGACATTCTCATAGTCTTTAAAGCACCTCAAGATATCAAAGTTCAGCCATCTTTGGAATCCAACCCAAAATTCACAGCATCCATGCCTGGCTGGGACACTTCAGGTAGGGACTTTCTGGCCCTGAGGACAAAGAGTTACCAGTCAAGCATCCATGTGTCTGCAGCTTCTTCCTGGTAACTGGAAGAAAATCAAAACCTATTGTCTTTAAAAAATAATATAGGGATTAGCTTTCTGGACTCTCATTTTCCTAAGAATGAGAGCAGCTAAATTTTGAAACTTTCCTGCATCCTCAGCATTGCCTTATTAAATTCAGTCATCTTTACTCACAGTTTAAAAATATCTCTAAGGAACTGCAGGAAAACTGCAGAGGAGTCAGAGAGCCAAGTTCTCTCAGAGGTACTTTCTCCCAAGTGACAAAACCACCTTGTATCTGGCTCATTCCTGAGTCAGTCCTTCCCATAACCACCACTCTGGATGGTTTTCAGAGCTAAATAGAAGATAACAATGTCAGTTGATAAATTAAGAGGTGCAGTGAGGGAGAAATTTTTAGGAGATTTAGAAAGGCAAAATGGTGAGTCAGATGGAAAGTCACAGAGAAGCTGATCCATGAAGCAAAGGTTGTGTATGAGAAAGATTCCAAATCAGCATCAACCGGAGTGTAAAGATGTAGGAGCTACAAAGACATGAGGAAGAGAAAGAGGAACAGGGTGGACAAAGTCCTTCAACCTTGCAGCAACAAGTCCAACAGGGTGGGCGCCTTTGATAAAAAGGAAAGCAATGGACACACCATTAACATATGGAATCCATGAGTTATAGCCCAGGTTCTCCCAGGTGACCCCTGGTAGGTGCTCCCAAGTGACCACCCAACTTAGGTGTTCTGCTTTGTTTTTCTTCTTTCTGTTACCACCTGCTGATGATGGTCTTGGATCTGAGGGAAATTTCCCACCTCATCCAAAACCCCAAAGAAAGGAGACAGAGCTGTGTTGGTTGGCTGCACTGACGGGACACATCACTAAGGGCAGTCCAAGAAGACCTGTTGTTTGACTGGGAAACTGGGCATTCTGAGAAACTTCACTGGTCCCAAGCATAGGCTGAAGTGGGAAATGAAAGGCATGGAACTGGCAAAATCAGAAAACCAAAGTTTACCCGTGTCACACTGGTTCTCTCATGAGCTGTGCAGTGTTTATGGATCCATTGTTTTTCCCCTTCCCTGTCATTCATGCTCTGGGCTGGAGAGCCACCCCAAAAGACTACACTGTTGCAAGCAATATAAGAAACAAATAAATATGAAGCAATAATTCACATTAACATGGACAGTTACTGTTCTAATTTTATCCCTATGGCCCTCGGCCAGCAAGGGGACAGGAGATCTCGTTTTCCTTGTACTATCCAGGCCAGGCTGTAAAGTTTGAGGGTCCCAGAACAAAGACAGGCAATGTAGCAACTGGGAAGAGTAATTTAAAAATTTGTTTAGCTTGTTCATTTTACATGAGAGACTTATTTAGCAGCTTTTCAAAATTCAATCAAAATGCTTCTAGCAAATACAGATCAGGAATAGACCTCAAGCAATCACCAGCTCCGTTTAGGGAAGGTAAACAGAAAAAATTACGTTATTCTCTCTTTTAGAAGATAAATCACTCATCCTGTTGGACAAACTCTGTTGCAAATCCAGGGATATAACAAATCAGAGTTTCCCTTGCTGCAGCCCCCATTACATTCACAAGTAAGTGCTGGTCCACCAGAGTGGTTCTGCTTTACACCAGCACAAACCCTGGCTTCACATAAGGAAAGCCCTTCTCCTGCCAGCTCATTGGTTTGGGTCCATGTCTTAGGGAACAAGCCTGGCACCTTCCCTTGGTCTTCATGTGAAAACCCAGTGTGTTGCTCTGCTCCTACAATGGCCGCGCACACAGGTACATGGAGCTCGTCTCTGAAAACACAGGGAACAAGCTTGTGCAGGGCTCTGTTCCTGAAGCATGTGTCCAAAGCCTTTCCAAGAGGGCTGCCAAAGCACATTTTCTTTTCCCAAGTTAGAGGCTGAACATGCAGCAGTGTGTCTCGAATAAATGTGTCAGCATCAACCCCAGCCAAGGGATCACCCTCCTGGACTTGCCCTGAGCACAGCAGGGCAAGCTCTGTTAATTTTTCTACCAGAGTTGCACCATGATGTGCATGAGGCCACGGAGGAGATCCAACCTGTACAGGGCTTCTGACTCTGCTTGCTTCCCTGGAAATCACAGCAACTGAGGAAAAGCAAACGGGAAATCCTTCCACCCCTCTACACTCAATGGAAAAGGAACTTGAGTCTTGAGATAAAAAGATGGGTCTTTTGAAGTCACAGCAAATTTCTATTTGCAATCTGGGAAATGGAATTCCCAAAAGATAAAATCAGTTCCCAAAAGATAAATCTGTTCCCAAAAGGTTAACGAGAAGGACACTAAGTTCTGGAAGTGTCCTCCACTAACCCCTTCAGGCTCCTGCCAAGGGCACATGCTTTCATTTGATGTCTTTGCATTGTTGTTCCCCTGCCCTTGTTCCTCTCCATTCCTTTTCTTTTGGATTGGTTGTCTTGGTTTTTCTGCAAATGGGATGCTCAGGGAGTTATGCAGAAGTTTATTACTTCTTAAATTGGCCTGTGCTGCCTGGCTTACTCTAAAGATATCACTTACAAGTTCAGTGGTGTTTGGCTTGTCTGGCTCTGAGGGTTATCTCAGGATTGTCCCATGCCTATGTCACGTTCACCCCATACTCTCATGGCACATACTAGTGCAGCAGAGCTGTACTTTGTCTAGCTCTGATGACCTCATCAGCCACGGTGCTTTGTGGATCATACAAATTAACAGTCTCGTGGAAATGAGACAGTTCCTATTGTACAAAGAGACAAACACAGTGTACACATACAACAGGGCATGGACTTAACAGCCCTTGGGCAGGTCTGAGGACTCTGATGCTCCTCACGTGGCCAAAGGCACATCAGTCTCCCCAGCATCAGGACAGGGCAGAGGACTCTGCAGCACCCTCAAACCCAGATCTTCCAAGCAACTTCTAAGCAACTTCTCCAGAACAACTCATGATTTCCTTCAGGAAAGATTGCTGGGACAACCCAGCAGCTGCATTTCTCCAAGGAGGGATAGAGTTCAATTACATACTTTTTTTTTTTTTTTGATTGATGCAGGATTTGTTTACAACTGAGATTACTTGGAATTAGTAGTCCTAGAAAAACAATGGCTCAGATTGACCACATTCTTCCAGCACCTCTAATCTTTTGCTTTCTGCCTGGCATCTTTGGGCTTGAGTTTCATTGTGAAGTTTCAATACAAGCAGCTTCCAAAGCACAGGATACTTGCCATCCAAAAAGGCACAGCTGCAACTACAGACAGGCATCCAGTAAATGACCCTGTGGAGGCAATAACTTGCACCCCTGGGGCCAAAAGCAACCCTAGAGTAAAGGCCACTGAGTCAAATAAAGCTCCGCTGTTCCCATGGAGGGTGGCTTTGGCCCCGTTTGCCAGCAGATGTCAGAGATTATTCTGATGCACAGCGTCACGCGGGCACGGCAGATTCACATTACGGGGTCAAGCTAATACCAGTGCCGTCTGGGTTGGAGTCAACTCTCTGCCTGCTCCTGACTTTAAACTGAATGTCAAATTCAAATAGACTTTGTCGATCTGCTGGCAGGGTCCCAGCAGCCCTGAGGATGGGCTCTGCAATATTTAAAGGTTTAGCCTCCTCCTGCCCACCAGTGAAGCTCTGGGCCTCTGACACCCAGCTTCTGATGGGGAATTTGTGGCAGAAGATGATTTAGCCACCTGCAGTGACCCTGGAAATAAGTTGTTTGGAGTTGAACCTGGAGCAATCCAGCCTCCCCATGCCTCGAGCGATACCTGCCCCAGAAAGGATCCAAATGAAAAGCCATCACTCTGTTGAGCTTCAGCTGGGTGTCGCCTTTGAAGTTTTCCCCTGTGTTTTTCTCCTGTGGGGCTGGGATTTGTTTCTTACCATGTGGAGAGCAGATTTCACAGAATCACAAAATGTCAGGGGTTGGAAGGCTTCTTCAGAGATCATCTCGTCCAACCCCCTGCCAAAGCAGGATCACCCAGAGCAGGATGGACAGGAATGTGTCCAGGTGGGTTTTGAATATCTCCGGAGAAGGAGACTCCACCACCTCTCTGGGCAGCCTGTTTCAGTGCTGTTTCCATGCTTGAGCTCTTCTCAACCCCCCAAGCCACACCAGCACCAATGTATGGACCCACAGGGCAAGGAAGCACCCAGACTCTACCATCTCTACACTTCCCCCATTTAATACCCTGCCAAGGACCTTCCGTGCATCCAGTGAGATATTGACACACTCCACTGCTCCCTGCCAAGGGGTACCCAGGCCTTCAACCATCTGTTGGGCTGTACAATGGGGATGACGGAGCTGAAAGGACACATCGCTGAGACGCGGGGGTGCCCTCTCCGCAGCGGTGTCATGGAGAAAGCACAGCTGAAAATATCCTCCAGATCAAATTGCACCAGTGGAGGCGTCCCCTTCCTCCCCCGTGGGACCTGCTGGAGCTGGAGGCACCGCTGTGGCAAGGACTGTGGTATCACATGTCACCCAGAACACTCCGAGAGCAGCCTTCATTCCCCCTGCCAGGGGTTATTCAGCCCTGCTCACCAAGGCATTCCAGATGACTTTCCAGGAACTGCTCACTGCCTCCATCCTCTGAGGGCTTTGTGGTCTCAGCTCAGAGAGGACCATGCAGACACCCAGACCACATAATACCACAGCACTGAAACAAATAATAATGAGACACCTTAACAAAACTGCCTTTCCCAGGGCTGCTGAAGGGCTCCTGCACCTCTAGCACTGGGAGGCAGCATCAGAGACACAGGGGAGGAAAGTGTGCTCTTGTCTCATGCACCTTGATTCATATTTAATCCCTTCCCCTCCCTCCACAACGGGTGCGATGCTTCTCTGCATCTTGGAGAAGAAAAGCTCTCCATCACACTGAAATGCGAAGCTTCCTCATTAGAATTTAATTTGCACCGATATAGAGGAAATTAACATGTCAGTGCAGAGAAAAGAAACAGTGATTCGGGAGAGAAGCTTTTTGATAAATTGTACCAAGTACTTTTATCACCATAGGCTTAAATGAAGATTTGGCTTGGGGAGGTTGGTACATGGCTTTATAATGACCCTCCATGGAAGGGACAGATGGCCTCAGTGACAGTGTGAGCCCTTCCTATATTTTTCTGAGTAGCTGTAGCGGTTGTCACGGCAACACCCGTTGGAACAAAACCCACAAATATATTTTCAATTAATTCCTGAAAAACCTAAGAAGTGGGACACATCTCTCACAAGAGACAGTGACACCTGCGTTGGTATTTTCGTGGTAGTTATTGTTCTCCTGCCAGACACTCCACATGCAGCGGGTGGAAGCTCTCCCGAGCTCAGACATATCTCAGCAATGGGAAATTTGTCAGCTGGGAGTGATGTTAACCCTTTTCCAGCTCTCCCAGTAAGGCTATCGAGGAAGCTGTTGGAGATACACAACTCACAGTGCACAAACACCCCAAAGTGGAAAGTCTCCATCCCCATCACTCTTCCATAAGGAACAGGGGCAGCATGTTCTTAGCAGAGGTTTCAAGACCCAGTGAGGCTAAACACCAAACCAAGGTCGTATTTAGGTGCCTTGTTGCTATCTGAAAGCACTGGAGCTGCACCCTAAACCACCCTTTGGCTGTGAGTGGCCCAAAGCCAGAAGGAAGGCCACCTCCGCAGGCAGCCTGAACCTTGATTCATTCCTCAGGCTGTGGGAAACCATCTCCCCTAAGCTGGCTTGGGCTTTTCTGTCTTTCCCACCTGGTTTTCTGCAGTACCATGTCCAGACCTGATCTTTTTGCTCAGTGTAACTACATTTGGTTTTTTTATTTCTAGTCACTTCCTTCTCTTTCTCAAATCATCTGAACGTCTTGAGTCCTCATTCAGAAAGACAGATGTTTAATAATTGCTCCACATCTCCCCAAAGTGTTCCTCCCCTCAAGTTGCTCGTGTTGCCTCATCTTCCTGGAGAAGGAATTTTTCTTGTTTTCTCCAAGCCTGTCTTGCAGAGACATCATGATTTACAGCGCTCCCTCACTTTGATGTCTCTAGTGCTTTGGGCTAAGTTTCCCCATTCCCCCGTTGCCTGTTGCACTGGGAAAGGATTGTCCTGTTCAAGGCATGGGGATACGGGGATCTGGGAAAGGAACATAGAAGTTCTTGAATTAAAAATGCAATTACCAGCGAGAGGCCTCTCCCTAGGGTGAATCAGAGCACTTTGATGCTCGTTCCTGTCCACACCAGGCACTTTCCCAGCTCCTGGCTCTGGATGCTCAGCTGCCCACATCCTGACTGCATGCTGGGGCAGGACTGAGGCATGTCCCCCTCGCTCTGCACATCTCCATGGGCCAGGAGGAGCTGCAGCTCTCTGTGATCTCCAGCAAGTCTCGGGTAGATTGGGTTATCCAGACCTGTGAAAGGGATGTTCCAGATAGCCTGGAGATGCTCCATCCTGCCACCAAAGAAGCGGGCATAGGGCCATTGTTCCTGAAGAAGGACCCACAGCCATAGGCCATGGCAGCAGAAGGACATCTAAAAGCCTGACAGAAGTTCAGCATTGCTTATGCTAAACTACCCAAACACCACAAACAATTGTCCAAAACATGGCTCAGGGAGGCTATGGACATGAGGGTGGGTTTGTGGAATGAGACAAAGTGAATGGTGACAGGCTGAAGGAGGTGGAAGAGGGTGCAGTGGCAGAGTGAGGGTGGCACAGCCTTTAACCAGTGCTTCACAGCTGAAGGGCTTTTGCTTTCAGAGATAGTACGGGCTCACTGACTTGAAGCCCTCCCAGCTGCCACCTCCCAGCCATCATTTCAAAGCACTTTCCTCCATTATTCATTTTTCTTAATAAGAATATATTAAAAAAATCCCGTACAGAAAAAAAATTGCTCGCCCTGTTCAGGCCTATTCATTCCCAATGGTTTTGTCCCAGAATAAACACAGACATGTTTTGAAGCTTGTTGTGAAAGGAGATTAACTCTAAAATCTGCTTCCTGGCTTTGAAGGCTGTAGACCAGCATGGTTTTATTATTAACTAGTCATTAGACGAGTGACATATAGGAGGAATAATTGCTTGGCACGTTTAAGGGTTGAAAGATGTTAATTAAGAAGTAAAATGTTTGTTTTTTCTTTCTCTGAACAAAGCAATCCAAGGGCTTATGTTGTGCTGGCATTTTCCTCCCAAGAGGCAGGTCTGAGCTCACTCTCCTGGGGGTTTGGGAATGTGAGTGTCTGCAGCAGCTCCACTCCCACCACTGCAGTCACGTCCCTGGGGTGAGCCACTGTCCCCCATGAGGTGATGTGACGCAGGGAGGACGCCTCAGGAGCAGCCAGGGCTTGTGGTTGGGTGAGCCCAGGGCAAGAGCTCAGGGCAAGAGCTCGGGGCTCGAGCAGAGTGGGGACTCCCCTCCCTGGAGAAGTCTGGAAGATCCAGGTGGGTGTTGGGTGGGACCCACCTCACCCAACATTGATGGCCAAGGTCCCACTGGAGTCAGAGAAGGGCAGTGCTGAGGACCAGCTGCCAACACATGAAGGTCTTTAAGTTCTCTTCCAACCCAAGACATTCTGTGATTTTATGATTCCATGATTCTATGATTCAATGATTAAGTGGTTTCCATTTCTCTGCTGTCTGCCCTGCCATGCTGGGCCCTTTCTTTACCGCTTACATCTGGTCCTTCCAGGCATATTCATCACCTCCAATCCATCTGGCTGATCTGGTTTCTAGAGCCACAAAGAGCATCACTGCTTTCACAGGGCTGCTCTGGGAGGAAAGACAGCAGATCCCTGACTTTCAGGCAAAATTCTGAACGGCGCAAATCAACAAAATTATTTCAGTAATAAATTTAGTCCCTGTCCCCCAGTCCAGCTTTTGTTGGTATGATGGATAAAAGTGTCTATTCTGGCACCTTGGAGGGGAAAGACTCTGCCATGAAGTGGGCACGGAGGAGCTCAGGCTGAGGGGCTCAGAAGACCAAGAGGAGACCCAAGGCCGGTGTGACATGATGATGAACACGAGTGGTGCAATGGCAGCCTGTGATGCAGAGACGCATCCTGCAGCGTGATTCACTGCCACCTCTGTGCCCATCACCCTGGGGGGCTTTGGGGACAGTCCCCCTCCCTGGGCTGTTCCCTAGCTGCGCTGCCTGGAGGCTTTGCAGAATCGCAACCAGAGAGTTTGATATTTCCCATCATTACTTATTTGCCTGCTCTCTGCTCTGCCATCCTGCTGCCTCTCCTGGCATGCCTGGCTCCTCTTTTTGCAGCTCTCCAGGTTCAAGGTTTGATGTCAACAGCTGTCAGAAAAGGAAAATACAGAAGAGAGGGTTGGCCTTGTGGGAGCGTGGTGGCAGCGGCTGAACTGTGGAGAAGACAGAGAGCAATCAAGCAGCAACGTCGTGTCCGCAGTGGGCTCAGCTACATGCCAGCCCTGTGGCATGGAGGGTTTCTGATGGTGCTGCAAAGCACCAAGGCTGTTTTTTTTCAGGAAATAATATTTGGAGGTATGGCTGCCCTGCCAAGTACAGAAAGGTCCTGACAAGGCTCGGTTATACAATGCCGCCTGCTCCCTCGGGCGCTGCGCCAATGGGGTAAGGAGAGATGCGGTGACCTTTTGGCATTGGCACATCAGGAAAGCTGTGTGACTAAATTCAGCTCTGCTGCGCTCCTGCCTCCCGACATTACACATGAGAAACACCATGGTTGGTGCTTGCAGATTGTTTGGAAAATATGTCCTACAAAAGGGGACAGGAACATCACATTATGGCCCGCTGGGTAGGCTGTCCCTGTGTGTCACCTGCGCAGTGTGTGTACAGGAAGATCCACTGCTCAGGGAGATAACCATGGTTTGGGAGGCAGAGTGACTCAGCTCAGCATCTCACTGCTCCTTGTGGGCCACCTCATGGTCCAGGCACTGGAGAAAATCCCAGTGCAATGTAGTCAGTATTGCCATGCTAGTGGAACTGGGGGATTCTTTTGATATGAGGAGTCCTCCTCCATGCTTCACAATGCAGAAGAAGGTGAGGGTGATGCCTCAGGTCTGTCCTTCTCAATGTGTCCTCCTTGCAGCCCTGCTGTCCCTGTCTCCATCCCTGTGAAAGCCACCAGTGCCTGGACTGAGAAACAGGTCAAGAAGGAAAACAAAACGGGCCCAAACAGAGCAAAAAGGAGCCGGCAGGACCAGCACGGTGGTTCAGGGTATGGAACAAGAGTAGCACGTATTTGGAACATGTCCAGAGCAGGGCCACGAAGATAATCCAAGGGCTGGAGCACCTCTCCTACAAAGACAGGCTGAGAGAGCTGGGGGTGTTCATCCTCGAGAAGGCTCCGGGGAGACCTTAGAGCCCCTTCCAGTCCCTAAAGGGGCTCCAGGAAAGATGGGGAGGGAATCTTGATCAGGGAGGGGAGCCATAGGACGAGGGGGAAGGGTTTGACAGTGGAAGAGGGGAGATGGAGATGAGATCTCAGGAAGAACTTCTTTGCTGTGAAGGTGGTGAGAGCCTGGCCCAGGTTGCTCAGAGGAGCTGTGGCTGCCCCATCCCTGGAGGGATTCAAGGGCAGGTTGGATGGGGCTTGGAGCAGCCTGGTGTGGTGGGAGGTGTCCCTGCCCAGGGCAGGGGGGTGGGACTGGATGGGCTTTAAGGTCCTTTACAACCCAAACGATTCTATGATCCTGGATGTCATTGCAGCACTTGGATCATCATTTTGGTGGCACACACAGAGATGGTGTAGGTGTGGCACCGGTACCATATATCCATAGTGCAGGTACGACCGGTGGCTCTGATATAGCACCCTTCTGCAGCGCAATGACCCCGGAGCTCCTTTGCTGCTTTATGAGCACAGGATGCTGACCTGATCACTGGGGTGTTTATTGTATATCCCAGTTGGGAAACAAAGAGGGAGGGAGGAAAAGTGATAAGGGTACCTGCAGCAAAGCTTGGTGGTTATGGCAGGACAATGGGAAATCCTCTGGCCTGCAGGCACCCTACTTGGAGCCACCAGGTGGGCTGCAGAGCCAAAAGTCCCATGGCCCAGGTGATAAAAGTTCTCCAGCTGGGTGTGAAGTGGCTGTTTGTCCCTCGAAGGCGAATGTGAGGGAAAGAAAAAGCAACAGCTTCAGGGCAGTTGCTGCTGTGAAGTGGTTCCAGTTGGCACACCCAGAAAACCCCTCATGGGCCTGAAGAAATTGAACCTTCATGAGGGCCGTGAGCTCCCAGGTAAGACTTGAATATCCATGGTTTGCTGCTTGCACTTGTTCTGAGCCTTAGTCTTACTGATAAGATTCAGCCATAGTTTGGGGTGAGAAGCTGTCAGTCTGCTCTGTTCTTCACAAAGGAGACTCAAGGAATGATCAAACCTTGCAGGATCCTCTAAGAAAGAGCTGTTGATTCCCAGGAGCCTCTGGATCTACTGGGCTCTAGAAACCCTAGTGTCCCAAATACTGCACAAAAGGCTAGCAACCTGCCCTGATAATGCTCTGCCGAGTCAGACAAAGCAGACACATGGGACAGAGGTGAAATGTCTTTGCAACACCACACAACAAGAGGCAGACCCGCATCACGCTCTCCCAAACCCCAGGTCCTTGGGGTCCAGTTGTGTGCAGAGAAGTCACAGCCTAATGTCGGGGGAAAAGATTTAGCTTTTCCCCCACCTACTCTTCTTCTGAATCTGCTGGGAGAAATAAATAAAGACTATCTGCTTCCTGAGTCACGTGTGTCTCTGAATTCTGAATTTCTATTCAGCTCAGCTTGGGGTTGCACTAATATAGCACTTCTTTACAGCACCCTAAATGCGTGGGTGCTGGGCCAGGCTCTGCCCTAGAGATGGATCACCCATCTGGCAGGGCAGAGCAGGCACATGGTCCGGCTGCTCACGAGCCACATCAGGGACTTACACTGGCAAAATGAAATGCCAGCAGTGATTTTCAAAACAAATTTGGTGGATGATACCTTCAAGTTTGTAAAACTCATCTGAAGATGTGACAGCTCAAACTCTACATCTACTCTGCTGCCCAACAGCTTGTGTATGATGATTATTACTTATTTGGGGTTTATATAAGTACTTAGATCTCAGGAAGAATTTTTTCACTGTGAGGGTGGTGAGACCCTAGCCCAGGTTGCTCAGAGAAGCTGTGGCTGCCCCATCCCTGGAGGGGTTCAAGGCCAGGTTGGAGGGGGCTTTGAACAACCTGGTCTGGTGGGAGGTGTCCCTGCCCAGGGCAGGGGGTGGGAATGGATGGACTTTGAAGGTCCCTTCCCACCCAAACCATTCGATGATTTTATGATTCTACAGACCAAATATTTTGCTGTCTCCATTCACAATGAGTTTTTGGGTCCCTGTATTCAAGGTATTTCACTTACACTACCTTGGCAGCCCTCACAATGTCTGATCAGGAGGCAAGAGAGAAGGTTTTTGGTATTTCTTGTGTGCGCTGACCACAGAGATGCTCCCCAAACCCACAGTCAAGGAGAGGAGGTGCAAAGAAGTTATTGGAAAAAACAGCGATTCCAGGAAGCTGGAAACAATCCAAAACCTCAACACCTGATCAGCCTGCAGGAACAAAATGCCTCCACGAGCCCAGCATCCCCATGATCCCAGCCCCTGCCACCCTGCCCTCAGCATGGGGAGGAGAGAACAGCTATTGTCACTACGCTGTCACTGTCACACACTGGGTTGCTGTTCACTGAACCCCTGAACTTTATCCCCCAGAATTTCAGCGGGGCAGGGTAGTGGGAAAACCAGCTGGGAACACCGTGAGATAAGGAAAGAAAACTGTTCCCAGTGCTGCTGGTGGGTGTTTATAGACACAGTAAAAATTAAGCGTCGAAGCCTTTCTCAACATAAAGAGCAGAAATAGCCTTAAGACAAGCAGGAGGAAATAAAAAAATAAACTAGTGTTAAGATGGACCTCATCCTTTTCTGGAGGGAACTGTACACCACCTCTCCCCCTGAGAATATGGAACGGGACGTGAAAAGCAAAAAGGTCCATTTTCAGGCCGGTGAGCTACTTTCCCAGGCTGCAGCACATGCTTTCCCAGAGGTTTAACCCTCTGCATTCCTATCTTTTTTCTCTTTAACTCATCTAAAAATCCCTTGGTGAACTTGTAGATTCATCAGAGTTATTACACTCCTTAACAAGAAAAAACTTATTTTATAAGGCCAAGACATAATATTTACTGACCCATCAAAACAAATTGCTCACACCATGCAAATGGACTGGAAAAATGTTTGCAAGCATGGCCAGCTCCCACCCCATGCGATCCAGATTTCATGGGGGACACCTGTTTTCCCATTCACATGAGGATGTTGAGGAATCCATGACAGTTTCTGCAATCCCAACAACTGCACTGGTGGTTACTGGTATCACTCACCAGGTACTGCATGACTCTAATTACACTGAGGTGCTCAAATGTGTAGGAATTTTAAATTATTTCAGTAAGAGAGCAAAAATGGCTAAGGGAGGGGAGGTAAAGGTCAGGGCATGATCCTGGAGCTAATCTCAGAGAGGCAGCTGTACCCGGGGCAGGCCGGGCACGGATTAGCCAGCAGTGGAAACTCTGAGCCTACTGCCGGATTTATCCAGGGAGGAATTTGCTGCAGATGGGGTAGGACTGCATTGCCTTTTCTAAATGCACCATGTACTAGTAGCTTTGATGCTAAGTTTGCAGAAATACAGAAAAAAATCAGCCAAGATAAGACATCGAGGAGTTTTCTGGTGCGGGTTTCTCTGTGATATCTGTTTTTCCAGCCTGCTTGCTGGTCGTGTTTGTCCCAAAGTGGGTCTGAATCTTCTGGGTGCAGTTTGATCTCATCTCTGTTCTACACTGTGGACTGCAGGTTGTTCCTTCCTCCCTCCTCCAGACGCTTGATGGGACTGCTGGGAATCCCAGCTGCGCTGGGGCATCAGCAGCTCCAGTCCCCACTCCTTCCTGTAGGTCCTCTTCTCTACACTTCTGATTTTCTCTCCTTGTTCACAGCCCCTCTCTCCCTTTGGTTTATTTTTCTCTAGAATCACATTGCCATTTGTGTTCACCTTACAATCCCCAGCCTCCACTTTTCTGGTTTTTTTTTCCCTTTTCCTCTGGATTTGATGCCCAAACCATTCTTTTTATGCCTGTTGGTGTAACCGCAGATCTACAGCCCCTGGCACTTGTCCTTGCTGAATTGAGGTCCATTGTTTCAGACCATTTCTCCAATTTGTTGAAATTATTTTGAATTCAAAGCCCATCCTCCAACATGCTTGCATCCCTGGATTCAGGGAACAAACACCTCTGTCAGGCCTGTCCTGCTGACCTCTTCGTGCAAACGTGGTCCATACTGTAATATCATCACACACATGGAAAGTACCATGCCCTGAGCACAGTACGGCAGCGTTCCTCTTCCCAAGTTACAAGTAGACACACAGACAAACAGTACAGAATCATAAATCTTTCAGTGATCTCTGAGGTCCATTCTCTTTGAACATACCACTGGTACTTGCAGCTCATCGTACATGTACGTGCGTGGAAGCAGAGGGCTTTTTATTTGTAGGAATCCTTCGCAAAAAGCAAATACTTGCATAACGATGCCAAAATGTCATGCCAAAAATGCCTATATAGCTAATTTTGGGATGCTGGCCAAAAATCAGGAATAGCATCAATGATTTCAGCAAACCGGTTACACATCTTGCCTGACACACACCTTGTGAATAATCATGGAAAAATTTTGTGGGTGACAGAAGAACCAAGTTGTGTTTGCACTTGAGAAATAAACAAAGAGTAAAGAAAGTCACATAAACTGCTCTGTGTTTACAGGACGGAAACAGGAAAAAAGGGTTTCGGTTTTGTAATAAGCTGCACGTAGCAAATTATTTGCCTGACTAAAATTCACGGGAGCAAAAATGCATGTGGAACAATGATATTCTAGAAGAATGGCCAAACCCTTCATTCAAGAAAGCAGTTAATGTAGCTGCATTAAAGATCTCAGAAAGAAAATATATGGTGACAGCCATATAACTCATCTGAAAATGTCAGTCCTTTTATTACCTTTTAAAGTCACTTTTTGGTCCTCCATTAAGTTCCTATGCAAAAAACCTCTGCAAGCCTTTCTGTAACATCCTGTTAGACTTTCCAAGACCCAGCCTAAATTTTCATTTGCCTGGATTCATCCCAAGAAGTTTTACCACTGCAAACCATCCAAAGTGATATCCCCCCTTCAAGGCAGTTATCATTTCTACCTGACAGACACCATGTTGTCATTTAACTGAGTAAAAAGGACTCAGTAAATCCTAAGCACATTTAGTCCTTTAAGACTTTTTTTCAAAGCTGCGTCTCAAAAAATCCCTGCAGGAATTTGCTCCAATTTACCAGCATCACTTTGATAATGAATTGTCTAAACAGACACACAACCTTCTCTGTGACCAGCGTGATCTGTGCAACAACACAAACGTTGCAGCTCAGAGCTCTGGTCCAAATGCTGAGATTATTTCGTGCCATTGAGACACTAATAGAATTTCTCCTGGTCAAAGGCTCAGTGTTCCTACTCTCTTGAACTGACAGAGGTTCCCGTATGCTTTCTATACAGATTATGATGGGATGCAAATAGTCTCATACATGTCCACCTTCATTTGCTGGCCCCAGAGGTGAGTATCCACTCCCTGACACATCCAACAGGGACAGCCTGTCCCCTGAATCTGGATTCAAGCTCCCATCAGGCTCCTCTGGCTCTGTGGGTTGACACCTTAAGTCATATCTGTTTTACAACATATGTCCTGACACTGGAATGACACCGATATGGTTGCCATGACAGCTTATTCTCCATCCAAGGATGGCACGTTGAACCGACCCTTTTGTTTCTCCCGTGGCAGCCTCTAAATCATAGAATCATAGAATTGCCTGGGTTGGAAGGGACCTTTTAGATCATCTAGTCCAACCATCAACCTAACACTGACCAAAAAACCATCACTAAACTGTATCTCTAAGCACTATGTCTCCCTCCCTGTCTTTTAAATACCACCGGGAATGGTTACTCAGCCACCCTGTGACTAAATCACAGTAGTGGACTGCACTGGGGGGTCCCACCACTCCAACGCGTGTGTCCACCCAGGTCCCTAAATCTGATGGACCTATCCTCTTTGAAGAACCATGGTACAAGTGTTTAGGTGATGGGGCTGGTCAAAACCCTGACATCTACCCCTCGAAAGCCTCCCCTTTACCACAAAGTGCTGTTGTGGTTTATTTTGGAGGGAGAAACCAGAAGCCTGCCCTGGCCTGCGATTGCAGTCTGCTGCATCGCTACCTGCTGCTGTTCCCCTGCAATGATGTAATGCTGGAGAGAGCACATGTACTGACAGACATCTGCATCTGCATCGCGCCAACACATGCAGGGATAGCGGGGGGTGAGCTGCCTTGTAAAGTGCTTATTGCTCAGACACCTTCACCTCAGCTGCTTCTGCAGCCCCCATCCCCAGGGGACTGCGCATCTCACAGTCTGTAACGCACTGAAAGCAGTAGGATGTGGGAACCTGGAAACCGTTAAAAAAAATGGGGCTTTTGCAACTCCCCAGAGCTGAAGCAGGGGCTCATGTAGGGTAAAATGGTTAAACTCCCAGACCATGGTTTGGCTCTACCTTACTAACTGCATTCACCCTGTTTGGCAGGCCTTCCCCCAAGACCCTATCACTGCTGTCCTCCCTCCCCCCGGGTCTCTGACCAGGGAGGAGTTGTGGGGCCTGGGCTGCTTTTCCCACCCTCAGGTGTCACCCCTTCTCTCCTGTCCCACCCCACTGATGAGGTGAGGGAGGTCTGTTCCTCCTTCATTCTAGCTTTGGTGTCCATTCTTTGCTGTTCTCTCTTCTCCCCTCTCAAGGTCAGGTCCCCATCACTCCTTCCTCCCATTCTCTACATTCCTCTTATGTTGTAGAGTCTCTCTCTGTCTCAGATCCTTTCCACCTCATTCAGATATTGGTCTGACCCTTTCCAGCACACCTCATCTCTCTTCCCATCCTGTTCATCACCTTCCTCCCTGTATGGCTGCTCCTCTGGGACACCCACCACCAATTTCATCCCTTCTTACCCATCCTGTCTCTGCCCTACTCAGCGGAGGGATCCTGGCATGGCAGGAGCCTGGGAGGGAAGGGCTCAAGGATGGGTCAACCTCAACCACAGAGCCAGGGGATGAGCAGACAGGCATTTCTGCAGCACCCTTCGCTTCCCTCCTGCAAACAAGCAGTTGCTTTATGTCAAGAAAGACTGTGTGCCTGGTAGTGTCTGATCTGCATGAATACAGCCTACCAGAGAGATGGAGCTAAGAGTTTTGTTGCCACTCCAGTAAATAAAAAGCAGGCCCTTTTATCATTTTAAGTGGCTTGTTTTTCATCTGGAGGTATGTGGAATTCAAACAGGGCAATAAACTTCAGTCTCTCCTCTTAGTGGGCTCTGCCCTGTAAAAGGCAGACAGACCCACCATGTCAAGACTCATGTGATGCGAGGGTCAGGCAGGGATCACTCTTCATTAGCAGCAGTAAAAAGCCAGCCCTGCCTCTCTCTTCCAGGCAATTCCCAGCTCTGGTACAGCCAAAAGGAGACCATTAACTGGGAAGGCACAGTCCTAACCTGGGGCAACAGCTTTCCAGAAGACACGGAGGGGAAATTCCTCTTCGTGTGTCCCCCAGCACTGGTTTATACTCGCTCTCCTGATGTTTCGGTCACCCAAATGCAACCCAGCCTTCAGGGGTGGCCCTAAGGCCATGCACCAAAAATCCTGGAGCTGCTGGGACACAGACACGCACCCCTGTGTCCCCACCAGTCACCTCTGCTAGACGTGGTGAAACCCAACAGCAGGCCAGGAGGCATCGCGGGGGTTGTTAATGGCTCGGCTGCCACTGCTCGATTTGCTGAGGCTTGCTTGTTTTTTTAGGCAAGCACTAGAGAAACTGTGGGCCAGATCCAGCTTGCTCTGCGAGGGGTGAGACGCCTTTTGCAGACATCAGTGAGAGAAGAAGCTGTCCCACTCAGAAACCACTGTGTGTCCGAGTGGCACAGCAGGGTTTTATAGACTCAGCTGCAGGAGCGCAGACTTTAGCCTGTCCTGTCTCCTTCCTTGCATGATTTATTTTCCATGAAGCTTTGAACCAAAAAGTCTGCTGCGATTTTAAGAGGACAATTCATGAAAATAATTTAAAGCCAGAGGAGGGCACTGTTAATTTGGGGTGTGCTTATTTATAGTTTGGTATCAACGATTTAAAACCCTGTGGATGACTGAGGAATACAGAATGGTGTTTGCAAGTGGGTATTGGAAGTGACATCCCTCTGCCTCAGCACTGCCACTGGTCCTGGGAATGAAGGTCTCCTGAGAATTGGTGTGGGATGGGAGCTCCAGCTCTTGCAGTGTGTCCATGCTGATGAAGCCACAGCTTTCAGAAGAAAACACAAAGATGACAACCTCCTTCCCTCTAACCCTCTGATGTGATCTGCTCTCTCTGTGTTTCCCTGCCCTCATCCTGTTGCTTTTACTTTTTGGATCACATATTAATACTGTTGTAAAGCCAGGTTACTGCTTTAGCTTGCTGTGATTAACCAGCGTGACTTTTTAATCTATTAATTTATAATTGAAAACTAATAATAGCGTACACTGGGGTTTGTCTGGTATTTTGGATCAAGCCTTTTAGCTAGAAGAGGGATAAGACAGTAAAATAGGATCACCTCCTAATCCCATGCAGTTCGCTGCCATCCCAGGCACCCCTGAGGATGTCAGCAGTGCTGTGGAGGCCGTGTGAAAAGTTACCCTTAAATTGCAGGATTGATCCTTCCAAAATCTCTAGCAGACACAACGGTGAAGGGCAGCTTGCTCCACCAGGCAGGGCACAGGTTTAGGACCCTTAATTAGGAAAGGCTATTTACCCAGCCCCAAGTAGTTTAACAAACTGTTTCTTCATTTAGCTTCCTAATATCAGAGGACAATTATATGTTGGCTGAGAGGGGAAGGAGAGCTACTCAGAGTGGGGAGGAGGATGCTGGAAAAGCTCCAGGAGAAAGAAAAACCACATCAAGGCTTTCTGCCTTCCCCATGCTGAATTACAGCACCCCGAGAGAAATACGCCAGGGGTTGGGTAAGAGCAATGCAGAGGCTGCCTTGTGTTGGAATATTTTTCTTTGCTTTGGGTGAGTAAATAATAATCTGTTTTAGAAAATTTATTTCAAGACACTGTCTCGCGCAAAGGTTGCAGGAGGAAAGCCGAGTGCCTTTGCTGAGATGGACACACAGACACAGTCACTGAATTTATCTTCAAGGAGGTCCAAGGTTGGGACAGTTGCTGGAGATGTATAGCCAAGGGCACCTCCGAGGGAGCCACCGGCCCCACAGTTCTGCTCATAGTCCCCAGGGTCCTGCGGAGGGTCCTTTGTCTTATGGGATTGGGCACAGGCAGAGATTTGCAGGAGCATTTTCAGTCCGCAGAGCAACTCTCAGGTGGGGACATCGCTCAACTTGGTCTCCATCCACCAATGTTGCCATGTCCTTTGCACTCACAGAGGCAAACCTGTGGCTGGTGAAGAGCCATGACTGCACCCACTAGAAGAGATGGTGGCAGTGCTAAAAGAGAGGTCCCATGTGGGCCCACTTGAGGGGGGGCAACTCTGAGTAAGGGGGAGGTGAGTGAATTTAAGGGTAAAGGTTAGTGAGACCAGCAAATGGAAACAGGTACGACCTGAAACTGCATCGATGATGGGTGCAGTTGCCAACATTCAGCAGAAATTGTGGTCAGGAAAATGAAATAATGTAGGAAATGGAAGGAGGCAGGGTAGGATTGCACTATGGATTTTAGACGTCTCAAAGCAGATGCCTAAGTCGGAGGCAGCCCCTCTCAGGTCCCTCCATGTCCAGGCAGAAGCTCAAGTGGTCCACCAGGTGATTCTCCTGCCGCACTTTGGGTGAGAGGAAAAGCTCCCTAGGGGTCCCTTGGCTACAGGGAGAGTCTGATGAAGCACCTGAGATGGGTATTGCACTTCTCCTTCCCTCTCAGTGCAAAGCCTCATCCAACAAGGCACTTTTGCAGCCACAGTCCAGCTGACGTTTGAATGTGGATAAGCTGAGAGCACACCAGGGTCTGGGCATGTGTCTAGGGGCTCCTTGGACTTCAAAGGACAGGAGACATAGACCACCCTCCTTCCAGCAAAGCAAGCTCTCCAAACAGCTGTAGAGCGGAGAGAGGCCAAATCGGAAACCCTGCCAGCCCTCTACAATATGTGATCTATGTGCAGTTTAATGTTTGATGGCTGATGTCAAAGAGAATTCAGCTAAAGGCAGGAAGAGAAACACAAGGAAAACAAGGGTAGCTGTGCAGGGAGCCAGCTTTGTGACTAATGCTACCTTCTGAGTAATGCTTAAACTGAAACACAAATAACAATAAATCCAGTTCCACTCCATCCGGAGGACAGAGCAGAGCCCACTTTGCTTGGCCAAAACAGGCCTCAGTGTTTAACCACAAGAAAATCCTCCTGAAGTTTTATTACTTACTGTAAGGACTGTAAAAGCCCCTCGGTTAGGAAACAGCTTCTAGTGGATTTACAGCATGAGTGCTTGGACGGACCGTTTCCCGTTCAGTTGCATTTCAGGAAGTGGGACAAGATGAGGTGCTGGTTAGTACTGGGGGATGTGTTTCCATCTAAACCCGTGCCCACTGGCCTTCCCTGAAGCTCTTTGGACAAGTGGCAAAGCTGGGACCCCCAGTTCTTGTGTCATTTTAAGCTCCCAAACCAGGGGCCAAACAGCAGCTCATTCAGGTCATATTGCTTTGTTGCTGGACACAGGTCTGGATGGGGATGCTCTTCTCCCACATTTGAAACTGCTCCTTGGTGAAGCCCAGACCTCCCTGGGCATTTGGCTCTGAGATCGGCACATACTTCTCTCATCAAAAAGTTGTGAGACCTGCTGCAAAAAAAGTACCCAGTGCATCTGGCTGATGAGCATTGCATCTTCTATGTTGGGTTTATTGACACCTTTGGGATGCTTGTGGGGTTTTTTTGGATCACAGATTGCTTTTACTGTTCAAAAAAGGATGATTTATTTATTTTTTTTTGCCAAAGAGTGACATCTCTGATGGCTCAGGGTAGATGGAGATTCCTCCATGGTGGAACAGTGCGGTCAGCTGAAGGCAGACGGTGGAGTGTCCTGGGGGATAGGATTTGGCTGGAGAATGGAGAGGAAGGTCCAGAAAGATGTTCGAGACACTGCAGAGCATTTCTGGAATTGGGAGGAAAAAAAAAAAAAAAGAAAGAAAAAAAAAAGGAAGACAAAAACCCTATTGGTTTTCAGCCCAGAATTCTCAGAATTTTGATTTTCTATGAGAAAAATGTGAAGTTTCTCCTGATCCTCTCCCAGGGGATGGGAGTTGTATTTTTTCTCCCTGGCTCTGCTATCTGTCCATTTGTAATCTCTCAACACTCTGTGCTGTGGTAGATCATGGGGCTCCCAGCCTTCCCAGGTGCAGGGAACACCAGAACAGATCAACCCATCGATTCCTGACACACCAGAATCAGGAAGAAAATGCCTGAAACACTGTGTCTGCTGATTCTTGGATACTGGGACCCTGATTTGTGAGGCAGTATCCTAAATGGGTGATTAGTGGAGCTGCTAAGGAGAGGCTGGCTTTCTCTCCTCTCCCCTCCCCTGGGAGGTATAAATCCAAATGCTGTCCATAAGAAATGCAAAATAATCCTTCTGCTTCATGTACGTAGCCAGAGAACTGCATCCAGCGGGCACCGCCCTTAAAGGGAGATGATGCTCAGCAGGAGACAGTCCAGAGGAGATCAGCGAACGTGATCAGAGGTCCCAAAAACATGACCTGTGGGGAAAGGCTGCGAGAACTGGGCTTGTTTAGTCTAGAAGTGATGGAGGGGAGACGTGATAGCAGCCCTCAGCTATGCAAGAAGTTGATGCAGAGGGAAGGGAATAAACTGTGTCCATGTCGCTGTGTACCACAGTGTCCTGGTTTGAGGGGTAATTTAGGGTAATGTAGGAATAACACCTTGATGGGAGAGTAGGGAAGTCCTAGGCTTAGCAGTGGTTTGGGGTCTTACTCGTGTTTGGGGGGCCCAGCCAGGCTTGTGTCTGCAACGGACATGATCTGGCAGAGGATGGCTGATGCCACCTCCTGGGGTCCCTCCTTGTGCTCTCAGATGGAAATCTTTCAGCCCACAGTTCCTCTTCAGAAAGGTTGGTAGGTGAACTCCGCTGTGATGCCCACGAACACCAGTTCACTGACAGATCCCTGATCTCCTCCTATGAACAGATTTATAGGGACCGAGAGGAGGAGCAGGGACTGGGCATCTGCTGAGCCTCAGCCCCACCACATGTCCCGATGTGAGGAAAGCAGCAGGAGCTGCAGAGGAAGAGCATGTCACCACACATGTCCCCACAGGCACGGCTGAAAACATGCTGGCTGCCCATGCAGACTACAACACAATGTAGAATACCAGAATAGAACAGAACATCAAGAAAAGACCTTGAAAATTTCTGGAAAAGGGAGAGGCTGGCATTTCTAATTCCTGCCTCGTCTCCCTCGGTCCCAGCCATGGCAGGGCATCTCCGGGGGTTGACGCTTGCTCCCGCTCTCACCGGGAGAAAGCACCAGTGTCTGGATCCAGCACAGAGAGCCCGTGTTTGGAGGCCTGGGGAGAGAGTGTGGTTTTGACATGGAGGCCAAGTACTTTGGAAGCCAATACTTAAACTGGGTGGTCCTTAAAAAAAAAATAAATAAATGAGGGAGAGCGAGAGATAACACATCCAGTTGGAGCACACGCTGTGGTTATACAACTGCAGTTTTTATCACTCGCCAGGGACAGAGGGAGACCTGCCCAAGGGTTATCCTGCTTGTCACAGCCACCCATGGATCTGTGGCTCTGAGTGACACAGTGCCTGGGGTCACCAGCAGCTTTGTGGCATCTCAGTTTAAGAGCTGTGATCCCGACTGGATGAGAGGAACCTTGCTGCAAGAGCCGCGTCCAGCGAGCCCGGCTGCAGATGAGTCCTGGGGATCACTCCTTCCCTGAGCTTTGTTCTCGAACCCATGGCTCGAAGCAGCAAGTTTTAGTGCATTTCTTTCAGATCTGCGTCAGTGCTTTTCCCAACAGCTTGGCAAGCAGCGTAAACATCCATCTGCAGTTGTCACTGGTAGCAGCGCACATCATCTGGAGCGAAACTGGCTGCTCTCAGACACCCAATCACACAAGGAGCAAACAGTTGCTTTATTTCTGAGTGGGGCTACACAAACCATTAGGCACCTCATTAATCTTGTGTTTAATTCTCTGCATGAGGCTCACTGGAAGAAGGAATAAATTCTACATTTTAATTATTGGGGGAATAACTAGGGTAGCCTTCCTAACTCCTTTTCCTCCCTTGCTGTTGCACTATGAAACATGAAAGACGACAACAACCCATTGTCAATTCTGTCTCCGCTGTCCCTCCGTGTTTTCCCCCAGCTCTGAGCACTGTACAGCCTACGGGTGGTAGGGAGCAAAGACTAACACTGGGTCCACTGGGTCCTGAAATTCCTGCGTCAATGGAGAGATCCAGGCAAAGTGGCTGGACATGAGCTCTGATGCCTCTTCACAACCGCTGTGCACTCCTGGGGTTGTAAATGCCCCCACATCCCAGCTCTCCCCTGTCTCCCTGCACGGGACATTGGGAATGGGTTCGATGAGCTCAGACTGGAGCGAATCGCTGGCAGATGTCTTCAGGCTGTCACAGCTCTGAGCTCTGGAAAGGGCACTGGCAGGGCATGAGCAAAGATCACATCTTTGGCTTTCCTGGGCTCTGTCCCAGCTTTTCTCCCTTCCTAGACCTGCAGGCACATTGCAAGTCGGCCCTGGATAGAGTCCAACTGCCCCCACACAGTTGTGGCACTTGCTACGTTCTGCCCAGCCTCCCTGGCCACAGGCAGGGCTGAAAGCACCCCAGACCTGCTGGGACAACACCAGTGTGGCACCCGGGGACTGCCTGGGCTGTGCTCACATCCCAGCTCCATCAGCAGGGAGTTTTCCCTTTGAGGCCTTTCTTTTGCTTCGTCTCCTTGTCTCCTTTGCTGCTCTGGTTTAATAACTGGTTTATAACTGGCAAAAATAAAGTGCAACCACCTGCTAATGTGGAGCTGAGCTCGGCACAGTCTTTCCTGCCTGGGGAAGGAGAAGAGCTGCCATGACCGTGCCTCCTCCCACAGTCGATGGCCGCAGCTGCCCGTCGCAGGATGGCTGTATCACGGCGGGGGACACTGACACAGGCTGCCAAACCGTGCTTCACGGGCCTAATTAGATCAATACGGCTGTGGCTTCTGGCACTCACAAGCTCGCAGCAGTTGTTTCTTCTGCACAAACACAGTGTCAGCTTTGGAAGTCAAGATGCATGACCCAGGGGGTATGGAGGAGCCCCATCCCCAGCCCTGAGCCGCTTCTTTGATTAGGGACTGTTCATTAGCATAGAACTGCATCCCCCGTGTCCTCCCAGCACCCTCAGCAAAGAGCTCAGCTCTGGGAGCCCTCGTGCCCCAGAGCCAGATCAGGCAATGAGTCCCCCGAGGAAGTTTTTCTTAATTATCCTCAGTCTGCCTCCAGAAGAGACATCTTGGGGGAACACCATCCCCAAGCTTTCTGCTGCCGATCAGGACCATGGGGGCACCCAGAAATATTTTAAAGTGGCTTTGTGGTGGTTTGGCTGGTAACAAGGACCAGGATTGCTGGATGCTCAGTACTTCCACATGAGCCCAGCTCTGCTGATGAATATGAACTTGTGCTGATTTCCACCAGTGGCCAATGTGAGGCTTAGTCTTTGTCATTTCCTTCACACCTTTTCTTTCTTCCTCTTGCTTCTGCTTTTCAGAGGCTGCTAATAGACTTGGAGGTCTGCAATGGGCAAGAATGGAATCAGTTCATCTGAAAGATGAAGAACTGCTCCCCACCATCTCTGGCTCAGAGGCTTCCAAAAGCAATCTGAAGAAGTTTAGTTTGGGTTTAAAGGTAAAACATTACTAACTTAACCCTCGGTGATTATTAACTACATCTGCTGCGATGCCTACCCTCTTCACACCCTCATCCACAGGTGAAAGAGAGGACCCTTGGGCTGCCTTGGCCTGGGAAGGACACGGCGGCAAAGGGAGGATGGTGGCTGCTCGTGACCAGGAGCCATGGTGTAATTCACCCTCCCTTTCTCCAGAGATAAGACAAGCTGCTTGATCAATTCTCCTGCTGCCAAGTAAGACATCTTAGAGCCCCAATTCACTTGCATCTACCCCAGTGGCAGCATCAGCTTGAGTCTCTCTCCTCTGCCTCCCTGGACCTCTCAGGACCTTCATTATTTGTGAGGCTCTGCTCAGCTGACCAGTGGATACAAAAAGGAAAGGGACCAATTGGCTATGCTACCTCTTCCCTCCGAGCAGATTTATAGTCTGGGGAAGATGACCCTGCTAAATACAGCCTACTAGACTCAAAATAAAGATAGCTGGGTGAAGGATTAGACCCCGTAACACTGAAGACCTGCCTGGGAGACTGAATAGTCTGACGTGTGTGAAAGGGGGCTTTCTTTCATGTGAATATAACAAAAAATCACATTTCTTTGGCATGCTTTGGTTCCCAGCCTTTTTGCAGGGTGTTTACAGGTGCAAGGATGGGTTAAAATTGTCTTTGGGCAGAGAGCTTGAGGGATTCGTGCAGCATCTCACCTGCTATGGAGCAGGATGGGACCTGCCAAGATGGAGACACAGAATTAATGCCTCCCCAGGAGCCTCCTCCTCAGCCACAGGAACAGGATGCTGGAGAGAGGAACAGAGATGGCAGCTGAGATACAAAAAGGAAAGGGAAAAAAAAGGCAGCCTGTTCCTCCTCCTGACACTGCAGGACTTGGAGAGCATGGCCTGAACTCTCTACCCCCAGGGCAGCTGCCATCTGTCCTCCCACTACAGTCCTGGTCTGGTGTAAGAGGTCTGACCCGGTTCATTTACTGCCAAATTCCCCTTCCTCTCCCTGCTCCGCGATAGCTGAGGTCTCCCCAGCATCCCTGGGTCAAGAAGGTTCCCCCGACCACCCTTTCCCTGTGGGAAAAACCTCCCCTATCTTATAACACCCAAAGCTCAATTTCATAGAATCACAGACTGGTTTGGGTTGGAAAGGACCTTAAAGCCCATCCAGTGCCACCCGCTGCCCTGGGCAGGGACACCTCCCACCAGACCAGGTTGCTCCAAGCTCCCTCCAACCTGGCCTTGAACCCCTCCAGGGATGGGGCAGCCACAGCTTCTCTGGGCAACCTAGGCCGGGGTCTCACCACCCTCAGACTGAAAAATTTCTTCCTGAAATTGCGAAGATTTCCCTTTAATAGGGAAACCTCTAAAAAGCTGCACGTTTCCTAATGCAACCTCTTTTTCCACTCTCCTGTTTGTTGTGCGTGTGTGTGTGTGTGCAGTGATCTGTTAGTCTTTAAATATGATTTATAGCAATCCGAAGCAGAGGAATCTCCCAGCAGCTGTGCCTGATAAAGGGGAGCCTCTCACCAAGCAGCAGCCGATGCTGCCTGCTGCCCCCAGCTCCTCTGAGATGAAAGGAGAAAACATTTGCCTTGAAGACAAAGAGAACCCAAAAGTGCTGGCATCTCCCAGGTAGGAGAATTTACTACCAGTGAACAGCAAGGCTGGGTTTTTTTCCCCTTTCTCTTGCCATGTGGCTCATAGGCACACACAATGCTTTCCGAGCCAGCATTATCTGTGTGGAGATTACTCCTCAAATCTGAACAGGAGCATGACCAAGGCATAGCAGTGAAATCACTGGAGTTTATTTCCCATTCTGCAGCACATGGGAGATGTGCAAGCCAGAGGTGTAACAAAAGGCATATGTTTTGGCATGCAAAGGGAAAACGTTTCTTCTTTTTTTTTTTCTAGGGGCTTTTTTTATTTCTCTGGATCTGCTACATTAATTACGAGGCTAAATGGCAAGTCTCCACAATTACAAGTCTCGGGAGAGAAGGGGAAGGTTCATTGGTTCTCACACACATCTAGAAATGGGGAGGTTGGAGTTTTCCTCCACTGTGTGTCCAGAGACACCTCATTTCTGAGCACCACTGGATTTTCTGGCCGTGCTGGGTATTGTGCCATTGCCTCCTCTCCTCACCTCTAGGAAGCAGGTGATTATGTGATAATCTCAAGCTCCATTGAAAAAGCCAATTATTTGTTTTGGAGAAAATGTGGAAAACTTGAGCCTCAAAGCCTCAAAACCCAATAGGCAAACAAAAGGAGAAAATAAAACAGATGGTTGTTTTTGCCATATTTTCTTGCATAATCACTGTTTTCTCCCAGATTGTGCTTCCAAAACTTGGTTGCCACCGTTGTACATGTCACTTCTAAACTTCCTGGTGATCTGAGACTCGGCGGTGGCTGGCAGCGTGCTCACACGGGAGAGCCAGCCTCTGAGCAAATACTGTCACTTCATTAGCTATTTTTAACAGCAACAGAGTTCTTGACTTTTAAGTTGATCCTACTATATTTAAGTAGGAGGGGGGTGCCTTACTCATTACTTCTGAATTTTTGGCATTAAAAATTGAATTTTCATTTCTTTCTGCCTCAAAAAGGCAAGAGGAGGATAATTTTCATAACTTATGTCCTGGTGTGAATTTACTGCAGGGTTAAATACTTTACTTTGTAGAGGGCTTTAAGAAAGTCAGCAGGAGAGCCAAGCATTGTATTTCACGAGAGTGTTATGCGCTGTGATGAAAAGGAGGAGACGATGCCTGGCTGGCGACTGCCAACCACGCCATGAGCACTAGCAGAGCCTGGCACTGCTGCCTCACAGCCATGCAGCAACATTTCATGCAAATTTCGTGCAAAACCCATGCAGAAATCCTGCGATGGGGCACGGCCCACTCTGCCCTCCTCATCTAGATCCAGAAGATGCGGTCCCTTTCCAAACCAGGTCGTTTTTTATCCTAAAAGATGCTTGCATGAGTTGAGTTGCTCCCATTCTCCCCCTGGGGAGAGCAAACCCAGGGGGACTAGAAAACCTGAGAATGAATCTTTTCTCTGTCTGGTTTGAAGAGTGGATTGTTTTTATCTCTTTCTATAAGCAGAAGTCAGCCAGGTTTTTTGTCGTCCTTGATTGTCCCCTTAAAGCCATCCCTCTCCTGTAGACAAGCTCCACAGCCAGTCTCTGTGCTGGAGGGTTGTGTAACACAGGTGAAAACCCTGTCTCAATTTATATTTAATCATTTATACAACAAGGAAATGAAAACCAAGGGGCCTGTCACTCTCTTTGGCAATTCCTTCCAGCTGTGCATCAAATGAGGATCTGGGCAACCAGCTCGCAGGCGTGAATTGAATTGTGGGGCTGGAGGTGGCAGTGGGTGTCTGTGTGATGCTGTGAGTCTCTGCAACAGCAATCATGGGTCGTCCGTAATTTGGTCTCAGCAGGTCAAGCTGGATCCATCAATGGCAGGGCTCTGCTCCCAGCCTTGTGCTCTGTGCTGGCCCCAGCAGAAGTTTGTAGCCAGGACTGGCTGTGCACAAGGAGGGGAGAAGCACAGGACATGGATGCTCCGAGGCTGTGGCTTTGTGGGGTGACGGCAGCACTGTCACTGCAGGAGTCAGGGATAGGAAAGGCTGGGTTTGTAGGGCTGGGTGTCTGTCCTGATGTGAGTGACCTGAGCACGACCTAAATGGTATGGAATAAGGGGTGGAATGTCCTGGTTTGAGGTAAAACAGAACCTTTCTTTTTTTTTTTTTTTTTTTTTTTCAGTAATTTTACTTTTCAGTTAAGTCTGCTCTAACTAGCTGGGCTCTCAGAATTTAATGTCATGTTCTTCAGACAGTGTCTGCTTCCAGAGTGATAACCCCTGATGTTTATAGTGGATACCAAGGAATGGTGTGCAGAGAGGCTCCTGCTTACACTTATTGCTGTAACAACCAAGGTCAGCAAACTTCATTATTTGCCCTGTTGGAGGGTTGGCAGCAGTAAAGCGTACAGGGGTCACACCTGTGGTGAGGAGCAGACAGGACAGGGAACCCAAAACTGAATAACAGGGGTATTCCATCCCATCTGCCCCAAGCTCAGTGTGAAAGCCGAGGCATCAAAGAGGTCAGCCTCTTTCCTCAATGGCTGACATCCGAGGAGGATTCTGTTTGTCTGCCTTTGATCCTGATCCGACATTCCGGAATCCGGATTCGGAATCCAGTTCCCATCCATCATTGAGTCCAGTCTGGGACTTTCCCAGTGCCTGCTGGTCGTCATCATCCTGGAACCCTGATACGGTTTTGTATATATTGTATATATTTCATTACTTTCTTTTTGATATTACTATATTTTCTTTCTATTAATAATATTTCATTAAAGAAGTTTTAGTTTTCTTTTCAACCAGAAGTATCTCCCTTATTTTCTCTCCCTTCTCTTCTGGGAAGGGCAAGAGAGAGGTCAAGAGAGCATCTGTCATTCATTTAGTGGCTAGCCCAGCCCAAACCATGACAGTGTCTCCTGCTGCCATTCCCTTCTTGAGGATGGTCAAAGGATCTCTTCCCTCCCCTGTTGATTTCATTTCTTAAAATGTTTTTAGGAGCTTAAAACCCTTGGCCTTCACTGCCTAGACTGGTCCCTGGGGTCCCACACTGCACAGGGACCAGCAGAAAGCAGATGGCCAGAGAGCAAGAGCTTCTTGTCCTTAGGCTAAAAAGGGGCTATTTTTGTCCTCACTAAAACGGAGGGGAGGTAGGACCCCGGGGGAAGAAGCAGCCTTTTACAGAGCAGGCCTGAAGTCCTTTTTGCTGACTGACACCAATGAATATCCCAGGTGATGGTGACACCAGAGCAGACCTTTCTTGTTTTTCCACATCTCTGCTTTCCCCCAGCTCTGTCCTTGTGAACACCACTGGCTCCCGCATCTGCCCAGCCTGCAGAGCGGAGGCAAGGGTTTAATTTGAGCTGGGGTGTCAAGCCAGAGCCATCCCATAAGGATGCTGAACTGCAGGTCCTCAACATCCCCCTGACAGCTGATGTCCCCCTGGGCTTCAGGGAATTCCTCTCCCCTCACAGATGAGTATACCAGGCTTTCCACAACTTGTTATTCACTCTCTGAACAAGAAAAAATAATGAATGTACACATGGAGGTCAGAAATTATTATTTGACTGTGCTGGAGGCGGCTCAGAGGGGTGTTACCCCAAGGTCAACTCTTGCAGGTGTTTGCAAACAGGAATGCAATGAGTTCACTCTAACGATTCGGTGGCTCCAAGGCAGCGCATGTCTCCAAACCCCACCAGGCGTTTCAGCATCAGCTTTACCTCCCCTGCCCAATTTCCTGGGCTCTGAGATGAGGGCAGGCAGGCGTTTCATGGCCCAAGTCTTCACGTGTTGGCCAGGATGGTGGCCCTCCTTGGGCATCCGTAGGCAAATGGATCCATGCATCTCCAAATCCAGATGTTGACTTCACAGAATCACAGAATTCTCAGAGTTGGAAGGGACCTCTAGAGATCATCTAGTCCAACTCCCCTGCTAAAGCAGGATTTCCTAGAGCACATTACTCAGGACTGCATCAAGGCGGGTCTTGAAAATCTCCAGAGTAGGGGACTCCAAGGTATGCTTTTTAAAACTTCCTTCATCCCCTTCATTTATCCAGTGTTTTTTGTCATCTTCTTTAGAAAATGCAAAAAAAGGCTCATTTTTATGTAATCCAATTTTGATGGAAAAAGATTATTTTTTTAAGGCACTTTAGAGGCCATTTATCTTCCCAGTTGCCAAGACTGCCATATAAATTTGCCAATGACATGACGTTGTTATCTAACACCTGCTAAGAAAGTGGCACAAAATAAGAAAAACACCTTCATGAGAAATTCCCAAATTGTTTGTCTTCTGGTAATGGATTAAATACAGATGTAGATTTTGGACCCAAAGAAAGCAAAGGGAGAGGAGAAACAGCCATACCTGTTTTTTCACTCTTCTTTCTGCTCATATGTGCTCAGGGAAGGGTTTAGAGAGAAGCAGGTGCCAACCTGATACACAGTGAAATGTTCACTTTTTGATGGGATACTTCTCACCTGCCTTAATCTCTCTACCCATAAAGCAAGTGCAGAGAGCTTGCCAGAGCTAGAGGGACCACAGCCAGGACATTACGCCTGTTTTTTAACTGAAACAAAAATATCATTTTTAAACTGTCCAATATTACCTTCTTTTTCTTCATCAAAGGATACAAGGGATAGAAAAGGTCCTGGAAGATACATATTATTGTAACTCTTACAATTTTTTTTAAAAAGAAAAAAAAACCACAAAAAATGTTATTAAAAAGAAAACCCTACCAAACTGGAAGTAAACAGCAATTATCCCACTGATGTCTTAATTTTTCATTTTTGGTGATGAAGAAGTTCCTTTGTCTTCATGGTTAGGGTTAAACTAATTGTGCCTTTGGCTTTTCAGGAGAAAAAAAAAAGATAAATGCAAGAGGAGGGTGGCAGGAAATGACTAGTTCCTCGGAGCAGCCCTGAAAGGGTGTAACTCTGCTTAGTTCTGTTGGTTTATGTGTGCTGCACCAATTAGCGCTGGCTGAGAATCCGGCCCAGAGTTTATACCCTTTCTGATTTTTACTTTAATTGCTGTTTCTGGATGTAATTGTGCAAAGAGGCCTATTAATATTATCCAGTAAAAGGAGTGATTCACTAGACCCATCTATAGCATCATTGCCTATTAAGGCTGTCTGAAACTCCCCTTCTAAGACTCTGCTTGGAGTTATAATTTTAATTTAAATCATTTGTGCTGAAATCTTCTATAATGGAGTATCCACCTCAGGCTGATTTTCTTTTTAAGGGGCAAGGGAGGGTGGGAACTTCAGCCAAAACAATTCAGCAGTTTCTAAGAACAAAGTTAGAGGAAAAAACATATTGTTTTCCAGGGTCTGCTAATTTTGGCCAACTTTTGTTCAAAAAGTTGTGACCCCCCCCATGCTTCTCAACAGAGGCCTGCGGGGTGATTTCTGAGTCAAGTCTATGCCATTTGCTACCACCTAGAAAATCCAGGTTGTAATTGTATGGAAAAAAACTTCCTGCAAGGGCTGGGTCCATCAAAGCAGCTTATCATAGAATCATAGAATTGTTCGGGTTGGAAGGGACCTTAAGATCATCATGTTCCAATCCCTCTGACATGGGCAGGGACACCTTCCACTAGACCACCTTGGAGCAGTTTTGTTTAATCAACTGAATTGCTTGGATGCTGCTGGCAGAGGGAGACCTTCTCTCTATGCCACATCCTGGCCATGTGTCCCTGCCACTTCCCTGGGTTCCCCATGCCCTTAGCTCCCCCCCAGCCATGCTGGGCTCAGCCATGATGGGGCTGGGATTAGTCCTCCATCACATCAGTGACCTGAGCTGACCTGCTGCATGGTGGTCCATGACCAGAGCAACGCGAGGAAGGGGCACACATGTGCTGCCGGGTTGTGGAGGGGGGACACAGGCTGTCAGCAGCCCACCTTGACATTGGTTTGTGTTTAACATCAAACCCTGACTGTACTTTTTAGGGATACAGCCCCTATAACTCCAACCGCGTGGGCTACACATGGTCCACGTATGAGCAGGACCCTCTGTGTTTCCTTCTCTCTGCTCCAGTGGGACTGCAGCCGACAGCAAAGCCATGGATTCCCCCCGCCCTCCAGGATTCACCAGTTTGAGCTCTTGCAAGTGAAAACTTCTTGAGTCAGACCCAAAGTAGACAAGAGGAAGAGCTAGGGGTAGGCTGGAGAATGGAAACTGGGAACACAGCTAAAGATATAGGAAAAGCCAAAGGGATTTGAAATTGGGGTAGGAGCAGGACAGGGAACTGGGGTGAGGGGCGAACAGGCAACCCAGAGATTCACAAGATGCCCAGGATCAGCTGCCCAAAGGGATGGGGAGAGACGAGGTGGTGTGCCAGGAGAAGCTCTGGGAGTGGGAGCCACGACACAGGGAAGGAGTGCCTGAGGAAAGCAGACGGCCTTGAAGGGTGTGAAGGGTGCCAGGGATTATAGGGGCTGCTCCAGCATCAAAGGGAGAGGACAGGGCAGGAATCACATGGCAGAGGTGGGACAGAGGGGTTGGAGCTTCACTGGATCATTTAGTGGGAAACTGAGTGGGCTTCCTCAAGTGATGCTACAGGGAACCAAGCCAGGACCAGGAAAGGTCCAAGCCCTATCCCTTCTCTGTCTGAGGGCAGTGGAGGTTGTCAACATGCAGCAATTCCTCTCCTGTTAGGGCATCACTACTCGAGCACCAGGTCGGGAGAGAGGCCGGATGCCACCTCTGTGATTGTGTATGGTATTCATCTGCATTTTCCTTTGCTATCAGCTATGGCATGTTGATAAACCACTTTGTTAGCAGTTGAGATATGTTAGGAAAAATCCTTAAAAGTAATAAAAATAACTATGGAAAAAAAATTCTCATAAAATATGAAGCAATATTTGACAATTCCAAACTCAAATATTAATGTTTTCCAACAACAAATATGCTCTGAAAGTATTTTTCCACGAGATGTTGCAATTCATATCTTGGCATTAAAAAAAGTGTTCCAGCAACAAACTCCTTGTGAGCTCTAGCCAGTATTATCCTCATATTATAAATGGGAAACTGAGGCCCAGAGACGGGGAGTTTCCCATAATCCACTAGTAAGTTAGTGATGGAGAGCAGAAATCCCTTCTGTTAACCCAGTGTCCCTGGGAAAGACTATCCAGTAGAGATGAGCACTGCCTTTAATCTCCCATCAGATGCTAAATGTCCTCTTTTGGTTTAGATCGGTACCTCAACTAATTCATTACATGCTCTTATTTCGCTCAAGGAGATATGGGAATTCTCACTGATCTTGGAGGAAATTGCTTTTCCTTTTGTTAGGAATAATTAGGAATGCAATTTATCTCCCCTTAATTATGAGTGCAGGAGGATAAATTTGCCTTGTTAAATATTTATTGTTCAAAACCAGGTAGTAAGAAGCAAAGCCCTGGAACTGCAACCTCAGAAATATATCCTCTGGTTTCCAGTGTAACAATGTGATCTGCTATTCTGCTCCTCAGATCAGTTTTCCAATTCAATGTGCAGCATGAATTCACCAGGGATAATATAAACTTTTACTGCTACTGGCTTTGGGGCTATGAAAACTTGGAGTTTCAGTCTCTTGGCTTGGAGATCAATACTGAAACTTAAGTGGCTAACATCCCCATACAAGGCTAGAATTTATTTTCTGTGGTTGTCTATAAATCAATGACAATATAATGTCCATTCTGCTCATGCCTGCCTGTAGTTTATGGTGAGTAACCATCCAGAATTTGACTAATATGTGAAACTATTTCTGTCCATCTGGTCCAACAGGCCAGGCAGGCATGTCAGAGAAGAGTAACTCTTCCAAGAGCTGCCTTTGTTCATAATAAATCTCCGATTAAAACCAAACAGATGTGGAGGGTGGATGTTTCACGCAGGCCTTCAGCCGCATCCTGCATTGTTAGCCCGGGACCGAGACAGCGAACTCAGCTCCACGGAAGATTCCCAGCATTCTTGGATTGCTTCAAATCGAAGCCTACTGAGAAAACATCTCTGTACTTTCAGGCCATTTGACCCATTGGGTCATGAAAATAAACATTTAAAGGAAAGGCATATTTCTGTTAAATTCATATTTGCAAAATCCAAGGGTTTGTGTCTTGCTCTCCCTCACAAGGTAGGAAGTGCCCATGGCATGATCTGTCCCATGGCAGAGACAGGGACCTGGTCACAGGACCACTTGTCACTTTTGGTCAATTCCTGCTCCTCAGCAAGAGGAGCTCCAGGGGAGAGAGATACCAGTGGGGTTACCGTGGGGAGGTTATTAGGAGTAGGGAGAAGGAGGGAGTTGCAGAGGTATCTGCTGATGCAGGACCTGACCTGTACCTACCTCACAGTGATGTGACCCCACAAAAAAAAATATTTCTATAGTGTTGATTTGGGTTTACAGAGATAGATCTGGAGAGCGGAGGGGCTCTGCACGGACATCCTGAGGGCATAATTCTGCCCATATGAGGGGTCTCTGCTTGTGTGGTCAAACACAAAGTGCAGAGAGATCTTTTCTGAAGATGATTTCCAAATTCCCCTTATCCTCATCTCTGGCAGTGGCAGTTAATTGCCAGTAAACTTAAAGTATCAGGAAATAATTCTGCACACAGCATGGATCCAGCATTTGAAATTCATTGTTAGTGGAAACCAGAAACAAACACCGCTGATTGAGAAGGGGCTGGCCAAGGCGATGACCAACATTGCTCTCTCTGGTCATACGGGTCATACGCTAAGGGTCAGGCAGCTTTTTCTCCAGATGCGTAACATGGGATGATTGTGTCCAGAGACACTCTCTCTGGACACAACACTGCACAGCTGGCGTCTGGATCTCCATGAACTGTCCTGTTCAAGGTTGGATGCTATGCATGATACCACCCTGGAGGTGTGAACTTCAGGGCCAGAGAGGACCATTAGTTCATCTCATCTGGCCTCAGGCAGAAAATGCAGGCTATAAAATTTCACCCAGTTATCTCTGTTTGACTAAAGCATCTCGACCAGAAAAGTATCCAGATTCATCCTGGAGGTTGTGAGGAACAAGGACTCAGCTCCACATGGTCACTGGCTCCAGCATTGATCATCCTCAGTGTCAGAAGCAGTAGCTGTGTGCCCAAGAGACTGATGCCTGGCCCTGAGTCCACCTTCTGGCTGGGGATGGCTGAGGAGCCATTGCAGAACGGTGATTTCACTGCTGTCTCATCAGTCCTGAGGAAGTGTTATACCATGGTATGAACACACTCAACTCCACGGCTTTCTTAAGAGCTGCTTTAACTACAGGAGAATCTGGAAGCCCCAGTAAGGGTGGGACCTTTGCCCTGATGGATTATGTGTGCACAGAGTGAGAAACGCTCCATCCTGATGAACTTACAGACTCTATGGACGAGAGACTCAAAGGGTGGGAGGAGGACAAGAGAAAATCTCTTCCCCAAGGATGAAAGGGTAGAACAGAGCACAGGCTGAGGCCATCCCATCAGCTGGAACAGGCATAGTTGCACACGGGTGTGAAGTTGGCAACTGGCCAGGGCATGCCCAGAAACACATGGGAGTCACTAGTTATCTGCTCTTCCCATGGATCGCACGAGACAGGACAAACCGTCCATCCCCCAGAGCTCAGGGCTGCCTCTCAAAGCATCCACCCACCAGCACAGTCCAAGCCTGAGCCTTCCTTCAGCCACTGCTGTGACACGGCCAGCATTAACACACAGTGTGCCACACATTTCACACTCTGGAAAGTAAAAGTCTTCTTATTGCTTTGTTTCTTCTGGCAGCGAGTGGGGAACCCCTACAAACCTGAAACTCTTTTTTCCGTAAGTCAATGTGGGATGTTCTCCTGGGGTTGCCTTTAGTGTTTGGCAGGTGTGATGGATAGAAAAAGGGAAAGGAAACCACTTCTCTCTTGACAGTCTTGGGTTTAGCTTTTCCAAGATTTCCTTTCCAAATCTGCTCTCTGCAAACAACACTCACATTTATTACATCAATCTCCCAACACTCCAGCAAGCTGGGATGAGACATCCCAAGCTGGGACATAATGGGCCTCTACTTCTTCAGCTATAGCAGAATTTGCAATTCCAGCAATGACCAGCATCACGTTGCTTGCGAGACCCTGGTTGTGGGCAGGACCACACACTGCTCTCTCATCCCCACAAAGGCAGCGTGTTGTGTATTTTGGTGCAGCACAGAGCTGATGTGCCACACTTCCAGGGGTCAAGTGTATTCTGTGCTGTCTACCCAAGTGAGTTGAGTTAGAAACTGGTATTTGTGCACATGGAAGCTTCCTCCCTGGCTCCCTTAACTGCTGTTGGTACAGGTTGCTGTGCAGCCTTTTGGCCACAACTGTGAGGCTGAGAATCACTTGGGAGGATGATTGTCTTGCAATTGCTTTAACAGCCTGATTTGGGCTGCCTGGAAAAAGTGAAAGAACAAGTTTGTCTTTCGGCTCCCAATTGAGAGAAAAAAAAAAAAAAAGGTAAATGACCCAGTTGTGCCAGTTCCCTTTGGATAGGCAGGAATTCAGCGTCGCAGGGGTGAGTATTTGGAGATGTCTTCAGCAGTATGGGCAGATCTGCAGTGTGACTGCAAAGAGCACTCCAAATCCCAGATTCCTGAAGGAGCTCCAGCCTCTCAGACTCTCCATTGTCCCTCTGGCCACTGTCACAGCCCCGGTGTAGGCCACATGTTTGTTTTATGGCCTGGGTCATCCCCACAAACCCTGCAACCTCACACAGCTTTCACCCCCAAAGATGTGGCCTTGTGTGTGTAGCATGTGTTTGGGCTCCAGATGGATCCAGGATGTCCTGCATCCATGGCAGCACATGCCAACTGCAGCATCCCATGCCATCCATTCCCATTGCATCTCCATCATCTGGCCAACAGGGAGCTCAAATGCAGAAGCAGAATTTCCTGACCGTTCTCCAGCCACCCCAGAGAAACCAAACACATTTTTTTGGCATCTGTTTTCTTGTGTGTGGAGGACAGTTTCCTCCTGCACCCACCTGGCTTTACCAGGATGGGGGGACGCAGCAGTGCTGGTCCAAGCATTGAGGCTTCCCCAGTGCCCCGTTCCCTCTGCCTGGGCTGGCAGATACGAGCCAAGCACCTGAGTCAAAAAAAAAAAGGGTTAAATGAAGGCATAACTGGCCCTGGGAATGTAACTGTTAGCACATGCATTGAAAACAGATAAAAGGGCTGGCAAGACCATATGTGCCTCTTGAAACCTGCCCGCATGCTTTCTTATGTCTCCAAGGGCTGGTTCCTTCTCCCTGGCTGGGTGACAATTTACCTCTAGGACCTGTTGCTGGGTGAAACAGCAAGATATTATCACCCTCCTGCATTCCCCAGGTTCACACTCTGCTTCCCAGGTGCTGCAGCTACAGCTGTTGTGTTTCTGCACTTCGGCTAACACTTTCTAAGGACATTTAATTTAATTTTTCAGCAGTCGTTATCTCTCATCTACAAACACCTCCAGTTTGACACATTATATCCTCTGGGTGCTGGTGAGGAGCAGAGAAATCAGCATTACTAAAGTGAAAGTTCCCTGCTAGACCCGCAAATAAAGCTGTATCTGTAATCTTTGCTGCTGTCCTGATGTGACTCGCAGATACTGAATGCTTTTGCTAACTCGCCAAACCGTTCAGAGCACAAAACTCCAAGAGATGTTCCTCCTTCGGGTGACTGCTTCCAGCTGTAGCATCCGAGTCCCCACCGCCTCCAGGTCTTGCTGCTTTTCCCTGTGATGGACAGCAGTTGACCGAGGTCTTTCACATCTTCATGTGTGTTTTTAGCTCATGCTACTGGAATACGCTCATTTGCTGAAATTTTTTAGATGAGGTTTGCTCTGATGACCTTGTCCAACACTGCTTCACCTCCCCTCCTGCTGTATCCTTTATTATCCAGGCTGCCTTCTGTTGCACAGGCCATTAATTTGCCCAAATACAATCTTCTACTGGCTTGACCCATGGAAAGAATCCTCACCAAGCACGTTCAGCCTGGCTTCACGGAGCCTTCATCAGGCTTTTATTCCAGACACTTGTGCCCTCCACTCTCCAGGAATATCTTCCAGGTGGGTCCCAGTGAGCTTTATACTCCCTGTATCTCTCCCAAGGAATGTTCTCCAAGAAATCTCCTACATGGATGCGGATCCTCCCAGCAATCCTGCATCTGTCCATGTTTGATACATCACACAGGGAATGCACTGGCACTAGATTTTTCTATAATCATTGAAAAAGCCAACAATTAATCCATCAGCTCCAGTATCTTCTTTAGAGCCATTTTTTGCTCCCTGAGATGGATGTTTCTCAGGTCACTCTGGTAGGGACATGGGAGTAACTGCCAGCCCCCTACTGGGGGGGTTCCTTCGGGTCACTGAGACAACAGAGGCTGGAAAATGCAGGATTCTTGTGCTAAATCCTGTAGCTGAGAAACCCTGAGAGTCCTCTGACCTAGCTTTAAATGTCACCTTAAACTCCCCAGACAGCTTCACGAGCACCTCCAGATAGGAAGTCATCTGCCTTGCCTTAGAAGGCCACCGGGAGGAGATGAATTGCTCTTTAGAGGAGCTCCACTGCCTTTGGAGGAAGCCGAGGGGACTGGTTAACATTTGGTGGTCTAGTTTTTAGGCACTAAGTTAGGGCAAATGGATCTTCCTGCAGATGGCATGGGGTAAGGGAATCCCCCTTCTTCCTTTGAAGTTGTGAGATTATTCTGTGGTTGGGAAAGTCTGGGGTCATCTGGAGGAGCACATCCCGGAGTGCTGAGTTTGGGGTTGCCTGGTTTTGCTGATGGTCTCTTTCTCAGCAGAAAAACGAACATGGAAGGTACCCACTTCCAGCAGCTGTCTCAGGAAAAGCTGTGAGACAGGCACTCAAACTGCTGGGTTTTGCTACCTTACATGGAACACGCTGTGCAAGACAGATCCTGATGGGACCGAGGTTCACACATTTCCAAATCCGTCTAAAAAAGTTTTGATAGAAAATTCAAGTGAGATGACACTTTAACTGGAAATAACAGCAGCAGAGAAATCAACAAACTTCAGGCCCTGGAGTCTGTTCCTTCATTTTCATCAAATCCAGCATATTCGTCTCAAACCGTCTGGAGCAGACGTTCTGTGCATTTTTTTTATCCCAGAAGATACCACAAACAGTTTCTGTTTCAAATTATGAAGTAATAAAAGAAACCTCACCACATTGATGTTTGTTACTAATTATGTTACTTATGTTTTTATATCAGCAACTCCAAGCTTAAATCCACTTGCAATAATAATCAAAAAGCAATTCAGGTCAGATTTTACAACCCTTTAAACATATTATCTCTGTGCTTCCAATCAAATAATCAGTCCCATATTGTATTCCTATAAGCCATGGTCAGCGTGTTCTGCAGATGTTTCTGAGCATGAGCGGGGCTGTCTTCTCTTCCAATGTATAGACTGTTTTCATCATATGAGCACTATAGTCCCATGCCCAGGGGTGTAGTTCAAGCTTGGGGTGCCAGGATGGCAGCAGAAGATGGACCCAGCAGCCTATTTAGACAAGATGCATGAAGTGGATCATTTTACAGGTGGGGGAGCTGAGGCAGTGGGTGTTTTTAAGGTTAAAAGACAATAGAGCCTGTAGGCACCTGACATAGCATTAGGAGGGGTTTACAGAGCCCAAGATCCTGCTCGACCACCAAACATGGGTATGAGGGAGCAGGCTCTGATGTGTTTAAGAGAATCATTGCTCTCCCTGGTGTCTGCAAGAGCTCAGAGAGGAGAGGGCAGCTGAGACCCCCCTCAAGAGCCCTCATATCTCAGGAGAGAAAAATTATTTTGAAAAACCTGTTCTTACTTATGCTCCAAAGTCTTGCTCCTTCTGTGGTTTGTGTACGCAAAGGGAAACCACCAAAGTCTCGTGCTCCAGGGAAGCCTCCTGCTTCCACGTGGGTATTCCTCAAACCCCTGTGGCCCCAAGCATTCTCCTTCTCTCTCCCCGCAGATGGCTGGGAAACCATCTCACCCCACACAGATGACCCCTCTGCAGCCCTTTGTCCTGCTGCAGGACTTCTGGGCTTGCCGGAGTGGAGCTGCCTGACCTGCCAGCCACAGCTCAGTAACTTCCAGTCCTCCTCGGATCATTCAGGAGTAAAGCTCCTAAATCTCCCTGCTTTTCACCAGTCCTGAGCAGTTCTGCACTCTCCATCACTTACAGCCTTGGCTTTCTGCCCCCCCCAAGTGCTACCTGGGGAAAAGGGATAACTCAGGAATTTGAATGCTGAGATAGTATGGAAAATAAGCACAATTCCTACAGAAACGGGGCAGGTAAGAGAAACCATTTTTCCAAATACTCTCAGATACAGATGCCTGTCTTGGAAAAACCTCTGCCAGGTCCTCATCCAGCACGGAGCAGCGCTGCAAGGAGAAGCTGTTTCACGCCAGCTCAGTCTGGCTGGTGGCACCACGATCTGCACACCCTGCTCCACTACAGCTCCCAGCTGAGGTCAGGGCCATCTCTGCTTTTTACTTAAGCTGCTTTCAAAGCAAAAAACCTAACTGGAAAAAGCCCCAGTCCCTCCCCAGAGTCCCAGCAGTGTGAGTACGGCTCCTTGTCTCCGTGCCTGAGCTCAACCCGGCGTGGCTGAAGCAGGGACAGTCTGACACTGCCAGAGGGAACATGTCCGCCATGTCCCAACTCCAGCTCAAGGTGTTGCCACACACCTCAGTCATGCTTTTCCCCATATACTTATTTGTGGGGTGCACTCATCTACCCCATTCCTGTGGTCAAGTTCTTTTCAAATTCATCTCTGAAACTCACTTATAGCTTTTGTCCTTCAAACGCTGATGTTAAATGCATCTAAGCACATCACAGGTGGTGTGTTAGGGAAAAACTGGCTTCAGTTAAGAGGAAAATGAGTGGGAACTTTCACACTCTGGACAACCACAGAGGTAAAGGTTTGTGCAGATGGGTATAGGGTTGAGGGCTTGGTTTTGCCTTTGAAGAGCCCGTCAGGGAGTGCAGAAACCCCCGTGTTGTCCCTGGTGTTTGTGGCAGGTCACAGACCTGCAGCTGAGAGGATTTGGGTCTGCAGGAAACAGTCAAATCCTCCTGCTGGGGTTTACCAGCCAAGCTAAAGGAGGATGGGGAAAGGACTGAGCAAAATGCATTAGGAAAGGTCCTTGCCGTCACAGCACACTGGAAAGTTTTAACAATATGAACTTCCCTGGTGCATCCAGAGAAAATAATCTACGAATGCTGCCAGGGCTTGTACTGTGGAAGTGGTGGCCAGGTTTCACGCCTCAGCCGTCCCTCCTTGGATGGCCCCAGTCACTCCACAAGCCCCACAACAGCTCCCCAGGGGATTTTTCAAGGCACTTTTGGGGACCGGGAGAGTCTTCCTGGAACTATTCCAGTCCTTGTGACTGTGGGCAAAAATGAGACAATGCAGGCAGGCACTGGAGGAGCAGATAACCATCTGCAAGGGAAAACCCTCCTGGCCCCAGGAGACAGCCTGCTCTAAACCCAGGGACACAAGAGGCATCTGAAGGTGGGTATAGCAGGGGGGTAAATGCCAAGGGAAAGCTCTCGAGGTTTCTTCCTCCAGGTTTATCTCCTACATTCATGGTAGCCCTCAGCACCACAATGAGACACTGACTCTCCCTTCATTTAGCCTGGAAGAGGCTCCTCCACCACCAATTTAGCACTGAAGCCAGGCTGGGATCTGCTGCCAAGCCCTGTGCAAGGACAGTTGGTCCTGCCTACTGGGATGAGCGGCTCCAGCAGAGGAGAGAGATGAAGTATCACTGCCCTCTATCTCCGCTCCACACCCCGGCGCGGGAAGGGGAAGGGGCCGAGATGCCCACGTGTTTGCTATTAAGCAGCAAGAGCATTTCCAAGGATGGGTCCGCAAAGCCCAGGGAAGCAGAGCTGCCAACAGCATCGTCAGAAGTGTGTTCAGCGTTCAACCATCCCTGGCAGCCAAGTCTCGCTGGCTGGGTCGGGTGGGTTCCTTGGCTTTCCTTCTTAGTATTGGTGGTTTTAAGAAGTTGAGCAGCTCTGCAGGAAGCTGATGTGCTGCTGGCTCCCAGCCTTCATCTGGGGGGTTTGGAAATGCTGGGGATGGGCCTCTCAGGAAAGATAATGGGGAAGCTTATTTGAAAAAAAAAAAAAGAGCTTTTGATTAAAAATATTCATTAGTGCTCAGCAAGCAGGATAAAGCCTCTCTTTTCTGGAAGCCGAGAACTCAAGGTTTTTATTTGTTGAGTGAGCAGTCATTTTCTATGGAAATAGTGTTTTCAGCTGGAAAGATAAGAAGTGATTTTAGGTCAGAAAAGTGTTTAGGTGGAAAATTCCTCACTGGCTGGAAAGGTTCCCCCAATGTCCCTGGAGGATGCGGGGAGTCAGGAAGGGAAAAGGAGCAGCAGAGATTTTAAACCAGCTATAAAAGAGGCTCTTGGCACATTCATAAACTAGAACAGCTCCTCACCATTGCTCCAGGGACTTCATGGAAACCTAGATAGCTTGTGGAGTGGCAGATTGCATGTGGGTAGAGCAGTATGGGGAGAGAAAGATATATATGGAGATCAACAGTATAGAGAGACGTCAAGTTTTTGGTTCATCTTGTGGCAAAATAACTGTCTGCTTTCTTCCTTGTCTCTTCCACAGGGAGAATTTGGCCCAGAGTGACTGAAATGAGAGTGCCTGTGGCACGTGCCAGAGAAAAATCACATCTATAGGAACTCTGTGCATATCCCAGGTTTGTTTCTGCCACGTGGAAACCTTCTATTCAGGAAAGAGGGAGGTGAAGCAAGTCATTCAAATGCACAATTGAGGAACCTGGTCTAGTGGGAGGTGTCCCTGCCCATGGCAGGGGGGTTGGAACTAGGTGATCTTTAAGGTCCTTTCCAACCCAAACCATTCTGATTCTATGATTTCTCCCCATTTACTGGGCAGGAATGGTGTCTGCTGCAGAGCTCTTGGCTCTGAGCCATGGCAGGGAGGCATCATTCCCACCCACCCACTCTTTCCCTCTGACCTGGGGAGAATGATACTTATTTAGAAAGATTTGCCCTGCTTTTGGCCATGATGACAAAACGTTTGCGAAGGTTCCAGGTGTCCCTGTGCCCTCCGACTTGCTGCACCGTGACAGCTCAGTTCAAGGCAGGGGACCAGGGACTTCATGATTTCTTACACCACAAGTGGTTGGGAGAAGATCCTCTGCAGGTCTCATGGAGAGGGCTTGCAGGGTGGCAGAGAAATACTCCTTTTTTTCTCCCAGAATTACCTGATTTAGATAAGATTGAAGAGTATATTATTGGGAGAGATGTTTTTTCCCAGGTCTGGCCAGGGAATTATGGGGCTCAGGTTGTCCCCAGCTCTGCAGCTGCCTTCCCCCAGTCGGTAGTTGCCCTACAGCAGGGCAGAAGAGTCTCTCAAGGGGCAGAAAAAGCAGGAAGAAGAGTATCACGGGACAAAGCAACTGCTTTTCAAATAACTTGTTAAAAACAGTGGGTTCTGCATGATTTCCTCTCTGGCGATGGCGTGGTATTGGCACGACTGCCTCTGAGGTCTGGTCGCTCACTGACAGCCCAGCTCCTGCCACAAGAGCCAAGAATAACCCCAAATGGAAGTCATTAATAGCTTAAAAACATGCCAGTGACAAAAACCAGAGTAAACTGGAGGGAAATTAGGATGGCGTTTGTAAGGACTAATTAGGCGTTGCATGGGGCATGGCAGCCTCCCAGGGGGATGCGAGGGGGACACCTGTGACACATTGTGGTGAATGTCATGGGCAGCAGGACTGAGGAGGAGGGAGGAGGAGGAAGGACGAGGAGGTTGTTGTTAACCCTGTGAAGCAAAGTGGTTTGTGTGCTTTGGGCAGGGGATGGGGCAGGGGACGGGGCAGGGTTTGCCCTGGCTGAGCTGCCTGCAGGCAGGAAAACAGGCAGCGAGGAAGGATCCTTCCTCACAGGCCACCTCCTTCCTCCAGCCACCTCTCCACATGTCACTGCTTCAATGGGGACGGGTGCCCTTTGCATGGCAGCAGGAGCAAAGACATGGCTTGGACACGCTGGGCTGAGCACAGTCTTCACAAAGGGCTCTGGGAGCTTTGGATGGTCCCAAATCTGATCTGTTTCCCAAGCCGTGAGCAGAGTGATGCCAGGCATGGAGGAGAAAATCCGTCCGCTTGGGTGCAGATGATCTCCAGTCATGAGCCTCCCACCTTCTCCAAGACTGAACAGCAGTGGAGATTCCAGAACCACTTTCCAAAATTGAGAAAAAATGAATTCATTTTTGCTGGTTTACAGATAAGTATTGGGTTTGTTTGTCCTGTCCTTAGATCCAGCTGTGCTATAGCTGGGACAGCCTGGGTGTCACCCTCACCAGAAAGCTGGCAAGAGAAGCACAAGGGCCTGGGAGAGGCGTCTGGAGAACTTGGGAGCCATGAAGACGAGGAGTGAAAAGGAGATTTCCTTGAGCAACCCTATAGCTTGGAAGGCAGGAGGAGGCCTGGAAAGGACACACATGGTCCTGGAAAGGACCATGGCACTGACAACACAAACATCTGTGTCTCAAGTTGTTTTGTTCCGGAGGTCAAACACAGCATGTGTTTTGACATGCTGTGTCAAAAACTCCCTGCATCCTGCCAGCTCCTGAAAATGCACCAGACCAGGACCTTGCTTGGGCCCCCCTACTGTCTGCAGGTCCTCCCCATATCCATATCCATATCCATCACCCCACTGGAGAGGGGGGCACAGGGATAGGCCACTCAGCCCTTGCTGATGTCCAGGTTTGAGGCTGCTGGAAGAAGGTTCCTGGTGCAGGGTGAGCAGGCTGTTCGCTTTATATACATATACAACTATGTATATATCCATATATATGTGTGTATTTCTATATTTATGGATGTGTGTTTGTACAAGTGACACCACAGTCCCCTATGGTACAGCTCCTCCTTCCCTTCTGCCCAACACTCTTCAGCAGTGAAAAGATCTGCTCACATTTTAAAGCTCCAAGTGAAATTTGCCCACCCAGAACACACCCCACAAGCCCAAGCACACAGGGCTGTGCAGTGCCCCAAGCTCCACTGGGTCAGGAGAACTAGTGCAGCAAACATCACCCCAGGGTACAAAACCTGCCTGGTACCACAGAGGTCCTGCCCATCTCCCTGGCCATGTCCACCACTCCCAGTGTTGTCCAAGGTCGATGGAGTCCTACTGCTGGACAGGTTGGTCTCTCTTCAAGTGCAGGCAATTTCTAGGGACTCTGTGGCCTCAGCTGGCTCCAGTGATGGCTAGGAAGGTGTTGTCCTGCTTCAGGCTATGGCTTTTGGTGGCTTTTGGCTGCTATGGGCCAAAGAGTTACTCTTCAGCACATCCCCTCCTTGCATGTCCATCACTGCTCCAGGCACACATGACCACATTGGATTTTGGTTCTTCCAGAGGAAAACCATCATCCTGCAGGCACCTCAGCCTGCTGAGGACTTGGAGCCACCAGGAGACACTCCTAGGTGGGAGCAATTTCCTTCCATCTCCTACTACTCCTTCTGCCATGTGCTGTGATGGCAGGAAGGGGGAGTCTTCGCAGGGGTTCTGTCTGGACCGTTTCCTGTTGAGAGCTTCCCAAAGCGAGTGAAAGGATTTTAAATTAGCTGAAAGGAAAAAGAGGCGGGGGGGGAAGAGGGGGGGGGGGGGGGGGGAGATCTTTTTAAAGGCAAAACGAGTATCTTTGCTTTGAAATACAGCAAGCACAGAGCAGCTTAGTCCAATGAAGCAGAGATAAAGGTTCATGCACAACTTTGTCCACAGCAAGCTCCAGTCAGCCCCACTGGCCCCAGACAACCCTCCTCAACTCCTGTAGCCCCACTGGTGGCTCCTGCCGTGCCAGCCTTCAGCCTCCTCCCCTTCTCTAGGGTCCAGGTGACCTCTGCTTTTTAAATGGGCATAGCTCAGACTGAAGATCTCAAGCAACTTCTGCCATGGTTTATGTCCTTGCCTCACAGCAAGGCACACCAGGGGGGTTGTCCCTTCAGCATTGCCACTGGGTGAGGTTCAGGTCCCTGGGTTTCCTCCTGGTAGAATCACAGAGGCCTTGGTTCAGAGGGATGTTGGAGATCTCAAGTCCCTCCTCCCCCTTGGAGCAGGCCTGTCACCATCCTCAGAGCAGGTCAGCTGTGGCTTTGTCTGGCCAAGCCTTGAAAACTTCCAAGAATGGAGATGCCCCCACCAGTCTACCCCAGGGCTGCAGCACCCTACCAGTGAAAGACCTCCCAAGCCACAACTGTGTTCACTGCTCCTTATTTTACTGTCTGCCAGTACCAAGAAGAATTTGTCTCCGTCATCCATCGTTTCTATCTGCCCTTCAAAGAGCTGTAGGCTGCTGTTAGGTCCCATCTTGGCCTCCTCTTCACTTGACTAAACAAGCTCCAGAGCCTTCCCTCAACGGTTGGAGTGTGGAGCTGCCAAGACCTCAGCAGGCTCCCAAATGTTTGCTGTCACTCTTTCCTCGGGGGGATGTCTGGTCTCTCCAGAGGGTCTCCATGACCTCTTCTTCCAAGGAATGTAATGCAGGCTTGCATAGATTCGTCTGCCACCCCCTTGCCCCTGGGGGATGCAGACATTGTTCACTCCTCCAGATGTTTCCAATACAGACGTTGTGTTCCCTCAATTTGCAAGCACAGATTTCTTTGGGTTTGTTTTTAACTTGTCCCAGGCGACAGCCATGCAAATGGGGTCTGGCTCATGCAGCCAGCCCCGGCGTGCCAGCAGAGCATCTCCCGACTGTCCGTACGGGATCTCAGAAAATCTCCAGGCTGCTCCTTCCCTGCTCCCCAACAGGTGTCTGTGGTAAATCCCTGCCCTGTCAAGGCTGCTGGCCACCAGGCTTACACCTAATTTGTTGCTGCAATTTCAGTTCATATTCCAGTCAGTTTTCAAAGACACTTCAGTCATTTCCTTGGCTCTGCTCAACGTTCATGGCTGTGTGTCCTCTACGCTTGACATGAGCTTCAGAACAGCGGGGGCAAATTACAGACGTATTCGGGGGCGTGCGGGGAGGGATACTGGGTGGTTATTGAATTACTGCATGTCTTAGAGACCCATAAGCTGTGGTAGGACACAATATTAGCCCCACCAGCCACCTGGTGTGCAGAGTGCAGCTGGGGTCCCTGTGGATGCAGCAGGTAGTCATGGGGTCCCCTCGGTTTCCCAAAGCAAAGCACCGTGGATATGGTTCAGCTCTGCATGAGCAAATGCACCCAGAGACCCAACTCCAAGCAGCCAGGTCCTGAGCTGGTCCTGCAACAGCACATCATGCCTCGGCCGTGAAGAACCCGTATCCTGGCACCTCTGTCCCTGCTCGCAGCACCTGTCGGGGAGGAAGGATGGGTCCACTGTCCCCAGGGGAGTCCCATCAGCCAGCAGCTGGTGCCAGGAAGGGAGCCAGGCATTACATGGAGGGAGCCAGCACGTCTCCAGCTCGCCGCAGTAGGCATGGGTGTCCATGCTACCGATGACTGGGGGAAGGAACAGGTCAGGGAGAGAAATCTGGGGTTAGGTCAGAGAATGCTTGCAGGGTTGACAAGGCACTTTTAGCCATTTCTCCCTATTTTCTGTATTTTCTGCTTTTCTCCATCCCTGTGTAGAGCCTGAAGCAGCTGTGGATCCAGTGCCCATGGCCCTGGGGCTTTACGAGAAGATACAGAGTGTTTCAATCTCTTCCTGGCAGCTTCATTCAGGACTTTGATCCTCTCCTATGATCCAGGAAGGGGTCCTGAAGCTGTGTGTGAGCTGTGTCACCACAATCCTCCCTCCCTGCTGGACTCCTTACTCCTCCACAGGTCCACAGAGGAGAAAGGGGCCAGGCATGGTCCCTGGGCACAGCTCAACTGCGTCTAAAAAGGGAGTATGCAGTATAAAATGGGAAGATAAATGAAAAACCACATTCTTCCCATCAGAGCATCGTGCAGAAGGCTCTCCTGTAGACATGATCCCCGGCTCCCAGGGGCTGGCTTTCGTGGCCTTGACTTAGCGATGCTGAGCCCCACATCCAACAGGTGAGCACTGCACAATGTTTACTGACTTGTAAGGCCAACTCCCCAAACTGCTTTCTATTGCCTAAAAAAGGATTGTGACATTTAGTGGAGAAAAGGCCACCAAAGTGCACGTCAGGCAAGAGACAAACAGAGCCCCAGCTGCAGGGACCACTCGACACTTTCCTGGTCTCCTGGAAGAGCATCCTGAGGAGGAGGGAGCAGAAAAACAACCAGATGAAGGTGGGATATACAGCAAGCGAATGTAATATTATTTTTTTTCTCTGTGTATAGACCTGTTCCAAAAATCATTTAACATATTCATCCACCTGGCAGAGGAGAACATGACTTTTATTGTCCCCCTGTAAGTGCTGTGACAGCTCTGCCTGTCTGAGGATGGAAGGGAGGCAAGTCTGCGGGGGTGAGACACAACCATCATTAGATTAAACAGCATATAGAGAAAAAAATGGACATACTTGCTGTTATCCATGGACACACTCTGATTTGTGGTTAGAAACTAGTCCTCATTTTCCAGCTATATCATTTGATTTAATAAAAAAACTTATTTCTTCCCACAAACATTGCCTCTTTCATTATGTCTTCCTCAATAAAGCACTCCTTGGTGGAGTTTAAGGATAATTATTGGCGGCTTTCTTTCTTCTCACCATTGCTCAATCACAGAAGTCACACAATCGATGACAAATACATTCTTAAGTATGAAAGGAGTTTTATTTAAAGCAAAAATATGATTCACCCTTAAATTTTACATTCGAAGTGCTTTAGAACATGAAAATATGTGGTGAACGAAGAAGACCTTGTAGCCACATTTCCCAGGAAGTGAAAAAAGACATAATACTGAAATTATTTTGATTGCAACCGGAGACAGACCTATGAGGTGCCCATAAGAAAACCTGGCAGGGTCAGTTGCACCCCAAATTTCACAATTCCCCCCACCATGAGGTGTGTGCTCATGTTAGAGGAGAGCGTTGCTGGGTTGACCCATCATGCTGGATCCAGCATGCTGCTTCTCTCAACAGTCCCTGCACACAGAAAACCCCTTTATTATTCTAAGAAGGGGCAATCTCTATATTGCTTCAGCTCATTTAACAACACTTGGCCTTTACGAAGCTTTTCTAAGTGGTGTCTTTATGGTATTTTCCACTGTCCTTTTTAATGAAGCCCTTTCTTTGATAAACCCAATTATTGACTATGTGAATCCTTAACGATTTCTTCCCATGTACCTCCCAGTCCCTCCTGCATCTCATTTTCCACTCGGCCTCCTTTGCTCTCAAGACCTTGCTTGTCTTTCTCCCCCCCAGGCTGGACAGCCCAGCCAAGGGGCTTCTGCCGAGGGATGCCTGGTGTCCCTGGGAAGGAGAATAGCTTTGCTACGGCCACATTCATGCTCCTTTCACAATGTCCCAAATAAAATCCAGCAATTCCACCTGCCAGCTTGCACTATTTTTCAAAACCATCTTAAGGCCCATCCCATCCTCTCCTGAAAATAACCCGCACCAGGAATGTCACAGACTGATAACTGGCAGCCTGCAGCTGACACTCACAGCCCCAGGAGTTTGCTTCTGGGGTGACATTTCTGCAGTTACTTCACTGAGACTGTGGCTCGCACCTGCTTAAGAAACGGAATGCTACAATTCAGCACAGATCGAGCTGCTCAATTCATACAAATCAGGGGAAAATTAACAAGCACATTCCCACCCTGAAGCTGCCTGGGTACGAAAGCACAGGGCAGAGCATGGAGCAAATCCTGGAGTCTAAATAAATCCATAGAGTCTAAACCATCTTCACCTGGAACCTTTCCTGTGTCAGGCTGCAGTGCTGGTGAGCGTTTCTCTTTGACCACCTCTCTTAGACTGGTTTCATAAACAGAATGGGTTTATGCAGCTACTTGGTGGTGGGACGCCAGAAGAAGACACCCCCCCAGGCTCAGACAACGGCTTGGTTTTGTTTGGTCTCTGGTCCTACCTGTGGCCAAGAAGTGCAATGTGGGACAGAGAGGAGGAAGCAGAGACCTGAGAGGACAGCAGGCAAGAGAGGGCAGAGCATCAGACTGGAACCAAAACACCCTAATTCCCACTCTACGTGGGCTTCCTTGATGTCCTTGAGAAAGTCATCGTGCCTCAGTGTCTCCAACTGTAAATAATGACAAAGGAAAGACAATAAAAGTCCAATATCTTCATAGAATGACAGAATGGTTTGGGCTGGAAGGGACCTTAAAAACCATCCAGTCCCACCGCCTCCCCTGGGCAGGGACACCTCCCACCAGACCAGGTTGCTCCAAGCCAGCCTTGAACCCCTCCAGGGATGGGGCAGCCACAGCTTCTCTGGGCAACCTGGGCCAGGCTCCCACCACCCTCACAGCAAAGAAGTTCTTCCCCACATCTCATCTCAATCTCCCCTCTTTCAGTTTGAAGCCATTACTCCTTGTCCTATCACTACATGCCCTTGTAAAAAGTCCTTCTCCAGCTTTCCTGTAGGTCCCCTTCAGATACTGGAAGGCAGCCATAAGGTCTCCCTGGAGCCTTCTCTTCTCCAGGCTGAACAACCCAAACTTGATTAAATAATGCTCATTAATGCTCTCCATTAAACAGCACTCCTGTTCATCACTACAGGCTTTGAACAGAGAAGGAATATATTCCTTTTCCAGGTTGCATCAAAGCAGTCCCACCAACACGCTGGAGGACAGGGCTGGCGTTCACAGCACTCCGGCAAATTGGGAGAGGTTGATGTGGCAAACCAGGCAGCCCCACAGGAGGAACAAGCACAAACCCCTCCTGCCCAGGCTGAGCTGCTCAGGTCTGGCGGGGGGACAAACACGGGACAGCACAAGGGGCTGGTGGGAGCTCAGCGAGAAGAGGAGCTGGGGGTTAGAGCCGATCACAAGCTGAGCATGAGTCAGCCATGTCAAGCTGTCACAACCGATAAACAGCACTTCGGGATGTGTAAACAGGAAAATAACTGCAAGGGAGCAGAAGGTGCCAGGCGGTGGGTGTTAGGGGACAGGGGCAGGGGGTGCCGCCTGCCTGTGGAGCTGCACGGGGAGCACGGGATGCAGCGAGGGACCTGCAGGACACAGCTCAACTGCAGCCAGCCCCAGAGGGGTTTGCCTGGAGAGGATGCAGCATCCCTGGGGATGGAGGGATTTAACTTTTCTCCGGGGGATTGAAGGCCTGGAGAGAGGAGCATCTGCCAGGAATGATGTATTTGGGGTTGATCATGGGCTCACATGTGTTCACAGACACACGCCTGAGCTCCTGGGGTAAACACTGAGTAAGGTCCCAGGATGCTGAGCATGAGCAGGATGGGACCCCGCACACCCACGGTGCTCCTATGCCTGCTGCAGCCACAGGGATCCCTGATGTGACATGGGAGGTGATCCAGGACCAGTTGCGGGTGCAGAACCCCAGGGAGGTGGGTGCGCTTGGGATGCTCCATCACCAGTCAGATGCTCCCGCGCTGGGTGAGCCAGACCAGCCTCAGGGGCAGCTGGGGAGACGGAGCGCGACCATGGCCATATCCAGCCATGGAGGCTGCAGCTCCCCAGGCGAGAGCCTGAGCTGCTCATTTATTTTTGATGTCCTCATGACAACCACAACGCAAGACTGTGAGAAAGGGAGAGTCTGCCTGAGCAGCTGCTGTCCCCGGGGAGACGCGGGGACAGGCACCCGGGCGCCCTGCGCGGGAAAGAGGCTCTTCCAGCAGATTTCTCTCCCTGTTCAGGTCCCTCTCTGGAGCAACCACTTTAATAAAACACCTTCCCCTACATCCTCCTTAGTGCTTATCTCCGTGTCTGCTCATTTCCCAGCCCCAGCTACCCCCCCAGCAACATCGCTGGAAGCGGGGGCTGCAGAGACGAGCCGTCCTCACCCTGGTCCCAGCGCCCACGGTCACTGGAAGCGTTGCTCGCTGTCAGCTGAGCCTCACTCATCGCAGCCCCAGATGGTTTGCCGTGGGTGGGGATGAACCCCCCAGCTCCTCCCCCAACACCACACCAGCCCCCCACTGCTGCCCGTACCCTGCCCAGGGCTGGCAGCAGGGGACAAGAGGGGGGTGGCGGAGGCTGAGGGGCTGCCGCTCCCCACCAGGCACTGCATGTGTCATCCCCCTGGGACCTCGGCTCCCACCACAACTGATTTCCAAGGTGACAGCTTTCTCGTACATCCACCCAGTTGGGTCCCAGCAGCAGAGATTTAGGAGCTTTCATATTCTCTAGAACACAAATGTGTGTTTGCAGGTTTTTAAGCAACTTGGCAAAAAGTTCCTCTTCCCCCAGAAATCCAGGAGGCAAAGCAATCTGGCGCTAGGGAAGAGCAATGCAAAGCCAACGCCACCAGCAGCCAGATCTGGGGTCCTTTCGTAGCCCCCGGAAGGGACCATGGGCATCGTGGTCAGGGAGCTCAGGGCATCGCTGAGAGGGGAGACCTCATCCCTCCTCACTTTCCAGCTGTGTCCACTGGAAGCAAAAAAATGACAGGGGAAACTGCACATAAATCCTCCAGCCCAGACCTTCAAAGGCATTTTGGTGCCTGAGCAGTGGAAGTTAAGCCCTTAAATCCTTCTTCAAATCTGGGCTTCAATATTGTAGGAGTGGGCACCACTATGGCAGCGTGGTTCATCCTCCCTGCACACCGGAGAGCACAGCCCGGAGCTCCGTCCTCTCCAGAGCACCAGAAAACGCTTCAGTGCAAAAAAAGACACAAATGATACAAATGATGTGCCAAGGGCTGAAGCCCCTCTGCTGTGAGGACAGGCTGAGAGAGTTGGGGGGGTTCAGCCTGGAGAAGAGAAGGCTCCGGGGAGACCTTAGAGCCCCTTCCAGTCCCTCAAGGGGCTCCAGGAAAGCTGGGGAGGGACTCTGGATCAGGGAGGGGAGCCCTAGGAGGAGGGGGAAGGGTTTGACAGTGGAAGAGGGGAGATTGAGATGAGATGTGGGGAAGAACTTCTTTGCTGTGAGGGTGGTGAGAGCCTGGCCCAGGTTGCCCAGAGAAGCTGTGGCTGCCCCATCCCTGGAGGGATTCAAGGCCAGGTTGGAGGGGGCTTGGAGCAGCCTGGTCTGGTGGGAGGTGTCCCTGCCCAGGGCAGGGGGTGGGAATGAGATGACCTTTAAGTTCCCTTCCAACCCAAACCATTCTATGATTCTATGAAATGCACAGGGATCAACCTACATTCTCGTAACACCCTCCTGCATTTACCCCCAAGACCTTTTGCATGTTCACTGTCACTGCATCACACTAGGATACAATCCATGCTTTTATGTGAACCTCCAGCCTGACCTGTTTCATCTCCTGCCCTTGTACCCCCCTCTCCATTCCCCTGCAAACCAAATAAATGACATAAAAAGGCATAAAGCTGAGCAGAAATTAGCCCCAACCTCTGGGCGTGTGTGTGCTTCCTTCCTGCCCCGAGCAAACCTCCGGTACTGATACACCTCTCACACAGCAGACACCTCAGCTCTCTGGGGCATCGATATTCCCATGACAGGGTAGTTCTCCACCAGCTGCTGATCTCTCTCTGTTTGAACAGCTCTGCCAGCCAGGTTTCGCCCTGCAGGTGACGAATCCAGGCTGTTGGAGAAGGTGGAGGAGCGGCTGTGTGCTCAGCTGCTCCTACTTCCCGTGGATCAGTGGTTTCGCCTTACTCAGCCCAAGCAACAAATCGTGCTAATTAAGTGCTAGCTCAGGTTGCATCCGATTGCAAGTGTGAGCAGCACCCAGCAGCCCAGGGGGATTCCCGCTCCTGGAGGTCCACATGGTGATGGTGATGGAGAGTAGCGGGATGGGGAGATGCCACCAGCCCATGCGCGGTCCCTTCCCTCCCTTGCATGGGGGAGCTGGGAGGCCTGGCTGGCAGGAGCTCTATGTATGGAGCGATTCCTTTCAGCTGAAAGGCCATTTCGTTTGTTTATTTAATCAAATTTCCTCCAACTTAGCGAAACAGCAGCAATTCCCTTTGAATCTGATCTTTCAGCAGGAAAGCTGTTTGCAGCAGCACAAAGAAATAATGCTGTAGATGTTCCCCCTGAGCATGACGTGGGCCATTTGCTGGCCACAGGTGTTCCTGTGACAGCCCTGCTACCAGTGATATTACCTGATTTATTAGAGACCCAAATTGTGCTGATTATTAACAGCCCACCTGCATTTGGAGGCCGGGATGGGACAGAACACGTCTTCAATGCAGAGTTCAGTCCGTTCCCACTGCTGTGGTTCCAGGGTGGGATACGCCACAAGAAGGGGTGTCTTGTGTCATTTTGGGTGTCACAAATACCAGCTTATAACCCCAGCACTGGCCTGGCTTGCTCTGTGACACTGGGCACTTCTCTAGGTTGTTTAACTCCCTTTAATGGGGTCTGAACTCCCCTTAACGGGGTTAATGGGTCTGGGCTGGTGTGGGGTGCTGGGATTAGAGGTGGAGTTGGGGTGTGATGCTGGGGTTGGGGATCACTGCATCTTTTACAGCCAAGGGGAGGTGGGTGGAAGGGGCTGGGGGCAGAAGGGGTTTTGTTCCCTGCGTTTTTGCTCAAGTAACACTGCTGGAACAGCAACTGGAGGGCCCTGGGGATAGAAGAAGGACCTTCAGGTGCTTTTACTTCATGGGCTTTGCAGGTCACTGACACCGGTGTGGGGAAAGGATGAAGCACATGGCTGCTGTGTGACAGCATTTGCCAGTGAGGTCAGGCTGTCATTTTGGGGACAAACAGCAGGGCTGATAGAGCCACCACTCCAGGATCAGAAGCCAACCCTTCTCCCAGTCCAGCGGGGACCATGGGACCCCGGGTGACCCACCCTGCACCCTCCCCAGCCATCAGACCCTTCTCCCAGTCCAGCGGGGACCATGGGACCCCGGGTGACCCACCCTGCACCCTCCCCAGCCATCAGTGGGACTTGAACGGGGTTGGCATGGGACAGCACCACAGGCTGGCTTGGTGGCCAGACTCTGGCCAGCCTGTCCTCATGCTGTCACATCTCCCACCTGCATCAGTGCTCCACGAAAACCCACCCCCTCTGCCTTCAGGGCAGGGAGGATTTCTCCTTATGAAACTATTCAAGATGAGCAAGTTGTTTATTTCCCACATTGCAATTCGCTGCTAGAATTAGTACAACAGGGAAGGAAATGTTCACTTTGTTGCATTAAGTCCCTCGTTGTCCCTTGCCAGGGGACTGCCCCTCCTGGGCTGCGTTGTCGGTGTCACCGCTGTAGCCGGAGGGACGTGGGGAGATGCACATCCCCAGCTGCACGGGCAGAAGGGAATGAGTCAGAGAGGAAAAGAGGGGAAGTGGCTCATGAAAACTCCTAGTTGTTATAGGGAGAAGGGGGCGGAAAAAAAAAATTAAAATAAAAAAAAAAGGAAAAAACAAAACAGAACTGCCTGGTGCTCCCAAGAAGACCCCACGGAGAAGGGTGATGTGAGGGCAGCCTGTGCTTCCCACACCACTGTCTTCATCACTGAGACACGAGCCAGCACTGAGGGTCCCCAGCTGCCCATCTGCGGAGCCCTACGTGACGGGAGGCAGCAGGACGGGAGGGAGGATGCTCCCTGGGATGATGTTCTCCAGGACGGGGTTTCTCCAGGACCTGGAACGAGCCGAGTCCTTGCAAATCCAGGATGTGACATGTCACCTTGCCAGCATTTTGGGAGGAGGGATGCCAGAAAAAAAGTGGAAATGGGTGCAAGCGTCTGTCAGAGCAAATGTTTCCACTCCTTGCTCAGCCCCCTGGGATCTTCTGAGCTGGGGGAGCTCAGCCCCCGCCTTCCTTGAGCCAAATGACGCTGTGCTTGAGGGGATGCTTGGGGGCTTATGGCCCCAATCCAAGCCCAGAAAACACAGATGATGCTGGGAAAAAAGCACAACAGTTGTGCTGCGTGGCTTGGAGAAATGACCGCCTGTGAGCAGCCCGATGTGGCCACCCCATGGAGTGTCACAGGGAGCTGGGCAGTCCCAGAACAGGCAGTGGGACAGCGGAATTTAACTGGAAGAGGGTAGTTTTGCTGGAGATGGGAAAGGAGACAGTCTCTAACCTCTTGAAGTCCATGTGTATGCAGGCTCCTACCATCAGTGTGGGATGAAGGATGGGATTTGCTTTGTGGGGGACTGAGCGATGTGGTGTGACCCTGTGGCTGTTGCCTGGAGGAGCTCTGGGGTGCCCTATATGTACCCCACTACCCCATCCAGCTGCAGAGCAACAGGGAGGACTGCAGAGTCCAAGCAAACTCATCTCACCCTTTGCTGATCCCATGTGGTCTAAACAAGGATTCGGGGGTGTTCAGAGCTGGCTCCCTGTCTCTGGGCCCAGTGTTAATTCCAGTCTGGGATTTGGAAAGCCTCAACGTGCTATGTGGAAACCCACCACCTGCCACAGCACCAGCAAGAGCTCGCAGGGACCTCCTCACAGCTGAGGCTTCAGCAACTCCCACACCAGGGAAAGGGGCTTGTCTTGTGACCTTTTGTGCACCAGCAGACATAGCTCTTGGGCAGCAGGAGGTCACACACACGTCTGGGAAAGGCTCAGACTCCCAGGAGCCACTGAGCGTTGTATGATGCGAGCTCTTTGGGGTGTGAGAAATACCTGTTTAAGAACCCTTCTGATGGGAAATCCTGACCAATGTAGGTGGCAGTGGTGGTGGCCTCCAACAACCCCTCCTGTCCCTGGCTGGACAGTGAGGGACATCTTGCTGGTGGGAACAACCTGGGATGGTGATGGTGAGCACTTGCAGAGCAAAACCCTGTTGAGAAAGTTCTTCGGAACCAGCATGTCCATGGACCATCCCTCCTGGCCACTTCCCACCCTGCCCTCCCCAGGGCTGGTGCTGGGCTCCTGCAGGGAGTCAGGGCAGGGATGGACCCATCCAGGAACTCAGTGGTTTCCCACCTGGGGAAACATGTCTCTGCCCCAGGGCTGCAGGAGGCTTTGTGCGGGGTGAAGAAGCGAGTCTGCACTTGATGTGGGTTTCTCTGAGCACACGTGAGCTGGGCTGGTGGGACAGAGAAGGTCACAGAAGGGGGTGACAGCAGGGTGGGGACCAGCAGCGGGACATCGTGTCCCAGCAAGGACCAGCCCCACAGAGCCGGTCACATCCCCCAGGGCTGCAGCTCAATCTCCCTGTGACTGAGCTGCAAACAAGATGACAACATTTATTTATTTTTATATATATATATATATATATTTTTTTTTTTTTTAAGACCAGTTTGGGGTTTTTTTATGCCCCAAAAAAACGCCTGCAAAGCTGCAGTGCCTTGTGTGCATTACAGGAGCATGTGTTGGAATGAGGTTAGCTGGGGCGAGGCTGCTCCGCTGCCTTAGGGAGCTGCTGGAGATACAGCCTGTTCCCACTCACATCGGTGGATATTTATAGATACAGATGTTTCTGTAGCAGCGGGGTTCAAGATTGACTTTTTTATTTAATTTTTTTTTTTTTTTTTAATCCCTGTCTTCCTTTGCATCTCTCCTTTGCTCTTCAAAGTGATGCTGAAGGTGGAGAAGGAAACTGGGGAGGCAGAAGAGTCGCTCCTCGCTCCAGGGTTTTAGAAATAAAGTGTCCTGGTGGGTCGGGGTGCCCCTGAGTCCCCGTGCAAGGTCGGGGGCACCTTCTCAGAAAGCCACAAACAACCACCCTGGACCACGGCTGGCAGCCAGCCCGGGTCACAGCGGGCTCTGCCCCCGGGTGCTGCAGCTGGAGAGCACCCAAAGGAGCGATATCAGCCCCATTTCACCCGGTGGAATCCACGGGGAGCGATTCTCAGAGGGCAAGGAGGGAGCTGAGTGTGGGGCCAGGTCCCCCGGGGCACCCCCAGTGCTCCCCCCAGCAACAAACCTCCCCAGGAGTCGGACCAGGGGATGCTCGGTCCATGCCTCTGCAAAACAAAGTGGGGATATTTGGGGCTAAGTGGTGTTGGACTGTTTGCTCCCTGTTGTAAGTGGGATTTTTCCCCTCCGAGGGGTGTCTCTCACCCCATCCCCAGGGCAGGCCTCAGCCCCAGTGCTGTGGGGCTCTACCAGGCTCACACATCCCCCGAGGAGCCCTCGCAGCTGATGCTCACCCCCCCAACCCAGCCAAGCAGCCGTGAGTTCACTCCATCTCTGCATATTCCTCCTACTGCTTTAACCCCACCGATTCCCCAGCATCTTCCTACCCCAAGGAAGGTTGGTTGAACTTCTTGGGGAGGAGAAAAGACCCACTGAAACAAATCCATGCCTTGGGGCGGGAGGGGGGACAGCACTGGGAAATGCTGCCTCTGCCTCAGAGCGTTATCTTCAGAGGCTGGGCAATGCCTTTGCTCCACAATTAATTATACATGCTCTGTGGTCCATCTGGGAGGCATTAATGGCTCCAGATGCGGATCATGGGGCTCTGCGTGGCACTGTAAATATGCTGGAAGTCCAATTTGGATTTCCCCGGGTGACTCATTTAAATGAATTATGTAAACTCTTTCCCCTCCTCTTTTGAGCAAAAGCTAGTCCGGCTGCTGCCCGATGTGTTAATCCCATGAATAAAATAAAAAACAAGGGAGACCATGCATTAAAGAGAATAAAATGGTGCTGTGGAGCCCCTGGCAGTGCTGGTCATTGCCTAGGGACTGGGAAGGGCAGGGGAATGGTTTGGGACTGTGGCTGCCCCCATCACCCTGGACCAGGGCATTGCTGGGGGTCCCCCCTCTGCACGGTCCTAAACCCCTTGCTGACCCCAGCAGCTCCAGGAGGGCACCATCCCCATCCCTGGGTTAAAATTCAGTTTAATTTGGCAGCACAGTGACCACAATTATCTTTTGCAAAGCAAACTGCAGAGTGACTTTGCCCGGGTTCCCCAATTTCCTATGTTACCCTTATTTTCCGCCATATTCTGAGGTGCCCCCCCAGGGAGAGAAAATTAGAGCAATTAAAGCCACATGGGTAGATAGTGCTGGTGGTGGCATCTGGATTTCCAGGCCTGATCCTGCTCTCCAGGCTGGGGCTGTGACCCGGGTGCAGGACGGGGAGGGGCAGGCCAGGGCGGGAGGGGGACCCGAGCCTGGGCTCTATTTTCTGCTGAGCGAAAGATGGCAGATGTTGGCTGATGAATTATTCACCCAGAAAATGAGAAGGAAAAAGGGCCACTCTGCTTCTGAAACAAGGTGGCTGCAAGTGCCACAGGCTGGCCCGTGTCCCCAGATGGACCATTTGCTGAAGCCACCAGGATCTGGAGACCGAAGATGCTCTCTAAACTGGGCACGCTGTGCAGAGAGCCTGTAACTCATCATCACGGGAAGATCTGGAACAACCAGACCCTGCCATATATTTCTTAAATACTTGACTAACCTCCCAAAAGTATAGTTGCTGCTGCAGGGCATATGCACAGCATGGGGACATTTCCCTTTGGAAGTGACAATCACCAGGAAAAGGAAGTCTTTAGACCCTCACTGACTCTGTGGCAGTTGTGCACCCTCCATGTACACGAACTCTCCTTGGTGCATCCCTTTTCCATCTGCCCCATGAAGTAAAGCCCTGATCAGGGAATCCCAGGCAGAAGTGGGAGCTGCCCAGCAGCAGGTTGTCACCCTGAGCAGGGGGTGACAGCCCCCACAGGACGCTCCCGGCAGCCTGTCCCATGGTCTTGAGGGAGCCCCGTGGTGATGCCCAGTGGCTGCTGCCCACCCTCCTGCCTGTGGACAATGGGACATTTGGACTCAGAGATGGATCTTACTTATAAGCAAGCAAATGCAGAACAGCCACAACTCTCCATTCCCGTGACAAGGAGGGGATTGCGAGGCCTGGACTGAACTTGGTGTCTCTGCCCCTGAGCCTCCCTCACGTTATGATTAGGCCTGGGGATTTTTTTTGCCATCAATACATCTTTTTTTATTTATTAATTTGCATAGAATCACAGAATGGTTTGGGTTGGAAAGGAACTTAAAGATCATCTCATTCCAACCCCCTGCCCTGGGCAGGGACACCTCCCACCACACCAGGTTGCTCCAAGCCCCCTCCAACCTGGCCTTCAACCCCTCCAGGGATGGGGCAGCCACAGCTTCTCTGGGCAACCTGGGCCAGGCTCTCACCACCCTCACAGCAAAGAAGTTCTTCCCCAGATCTCATCTCAATCTCCCCTCTTTCAGTGTCAAACCCTTCCCCCTCATCCTGTGGCTCCCCTCCCTCATCAAGAGTCCTTCCCCTCTATATGGGGGATATATAGCATCCAGGCTGCCCCGTGGCTTGAACTCCTGCTTGAGGTGCTCTGCAGCTGGATGAGCGTGGGTGGATAAATACAGCCGGATGGGACAGTGACATTATACAGGCAATAACCCATCACAGTCATACAGGCAATAACCCACCATGGGGAGGTTTTCCTCTGTAAAAAATGAAAATCAAAGGATGCTGGAAGCAGTGTGGCTGGGCAGCCATAGTGGCACAGCCAGAGTCACCCCAAGTTGCCCTGCCTCAGTTTCCTCAGTTGTTTTGGGGGTGCAATGATCATTACACTGAGGTGTAGGTTTGAAATATCTCCTAAAGAAAACAGCGAGGGAAGATTATTCTAATTTAAATAAATAATGGATAGGAGGTATGGTGTGAAAATGAATCTTGTAGTGAACCTTTGTGCAACCCAGACCTTCCCAAGCTGGGGGAGCGAGGACTTTGCCGCTCGCTGGTGGGTGATTCCAGCAGCGTCACTGTGGAGCCGTTTGGGTGCAGCTGGAGAGACAAAAGAAAGAACAAGGATTTCTTGTTTCAGAGAAAATCCCAGGGATGAGGCATTTCAGTGGTAGCTAGAGACGTGCTGCTGGCTCAGCTGGAGACTTGTCCCCAGTGGGACACCCTGTCCCTGTGCCACCCAGCTGCTGCTGTGTCACTGCTGGAACCAGAGCGGGTGCTGCCGGCTCTGCGGAACCATCCTCGTCCTTGCAGTGGCTCCCTGGCCATGGATGGCATTTGGGAGCCAAGGGCACATTTCATGGAGCCAGTGCCTTGGGTTTATCTCCCGTTCACTTGCTCTGGTCGGGCACTTCGTGAGGAGCTGGTGCAGATGACCACCACAGCCGACGGTTACAGCTGCAGTGGGCACAGTGATTTTCTGCTCTCCTGAAAGGTGGGAAATGCAAAAGGCAAAGTTCATCATAGGAAAGGCCTGAGCGTGTCCCCACAGGCCCTGGGGACCGTGTTGTATTGGCAAGTGTCATTTGCCCAAGGTGGACATGGGGACATGCGGGTCACACAGTCAGCTCCCTGGTGTGTTGCTGCTCTGCAGAGCTGGTCTGCAGTGGGGGCTCCTGCATCTCCTCCCCCCCAACTTGGCCTGGGATGAAGTGACAAAGGTGGGGGGTGCATCTGTAAACATGCTGCTGGGAGTGCATCTGCCCCCCCAGTTTCTGCCCAGGCCACACACCCCAGCGCTGCTCACATACCCCAGCGTGGGCTGCCTGCAGGGTGCAGGTTGAAGGATGCAGGGTGCAGGGTGAAGGATGCAGGGTGCAGGATGTGAGGTCCAGGGTGCAGGATGTGAGGTGCAGGGTGCAGGATGTTGGATGAAGGATGAAGGGTGCAGGATGAAGGATGAAAAATGCACAATGCAGGGTGAAGGATGCAGGGTACATGATGCAGGATACAAGGTACAGGATTCACAAGGCGGGATGCAGGATTCGGGATGCAGAAGACATGATGAAAGATGCAGGGTGCAGAACACAGGATGCAGGGTGAAGGGTGCAGGAGGCAGGGCATGGTGCAGGAGGAAGGATGCAGGATGGGTTGTGGGGTGCAGGCTGAGGGGTGCAGGGTCCAAGCTGAGGGATGCAGGGTGAGCAATACAGCCTGAGGGATGCAGAGTGTCGGGTGAGCAACATAGGATGAGCGATGCAGGGTGAGGGATGCACAGTGCATGGTGCAGGGATGCAGGGTGAGGGATGCAGGGTGAGGGATGCAGGGTGAGGGATGCAGGGTGAGAGATGCAGGGTGAGGGATGCAAGGTGAGAGATGCAGGGTGCAGGGTGAGGGATACAGGGTGCAGGGTGAGAGATGCAGTGTGAAAGATGCAGGGTGAGGGATGCAAGGTGAGAGATGCAGGGTGAGGGATACAGGGTGCAGGGTGAAGGGTGCAGGGTGCAGGGTGAAGGGTGCAGGGTGAGGGATGCAGGGTGCAGGGACGCAGGGTGCAGGGATCAGGGTGCCGCAGCGTGTGCTGCCAGCACCACCTCGTGGCTGCGCCGGTCCCGGCCCCGCTCAGCATCTCCCGGCCCTGCCCGCTCCTGCCTCCTCCCCTGCCTGCGGGTCCAGTGCCCGTTCCCAGTCCCCTCCTGCCGCCCAGAGCGAGCCTGGCCACGGCGATGGGCTGGATCGCTGCTGCAGCACAGGGCTGAGCCGGGAGCCCGTTCCCGGGGAGCACCGGCTGGGGTGAGCCATGGGCAACCATCACCTCTCACGGCTCTGCAGGGCAGGGACCCCCTGCTAGAGTGTGCACCCACCGGGGGTGACCCCCAGGATACACCCCAGCGTGTGATGTGTGCATCCCAGCACGGCGGGTTCCCCACCGTGGGGCTCACCCCATCCCCGTGTGCCCCTGGGCATGGTGTGCACCCCGATAGGTTGTACATCCAACTTTGCTTACCACCACCGTCTGCTCTTCAAGTGATGTGTCCTCCTCCAGCAGTGTCTCTTGGGGTGCCACAGGCTGGCAGCAGGGTCCAGGGCTCCAATCCACCATGCCCCAAAGCGATGCCACCCCTGCCTGCACCCACAGGGTGGGTGCCCTCACCCCGGCGTTAGGGCTGTTTAAGACATCCCCCCCCTTCCACTTCCACACACCCAGCACACACATCAGGAAAAAACCCAGAAGGACAAATCTGGCAGGTTTATTCCAAACAAGACTTTATTAACAAGGGGCCAGGCCAGCGCAACCTGTGGGAAATCCGAGCTGTGCTCCAGCGAGGACCAGGGACCCATCCTCCCACAGGAACGGGAGGGCAGGAGGGCCCCTGAGGAGCTGGGGCCACCGCCGAAGATGGGGGGAAGCAGTGGGACATCTGCCTTCAGCCACAAATCCTCAAGGTTCGTTCTCCTCTGGCTGTCTGGGGAGGCAACACCGGCCAGGTCCCCGGTCCCAACACATGGCCGGTCCTCAGAGCCCCTCCAAAAAGCACCACGGTCCCAGGGCACCAAGCGAGACAACAGCAGCCGGTGAAACCCAAACCCTCCCAAGGCACGGCGGTGGTCTCCGCTAGGAGAAGAGGGCATGGAGGCACCGCCAAAGGCACTAGACAAACATGGAGATGGTAAGAGCTATAAAAACATCCTCAAGTCTTTCTCAGCCCTTGCTGATTTTCCGTGCTTGGCACTTCATCCCTTTCAGATTAAAACAGAAGACCTGCAAGAAGGCACAACCCGGCATAGCTGCTCCTGTGTGCAAAACCCGAGGCTAAGGCGGAGCTGGAGTTGTCCCCGGCCTCGAGGGACAAGGCTGCGGTGGCTCCAACCTGGCAGTGGGATGCCCGAGGCCACCTCAGCTGAAGTCCCGGTCTGGCAGCACCAGTGGAGCCACCAGCGTCCAGAGGTAGAGCAGGAGCCCAGCCCAGCTGGAGCAGATCTTCACCCACACGGCCGTCCAGGGGCTCGTCAGCACCTGCAAGCTCTCGTCCGGCCTGAAACAACAAACACACGGGTGGCCTCCATCACTGTGCATCAGGGGTGGCATCCCCTCTGGGCAACCGCGCTGGGGAGGGATGGAGGCTGTGAGCACCAAGCCGCGGGTGCAAGGCAAAGAACATGGAGGAGCCCTGTACCTGCACCCGTGCAGCTCCCTGCAGTTCCCCCCAGAGATGTGACTCCGCTGCTGCAGCCTACAGCACCCTGGGGGCTGGGTCCCTACTACCCCCACATCCCAAGGGATCCCTGGCCGCAGTTTGGGGAGGGACTATCAGTGAGTGGAGTGACAGGATGAGGGGGAAGGGTTTGACACTGAAAGAGGGGAGATTGAGATGAGATGTGGGGAAGAACTTCTTTGCTGTGAGGGTGGTGAGAGCCTGGCCCAGGTTGCCCAGAGAAGCTGTGGCTGCCCCATCCCTGGAGGGGTTCAAGGCCAGGTTGGAGGGGACTTGGAGCAACCTGGTCTGGTGGGAGGTGTCCCTGTCCAGGGCAGGGGGTGGGAATGAGATGACTTTTAAGTTCCCTTCCAACCCAAACCATTCTATGATTCTGTGCTGCAGCCAAGGATGCTACAGCAGGGAGGTGGCGAGCCTGGGCACATCCTGCCATAGGCAGCCCTATGCCACCTAAAAATAATTAATGCTGATTAGAGCACACGTTAAGCGGAATTGCACACAGATGCATCGCAACAAACAGCTCTGCCCAGCAGGAGAACAGGGAGGATGCCGGGAGAAGGGGCTGCAGAGGAAGAGGGACAGTCCCCAGTTCCTGGGGGAGCTCTGCCCACCTGTACCAGTTGGTGAGGGTCATCATGATGTAGAGGGCAGCCAGGAGGAGGCAGAGGTGGAAGAAGGTGTAGTTGTAGGCCACGCCATCCTGCTCGTTGTCGTAGGCGCGGTGCAGCCCACTCTCCACAGCCCCCGCATCGCCCCCCGCCCCGGCCGCGCTTTCTTCCGTCAGCATCAGCTTGTTGACCTGGGGGTGGTCCGAGGAGCGGACGCTGCGGGCAGAGGGACAGCAGGCTCAGGGCTGTCCCCCAGCCTGAGCTCAGCTCCACCATGCCCACCCACGTCGGGGTGCCCTGCAGGACCATCCCTGGGATAGGCAGGGTGGTTTAGGGGGATGCAGCTTGTGCAGACACCCCAGCTGCGACCGCAACCACGACCACCCAGGGCAGCTTTGCAAGAGACACGTAGTGACAAAAACCCTGGAGTGAGCTGTGACCTCCCTCCAGCATAAACCTTCTCTAAAAGCCACCCAATGCCTCTCTGTTCCGGGCAGGCAAAGGGGCAGTGCAGACCCCAGGGATGGTGCAGACCCCAGGGACACGAGCTAAGTTCTCACCTTATGAAGAGGGTGCAGAGGATGAAGATGACCAGCCCCACGATGCTTGGGGCATCCCACCAGGTTGTCAGTGGCTGGGTGGCCATTGCCGAGCCGGTGCTGTTCCTCACCAGCAGCGTGGGGTTACAGGTCTGGGCTATGGGGGGGGACACGCAAGGGGTTCAGAACCTTTCTCCAGCCCCCAAAGACCCCGGGGGGGCAAAGTACCCACCCCAGTGTGTGGTCTTCTCCCATGCACCCCCCTCCCAAACCCAAGGCCACATCCTGCTTACTGGGTACGTTGGCCAGGGCGGACCAGGTGACATAGAAGGTGTAGAGAGTGATGAGGGACGCCTGCAGCAGCCCCGAGTGCGGTTGAGCATCCTGCAAACACAATGGCGGGTGCTCAGGGCTGGTCCCCTACCCCGTGGTGACAGGGCCACCAGCCTCCCGGGTGCCCCCCATGCTGCCTCACCTGGATCTTGGGCAGGATGGACACGACAGAGACGATGAGGCAGAGGATGAGGTTGATGCTGATGAGGACCTTGCCCTCCGTGCAGCCCTCGGGCTTGGTGTAGTAGACGTAGAGCAGGACTATGGCCGCAATGGAGGCAGCGTAGAAAATGAAGGTGATGATGCAAAGGGCTGGGGGACGAAGCAAAAAAAGGAAGGAGGCTGGAGCAGAGCCCTGAGTCCCCACCAGATCAGTGTCACCCATCCCTGGGGTGAGTGTCCCCATCCCTAAGCCCTCTGCCAGCCGTACCGACCTGCGTACCAGCCCTTGGCGTTGCTCTCGGCCGCATTGCGCAGCCACAGCTGGCTCCAGGAGTGGGCGAAGTCGATGAGGAGGATGAGCTGGATGAGGATGAAGAGGAAGGAGCCAACCACACCAAAGTAAAACCAGACTTGAGGGGAAGAGAAAAACCAGTTAAAAGCAGTGATAACGCGAATTTGGCAATGGCAGGGACACATGGCCCTGGGCTTAATCCTATGCTGAGGGTTAACCCAGAGATGAGGAGGACAACGGGGGCAGCTCCTCACCTGAGGTGAAGGCACCGTCGGGGATGTAGAAGGCCCCCACCGTGATCCCCACCAGCACCAGAAACTTGAAGAACCAGAAGCTGTGGGAGGAGGAGAGAGGAGGCCTGGTCTGCAAGGAGGAATCCAGCGGGGGAATGGGGGGTCTGCCCCCCCCACACCAGCATCCCCCCGCACAGGGACAAACGCTCACCCATTCTGCACAGCAGCTCGTGGGTCCTTGCTGCTGCGAACGCACACCATGATCGTGGCGAAGAGGAAGAAGAAGGCAGCCATGGCGAAGCCCATGCGGTACACGGCCTTGTGGCCCAGGAAGCTGCCGCAGTTGACGTGGGTCTGGACCCCCAGGACCGACCCACTGCCTTCACAGAAGCCAGGGAGCTACGAAGACAAAGAGAGGGTAAGCATCACCCCAGCATCCCGCACCCACTACAAGCCCTGGTGCCACCAAAGATGGGTCAGCCCATCGCTGTTCCAATGCCACCCATAAAGCAAGAGGTTGGCCTGCTTGGGGACAGCAGTGGGGTGACACACACCCTGCAGGTCAGTGGAAAGCTGGGATGAAACCAGCATTTCCCCAAAAGCCTAGCCCAGCCTTTACATAAGCTCAGCTGCAGATCTCGGCTCCCTGCATCTGAAGTCCTATCTCCGTGACTTGCAAGTCACTTGGCCACCTGAACCCCCAAAACAGTAAATAAGACACTTTCCTGGGAGACATCTGGGAAAACTAGATAATGCATGAAATTATCCCACTGCATTTTCCCCTCTATGCAAAACCAGGCTCAATAACACCTTCTCCCAGTGCGATGATCAGAGAAAAAGGAACAGAAGCAACATCATGCCCCAAAAATTCACTTTCTGATTCAGCCTCACGTACCCACCATGAGCTAAACTTCTTCCCTGTGATGACCAAGCCCAGCGACCTCCGGGAGTTATTTACCTTGTGCAGCTCCTTCTCCACGCCAGGGATTATCATAATGATGGACACAAGGGTCCCAAGGAAGAGGAAGAAGGTAAAGAGGAGGCGGGAGATGGTGGAGTTCTTGGTGGAGGGGCAGCAGCCACAGAGCAGGCATGGTGCCGAGCCGCAGAGACAGGACACCTGCAACGAGAGCATTCCCATGTCAGAACGGTCAAAATTGGCTCAAAAACACGTGCCCAGGTCAAACTGTAAGGACATCTGCCCAGGAACCCACACTGCTGTGCTGGGGGCTTTGCTTAGAGCTTCTTGCCAGCAAGCATCGCAACTCGCACACCATGGAACCTCATGGAAATGGTCCCAAATCCCTCAGAAAAGTTGCTGATAAGCAAAAGAGCCGCGGGAACAGGTTCACTGCAATAACCAATCAACTTGGAAAATGACACCAAGAGTCCTGGAGACACCCTCGTCTTCCTTTTTGCTCCCCAGGAATCACAGGCAAAACAAGGCTCTGGCCAAAACAAAGCACTGCCCCGCTGGAGCCTCCTTTCTTTACAACATAAAAGAGTTTGCAAAATAATTTCAGGCTGCCCTTTCAATCTAATACCTGATGGGAAAAACACTGATATCAGCATCACGGAGAAACTAGCTTATTCTGTCAACCTTTCCCATCCCCAAAGGCTGCTTTACAGGTGGGGAAACTGAGGCACAGCATCCCTGGGAGTCCGCAGTGGGTCCTGGCTTCCCAAATCCGCATCAGCAGCGCTGCCAGGTGCACCCACACTCCAGGGGCTCCCATTGCTATGCCAGAGCTGGCAACCATGGAAATGCCAGTTGAGCAAAAACCTTACTGCCTAGCAAAACATCGATGGGGGGCTTCCTGCATAACAATTGTGCAGAATAAGGCTTGCAGGAAGAAAAAGGAATTTTTTATTAAATTATATTCTTAGGCTTCCCTGGCTCCTGCAAGTCATCGTGAGAGGAGCATTAAGGAGATGCTTTTTGTGTTCCAGCAGAAGGGCTGGGCTGGGCTGGGCTGAGTTGAGTTGAGCTGAGTTGAGTTGAGTTGAGTTGAGTTGAGTCGAGTTGAGTCGAGTTGAGTTGAGTCGAGTTGAGCTGGGTTGAGTTGAGTTTTGCTGCTCTGGTATACACTGTTCTCACCAATTTGTCCAACAATTTGGATATTCACCCACCCACAAGGTGTAGGAGTGCCCCAATCATTTGCCTCAGAGGAAGAATGGCTGCAGGGGTTTTGCATAACTGGTTTTACAGCCCATGATGGGGCGGGAATGCGGGATACGGCCACAGCCAGCCCTGACTATGGCATCCTTGATCCGGACGGGCAAGATTTTCAGCCTCTTAATCACCTGCACCAGCCCTGGGATCTCCCTGCTCACTGCCACATCATGAAACCCCAATTTTCCCAAAGCCAGGTGAAGTTGGAGAATAAATAGGGCATTTTCAGGCAAGAGAATGGAAGAAGCTTTTTGGGATAGGTTGTCACTGCTAGGTCACTAATCCGAGCAGAAGGACCCATGTTAAACATCTAGGGAAAGAATAGGGGAATAAGGTGTCCCTCGGGTTTGCATTGAAAATGCTGCACTCTCGGGAATTATCGGGGTTGGTTGGGGAAGTAAAACCAGTATCTCACATCCAGGCAATGCAGGTGGCGATGCCCCCCTGGCTGCTGAACCAGGAGCCTGCGCTGATCCTGTGTAAATGAACAGATGAGCTAAAGTGCTAAATAAAACCCCAAAGGACCCAAAAACTAAATTAAAACAAAATTTCCAGCTCTGCCCTACTGCCCGTGGTGTGAGCAGGAACAGTGGGGCTCTCAGGACAGACAGCCCAAGCAGTGCAACAGCAAAATACACCCCAAGTCCTCTAAAACAGGGAAACTTCAGACTATTTCCCTTTTTTTTTTTCTAACACCTGACTGAAGCCACCACAAGCCCACAGCCTCCCCCGTCCCATTCCCCAGCCCAGGCAGCAATGAGAAATCCCCAAGCCGGTGCTGGAAAGCTTCCAACTACAGGTATTGCCTAGAGACCAACAGGAATTAAATATTTGGACTTTGTTTAAAATATTCCAGCTTTTCTTTCCAAATATTTTTCTCAAGCTCAAGTGCATTCCCAAATCCACTTATTTCAGAACACACAGCATCAGGCATTTTTAACTCCTGTATCAGAGCCAGCTTCTTCCCAAGAAATCCTGTGACATCTCGGGTCCTCAGCAAACTACTTTCCCTCTATTTTCAAGCAAACTGCATTGGTTTATTTTGCTTTCGATACTTCATTTCTTCCCTTTGAACAGCTCTTTCTCTCCTGCACTTGAGACATATCAGCCGGCCAGATGCACTTGCAAGCAGAAGGGTTCAGCCCTCTCCCGCTATTAAGGGATGCACGTGTTGTGTGTTTATTATGCCCAGCAATCAATATTAATTAAATATTGCTCAGGATCAACCCAAATATACATTTCTCATTGCTAAATTTAGTGTAAAAAAAATGGATGTGGCAGAAAAGAAAACCAGATGTTGAGCTGCTGTGTGAGCAGGGCATCAAACCCTCATCAGGGATGCTCATGTGCGATCACTTTGATGCCCCCAAATCACTAAAGGTGGCTTTGAATTTCTTTTTTAAACGTAACCATACCATTATTTGAGAAAAAACACTTCCTTCCTGATTTATTCTTCTTTACCCACATCCCAGCCCCATGTCCCAACCCCCCCAGGGGCTGTGCTGAGCTGCCGGTACCCACGGGAGCCGGGGCGGTGAGAGAGCCCTCTCATCCCATGGGGACCCTTATCCCACCTCTCCAGGAGCTGCTCAAGGGACGTCACTGCATGTTTTCTACTTGAAAGCAGGAAAAAATGGCATTCAATTAGAGATCACTTCCTTTCAGGCTCATTTAATGCACCACGTGCACAAGAATGCATTTCAAATGTGCCAACGGTGCTGCATTTCCCCTTCACATCAAAGAAAAAAATTAGAGAACAACAACAAAAATCCCTTTTAATGCAGAATTACTGCATTATTTGACCTGACCTAGCAAAGCACCTTAGTGCACCCTTAACTCTAAGCACACCAATACCTCCAGCTCCTCTCCTTTCGGTGCCAAAAAAAACAAACAGCACCAGTCCCAAAAATCACTGAAATGGGCCTGGAAAATTGTGAGGTTTGTTGTTGTTTAGGAGGTTGTTGGGTGTGGGGGTTCAGCCCCATGTCCGAGCATCACTGGAGACCTGCAGGAGGCACAGCCTTGGGTACCACATTTTGCCCAGGCTCGGGGCGGGTGGAGCAGGGTAAGGAGGTGTCCGCGATGGAGTGGGATGAAGGGAAACCCTCACTCCATGTGCAGCCTCCAAACCCCATGTCTGACCCCTGGGAAAGCTACAGCTGGATGAGGGAGCTTCTAGGATGAGGTTTTGGGGATCCTGCAGCATCCCTGGAGCCTGCCAGAGGTTTATTTTCAAGGATGACTCTTACTGGGTGTCCCCCTCTGAGCACCTTTGCAAAAGGAGCAGATCCCTCGTGCCATGTGCTAACCTGACCTGCTGCAAGGACAGCTTGAATTCAGATTTTTCCTTTAAAAATCAAATGGATTGAGAAGAAGGAAAACCCTCCCGCGTTAAGGCAGTGCTGGACACGCTCTGATACACCTTCTTCCAAAGACTTTCAAAGACGCCCGTGAGCGTGAACGTAGCCAATGGCCAAACAGCAGGATGGAAAAAGCCAAGGGAGGGAAGTGGCTGCAGCAGGAGAGCGGGGGATTAATGAGGAAGCATCGGTTTTCAGCCGCTGCAGGTGAAAGATTAATCTCTCCAGTTTCACTATCAACTTCCTCATTAAATCCAGCTCACCTCCAGCGCAATTCACACCTACGGGCTGCTGGGCCTCCGCTGCCCGGTCACTGGGCATGGCCAGAGCCGGACAAGCACTGTCCACCCAGGCCAACACAGGGAAATGCAACACCACCACCCCAACACCACCAGCGCAACTACACCATCCCAACAACACCACCCCAACTACACCAAATCAACACTACTAGCCCAACAGCACCAACCCAACCCCAACAACCCCAACAACACCAAACCCAATAACACCACTCCAACAAGACCAACCCAACTACACCAACCCCACTACACCAACCCCAACAACACCACTCCAACACCAGTCCAACTATATCAGTTCAACTACACCACTCCAACACCAGCCCAACACCACCAGTCCAACTATAGCAGCTCAACCACACCACCGCAACAACTCCACCCCAACCCAACTACACCAAATCAACCCTGCCACCTCAACACCAGTCCAACTACACCAGTTCAACCATATCAACCCAGCTACACCAACTGAACAACACCAGCCCAACACCACAAATCCAACTACACCAAATCAACCTCATCACCACCAGTCCAACTACACCAACCCAACAATACAAATCCAACCACACCATCCCAACCCCACCAGTCCAACACTAGCCCAACACACCAACCCAACAACACCAGCCCAACATCACATCTCCTGCAGCTGCCCTCGCCCCAGCAAACCCAGGGATGCAGAGACTGAGTCAACCCAAAGCAATGCCGAGCAACCGGTCTTTATCTCCTCTTAAATTAATGACCTGGCTGGTTAATCAGTACCAAACTCCCAGGGTCAGACCCAGGCTTGGCAGGAGGGTGACTCTCGCATCTGGCAGGTGACTTTGCATGGGGACAAGGAAGCTCAAAAAGTCCCCACGATGTGCTCAAACCATGCCAGGGGGCTGCATGTGCCCCCGGGGTTTGCTTTGGCTTGGGCAAGCTTCTGCTGGCAACCAACCCTGTGCCCCAAGGGAGGCTGCTCAAGAGGACTGCGGGGCGCATGGCAGTGGTGGGCAGAGCCTGGGGAATTGCTGGGGGCAGAGAAAGGGAAAATTTTATTGCCCGGTGCAAAATTTCACTCAGAAACAGCCTGTAGAGTTTTAATGGGACGGTGATGAAGGCTTGGCAATCTGATGCTGCTTTGTGTCAAAGGATGCAGGCTGACCAGAAGGAGTTAGTTCAGGTTTTCTTATTAAAAATTTTAAAAAATACAAAAATTGGGGGTTTAGTTTGATTTTGAGGGTGGGGTTTTTTTCCCCTGTTGTGGTTTTTCAGTTTAGAATTGAGCTAAAACACTCCTTTAGTCAACCAGCTCCACCGGAAGGAATAGGAGAACTAAATCTATATAGCAACTGTGGCCCGTTACCACAGCCTGGGCCAGAGTAGGTCTTTTGGGGAACAAAAAAAATCCAGAATTAGGTCAGAAACCTCCCCAGCCCTGCTCTGGGGCAACTCCTGGCTTTTCCAATACCTATTTGTAAGGAAAAGTATCGGACATGTGTTGCAGACCACCCTCCGTCCGATCTTACATTTCAAAACCGCCTGTGAGTTAAACCTCCAAAACTTTGAGGTCAAGTTGCGAAACCGGCCCCATTTCCAGGTTTCTAGGCCGGCGGTTCCCTGGCTGGTTCCGCGGCCCTGCCCTGGCCCCGTGCCCGCAGGTGAGGCAATGCCAGGATCGGCAGCACTGCCCGTGGGCAGCTGCCTGCGTCACCGGCACGGCACCGCGACTCACGCACCCTGCGTCATAGGGCACGGCACCCCGAGTCACGGACCCTGTGCCTGCCCTGGGTCATGGCACCCCACGCAGATCCCCCCACCCACAAACCTGCACCCCACATCCTGGCTCCTTCTCTTACTCCATCCCCAGGCCCCTGCTCTGGGGCTCGGCAGTGAGTGGGATGGATGTGTTAGTGCAGGGAGGCCAGAACCCCCCTTATCCCCTGGGTGCAAAAGGGCATGACTCCCCTAGCTGTCCACGTCCTCCAATTGCACTGGGGTGCACCACCCTGGGCACCCTCGGACCCTAGGTTCCCTCCAACCATAATGTTTATGAGCCCCACAGTCCCCTGGGGTGAACCCCCCAGGTCTCCCCTGAGCACCCCCAGGTGCAGTGGGATGCTCTGCTCTGGGTGTCTCCTGGATCTCTCTGGAGACATCCCTCCAGGCAGAGGGGTGCATCCCCAGGGGGGTCACCTGCATTCCCCCAGGCACAGAGGGGTGTATCTCCCAGTGGGGTCCCCTGCATGCCCCTGGCTACCCAGGGGTTCATTCCACAGGGGGTCCCCTGCATCCTCCCCAGACACAGAGGGGTGCATCCCCCCAGAGGTCCCCTGCATCCTCCCGGCTACACAGAGCTGCATCCCTCCGTGTGTTCCTTCCATCCCCCCAGACACAGAGGGGTGCATCCCCCTGGCGTTCCCCTGCATTCCCTCAGGCACAGAGGGGCGCATTCCCCCGGGGGTCCCCCGCAACCCCCGCGTACACAGGGGTGCATCCCTCCGGGGGTCCTCTGCATCCCCCCAGGCACAGAGGGGTGCATCCCCCCGGGGGTCACCTACATCCCCCCAGGCACAGAGGGGTGCATCCCCCTGGCGTTCCCCTGCGTCCCCCCAGGCACAGAGGGGTGCATCCCCCGGGGGTCCCCTACATCCCCCCGGGCGCAGACGGCGCACACTCCGGCCTTCCCTTGGAAGCCCCCGCGTCTCCTCCGCCCCCCCCTGGCTGTACCGGGGCCCATCCCCGGGGTTGGAACCAGAGACTCCCCCGCCCCCGGGGCCGCGCCCGCCGCTGCGGCGCTGGGAGCCGGCGCAGTCCCGGCCGCCCCCCGCTCCCCTCCCGGTGCCCGGGCCGGGCGGGCACTCACGCAGCTGAGCAGGGAGCAGACGCCGAGACAGGCCCCCATGATGCGGCCGCAGCTGCCGCCGGCTCCCGGCTCCCCGCTCCCCTCCGCCGCCGCCGCCGCCGCCGCGCTGGCTCCGCCCGGGCCGGCCCCGGCACACCGAGATCGGGGCGCGTCGCTGCCGCCGCACCTCCCCCGGGGCGGCCCCTGCGGCGGCGGGGCGGGGGGAGCAGCGCCGGGAACCTCCCGAGCACGAACACAGGGTTGGGGGAGGGGGGGGGGGGGAAGGATGGAGAGCAGCCCTGAGGAGAAGGACTTGGGGGTGTTGGTGGGTGAGAAGCTCCACACGCCCCGGCAACGTGCACTGGAGCCCAGAAACCCCCCCGCATCCTGGGCTGCATCCCCAGCAGCGTGGCCAGCAGGGCGAGGGGGGGATTATGCCCCTCTGCTCCGCTCCGCTCTGGGGAGACACCCCCCCCCCCCAGTGCTGCCTCCAGCTCTGGGGCCACCAACAGCAGAAGGACATGGAGCTGTTGGAGCGGGGCCAGAGGAGGCCACGGAGATGCTGGGAGGGCTGGAGCCCCTCTGCTGTGAGGACAGGCTGAGAGAGTTGGGGGGGTTCAGCCTGGAGAAGAGAAGGCTCCGGGGAGACCTTAGAGCCCCTTCCAGTCCCTCAAGGGGCTACAGGAAAGCTGGGGAGGGACTCTGGATCAGGGAGGGGAGCCCTAGGTGGAGGGGGAAGGGTTTGACACTGAAAGAGGGGAGATTGAGATGAGATGTGGGGAAGAACTTCTTTGCTGTGAGGGTGGTGAGAGCCTGGCCCAGGTTGCCCCGAGAAGCTGTGGCTGCCCCATCCCTGGAGGGGTTCAAGGCCAGGTTGGACGGGGCCCACTGGTCTGTTGGGAGGTGTCCCTGCCCATGGCAGGGAGCTGGAACTCAGTGACCTTTAAGGTCCCTTCCAACTTGAACCATTCTGTGATTCTATGACCCCAGGGAAGCTCCTCCATGTCTCCCTGAGCCCCTCGGACTGGCGAAGTAGCAGCCCCAGACCCTTCTTCGTTTACCACCAAGGGGACCCCACCAACACCATGAGTCCAGTCCAGAGCAGGGACTCCAGGATGCGCCCAGGGCTGGGGAGGGTGACCAGGTCTCCACTGTCAGGTCTCTCCCTCCCCTCGAAGCAGCCCACAGGAAGGGGCTGGCATCTCAGGGTCCCCAGAGGTGTTTTGTATGTGTTTGCTGTGAACTGGGTCCCCTTGTAAAGCACGGGTCAGGTCCTCACTGACATATGTCCCCACACCCTTTTCTACAGGGTTGCTTGTCCTCTGGGCGTCCCACAGCATGTGCTGGTGCCGGGGGTTGTTCTTCCTCAGGGGCAAGACTTTGCCCTTCCCCTTGTTGAACTTCATGAAGTTCCTGTCAGCCCATTTCTCCAGCCTGAGGGGGTCACTCTGAATGGCAACACTGCCTTCTGCTGTATCAGCCACCGCTTCCCAGTTTGGTGTCGTCTGCAAACTTGCTGAGCTGACACTCTGCTGCATCATCCAGATCATTAATGCAGATGTCAAACAGGACTGGACCAGTACAGACCCCTGGGGTACACCACTAGTGGCCGGCCTCCAACTAGACTTTGTGCCACTGATCACCACCCTTGGGCCTGGCCATTCAGCCAGTTTTCGGCCCCCCTCACTGTCCGCTCATCCATCTGCATCAACAGCTTCGCTATGAAGATCTCATGGGAGACCATGTCAAAGGCATCCCTGAAATCCAGGTAGACAATACCCAGAGCTCTCCCCTCGTTGCCAAGCCAGTCTTTTCATTGTAGAAGTTTATCAGGTTGGTTGAGCATGGCTTCCCCTTAGTGTAGCCATGCTGGCTTCTTGTCCTCAGTGTGCCTGGAAATGGTTTTCAGGATTATCTGCTCCATCACCTTCCCAGGGATCAAGGTGAGGCTGAGGGGCCCGCAGTTCCCTGGGTCCTCCTTGCCCTTCTTGGAGTGACATTTGCTTTCCTCTAGCCTTCAGGCTCTTCTCCCAGTCGCCATGATCCATCAAAAGTTGTTGAGTGGCCTTAAAATGCCATCAGCCACCTCCCTCAGCACTTGTAGGTACATCCCAGCAAGGCCCATGGACTTAATATGTCCAGCTTGCTTAAGTGTCCCCCTGACCTCATCCTCTTCCACCAGCGGTACGTCTTCCTTGCTCCAGCCTTTCTCCATGGTCTCTGGGGCCTGGGATTCCTGAAGATCGATCTTGCAAGTGAAGAGGCAAAGAAGGCATTCAGTTCCTCAGCCTTTCCCATGTCCTGCGGTACCAGGTCTCCCACCTTGTGGAGCAATGGACCCATTTTTTCCCTAGTCTTCCTTTTGTCGCCTATAGCGGCCCTTCTTGCAGCTTTGACAATGTGCCTTCCAGCTCCACGAGACCCTCCAGCTCCAGCAGACTCTCCAATTCCAGCAGACCCACCAGCTCCACCACACCTCCCTACACCTGAACCCCCTCCCTCTGCGGGGCCAAACCCCGGATGAGGGGACCGAGGGGGGTCTTCCCGCACGGAGCCAAGGGTGGGAGCCGGGGCTGGGCAGACAGCGGGTTTTCCTGCTCTGCCTGCCCAGCCGGAGTCTGGCACGTCCTCCCGGAGCGGCGAGTGCTGCTCTGCTCCTGGCATGCATAATTCAGGGGCTGAGATACGCCGGGACGTGCTAGCCCACTTCCAGACCCTAAATTTAGACAGCAGGGAAAGTACGTGGGTATGCAGCAGCGGGCAGGCTTTGGTGGGCACAGGGCTGGGGCAGATGGGGAGCCAACATGCCCTCTGTGTCCTTGAGGAAGAGGATGGTGTCACTCTTCTTGCTCCAGAGGTAAAGCTCCGGGGTTTGGCCTCTCATCAGCAGGGGGCACAAATTTAAAAAAGCTGTTCTAAGCCCCGGTGGGCTCCCAAAGCTGCCGGCTGGTTGCAGTCCCGCAGCAGGAGAGGTCAGTGCCCATAAACTGCTCGCTGATCTCAGCTGTCTCAGGTTGCTTTTCCTTTCAGGAGGTGGCTGGGGTGGGCGCTGGGGACGTGCCCAGCCTGGCTGTGTGTGGCCACGGGTCTGGCAGCACCCACGGGGCAGGCAGCAGCCTCGGGGACACGATGGGCTAGCTCCAGGCACAGCCCCCTGGCTGGGAGGTGGGGGCTCTGGCAGCTCCCATCGCTTCTCAGCTGGATACCACTGCCCGGTGACACCCGCAGCAGGAGTGTCCTTCAATCCCTGTCCTCCCAGGAAGGGCAAATGGGCTGAAGGGGTATTTGTCCCCTTGGTTCTGCTGTCCCCCTGTGCCTTGCAGGGATGTGAGGCCGCTGGCGTGCCCAGAGCAAAAATGCCACTGGCTGCATGGATCCTGGAGGGACCAATCCTGCCCACACTGTCCCCTCATCCCCTTTGAAGGAGCCGCCAGATGGCAGTGCCGGTATGAGACCAGTGCACACAACTGACGGACAGTGGGGACAGTGGCTGGGCTCGGTCCCTGCCGGCTCCTGGGTGGCCAGGCAGGAGGGAAAGGGCTCCCCACCCCTGTCACTGCAGTGTCCCCATGCCTGGTGAGCAGAGTCCATGCCACCACCACCCCCCAGAGCATCAGCCCCTCGCCATCCCCTTCTCGCGAGGTGGCTTCTTGGCAGCAAGGTGTGCCCTGGCCCGGAGCAGGTCCCGGTGAGGCAGAGAGCAATGTCACAAGTGACAGAGCTGTGACAGCCCCCTGTGCACCAAAGGACACACTGGTTTTACATGAGGAATGGGAGATGAGGGATGCTGCCAGGCCCCAGGGACGTGTGGCTGCCTCCAGCCCCCCCTGCAACAGACCCCCCACCCGTGTGCCCCTGCTCGTCGGCGCTAGGAGCATCCTTGCCCATGTACCTTTAATAAAACACCTTTTTTCTGCTCTGCCTCCCCCTCTGCTCCTTCTCCCACATCCCTGAGGCATGAGGGGACATCTTTTTCCTCCTCCCCCTGGTGCCTGGTTCATTAAGGGTCAGGGTATCATTTTCTGCCAGCCATGGGGGAACTATAGGGCTGGGGGTGTCACCAGACTGGTGGCAAGCAGGGCCAAGCGCAGCTTGCCAGGGGTGCCCGGGGACCTGGGGGGAAAACAAATGATCTCATGTGACTGTATCTGGGACAATACCGGCTTAGCCGTGGGCGCAGCCAGAAGGGTTCCTGCTGAGCCCGAGCGATGCTATTCATGGATAAACCTACATTACAGTAATTAATAATAATTAATAATCAAGACTGTATTGGAAAACCAGCTAAACCCACCAAGCACCTTTCCTCCAGAGCATTGCCTGGTGCAGGCAAATGCAAGGATGGCATAAGCTGCGTTTTTGGGGTGATGAGGGTTTGAGAAACCCCTGGCCCGTGGGGCTGTCCTATCTCCAGTGCCCTGGGGGCTGGCCCCACTCCTGGATTGGGCTGTTGGGGCACCCAGGACCCTTCCTCTGGGCCATCAGCTGCCAGCAAGCATGTCACAGCCTTGTTGGGAACTGCCCCAAGATCTCAGGGTGCTGCTCATCCATGCTGGGAGGTGTGGGAGGTTCCCCTGCCCTTCCTGGACCACAAGGGATGCCAGGAGTGAAGCCACCCCCGTTTACTGCCAGGGGGTATATTTTCTCGGCTGCGCTGCCTCTCCTGGGGTTCCCAGCCCCCAGAGGAGAAGGAGGACAGGCACAAAGCCGGCCTGGGATGGGAAGGACAAATGCGAAAGTCCTGAGATTGAAGTATCTCCCTCCCCCCTTCCCTAAGGATGCCTTTGAGTCTGGGAATTAGTTTTCCACTAAGCTCTTCTGCAATAAACAGAGACACGGGAGGACTAGCGATGGGTGATTGCGTGGCCTGTAATTACAGGCAGACGCGGGGTGTTCAGGGTCACGAGAGCCAGGATTCAAACCCAGTGCAAAGGAAAGGGATGATTTTCAGGAGGACCATTGCAGTGACTTTCTGTCTTTGAGCTCCTCATTTGTCTCTTTGGTTTGCCAGGACCTTCCCGTCCTGCAACACCGCAGGCTTGGTAGCCAAATACACCCCAAAAGCATCAGCCCTTGAGACCAGCCCAACAGACAAGCCTGGTGGAGACCAAGAAAACCCTCTGAACCTAGTGATGGGCATCCCAGCTGCTGGCATTGCTTCTGGGAACCCACTGAGCATAGGGATTTGCATTTGCAACCCTCTTCGAGGAGCTTTTGCCAGTTTGAGATGTCTTAAAGGCCAGTGGGGCGATGAGGAGCAGACACGGCTGGTGCTTTCCATGATGGGCCATCACCAAACCTATTGCTCATCATCCCACAGGCTGCGGTCTTCTCCCCAAAGCCTCTCCCAGCCAGAAGAGCTGTTTCATGGCTGTGAGGCCAAGAAATGCTGGCCACCCTCCGTCCTTGAAGCTTGATTTAGCCTGTGCTCGCCGGCACAGCGACCGGCTGGAAAAGCTTCGGCATTTCCCTGCTGAGTTTGGACAGACACTGTTTGTCTTTCTGGTGGCGGTGGCCAGATGCCTGGCTGGTGATGGATGGGAGTGTCACACAGGAGTTTCTGCACTGTCACAACTGCTGGGTCTCTCATGGGGTGGAAAATTTGGAGAGGAGGTGCCTCCACTGTGAGCTGAACGTCCTCCCCGAGGAACCAGGATCTGAGTCACCAGAGGTGGTGGAGTAGGGAGATCGGGGGAGGAAGAAGTAGGGTGAGACCTTGATCTGAACGTGTCCTTTGTTCACCTGGCAGGAGGATTTGGTTCTTCTTTCATCCCCAGCGCAGCCTCCACACCGCTGGGTGCTCCTGCTTTGCCACTCGCCCCAGATTTGGGTTTGAGCCCCTCAGTTTGTTTTTCCAGCACCCGAAGGCTCCAGCCTTTCTCCAAACTCCAGCACGAGCCTCCCTGAGCCCCTTGCCTGCATTTCCCAACATTTCCTGGGTGACAGGGTGTCCCCAGTGCCACCCGGGCATCCCAGCCAGGGCAATGCCAGGGGGATTGCAAATTCAGGATGCCCACGGAAAGCTGCGTATGGCGCAGGCGGCTTTCGAGCCTGTTCATTTTCAGCCTTAACGATTCTTCCTTTCGGAGAAATGGCTAATGAGCCATAGGGATCCAATTAGATTTCTCCAGTCAGCCTTTCGCCTTGCTCCTTGCCATTCAAAAGCAAAAAAAAAAAAAAAAGAGACAAAAAAGCCCCACAAGCACCATCGTGGAGACAATTAGATCAGTGTCTCCTTAATGAGTTCATGGCTCCGGCGGAAATATCTGTCTTTGTCAGGCAAGGCAGAACCCAAACGAGCATGGGTGGGGTGGGAGCCGTGTTCCCCCTGTTGCAGACCCTTCGTGGGGTGCAGGTGAGCCCACAGGGTGCCTCGCCAGGTTTGGGATTTGCTCCCTGCACCGGGTACTTTGCACAACACCCACGTGGATGCCCGGAGCCACACGGCTTTTTTTTATTAAGCACAGCAGCGAGCTGGGGTTTTGCACCATGTTTCTGTAGGATGAAGGATGCTAATGAAGTCCAGATGTTCTCAAGCACCAAAGAGCCCGGCTTGGGTGGAAGGACCCCAGGAAACCCCGGGGTGGGAGAGGAACGGGGCCACCACGATGGGGAGAAGCGATGAGATGCCATTGGGAGCATCAAAGGTCACCTGATTGGGGATGAGACACTGCGGGGTGGAAGATGCCACCAGCGAGGACTTCGTTGTCCCCCCCGGGTGCTGACAGACCCCAACACCCCGACGGTGGCTGCGGCAGCGGTGCCGAGCCCCACGTGGCCCTGCCGAGCAGATTTTGCTTAGCTGCCTGGGCTATATTTAGCTGCCTGTAAAAGGGGTTAGCGAGCAGCGCCGGAGCCAGTGGCACAGCTAAGAATGTCAACGTAAGAGCAGCCAGGGATAAAAAAAGCCCAACCCGGGCGGCTGGGAGCTTTGCACAAATCCCTCTCGCTGCTGGAGGTGGAGGCAGGCGGGCAGGCAGGGCTGCAGGCAGGGCTGCAGGCAGCGCCCCCACCCCCCCTGGGTGGGAGCTCCTGGTGAGGGCTACTCACTCTCCACCTAGCTGGCCATTTTGGGCTGCTTTGGCTGGTTTGCAGTATCCTGGAGTTGGGCCGGACAGTGAAGGTCTGTCAGGGGAGAACGGGGCCTGAAATGTGGTGGTTTTGGTTAAATTCCAGGGGTTGCATGGCAGGCAGCCCCCTCCGTGGACAGGGGACAGTGACAGGCAGGAGGGACAGCCTGCTCCCCCAAGCCGGGAGGGGTTTGCGAGGCTCCCCACAGCCCCATCCAGGCATCTGGAAGTTACTGGAGCACGAAGAACAGCTTTGAGCTCTTTTGTTGCCCATGAAGACATCTTTTGGGGATGCTTTATTTATGCTCAGTTAACTCCAACACACCTTTCTTGCAAAGGCTCGCCCCGCCGCCCCGATCTGGTCTCTTAAAGCAGAAGCTGGGCAAATCCCACCATGTCCCAGCTCCTCCCAAACCCTCCTGTGTCACCGTGAGCTCTTCCCATTGCCCTGACCTTGCCTGGGCTCACCTCCTGCCCGTGTAAACCAGGCTGCCGCCACAAACAGCCAGAATTAAGCCAGTGTAGGAGTCAAAGCATAAGAAAGGTAGTTTCCCGAATGGTAGCTATTTTGTCCCAGAGATAATTTGCATGTTCTGCTGGTCCGTTGGGGCAGGTGATGAATATTTCCATGGCTGGGGCCCGAGAGCAGCACTTAAAGAGTCATTCGATGGGGACCTCGTTTCCCTGGTGGGACCACAGCTCCTGTGAAGAACTGGCAGCAGGATGAGCCCCAAGCTGTGGCTGCATCTGGCTGCGTGATCCGCCATGCCTTGGGGTCAGGAAAGAGCTTCTGCTGCAGAAAAAAAGTAAAAAAAAGTAAAAAATTAAAAAAAAAAAAAAAAGGCATTATTTGGGTGGAAATTTCCCATTCTGCTGGGAACAGCAAAGTTGCAGCCGAGTTGCAAAGACCTGTGCAACTCATTGCAGGTATGCAAGCTGCCTTGACCCACAGAAACATGAAAAGCAGCTTGTGCGCTCTGCCCCATCCTGGAGTGGATGTGTGGGGCTGAGTGTGCACCCGAGCCGGCGGGGGCGGGGGGGAAAGATCCCCACCACCTCCATCACCTCGTGCTCGAGGTGGGGGGACACGGTGCTGCAAAACTGATGTGCCCTGGGAAGGACGGTGCAGCAAGCTCTGGTCCAGACGGCTGAGTGCCGGGAGCAAAGAGGACACCCAGGAAGGGCATTTCTCTCTGCCGTGATCTGAACGTCTCCCGTCGAGGCAGAGATGCCCAGACTTTCGTCTCGCCGTGACACTCCACCCTGCCTGGTGACAAACTGCCTCCCTGGGCGGTGTTTGCTGGCGTTTTCCCTCTTGTTTTAAATCCTTCAGGCAATGAGATGCTCTCGCTGCCTTTGGCCTCCGAGATGTCCCGGGCAGGATGGTTTATCCCATGTTTTCTGCAGATCCATCCCGCAGGAGCCACCTCCATTGCTCCAGGGCTGGTAATCCCCACACAGGGACGACCCCAAAGCCGTGTCCTGCCCAGGCTCATGGAAAGTCCCTGTCCCCAGCCAGGGAACAACCTGCAGGTCCCCAAACCCTGTGACCCACGTCCCAAAATAGCACCTTAATGGAGGGACTGACGCAGCCCAGGGGCGAGCTCAGCTCAGGAATAACCTTTCCTCCACATCACCTACGTACCCGGTGAGAAATCAGGGTCTAAACTGGGCTGGAAATTAGGAAGATACATCTAAAAGAGGAACAGCAAAGCGCTGCTTTCCCTCGGAGGTGACTTTTAGCCCAGATCTGAGCCCGCAGCGCTGGGCGGGCGAGTGGAAAACAGCCCTGCTCCTCCCCTGCCTGCACCCCCGGGCAGGGGGATACTGCCCCCATCCCTGCGGGGCTGGCCCAGCCCCACGGCAGCTGGAGGGTCGGTGGCTTTTAATGACCTTCTTGTGCAACTGGAATAAAGCAGCTCGGCAGCAGCAGGAGGAGGAGAATAGACTCTCCCAAGCCCATTTCCTCCCTGTGCTGGACCCCTTGTTTTTTAGGAGAAAATAGGATTTAAAGCAGGTGGCAGCGCAGGGAGCGGTCTCACCCCATCCTCTCTGGCTTCACCTCCCTGATGGATCAAGTAGGGGCTCTCCCAGTGCTGGGGAGGGCACAAACAGTGTATTTTAGGTCCTCCACCAGCAGGGATGCTCACCCTGCTGGGAGCACTCTGAGAAGAGGATCCCAACGTCTGCAGAGCCTGAGAGTAGGTGCTGAAAGAGCAGAGGAAGAGCCGAGCAACCTTTGCTCCCGTGTTGGTACAGCACCGAGCGCCGCGGCACTGCCCTGTGCGAACACGAAAACTGCCTGATAAGGGAATAATTTTTCCCTTCCCGGTTGCCATGCTCCCAGGCTTTTATATCACCGGGGCTTGTACACAGGAGTTTTATGACCTTCAGCTGGGAGTTTGGGCTCCTGATGCTTACCATGTCCTGGATGCAGGCTGGTTCGGGGAGGTTATTTGGTGCCAGCAATGCTCTGGCTGAACACGGAGGGACTCAGGAGCCTCCTGCGTGCCTCAGTTTACCCACCTCCCCTAGCCCATCCATCTCCAAAGGGTCACACTGGCAGAGGGAAGTGCTCAGCCTTGGTGGAAATGGGGGCAGAGCATCCCTGGGGGGTACCTGGGAGGAGGGAGAAGCAAGACCCACCCCAGGGTGCTCCAACAAGACCCTCCCCAACCACCCTGGCCTTCCCTTCCCTCCCTCCCAGCATCTCCTCCCTTGCTCCCACACGTCTCCCGCAGCAGAGGGATGGCAGCCGTCCCCCTTGCCTGCCACAGCCAGTGTCACATCCGATCAGGTGCCAGGCGGGATAAACATCGCCAAGGCTTGGCCCGAGACTGCTCTGGCGAGGGGAGACAGTCAAGGAGAAAACGGAGCGTGAGGAGCTAAAAATAGCATCTGGTGAAGTCTCCCCTCCCCGCCGGCCACGCGGGAGCTGCCAGTCGCCCGTCACCACGCGTGAGCGAGCAGGCAGGATAAATGTCCCTCCCGCTGGCTGGCAGGGCCGGGTGGCTCCAGCCCCCCCTTTACCTCCAGCTGTTGGAGGTATGGGGGGGTACTGGAGACAAGCATCCCATTGAGACCAGCCAAGGCCTGGCCACTTCAGTGGCTCTTGTCCCTCTACAGCCCCAGCATGGCCACATTTGCCTTGCAGAGGTCGGGAAAGCATCGTCCTTCCCAGCTCAGCAACCTCGGCTGGGCCTGGCGGGGGGTCACAAGCTTCTCCCCACGGCCCACGAGCCCCCAGCAGTGCTGAGGTCCCCTGGGGAAAGGACAGGATGGACACCTTGGTCTGGGTGCCGAGCATCACCCCTCACCATCAGCAGGGAGAGGAGGGTGGCCAGAGCCAGGAATATGGGAATGTGCCCCCAGCTCCGCTCCTGCCGGGAACAGCAGGGCCAGGGGAGCAGGGATGCCTTCGCCCGGATGCACCCCACTTCCCCAGGCCTGGGGACATCATCTGTGGACCTCGAGAGCCAGAAGGGGACATTTTGGAGCCGCTCATCAAAATTGTGCTGTGTCCCTGTCACGCACACGGGAGAGAGCCCCCACCCGGGGGGGTGGGATATTGCTCCTGCGTGCAAATGTGGGTTGCTTTTAACGCACGCTCGGGGGGGCTCTCTTCATCGCTGCCTCTCCCCTCCCTCCCTCTCCGCTCCAGCTCAGGGCTGCGGGTGGGGAACCCCCACGGCACACACTCGGTGTTGGCCGTGTCCCCCCCTCCTCGAGGCAGTGCTGGTGTCAGGCCAAGCGCAAGCGCGGGCTGCCGGGATGGTGGCATCTGCTCTGCCCAGCGTCCTTCTGCCGCGGGGACAGTCCTTGTGTTGGGCAAAACGTGGGGCTGTGACAGGATCGGGTGGATTTACACACCGGAATCAGGGTCTCTCAGCCCCACCACCCCCACCCCACCCCCCGGGCACCATGCGCTACAGGGTTGCAGCCCCATATTTTTAATTTTGAGCCTGGCAATTGTTTTCGGCCAAAATAAATGCGCAAGGAGGTGGGTGGGCTGGGGCCAAGCCGTCCCTGCGGGCGAGCAGAGCCTTCCTCACCCCCTGCCCCTCACTGGGGGCCATGGGGCTCCTTCCCCGGGACTGCAGCCAGGGACCCTAAATCAGAAGAAATTTGGGGTTTTTGCACTTTTTGGCCAGCAGGCTGGCCGGGCTCCTGGCCTGAGCGGAGGTGCTAGCCACTCTGGGCTACGAGCCCCCTACCCGAGCTGGTGGGTCCTCCCGGCGCCATATGGAGCCTTACGGGGGGAGATGTGCCCTCGGGGCGGGGATGTCACAGCCCCCCTCCCCCCGCCCCCAAACGTCTCAGCGCGGGGAGGGACACAGGGGGACACGACCCCCTGGCGTCCCCCCCCTGCGAGCAGCCCCCAAGCCCGGGGGTGTGGGGGGGTTACGGTGGGGGGGGGCAGGTCCCAGGCGGGCGGGCAGCGGGGATGGGGGGGCGGGCGGCCCCGGCAGCCCCCGGCGGCGGCGGGGGGAGGCGGCGGGCGGGGCGGCGCGGCGGCGGGGGGGGGGCCGGGCCGGGCGGGGGGAGCGGCGGCGTTGGGCGGGCGGCGGCGGGCGGCTCGGCCCCGGGTGCCCCAAGGGCTGCCTGCGAGGAGGAGGCGTCCCCGGGGCTCCTGCCCAGCGCGGAGCATCCCTCCTCCGGCCCCCCCCCCGGCTGGCAGCGGCAGCGGCACCGGTACACCGACACCGGCACGGGCACCGGCAGCAGCATCGACACCAGTAGCAACACCAGCATCAACACTGGCACCGGCATCAGCACCGACATCAACATCGGCATCAAGACTGGCACCGGCATCAGCATCGGCATCAACACCAGCATCGGTACCGGCATCAACATCGGCATCGGTAGCAACATCAACACCGGCATCAGCACTGGCATCGACACCAGTATCGGCACCGGTATCGGCGTTGGCACCGGCTCCCGCCGAGCCCAGGTGAGCAGCTGATGAGTGGCGGGTGCCGGTGACGTGGTCGCACCGAGGCCCTGGGCCACGGCGGTGGGTGCCCTCTGCTTGCGGGGTGCCGACCATGGGGACCGGGTCCTGGTCCTGGGAAGTGGTTGCCCGCCCTGGGCACCTCCATGGCATCACATCGGAGCAAAGGGAGGATGGGGAGGCAGGAGCTCAGGAGATGGCAGTCGCCTCGGGTGGCAGATGGGTCCTGGGGGGATGAAACTTTGCGGCAGGCTGTGGTGCTGAGCAGGGTGGTGGGGTGTCTCTTAAGGGGGGGGGGGGGGGGCGGTCCGTGTCCATCCCACGGGGGGGAGGTGGCTCTGGGGGGGACTGGAGTGAGCCGCGGTTGGGCGCTGAGCAAGGATTGTCCATCTCGGGGTGGGCATTTCAGGTCAACCCCCATGGTGGCACCTCCATCCCACCCTGGCACCCACCCTTGGCCCCCACACCCCCTGTCCCCTCCTCCCTGGCGGGTCCTGGGATCACCACTGCCCCCTCCACCCTCCATCCTGCCCCATCCTCATCTCAGCTACCCTGACCCCCATCCCACCAACCCCTCCAGCTCCAGCCCTCAGCTTCCTGCATGAGAGCTTCCTGGATGATTTCAGGCCTGGGGAACCGGTGACGGGGGGGGGTCCCAGGCAGCGAGAACCAGCGCAGGGCTGAGCACCGCTCCGAGTGGGAACCACGCTCCTCTTGTGCCTCCTCCTGGGGCGGCATCCTCTCCGCAGGAAAGGGCTTCCCCAGGGAGAACCCCTCCTCCCTGCCTTCAGGGCTTTATTTTGGCAGTCTGCCCCTGCAGATGCTTGGATCGGGTCCCTTTGGTCCCCGGAGCTGGCTCCTGTCCCCTGGCTGGGTGGCAGTGCCACCGGAGGGGTGGCAGAGGCAGGGTGACCTGTGTTCACCCTGAATACTCACAGCTCATGACCTTGGGGCTGTCAATTGAGGGACACCTCCACCCTTGCTGTCACAGGGGGCTGCCTGTACTCCTCTTTCGAGGGGGGGTGGCCCTACCACTGTCTCCACCCTTTATCTGCTCAGCAGCATCTCCCCCCAGAAAGCAGGAGTTTTTCGAGGAGGAGAGGTGGTGGCAGAGCCAGGGTCTCCTCCCATTTTTAAACTGGGGGAGCCACAGCTTTTCATCCAAAGCTGGGCTGCCGGGAGGCTGTGCTCAATCTGTGTCCCCCCCCCGGGGGACCGTGCCGGGCTGGAGCAAGAGACTTCACAAGGCTCTAAATTGGAGATTTGGGTTTTTGCAGCCTTAGAAGTGCTGCCACTCCCCGCCCTGCCCCTGCCAGCCACGCTGGGGGCTCCTGGGGGCTTTGGTGGCTCGTGGAGGGCTGTGCCAACACCCGCCTGGGGACCGTGCCAGTGTCCCCAAAGGCAGATGGCAAGCGGTGGGCTGGAGGGCAGAGATGGAGGAGGTGGCTCGGAGCCGGGGGAAGTTGGTGGCTGTGGTTGCAGCCCCTCTTGGGGGAAGCCTTGGGGTTCGGCTTCCAGTTCAGCCTGTGCAGCTCTGGCACCCGTTCCTGACCTGGCCCCACATCCCCTCACAGGACAGGGTGTTCTCATCCCCTGTGGGGACACGGCTTCATGAAAGATGGGGACAGGGACCCCAGCCCTGCTCTGACCTTGGCTCCTCGGGCTGGTGGTTCCAGCGCCTGGCTCAGCCAAGGGGCGATGGATCCGGCTCTGCTCCATCAGGGCTGGGGATTTCAAGCCATGCTTCTGATCCTGGGCTGCCTGCACAGATCTCTTCCCACCTTGGCTTTCGGTCCCTTCCCTGGGGGCCAGGCAGGTGTCATTGAGTTGGGAAGGTGCTGTGACAGCCACTGCATCAGGGAATCCCGATGATGCTCCCAGCATCCTTGCAGGGGGAAAACATCTGGACGGCCTCTATGCAAGGCCTCACCACAGGGGAAGCCCATCTGTCCCTCCCGAGGGGACGCTGCCAGGGGAGCAGGACACCCTGGAAGATTTCCACCTCCCTTCTTGGATGAGTTGCCGTGGGAAGGAGAAAATCTGCCAGGGACCTGGGGAGGAGCACATGGCGATGCTCCCTGGGGAGCCGGAGGTACCAGCTGCAGCACGTGGCCTGGGAAGTCGTCAGCTGGCTCTGCTTCCCAAAATTAATTATGCGAGTGCCTGCACATGGCCTGCTGCTTGGGCAAAGCTGGGGACCCTCCTCTGAATCAAACATCGCTTCCCCAGGGCACCCCACTGCCTTCTCCACCGTACCCAGCTGGATGCAGGAGCACCTGTGGGCTGAGCTGGGCTCTCCTTGGTGTGACCGGTCCAACCTTTGTGGTGGGACCAGTATCCCCCAGCGTCGGTCTGTAGACACAATGCCCCGGGGTGGGCAACAAGGAGCATCACCCACCCCGACCTGTTTGCAGCAGGACAGGGCCGTGGGGAGCACACAAACACCCCCCAACACTGGGAGCTGGACCACGGTCATCTCCTGGTGCCGACCAGCAGCAGTTGGAGAAAAGGGACCTTGAGCCGGGAGAACAGGCACCCCACAGTGCACAGCCGAGCCCAGGGCATTTCAGAAATGCCTGGTGCCTCGTGTCACCCGGCCCACAGCGCTCCCGGCGCAGCACAGCCCAGCATGTCCTTGGTGGCACCCAGCTGGCACCCTGTGCTCCCGCAGGTCTCCCAGCCCCTGCCCCTGGCAGCCCACAGCCCATGTTGCAGCATCCTCACAGCTCCTTGGGTTTCCCCTGGCACAAATCCCTGTGCCACCCACGCGCTCCGCACCCGCAGCCAGAAGAATCGAGGATGTCCCCGTCCCCTGTGCCTCAGACTGGGTCCGTCGGCTCCCACCCAGGATGCTCAGGCTGGAGCAGCTGACGAAAAAACATTTGGGGAGGAGAGAACCTGAAACTGCTAAAGAATGAAACCGATTCAGATGTGGGTGACACGTTTATTATGCAAAATTATAGTTTGTGCTGTCGTTGGAGCAGCTAACTAAAGGTTACATTGGGAGCTGTATTACCCAGGGCTCAATCATCGTAATTGCCTCCCATTAGATCACCCACTTTGCGACTGAGACGGGAGGTGGAGAAGCTCCTGTTTGCCTCCCCTGACTACGGGAGCAAGCGCTGATTTGCCCGTGCTGCCGGGTCCCTCTCCGTGAGGGCTGCGGGTGGGTTTCCATCGTCCCCATGTGAAAGGGGCTGTTGTATTTTCCCCCTTGGACTCGACAAGGACCCAAATGTAGACGATGGGACTGAGCAGAGCCACGTCGTGAGGAGCACTAGATGGGCTCAGCCCTCCCACACGGCACCCAGCACCCTTGCAGGGTCCCCAGTGGGCAGCCAAACCCCTCAGGGGAAATTCCTCTTCTCCTCCCACCACACCAGCAATTAAAGGTAATTAACTGATAGGTGGGTGTAGGCAAGATGGCTCGTGAGCCCTGGAAGAGGTCACAGCCCGCAGGCTGGCAAACACTGGGCTGGCCTGGGAGTGGCTGGAGCAGCCTTCATCTCTCCCTGGGACATGGTGGGATCCCTCCCTGCATCCTTCCCTGGGATGCCTCCATCCCTCCCTGCATCACTCCTTGGGATGCTTCCATCCCTCCCTGCATCCTTCCCTAGGATGCCTCCAAACCTCCTGGGATGTGGTGGGATCCCTCCTTGGGATACAGGAGAGCATCTCCTGTCTGGGAGTTTGGGCAGGGGAGCACAAGCCCATGGTCCAGGCTGCTGGTGCATGGGACGGCAGATGAGTGGGAGCAGGGGAAGCTCCTGGTTTATGGGTGATCCCAGTCTGCACCCACACCAACATGCAGGTGAGGGTCTCGCTCGCTGCTGTGCTCGTGCTGGATGCATACTCCTGCGTGGTGGTGCCGAGCTGGGTCATGTAGATGTCACCTCCCTGCTGTCACCAGGAAGCCAGGAGCTGCCAGTGCTGCCGGCCCGAAGGATTTGCCATGTTCCCACAGTAAATAGCCATGACCTGAATATCACTGGTGATTTTTGGGGTGCTTTTCACTTTCCCGATGCCAATGAGGGGGCAGGCTGGCAGGGCTGGCGGTGGCTGCGGCACAGAGATGGGATTATTTTGCTGTCCTAATGCTGCTCCTGTCCCGGTGCTTTGCCCAGCCCGTGTGTCAGACCCCGGCGAGGGAGATGCCTGTTCCTTCCTTGGGGATGCCATATTGCAAAGCAGCTCCATCCCTGGCAGCAGTGGCTTTCCCGGAGTCCTGCCTGCATCTTTGCAGAGGGACCTCGCGCGTCCCAGCTGCCGGGGAGCAGGAGCCCTGCTCTGTATGATGGTAAAAGCTGGAGGTGCTTTTTATTAGCACAAAGTGAAGGAAAAATTGTCCTAAGTTTCCCAGGAGGGAATTGGGAACCCAGGGGAGATCGGGCGGGATGGGAAGCAGCGATGTGCCCTGGGCTTCAGGAGGATGGAGAAGAGGACCCAGGACATGGTTATTCCCTCTCTGGGTGAGTGGGCCCTGATGTACACCCATGGCCAGCACAGCTGAGGTTGTCCATCCCCCTCCCTCCTGTGCCAGGATTTGGGAGCTTTTGGGTGGAGGGTAAGTCCCCGGCAAAGGCCGCAGTGATGCTGCCCTATCAACCCACGTCCTCCTGCCTCTGCCCACTGAGCTTTTAGCGCTTTGCTCTTTAACAAGAGCAATTTGGGCTTGTCCAAGAATGAAATTAAGACAATCCAGAGGCCATCACACATTCAGGTTTCCCCAGTGCTTTTGGCATCTGCCTGGGATGCCCCTTGTGCTGCTCCCATGGGAAAAGATGCCTCAATTTTCTCAATGTATGGACTCATCAGAGATGCTGTGCTCAGCGGGGCTGTGTTGGGATTAAACTACCGAGTCCTCCAGAGCACTTTTTCCCCACTCAGTCCAGGTCTGTGGGATCAAAAGGAGATTTTCTCTGCAGTTGCTGCCCTTTGGGGAAGCCAAGCCATGGTGTGATGAGCACCTCGAGGTCTGGAGGCGCCCAGGTCTGCGCTGGCAGCGTTCAGGTTCGCCCTGCGGATGCTCAAGGAAACTTTGAGTTTGGATGTCAGCGAGTGCATGAGCTGGTTTCGCTCTTCCCCTCAAGCAGGACTTGCTCTGATTTGTGTTTGCAGCACTATAAGCCAAAGTGACAGTTTATACAAATAGCCTGAAATCCTGTCTGGAGAGACTCAGGTTGGATTTTATTACTATATTTTTTTCCTGGCTTTTGGGAGGGTATTAAACAGAGCTGAACTCTGCTGTCACCCCCGAACGGGATGAGACCAGGACTGATGGAGCAATAACGCGCCCTTCGTTTCTTCCAGCGACTCCATCCTATGGATGTCAGCAGCAAACCCCACCTCTGGTGCTCATCTCCCCCTTGACATCCAGGAACTGTGGGGAATGAAGATTATCAGTGTCCTGTTTCAGAGTCCTTCATTCTCACTCTTTGCCTTGAATGGGAATTTAGGTACCAATATCCACCAAGCCTGGACAATCCCTGCTGTGAGCCAGTGAAGGGAGGAGTTTTTGTTCAGCGTAGGCTGGCATTAGCTGGGGCACATCCCAGGGTTTAGCATGAAAAAGAAATTCCTGTGTCCTACAGCTGGAGAAAAAAACGGAAAAAAAACCAAGTCAGCTCTAAAGCAAGCAAAAAGGAACCAGTGAAGGATGATCTTTAAAAGCATCTTTGTAACCCAGGGAGAGGTTTAGGTGGAATAATTCAGGATTGGGGTATGAGCAGGGATGGGACTGAGCCCAGACCTGGTCCTGCCCCCCTGCAAGGCACTGACGGGGACCAGGGAGGGAGCAGAGGAAAGGGAGAAGAGGGACATCAGGATGATGAGAGGGACGTAAGGATGATGAAGGGGAGGAAAAGACACTTCAACGTGCCCCAAACAGAGGGATGAGGCAATCCAAGCACAAACAGGAACTGTGGAGAGGAGGGAAAGCAGGTCAGGCTGCGATGATGGGTGAGCAAGAGCAAGAGAGGGGAGGAAGGTCAAAGCACAAAGCAGGACACCACGGGAAGGGGCTTAGAGGGTAACGAGAATTACTGCTGTAAGTACATTAGTTTAAGGAGGAAGATCCGCTGCTCAGCGGAGAGGGGAGGTGGTGGGAGCCCATGTGCTGGAAGCCTTTTGGGCAACGGTGTTTGATGGAAAGTGCCTCACATGGAGGGGCCAACGCCACGGGTACCAGGATGGGCTGGACCTTCTCGGGCTGGGCCAGAGATTTGGAGAGCTGCCAGCGACACCTCCTCTCTGAAAACCTTCTGGAACAATTCCTCAAAGCTTTGGGAAGGAGCTGAGGCCACGCAGCAAGGAGGAGCCAGGGGAAAATGGAGGAAAAAATAGCGTGAACCTCAATGATGATCCGAGCATCCAGGCACAGCTTCACTTGGGTCCCTGCGCTGCTTCACTCTGTGCTGTGTCACTGTCACTCAAAAGGTGCCAGGCAGGATCCGAGCTGGCCCAGGCACCTTTCCAGCATGCCTGGAAACTGGGTGATTTAGGGACAAATGTGCCAGTCCGTGGTTGGAGAGGTTTCGTTGCCAAGGGCAGGCAGCGGGGTGCCTGCATTCCCCCAGGGGCAGGCTCTGGCCACTGCTTCCCTCCCAGCACCACTTCCCACAGGGATCAGCATCTCCAGGCACTTGGGCTGGCACTTCCCCGTGTGCTGGGTTTGAAGTAAAACCTGTTCTCCACCTCGCTCTGCATCTCCACGTTAAATATTCCTGCACCAGCCAACATCCCTGGGGCTTTTTCCTTTCTCATTTTCTCCCCCTGCCCTGGAGACAATGAGTTTGGGACAATATTTATTCCCATCCTTCCCTCTCGGCTGGATCCTGGGAGCTGTTTATGGGCTGCTGACAGCTGACAAAGCCCATTTCTCCGTGGCAGTGGGTGCCTGCTCAGCATCTCCTGGGCTCCGGCACTGGCAGCCACATCCCTCGAAATGAAACCGCCGGGACCAAACCTGCTGCCTCCGTGGGAGATCTCTCGGCTCTCCAGATTTTATCCTGTGTTTAATTATTGCCATCTGCTGTTCCAGGCTCCAGGGGCTGCTTGGTCTGTCTGGTGGCTGTCGGTCTCTGGTTAAATCAGCCTCATTGGATTTTCCTCCCATTTCCTCGTTGATTTTCCTGGATGATGCCCTCATCCCTTTCTGATCTGGGGCAGCTCTTTCCTTCCCGGCTTGCAACACTCGTTTAATTCAACGTTACAGTTACACTTTGGTAAATCCTTCCCATTTTTCATCACATTCATCGTCTCTTAATAACGTCAACATTGTGGATTTTCAGAGGGCTTGTGCTGGGCTGTAGCATTTCCCAGCTTTTCATTGGCAGAGCACAGCATAGACCCCATAATACATTGAATTAAGCAAACATGAAGCAAACACACAAACACACACCCCCCATAAAGAAAGCCAAGAACATTAAATGGTCCAAACCCACACACCCAAATCAGCTAACAACCCATCAACCCCTCTGCAGCTGAAAAAGCAAATCCTTACATCTATGGTTAAATGAATCCTTAACAAATCTTTACAGCCATCGCTGGAACATCTCCCTGGTCCTAAACATCCTGGAGCTTTTCTGTTTCGTGTGCCCTGGGAGGAGGAGTGTGTTTGGCAAAGCTGGGCAGTGTTGTGTGACTGTGGTGGGGATGAGGAGATGTCCCGTGGTCCCCATGGTCCAGGTGCTGGCTCCAGCATCTCACCGACGCTGTTTTGGGTGAGCCTGTGAGCTTGGTCTGGTCCTTTCCCGTGCTCTGTTCGAGGGGACATTCCTGTCTCCATCACTGGGGAGGATTCGTGGACCTGCTGCCCATGGAGGTGTCTAACCCCAACTGAACCCTTGCTTTCTTCGGCTGCTCCATCCCCGGGGTGGTTCACACCTTTCTCAGCCTGTTCAGCATCTTCCTTCCTTCCTCTGGGGCTTTTATACCCAGGGAAATGTGAGATTAGGTCAAACCTACCACAACAGAGGGACGACATCCGCCACCAAACCCTGCTGCCTGTCCCACCCAAACCCCAGTGGGACAGGACCAAGCTCCTCCTGATGCCTTTGGCTGGTTTCCTCCCATTGATGGCAAAGCCCAGGTCTGGCACGGGGTGGCCATAGCATGTCCCTGGCCCATCCCTGCCTGCGCAGGGACGCAGGGAAGGGGGGTGGCTGTTTCCAACCCAGGTCTGTCCCTGGATTGGGTCCATCCTTCCTTGCCCCAAGGCTGGGAGAGGAGGAGGAAGATGGGGAAGAGGAAGAAGGGGTTGGATGCTTCTCACCTGAAATCACTCTCCCTCCCAAGGCTGATGCTCCGGGTCTCGGTAGGGGTGTCCAGCTGTAGCACCTCCTTCAAGCCATGGATTTTGGCTTTTTTGGGGTTGGATGAGAAGGTTGGGAGCAAAGAGCAGGCAGGCAGGGAGCAGGGGCTGGGGCAGGAGCCCTTCATCCCGCTGTGTGCGGGTACAGGAGCTCCCCAGGCTGCTCCGGGCTCAAACACTAAAGCTGAGATGTGGGGCAGCACCCAAAACAGGACTCGGGAGATGTTTCCTGCAGCAGATCATCCTGCAAGGAGCTCGGTTGCTGATGGGAAGGTCTGATCATGCACAAGGTGACCAGGCAGCTTGGACACTGGGCGTGGGGTGGGACGGCAAAATCTGTCTTCTCTTCTCTTTCATCTTGTGACCACTTTGCATCTCACCCACTGGCCTTCAGCCAGACCATCACCTTCCCCTCTTCTGCTTTAATGATCACCACCATGGCCAAATTGTGTTACTGAGCACCCCAGCCCATACCGAGCAGCTCAGCGTGTGCCCACGGTTCTCAAGAGGGCGTCAGGGCTCAGCGGCACCACGGGGATGGAGCTCTTGTGTTGGGAGGACATTGCATTGCATGAAGATGCCCAAGACCTGGGAGCATCCCAGCCTGGGTACAGCATTGCAGGACATTTTCCTGTCTCCTGGTGGCCTCTGTGCAAGAGGCAGCTTTTGCCACAGTGGAGGCTGGCTCGATTCCCAAGGGACTTGACCAAAGGGACATGACACAACTGTCCCCGTCCATGGCAGGGGCGTTAGAACTTGATGATCTTTGAGGTCCCTTCCAACCCAAACCATTCTATGATGGTGACATGTCCCTGTGCCATGTCCTCCCTCCACCTCTTCCCAGGACCTTCCACCCCGGCCCATCTCCAGGAAGGATTAAGGTTTATTTCTGCCCTACCTTCTGATATCCCATTAGGGGCATTAAAACAGGAGCCGGTGGCCCTGAGGACCTTCCATGTGACTCCAGGAGCTTTTTTAAGTTGAGACCATGCTAAGCCTCCCAGAACCGGTCCCCGCTTAGAAAGGGAAATCCCTGCTCTCTGGGTGGGGGGACGGGGTTTATGCAACATTATTTGCCCACCCCGGGGCTGGATTTAAACCCTGGGGCTGGGAGAACACAGCAGCGCTCGGCACAGGGTGGGCATTGCTACATTGGAGCCCAGGGGGACAGGGAACAGCCTGCTGGGCTCCCCGGGACAGCGATGCTGCATCCCAGGAGTGCTCAGGATTCCCTGTGACAACCCCCCGGGGGGTTCACTCCCCTCGAGGGTCCCAGCAGTTTTTCTGTCTGTGCCAGCATGGAAGTTCTGATCCCTCTGCATGGCTTTTCAGGGCACTGGGTGAGCGTACGAGGCGGGGTGGGGGGTAACGCATACCTGCATCCCCGCCACCCCATCCTCAGCATCCCTGGAGATGTGGGAAGGAGACGGACAGGATCCAGCCTGATCCTGAAGGTTGGTGCTTGCCTGCTTCTCCGGCGCCTGAGCCAGCAGGGGGGCCTGGGGCTGCGGGGGGATGCAGCTCTGATGCAGCCCCGCGGGGCTCTTTCCGGCTGGGGTGTGCAAAGAACCAGTCTGCGTGTGTGTGCACGTGTGTATACCCGTGTGCATTCATGTCTATATGCATCTGTGCCTGTATGTCTGCCCACGTGCATGGATGCCTCTATGCATCTGCATGTGTGGTTGCATGTGTGAATGCGTGACTTTATGCACATGCGTGTGAACATGAGTGAACACACATGTGGGCATGTGCCTGCTTGTGCACGCTCACTGGCCCACACCATCATGCGTGCCAGGCGTGTGAACCCCAGCTCACCCCAGCCCCTGTTCCCAAGGGGTTCCCTGGGTGACACGGTGGGTGCTCTGGTGCCCTCACAGATGCCACACATCACCTGCCCATGTCCTGGTGCCCGGAGCAGGGGTTGTGGGGCCGAGGGCTTCCGTGGGGTGAGCGGGCATCGCTGTGGGGCACTCGGTGCCAGACCAGGGATCTGAACTTGAACGTGTGGTGAGAAACTCTGTCACCAGGAGGTGACACAGCTCCGGCACTAACGGGAGCTGGCAGGAGCCCTTGTCTGATGTAGGGGTGCACACGTGTGCTGGCGTGCATACAGGGCACATGGTGCGCACACACATGTGCCAGAGGGTGCCGTGCACACACACACATGCTACAATGCAGCATGCCTGCAAGCACGTGTGTGTGAAGGTGCCACACATGCACACTCACATGCCAGGAGTGCCATGCATGCACACGTGTGCCGTGGGACAGTATGCATGCACACACACGTGCGATGGGACACCATGCATGAATACTCATGTGCCAGGGGATGCCATGCATTCACACACATGTGCTACAATGCACCACATATGCACATATGTGTGCCATGGGACATCATGCATGCATGTGTGCAGCAGGGGGCACCACACACGTACGCCTTGGGGCTCCGCTCCCGCTGCACGTACACGTGCACTCACACACCACAGTCCAGCCGGGGGGGGTGCACGCAAACGTGCACACACATGTGCCAGTGCACACATGTGTGCCAATGCATGCAGCTCCAGATGCCGTAGGTGTGCACTTGTGCACACACACCCACAAAGGGAGCATCGTGCCTCCACTGGGTCTGCCATGGCACAGCAGAGCCACCAACCCTGTCCTTGTCACACACCTGGGCCTCGCTCCGTGCCTCAGTTTCCCCAACTGAAAAGGACCTGGGTCCTGCCCTGCGCGGCAGCTGCCCAGTGACTAATTACCTCCAGGTTAATCATTCATTTCTCCTTCTCGCACACAGCCAGGGTCACTCGTCCTGCTCAGCACGGCACCTGCGCCCAAGGATTTGGGGACCTTGGCTTGTCCTCCACCAGAGAGCGATTCCCAGGGGGACACTGGTGAGTTCATGCCCCCCCCAGCAGGACAAGCTCCCTCTGCCACCAGCTTGGGGACACCAGTCCCAACATCGCCACCAGCATCCGGCCTGGAGGGGACGGGGCTGCTTGGGTGATGGCTTGGGGGGGTCCCTGTACCCCATGAACGGGTGAAGGGGGCTTGGGGAGGGTAGAAGCCACCCCGTCCCTGCAAAGTCCTGTGCCACCCCCCCGCCCCGCAGCTGCAAAAAAACCCTTCTGCAAACGTCCAAAATATCTACCAGCGCTGAGCAAACATCCCAGTAAGGGCCCACAGTGGCGCGCACCGGGGGTAGCTCCACTCCAGCGGGACCTGCACGGTGCTGGGGACATCCTGCAAGAGCCCCCTGCCCACCCAGGGGACCCCAGCATCCCCACCGCCTGTCCTGGCTCAGCAAGAGGGACATGGTGAGGTCCCCAAGTTGGGGACGATGTGTCCTTGTCCCCTGGCACTGCAGCTGGCCCCACTGTGCCCGCTCAGCCTCCCTTGCTGTTCCACCTTCGTGTCCCCATCCCTGCTCTCCATCCATCCCTCCTCCTGCATGGCCACCATGGATGGGGGTGAGGGGGTGGTGTCCCTGACCTTCACAGCCTGGATCTGTCTAGCCCCCCCAGGTGCTGTGGGTGCCCTGCACGGGGACACAGACTCTCCCACTCCTGGGCTTGCCCCTCACTCCCTCCTTCACATCCCATTGGCACAAGCCCCAGGAGCCGTCTCTGACTCCCTGCTCTGCCTCCCCCCAGGTCGGAGCCAGAGGGGACCCAGCCCAGAGCCCCCGTCTCCTGTGGGGTTCCTCGGTGGCTGGGAGACGTTGGGAGGGGGAACCACCAGCCCAGGGAGCGGAGCAGGACCCTGGGCACAGGGGAGACGCAGCACCAGGCCAGGCTGGAGGGTGCCCGGTAAGGCTGCTTGGCATGGGGGGTGCTGGTGGGACCCCTGAGGAACCCCCTTCCTCCATGATGCTGTGACCAGTGGGGATCACAGCACCCAAAGGTGCTGGATTGAGAGCAGCCCTGAGGAGAAGGACTTGGGGGTGTTGGTGGGTGAGAAGCTCCACACGCCCCGGCAACGTGCACTGGAGCCCAGAAACCCCCCCACATCCTGGGCTGCATCCCCAGCAGCGTGGCCAGCAGGGTGAGGGGGGGGATTCTGCCCCTCTGCTCAACTCTGGGGAGACACCCCTCCCAATGCTGCCTCCAGCTCTGGGGCCACCAACAGCAGAAGGACATGGAGCTGTTGGAGCAGGGCCAGAGGAGGCCACGGAGATGCTGGGAGGGCTGGAGCCCCTCTGCTGTGAGGACAGGCTGAGAGAGCTGGGGGGGTTCAGCCCGGAGAAGAGAAGGCTCCGGGGAGACCTTAGAGCCCCTTCCAGTCCCTAAAGGGCTCCAGGAAAGCTGGGGAGGGACTCTGGATCAGGGAGGGGAGCCCTAGGAGGAGGGGGAAGGGTTTGACACTGAAAGAGGGGAGATGGAGCTGAGATGTGGGGAAGATCTTCTTTGCTGTGAGGGTGGTGAGAGCCTGGCGCAGGTTGCCCCGAGAAGCTGTGGCTGCCCCATCCCTGGAGGGGTTCAAGGCCAGGTTGGAGGGGGCTTGGAGCAGCCTGGTCTGGTGGGAGGTGTCCCTGCCCATGGCAGGGGGTGGGAATGGATGGGCTTTAAGTTCCCTTCCAACCCAAACCATTCTGTGATTCTGAGAACCCTGGAGACAGGGAAGTCCCATGGGCAGGGTGGCACCTGCCTTCAATCCTGGAGAGCCCAGTCCGGGTGGGCAGAGGGCTCAGCCCTGCTCCGGGGGCAGCTGCAGGCAGGGGGTGCTGCCCCCCCCCGCCTCAACCAGAGCATCCTGCCTGGACCAGAGCCGGGTCCCCTTCACCCTCCGTGCTCACAGGGGCTGACAGGGAGGGGACCGTGTCTCTCCAGGGTTAGCATGACCGAGGTGGAACCCGTGCTGGACTTCGCATCCTCCGGGAGAACGGGCCGGCGCAATGCCCTGCCCGACATCCTGGGCTCGCCGGCCGGCGTCAGCCCCTCCGACCTGCCCCTCAAGCTGGCCGAGATGTCCCTGAACGCAGGTGGGTGATGGGGAAGGTGGACAATGACGCGGGGGGGGCGGGGCGGGCAGGAGAGAAGATTCCTCATCCCCTGCTCTCTCCCGGCAGGAAGCGCCCAGGAGATGCAGTCGCCCTCGGCGGAGGTGCCCCCTCCGCAGCCCCCCAGCCCCGAGCTGAAGGACACGTCCTAACCCCGTGCCCGGCGGGGGGGGGACATTGCTGACCAGCGGAGGAAAGAGGAGGCTGCGGAGCATCAGCCCGGCTTTCCTGGCACGGCCGGAGTCCGCTGGGTTTTCCTCGGTGCCACCGCGGCGAGACCACCGGGCGTCATCCCCCCCCGCCGTGGGGGGAGCACCGCATGGCGGGGACCTGCCGTGACGAAGGGGCGACTCCCACCCGCGCCCTGGGCGAGGACCCGGGAGGGGGGGGGAATTATTTTTTTTTGCCTCCCCCGGGTGTGTGTTGGGGGGGGGGAGGAATATTTTTCTTCTGGGGCATTTGGCAGAGCCGAGCGCAGGGGGTTCGCGGGGGGGGGGGGGGGGGGGGGGGGGGCTTTCTCCTCGTGGCAGGAGCCGCCCGCGGGTGTTTCTGGCTGAGTGTGATGTTCACTGTGATGTTTTGGGTACCACCTCCGTCTCCTGCCCTTCCTTCCCGAGGGATCCAGGAGCCGCCTTCGAGAAGGGGCGGGGGGGTACCACTACACAACCCCAACACCACCCCCCCCCCTCAGCCCTTAAGCAAATCCCTCCCTCCAGCAGCCAGCACCGTGCTGAGGGGTCCCACCATGGACTGGAGCACCCCAGGGTGGTCCCTGCCCCGTGGGTGGGGGTGGTCTCGTGTCCTTATCCCGCGTCACCCCCTCCGCTGGCCCCGGGTCCCCGCGGGAGGAGGTAGCTCTGCCTCTGGGGGCGGTGGGGGGGGGGACACGGATGGACGGACGCGGGTCATTCCGGAGCGGGGGTGAGTGGGGGGATGCTGCTTTGGGCATCACCCCAGCCCCCCGTGCTGGGGCCACCCATGGGTGCCCGCGCCTGATCCCCTCCCGCAGCCCGGGGATCCCCCCCGCCCGGGTCCCGCAGCGCTTCGGGGACGTGCACGGAACGGAGACGGGCTTTTCCAGGCTCTGACCGCGCTGGGACGGGGACCCTGGGACAGGGACCCTCCTGTCGGGCACCGGGGGGGCTGGGGGAGGCGAGGCTGGGAAGGACTGGGGTTGCCCGGATCCCGCCCAGGCCGGGGGCTGGTTGCCCAGGCTGGGGTTTGCCGGCCGGAGGCTGGGGACGGGCAAGTGGTTGGACGTTGTGCTGGACCCAGCTCCATCACAGATGGTCGCCTATAGCTGTCGCTGTGGGACCAGCAAACAAATCTCCAAGCCCAGGCCCGCTCTGGCCACCGCCGGGGTGGTGACCGGGTCCGGGAGAGCTGCACGGGGCCACACGCAGGGCCACCATGTCCAGCAGCACCCCTAGCCGGCACCCCAGGGTGGCCCTGGCCACCCCCGGGCTCTTGGGCAAGGACATCAGCTGCCCAAGCCCTTGGTGTGGAGGCCAGCCCCGGCCAGGACGTAGCATCATGTGCGCATGGACATCCGTGTGCGTGGGCATCCACGCGTGTGCGTGTGCATGGACACCTATGTGCATGGGTGTGTGCGTGTATGGAGCACCCGCATGTGCGGGTGTTGTGCACATGGGTGTCAGTGTGCATGTATGGGTGTGTGGCTTGGGTGGCAGGTGGCTTGTTCTTGTGTGATCCTGTGGGTGAGTGTCCATGCTCATGTGTGTTCACGTGTGTGGGTGTCTGCACACAAGTGCTCATGTACACGGGAACTCATGTGCGTGGTGGGTCTCTGTCAGCAGGACTGTCCCTGTGGGTGGGTGTCCATGTGCGTGGGCAGCTGTGTGCATGTGTGCATGTGTGTCCGTGTGCATGTGTGTCCATGCTCATGTTCGTGGGCACCCATCTGTGCGGTGGGTCTTTGTGAGTGTGGGTGTTCATGTGCATGGGTGCTCCCGTGGGTGGACATCCATGTGCATGGTGGGTCTCTGGCAGCAGGACTGTCCATGTGGGTGGGTGCTCCTGTGGGTGGGTGTCTCTGTGCATGGGTGCCCATGTGCATGTGTGTCCATGCTCATGTTCATGGGCACCCATCTGTGCGGTGGGTCTTTGTGAGTGTGGGTGCCCATGTGCATGGGTGCTCCTGTGGGTGGGTGTCCATGTGGGTGGGTGTCCATGTGCATGGTGCAGCCCTGTGCATACATTTCCATGTGGCTGCATGCATGGGTGCTCGTGTGAGGGGTGGGTCTCTGTCAGCAGGACTGTCCATGTGGGTGGGTGGTCCTGTGGGCGGGTGTCTGTGTGCATGGGTGTCCATGTGCATGGGTGCTCCTATGGGTTGGTGGGTGTCCACGTGCATGGGTGCTCCTGGGGGTGGCTTTCAGGAGGGGGAGGGGGGCTGTCCATGTGCGTGGGTGTCTGTGTGCATGGGTGCTCCTGTGGGTGGGTGTCCATGTGGGTGGGTGTCCATGTACATGGGAAGCCCTGTGCGTGTGTGTCCATGTCCATGGGCATCTATGTGCGTGTTGAGTCTCTGTCAGCATGGGTGGCTCTGTGCATGGTGGGTGTCTGTCAGCAGGACTGTCCCTGTGGGTGGGTGCTCCTGTGGGTGGGTGTCCACATGCATAGACATCCATGTGCACGCACGTTTATATTCATGGGTGTCTATGTTCATGGGTGCTTGTGTGCATGGGCACCCATGCGTGTGGTGGGTCTCCATGAATGTGGGTGTCCACCTGCATGGGTGCTCCTATGGGTGAATTTCCATGGGGCAGGGGGGTGTCCCTGTGGGGGGGTATCCATGTGCATGGGTGCTCCTGCATGTAGGTGTCCATGTGCATGGGCAGCCACATGCGTATGTTGTCATGTGTGTAGGTGTCTGTGTGCACAGGCACCCATGTGTGTGGTGGGTCTCTGTGAGCGTGGGTGTCCACATGCATGTGGACACGTGTCGTCTTCTTCTGTGCATGGGTGCTCCTGTAGGTGGGTGTCCACGTGCGTGGGTGCTCACCCATGTGAGTGGGTGTCCATGTGCACGAGCAGCCGTGTGCGTGGTGGGCCTCCGTGTGTGACCATGGGTGTCCACATGCATGGGAGCTTCTCTGGGTGGGTGGGTGTCTCCGTGCATGGGCAGTCATACGTGTGAACGTCCACATCTCATGGTCCCACTCTCAGGGGGAACCTGGGAGCACGTGTGGGGACCAGGGCTGAGGGGACAGGGGACAGCCCCTGCCCTCTTCGTCCCCCCCAGGGCCATGCAGGTGGGTATGAGTGGGGGGCTCTGCCTCCCTGGGGACCTGTCTGGGGAATAAATCCTCCCCCTTTCCCTGGGAAGCTGTGCCCTGCGGGGTGTCCCAGCTGGAGCTGGGGGACAGCCACCCCGCGGGGTCTGGTGTCCGTCCCCCTGGGGACGCAAGCGAGGGGGTCCCTCTCGGAGCGGTGCCGGCAGGAGGAAGCTGAACACGAGCTCCCGGCTATTTTTGGGTGTCTGCGATGACACCTTGGGGCCAGGCAGAGGGAGAAAGTGTCCCCGTGTCCCTCCCGGACCTGGTTGCTTTGACCCAGATGTCCCCAAGATGGGAGGGAGGGAGAGGGAACACTGCGGCCACAGGGCTTGGGGACACCCGATTGCTCCCAGCTGGGACCCTCCTCTGCGCAGGGACAGGGGCGGGCAGTGGCATGTCCCCGGGGAGCCTGGGGACAGGGGACACTGAATCCCATGGCCACAGGTGACCCCCGACATGCTGGGAAGGGACCAGGGGACACATTGGCCCTGACCCCACTGCCACCGAAGCGAGGGGAGGGGTGTGGGGGGACGTACTGCGGGTCACATGGCCCCATGGCTGTCCTTGTCCCCAGTGTCCCACACACAGAACATCACTGGGGGCACACTTTTGTCCCCCCACACCCATAGGGCAGGGACAGGGTCACACGTGTCCCCACACCCCCCTGGATGCCTGACCCCCCCCACCCTGGCTGCTCCCTGTGCCTCAGTTTCCCCAGCTCAGCTTCCCTGTCCCCAGGACACGTTACCCTGAAGGACACTGCCACTGCTGGTGTCCCCATGTCCAGACCATGCCCCACCACCCACAGCCCCCCCCACCCTGGGGCTGCCATGGGGTGGGCACACACTTCCCATGTCCAGCTCTGCCCTGCCTCAGTTTCCCCATATCCCTCCCCCTTTGCCCACCCCGTGCCGCCGGCGCAGAGACCGTACACAACTCACAACACAACCGACCCACTCTGCTGTCCACACCTTTGCCTCAACCCAAACTGACCCTTCGCCACCAGGGGGGCCGGGCAGAGGGTGGTGGCCGGTGAGGGGTGACAGGGTGGCCGGGGGCCGAGGTGGCCGCTGGCAGCGCTGCCGAGGAGTATTTCTGGAGCGCGGTTGTGCTCTTTCCAATCATGTGATGAGGACATTATTTAAGGCGGCTGCGAGAGCGGCAGGCAGCTGCGAGCTGGGCGCTGCAGTGCCACACTCACAGCCAGCCGGAGACCCCCGGGCCCCCCCAGACACGTGTGTCGCCATCTGTCCCCCCCCCGCAACCCCTCACCATGGTGGACGCCTTCGTGGGCACCTGGAAGCTGGTGGATACGGCCAATTTCGATGAGTACATGAAGGCGTTGGGTGAGTAGGGGGGTCTGCGGGGGGGCGGGATGGAGGCAGGACATCACCCCCCTTTTTTTTCTACCCCCCTCATTTGCCTGGCTGAGCCCCCCCGAGCACACGGGGCTCTGCCTGCAGGGGGGATGCAGGCGGAGGGGGGAGGGGGGGCACCACTGGCTGGGCGGGGTGGATTTTGGGGGTCTCTGGGGCTTTCTGCTGGGGGCTTGGGCTGGGTAAGGGGGTGTCGTCCTTCCCTGCCCCCCCCCGGGGTCCCCCCTCGGCAGAGGGAGGGGATGCAGCCACTGGGGTGCAGGGAGGGAGACGCCTGGGACCCCTCCAGCCTCCATCCCTGCCCCCCCCCCGCGAGCCCTCCATCACCCACCCCTGTGCAGCTCTGGGGCAGCGCGGGTCCCCCACCCAAGAGCAGGCTGGAGGGGGGGGTGACACCGGTGTCCCCCCGCCCAGCCCCAGAGCTGGTGGGTGCTGGTGTGGCATCTGTCCCCAAGCAACGGCAGCGTTCTCAGCCACCCCCTCTTTGCTCCTGTCCCGGAGGCCCCCCCGGGCGTGGTGGGCACACACGGGGGACCCTGGGACTGCAAGTGGGGAGCAATTTTTGGGTTCACCCCCCAACACCAGGAGGGAGGAAGGGCTCTGGGGGGACGCCGGCAGGGCTGATGGCTGCATCCTGCCCCTCCACGCACCCTCAGCCCCCCCCAAACCTCGCACCCCGCAGGTGTGGGCTTTGCCACCCGGCAGATGGCCGGCCTCACCAAACCCACCACCATCATCGAGGTGGAAGGCGACAAGGTCACGGTGAAGACCCAAAGCACCTTCAAGAACACGGAGATCAGCTTCAAGCTGGGTGAGGAGTTCGACGAGACCACGGCGGATGACAGGCACGTCAAGGTGAGCCCCCATCGCCTACTCCCCCCCACCATGGGACCCCCCAGAAAGGGTTTGGGGGCTCTGCTGGATCCACCCATCAGCTCTTGGCTCTGGGGCTCCATCCTTTTTGCCTTCAGAAGGGTAAAACCGCTTTGCCCGCGGGGGCTGGTGCTCAAGCCTGGTCTCACCCAGCCACCCCCTGCCTCGTCACCCCGTTTTGCAGCGGGGTTTCCCCCCCGGGGAGCAGGACGGGGCCCCACTGCTGCCGGGAAGGTTGTGCAAGAACCAGGCTTGCAAACACCAACTGCCCACCCGGGGCCTTGCTCAAGAGGAGACGAAGGGACGTGGCGGGGTGGCGGCAAGTGTTGTCCCCACTCCGGGTGGGGAGAGGGACAGGGGTCCCCACGTTTGAGCCCCCCTTTGCTTGCCCTACAAAGCAGGCAGCTCTGCAGGGACAGAGCCGCCGGGCAACCCTGCCTGGCCAATGCCACCCCTGGGGATGATGCCTCCCGGGGGGCGGGGAGGCAACACCTCCCCACCTGGGCTGTTTCTCCCCATAAGAGCAAGGAAAAAAGGCTTTTAGAGGAGTCGGAGCTTCTTTCACGGCTTCTCCCATTCTACAGAGACACATTCCCTCGCAGCACTGCTCCAGCCCCTGCTTTTTCCCAGTTTCCCAGCTACCATGCACCATTAAATACACCATGCATGGAGCAGCCGGCAGCCCCATGTCCCCAGGGGGGACCTTGGGGAGGGGACCTCAGAGCTCGCTGGACACAAAACCCCTTCCTGGCCCCGAAGGAGCAAGGGAAAGGGCTGGGCACAAGGCGGGACGGGTGCGAGCAAGGCAGCAGTGCCGGGCAGAGGCAGGGCAGCACGTCCCTGCTCGCGGCGCTGCCACCACCCCGACCTCCTGGCTGCTGGAAACTATGTCCAGAGGAGACGTGTGACCTGCTGCCAGCTCCTGCCTGGGGACATGCCCTTCAGCCACCCCTCGGATGGTGGCCAGAGGGCACACAACAGGGCAGCGGGGCCAGGATGGCTGCCCGAGCCACGGACTGCATGCTATGGGGTACATGGGGTATCCAAACCGTGGGGCACCCAGGATGTGTGGGGTCCAGGGCTGTGGGACACCTGAGCTGTGCGGGGAGCCGAGTTTTGGGGAGACCCAAGGTGTGCAGAGACCCTGGCTGTGGGACACCCAAGCCATGTGGAGCACCTGAGTGGTGGGGACACCCCAGCTGTGGAGTGACCTGAGCTCTGTGGGGGTCCCCAAGCCATGTGGGGCACCCAAGGGGTGGGAACACCCCAGCTGTGAGGAGATCTGGGCTCTGGGGAGTGGGACCCTGAACCATGGGGGGGCACCTAAGCTATGGGGGCACCCAAGCTGTGGGGAGACCGAACCGATGGGGGCCACGGGAGGTCCCAAGCCATGGGAACCCTAAGCCTTGGGAAGACCCAAGGGGCAGCACCCAGCTCTGGAGGAGCTGGGTGGAGGACACAGGGCAGGCTGTACCTGTCCCCTGCTGTGCCCAGCCTGTTGTCACACCAACCTTGGCACCGGCCAGGGTTTCGGGGCTGAGCCAACAGCAGCTGCTGTGCAAACAGCGGCCCCGGCGAGCAGAGGCGTGTTTTCCCCCTCAGCCCCCCCGAAAACCCTCGCTGGGCCCTCTGGTTTCATGCACCGATACCTGCCCCACCTCTTTGATCCCCTCCGGCTCCGGAGCCGCGTTTGGGAGCAGCCAGACCAGGTCCTGGTAGCCCCAGAGCAGGATGCGGCCCCGGGCAGGGCTCCCTGCACTGGCCCTGGGTCAGGGAGGGCAAGGTCACCGTGATGGTGGCCACGGCAGGATTACTGGGGGGTGGCCAGAGCAGGATCTGGCCTCTGCTGAACCGGGCTGACAAAGTCAAGTGGGATGCTGCCAGGTGGGCATCTCACCGGTGGCAGCCAGACCCTGAGCCCCACAGGACTCCAGGGCGAGCACAAGGACAGCCGGTATTGTCCCCTCCGAGGGACACAGCCCCCCAGAGCCCACAAACCCCGGGGGAGGAGGGTAACGGCGGGTCTTGCTCTCTCCCCACAGTCCGTGGTGACGCTGGATGGGGGCAAACTCATCCACGTGCAGAAGTGGGACGGGAAGGAGACATCGCTGGTGCGGGAGCTGAAGGACGGGAAATTAATTCTGGTAAGGAAATAGAAATGGTTTTAAACTGGGGAGGTTCAGCCCAGGATGGGGCAAACTGGGAGCCGCACGGTCTCTGCACGACTAACCCCCCCACTGCCGTTTCTGCCACCAGACCCTCACCATGGGCAACGTCGTCTCCACCCGCACCTACGAGAAGGCGACATAAGACGCCATCCCCAGCTCCCCAACCCGTCACCCGGTGCCACATTCGCCCCCCCCCCGAATCGCCCCCATCCTCGCCCCGTGCCAGGCAGGGCTGGCTTGGAGCCCCCTGCGCCGGCCAGGGCTGCCCCCGTCGCCTCCCCAGGCCGTCTGGGGCTTGGGTGGTGGCTTCGTGGTTTGGGGTATGGTTTTTTTTTTTTTATTAAATAATGGGAAAACGCACATGGAAAAATAATAAAGGTCGCGTTGTTACAACTCTGTCATTGGTTTACTTGAAAAAAGGCTTTTTTGGAATGTGCTTACCCCAATGAGCCCCGCAGCTCCTAGCCAGGCTGTGGGGAGCAGCGTGGGGGTTATATCCAGCCCAGACACCCCAGCAGTGATGCGGTTAAATGACCAGTGATCCCAGTAGCCCATCTCAGCTGGTTCTCCAAGCTGTGGAAATAAGAGAGTTCGCTATGGTTAGAAATGTGTTTTCCGGGGGGAACATTAGTTTGCTCCCACGGCAGCTCTGCCATCAGTCCTCCCGGACCCACCCACGCTCCATCCCAGCAAGAGGATCCTTCCCCCACCCAGTACAGACCAGCGCTCCCTGCCAAAGCACCAGCTGATGGAGCACGTCAGGCAGCCGGTGAGCCAGGAACCAAGGTCACAACCACTTAGTGTCTGGGGCCAGGAAGGGAACTGGTCCAAAAGGGGGGACTCGGCCACAGGGGACTGGGGCGAGAAGCACTGGAAAGGGCCAAGCGGAGGGAGAAGGGGCAAGATGCCACTGGCAACCCCGAGTCACCAGCAGGCAGTCACCAGCCCCACTCACTTCCCCACAGAGGCACCAGCAGTGACTCAGCTCCCCCCACGTGGCACATCTGCCCAGGCAGGGACACGCTGCTCCCCACAGACTTCCTCCGTCACCGCAGTCCAGAGCCACCCCGGGCCCGGCCCTCTGACATCCATCCCCCCTGACCTTCAGCTCCACTTACAAGATTTATGCTCCAGTTGCTCCTTACCAGAAGGCACCAGGCTTCTCCTAGGGATCACCTCATCACACACCCCCTTCCCGCCCCCAGGGAGCCTCTGAAAGCAGCCAGGACTTCAAAAAAACCCACCTTTAACACAGGTCACATCCCCTCCCATGAACCAGCTCGATCTTTTCACGGCCCAAGATGAAGCATAGAACGTGCAAAAGAAAAGACCAGGTTCAAAGTACAACTGGAGATTGGAGAGATTTATTTTCCATCACTTCCCAAGGCTGCAAACACACCACAGTTCGTGTTTACTTAAAATATCTCCGCTCTCCCCATTTGCTTCTTACTCTTCCACCCCCAGTGTTTGCAGACACAAGGAGCAAGGCTGGGGGGGGGGCAGTCTGGGGAGCGAAGCCAAGGCTCTGCCCCGTCACCGGCCGGCAGGATGCAGCCCCATCGCGGGGCCCAGCAACAGCCACCCCTGTCCCCAAGCACAGAGCAGGGACAGGCAGGGAGAGCACGGCAGCAGGGCTCCACCTTCTACAGGCCACGGGCCAGGGGCTGATGTCATGCAGGCTGGGGGGGGGTAGCCGGTCACACTGGCCAAAGAGCCACCCCTGGCAGCTTCCCCAGCGAAACAGGAGGCTACGAGACGGGAGAGGTGCCGACAAAGGGGTGTAATTAGCCAATTTTGGCAGGAGAGCTTACTGGTGGGAGAAAATGTCACCCCGCGCTGAAGATAATGGGGGACAGCTCGTCTCAAAGTCAACACCTGTAACAGCACACGCCGAGCGTTACTCGGAGAGAGGGAATCTTGTCCCCGGAGCAAGGGGGACGTGCTGATGCAGTGCTCGCTCCTCGTGGGGCGGAGCAGGGACTCGCGGTGCCCTTCAGTCCCGGGGCTTCTTCTTATGCTTCTTTTTCTTCTTCTTCTTCTGAGCCTTGCTGGGCTTTCCCGAGCGCTTGCTCCTCTTGCCAGCCGGCTGAGCCCCGTCGCTGTCTGAGTCCGAGCTCTCCGAGTCTGACTCCGAGGACTGCTTATTCTTGTGCTTCTTTTTCTTCTTCTTCTCCTAGCAAATGAAAGAAAATAAATATAAAACCTCACACGTGGGAAAACTGTCACTTGTGTGCTCAAACAGGGCAGTGAGACGCTTTCTGCAATGAGCATTTTATGAGCTGTGACAGGGGAGAGCCTGTTCCGACACGGAAGGCGCACGCGGCTTCTGCTCCAGCGCCCAGGATTGACCCATCGCCTTGGGCCCACGGGCAGGGAGGGCAGCTGTGGGAGCAGAGGGGCAGCAAAACCTCAATCCAAGCCTGGAAACTGTTTAGTCAAATCACAAGAAGAGAGCCCCTGCCGTCCCTCCACGGTCAGAGCATGCTCCATTATTTAAGGCTATTCTTTATTAATAGAGATTGGCAGAATGAAGCCTTTTTGCCACCAAAATGGGTTTCGAAAATACCCAGCTGGACGCGAGTGCCGTCCCTGCTTCCCCACCCCATCGTCAGCCCCCAGAGTGCCGGGAAATGAGCCCTGATGAGCACTAACGCCTTCCCGCCCTTCTGCTTGCAAGAAAGCCCAAGCCCAGGCGGTGCCAAGGTTTCTCGTAGGCGTCCCCGGAGGGGAGCGGGATGAGGAAATGGCCCTTTTGCAAGCACCGGCTCTTTGCACAACCTCAAAACACACTGCGCACCCTCCTGCCCTCGCAGCGGCCCACCCTCTGCCCCTGCACCCTCTCCCCCCCACAGGGAGAGTCCAGGGGCAGCGCCGAGCCCCCCCAGGCTGTGTTTCTGCAAAGCCCTGAAACAGTAGCTCTGCAGAGCTCAAGACCTGACGTTTAGATGCAGAATCAGAACAGCCGGTGCTGGAATGTAGGGTGTAGCACCTGGTGCTGTAGGGTGCTGCACCTGGGGAGGAATAACCAGCAGGTCATCCTCCCCCTCCACTCTGCCCTGGTGAGGCCACAGCTGGAGCACTCTGTCCAGTTCTGGGCTCCCCAGTTCAAGAAGCACAGGGAACTGCCGGAGAGGGTACAGTGGAAGGTTATGAAGATGATGAGGGGACTAGAACATCTCCCTGATGAGGAAAGGCTGAGGGACTTGGGTCTTTTTAGTCTGGAGAAGAGAAGACTGGGGGGGGGGGGGATCTGATCAATGACTATAAATACTTAAAGGGTGGATGTCAGGAGGATGGGACCAGTCTTTTTTCAGTGGTGCCCAGTGACAGGACAAGAGGTGACAGGCACAAACTGGAACACAGGAAGTTCCGTCTGAACACGAGGAGGAACTTCTTTCCTGTGAGGGTGGCAGAGCCCTGGAAGAGGCTGCCCAGGGAGGTGGTGGAGTCTCCTTCTCTGGAGACATTCAAACCCCGCCTGGACACGTTCCTGTGGAACCTGCTCTGGGTGACCCTGCTCTGGCAGGGGGTTGGACTGGATGGTCTCCAGAGGTCCCTTCCAACCCCATACCATTCTGTGATTCTGAATAAAGCTCATAAAGAACTCCAAAAGACATTGAAATGCTCTATTTTGAGGCATGTAACAGTAATGACCAGGCAGAGATTACGCTGAGATCAGTGCTGCAGCACACCTTCCACCGCGATGACATCGGGCAGCGCATCCTGCAGCAGAGAAAGGCTATTTAATGCTGCATCATTGCAACTTATGCATATTTAATTAGAAAGCACTACTGGGGGAGAGGATCTGAGCTGCATGCGCTGGCAGCACACACAGCCCAGCTGCTCACCCCCCTCTGCCCATCGCTTCACCCCTCTTCCAGGAGGAGGAACGTTGATGTTTGAGCCAGGCGTGCCCCCCCCGAGCCCAAGGAGCCCCACGGCTGGGGAAATCACTGCCCTCTGTCTAGGAGAGGCCAGCACTGGAGGCAGACTGGGCCAGGACTGGAGGCAGACTGGGCAGCCAGCACCAACCCCAGCAGTCCCAGTATCAGGAACACAAGTGGCTCAGAAAGGATCAGGTGGCGCGGTTGGTTTTTGTGCACAAATAAGCAAACATTCCAATCTGATCCCAGCTCAACTCACCTTCCTCATTGCCCGAATACCCACAGGACTATCGCACACACCAACTCCCAGAAGAAGGTGGAAGATGTGGGGTTCTAGGTATATTTTGTAGGAAGACGCTTTGAAAAAGAAATGACTGTCCTGCAAAAAATGTATTCTTTTCCCTAGCCTGTGGTTCTGGGAAGTAAAGGAAAGCAACATGCAAGTGAGTGGGCCTCTAAAAAAATAATTTACTATTTTGCATATACTTAGTATAAAGCTCTAGTTTTCTGAGTCCAGCAACACCAGCCTCCAACAAGGATTCACCAGTTTCTCCCACGGCCGCATCAATGAGAGACCTTCCTGTGCAAATGGCTACTGTCAATTTTCATTCTATTCAAGGCCATGAGGAGGACACCAGGAAAGAAGCAAAGGAAGGTTTCACGAAGTGGAGACGGCCCAGGGAGGCCACCCAAGCCCGTGCGACAGACATCAGTGAGGAATGCAACCCAGCGAGCAAAGCTTGCTGCTTTCATTAAGCCATTTTTTAAGCATTTGTGCTTAAAACAAGGTGCGCCTTCCCAGGTGCTCACTGCTCTGGAGCTGGTGCACCCCTAAGACCGGGCACAATCTTTCCCAAACTTGCTGCAAACCAGCATCTTACTCTCTTCCATGATTTAACTCGCATCCAGGTGTCAGTCACACACGAACTACCACCGGCTGCAATAGGAGGGGGGGTTATCCCCCAGCCGCAGCCCAGCTCCCTTCTCCCTATACATACTTTATCTTTACCGGGTGCATCTCCTCGAGACTGGTGCCATCCTGGGTTTGCAGAGACATGTCCCACAGCTGAGGTGGCACAGCACAATGGGAGACAGGCTGCGGCCAAATGACAGCCCCAAACATAACACATAACCGTGTTTTACATTCCGCTGTGGAAGGGAGTGTAATGGGAGAAGCCCAGAGCCCCCAAGCCAACAACTCCGCTTCTTTTCTTTGCCAAGAGTGTTCCGAATGACCTCGAGGCCACCCTTGGGCTCACGGAGTTTTACTGGGAGGGGTTTGCTGTAAGTCACCCCCACCTTGGCAGGGCTGTTAGTACCACACACTCGTTTCAGGAGAAGCCAAAAACGGCAGCGAGCCCAAGGGCACGGTGGTGCCAGTCACAGGGCTATGAGGCAGGACGAGTCCTCAGGGAGGCCACCCTTCCTTGGCCAGCTGCTGCAGACACCCACAGCCACCCCAGGAGCTAAGCCAAGGCATGATGAGGTGAACAGGGGCAATCAGCCACAGGTACACCAGATACCCGTACAAAACCAGAATGATGGGTGTGGGCAAGTATTTCCACCTGTTCCACCACAACCAGGCGCAGCCCTGGGGGCTAAAGGTCTGAACGCAGGGCTGACACTGGTTTTGTGGGTCCAGCGTGAGATACTCCCTCCTCCCTTGGGCACCCGCAGGTGCTGCCTTAGCCCTGTAACACACCCACCCCACCCTGGGGAAGAGAACATCCCCGGATGGAAAAAATCCATGGAAAGAAAACTCGCTTCAAAGAAGGAAGCCTGAGACACTGTCCCATTTGCATGTTCACTCAGAGGGCTCCAAGCTGAGAAACCAGCACTCCCCATAGTGTAGGGTGCTGCCCCTGGGGAGGAATAACCCCCTGCACCAGTACAGGTTTGGGACCAACCTGCTGGAGAGCAGCTCTGAGGAAAAAGACCTGGGAGTCCTGGTGGACAATAAGATGACCGTGAGCCAGCAATGTGCCATTGTGGCCAAGAAGGCCAATGGCATCCTGGGGGGCAGCACAAAGAGGGGGGCCAGCAGGTCCAGGGAGGTCATCCTCCCCCTCTGCTCTGCCCTGGTGGGGCCACAGCTGGAGCACTCTGTCCAGTTCTGGGCTCCCCGGTTCAAGAAGAACAGGGAACTGCCAGAGAGGGTCCAGCAGAGGCTACGAAGATGATGCGGGGACGAGAACATCTCCCTGATGAGGAAAGGCTGAGGGACTTGGGTCTTTTTAGTCTGGAGAAGAGAAGACTGAGGGGGGGGGATCTGATCAATGACTATAAATACTTAAAGGGTGGGTGTCAGGAGGATGGGACCAGTCTTTTTTCAGTGGTGCCCAGGGACAGGACAAGAGGTGACAGGCACAAACTGGAACACAGGAAGTTCCATCTAAACATGAGGAGGAACTTCTTTCCTGTGAGGGTGGCAGAGCCCTGGAAGAGGCTGCCCAGAGAGGTGGTGGAGTCTCCTTCTCTGGAGACATTCAAACCCTGCCTGGACACGTTCCTGTGGGACCTGCTCTGGGTGGACCTGCTCTGGCAGGGGGTTGGAGGAGATGGTCTCCAGAGGTCCCTTCCAACCCCATATCATTCTGTGATGTGCTCAAAATAAAAGCCAGGAGGAGCTAAGCACAGCATGAAAAATGAGGCAAAGAGGGGTTAAAAAACAATCCCTTGCAGTAACCGACCTTTACATCCCAGCTCTGCATCATCTGCTGGAGGCTCAGAGGTGCTGAGGCAGCTCACACCAGGGCAGACCAGCACCTTAGAGCCAAGCCCTGCATTAAGGTATGCATTACCAGTGAGGCCACAGGGTCACTGGTAGCCAGTGCCACCCACAACCTTCCCCTGAAGGGCAAATTGTCTTAAAATTGCTTGGGGAGAAAGAAGCATCCGAACGCGGGGAGCACAGAGATGGCTGGGTTCCCGTCCCCTCCCCAAGAGGCCTTTCCTCCATTAGCTTCAGCCACATCCAGACAGGAGCAGTGTCCACGTGAAGATTAATAACTGGCTTACAGGAAGACAAGGCGAGTCCATCTACATTTCATTTAAAAACAACATATTCTCCCCTAAGAGTGGCCCAGCTAAAGACATCAATTTAGCATGGATTATGTGTCGCAGCACCAGATAGAGGCTATCAATTAGGGACAGCAAAGGAAGGGAGCTAATAGCTCATTTAATGTGAAACAGAACAACTCTTCTATGGAGGTGGAAGAGCACAGAAAACATGTGGCTCGGAGCTGAGCATCAAGCAGAGCCCTCTGGGGGGAAGAGAGCAGAGGATCGAGTTCACATTTGGCAGACCTTGGGGGGTATCAGTTTTCTGTAGCTTCACAACAGCACTATCATCACTGATGTCACCCAAAATTTCAGTGCCTACATTTTTCCGTGAGACGCCACCAGACCCAAAGTCCCCCACCCACAGACTAAGGGCAGAAGCAAATCCTAACGGGTTTTGGAAGAAAAGGGAGGTGAAGAGTTAAATCTTCTAGAGAAAGGGATGCAGCAAGGAGAATTTTCTCAAGCTTTTCCAGCCCGTGCACATGGTGAGAAAGTTTGACAAGAGCTTAACAACTAACAGAGTCTCATTCCGGAGCTTGGGAAACTTTCTCAGCACGTGAAGGCTGAAGCCAGGACAGGATGTCACACCAGCCCCTTCAGGATTACAGGGGAAAGAAAAATACACACGTGGGCATTGTGCTAGCTGGAAAAAAAAAAAAGAAAAGAAAAGAAAATGAACCAAATCTCAGTCTCCTCTTTTTGGGGGCTTCTAAAAGCCAAACTGCTGAGACCAACAGAGAAAAAGTACTTTCAGTGCAGTGCTGCAAACACTACAATGTAAGCACACCCCGCACTGCAAATGCTGCGGGGAGAGGCCAGCGATGGAAGAGCCGAACATTTTCCGTAGCAGGAGGCAGTGCTGCTGCTGCTGTAGTAAAATTGGTATTAACTCAAAAAACGAAATGTAACACGTAATCAAAGCAACCAAGGGAACCTGCCATTGCTGCTAAAAGTCCTCTATACAGCCCCAACCATGTTTCATTAATTAGAGAGAAAAAGTAACTAGACAGAATTAATCCAAGATTGAATTAAGCAACTAACTACTAGAAAATGTAGCTCGGTTAGTAAGTAGGATATTTCTGTTAAGAGAATGATGAGCTGGAGGCCTGGTCAGAAAACCACCTGGAACTGCCAAGATTAGAGGAGAAGGAGGTAAAAGGGAATTTCGGCAGGGGAGATCGCAACCACCAACTCATTGACCCAAAAAGAACAGTGGAAGACGACAACAGACTCTGCACCCTAATTTACATAGTAAATGAAGAAACCTTGACCAATCGTTACAGAGAATCATAGAATTGTCTGGGTTGGAAGGGACCTTTCAGATCATCTAGTCCAACCATCAACCTAACACTGAAAAAAACCCATCACTAAACCATGTCTCTAAGCTCTATGTCAACCCATCTTTTAAACACCTCCAGGGATGGGGACTCAACCACTGCCCTGGGCAGCCCATTCCAAGGCTTAAAAACCCTTTCTGTGTCAAAATTTTTCCTAATCTCCAATCTGAACCTCCCCTGGTGCAACTTGAGGCCATTTCCTCTTGTCCCATCGCCTGTGACTTGGCAGAAGAGATCGACCCCCCTGGCTACACCCTCCTTTCAGGGAGTTGTAGAGCTTGAGAAGGTCTCCCCTCAGCCTCCTTTTCTCCAGGCTGAACACCCCCAGCTCCCTCAGCCGCTCCTCACAAGACTTGTTCTCCAGACCCCTCACCAGCTCCATTGCCCTTCTCTGGACCCGCTCCAGCCCCTCAATGTCTTTTTTGTGGTGAGGGGCCCAAAACTGGACCCAGCCCTCGAGGTGGGGCCTCACCAGTGCCCAGTCCAGGGGGACGATCACCTCTCGAGTCCTACTCACCACGCTGTTCCTGATCCAGGCCAGGATGCTGGTGACCTTCTTGGCCACCTGGGCACACTGCTGGCTCGTGTTCAGCCGACAGTCGACCAACACCTCCAGGTCCTTTTCTGCCAGACACTCTGCCCCAGGGCTGTAGCGCTGCATGGGATTGGTGTGACCCATAACGATGAATATGTATTAATAGTTAGAATATGTAATAATCAGTGTATAAAAAGGGAAATTTTTGAAACTAAGTTGTGTCCCAACAAGCACCCCATTTCCGCAAATGGAATAAACTTGGAAATAGCTCTGCTCTGTGTTACTGGTTTGCACAGTGGGGAAAGAACCCAGATTTGGGCCAACACTGTGAAATCCTTCTGTACAAGCAGCATCCTTCTATCAGCCACAGATTTATTCAAACTCCAGCACCCCAGTACTGGGAGACAGACACTCCGCTGGTTACCAGTGGCCTATGTATGGAGAGGACAGTGCCAAGGGAAAGGACAGATTTCTGCCTCCAGCAACAGCAGCAAAGCCCTGCCACACCCAGAGGTCCAAACTGGCCTCCAGAAGCAAGGGCTGGTGAGGGATGGAGCTCAGCGCAGTTCCCAGGCTCACCCAGGCACTCCCCCAGAACTGCAAACACTGCATTTGTGTCAACATTTCGAGTGGGTTTTGCCCAAGCAGGCTGTGAGCGCAAAGATGCTGAGAATCAACAAATAGGAAGACCTGCACGTTACGGTTCCTTGCACGTCCTGTCCAAGTTACGTAACGATCACAATTCTGCCAAAACAGAACAAACTTCCTTCATAATCCCTCATCTACAAAACCCATGCTGGGAGCTGGCAGGCAGAAGGGTGACAGGCTGGGTTTGAACCTGATAGTGCAGGTTCTCCTACTTTATCTTCAAAAAGCTGACACTAAGAGGGGACCACGTTAGCACCCAAGGCTCCCTCCTGCCCTTTGGAGGGAAAGTTCCTCAGGGCTATGCTTTAAGAATGTTACAACAGTTCATTCCTTCTAAAGATATTTGATTTTGAGATAAGAAGGGAGTGTCCAGAACTCTCCAAGAAGTTTAAATATTTTTTGCCAGATCCTTTTGTGGAGTTATGGTCTCATTTGGAGACTTTACGGTCGTCCTTGGGAAAAATTAGAATGGATTTCCAGACATGTGTCTTTCTACATATCCACAGAGGTGCCAGTATCCCTTCCAGGGTTTCTTAATTTTTAAAAAGAAAAAAAAAAAAAAAAAAAAAAAAGGAAAAAGTGAAGTCCAATTCAATGCCAAACAAGAATCATCACATAAATCTAAAGGTATTAGTGCATCCCTTGTTTGAGGATCAGTCAGAATTAATCTGATGAGCAGAATCCAGTCTACGGTCATTAAATAGATATAGCAAAGTTGAGAAAAGTACAGGTAAGGACAATAAGGGAACAGCATAGCGTGTGAAGAGCTGTGCACTCAACTAATGCCATTTAAGAACTAGTAAAACAAGTACCAGCTACAAGTGAGGAGGGATTAAGGCCTGATGAACTACAGGTCACTGAACAAACAATTAAGAAGGTGCGGTTCTTACATGAAGAGACAATCTCTGCAAGGAGACAGCCTGGAAATCTCTCATGGGAGGAGAAAGCAGCAAAGTCTGCCAAAAAAGCCATCACATTTTCTATGCGATTCCAACGGCCATCGCAAAACTACCCCAGGGATAAGGAACTTAAGAAGGAAGTCACAGAAGATGTGATGCTTTTGTAGAGTTGAAATTAAAGGGGTCACTCCTGGTGTGGAAACAACAGATCTCTTCTTGAAAGACAGACAGGAGAGAAAAATCCGCAGGGTCCGTTTCCTCCCAGCACGTCTGCCTCCCACACTGGCTCAGCACCCACACGCTGCCATGTTCCCATGGGATCTACTTCACCCCATGACCCATGGAGCAGAAGTGAAGGGGATGCATCCCCATGGAGCTGCCAGCGACCTCTCAGGCGCTCCCCGGTACTCCCACAGTGGCAGCATCCCCATGTCTCCCCGCAGCCACTGATTTTCTCCAGGATGATGGGAGGCAGGACAGAGCTCTCGTGCACTAACAGGGGATCTGTCACCAGAAAAACTTGTGGCCTTGGTCACACCAGAAGCATGGACCTGAGCAGAGACCTGAAGCCTCCAGCTGTCTCCAACTCCTGTAAATGCTGTGGGGCTCGGGCAGGAGTGAAGTGGGGAACCATGGGGAAGGAAAGCTGAGAAAAAAAGGCGTAAGGACCCTGGTGTACCTCTGTAAGGAGAGGAGTCTCTGGGAAGAGTGAAGAGCACCCAGAGAAGTATCAGACCAAGGAAAAAGAAAATGTTGATCATGAACAACCAAAAATGTCAATACCATTGCTATGGCACTAAACGGATGCTTGTTGGATAGTGGTTCCTATACACTCATTTAAAAATATAAGCTCTACATTTATGTTACAAAAATCAGATGGGATGGGGTCAACAAGGCAATTCTAAGTAGGTAGATTGAGCTATTTCTACTTTGTGTAAATCCCCCCGGGGCTCCAGGCAAGCAGGGAAGCACATGGTGGCTCCCAGACAAGATCACAGCAGGCACTCAAGACAACAAGGGAGCTATTCATTGCGAGGATCCCACATCCTGCCTCTGAAAAGGCTCAAAGTTTCATTTTCCAGCACTGGAAAACATCTGAAAACTTTTGATCTCCTCCTTGAGAAGGGAGGAAGATCAAAGGAACAAGCACAATTTTAAGGAAGGCTGTTAATCCACAGACCCAAAAAAAAATGAGTAACAAACTCAGGCCAGTGACCCACATATCCTGTAGCCTCAGCAGGGCAAGACTCCACGGGGACTCCCCACCCCATCGATGGGCACTGATACGATAACGAGCCATTTGTGCACCTCTTAGTGTAATTTTTCCCCCACAGCATTTAAACTACAGCTACAGGAGCCTTTTCCAAACCATCCTCACTGCTGGAGGGAGGAGAAGCCTCAGTGTGAGTTACCGATGGCCTCTTACGCTGCTCCGTGGCCAGAGAGAAGCCCAAAGTCTGGAGCACGGAAAGGTCAGGGTCGCAGCAAGCCCAGGTTCAATCACGTGGTTCCAAGATCAGAACAGAAAGAAGAGTATGTGTATTTTCTACCGCAGCGTAACAACACCCAGCAGATGCACCCAAGGCATTCTGGAGTGAGAGCCCATGTAGTGGGGAAGCAAAGCACATCTCAGGATGGAACCAGGCAACAGGATCTACAGCCTAAAGAGATCCCGTTCTCACAACTGGATAGAAAGCCAGAGTGTTACTGGGCAAGGAAAGCTGCAGATTAGACGTGGAATTAACACTGATTTAATTTTGTACTGGCTGGAGGGGAGAAACAATTGTGCCATGTGGCAGAAACTGACACAGGGAAAGTCAGGACACACCTGGCTCTTCTACAGTTGCCTCCTACAATCCCCCACACCCCCCCAGCTACTCCTCTCCTACTCAAATAACAGCGCATCAAAGTGCCATAAATCAGATCACCACTGAAAAACCTGACTGGAAGCGAGACTTCAGCTACCAGTGTCGCTCCAGACTGCTCCGAGTGCTGCCATCAAAACACACCCCTCCATTCCCTGATCCCGGCGCCCGCAGTCCCTCCTACCAGTGCTAGCACTGATGCAACTCCACAGTGAGCCTGGGGAACCAAGCTCTGGGAAGCTGGTTCTCACTGTGCAACTGCCTACAATATCCTTCTCCCTCTCCTGAAAAAGGAAATCCACCACCTCTCCTGCCTGTTGCCCCTCTCTGGGGATACAGACAGGCTACAGAGCTGGAAAGAAAAATAAAAAGAAAGGAGGGAAAAACAAACAAACAAAAAAAAAAACCCACAAAAAAGGCTTCGGAAGTGTAACCAAAGTTGGACTCCAGTTGAGAAGGGGCTGATGAAACAGTTTATTTACTGAAGTTCAGAACTGGAATACTCGTTGCTGTATTATCAGACTGGCCACCAAACGCTCCCATTTTGGATTCAGGTCTCCCCCACATTTTACAGAAGCCTGCTCTGAAGCCAGCGTTCAAACACGGGACATAAAAGATCTCTTATCTCTTGACATTTTCACATAGAGAAAAATTGCTTTAGAGCCTGGAAGTGAAGTACAGTCCCTGTGCAAATACAACAGTGATTTTCCCCCGCCACGTGCAGATAAGCCCAGTTCACATGGCACCGGCTGGGTCAGGACATCCACTTTAGCAAGGCAGCGGGGCACTGAGTTCAGATCAAAGAAAGGTGTTGGGGCAAGAACAGCAAAAAGGGAGGGGAAAGAGGTTATTGGCAAGAACCACAGTAATTCAGGAAACTGAAGCAATTTCTATAGAGCCTCAGAAAGCCTAGGAGGCAAAAAAAAAAAAAAAAAAATACAAACCAACCAACCAACCCACCCTTTTCTCACTGTAAGGAATATCTTTTGAGACTGTGCATTATAGCACAAAACCATCTTAAAGACAGTTTAGCAGGAATACAGGGAGAAAGGATAAGAGTTACCTAAAAAGCCTGCAGAGGAGATTCCTGGTTTTGCTACAGACCCTGCACAAAACCGAACCACTTCCTCAGCCCAGAACCGGCTACTCACAACCACAGCGCTGCAGTGAATCACAGACGTAACTATATCTGGCTCACTTTTCCAGGCCAGCAGTGGGGCACCTCCTACCTTTTTCCTTTTTTTTGAAGAATCCTCAGCCAGGCTGGTCTTTTTATCCCTTTCACATCCTGCTGCTGCCACCTCCTCTTCCTCCTCCTCCTCTGGAATGAGGCTGTATTTGGTCCCTCCAGGCTGCATGAAACACTCCTTGGCAAAATGACCTGTAAAACAGTGTTCGAAGGAACAACCCACATCACCACCCCCTTTTTTTATTTTATTTAAGCAACTGTATTTCAGACACCTAAAGTGCCCCAATGATCGTTTTATTAGTTACAATAAGAGAATCTACACTGTATATTTTTTTTGACCTTTCATTTCAGCTCGTTTAACGTGCCCTGATTAAACAGGAGCAGACGCAACCCAGGGCGTTCTGGAAAGATTAGTCAGATTAAAACTAAAACACTCTGTCTGAACAAGGGCAAGTGGTAGAAACGTGTCTGCACAAGGGCTTAAACAGCATGGAAAAGTGTATGGAAAGGGAGTAAGTTGGTTTGACAGGCATCTGGTAAATGAGACCAAACCCACAAACATAAAGGAAATCAGCTCGCTCTGGTTCTACATCTTCTACTCTGGAGACATCAAAGTTGTCCTTCTAACAGTTATAGTGGGAACGGCAGCTCTATCAGGCAAGCAGATCTATCCGAGTAGACATCATCAGTAAAAAGCAGACTGGAAATATGCAGAATCCAGCTTAAAGCTCTTGGGGTTGTTTAAAATGGTATTTTAAAGACAGTTATCTATCACTACAGAGAACCATAGCCGTTATCAACCTTATAGAATCATAGAATCGTCCAGGTTGGAAGAGACCCTTGGGATCATCGAGTCCAACCATCTACCCTACTCTAAAAAGTTCTCCCCTATATCATATCCCCCAACACCACATCTAAACGGATCTTAAACACATCCAGGGATGGTGACTCAACCCCCTCCCTGGGCAGCCTATTCCAATGCCCGACCACTCGTTCTGTGAAAAATTCTTTCCTAATGTTCAGTCTAAACCTACCCTGCTGGAGCTTGAAGCCGTTCCCTCTCGTTCTGTCATTAATTCCTGTGCGAAGAGACCAGCACCAACCTCTCTACAGTGTCCTCTCAAGTAGTCGTAGAGAGTGATGAGGTCTCCCCTCAGCCTCCTCTTCCTCAAACTAAACAGTCCCAGCTCCTTCAACCGCTCTTCATAGGATTTGTTTTCCAACCTTCTCCCGAATAGCATGAACTCCAGCGTAACTGTTCACTCTATGGCTAAGTAACATAAGACAAATACGGTGCAGGAAAAACTCCATGTACAGAAAAACTACTTTATGCCTCAGCAACTTGCAAAAACCTACTGAGAAGGCATCGCATAAGCCAACTTCCTATTGCTGGACTGGGCAAAACACAAACTTTTCCCCAGGTTAAAAAAACCCAACACACAAACGCTTGTTTTCAGCTGTAAGACGCTGCTCACAATCCAACACCGCGTTCCATAAAGTAATTTTCCACTGATCGCTCTTCAGAATGAAAAGATCTGGTGAAGGCACATACTTATTCCTACTGTGTTTCCTATTATAGGCGCGTTTACTGCAAGGTCAAGTTGAACATGCACCTTCCCACAGGAGCTGAACATTACGTTGTTTATGGTGAATATTCTTTATTTTTGGAGGTTATTCTACGTGGTGTGTCCAAGGAGAGAAAGTGAGCCTGGAAATAGCCCAGAAAGAGCTGCTTCCTTTATGCAGCTTTCCTGACACTGAGAGTACAGGGAACGGACTCATCACTAGTGAGAACATCAAGGCACAAATACAAATTCATTTGGTATGTTCTGGGCATCTCAAGTCTTTTTATATCTTAAAATGCAAAACTGGAACAAGACCTCAGCTACAAGACTCATTAACACCAATACTGCAGGAGGGGAACCTGGACTGTGCTCAGCAGGAAGGTTCTTCACAGGAAGCTCAAAGGGATGGGATTTTAAGAAACAAACCTTTATAAAAGGAGATCGGCTAAGCCTTTTCTTTTTGTAACAAGTGACAGAAAATGTAGTTCTCCTCTAAAAGAGACACGTGGAAGCAAAATTCAGTCCTTACGCACAGCCACAGTACTACAGGTCAGCACCTGGTTAGAAGAAGGCTGCATCAGAAGAACAGGACACCGCTGCCTGAACGTACCTTTGCAGCCACATTTCTTGCACACAGTGTTCAAAACAGCTTCCAGCGTGATCTTCTGACTAGTGTAGTCTCTGAACATGCGCCTTTTCCTCTCATCCTGACTGGAAAGAGAAGGACAGCTCCATTTTCAATCCACTCGCATCTTTAACCCTGTATATTTATATAGGCACAACCTAAATGCAAGTTTTTTTCAAATGTTGCTCTAAAAACACCACTTAATCAGCTAAAACAATGAACGGAGGTAACCGACTGCTCATTAGGATAAACCACATCGTTAACAGCGTATTAGCTGTCATTTCTACTTTTGAAATTAACCGAGCACTCTCTACACAAAGCAGACAGATGCAGAGAGCTACACTTATGTCCTTTATACTAATGTCTGCATTTTGTGTGCGATTACACACACATACATACACTTCCCCAGGATGAAAACAAAGCAATTTTATTTGACCTGCAAGAGATATCACCAAACAAAAAGGCAGACGAGGAAGTTCTGAAACATCCAAGCAGTTAAGATTTGATTTTATAGCATGTGGGAGTGAGACAAATCCCAGCTGGAATGAATCATAGAATGGTTAGAGTTGGAAGGGACCTTAAAGATCGTTGAGTTCCAATGCCCCTGCCCTGGGCAGGGACACCTCCCACCACACCAGGTTGCTCCAAGCCCCATCCAACCTGGCCTTGAACCCCTCCAGGGGTGGGGCAGCCACAGCTTCTCGGGGCAACCTGGGCCAGGCTCTCACCACCCTCACAGCAAAGAATTTCTTTCTAGAATCTAATCTAAATCTCCCCTTTTTCAATTTAAAACGGTTACCCCTCATCCTACAGCTCCCCTCCCTGAACCTCCCCAGCTCTCCTATAGGTTCCTTTAAGATCCTGAAGAGTTCTCCCAGCACAAGCACTGGGCCATCGCAACACAGGAATGAGAATCACGCCGCGGTGTGAAGGGCTGGAGCTCCCTGCAGCCCCCCCACCGGCTCCTGCCTGCCTCTGGGGAGTGTAACCACAGCAGTGCCTTCAATCGGCCCTCCAACCAGCCAGAGCATCACTGGGGGGGCTTTCTGAGCCTCCCTCACCCTCCAAAGGAGGGGGCACCTGGAAAAGCATGGCAGGAAAGCTAGGAATGCAGGGCAGGGCAAAGCGGGCAGTATCAACCTGTCTGCTCTGTTATACTCCGCTCGGGAGATTTACCTACTCAAGAGAAACGTTGTTGGGATCCAGATCTTTTCCTGTGCCTTGGTTAACGACCTTCATGGAGAGGGAAAGCTTCAGTTTGTCATCTTTCATCTGAAAGAGAAAGAGATGGAATGAGAAGAATAAATGACTATGATGTTCATCAATTCACCGTATCTGGAGACCTACAGAGAAAGAAATTGTCGGCCAGCAAAGAGCAGCACTACAAAAAACACTACATGAAGGTGCTTTTCTTCTATTATTTCACAGCTGCATTTACATTTTAGAGTATCCTAGCTAATAAAAGAGCTTCCATTGAGCAGTTCTCTCAATAACAAGACAAGATCAAACTATAGGTCGATTCAGGCTAATATCCTGCTTTCGGTATGACCAAACCCAAGTGCACGTTTGGAAGCTTTGCTGTAATTCTCAAATCATCCACCCCCATGGCAGTTCCCCTGGACCAGTACTTTGGCCAACTTGCACCCTGAGAAATGAAACTTTAAATCCTTTTTTCCCCATTTTGATCACCTTAGGAGACTCTTTAAGTACCTCTATTAGTAGGATTCAGAAAAGAGTAAGCCCCTAAGTCCTTGATTGCCACATTATCACGTTAGAAACAAGAGCAAATGTTGAATGTTTGGGAGCTTTTTTAAAGCCTTTCTTGCAACTTTCTGCATTTTCACCCATACTGCTATTGAAGATGTTTCTATTTTGTCTCTTTATGAAGTATTCCGCTGTCCACCTCTCCAAAAGTCTTCTGCCCCTTGCCTCTACAGCAAGGAAGCCAGGAACCCAACAACTGTGTTCCAGACAAAGAAAACAGTGGCTTAATAAAAATTTATATAAAAAACCCCCAAAATTTAAAAAAAAACACATCACAGATGGCTAAAAAGAAGCTGTAAAGTCTTTCATACAGTTTTTCTGCACTTTGTAAATAAGATAAAGTTTCTCAATCCATTTCCCTTATCTCACACAAAATGAATCCTTGTTTTGTAAACTAACTCCATTATCTTCTTCCAAAAAAAATGCAAAGCATTTACAGCCAAATCCTGTGAACGCTTCTACCTTGATCCCAACAAAATGCAGTCAGCTTGCTTTGTTTCCATGGCTTCACCAAAGCAAGAGTCTTTAGTTTTTGTTCCAAGTGATCTTTACGTACAGACGATATGCTCTTTCTGCAGAAGAAAAGGCAATGTCGTTTGGAGCGGGGGAGGGAAATCCATCATGCTCTTACATCAAAACAAAGAAACAAAAAGCCTCTGTATTTTCTATTCAATTCACTGCCACTGGTACTTTCTTGAAAACAAGTAAACATAATTCTCAGCTTCTAAGAACACACCTGTCTCTCAAAACAGTTAGTGAACTGTGTTTATATCAGCTCTTATCTCGGGATCCTCTCACATCGCTCATTTAGCCACCAAATCCCACAGTGAAGGTGATCCCCGTGAGGGATGCGCAGGGGAAGAAAGGGAAGTGTTTTGCTTTGAAGCTAAAAGCTTTTAGTAATTCCCTTTTTCTGAACTGCCTTGTTGCAAGTCACAGAAGCCATGAGCCCAAAGTCACATCTGGGGGTAAAGAGAATTCCCCCACCAAACCCCAACAAAGCGGCAGGAACACACAGCCTCTGTGCGCAGCAGCTCTCAGGGGTTTTGCAGTATATTTTATCTACACAGCACTAAAAGAAGAATTAACATTACCTCTTTTCCAATAAGCTTCACCCATACTTTGTCTCCAACATCTACTATCTCAGAGGGTTTGTCCACGCGGCAGGAGGACATGTGAGTCCTATGGACAAGGCCTGGTCATGGGTTTGGAAGAGAAGAAAGGGAAAATGTAAAGATAAATCTCCACTGAATGTCAGTTTTGCCCTTAGGACAGCAGTCCCCAAAGTGGGGATGCGAGACCATCCTTTGGGGTGGATAGTGGAAAGAGATTATTTTTGTACTATTAATAAATAAAAGGTTTGAAAAAATTAATAGTGTTTATTTCATCTTTAGTCATCTTCTTTAATTTCTATTTTTGAGTGTGTTTATATGGTACACAACATTAGGACAGTAGTATATATTATATAAATTTATAAATAAATATACACACATTGAGGAGTGTGTGCTCAAAAAATTTTTTAACTGATAGGGTTAACTGATTTTAATTGCCCATGCACAATCAAAAACGTTTGGAGACCACTGCTCTGGGGGACAGGGAACACATTCAGGAGTTGCCTTTAGCAAAACTAACCGTTTCTTTCCTCCAGTACATTATGCTGGTGAGAATCAACTAGTTACATCAATCAAACATATCACGATCTGCTCCAAATTAATTCAGAGAAGCGGGCCCCCAAAGCAGTATCTTTTTACCCAAAATATAAGACACCCATATGGAAAAACCGTAGCAGGCACTAACACCTCTCCCTTCCTGCCTGTGCTGTGAGGCCACCCCAAGCACTAGAGAATGAAGAGCCCATTTCACGCATCAGCAGCACAATACCTTGTTGGCAAAGTCGAAAGCATGAAACGTCAAGGCTGCCCTGATCTCCTGTAATCACAAGGTGACACAGCCCCAAGACTGTATTTTTAATTTGCATGAGTGACACCTGGGTGACGGGGCTACACAAGGGAGGATAAACACGGAATCACACCTTGTTGTTCAAGCTCATATTTCAGGGCCCGTTTGCGTCTCAAAGTGACTTCCCTCCAGCAGCCACACCTCTGTCCACAAATTTTTATTAGACCTGGCACTAGAGTGACGAGGAACTTCAAGAGGAGAGCGGAAAAGGGGTTATTTGTGGGGCTACCAGCATCTGGCAGAACAGCCACCCTGTGCTGCTGCTTCTGTAAAATGAGTTTGTTCAGCTGCAGGTTTCCCACAAATGTAGACAGAGCTTTGAGTCAGCTTTTCTGGTTTTTTTATTTGAGCTTCACTTGTATCAGTCACAAAAGCAGTAGGTTGGACAAATTATCTAACTGTAGAAAGTTTCTGTAGTTCTTCCAATACCTTAAAATGATTCTCTAAAATATCCTGCAGCCCTCTCAGTCTTTTTAGTATTCCTGCAAGCATACCATCATATTCTAAATATTTTCTGAGAACCTCAATTTATTCATAATTCAGGAAAAAAAAATATCTTTTTCTGAGCTTTTTCTAGAAGCTAGCAAGCCCTTAAATCTGAGGATGACTGCTTGGCTTGAGCGTGTCAACATGAAGCAACGTCTGAACAAAATGAGAGAAACAAACCTTGCTTCCTGCAGCCTGGAATTTTTATAAATGCCCCATATTCCGTCACTGTGGCAACCTGTGAAGAAAATCAATACAACACGTGAGGCAAAGCCCTTCACAAAACACAGGTTGGAACCATAGAATGGTTTGGGTTGGAAGGGACCTTGAAGGTCACCTCATTCCAACTCCCTGCCCTGGGCAGGGACACCTCCCACCAGAGGAGGTTGCTCCAAGCCCCCTCCAACCTGGCCTTGAACCTCTCCAGGGATGGGGTGGAACTACAAAAAGACTATGCAGTTGTGCTTTCATTCAGTTTTAAACTTCAAGGCAGGTCAGACAGTGCATTGCTTAATATCTCTGGGGTGGTCAGCCAATTGCTCCTACGCTAGTCAGATAAGCAACTTATATTCATATGTATGTACAGAAACACATAGATACAGGTATATATGAGTGTATATACGTGGAACAGGACTGTCAGTTACACAAACTGCCACTGAACTAAGCCGAGCCTAAAACAACAAAATAAAGAAGCAAAGCAGCACACCACAGGCTGTGACGCCTCCCGGGGCAGGCCACGGGCAGCAGCCTCACACACCTCTCCCTGGAAGATGGCATAGAGCTCGGGCAGCGGCTCCATCCCCGCAGCCCCCGCCGGCTCCCGGCGAGAGATGTTCCCACGGTCCAGCCGACGCCAGCGGAATTCACCCCAGACTACCGCACACCGGCCACCCGAGAGCAGAGCAATACCTTGGAAAGAAAGACCCAAATTAACACAGGAAACCGTCTGCGGCTGCGCCGATGAGCAGCCAACTGCGAGGAGTTAATCTGGACCTAGGTTACAGCCCGGCACCGACCCCCCAGCGCGGGTCACAGACGCCCCGACGCTCCCTGCCCTCTCACCGCGGGATCCAGCGACTCTCACCGGCTCAGGGGGCGGCGGGGCCGGAAGCCGCGGTGCCCGGTGCAGGCCTGACACGGGGAAGCGAGGCCAGAAGGCCCCGGCCCAGTGGTCATGGGGAAGCCGGGGCCCGTCAGCGCCCAGCACGAGGGTCCTCAACTGCCGCCATCACTCGCCCCCTCCGGCCGCCGCCATTTTGCTCCCTCTACACACCCCCTTCACCTTGCAGCACCTCTTTACTCCACCAATCGCCAAGCTCAATGATGGCAAGTGGCAGACTCTAGCCAATCGGTGCTATTCGTGCTAGACGAAGCCCGCCCTCCAGACGCCGTGAGCCAATCCATGTGCACAAAGCGCGCCGGCACCCGGCGCCTAGCGTGCGTCACTCGCGCGCCGGAAATACGACGGCGAAAGGCGGGCCATCCGGCCGCGCTCCACCAGTCAGCGCGGCGGGAGGTGGGACCGCTGGCCAATGGCGGAGCGGGAGGGCGGGGCGGAGCGGGCGGGCGCGCGCGGCCGGCGGCGATGATCGAGCAGCACAAGCGGAAGGTCCCCGGCGGCGGCCCCGGCCCCGGCGGCGGCCCCGGTCCGGCCCCCGGCCCTGGCCCCGGCCCCGCGCCCGCCCCCGCCCCGGGGGCCGCCCCCGCCCCCGACCTCCCGCTCGTCCCCGTAGCGGCCAAACGGCCCCGCCATGAGCTGCCTGGGGCGCCGGGCGCCGGCGGTGGCGGCGGGGGGCAGCCCCCCCCCGGGACCCTGCTGCAGGCGGTATGGCGCGGGGGAGGGCCCGTGAAGGGATGGGGTGGTTTGGAGTGGAGGCGGAAGTCCCGTGAGGAGGTGGCGGGAGCGGGAAGGCCGGTGGGGTGAGGGGAGAAGGCCTGTGAGGGGGTGCCGGGGCTTGGGGCAGAGGGAAGGCCCATGAGGGGATTAGAGGGGGGAAGAAGCCCCAGGGGGGTAAAAGGGTGAGGGGAAAAGGCCTGTGAGATGGGGGGGGGGGGGGGCGGGTCACGCTGGCTGTGCCCTTTGTTCCCCTCCATGGCATCCACTCACCCAGCTCTTGTTGCCTCCCGCAGGGCCCACCGCGCTGCTCCTCCCTGCAGGCCCCCATCATGCTACTCTCGGGGCACGAGGGAGAGGTGTACTGTTGCAAGTTCCACCCCAACGGCAACACCCTCGCCTCTGCTGGCTTTGACAGGCTCATCCGTGAGTACCAGGCACCACTGGCCCAGCCAGGGCTGGGGCTCGTACAGTTTCAGGCCATTGTGCAGTGATGGGGTTTTGTCTCGGCCCGCACCTTGCTGGGTCCTGAGCATGAGGCACTTCACAAATTGGGGAGGAAGAATCTTCTTCCAGCTCCTCTGGCAGGTCACTGTCCTGCTGGTCCTCAGACGGGACTGGTAATGCACCTTGCTGGTCATAGCCCTGTGTTCCCAGATCCCTCACGCAGGTTACCATCGGTCTGTGTTGGACTGCAGCAATCTGCAGAAATATAATTTGTAATGTTTTGACTTGCTGAAGTGAAGATCATTACTTTTCATTAAAAATTTAGCTTGATCTGAAAGCGTAAAAGCTGTCTGTCCTTCTGGGACTCACATGATACTTCTTTATTGTTACACGTCATCCCAGACTGGAGGTGACAGTGGCGATGGGACATAGTTCGTTTTATTGAATTCCCAGAGCGTTGCCTCATCCACAGCAGGGAGGTGTTTCTGTGTTTCCTGGACTTACCTCTCCCTTCCTTTCCCCCAGTGCTGTGGAACGTCTACGGGGACTGCGATAACTATGCCACCCTGAAGGGACACAGCGGGGCGGTTATGGAGCTGCACTATAACACCGATGGCAGGTAAGGGCTGTGTGAGGCTTTCGGCTTCGGACCCAGCTCTTTCTGAGGAAGGTGCTTTGTGCTGGCCCGAGTCCCTCAGAGCACCTCGGTGCCCGTGCTCAGTCCACGTGCAGCGAATGCTTGTAGTGTGGCTTTCACGGGTAAGGATTGGTGCCTACTTGAGATTAAGAAAAAGGATCTGGACTCACCCATGACCCACCAGCGCCCTTGATTTCAATGTTGAGGAACAGTGGAAAGTTAGTCTCAGTCATCTGGGAGACGCTGGGGAGCGAAAGAAAGCAAATGAGATATTTCTTAATTTAAAAGGCAATTCTACTATTGCCCTTGAGCTATTGCCACTGAGCTTTCTTTCCTGGGTTCATCCCAGATAGTGTTTGAGGAGGCAGAAAACCAATTTATATGTAGCTAGAAATGGGTGTTAATGGGAGTGCCTCCAGAGCAGCTGCCCCACTGCCAGTCAGCCCGCTCTGAAACGCTGCCTTTGTCTTGGTATATGGGGGAGGTCCTTCTCCGTGGCGTGTTCCTGCTGAATATTTCCAGCTTTGATCCCAGAACTTGAGAGTAAAACAGGTGGGAGGGGAGAAATGTTTTGGAAATGCAGAACCTCACGGCGCTTCTTCTCCGCAGCATGCTCTTCTCCGCGTCCACAGACAAAACCGTGGCCGTGTGGGATAGTGAGACTGGAGAGAGAGTGAAGAGGCTGAAGGGCCATACCTCCTTCGTTAACTCCTGTTACCCAGCGAGGCGAGGGCCCCAGCTGGTCTGTACCGGTAGCGATGATGGGACCGTGAAGGTCAGTATGTTGTGTAAGGAGATAGTCTGGGACGAAAGTAAGATGGGATCTTTGAAAGAATTTTTTGAGTCTTCCCATTTAAGTGGGCTAAATTCAGCCTTTCATTGCTCTTCTAATTTCATTATCTAATAACTTTGATTTCAGAAATCAAAAATTTTAAATAAAATTTGACTGCTTCTATTTTTCTGTAATTCTTTGGGGGAATGAAGAAGATTCGACTGCTCAGTTGTATTTTTCCCACTGAACTGCATTAAGAAAGCATGAGAAAGGCAAGCCGTTAATGAAATCTCACATACCAGCCCCTTCTTCCCTCCCTCTCACTCCCATCCTCCGACCACACCAGGCTTTTATTATGTTTTTTATAGAGATCTCCTGAGATCTAAAAGAGGGGATTTCAGGAGCGTGTTCTGAGTCTCTGCCAAACATCTGTGCAGCCTCCTGTAGCTTTATCGTTGCGTATCTTTGTGCAACTTTTACAACTGCCGTGTCCTTTCAGCTGTGGGATATCAGGAAAAAAGCTGCCGTCCAGACCTTCCAGAACACGTACCAGGTCTTGGCTGTGACTTTCAATGACACCAGTGATCAGATCATCTCCGGAGGCATCGACAACGACATTAAGGTAGGATGCCCGTATGTCCCCGCGTGCCTTTCCGACTCTGCGCACCTTTTCCATCCCGTCACACCTCACGTTGGTCAAGGACAAATGTGGAAGCCCGTTTGTTAATTTTACAGTCACAAGAGCCACGCGGACCGGCCGTGCCCGACCTCGCTGTTGATACAGGGCCAATAAACTCTGTGGGAGGTGGTCCAGGGCTGTTTGCCATGTGACAGCCTGGGCAGCCCTGGCATTCCTGGCCAGGCATCCCAGCGCTGCTGTCACCCGCTGGAGCCTATATGGAATGCTGCCTCTCCTGGCAGCCTGTGCCTCTCGCGCAGGCTCTAGAGCCATATATGAGGTAAACTAAAGAGAATGTGGCGACACATCCACGTTCTCTGCCCTCTGCTCCAGTTTGCAACTTATTTTGTCACCTGCTAGTGTGGAAAGTTCTTATTTGAGAGCGAGCTCAGCGTTTCATTCAGCTGGTAACTGAGATTCTCCTGAGAGCCGTATGATTCAGTCTCTCTTACTGTCCTTTAACCTCGGGCTCCAGCATTACTCTCAGGCGTGGGGAGCACGTGCTTGCCAGAGAGCCATCGCTAAGCGTAGCGCTCACATGAGATCTGTTCCCACTGCCCCTCTTCGGGAGAGAACAGTGTGAAATTTGGGGATTTTGGCCCTGTGCTGTCAGTCAGTGGAATTTGGGAGCCGGGGGAGCTATAGATGGGTAGAGAGGGATTCCTGCATCCGTGAGGCTGCTGATATTTCGCTCCTTGGTGGTTGGATGCCTGTGGTAAGAAATCTTCTAAGAGGCTAATTCCATTTTTCCTACAAAGTAAATAAAATTCTAGACTTGTATTTTAGCTGTTCAGACCCCACCAACAGAAATTGAAAGCCACTGTCATCAGATGACTGATCGCGTTGGAAGCAGCAGTTCCAACAGTCTTGGCTGCCTTTTTGTTAAACCACACTGTTGTGTCTGAAAGGTGTGGGACCTGCGCCAGAACAAGCTCACTTACACCATGCGAGGCCACGCGGACTCAGTGACGGGCCTCAGCCTCAGCTCGGAAGGCTCCTACCTGCTCTCCAACGCGATGGACAACACAGGTACGGAATCATGGAATTGTCAGAGCTGGAAGGGACCTCTAGAGATCATCTAGTCCAACTCCCCTGCTAAAGCAGGGTTGCCCAGAGCACATCACTCCGGACGGCATCCAGGAGGGGCTTGAAGATCTCCAGGGAAGGGGACTCCACACCCTCCCTGGGCAACCTGTTCCAGGGCTCTGGCACCCTCACCCAAAAGAAGTTTTTCCTCATATTTGAATGGAACTTCCCGTGTTCCAGCTTGTGCCCGTTGCCCCTCGTCCTGTTACTGGGAACCACTGAAAAGGGTCTGGCTCCATCCTCCTTCAACCCACCCTTTAGATACTTGTAGGCATTAATAAGGTCTCCCCTCAGCCTTCTCTTCTCCAGGCTAAAGAGTCCCAGCTCTTTGAGCCTTTCCTTATAAGGGAGATGCTCCAATCCCTCCATCATCTTTGTTGCCCGATGCTGGACTCTCTCCAGCAGTACCCTATCCCTCTTGAATTGGGGAGCCCAGAACTGGATGCAGTATTCCAGTTGTGGCCTCACCAGCACAGAGGAGAGGGGGAGAATGACCTCCCTCGACCTACTGGCCACACTCTTCCCTGTGCAGCCCAGGATGGGTACGTCCTACCCAATGCTGCGGGGAGCCACTCTCTCACGCCACCTTGGCGTGATGTTTAGGAAGGAACAGCCCAAATTGTTTGACGTAGGAAAACAAGAGCCAGACGTGGGGATCGGCTGAAGGGACGTTGGCTCCAGAGATAAAGCTTGAATTCTTGTTATGCCGGTGACAGTCACGTCCTTTGCAGGGAGGGAGCAGCTGCATTGGAAGGGTTTGTCACGTCTCCCGAAGGGCAGCGAGGACAGGAGCGATGGCACGCATTACGTGCACAGTTGAGTGCCGTCGCGGCCTGGCTCTCGTCGGGGCGGTTGGGCCGTTTCCCTGCGGGTGGGGAGTGACAGCCCGGTTTCCAAACCGCCCGTCTCCCGCCTGGGGGTGCTTGGCAAAGCTGGTCTGATTGGGAGCGTGATCAGGGAGTGTGTTAGAATAAAGCAAATGCTCGTGTAAGGAGATGGTGGCTCGTTTGTGTAACAGTTGTTTGGGATTTTTCCCCTCCTGTTGGCAGTGGTCTTGGTGTAATTATAAATTTCTGCATTTGACCTTTGACATCAAAGCTTTCTGCAGGGGAAAGCTGCTGGTTTCCTTCTGCTTCTGAGGAAAGCTAAGCATAAAGAGAAGAAGGAGCATGACCGGGTCTTTGCTCGTTAGCAGCATGTCTCAGGAAAGGAAACGTTGCCAGAAGCTGACCTTGCCCCCCCTGCCTCTGCCGTCTCCAGCTAATTACTGTGAGCTCTCTCTTGCAGTTCGCATCTGGGATGTGCGACCGTTTGCCCCTAAAGAGAGATGTGTAAAGATTTTCCAGGGGAACGTCCATAATTTTGAAAAGGTGAGCGTGCTGCAGACTAAAACATGATTGTTTGTAAAATGCTGCTGCTATTAACTTTTCTGTAAATTGTTTTTTAAGTTCAAGTTTAAACCAGAAAGGCTTTAATAAGAATTCAAAGAAAGATTAATGCACAAAGTGGGATTCCAATTAAAGCCGCAGTAACAAGATTTCTTTGCTCGGTTCAGCTATAATTAGCTGTAAATTAAGTATTTTCTACATTTACTATCTACTTTGTGTACAATAACAAGGCACTGGATGTTTCCAGCAATGAAATAAAATCTGTAATTACCATCTCCACTTCTGAAGGGAGATCATTAAAGCGGTGCTCATGATATTTAAAGTCTCATGGTGATTTTAATTCAAGTGGAAGGGAAAAACTCAATCTTTCCTTGGAAATGGATCTGTGCACTTTCTTTTATTTTAGAATCTTCTGAGGTGCTCTTGGTCCCCAGATGGGAGTAAAATCGCGGGGGGATCGGCCGACAGGTGAGTTCTCACTGCATTTCTCTGTTCAATCAATCCCAAATGGTTTGGGGACTGTTTACTCCTGAAATGAGCTTGATCACGTCTAAAATGAAGACGAAGACTCCAGAGTTGTGCGGGGAGGTGTAAAGACCCAAATAAACCCCTTCGCTCTCTGCCTTTACGATGTGTCAGTGGAGGAGCACCATATACTTGTAAAATCATATTATTATTGTCAAAGGCTGTCTATAGATATGCATTATAGCTTATGTTCAACCACCGGCTCCCACACTAGGACCAGCAGATGACAAGAGAGTGGCTGCCGTGGGCTCGGTCCCTGCAGTCACATCAGCAGATGCTGGTGAGAGTCCTCGAGAAGCAGGGGATCTGGGGGTGTGTGTGTGGTGGGGGGTTATACTGGTAAAGACCACAAATACCACTTAAATTGCTGTGTGGTGGCTTGTAGGAGACACCAGTGGTGTACCGAGGATCATTCTTGAGTCTTACTGTAATTAATGAGTAAGAAGAAGTGAAGAGCTGACTAAATTAGCACATATTGGACTTCTAAATGAGATATTCTATAAACTAAGACAACTGAGGAGTAGAACGAGCAGAGGGAGGAAGCCAGCAGAGGGTCTGTGCCAGACCCTGAAGGTCACCGTGAAAGATACCGACCTCCGCTGGAGCAAATCCAGACGCACTCTCAGTGACATCGAGACAGGAATTCCTGCAGGCCAGAGTCCAGGGCGTGCAGCAGTAGTAATCAGCAAATTAATGAGTTTCTGATAGAGGATAGGGAGAACTTTAGCTCTCGCTGTCCAGATATAGTGGGGCCAGCTGTCCCAGCCAGTGTCTGAGACGTGACTCTCCTTTCCAGTCCTACAGGGCGGTACCGGCACTGGGGGAACGCCAAGGCTGTGGCTGGTCCCCTCGGTGGCGAAGTGTGGCTGGAAGTCTCGGGCCAGTTTCAGGCCCGTCTTGGCCAGGCCATTAGGTTGGTTCTGCAGGTGCTGATACAGCTCTGTGCTCTGACAGCAGCTTTGGTGTGACACTGGTGGGGAAGGGCACGCAGCCAGACCCCGGGGCAGGTTAGACAAAGCCGCTCAAAGCTTTTGAGCGTTTAAATTATTATTTAATTTTTTTTGATTAAACAAATGTTTCATTTGTCTGAGTACAAAACAGTTCCCCAATGATTACTCTCTGCATTATGTGGAGTGTGTGTATATGTTGGAGGAGCAATTACCCGAGTATTTTTTTTGCTGTCAAGCCTTTCAGGTTATAGTAAAATCAACTACTTCAAGTGCTCACCTGCTTTGAAATACCAAATTAAAAACAGAACAGCAGAGTCCTTTGAGAAAGCATTCGATACAGTTCTTGCCTGCTAGATAAGCAGTTGTGCTTGAAGAAATACTGCTTTAAGTAACATTCATGACTTAAGTTGCAGGTTTGAATTTTTCCCACTTATGTGTTTAAAGAAAATAAGCCGAAGGATAGCACCAGCCTGAAAATGAACGGTCCTAACAAAGCGGGTCTGCCCCGGGTTGGTATCCAGTGTCCTGGATTGTGAGCAAGCGGTATAAATAATTCAGTGCTTTTTTGGGGGGAAAAGAAGCTCAGTTCTATTTCAACTGAAATACAGGCTAATTGTAGAAGCAAATGTTGTTCTTCGTCCAGTCTGCAAAGCCCTGGCAAACGGAAAGGAAGAGGAGAAGCTGAGGACCCCATTGTTGGTAGCGTTGCGTAAACCTGAGACGGTCCAGCCTTGGTGTTCAGCGCTTGGGCTGTGTGTGGGGCTGCTGGACCCCCAGCATGTTTGAGTTTGTGTGGGCGAGAACATGGGGATGCACAGTGGCATTTGCAGCAACCTTCCTTTGGAGGGCTGGAGTGCAGTAAATTGATTTTACGTGTGTTTTATGGGCTGTCCCCCGTGCCCTCACCCTCTGCAGTCCCCTGTAAATAGCCATAGCGATGCCCCTGGGGCATGTGGGCAGCAGAGCTGCCCTTCACGCCAAACCCAGCCCATTCCTGCCCTGCTGCTTCCTTTTTCTGCCCCGGCAGATTTCATTTTAGCTGCCAGTCACCTCCTAAAGACTGAAGGCAGAGTGAGCGTAGTCCAGAACCGAGCCACCAATTGGTTTTGCAGAGCTGTGAACCTTGCAACGTGCCATTTCGTGCGTTTGGAAGGGAGGGATGCAGCGTTCCTGCGCAGGTGGGGGGCAGCATCGCCTTGCCTGGGTTATAGGATATTGCTCAGGGGTCTTCTCATTTTTTGATATATTAAAAAAAATCCCACCCAGTCGTTCGGGTGCTCGCCATAACCCAGGTCAAAGCATCGTTCTGCTTCCTGGTGGAGCTTGTGTGCAGCCACCCCTCCATGCAGGTAGTGATCGACGCCCATGGGGGATGAGCAGTGATCTTGGGTGATTTATAGCGAGGCAGCGTTTCCCCCACTCTCTGTGACCATTTATAAGAGTAATCTGAAAGCTGGTCCGTGCCTGGTGCCGGCAGTTTCTTTCTGACCTCCTGCCTGAAGGTTGCCGGTGGCTTCTGGCCCTTCAGCCGAGGTGCGGTGCCCAGGCAGGACCCGGCAGCGGTGAGAGCCCGCGGTGAGGCCTGCAGAGGTTCATCAAAGGGCTCAGTGCAATCTGATCGGCCCTCTAATTAATGCTGGGAGGTGGATTATGACTTCAGTGGCACAGCAGGAAGAAATCCATATATAAAGCTGTTGGCTGTGAGGGATTACACTGTCACAGGGGCTGGGCGAGCACCTGGGCTCCTCCTCACTGTCTGCCAGCCCAAAACAAGGGTGGCCACCGGGCTTGCAGGCAGGTATTTGTGTGGGTGAGAACCCCACTCCCAACACTAATTTTCTCCCTTAGCCCGCTGTGTTGCTGCTGTATTGAGGGTCTCCACGGCCGCAGGCTTTTAAATCCATCTCCAAATCCCATTTCATGAGAGGTGAAGTGGGGCTGCTGTGCTGTGGGGCTTTTGACATGTTGGTCCTACCTGCTCAGACTGCTCTTCTGGATCGGGCAGTGCAGCATTTTGCTCCTGAGAAGCTCCTTGTTTATCCTCACTAAAAGCAGCATCTGTTTCGGCCCGGGTGTTGAACCGCTGCAGGAATCGGCCATTGGGCGGGGGGGGGGGCGGGGCAGCTGCTTTCCCTTCTCAAACGCCCGTGCTCATAATGACTCTCTTGTAGGTTTGTCTACGTGTGGGACACCACATCCAGGAGGATTTTGTACAAGCTGCCAGGCCACGCTGGGTCGGTGAACGAACTGGCTTTCCATCCCGAGGAACCCATCAGTAAGTCCCCCCCACCTCAAGTCAGCCAGGGCAATAGTTTCAGGGCTGGCCGAACGGCTGATCCTCTGGGAAACAGCCCCAAAATTCCCTGTGGCCCAGAGCTCCGAGTATCAGAGACAAATTTAGGGGCAGCAGACTCCTGCCTGCTGCTCTGCCACAGAGGGGAGTTGGGCTAGGGGTGCCCTGGGGTGCTGGGCTGAGTGTGGGGGCTCTGCTGTGTCCTGCCCAGGTGGAGACCTGGGGGGACACCCGGATAGCAGCAGGGTGGCTATAGGTCCGGGCTAGTGGTCACCTGTGGGTGGCTGCGAGCCGTGGCTTTGCTGCTGCTGCCGAGGGCTTGTCCAGATGTCCCCAGGGCCATGCAAAAAGGTTTTGGGGTGCCTTGGTTTGGACACCAGGGATAATACCCATCCCAGTAGGGGTTCAAGGCCAGGTTGGAGGGGGCTTGGAGCAACCTGGTCTGTTGGGAGATGTCCCTGCCCAGGGCAGGGGGTGGCACTGGATAGTCTTTAAGGTCCCTTCCAACCCGAACCACTCTATGATTCTATGATTTGGGGATCAGAGGGGGACAGTGCCCACCTGGGAGTGTCCCCAGCCTGGGATCTCCTCACTTACCCAAAATAGGAAGGAAAGGCAGCTCGTTGTGCAGCAGGTTTTGTCCCCATTGGTGTCCGGCATATGGCATCCAGCGTATCAGCGCTGGGTGAGACGATGCTCGTGGTGGCTTTTTCAGAATGATTGTAACCACCGTGCATCAGCCGAGAACAGATTTCCTGTTGGTTTCTTGGCGCAGTGTGTGGCCCAGGCAGCACCGTGGGGTGCTCTTTGTTTCTATGGAAACACGTGCACCATCAGCCCGGTCGCTGCCTCGCTCCAGCCAAAAATTGACAGAGTCAACCCCAAAGTGAAGCCAAGAGCTGGGTTGTGCCGCGGGTGACAGTCTCTGCTGCAGGGCACAGAGTTATGGGTTTGTTCCTTGGTTATTCATGGCCCTATCTTCAGACCGGAGCCTGTGCTGGGCGAGCAGAACGGTCTCTGGTCTCCTCCCTGGCTTGGAGCGGATCGGTTGCAATTGTGTTCTGCTGAGCTCCTCTTTGTGAATCAATCACTTGGCTTAAAATAAAAATTAAAAACCCATCCAGGCGTTGCACGCGAGTTATGCAATTGATTTCTGGCAACGTTAATCTTGTAAATGGCTGCACCCGCTCCGCGATGCTCATCTGCTCGGGAGGGTGCTTGGGGAGCCCAAACGCAGTGAGGTGACAGACACCAGGCTGCGAGTTCACTTAGAAATCCCCCGAATCTCCCCTGGACTCAAATGACACCATTGGCAGTGTCAAGAGCAGCGCTTCTGGGTCATTCTTGTGGCACTTGTGTCTTAAATCCCCTCAAGAGCCTTTTCTGAGCGACGGTGGCTCACTGGCTCGTTGTAGGTGGGTGCCAGCTGCATTTTGCCTGTTCTGATAAAATAATACGATCCCAGCGAGGTTTTCCTGGCCAGCCTGTGCCCTCTAGCGGCGTGCAGTCCCGGCGGCAGCCATCTGAACGCTCCTTGCCATGAAAATAACGCTTCAGGATGCTTGAGAGCGTTAACAGCCTGTTTATACGCCTCTCTCTACCGTTGACGTGCTGAGCCCTGGCAGGCAGCACGCCATTATGCCCGCCTTGGGACGGGAGAATGGCAGCCACGACGCACAGCGCGCAATTAAGTGTCAGAGCAGTCGTTCCGTGAAGTGTTTTTTTTTTGGGGGGGGGGGGAGCAAAATGAAATTTGGCTTTCTAGATCACTTACAGCAAGCGAAATGAGCGGTTCAATTCAAACGCTGGGTCGTTAGTGGAGGTCTCAAACTGTTCATTTTCATACCCCTCCCTGTTCCCCCTCTCTCCCGCAGTACTCTCCGCATCCAGTGACAAAAGACTGTACATGGGGGAGATCCAGTGAAGCCGACGAGGAGACGGTGGGATTCGTGCCCTGGCAAAAATCCTTGGTTTACAGAAGTCGTACTGACTTTCTTTTCACCGGTGCCAGCCCCGCAGTGGGAAAGCGTTGAAGCAGCTTGACAAGCCGAGCCGCCCTCTCGCAGGCTGCAACGGCTGCGCCGTCTCGCTCTACAGCTTTTTTCCGCCGCCCCCCCTGCCCCTCTTCTTTGGGGAGGAAGGAAAATTTGGCATTGGAAAGATTTGAATTTTGGCTGTACTGCCGACTATTAAACCCTTACCCAGATCACTTGAAATTGGTAAAATTTGTTTAAATTCCACACATAGCTTGTATATTCCCTGTCGAGTTTCTCTTGTTGTTGGATTTGTGTTTTTTTTTTATACGGTCAAAACTGAAATAGATAGCTTTTTACAAGAACTGTGTGGATGGGATTTATTGTTCTGGTTTACTTTTCTATTGTACAATCCTAAATCAAGGCCCTCACTCGTATAGAACCCGGGGAAACTGTAGACGCTCACTTCAGAAGAGCAGCTTTATTTTTTATTCATGGCAATAAAAATGACCACACTTGAAATAATTATTGGGCTGCCGCTGAATCCTGTTTTCATGTTTTGAGTAAAATCCAGCCTCCTGCTATAAATAAATGCAAAGGGAGCGAGGTTTCTGTGAGGGGAGCGGTGTATCCAGTGCTCGGCAGAGGGGGGGGCCGGCGGGGCTGCCTGTCCCCTGCAGGGTGGCAGGAGGTGGTGGCAGGTCCTGGAGCGGGTTAGATCCGTACCTATAGACTGATGGCCGACTGCTGGGCCAACAAGAGGGTGTCTCAGCTTTGGGGGGGGGGGGAATTTTGGGGGCTGCTGCTACCAGACCTTGCCCTACAGCCCTGCCCCCCCTGGGTTGCTGCCTCTGCGACCTGGGGTTTGGGCCAGAAGGGGATGCTCTGCCCTGACTTTTTTTAAGTCAAGGCTGAAACCGCCCTCGAGCCCTTTGACTCGGGGCTGAGCCTCTGTTGGTCTTTGTGAGAACACTCCAGGGGCCTTCCCCACACCACAGCTCGTTGTCTGACGTTAATTAACTTGCTATCAACAGTACGTGCTGCATCTCTCTTCTGAACGTGTCCACCTCAGCTATTTCATCCTTTTTTTTTTCCCCCCTCGATTTGCTGCCTTGGCTCAGGTTGTATCGGGCGTTTCTCACCTCTCGCTGCCTTTCTGCCCCGAACCAGAGGGCTGCGGTTCAGCTGGGAGGACGGAGCGTGGACATGCCATGGTCCCACCCCGGCACTGCCATCCCCTGGGACTGTCCTGCGCAGCCGTGGCCACCGTTTGACCAGGAGGGACCTACTGCAGCCACCAGGTATTTAAGAGCTGGGAAATCGGTACAGTTTGTGCAGTGAAAAGGGAAGAAGCCCCCTGAGAGCGTGTCTCGCCCTGCTTTTCTGCTGGGGACAGAAGAAAAAAGCTGGAGGATGGCACTCCTGGGGCCAAACCAGCTTTTTAGGAAGCGGGGAGACGTGGCTGTGTTCCCCGGGAGGCAAGGCGATGTCTCCGGGGAGTGGGGTGTGTGACACTGTCCCCAGTCCCCTTCACCTGGCGTGGTTTGTGTCCAGGCGCTGTGTCCTTGTGTCAGCAGATGGCTGCGTCCCTCGGGGACACGGGACCTCGCTCGCCGCCGTGTTCCTCGTGGAGCCCTGGGGCTGGAGCAGAGCTGGTCTCTGCTCCCGGTTCCTGCATCATCACGGTCAAAGTGACTTTGGGAGTGGACAGTTGGGGCTGGAGAGGAGAGGAAACCATCGAGCCCCACTGTGTCTCCTTCGCTGACCCTCTTCATCCACGGGGGATGGATTCCAGCAGGAGATGTGAGTGCTGGAACTCACCAGAGCTCCAGGTTCATCAAATCCAGGGAAAATCAGCTTCACCAGAGCGGGTCTGGTCCCAATCCGCTGCCGACATCCTGTCATTCCTCGACTCCCAGAGGGAACGGCAGGCAGGAGCCCGCAGGAATGGCTGCTGCAGCCCCGGGACTCCATGAGTGTCCCTGTCCCACCGCCCTCAACGTCCATCTGTCCCCGTGGGGGACCGAGCACGGCTGGAGCCAGGCGTCAGGGGGTGATGGTGCAGACGTGGGAAGACGCGTCGCCAGGTGACGGTGAATGAATGTTTCTGAAGGGAAACAAATCACCCTTGGGTTGAAGAGTCGGGCGGAGAGAGCTGGAAGCGGGGGGGGGGGGAAGATTTATTTTTAACTCTGCAGAGTATTAAATAACCTGCCCTGAAACGCATGTAAATGAGAGCTGGGACTCCAGCCGGGAATGCCGCGGCTCGGGATGGACCTCCCCGGAGCCACCGGCACAGGAGCCCTACACCTGGGGACCGACACCGTGTCCCTGTCCCCTCGCCGAGGGCTGGCGGGCGAGGAGGGTGCCGGCACATGGATTTAGTGTTTAATTAGACACTTCGAATCCTCGAGGGTTTATGGTTTTATTTGAATATATGCCCGAGTGTCAGGGGAAGGAGAGACTCTGGGGGCTGAGCCAGCGGTGCCAGGATGATAACCCGGCAGTCTCCCAATCTTCCGTGTTTAAAAGAAGAAAAAAGAGGTGTTTTTTTTCCTGATTCCCAACCCAGGAATCTGCAGGGAGGGCTCTCCCCTGCCCTGGTTCCTGGGGGGCTTTGTTGGGCAGCGGTTGCTGCGCCCAGGGGTCCCACAAAGCCCAGGGGTCCCGTGCAGGACGCTCAGCATCGGGCAGCGGGGGCTGGATGGATGCGCAGCCCACCCAGGGGGGAGCGGGTGCCACCCCCTCTGCCCCCAGAGCCCCCTGCAGCACGTCAGCACGGGCGGCTGCGGAGCCGTGACCCAGATCGGGGGAATGATCCGGATTAACAGGAAATCCCCCGGCCCCGAGGGAGAAGCTGGGGCAGAGCGAGCCCGGCGGTGGGGCAGGCGGCCGCTTGCTTCGAGGGCATCGCCCCCCTGCCTGCGCCACGGCCACCCGAGCACCAGCAAACTCACCACAGCAGTGAGCGCCCGGCTCAGCTTCCCAGGCAGGTCCTTGTCCCCATCCCAGCGCTGCCGGAGAAACCTCTGTTCCCCTGCGCCAGGGAACTGGTGGATCAAATAAGCATCCGATGCCAACAGAGGGTGAGGAGGGCGACTTGGGTGGTCACAGCTCTGAGTGGGCGCTGCTAATTACTGTCCGCAATTAGGGCCGGATCGATGCCCACCCACCTGCGTCGGTGATGGATGGGACCACGTGCCAACGTCCCAGCCCCTGCGGAGAGCCCCGAAGTCGATTTTGGAGAAGCGCCTCCCCGCTGCGAACGGGACACGTGTGTGGTGGCTCGTAGCTGTGGCCCTGGGGGGGCAAACCGTGGGTTTAATGCCATGTGCTCAGGGGGGTGACTCCGAGGCGAGCAGGTTCGATGCCCCGCAGGGCCCAGCCCGGGCACTGGGGAGCGCAGCCGGCCCCCTGTGCCTCCTCCTGGGGTGGCCAGGCCCTGGGCTCGCTCAGGGAGAGCCGGGCAACCACTGCGGGGCTGGCACCCACCACGGGGGGGACGGGACCACTGCGGGGCTGGCACCCAACCAGGGCAGATCCTCGCTGTGCAAGGTGAGGGGTGCAAGGACGTGCCCTGCGTGTACATACATGTACACACATCCACACGTGTGCATGCACACTCATGCACACACATATGCGTACACATGCACACACACATGCACATTCATGCTCACACATGCACACATACGTGCACACACATGCACGTGCATGCACACACATGCATGTACACATGCATGTACACACATTTGTGTACACACATGCTCACATGTGCACACACAAATGCACTCCCATGGACACAGCTACATGCATACAGGTGTAAACATGCACATATATGTGCACATATGCACATGCACACATACATGCACACAGGTGCAAACATGCTCATATACATGCACATATACATACACACATGCACAGATACATGCACACAGGCGCAACCATGCACATACATACGCACACACACATGAACACATGCACACGTACATGCATGCATACATGCACACATGCACATTCACACAGGCACACATGCACAGATACGTGCACGCACGCAAACATAGAATCATAGAATCATAGAATGGTTTGGGTTGGAAGGGACCTTAAAGATCATCTCATTCCCACCCCCCGCCCTGGGCAGGGACACCTCCCACCACAACAGGTTGCTCCAAGCCCCCTCCAACCTGGCCTTGAACCCCTCCAGGGATGGGGCAGCCACAGCTTCTCTGGGCAACCTGGGCCAGGCTCTCACCACCCTCACAGCAAAGAATTTCCTCCTAATATCTAACCTAAATCTCCCCTCTTCCAATTTAAAACCATCACCCCTTCTCCTGTCACTACACTCCCTGACAGAGAGTCCCTCTCCGGCTCTCCTGTAGCTCCCTTCAGATATTGGAGGGCTGCTGTAAGGTGTCCCCGGAGCCTTCTCTTCTCCAGGCTGAACAACCCCAGCTCTCTCAGTCTCTCTTCACAGGGGAGGTGCTCCAGCCCTCTGATCATCTTCGTGGCCCTCTGCTGGACCCGTTCCAACAGGTCCATGTCCTTCCTGTGTTGAGGACTCCAAAGCTGGACACAGTGCTCCAGGTGGGGTCTCACGAGCACAGAGCAGAGGGGTAGAATCACCTCCCGCGACCTGCTGGCCACACTTCTCTTGATGCAGCCCAGGATGGGGTTGGCTTTCTGGGCTGGCAGTGCACATTGCCGGCTCATGTTGAGCTTCTCATCCACCAACACCCCCAAGTCCTTCTCCTCAGGGCTGCTCTCCAGCCATTCTCCGCCCAACCTGTATATAAACATGCACAAACATGTATATAAACGTGCACATACGTGTGCACACATGCATGCACGCAGGTGCAAGCATGCACATACATATGCGCGCACACGCACAGGCACACATGCACAGATACGTTCACATATGCAAACATGCACATACATGTGCACATATACATGCACACAGGTGCAAACATACAGATATATGTGCACACATGCATGCACACACATGCACAAACATGTGCACACAGGTGCAACCGTGCACATACATATGCACACACGCATGCACACATGCACAGCTACATGCACACAGGTGCAAACGTGCACACATACGTGCACGCACACACGTAGAGGCACACATACACCCACGTCCCCAGGGACAGTGCCGGGGCCAGCTCTGCCACCGTGCCGTGGGGACAGGGCGCTGCCCCGCGCTGGGCATCACCCGGGGGGATCTGGGGCCGGTTTCCCCCGGGGTTCCCGGCTGCATCCGGGCCAGTGCGGGCCCCTCTTGGCTCCCGTCCCGCGTCGGAGCCGTGCCAGCTCCGGGGCATGGCAGCAGCAAAGCGTCACAGGCATAATCCCAGCGCAGAGAAAATTGTTTTCTTAAACAGGTTTATTCCTCGGAGGGAGGTATCTGCTTGAGAGATTTCCACTATAAATTAAATCTGTCCCAGGATCCAGATAAACGGGCTCTGGGCAACGGAGCTGCTCTGGCGGGGGCTGCTGCCCGGCCTTTCGGCGGGGACGGGGGGGCTGGCGGTGACCCCCTGTCCTGCATGGCTGTCCCTACCCCTGTCCCCATCCCGCTCCTTGATCCCTGGGCAACACCAGCATCGGCAAGTGATCCCAGCCAGAGTCAGCTGTGGTACCCAGAGCACCCAGGTCACATCCTGCACTGGGTGCTGGTCACCACCCCACACTGGGGACACCGGGGACGTCCTGGCTCGGCCACCCTGGCCCTGTCACCCCCTGTAACTACCTCCTTGTGCTTCCTCCAGCGCTTTTCCCACCTTTCCCCACCGCTGCTCGGAGGCTTCTAATGAATTTTGATAGTTACAATACGCGGGTGATAATTTCTGAAAGAATGGAAAACAATTATTTGCTCTGTTGGGGGATTAGATGATATTTAGTCTCTATTTAATGGAAAACTAATTAAATTACATGAGCAAGTGAATAGAAATTTTTTGTTAATTACGAATTTTGCGAGCTACAAAGGCTAAATGATGATGGATTCTGTAATCTGCCGCGCTTTTCGCCAGACGCCAAGATAAGATGACAAGTGAGGAAGAATGGCGTGAATGCATTTTAATTTCTCTATCGATTCGATAGCAGCCGCTGAACAGCGATCCATTAAGGGTGATCCGCAGGCGCTGACGTTGATTGGCAGCCGGGTGGCTAATTACGTTAAAATCGGGGAAAGGTTGGTTAAATAGATGTGTGTTTATTGCTGGAGGTGGTTGGGGAAGTCGCTTTGCTTTGGTTTGCACCATCGTGGCACTTCCCTTGGTCCCTGCAGGGCCAGGGGGGCGGAGGATGCTCTGCCTGGGGTGACAGGAGGCGTCCCTCGGGGCCCTGTGTCACTGGGGTTAGTGGCTGTTCCCAGGCGGAGCGAGGAGGGATGGGTTCAGGGCCAAGGCTGGGTGCAGGCTGGTGTCTGGCACCCCCAGCATGAGCTGAATGCCCAGATTCGGGCACCTCATCATAGAGACCATCCCTTACCCCAGGCTGGGCGTCCCTGAGCCCAGGGATGAGGTGTCCTTGACCCCAGGGATGGAGCATCCCTGGACCCAGGGTTGGGGTGTCCTTGCCTCCAGGACTGGGACATCCATGATCCCAGTGCCAGAGCATCTCCGGACCCAGAGATGGAACATCCCTGACCCCAGGGTTGGGGCATCGCTGGGAAGAGTATCCTTGACCCCAAGGCTGGAGCATCCCTGACCCTAGATTTGGGGCATCCCTGGGCAGAGCATCCCTGACCCCAGGGATGGACCACCCTTGACCCCAGAGCTGGAGCATCCATGACCCAAAGGATGGAGCATCCCTGGCCTCAGGGCTGGAGTATCCTTGACACGAAGGCTGGAGCATCCCTGACCCCAGAGCCGGAGCACCCCTGACCCTGGGACCGGGATGTCCCTGTCCCCAGGCTGCTCCATCCCAGCTCAGCGCAGAGGAGCCGTGTCCGTCCCCAGCCTGGCTGCCCCATCACAAGGTGCTGGGCTCTACCTCGTCACCTTCTCCCTCCTGCTCCCAGGGCTGCTCTGCCGCTCATTAATTAGGGGCTCATTAACATGAATTCCAAAGACCTTCGGCCATCGAGCAGCAAAGGTGTGTGTATCCTGGCTCTTCAGCCAAAATCCAGCCACTGGAAGGATTTAGCCCAAACCAAGTGTGAAGCCCATCCCTGTTAAGGGGAATTACCCAACGGACTTAATTACACGCGACCTGTGCCGATGATGTGCATGTATTTACCCCGCACTGATTTACATAATGCATCAGAATAAATACCTTTTCCCCGTCACCATAACCCAGATAGATGGGGCCCTTTCAAAGATTTCTTTGCCAATAAACATGCCAAAAATCATCATTTTGTCTTGTTCTGACAACTCAGTGTCATTAATTACTGCCCGAGTGGGTGAAAGATGCTCCTGAGCCCCCTTGGGGCTTGTCTCGGCAGCAACTCCCGTCCCCGCCGGCCTCTCCCGGGACATCCCCGCGCTGAGATTCGGTGCTTTGGTATAAATTCACCCCCAAAATTCACACTCCGACTCATGGCCAAGCCCAGACAACGGTTTTAGCCCAAAAGAAAGGAAAAAAATTCAACCCCAAGAGTTCAGGAGAAGAAGAGGAAAAAAAAAAACCAACCCCAATGCCAGGGCTTGGGGCTGCAAACCTGTCATGTCCCTGGGGGGTTTCTATTAATCTAAAACCCCTTTTTTTTTCCTGATTTTGCCTTTTTTAAGGCAGAAAACAGCATTCCCAACCCAGCTTGCCCTGTAGCAGCTTCACACCTGGTTCTTCCCCCAAATAACTATTTGCTGGTTGCTCTGGGAGCATTGCTGATGCTTATCCCAGGGGGAAATATATTTTAATATATTTTATTTTTTTCGCTCCATTTGGAAATATTGAGTAATTCTGGTGCTGGATACAAGTGTCCAAAGTCCTGGTGTCCCGGCGGGTACCCAGCTCTTCCCAGGGCATCCCTGCCTGCGGCTGGGGAAGGGGAGCAGGAACTGCCAGTGGTGTCATTTCTTTCTGCTCCAGAGTTTTTTTAAGGAGAAAAAAAAAATAAATAAATAAAAAAGCAGTCCCTGTGTCAGTTTTCTTGAGAAAAAAATAGACATTTTGGGGTAAAAATATCAGTTTAGTGAAAAAAAAAATAATTCATGTGTTCTGTTTATAGCCCTGGCAGAGAGCTCTCTCTCTGGCACACAGATCGACACATTTTTTTTTACTTAAGACACCCCTTTTTGGCAGAAGGAGATGGTTTTGTGTACCCAGGGAAGCGATCCCACCTGGCTCCTCCTGCGTTGGGGATAGAGAGCTTGGATGGGCCGGATTCATGGAATTATCCACGGATCCCCATGAATAAATAATGTGCCCTCAATTTAACTTCCTCCTAATATTTCCGCCATAATTTTGGTCATCTGGGTTTTTTTCTTGCAAAAGAAAAATAAAAGCCCAGGGTTGGGGGGTCTGGAGGGCGGCGGGTTACTAGCGCAGGGAAAGACAAAACGTTGGGCTCCTTTCCCACCCTCTCACAAATGAAGTTATCTCCTCGCCTTCGAAGGCAGAGCCTTGACATGCTATATTGACCTTTTTTAATCTAAAATTGATTCCTCGTGAAGCTCCACCTGGTCGAGAGCCAGGCAGGATCTCGGTGCCATTGTATCGGTTTCCGTGATTTTACATGAGGGAGTTTTGCCTTTCTCTGGGATTTTTTGGAGCTGATGGGGAGGGCTGAGCTGGATGGATTTGCCCGGCCATTGCCAACAAGGTGCTACGGGGCAGCTGGATCCTTATCTATTTTTTGACCCATGGGGTGAAACCAGTCCCTCTGTTCCAGGTTTCTGCTGTGCTTAAATCCAAGAGGAGCCTACAGGCTCAATCCTGGAGATGGGGCTGGTTCCCCCCCGCCCTTCTGCCCCAGATAACCCTTGGGAGCCTGGAACACCTGGCAGGAGTGTGATGGCACCTCTCTCAGGCTCTTGGTGAGGACCTGAAGAGGATGAAACCAGGAGCACTGGGGGTGATAGAGTCAAGCCTGCAGTGGGGGTGTCACAGGGGAGGAAGGTCCATGGGTGGGATCCTCAGCAACCTGCACAGTGAGGCATGGGTGAGACTGAGACGTGGGACACTGAGACAGCTGGAATAAACACAGATGTCCCCACGTTTCAAACACCTTCTGAGGCAATCTGGGTTCAACCACCTCTCCCAGGACCCCTGGTAAGAGCATCACTTGGTGAACCCCCTGCATTTTTGTGCCATGGTTTTTGCATTCATGGAAGCCAAGTGTTTTCTGCAAACCCCTGTCCTTCAGCCATGCGTGGGCCTCCCAAAACACTCCTGGGAGCACAGAAAGCGCTGGGAGGGAGAGAAATTCCCACCAGGGAGGATGAAGGAAAAGCTCCAGGTGTGGGAGGTGCTGTAGGCTGGTCCCAGCAGCGCACAGGGATGTGGCATCCCTCAAAGGCTTGGATGGGCCAGGTTAGACCACGGCCAGCCTGACAGTTGCACAAAAAGCATCTGTGAGGTCGCAGCCCCTCGGACCCTGTGCAGAGCTGCTCCAATACCTAACAGTGTGTGGGGCTGGCTTAGGAGATGCTTCCGTATAAAAATCAGGGTTGAGGATTAAGAAATCACGGAACTGAAAAGCAGTGAACTGTTCCCAAGTCTTTCTGCTGGGTGGCTCTTCAGGAGGTTTCTAAAGCAGTGGAAAAGCAGCATCCCGGTTATTCCTTGGCAGATGTGCACTCTGTGATCCCCCTGAAGGTGTGCTGTGAAAAAAGAACAAAGGCGAGCCGTCTCGGTGGCAGTTTGGGGCCATACCCTGCCAGCTCTCCCTGCACCCACCTCCTTGCCCAGACCTGCTGGATTTGAGCCTTTGAGCCCCCTGGGAGCAGAGACCCACGGCCGGGTGGCTGGGTGCTGTCTTGCCTCTGGCCGGCAGCCGCTCCCGGCGCTGGAGCCGTATGTGCCGGGCTGCGGAGCCAGACTCTGCAGGGGAATCGCGGGGACTTTCCTCCCAGGGCTGAGCCATCTGTCCTCCCTGCAAGCCCAGCTGCTGCCCTGGCAGGGCCACCCCAGGGATCCCCCAAAGGAGGTGGCTGCCGGGTCCCTGTGCCGCGGGTCCATGCACCAGCCAAGGGCCGCAGGGCCGGGGGAAGGGCAGCAACTCACCAGCCCTTTATACATTTGCAAATCGCCGGGATTTAACCCGGCCCCACCTGCCTCCGGAGGGGGAGGAAAAATAAAATAATCTGCGATTAAAAAGACAAATACAACAACGAAAGGCGGGAGCGACCGGGAGCCGCGCCTGCCGCCGGCTGCGGCGAAGGGGCCGCGCTGCCCGGCGCCCCCCGGAAGCCGCCAAGGGCTCGGCGCGGCGCGGCGTGCCCGGCCTCGCCTCCCCCCCGCCCGGCCGCGCCGCCCGCCGGGCCCCGCCGGGAGCGCGTCTCGCCTTGTTCCGGCGGCCGCGGCCCGCCCTGCCCGGCGCGCCCCCGACCCCACCCGCCGCCTCCTCCCCGCCCGCCCCCGGGGCGCGGAGCGCGGCTGTGCGGGAGAGACAATAGAGGGGCCGGGCGGGCTCCGCGCAAACCTGCGCGCCCCGGGGATGGATGGCGAGGTGTGCGCGGCCCCGGGGTCCCTGCACCGGGGGATGGGGCTGTAACGGGCTCGGGGGGGGGAGCGGGGCTGGGTTGGGGGGTGGGGGGTGGAAGGCGGAGAAGGGGGGCGATGCCCCTTTCTGAGCCCAGCCCGCCTCTGTGCTAACCTGGCAGGATGCGGGAGACGGCAGGGCTGCTGTGAAGAAAGTACCGGGGCTGGCCGGAGGCTGGAGAGCGGGACATGTTGCTGGTGCCCCCCTGATGCTCCCCGGGTGGCGGCTCTGCTGGAGAAGGGGAGGCTGGTGAGGAGCTGGAGGACGGCGACGCGAGGCCACGGTGGGGGAAATCCGAGGCTCCGGCTGGGAAACCATGGGGAGATGCAATGGGAGATGTACGCTGGTCGGATTCTGCTGCCTGCAGCTGGTAAGGCGAGGGGCCGTCTGCGCTCATCAGCATGCCGGGTTGTGCTTTGTGCGAAATGTTGGCTGTCACCGCTACCCACTCCATCTCGGCGGTGACCTTGCTGTGGGACCGGCTTGGGGGATGCTTCACGGCCACCTTCCCCCACTCCCTCCCCCCCCTCTCCCCCCCCCAAAAAAAAAAAAAAGAAAAATTAATAATCAAGGAGGAAGGAAATGCCACCCTTGTCCCCTGCCTCAGCCCAGCGCTGCCTGGAGTTGCGGCTGGGGAGATGGATGCCAAGCAGTTCCCTGTGCTGTCAGCGCCTGGGGATGCGTCTCCAGCAGGTGTGAGCTTTGTTCCCAACTGCAATCTCTTCCCTCCGACTTCGCTCCCGCCGGCGGTTTCTCCCATCCCGGTGAGTCCAAGGGTGTTTCTTGGGGTGCTGGTCCCCCGAGTCGGGGCAAGAGGGAAACTTGGAGCCGCTGCCAGCACTTTGTAAACTCTCCTGCTTTGGAGCGGGACCCGTCTGCCCGCGGCCGGGGGACGCCGGGATGTTGGAGCAGAGAGAAGGGAGAGGTTTAATTTTAATGGGATTGTCGGTCTTCGTAATAATTAGGTGCCGTGCTTGTCACCGCCCGTGAATCAATCTTCATCAGGCTGCTGACAGAGGGGCAGGCGAAGGGAGCGTGTGGGATATTCGGGGGGTTTTCTGCTAAAACCAGTGCCAACGAGATTGCGATTAATTATCCTGACCGGGTGGTTCGTTAACAGAGAATCAGCATCTCACAACTTGCCCCCGCAGCCATGCTGGGGCTTGTCAGGGCGAGGAAAATGAGGGGGGGCTGCTGAAATGCGTTGGGGGGGTCCGTGATGTCCCCAGGGATCGGGGTGGGTGTTGGGCTGGCTGGAGGCAGCGATGGAAACGGGCTCCGGATCCGTTCTGGAGATGATGGTGGCATCCTGCTGACAGGCACTTTCTTCCTGGCGCTGCTCTTGTTCATTCTCCATCCTTCGGAAGGCAGCGAGCGGGGAGGGGTCCGATAGAGGGGGGGACACCCAGCTTCCCTGTGGGGACAGGAGAAGCTTCCAAGCCCATCCTTGACCCCAGGGAGCGTAGCTGCAGTGGGCTCATCTCCAGGCTGAAGTCCTGCCGTTCCCAGCGGGAATGGCCTCTCGTGTCCTCAGCTGTCCCCCCGCTTCGGTCTGTAAGATCTTGCTCTGCGCTTCGCTCGCCTTCCTCCTTCTTCAGGATAAATCCGACGGGTGTTTTCCGGGTGCGCGGGAGTTTCCTGCCTTTCGGTCACTTTTTATTGTACCGATCAGCTCCCAAAGAGGTTTGTTGGCGTTTATTCCCTGAGATATCCCGGATCAGAGAGATTTTAATCTATTTATTTTAGGGGAAGAACTGAATCGGTGTGAGCTCCTGGGTTGGGAAAGCAGCTCCCACTCGCACCCGGGGAAACTTTGTGCTGCAGATTGGGGTCAGGCTTTCCTCCCCACCCCTCGCCTCCGTGTCCTGGTGCTGCTGGCATCCCCAAAGGCTCAGCTCAGAAATTGTCCCTTACTGGTGGCCTTTCCAGCCCAGGCTCACCCTGTACCCCAGCTCATCCCCTCCCAAGCGTGCGGGATGCTCTCCCAAGCCTTCCTGGCTCCAGAGGCAGCAGCTTCCATCCTGCCAGCCGTGGGGAGATGCCACCCCCCAGCACCCCATCCCACAGCAGTAGCACCCACCCACCCACCCCATGGGTGACACTGGGTGCCCTGCCCAAGGTCGGAGGGGTCTGGGTGCCCACGAGGTGTCCCCTCGGGTGACGGAGGCCAATATTCATCCCTGAGGTGGCATGGCTGGGGCGGGTGGAGGTGATGCCATGCTTTGGGAGGGGACAATGGGGACCGGGGAAAATGCCTGACCCCAGCTCCTCTCCTCCTCTTCGGCTGCTCTGTGCCACTCCCGACATGGGGTCAGCACCGCAGGGCTCGTGTCACCCCATCGAGGTAGCCCTGACGCCTGTCCTGGGCCCTCTGCGCTATGGGTGGGACAGCCGGGCTCCCAGTGCCCCCAGCCACTGGGGCCGGGGTTGAACTGGCGTGTGCTGGGGCTGCCGGGAAGCTGTGCCCCATTGCTGTGGGGTCAGCTTGTGCCAACAGCGGGATGACCCAGGGAGCACACTGGCTTGCTGAACTTCCAAATCACTAGCCAGCCCGTGCCTCAGTTTCCCTTAAACGAAGCAGGGGGGGAGAGGCTCAGCCCACCCCAGGGTGATGCCACCATCTCCGGCTGGTCCTCACTGCTGGGCCACCTTCCCACAGGCACCTTCCTGCGGCTCCCCAGGTGCCACTGTCGCCCTGTGGGCACTGTCTCATGTCCCTGTTGGTTTCCCCAATATTTGCAACCTGGTCCCCAGGGGATGCGCCCCTGGTCCCTTGTCCCCCCAGGACACGGGGGATGCTCATGGTGGCAGAGGATGCTCCAGGGCTGCAGGGTGCTGGGGTGCTGCTGGCACCCACTGGGCCTGAGATTCCTGTGCGGGGTCCCCCAGGCTGGGGTGGGAGAAGGCAGCACGTCCTGCCTGGTGCAGGCAGAGCCCTCCCTGCCTGCTCCACCCCGCGCAGCCCAGACCTCAGGGCAGCCGCTGCACCTGAACCAGTTTGGGAAACTGGTTTTTGGGCCACGTCACGGCAGGGAGCCAGGGCAGCTGCTTCGGAGCATCCAGATATCCTACACGCTCCCTCTCCAGCACTCAGCGAGGCGATGCTGTAAGCGCTGGGTGTCTCCGTTCCCAGGGCACAAGGAGCACCTGCCAGATTTTGCATCCATTTGTGTTTTTTCTCTGGAAAAACCCCAGGGATTTGCTTCCCAGACCCACACCAACCCTGCCCCACCTTGAGAGGGGCTGCCAGGAGATATTTATGCTGATGAGGTGGGATGAAATCAAAACTCTAGAGTTTTTGCTGGTCCTCCCCATCATCTGGGAGACTGAATAACTGGCTGACGGGGGTTCGTGGTGGGGAGATCCCATTCTCTGGGGATGGGGTGTTGTCCTTGGGAGGATTTATCTTTTCTTTACGCAAAGATGAGAGCTGCTGAGGTGGTTGGATGGAAAATGAACTCGGAGGTGATGCTGCCCCGCTCGCCAGCACAGGCACAGGGGTGTGAGAGCCACAAGCCGTGACTCTTGTTAACTCTGAAGCCTAATGGTGTCGGATGCAGATCAGGACAGTGGCGCTGCTGCGAGGGGGTGTACCTGACCTCGGAGGCAGCGATACGGGGTATCGGGGTGCGGACTGATGGAAGCTGAGGTCTGGCTGGATCCAGCCAGCTGCTGTCACACACCCCTTGGCCGTCCCGCTCTGTGCCCTGGGGCCGTGTTCAAGTGCTGGTGCAGGGCAGCTTGATCGAGCTCCTTCTCCATCCCAAAGTGGTGACCCCATTGCCTCCCCCTGTGGCGTGGGGCTCACGGGGGGGTGGGATGCAGCTCCAGGCCCCGAGCTGAGTGGGGACAGGAGATGCTCAGCACTCCCACCTCTGCCTGGCGGAGCTCAGCATCGCTCCGATCCAGGGTTTCATTTCTTTCTTTGTTTCTCTCTTTCTCCTTTAATTGGCTGGAAAAGCAAAGCTCAGTTGGCACCTCCCGCCTGGCAGAGCCTGCTGGGCTGGTGATGTGCGGTGCTGATGGTGTGCGGTGCCGTGCCACGCTGTGCCACGCTGTACCGGCACAGGCATCCTTCCTCCCCCAGCCTCCTGGGGTCGGGGTGCAGGGAGAGAGACCACGTCTCCATCCCACCCTGCCTGCCTGAACCGTGGGGTTTGCACGGGGCACCGAGAGCCTCCAGGTTGTGACTCCCCCCATCACCGAGCCTGGAGAAAGAGCTAACAAGGTCAGCTTAACGAAGGATGGGCAAAGGGAGAGGATGGTCCCATCCCCTGCATCCCTCAACCACCCACCAGCCCTCTGTGACATCCCCGTCCCCAGTGGGACCCCGCTGCACTCTGGGGAGTGTCATTGCCCTGCTGTCCCCTGCTGTCCCCATCACCCCTCCTTCCCCATTTGCCCATTTTTGGCCACCAACCCTCCGGCTCTGGCAAGCGTCAGCCATCTCCAACATCTGCCGGCATCTTTTGTCCTCACGCAGTTCCCATCGTGCCCGATCCCTGGCGTGGGGACGGCACCAGGACAGCGGGGCCAGAGCTGCCCCCGGCCACCTTCCCCCCACCAGGGAAGGGGGATAGGAGCCTGGGCTGAACTCTGGATGGGGGTTTTCAATTACACAATTAAATGCACAATTAGGTATAATTACCAGCGCTCAGAAGGCGCGACTGTTCATAATAGGCATGTAATCTACTGCAGTCACTGTTTATACTGCTCCACTCCGCTCCCTAATGATTATGGAAAGCTTTCACATTTGCATGGTTGCCATGGAAATGGGGGGCTGGCGGCGGCATGGGGGCTGGAGCCCCTCGTTTCCCTGCACCCTGTCTCGGTGGGACAGGACCCGAGGGGTGCGGTGCTGCCTCCGCGCCCAGGGGTGCTGCGGGGTGGTGGGTGCTGGTGTGGAGGGATGGGGATGCTCCGGGGATGGGCAGCGCCGAGGACCCAGAGGCAACCCCGAGGTGGGAATCGCCTGTGCCAGAGGCTTGAAAAACCCCACCCCACCTTGTCACCTCCCTGGGTGACCACCCCAAGAGTCACAGGAGGGACCACACGTGTGGGTGGCCACAGAGAAGCATCCCAGCCCGGCCAGAGCTCCGCCTGGACGTGAATCCTCCGGTGCATCCGCATTATTCACAGGCAGAGCTTTGCTTGACAGGCCGCTATAAAGGTTTATGGGCGCACGTTTGGGAAGGCAGAGCGTTACAGCTCGCAATTAAAACCGCGATTAAAGTGCAGTACGTCTAAATTTGCAGGACCAGCTAATGTGCACCCAGGAGTATTAACGAGACTGGTTGAAGATCTCTCTAAACCATTCACGCCGGTTCGCAACAGAGGTGGAAGTGATGGGGACCGGAAAATAAATGTCTCAGAGGGTTGGGTTGTAGAGAAAATAAAGAGGATGAGGCAGAAAACAGCCTGGCCCGACACCGAAGCCGCGAGAGCACGGGAAGGAGAGGTTGATGCACGATGTGATCAGCAAAGCCTAAAAGCCAGTGGCCTAATTGATGTCTGGGAAAATGAGCCTTGTCCAGCCCGACTTGATCTTGTTTGTTATTGAGCTCACAAGTTTGGCTGCTGAAAGGGACTGAGCTGCCACCATAGTGTTTTAGATGCCGATAAGCAATTTGATTTAATCCCAGGTGGCTTTCTGTTAGGGAAAAAATTAGCGCTATAAAAAATCAATGATGCTCGTTTCGGTAATAGAAAGAGAGAAGAGAAGGAATAAAATCGTGGCCGGAGAGCACGTGCGGAGCCGGGGGACGGTGGCGAGCGTTGCCTGGCACGGGGCGAGTCGGGGACGGGCTCCCGGATCGATGAACGTCTCGGCCGAGCTGCTCGCGGCTTTGTTTGTTTTCAGACTCTGAGCCCCGGGGGACGCTCTCCCCCAGCCCGTAGGCTCTGATGGCTCCCACCACATTTTCCCCCTGCAATGGACCTGTCGGCTCCTCTTCCCCCGGATTCTCCGGAGAGAAGGCATGGGGAGGACCTGGAGGGGCTGAATAATGGAGCAGGGAGAAAGATGCAGGGCTCAATCGGTTCAAAACGCATCCTGGAGAAATTCAGTTCCTGATGGGAAACCCACATCCCTTGTGGGACTCAGACCTGGCGCTGAGCCCCTGGCACCGATCCTGCTTCACCCAAACACGTGGATACGGAGGCGGGTTACAGCTGTTGGGAAGATGCTGGGTGCAGGCACCGGGGTACCAGCATCCTCCCACCCTTGTGCCGATGCTCTGGGGCTGGAAAAAGGGTTTTGTAACCCGGCAGCCGTTGCACATCACCCTGGGGAGCAGGGTCCTGCCAGCATCACCTCCCTCCATGGGACTGGGGACCCCTTGGGATGCTGCAGCCGTCGCTGGGTACTGAGGCTCAGGGTATATCCTTATGGAATGGGGAGAAAACCTCCAGGAGCACACGGCAGAGATGAAAAACCCACAAAACCCTGCCGTTCCCACCAATGCCAGCCGTACAGGCTTAACAGCTCCTCCAGCGCCGGCCGACGAGATGCAGGTTATTGTGTATTGATCGCTGCAGCGCCCGGCCAAGCCGAGCCACGGGCAGCTTCACTGAATTTCACTGAATTTTTTAGAGTTGGAAGGGACCATAAAGATCATCTAGTCCAACTCCCCTGCCGAAGCAGGATTGCCCAGAGCATGTCAGAGCATGTTACTCAGGACGGCATCCAGGCGGGTCTTGAAAATCTCCAGGGAAGGGGACTCCACACCCTCCCTGGGCAGCCTGTTCCAGGGCTCTGCCACCCTCACCCAAAAGAAGTTCCTCCTCATATTTCAATGGAACTTCCCATGTTCCAGCTTGTGCCCGTTGCCCCTCGTCCTCTCACTGGCAACCACTGAAAAGAGTCCGGCTCCCTCCTCCTTCAACCCACCCTTGAGATACTTATAGGCATTAATAAGGTCTCCCCTCGGCCTTCTCTTCTCCAGGCTAAAGAGTCCCAGCTCTCTCAGCCTTTCTTCATAAGGGAGATGCTCCAATCCTTGAATCATCCTCGTTGCCCTTCGCTGGACCCTTTCCAGTAGTTCCCTATCCCTCTTGAATTGGGGAGCCCAGAACTGGATGCAGTATTCCAGTTGTGGCCTCACCAGTGCAGAGTAGAGGGGGAGAATGACTTCCCTCGACCTACTGGCCACACTCTTCCCTGTGCAGCCCAGGATCCCGTTGGCCTTCCTGGCCACAAGAGCACACTGCTTGCTCATTGTCACTTTGCTGTCTACCAGGACCCCCAGATCTTTCTCTTCAGAACTTGACTCCAGCAGGTCCACACCTAACCTGTATTGGTGCCTGACGTTCTTCACACCCCTCAAGCTTCACACCCCTCATCCCAGCTGTATCCCATCCCTCATCCTCCTGGGATGCCCAGGGATGTCCTTGTCCCCATCGCAGCGTGGAGCTGGGGGCAGCTTCTGGCTGGAAGTGATGGAGCGTTGGGGGTTGAGTGGGGAGAAGACCCCCCGCCTGAATCCCGGGGGATGCTCGGAGGGGCAGAGGGGCTCAGGGTGGGCCCCTGGGAGTCTTTATTTTCTTCCCTCCATCTGAAAGCAGTTATTTCAATTTTCAGAGTGTGTACGTAACGGCCTGGAAAACTGGGAAGGCAAAGTTGGCAGACAGCAGCCCTGGTTGTATTTAAACAGGACATTAAACCCCGAGTGGTTTATTAATAAGATTAATAACGGCTCCCGTGCGCTCGGCTGGGAAATTTCACCTGCCTTTGGTTTTTGCTCTGCGGCAGGAGGAGATTTGGGGGAGGAAAAGCCCATTGCCCAAGTGCTGCATTGCCAGCACCCAGATGGGAGCGGTGGGGCAGGATGTGACCCCCCCGGCCATCCCTCCCACCCTGCCCCGATGTCGTACACTGACACGTTTCGCCTTATTATTTACTAGTGATTTTTACAACCAGATGCCCCTGTGCCAGGGTGGGAGGTGTTGCGGGGACCCATGTTGGGGTGATGTTTCCCCCTTCCCCATCAGGGTTCAGCTGCTGGGTGCCTGTAGGGAGTCAGGGGGCTCGGCACGGGTGTTGGGGGGCTCAGCACAGGTGTTGGGGGGCTCAGCACATCCTGGGGGTGCCGGGGAGGGTTTAGGAAGCAGGAGCTCTATGGGAGGGATGCAGGAGGGCATGGGGGGGGTTTGGAGGGGTAAATGCCAGAGCTGCTCAGGTGCCCAGGTGCGTGTGAGAAAACACAAGTATTTGGGGGGCTGCAATGAATCTGGCTGCATCCCCCCACCCCTGCCCGGGGCTGGTGGGACCCCGGGCTGGGGGCTGTTTGCAGCCCTCGCTGGGGACAGTTGTGTGTGAATCACCCAAACAGGGGACTGGCCAGTCGCCCTTTGTCACACGTGTGCGGGTTGCTCACTGTGCACAAGTTGTGCCACATCCCGGCTCCGACCCGGCAGCGGGGACCCGTCCCCCTGGGGACGTGCTGGGGAGGTGACACTGCAGTGTGGGGCAGCCCTGGAACTGAGCATCCCTCGGGCACCCGGGGGCTGGCGATGACAGCAATGACACTGCGAAGCCACCGGCACTGGCCGAACTGTTGGGCTCCCAGCCTGGCCATGTCCCGGCACCCTCATCATCCTCACTGGGTGTCATCCAAGCAGGGGACACGGCCACCGTGTCTGGTCTGGTGTCACAGTCACACGCGGGACACAACCAAAGGCAGGGCAGGGAGCAAGCTCTGAGAGCTGGCCTGCTGCTTGGTTCTCAGGATAATTACTTTGATGAGGGCTAATTAGCACTCTGGGTCACTCTGGTCTCTTCCCATAACCTGATCGATAGTGCAGCCCTTTCCCACCGCAGCTGCACGGCAGAGCCCGTGTCCTGGGGACACTGGGAGTGTGGCACCAGGAGCCAGAGAGGAGCCAGGGCAGAGCGGTTCCTTCCCTTGGTCCTTGCTGGGGAGGGAAAACAGGAACAATTTTGGTGGAAGGGAACTGGGAAGCCCAAGGGCTGGGGGTGCCCTCGCTCTGCCTCAGAGACTGTCCCAGTTTGGGGCTGGGAAGTTGCAGGGAGCTGTGAGCACATCATGCTGGTGCTGGAGTGGTGTGTCTCTGCCTGGTGCCTTGCCCCCCGGGCATGTTCATGCCAACCCACAGGGACACTTGGGAACAGAGTCCCATCTGGGAAATGTCCCAGGGAAGAGGAGGATGCTCGGGGTGAGAGCGGTGGGTCCTCGGAGTGGGAGTGGAGAATGCTCTGGTTGGAGTGGAAGGTGTTTGGGGTCATGATGAAGGATGCTCAGGTGGGAGTCGAGGCTGCTCGGGGTGATGATGGAGGATGCTCGGGGAGTGGAGGATGCTTGAGGTGAGCATGGAGGATGCTCAGGGAGTAGAGGATGCTCGGGGTGATCATGGAGGATGCTCAGGGAGTAGAGGATGATCAGGGTGGGAGTGGGGGATGCTTGGGATGATCATGGAGGATGCTCAGAGTGCTAGTGGAGGATGCTTGGAGTGGGAGTAGAGAATGCTCAGGGTGATGATAGAGAATGCTCGGGGAGTGGAGGATGCTCGAGGTGAGCATGGAGGATGCTCAGGGAGTAGAGGATGCTCGGGGTGATCATGGAGGATGCTCAGGGAGTGGGAGTGGAGGATGCTTGGGCAACAGAGCGAGGGATGCTGAGGCTAACAGGAGCCCAGGGGAAAACCTGTCCACTCTCTAATTCTGTGCAGTAATGGCTCAGATTAATGGTGGTCCTCAGCTACCGCATGGAAATGTCGAGCTGAGAGTCATTGTCCCCATCCCTCGGGGCTCTCTCCTGCACACACATCCTCCCCCTCCTCCTCCTCTCCACCAAATGCCCAGGAGCGGTGGGAGGCAGTGTGGCAGTGCTGGCTGTGGCTCTAGCGTTCAGCCAGGGTCCTCACTGCCCTAAATTGTGTCCCCCAGCCCCGGGGAGGGGACCCGGCACCCATCCTGCAGGTGCGGCAGCCGGGCACGGGGCGGGCAGCTTCGCACAGACCCCTTACAGACTCTGTTTTGTATTTTCTTTGTTTTTCTCCCCCTGTTTTGGCTCAGGAACCAGCCCTGTCCTCTTTACCCACCCCAAAAGTCTGACTTGCCCCAGGGGCATGGCATCCCCATCTGCACTGCCAGGAGACACCCCCTCAGCTCCTGTCCCCTGCTGTCCCCTCCTTTGCCGCCTCTTCCAGCCCGTCACCGGCTGGTTGCCAATTCCCCTTGGCAGCTGCTGGGACTCGCAGGCGAAACCGTCCTTTTCTGGCCCCTTTTGTAGCATCTGGCACAGTTTTCCCTCGATTCGGGGAGGGGGGACACAGCAAGAGCCCTGTGATGGGCATCGGGGTGGCACAGGGCTGGCACCGAGTCCCTGTGATGGTGTGGGGACCATTGAGACGGCAGCTGGTGGGGTGGTCAGAGTGCAGGGAGGTTTGGGGGGATCTGGGGGTGCCTGTTTGCTCCCCAGGGCTGGAGATGGCACTGGGGGCTCACTGGAGGGTGGCACATGTGTATTTGTGGTGGCATCCCCCTGGCATGGCAACGTGGCCTTCGGGAGCCCCGTGGGTGATAGGCAGCCCCGTGGGGACATCGTGGGGACGATGTTGCAGGGCTGGGACTGAGCATGGAGCTCGCAGGGAGCGGGGATGGTCCCCAAGGGCTGCGAGTCCCCGTGCCCAGCCTGGCCCTGCCTCCGTCCCCTTCAGCTCCCAGCTCTGCCACTGCAGCCCCGGACGTGGTCACGTCCCCTTGCCCCTTGCTCCCGGGGGACACCCAGGATCTCTCCCCCCTTTCCTCTGGGAAGGACTCAGGGCAGAGCCTGGAGGGATGGGGAAGCACGTGCCGGATCAGTGCTGGGACCTGTCATATTCCCTCCGGGGAATTTGCATCACGTCTCTGACTCGGTGACTCCAAACAAGGATTTAATTTGGCAGCAGCAGCCTGGCAGTGTTACGACCCGCTCGATAAACACCAATTGATTATTAAGGACTTTATTTATATATTTCTTTTATTTCTCCCTCCCCCCTAAGCTCAACAATTATGTGGGTGATGGTGAGCAGAGGTTGGCTGGGCTGGGGCAGGTCCCTGTCGTCCTTACCAATGCTGGGTTGTAGGACGTCCCTGCCCCATCCCTGTCCCATCCCTGGGGCCACCAACCCTGGATTCAGTGCTGGGCTGTGGGGCTGAACTGGGGACTGGTGACGGGCAGGGGGCTGGCAATGCCCCCGCCTGGCCCTGGGACGGCTGGTCCGGGAAGCCTGGGCAAGCGATGCCGCAATAAGTGTTGGGTGTCTACCTGCTCCAGTGGGTGTCAGGGACTGTGTTTAGGGACACCCTCACCCATTTGGGACCAGTTTACATTCCATCAGGTGCAGGTTCTCCCCATCGCTCCGTGAGCGCTCCCACCCCACTGGCTGGGAGATGGGTGCTGCCCCCGACTTCGGCACCCACAGGGTGCTGCTGCCCCAAACCACCCCCACTTTTGGGTGCACCCACAGGAAGAGTGAGGATTTCCATCTTCAAATTTGAGCGGAAAACTCAGGCCAGCAGCACCCACAGCCTGGACACAGGACTTGGGGGTGCAGGGTGCTGCTGGGGTCCCTGTGGGGTTCCCCCAATGGGAAATGGGGCTCTGAACCTCTCCCTGTGTCCCCCTGCTCCATCTTCGCCTCTGCGGGGGGGACCCCAACCCCACTAATGACACCGCCTCCTGCCTTGTAGCAGCCCCAAGCCCCCCCCCCAAAGAAGGAGCTGAGTGGCGGTCGGGTTGGGGGGGTCCCGTGGGATGGTGGCACCTGCCAGACAAATCAAACCCAGCCCTAACGAAGGGGCTTGAATTATGCATGGGGCGTGGGCTCCCTGCCTGCCCTGCAATTAGTGGCGCCCTCGTTAGCGGGGCCACTGGTGGGGTTGGTGTCCCTCCCCCCAGCAGAGGAGGGGATGGAACAGGGGGACACGAGGAGAGCCCCAGAGCCTCATTTCCCTCGGGGGGGACACATGTGGGGACCCCAGGAGGTGGTGGGAGCATCAGTCCTATGTCCAGGCCATGGAGGGACCCATTTAGGGACCACAGGAGTCCCCCCAAGTCCAGTGTCCAGGCCATCGGGGCGCCTACACGGGGACCTCAGGAGTTTCCCCCAGTCCCGTGTCCAGGCCACAGGTGATGCCGGGCTCATTTTTCCCTCAAAATTTTGGTGTGGAAATCCTCATCCCTCCTGTTGGTGCACCCAAAAGGGGGATGGCTTGGGGCAGCACCCTGTGGGTGCCAAATTTGAGAGCAGCACCCATCTCCTGGCTGGCAAAGCCATCCCATGTGGTATGGGGGGAAGAAACCGACTTTTGGGGAAAATCCCAGTTTTCCTGATGTGGGGCTGGGCCTGACGCCAAGGGCTCACATCCCCATGGGAAGCGGCAGAATGATGGCTGTCCCAGACCTGCTGTAGGGTTTGGGATGCTTGGGGGAGCATTGACCCCCTGCTCAGCAGTGGCGTTGTCACCCATCACGACATCCCAGTGTCACGCCTTGTCATGACGAGGATGCGGCCGAGCGGAGCGGGAAGGCCCCAGGGCGGGCGCTGGGCTGGATCCAGCCCCTGGAGCTCCTCGTCCACCACCGCCCAACAAAGAGGTTTGTGAAAAGCCACCCCAAAAAAACCCCTCCTGAACGCGGTGGGTATAAAAAGAGGATGAACCAATTAATAAAAGCAATTTTTATGGATGTTTAAGAAGTCTCTAATGAGCTCCCATCCGCGGCAGCTGCTAATCGCGGCGTTTAATAATGCGCCGGTGGTCACGGCACGCTCTGCTAAGGCGCCTTATTAAATCTTCTCCGCGATGAATGGGAAAGGTATTGGCGGGTTTAACAGCACCGGCTCTTTTGCTAAAGGAATTGTTCAAAATATTCAGATTTCTGGGGTTTATTAGGACGGCACATGCCTTCGGATGCCTCTCCAGCTCCGATATTCCGATATGACGGCAGCGGTTGGATGCTCTGGTCCCACGGGACCGCAGCCCTGGGCTGGATCATGGGCCCGTTGCTGGAGCAGTGGGGCTCCATCCCATCCCTGGATGCAGTGACAGTGATGACGATGTCGGGAATTTAAGGAAAATGCTGGGTGGGGTTGATATTAAATCCCTCGGTAGATAATGAGCGGCACTAGTGATGTCCTGAGCAGACCTGAGCTCCTTAAAGCACCCAAAAAAGCATCGTGGGTGCTTGGGGAAACAGCCAAGTCCCTCCCGTGCCACTCGCTGCCGGCCCCAGCTGCTTCCCACTGCCCAGGTGCTTTCATATTCATCCCATGGGAAGCTTTATCCTTGCCTCACCAGCACCCATGGGTGCCTCGAGCCTCTTCTCCTTGTGAGGTGCTGGGGTGAGGAGGAGGAAGATGAGGTCTCCAGGAGGAGACCACCAAACCCTCCAGGAGCATGGGGCTATTATTCAATGTGGAAATATGAATAAATCCCCAATTCTCCAAGAAACTCAGGCCCGGGAGGGTTTTGCTCAGCCAGGGAGGAGCGTGGGCATGGCAGCCCTGCCTGCAGTGGGCAGCGATGCCCCTCACCAGGCGCCAGGGCTGCCCATGGGGTGGGGAATCACCCCAAGGAGAGGGAAACCCACAGGATATATCGTATAAATCCCTTTTGTGCTGGCAGCTACCTTTTCGTGGGCTGCTGGCAGCTGGATCTCTTAAACCCCCATCTCAGGGTGGGTTTATCCTGTATTTTAAAGCTAGAAAATTGGATAAACGCTGGAAGAAACACCCATGCTCGCCGGGCTGGGTGGGTGTGCCCAGTCACCCTTGGGTACCACCTCCGGATGCCCCCTTCATCCTTCTAGGATGCAGGAGCATCCCCTCCTCCTCCGGAACAGCTCTATCCTCCCATAAAAATAAATATTTTGGGAGCCGCGCACGGTTTCGCCTCCCCACCGGCTGCCACCGGCTGCTCCTTTTGCGGCGGCATCGCTCCGAGGGATTATTTTTGCTCCCCGGCTCATTAACGGGGTTGTTACCAGGCAGATTTCCTCACCCGATTTTCTTCTTCCCAGCCTGCGGGTCGTGGGAGGAGGGACTGCCGGTTTCCATAGCAATGCGCTTGGCTTTAATCAGTATTTCTTTCCTGGGAGAATTGATTACGAAAGGTGTCACTAAATAAGTCAGTAAATTGGATTTTTTTTTATATATATTTTTTTTTTCCTCCCCTCTATCGGATTATATTAACGGCATCTTTGAGGTGCCGTTTGAGATCCGGGGGAAATTACCTCTTGCTTCTCACAGATGTCGGGCTAAAGAACTTAACTGGGAGAATTAGCATCGAAATTGCCTGCGGCTTAATCCTTGTCCAAACAGGCTCGGCCACCGTGGGCTGGTGGGGACATCTCGGCCAGGATTCATCCATCCAACCAGGCACAGGGTCTTACAGATTTTTGGATGCTGGTTTGTCCCAGTCCTCCTCTTTCCAATGCCCCAAAGCTGCTTTTCCCGGAGCGGCCGGCTCCTGCTCACCCGCCATCCCAGTCCAGCCCCGGTGTTTGTCTCTGTCTCACCCCCAGTATGTGGTTTTCAGGGGGTCAGACTCCCTGTATCTCTCCCGGTTCCCCACCTTGTTTGCTGTTCCTGTGGGTCTCCCAAATTTAAGCCCAATATGCCCCATACCTAAGCCCAAGATCCCCCAAATTTGAGCCCAAATTCTCCCAGATTTAAGCCCCAAATCCCCCAAATTTAAGCCCAAGATCCTTTCAATTTAAAACCAAGATCCTCCAGATCTAAGCCCAAAATGCCCCAAATTTAAGCCCTAACCCACCAGATTTAAGACCAAGGACTCCCAAATTTACGCCCAAAGTCTTCCAAATTTAAGCCAAAGATCCCCCAGATTTAAGACCAACATCTCCCAAAATTTAAGCCTAAAATCCCCAGACTTAAGCCCAAGATCTCCCAGGTTAAGCCCAAGACACCCCAGATTTAAGCCCCGGCTCCCCCCAAGATGGAGCAGGGTAGGATGAGCCCTCCCCTGAGATGTGTTGATGGCTCCATCTTTGCCAAGCACCCACAAGGCTCCTCCTCACCCCGTTGATCACGGGACAAGGGGTTGGGGGAGTGGTTGGGTCTCCACGGGCAGTGGGGCATGTCCCCTCTGTCACCGCATCCCACGGACAGACTGGCACCAGAGGAGACTCTGGCTGGTCTGAGTGCTGGAGATGCTCTGCTGGAGCCATGGCTCTGCTTGGCATCTCCAGACTTGTAGGGACAGATCCCCCTGCTCTGAACAATTCCCCATTTTTAGGGTTTTTTTAGGGTTTTTTTGCTCCATTTTAATTAATTCTCAGCCTCGCAGTGGCCATGCTGCTAATGTGCTTTCTGCTGTGAGGTTCTGGCGTGATGACGAGCCGTGGCTCGTTGTGGCTAATTGAGGCGCTTGATTAATCCCAATTTTCTTTACCCAAAAGGGTGTTTGTTGAAGCTGGCTGTGGAGGGGGCGAGAGCTCAGAGACAGCAAGCGCCTCCGAGGCTGAAGTGGGGATCAGGGATCTGTGTTGGACTGGAGTGGGGGTGTTATTCGCTGTGGGATGGGATGGGATAGGGTGGGATGGATGATAGGTTAGGTGGGATAGGATGAGATGGATGGGATGGATAGAATGCATGGGATGCACAGAATGGATGGGATGGGATGGGATTGATCAATAGGATGGATGGGATGGGATGGGATGGGATGGGATGGGATGGGATGGGATGGATGAAATGGATGAAATGGATGGGATGCATAGGATGAATGGTTTGGATAGGGATGGGATGGGATGGGATGGATGAAATGAGTGGGGAAGGATAGGATGGATAGATAAAATGTATAGAATGCATGGATGCACGGGATGAATGGGATGAGACTAATGGATAGGATGGATGGGATGGGATGAATGAAATGGGTGGAATGCACGGGATGAATGGGATGAGACTAATGGATAGGATGGATGGGATGAATGAAATGGGTGGAATGCACGGGATGCATAGGATGAATGGGATGGGATTGATGGATAGGATGAATGGGATGGATGGGATGGATAAAATGGATGGGATGGGATGGGATGATGGATGGAATGCATGGGATACATAGGATGAATGGGATGGGATTGTGTCCTGGTTTTAGTGGCCAGCTCAGCCAAAGCCACAACGGATTGATGGACAGGATGGATGAAATGGATGGGATGGAATACATGGGATACAAAGGATGGATGGGATGGGATTGAAGGATAGGATGGATGGGGGGGACAGCAGGCTCCCCTGTTCACAGTCCATCCCAGACACACAGCTGGGTTACGCGGGCATGGCACGGTGCTGTACAGCCCCTTCACTTCCCTCTCTGCTCCCAGACGGATTTGCTCCAACCCATGACCCACCTTCTCTAGTCACAGCTGCCCGAGGCAGTGTGGCCGGGCTCTGCCCAGGTTCCCATTGCTCCTCTGTACCACTGGCCATTGCCCACATCTCCTCTTCTCTTGATGTCTCTTCGTGGCATAACTTAGCTTAAAAGTTGTAATTCAGCAAGACTCAGTCCAAATCCTGTCTCTCTGTGCCAACCCAGTGGCCCAGCCCTGCTCCTGCGGGTTTGGAGCAGCTATCAGCCCCGTGTCCTCAGGGCACAGCCTTTCTCCAGGACTTGAGTTTCTCTTTAGTTTCCCCATTAAACCTGCTCTGATGGAGCTGGTCACCCTGACCAGGAGAATCACAGAATCACAGAACGGTTCAAGTTGGAAGGGACCTTAAAGCCCATCCAGTGCCACCCCCTGCCCTGGGCAGGGACACCTCCCACCACACCAGGCTGCTCCAAACCCCCTCCAACCTGGCCTTGAACCCCTCCAGGGATGGGGCAGCCACAGCTTCTCTGGGCAGCCTGGGCCAGGCTCTCACCACCCTCACAGCAAAGAAGTTCTTCCCCCAATCTCAGCTCAATCTCCCCTCTTTCAGTGTCAAACCCTTCCCCCTCCTCCTATGGCTCCCCTCCCTGATCCAGAGTCCCTCCCCGTCTTTCCTGGAGCCCCTTGAGGGACTGGAAGGGGCTCTAAGGTCTCCCCGGAGCCTTCTCTTCCCCGGGCTGAACCCCCCCAACTCTCTCAGCCTGTCCTCACAGCAGAGGGGCTCCAGCCCTCCCAGCATCTCCGTGGCCTCCTCTGGCCCCGCTCCAGCAGGTCCATGTCTCTCCTGTGCTGAGGACTCCAGAGCTGGACTCTGAGCTGAACAAATGCTCCCCAGTGCGGTGCTGAGCAGGGCTGGGCAAGACTTAGCCCATTTTCCAGGTAAACTGAGGCACAGCAAAGCAGTGCACGGCACCTGGGTGGTGCAGGATCAGCCCTTCCTCGGCCACCACCGGTGACCTTGGTGCTTCAGCCCTGTGGGGGTGAAAGCCCCACAACCTCCCGGGGATGGATGGATGGATGGATGGATGGATGGATGGGTTCCGCTGGGGTTGCAGCCCTGTGCCTCAGTTTCTCCTCCGCAGCAATTGCCTCCTCAGGCACCACTGCTGTCCCTGGTGCACATTTCCTCCCTCCCAGGGACATTGCTGGCACCTCTTTACTCCATCCATGACTGCCACCGCTCCGTGTCCTCCCCACCAAGGGGACCCCAAGGTCCTGGGTTGTTTGAAGGTCGTTTGCAAGGTCAGGCTGGGTGGACGGGGAGTGGAGCTCGGGGTTAATGGGATCGTCCTGGCTCCCCTCTGCAGGGAGACTTAAATGGGTCTGGAGCAATTCCTAAGGGGATGGAGCAATTCCCTGTGGGAATAAAGCGGGAATAAAGTGGGAGGGCATCGTTCCGGAGCCAGCCTCTGATGGACGAGACACGGAATTGAGCCGCCTCGACTTCCTCGGCTTTCTCTCGGCATCAAAAGGCTTCCTCGGTGGGAGGTGAGAGAAAGAAAAACGTTCTGTCTCAGCTTTTATAGGACGGTGCAAATAATAGGTGTAATATTGTGTTAAAGTTAAATAGATGGGATATTGCGTTAAAGATAAATAGATGGGATATTGTGTTAAAGATAAATAGATGGGATATTGTGTTAAAGATAAATAGGTGTAATATGGTGTTAAACGAGCCTGCTACTGGGGAAATTGGAAATTTGTGATTGTTGCTGAAAAAAACCCCCACCTATCAAAATTCCTCCTGGGTTAATGACCCACTGCGGGTCCTTGCTGGGGAGATGGGAGCTGGTGAGAGCCAAATCCACCAGAAACCCGGAGTTTTGGGACCCGACAGGCCCAGTGGTGCCTCAGGGCTTTGTTTCAGTGGGTGTAAGTCAGGAGGAGCCCGAGGTGGTGATGGAACCTCCCTGTCTGCATGGGAACAGCCAGTGCCCCAGGTCTCGGTGTTCCCAGAGTCTCAGAGGGCACTGCAAAGGTTTGGGGGTGTCTCCCCATGCCGTGCCTCAGTTTCCCCTTCCCTGTGATGGATCCACAACAGGAGAGGGCTGGGTTTAATCTGCCTTGTGTGAAGGGCACTTTCCAACCCTGGGGCTACATTTAGGGGATACAACTATAATAATAATAATAATAATAGTAATAATAATAATAATAATAATAATTATTATTATTATTATTATTACTACAACTACTACTACTATGATAGCCATTACCACCCCAACGCTGCATTTCCCAACCCTCCTTGTATAGAATCCACCAGGGATAGATGGAGCCAGGAGCGCGGGTCTGGGGTGCAGGGCTTGGAGGGGACCCAGCCATATGGGTGCTGGGGGGGTCCTGGGGGTGAGTGCAAGGGGTGACCCCACACCCAGGGGGTACAGCCCACCCCAGGGGCCGAATCCAGCCCATGGACCAGGTTGCCGCTGGGCTCCTGGGGCGCAGTGTCTAGACAAGCGCATCCAGCTGGGGCTGCTGCCACGTTCCCATGGCAACGCTGCCGGATGCAGCGAAAAGAAATAAATAATTGGGAATGGGGGGTGGGAGGGGAGAGATAGGCGAGAAGAAGGAAAGCCCATGGGATGGGTGGTGGGTGCTGAGGGGGTGATGGGGAGCCGTGGCGAGGGACCCCGTGCACCCCAACTCTCTGCCTATGCCCCCAGTGCCCACAGCTGCATCCTGGATGCTTGAGCCACGTGCCGGGAGCTCCTAAATCCAGTGATGCTGGTGTTGGGGGGCTGCACAGAGGTCAGGAGGCCCCCAAAACCCTCTGGCATCAATAGGGAGTTGCAACAGCTGGGGAATGACCCAATTTGTGCCTCTTCCACCCCACTTTTTGCTCCTGCCACGTTTTGCAATGGGGGTGCTCAGCCTTAGAGCATCTTCTCGGCCAAGGGCCGCATCCTGCTCATCACCACCTGATGCCGCAGAGCGATCCAGGCTCCGGCGCCTTTAATTTCTTCTCCTTTGCGATTTCATGAAGGCTTTTGCAAGTTGGAAGTAGGTCAAGAACTTGTTTCCAAGTCATTAAATGAAGTCCCTGGGTTCACAGCGGTGTTTGCACCTTCTTAATAGTCAATTCGCTCGCTTGCCGCTCATTTAAATCGCAGCCAATTTCCCTAAGTGGAGACGGGCAGCTCGCGAGGATGCTCCACGGGCTCCCTCAGAGCAAAAATCAGCAAAATGCCTTAAACTGCCTCAAAAAGAGGGGTTGTGGGGGGTGGGTGGGCCTGCGCGGGGTTGTTTGGGTGCTGGGGGTTGTTTGGGGTGGGGATGTGGGACCCCGTAACATCCTTTGGTTGCGAATGGGGCTGGGAGCTGGGCTTTGTGGTCCCTCCTGGGGATGGGGGCAGGATTCAGCCGGTCCCCGGGAGCCCCTTGTGCTTTGTCTGCCCCAATGATGCTCCATCTGCTGCGAGAAATGTCCCTTATGGGGACCGACAGCATCGGGCATCTCACTAGCAGTCCAGATCCTGCCCTGCAGCTCTGCTCGGGGGATGTATTTTCCCTAAACCCCAATATTTTTTTGGCCAAACTTCCTAGAAATTCAGCATTTCTGCCCCAAACCACCAGGACGGGCTCAGGGCGGTGGGGAGCGATGCTCTCGCAGCATCTTCGGCGGCGGCACAGAGGGGAATTCGAGGCGGAATAAAAACCCCAAATCTCTTCAAAACGCAGCGAAATGAAAAGTTAAATCCCCGGCGAGCGCCGGGCATATGGTGTGCGGGAGGAAATCACCCGGCTGAAGGATAATAACCCATCGGGGGGTACCCAAGCCCCGCTCCGCTCCTGCCACGCGGCGCAGAGGAGGGCAGAGGGTTTATTGAAGCCCGAGGCACAGATGCTGCTGCTGAGCTGAAGGGCAGCCGGGGGAGCATCCTGCCTGCGCTGCCTGCTCCGGCCTTCCCGACCCCGAGAAAAAATGCTACTGGATTGTCAGGGCTTTTCAGTCTTCAGGGAGAATATTTCCAGGGGGGAACATCCTTTTTTTCTGGAATAGAAACTCATTCCCATCTATTTTTTTCCACTTTCTGTGAAAAATTGGGTGGGGATTTTTTTTCCCTGGCTTGGTGAAGACCTTCGGAGGGTGATGGGCAGGTTTGCTCCTGCCTGAGAATGTCAGAGCCACATCTGCAGGGAGCCGGCAGCAGAAAAGCTGAGGTTTTGGGGATGGGGAAAAAAAAAATCCCCTAAAAATCCCCTTTTCCCCAACTTCTACCCCTTGAGGCAGCTTCTGGCTCCTGGTGCGTCAAAGCCCCAAGAATGCTGGAACGAGACCCTGTTCCCTCGGGGATGTGGGGTGCTGAGAACCCCCCCAGGATGTGAGTGCAGGCAGAGGGTGAGTGCTCTCTTGCCCCCCCCCTGCAGCCCGCGAGCCGGGATCCATGGCTGCTCCCCATCCTCAGCTGCTTCCGATGCCACTGGATCTTCCAGGCTTATCCTAGATCTGGGAATCCCACCCCCGGCTCACCGCTCGCCCAGCCAGGGCATCTCACACCCGGCATCCCCCACGGGGTCTTGCCCAAGGTTTTGGGGGCTTTCACCATGCAGCCCCCCGTGGCCATCCCTGGGGGGAGGCTGGGGAAAAGGGGCTTTTTAGGGAATTTTCCCCGCAACCATCCCCACCACCGTGACCCCATCTTTCCTGCTGCCGACTCCCTGGGATGTGGCAGGACATTTCCAGGCAGGAAAAAATCTGCCCATTGCCCTTCTGAGGGTTTTAATAAAGGCACATGAGCAGGGGAAAGGGACATGTCCTCCCTGATTGTTCCTAGAAAGGGGAAAAAATATATGGCAAGTGTTTCCATGCCAGAAAAAAAAGATGGTTTTTTTTCCCTCAGGAAGTGTTTTTCCCAATGAATAAAATTGTGGAAACCCCTTATTCTGCCCCAAAATGGCCCAGCTGAAGTGGCAGTGAACCCCAGGAGTGGGAAGGGCCTGTCCAGGGCCATCCCCACAGGCAGAGGGACGGGGTGGCCAGCGTCACCCCTGTGTGAATTAACAGGCCTGGACCCCTGTGTCACAGTGTCCCCCTCCATGCCACCAGTGCCCCACGTGCTCTGGACACCGGGGTTCCCTCTCCGGGATGTCAGGAACAGGAGGCTTGTATTTAAAAGCAATTAAATACATAATAATGTACCCGGAAAAATCGGAGCCTGGGCACGGGGGGTGGCACAGGTTGAGATGAGGCTGAGGGATGGGGGGTCACTGCCCCGTGTCCCCAAGCATGACTCCCTGCCTGCTGCAGCCTGGGGTGATGCTCGGGGGGCTTCGGACAGGGTGAGGGCGCAGCGAGCAGCAGGGATGTCCCCAGAGCATCTCCCAACACCCAACCGTGGGGCTCCTCACCTTTGGGGCATCAGGGAGAGACAGGAGGGACCAGCTATGAGCGAGCAGATGGAGGGACTGTCCCCCTCCCAGATCCCCCCAGAGATGACCCCTCCTCAGCGCCAGAGCAAGCGCCCATCTCTCACCACCCCTTAATTATTGAGGCTTTAGGGATGCAATAATATATTTATGCGTCTGTGTCAGCAAACGTGTCATCTCCATCACAGGCGAGGCGCGAGGATGGAGCGCGGGGAGGGGACAGCACCACCTCCCCCACAGAGCCCAGGGGGACAGGGGGCCACAGCTGGACCAGCATCCTCGCCCCGGGCCCTGGTGACATGAGTGTCACCTCCCCTGGCCACTGCGGGAGGGGGACATGGATAAATGGTCCCTGCGGTTCCCAGGACCACCAAGCACCTGGACACATGTGCCTGGGTCACTTGTGCCCACAGGTAGCTGTGTCCTCGCATCCCTTCAGTTTTGGTGGTAATTAAGTGGTTTTTGGAGAAGTCTCTAAGAGCCACCAAGTGTGACAGATATGATGGGAGGGTCTGCTGCCAAATCCTGCTTCCATAAATCCCAGGCAGGGTTGTGGGTTGAGGGTGCGGGGGTGGCTCCAGCCTGGGTCAGTGGGGACGGCAGGATGAGGGGTGGCCCCGGGCTGTGCTATGACCTTGTGGCCACCCTGTGGACATGGTGTCCATCTTGCTGTGCAGAGGAAGGGCTTGGTCCCTGTGGGCATCCTGTCCACTGCTGTGTTACTGAGCAGGGCAGGGTCGGTTTTATCTCATCATTAAATGGGAGAGATGTGGGTTTGATGGACACTGTTAGATGGTTACGAAGTGGCTGGATGGCTCTCCCCAAAGAGTTGCAGTCAACGGCTCAGTGTCCCAGTGGAGATGGTTAAGGAGTGGTGTCCCTCAAGGGTCTGCACTGGGACCAGTACTATTTAATATGTTCAGCAGTGACATAGACAGTGGGATGGGGGCACCCTCAGCAAGTCTGCAGATGACACCAAGCTGAGAGGGGCAGTTGATGCGCTGGAGGGACAGGACACCATCCAGAGGGACCTGGATGGGCCAAGTTCAACCAGGCCAAGTGCAAGGGCCTGCACCTGGGACAGGGCAATTCCCAGTATTAGTAGACTGCGAGATGAAGGGATGGAGAGCAGCCCTGAGGAGAAGGACTTGGGGGTGTTGGTGGGTGAGAAGCTCCACATGCCCCGGCAACGTGCACTGGAGCCCAGATCCCCCCCCGCATCCTGGGCTGCATCCCCAGCAGCGTGGCCAGCAGGGCAAGGGGGGGATTCTGCCCCTCTGCTCCGCTCTAGGGAGACCCCCCTCCCAATGCTGCCTCCAGCTCTGGGGCCACCAACAGCAGAAGGACATGGACCTGTTGGAGCAGGGCCAGAGGAGGCCACGGAGATGCTGGGAGGGCTGGAGCCCCTCTGCTGTGAGGACAGGCTGAGAGAGTTGGGGGGGTGCAGCCTGGAGAAGAGAAGGCTCCGGGGAGACCTTGGAGCCCCTTCCAGTCCCTAAAGGGGCTCCAGGAAAGCTGGGGAGGGACTCTGGATCAGGGAGGGGAGCCCTAGGAGGAGGGGGAAGGGTTTGACACTGAAAGAGGGGAGATGGAGATGAGATGTGGGGAAGAACTTGTTTGCTGTGAGGGTGGTGAGAGCCTGGCCCAGGTTGCCCAGAGAAGCTGTGGCTGCCCCATCCCTGGAGGGGTTCAAGGCCAGGTTGGAGGGGGCTTGGAGCAACCTGGTGTGGTGGGAGGTGTCCCTGCCCAGGGCAGGGGGTGGGAATGGATGGGCTTTGAAGGTCCCTTCCAACCCAAACCATTCTGTGATTCTCTGATTCCAGGAGAGCAGAAATGGCAGCTGCTGGTTCTGGTTTAGTACTGCAGCAGGTTGGATGGTGCTGGGTCAGGGATGCTCTTCCTGAGGCCTGGTGGTGCCCAGCTGGGTCACAGGAGGGATTTTCAACCTCAAAATATCAAATCTGGTGAGGGTGGGACATGGGGGAAGGTGCTCCCTGGTGTCTGTGCAATCCTCCCGTGCAGCCAGAGCAGGGTTCATCTCTCCCATCCTTGTCGTGGGGATTAAAAACGACGGGGAAAACCCCACCGAGTGACGGGATGGGTCTGAGGAAGGTGAAGGTGCCATAACTGAGGGGTGATCTGGGGACAGGCGAGTTCCTTCTCCCTTGAATTTGGTGCCAGCACCCTCAAAAAACCCCATTTTCCTCCAGCTCTGCCTGCCCAGAGCCCCTGGGCTGAGCCCTGGCACCTCCCCGTCCCCGCGGGGCTGCGCACGCGTCCCCTCCCGCCACGGTGCTCCCTGGGGACCACCACGTGCCGATGGAGCCCGGTCCCCGCGTCTCGCCCGCTTCGATTTCCTGATTAAAATAAAATCATTGCGGACAACGTGTTTCAATTAGCAGGACTCCAGCGCACCCCTGCCCCCGACAAATTGATATGATTTGCTGCAGAGGGAACTTTTTGGGGCCAATCGATAAACTAGAGAGTGTTTAATTAAGAGGGAGCCCTAAAACTCGTTGCATTGATCAGCTGCAGGTTTATCTTAATTAGCAGCAGGATGGTGTGTGATTCCCAGCCCCTGCACTCCCAGGAGCATCAGGGCTTTGATGGTGGAGCAGAAAGGGAAGAGCAGGGTGTTAATGAGGGTGGGTCATTAACGGGGCTGCTATTAGCATGGGAAATACCCCTTAGAGGAGGAGGACGGCCTGGGGAGGGTGCTCTGAGCTCTACAAGTTTGGGTTTGGGGGGGTTGGATGCTGCCGGTCCCCAAGTTGCTGGGAGGTTTCTGAGGGAGCGTGCCGGGAGCTTGCAGAGCCCTCACCGTGCTCGAAGCGATGCTGAGCCCCGTGGCCGGGCTCGCTCACTGCGCCGGCTTCCTTCAGAGCCACCCTTGAGGAACGGCTGGCAGTGGCTGCATGAAAATCCAGGGTGGCTTGAAGTTTGTTCACCCCCAAAGGATCAGGCGAGGATGCTCCGGGTGCCGGACCAGGAGCATCAGGCTGAGCTCTCTTTCCTGGAAGAAAGAGACCTGGGGGTTCTAATTGCCAAGCGGCTGAACATGAGCCGGCAGTGTGCCCAGGTGGCCAAGAAAGCCAACGGCATCCTGGCTTGTGTTAGAAATAGCGTGAGCAGCAGAAGCAGGGAGGGGATTGTCCCCCTGTACTCAGCGCTGGTGAGGCCACACCTGGAGTATCGTGTCCAGTTTTGGGCACCTCAATCCAAGAGAGATATCGAGGTGCTGGAGCGGGTGCAGAGGAGGGCAACGGAGCTGGTGAAGGGCCTGGAAAACAAATCCTATGAAGAGCGGTTGAAGGAGCTGGGACTGTTTAGTTTGAGGAAGAGGAGGCTGAGGGGAGACCTCATCACTCTCTACAACTACTTGAGAGGACACTGTAGAGAGGTTGGTGCTGGTCTCTTCGCACAGGTAATTAATGACAGAACGAGAGGGAACGGCTTCAAGCTCCAACAGGGTGGGTTTAGACTGAACATTAGGAAAGAATTTTTCACAGAACGAGTGGTCGGGCATTGGAACAGGCTGCCCAGGGAGGGGGTTGAGTCACCATCCCTGGATGTGTTTAAGATCCGTTTAGATGTGGTGTTGGGGGATATGGTGTAGGGGAGAACTTTGTAGAGTAGGGTAGATGGTTGGACTCGATGATCCCAGGGGTCTCTTCCAACCTGGATGATTCTATGATTCTACGATTCAAGACGGTGCTGGCTCGGCCCCGCCGTGCCCCGTGTGAGGATGGCCAGACCCGTGCCACCCCCCGTCACCCCGGAGCGGGACTGTGCCTCAGTTTCCCCACTCCTGAACCCGGGCATGAGGCTGCCACCCTGCCCTTGGGGTGCCCTTGGGGCTTCACAGGCGACGAGTGCCCGGGGAGCTGCAGCTGCAGCCTCGCTGTGTTTGTGCTGCGTCTCCGAATTTCCCTTGACCTTAAGCAGGATCCGACGGGGCTGAAAAACACAAAATTTGCTGTTGACATGGAGGGAATAACCTGGAATGACGGCGCACACAAAGCAGCATTTTACCTGCCGGGGTGGCTCCGGCAAAGCTTTTTGGTGCAATTAGCAGCCCTTGCTCATCCTCAGGGAGACCGTGGTGTTTGCCCCTGATTTTGCTTCTCCTTGGGATGAAGAAGGATTCGGTTCAACCAGGCTTTTTCCCAGCTCCTTCTCCTTCAGCCTCTCCCAGCTGGATGGGCTGGAGTGAAGGAGCCCGTGGGTGTAAACTCATCACTCCGGCTCCACGGGATGCTCTCGGAGGCTCATCCCAGCCCCATCCCTCTCCTTGGAGACTCTTTGGTACCCAAAACTTGCAGCCTTCACATCTCGCTCCCGCTAAGCAGCTCTGTCAACAGCCACCAGATCGATGGATGGCTATAAAACCCCGGGCACCACGCTCCTTGTTTCATTTATTATTTACATTCCGCAATTGAAAAGATTTACAGCCCCGTTGTAAGTATTTCCAAAGGCTGTTTCCTGGGAGAGTTTAAATAGCGTGGAAGTGAATTAAGCATCAACGCAAACAGCCTTGGTCCCGGATCCAGGCGCTGCCCGGCCTCGGCTGCTCCATGGCTTTGCATCGCCTTTAATTGAACCCGGGGTCCTGCCGGCGCAGATCCCAGCAGATCCTGTCCCGGGGGTAGGGAATGGGATACCATAGTCCTCGGCTCTGCCTTTGGCTTTTCTCCCGCTGGCAGGATGGAGCTGGGCTAAAACAGGTGTTAATTAGAGCCCTCACTAAGCCGAGTCAATGAGTGTGTGATGCTTTACAGATGGGGAAACTGAGGCACGGCTGGCGGTTGCACACACCGATGCATTAGCCCTGCCTCAGCCTTGTGAAATACTTAGGGAAGGACTTTTGCCACCTCATTTATTTCCCCCCTGTAATTAGGACGCGTTAAGTCAGGCTGGATGGGCAGGGATGCTGCGGGGCCCTGGGACAGCCCCGCGGCCGTAACCCCCGTGGGACCTTCGAGGATGGAGCTCCCCTAAATCCAGGTCACTGGGGGAAGCTGCCAGTGAATGGAGGGGTGATGTAAAGCTATTTTCTCCTGTGATTTTCAGGATAAACTCACCCTTCTCCGCCAGGATGAGAGTTCTTACAGCAGGAGGGGAAACTGAGGCACGGTGCCATGGGGAGGACTTGGGACGCCAGAGCTCGCGGGGTTTATTGAGTGAATCTGGGGCATCTCAAAGAGCAACGAGACAGGGCTGGGCTGTCAGAAAGAGAAATGGAAAGAGGTTTTTTGGTTTGCAAGGCTGATGGAGACACATCTTGCTGCAGCCCTGTCTCCACGCCCTTGGGGAACACGGTGTCCGATGCGCCCCAAAATTCCCTAAAAAGTTCCCTGAAAAGCCATAGCCTCATCAAATCTCCATTTTTTAATTTAAAACCATCGGTGAGTGCTCCACGCTCCTGTCTCACCGTTGCTACCACCTCTCTTTAAGCTAATCCTGTAATTAAGAGTAATAGACCCCGAGCCGGTAGCGAGTCATAAATAAGGGCTGGGACAACGGGCAGATCACATCAGCTGCCATCCCTGATGTGCTGTGCCCTGCGATTTATGAAGCTGCATCACATCCTTATTTATGGGTTACAAATGATAACGGCGATCAAACGCCGGTGGCGTTAAATAGGGGAAGGCACGCGACGAGCTGGCCAGGACGGGCAGAAAAATCACTTGCAAAATACCAGGGGACCCCATGCACGACCTGAGCAGAAGGTTTTCCCTGGATAAGCTGAGCTCAGGGATAGACCCAGCCTGGAGGGTGATTTTCAGCAGTGCCTGAGACCTGAGCGATGGGGAAACTGAGGCACAGAGGGTGACGAGCTGATGACATCTCCCCGCTCCACCTTCTCAGCTCCAAATATTCCTAATAACCCTTCACTCGCCGTGATGCATCCCCCACTGCCAGCCAATGCATCACGCAGACATTTCAGCCTATTGCAACTAATTATCCATGGGATTTCCCATTAATTACCGGCTGCTCTTTGCCTTCAGCATCCCGGGAGCTGCTGCGGTGAGTGATGCCCTGCTCTAATACCTGCCCCCCCTCCTTTGCTCTGTTGCAGGTGGCGGCGCTGGAGAGGCAGATCTTTGATTTCCTGGGCTACCAGTGGGCACCCATCCTGGCTAATTTTTTACACATCATGGCCGTTATTTTGGGTATTTTTGGGACCATCCAGTACAGATCCAAATACCTCATGATGGTAGGTACCGCCACGGATGCTGCTCCCCACGCCCGGGTGCAGCATCGTCACCCCCGGGGATGGCTCAGCCCCACGTCCCTTCCCGTATCCAAACCCTGTGGATCCGGCAGGATCCAGTGAGCGGGGCAGGGAGGGATGGAGCGGGGAAGGTCCCTTTGGCACGGCCGTGCCTTGACCCGCTCTCTTCTCGGCAGTACGCGGTGTGGCTGGTGCTGTGGGTCGGCTGGAACGCCTTCATCATCTGCTTCTACCTGGAGGTCGGACGCTTGTCGCAGGTAACTACCCCCCTGGCACCCCCAGCTGCCTCCTCTTCCTCTCTCCACCTCTCCATCCTTCCTCCCTCTCCTTCTCCTTCCCCTGCCCCACAGCTCTACCCCCCCAAAAAGGGACCCAGAGTATGTGGGTGCCCTCACCCTGGTGGCAAAGCACCCACTGGGGTGCCTCCCCAGGGGGTCCTGGCTACAGCACCGAGCACTTGGGTGGGTGGGATGGACAGACGGACGGTTCAGGCCGAGGTGGCGCGGGGGGACGGAGGCTTTGAAGCAGGAGAGCAAAATTAATGAGGTTGATGAGTGGGGAATTGCATGGCCCTCGTTAATCAGCGGTGCCAGGGTTTATGGGATTTATGGGGTACAGAAATTCCGTGGTGGCATTTCCTAACACCCTGGCGAGGAGATAAAGCGGAGAAGGGACATGGGCATGGGGGACGAGCGATGACGGGGAGGTTTGGGACAGGGTCTCCAGCAGCTCGGCTGGCAGTGCAGGCAGGGATGGGCAGGGCAGCGGGGTGGGGAGGAAGAGACACCCCCCTCTTCTGCAGATTCCCAAATTTCTGGGCTCTCCTGGGTCTCTGGAAGCGCTGCCTAGCCCCAGAGTGACCAGCAGCAGGAGGACAGCAGCCGGACATCATTAATGGCTTTGAAAAGTCATCCTGGCAGTGGTGGGGGTGAGGATGGGAGTGGGGCTGTCCCTCTCCATGTTGCTCCACCCCACCCTGAGCTATTAAATTATAGCTCTTACACATAAAAGAGCAAACTTTAATGTAGTGATGATGCATCACTGCGTGGTTTGAGCATCCCCGGGCCGTGGTCGGGGTACCCGTGCCGAGGGTGTGCCCTGCTCCTGCATCCCGGGATGCTGTTCCTTGTGCTGAGCTCGGGACATCACGGAGGGCTCCAGGGGACAGGCTCCAGCTCCCTCTGCAGCTGCCCACAGCGGGGAAACGGGCTTCCTGGGGGGTTCACAAGGACAAACCCACCTTCCTGTGTCGCTACAGGTCGTTTGAGGCTCTTCTAAAAAGCTGAAGCACCGCAGACGTGCAGCAGGCACGGGGGATGCAGCAGGGGAGGATTCACTCCCACCAAGCACTTTCGGTGGAAATCCCCAATCTCCCAGTGACGCCGCAAAGCCAGAACACCCCCTCTTTGTGCTTCCCAGCACCTCCACCCACAGCCTTCGGGTTTAGAAACCAAAACCCACTTGCTTTCTATTTTTTCCACCCCCACCCACAAAAATCTTTTCATCCCAGATCGGTGATTTCCTACAAGAGATGCTCAGTGGGTTTCCCAGCCCCCTCTAGACCCAAGGGCTGGTGGGGCAGAGAGGGGTTGGGAGGACCCTCTGTGAGGTGGGTGCTCACCCAGTGGAGCCAGAAGGACCCTCCCTGAGGTGGGTGCTTGCCCAGTCATGCCAGGAGGACCCTCTGTGGGATGGGTGGTTTCTTGGCTATGCCAGGAGGACCCTCCCTGAGGTGGGTGGTCTCCCAGCCATGCCAGGAGGACCCTCTGTGGTGTGGGTGCTGGCCCAACCATGCTGCTGCTGCCTGCCAGAGCTCTGTGCTGGGGTTGCCTCCCCACCCAGGCTGTCCCCATCTCCCTGCCAGATCCCTGGGCAGGGGCATCGGCATCGACCATGCCACGGTGCCTCCTGGAATCGAGCCCAGACCCCGTTCTGATGCTTTTATTAAATTCCAGCTTAGCCCTGTGCGAGCCCGCTGTGGGGAGGGCACAGGGGATTAGCCCTGGGTCTTATCCAGCCCCGGTGACAGCCCGCAGCCGAGCCTTCCCACGGGGAAGCTGCTGCCTACTGCCCTGCCGCCTAAAAGCTGGTGGAGATGGAGCAGGGAGAGTTCCACAGCCTGGTCATGGGCTTACAAGGAGGGGACGTACATGAGTGGGATGAGGGGATGAGGATGGAGACGAAGGCACCCCGAACCCCTCCCGGGACCACGCTGGTGGCTGCTCCCACAATCTCATCTTTCAGATGGCTGGATGCGGCTGGCAGCATCGCAAGCAGCTGCTTCCCTGCCTCAAGGCCAAGCTGTCGTGCCACTCTGTGACATCCGTGATGTCACCTGGGCACTGTGGCACACCTGGGTGATGCTTGACCAAACGGGAGGAAGCCACAAACCCTGGGAACGCCAGCTGTGGGTCAGGGAGATGCAGGGGTTTGATGACCACACCATATTGACATGGGGCATCATGGGGCATCCTTGGGTTGGAAAAACCCTTCTTTTGTCTACAAAGAACCAAAAGAACCTCAGCTCCACGGTCTGTGCCTCCTCCTCTGCTCCCCTCCCGCAGGACCGAGACTTCATCATGACCTTCAATACCTCACTGCATCGCTCGTGGTGGATGGAGAACGGGCCAGGCTGCCTGGTGACGCCAGTGATGAACTCCAACCTGGCGCCCGAGGACCATCACGTCATCACTGTCAGCGGCTGCCTGCTCGACTACCAGTACATTGAGGTGGTGAGCAGCGCCACACAGATATTCCTGGCGGTAAGGGCAGATGCCGGCACCTTTCCTCCTCATCCCTCATTCCAAAGGGAGGGATCTACTCCTCTGCTCTGCTCTGGTGAGATCCCACCTGGAGAACTGTGTCCAGCTCTGGAGTCCTCAGCACAGGAGAGACATGGAGCTGTTGGAGCGGGGCCAGAGGAGGCCACGGAGATGCTGGGAGGGCTGGAGCCCCTCTGCTGTGAGGACAGGCTGAGAGAGTTGGGGGGGTTCAGCCTGGAGAAGAGAAGGCTCCGGGGAGACCTTAGAGCCCCTTCCAGTCCCTCAAGGGGCTCCAGGAAAGCTGGGGAGGGACTCTGGATCAGGGAGGGGAGCCATAGGAGGAGGGGGAAGGGTTTTAACTGAAAGAGGGGAGATTGAGTTTAGGTATCAGGAAGAAATTTTTCACTCTGAGGGTGGTGAGAGCCTGGCCCAGGTTGCCCAGAGAAGCTGTGGCTGCCCCATCCCTGGAGGGGTTCAAGGCCAGGTTGGAGGGGGCCCACTGGTGTGGTGGGAGGTGTCCCTGCCCAGGGCAGGGGATGGCACTGGATGATCTTTAAGGTCCCTTCCAACCCAAACCAGTCTGTGATTCTACGATTCAAAGTGTGAGGCGAGAGAGGAGGGACAATGGCAGAGCTGCTGTGGTCCAGCCAGTGACATCTCACCATCACACATCCATTTTATAGCATCAAGGGCTGAGAAGGGAGGAGCAGATGGAGCCCATGCCGGCACCCCGGGGGTGCTGCCCGCCCCAAAACCCAGCAGGGTGTGGCCTGGATGCTGTGGGAATGGGGGGTTCTCGGTGTAATGCACCCAGACCCTGGGTTGCTGGAGTGTGAGACGCTGGACAGGGAGGTGGCTGTCACCCCATGGAGAGGTGGGAAGGAGACATAACTGGATGCAAAGCTCCTGGGGAGCCTTGGGGAGGCTGCAAGAAAACAAAGCTTTCAAGGGAATTGGGGTCCAGAGCAGCTTCCATGCACCCACCAAAGGGCACCCAGTGCTACGGGGGGCTCAGCACCCTCTGCACTGCCATCCCAGTGTGGTGCCAGCTCGTCCCCCTACGAGCCACCACCCTTGTCCCCCCGGTGAAGCTGAAACCATCTGATCTCGCTGCATCCCAAACCAGCACCTGGACCCCACCAGAGACGGGCTCCAGCACCACCAGCCCTGATCCTGCCCAGGGTTCCCCCAGGATGCTCCTGGGCATCACCTACTTTTGTCCCCCTACTGACACCATCCCGGTCCCAGTGCCCATCACCCCGATAACCGACTTCTCTCTGCCCGCTTTTGTTTCACAGCTCTTTGGCTTCGTCTACGCCTGCTACGTCAGCAAAGTGTTCCTGGAGGAAGAAGACAGCTGTAAGTGCCTTTGCTCTCAGTCCTGCCTGGGGGGGACACAGCCACAGCGCTGCAAAATGGCCTCGGCTGACACCGGGCAGCGCCTCGCTGGGGATGGGGGGGGCGATGCCTGAGTCACAAGCTGGTGAAGAGAACCCTTTAACTGGGCGTTTTGCCCCATTTTTCCATCCCCAGTGAGGCAGATGCACTGGGGAGTGATGTGCCACCCCGTGTCTCCCCCTGCACCAGCTTGGGGGAGGGTGCTGTGCCCTGGCCAGAGCTGGGAGAGGAGGGGGACGGGGACAGTGAGCCCTGAGCTGCTGTGTCTCCCACGGGACTGCAGCGCTGACAACCTTCAGGTGCAGGAACGGGACCGGTTTCAGTGCCTGGGGTGGGGATTTGTCCCCTTACCAGCCAACAGAGAGGCTGAGGTGGTCCCAAGTCCCTGGTCCCTGGTCCGCACACCAGCATCACACACCCAAGTCCAGCTGCCATGGAAACCGGGATGCTCATCCCTGTGTGGGGCTGCTCAGGGGCGGATTTGGGGCCAGCATCGCTCTGGCTGCTCCCTGCTGATCCAAATTCAGGGCATCTCCTCCGGGACAGAGCATCTCCCCCGGGTCCCTGGTCCACTGTGGCACTGGGGAGAATCGTCCTTGCTGTAAAAAGCCACCTCCAGTCCCTGATAAATGCTGCTCCTGGTGTGGATGCGGACCCTTCCCACATCTCCCAGAGCCAGCCATCACCCGCCTCCCCCTTTTGACAGCCACCTGGGGCTTGGGGACAATTAAATGGGACTTATTATGTCCCCCTGGCCAGCATCCCCACGGACAGCAGGGCAGCAGTGCCCTCCTCCCCATCCAGAGAGTTTTCACCCCAAAGCAAAGGGAAAACCAGCAATTTAAGCAAAGTTGTGAGCTAACTTTTATACAATCCATATTGTGCTTTCCGATCTGACAACGATCCCTGCGAACACCCCTCCGGAAGCGCTGAGCGCCCCGGCCCCAATTAACCAGGTGGTTGAGGCTGTAGCCATCCAACCGCATTAAATGCTCATCTGCCATTAATTAATTGGCGCCAGCTGGCAGCTCCCGGCAGCCGACCGCAGGCAGGGATGTGCCATAACCGCCGGCGCGGCAAAAGCCACCCAGATGCGCTCAGCGCCGGGCTCCTTCCCCGCAGCACCCGGGATGGGCATCTCTGCCGGTGCCACGGACCCCAAAACGGTCCCAGCCCAGCCCAGGAGGTGCCGGGGCTCAGCACCCCCGTGTTTTCCCTCCCGCCCCGATGCTGCTGGGAAGCGGTGTAGCGGAAAAGGAAAATCTCCGTGTGAAATTGGACACTGCCCGCGGTAATAACTTGTTTCTGTACCCGGGGAGCTGGCAAAAGGGTTTATCTACCGCCGCCGGCTTTGAAGCGTGTTTGCATTCAAACAAACTCCTGCATTCAATACACTTTTAATATTAATGCTGCCGGAGCCCAAGATTCAAATGCATCTTTTTTAATGGAATATCTTATTAGATTTGGAAATGGATGGATGGCGTCAAAATTGAGAGCTGGCTGAATATTAAGTCAGGAAGATAAATATGGTGGGAGAACTTGGCTCCCCCCCTCCCTCGAGCTCGTGGCTGTTTCTTGGACACCCGTGTGCGAACCCACCCAGATCACGGCTCCGTGGGGATTCCTATATTGGTTTTGGGGAGATGGGTCGTGCCACGGCTCCCATAGCGGCTTGGAAACCTGGCTTGGCTGCACGCGGTGGCTGTTCCGAGCAGCCGGTTGAGGGTTCAGGTCTGGGGACATGTAGGATGATCGTGGGAGAAGTTGGGGTCCCCCCAGCTCCCGCTGCGTCGAGGCGGGGTGAAGGGCTGGGGTCTGCTGCTGCGATCCCTCCAGCGAGCACCCGGGGGCTCCTCGGGCGGGTGAGGGATTCGGAACGGCCAGGCTGGAAATCGCAGCCGTGAAAACTGATATATTGGTGTCTGCAATTCCCCTAAATGACAGGCTTTAAACGAGATGTAATTCCCCCATAATTCTCCTTAAATGCCCACTCCGGAGACAATAATAGGGTAATTTTACCCACTTTGTCCAGCCTGCAACGCAAGGGCTGTTACGGTGAGGAGAGAGCCGCAGGCATCTCTGCAAGTCGGGTCCTCTGTTTCTCGCTGGCACTTTTCCTGGGATGCTGCGGTGACCCGGGATGCTGCATGTCCCTGGGATTCTGCTGCAATCCCAGATGCTGCATTTCTTTGGGTTGTTGCTGCAACAGGATGCTGTCGTCACCCGGGATGCTGTGCTTCCCTGGGATGCTGCATTTCCCTGGGATGTGGCTGTGACCCAGGACGTTGCAGGGACCTGGGATGCTGCACCTTCCTGGGAAGTTGCTGCAACCCAGGATGCTGCAGTCACCAGGGATGCTGTGCTTCCCTGGGATGCTGCCATGACCCGGGATGCCACAGTGACCCAGGATGTTGCAGGGACCCAGCACGTTGCAGGGATCCAGAATGCTGTGGTGACCTAGGATGCTGCATATCCCCAGGATGCTGCAGTTTCCTGGGATGCTACTGCGTACGGGGAAGTTGCATTTCCCTGGGATGCTGCACTTCCTTGCATGCAGCTGCAATCTGGGATACTCTGCAACCTGGGATGCTGCACTTCCCGGGATACAGCTGCAACCTGGGATGCTGCGTGACCCATGGGTGCCGTGGGGTGGGGGGGGAGGCAGGGGAACTGCCCTGCTGCCCTCCCCGGCTCACCCCACTGCTCTCCCCGCTCTCCCCAGTCGACTTCATCGGCGGGTTTGACTCCTACGGCTACCAGGCGCCACAGAAGACGTCACACCTACAGCTACAGCCGCTCTACACGTGAGTCCGGGCTGGGGAAAGCCTTGGGGATGCGGAGGGATCCTCAGGGATGCTGAGGGATGCACAGAGATGCTGGGGGATGCTAAGGGATGCTGGGGGATGCTGAGGGATGCACAGAGATGCTGGGGGATGCTAAGGGATGCTGAGGGATGCTTGGGTATGCTCAAGGATGCAGGAGCCCTTCCAAGGTGCCTCATCACACCGTCGTAACCCAAAAGATTTAGGTCTGTGGGTCTGCTTGGTCTCTACATCAAGCCCAGAGGCTCCGGCAGGGCTGGGGCTGGGCAGTTTTAGGGGGGTCATGCCCTTGTTTTGCTTTCTGCTGCTCTTTGTCTGCCGAGCCTCGACATGCCGGGGCTGCCCGGGGGGAGCAGCAGCTCTTCAGATAAGTGCAGCTGACTTTTCTTTTTCCCCTCACTCCCTTACCCATTAAGCTTAACTAGATAAACGCTCAAATGAGATAAGGCTCCAAAATCTAAAGGGATTAGCCTCGTGCGGGCTTTGCCGGGTGCCAAAAATTAATTATATTTTAAGCCTTCTATGCAAATTCAAGGGCACGTCACGCAATTAAAGATGCAAAGAGGGGGCTGTGGTGGAACAAATGCGTTTGCGATACTGCTCGGTCCTCCCTGGGCCTTTGGGCACACACAGTCTCTCGGGTGCCCATCCCGGTGCGTGGGTGTGGGTGAGCACCCATGGGTGCTGTGCCCCCCGGCATAGAGCTAGTTCTTCCCCAGGAGCCCCCCCTGCACTCCAGGTGGGAATGGGACATGGTGGGATGGGAGCTTCCTGGGATGGGGACATTGACGGTGGCACTGGCATTTCACCGTGGTGTCACACTGGGGTGGGAGCGGTGGCAGCACCCACATCCTGGGGATCAACATGCGTGTCCTGCCCTTCCCCAGCCGGGTGCCCACCCTCAAAGGGATCCAGGAGAGCGTTGTCCCATGGATGGGACATGTCCTATGAATGCTGTCCCCCAGGGGACCCCTTCAGACCTGCCTTGGCGGGACGGTGCAAAGCCACCGTGGCAAGGACGGGCAGTGGGGGAGGCAGGGACGGTGGGGAGCCCTGCCTGCCCCTCTCCTGCCTGCAGCCTCCAGCAGCACGGGAGGCACGGGGGCGCTGCTGGGGGCCCAGCGTTCCCCGATGGCTGCAGGATGAGGGCTGAGAGCTGCAGCAGTTGGGGATATTGGCAGGAATATCAGTTTTGGGTGGAGGAGTACCGATTTTAGATATACAGAGAACTCAAAAGCTGGTGGCAGAGAAACCTGGTGCTGAGGTTCCAGGATGGGGAGAGCTCAGTGGGGAGAAATCCCTCTCCTCCCATTCTGGGAGATGTTTAACCCAGCCCTGTATCCTCAGCAAAACCCACCCCCCCAGTGCTCTCCTGGCTGCCCAGGACCTGTTTTGGGGTGATGGGGGGGTTTGGGGTTGCACGGCCAGGGTGGGGGTGAAGCCAGCTGGGTACCGGAGCCTCCCGTCCCGAGGTGACACTGGGGGTGGTGCTGCCTGGCTCCTGGCACGGATTTGTCCCCTCCCTGGGCAAACCCCAGAGCCCTTCATGGGCAGCGTGTCCTAAGGGCTGCCCTCCTTGTAATTAGATTGATTCCTAATTAATCAAGCTCGTTCAGGCTGCCCAGATCCTCATGGCCTTTCTGCAGGCTGGACCTGGGAGGGGGGGGTCACAACTGGGACATTGCCACCACCCTGCCTGCTCCCCACTGCCCCTCCGTCCTACCCCAGCAGCTCATTAATAACCCACCACCTAATTAATGCAGCTATAATTGATATCAAGGCACCTCTATCACCTGGGCAGTGGTGGCAGGTTGGGCTCATGGACTCGGGGGGACCCACCTTGTCCCCAAGGTGGGAGACACCAGGACCCGTGGTGGCACGATGACACCCGGGGGACCCAAGGGGGTGCTGGGGCAGCGATAACCCCATCTGGGAGGGGGCATCAGGGGTCTCACTGCCACCCATCACCGGTGAGAGGACGTACAAGGTGCTATCCTGGCTCAATGGAGTGGATCCAGCCACTTGTGTCCCCAGGGGCTAGCCAGGCAGGAGGGGACGGCCGAGCAGGGGGGATGTGGGGCTGCCGTCCTGGCCTGAGAAATTAAAGCTTATTCTGCAGTTAGCAATTAGCTGTAATTGGATTAACGGCGGGCACAGGGGAGGGTTTCCACCCAGCGGAAGGAGGAGGATGTGTCATGGCAGCACTCGCTCCTTGTCCCCTTGGATCCCTTCTGCCCAGCCAGGGTAGCGCTGGGTCCCCACCTGTGTCCCCCCCAGGATGGGGGTTCTCGCCTCCAAAATCCCTCCTGGGGATTGGGAAAATCCTCCTGCACATCAGGAAGGGGGGAAATGTGGGTTGGGAGCCAGTGGCTGAGACCTGGGCAGATCCACACACAGCTGCACATGCCTACACACACATGCACACGCCTGCACACGCCTGCACACGGGAAGCAGCCAGCCCACAGGCACGTTCAGCATCCCCCAGACATCCAGCATCCTGCTGGGACAGAGGGCTGGCAGCAAACTGGGGGGGCCAGGCAGCACGTACCCCTCTATGATTGGGGATGCTGGGCCCCTCCATGTCCCCTCCATGTCCCCTTAGTGTCCACAAGCAGCTGAGGGTGGGTGAGTGGGGCAGCCCCAATGGCAGTCCCCGTGTCATCGTGGTGGGGGACGTCAACCTGTTGGGGCTTCCCAGCCTGGCTCCAGTTGTTCTCGTACATTTTAGGGGAGTGAAACGAGAGTGGTGGCTGTGTGAGAGCCACCCCGGGTCTCTGTCCCCTGGGATGGGCAGTTGGTGGCTGCCCATGGTTGTGAGTCCTTGTCCCCACGTGAGGACACGTGGCGAGGACGATGTCCTGGACACCGGTCTCACCCCTAACGCCTCCTCTCCCCTTCTCTCCCCAGATCCGGGTAACCTCTTCCTGCCCTGATCCGGCCCCGGCGCAGCGTGGGAGCCAGAGACCACAGGACCCCCCCTAGAGCGAACTGTCCCACACCTGATGACACGATCCCCGGCGAGGGGGGGGACACAATGCTGAGCCACCCGGTCCCCTCCTGCCTCCCCGCACCCCACAAGACCCCCAAAAACCGAGCCGGGAGTGGCGCACCCATCCCAGCCTGGATGACTCGGAGCCCAAACCACCCACCCACAGCAGGATTGGGGGGGCTGGATACGGGGGGACCCCCCCCAAGCTGTGCCACCCCCCCCCAGGCTCCCACACCCTCCCCAGGATGGGGACATGTGGGGAGGTGGCATCGCTCGTCGGACAGTTTTCTTCTGTTTCTCCCAGCCTGGTTTTTCCTTGGAGCAGCAGGGCCCTTCCCAGCATTCCAGGCAGGAGGGGGGCCCGGAGCGGGATTTGGGGCAAAAACCAGCCAGTTTGGAGCAAACTGGGACCGGGAGGGGGGATAAACATCACTTTGGGGACAGCGGGGCACAGAGAGCAGCTTTGTCCTCCACGGGGTTGGGACAATTTCCTGAAATGCCTGGTTTGGGAGTTGGGCTGGCCCGAAAAATGGGGGGTTTGCTCCCAAAAGGAATTTTCCAGCCCCCCTGGTTGAATGAAACAGCGTCGAAGGGGCTCGGTCTGGGATGCTCCCCCCGCCCTGAGGAGCTGGATCCGGCCGTCAGCATCTTGCCTCACTCCCCCCAAACCTGGGGATGGGGGGAGCGACAGAGCACCCTGAAATCCCCCTGCGACACCCCCCCCCAATCCCTGCCGCATTTTGGGAGGGGTCTTGCTCAGATTTGGCAATACTGACGCTGCTTCCACACAGCCCCTTTCCGGCTGTTTTAACGAATCTAATGAATGTTTTGGGTTGGTTTTTGGGTTTTTTTGGTTTTTTTTTGTTTTGTTTTGTTTTGGTTTTGGTTTTGGTTTTTTTTTTTTTATTATTGGGTTGTTTTGTTGGGTTTTTTTTAATTTAAAGTGCCTGAGTAGACTCTGGCTGAGCACGACCCCCCCGGTGAGCCTGCGCTGGGCCCCCCCCCCCAAGGCTGACATCGTGCCTTCAGCAATGCTCTGCCCGCTCCCCAGGTCTGCCCCGGTGCCCCCCAACCCCTCACTAAGGGAGGGGGCAGCTCTCCAAACCTCCCCCCAAGCCCCTCCATCCATCAGGGGTCCCAAAGGGGAATCCATCCATCAGGCTCGGGGGCAGAAGAGGGGCGATGTCGGCACGTGGGAAATGATTATTTTGGGCTGGGGCGGGGGGGAATGTGCAAGGTCCGTTGGGCAGCGATCGCTTTGCAAAATGAAGCCAAGAGGGGAATTAAACGCCTCGGAAGAAGCTGGAAAGAAAAAAGTAGTTTCCCGAAGCATCCCGGCTCCCCCCGACCTCCTTTTTCTCCCAGGGGTGGGATGCGGTTTCTCCTGGATCCCTGGATCTGGCCCCAAGCCCACCCTTTGCAGCCGGGAGTGGGGCGGGGGGGGGGTGTCACATGAATTTTGCCTCCCAGGGGTATTTTCCTCCAGTCCTGGGGGTTATTTGGGGATTTTTTTTGCCCCCCCCCGGAGTGATTTTTTTTGTCCTTCCCAAGAAGCAGCCGTGAAGTGCCAATGATCCACACTGCCCGAGCCCCGACCCTGGGCAAGGGACAGGCTGTGTGTCCCCTGCCAGCCCCTCCGCCGCCTCCAGCCAAGCTGCGAACTTTACAGGCAATAATTTTTTTGCCCTTTCCCCCTCTTTTTTTTTTTCCAAGGAAAATAGTGTTTTTCAGGCAACGGATCCCCATCCATCTCCAAAAACACATCCCTATCCCCAAGCGCTGCCCAGCCCCGGGGACAGCAGCATCTCCGGCGTTTATTTTCCTCTCCAGGACCAAGGATGTTCTCACTGACCTGCCGTGGGATGGGATGGGATGGGATGGGATGGGATGGGATGGGATGGGATGGGCAGACACCCACCTGCTCGAAGCCCTTCTCAAACCCAGCAAGAAGCAGAAGGAAAAACTTGCTGTTACTTAAAACCCATTGGAAAGATCTTCCTTCCCTCCCTCCTGAGCTCGGCGGGAGCCAGGCACCGGGGCTCTGCCACCTCTTTTCTTTTTTCTGTTGGCTTGTTTTTATATAAGACTGTATTTGTAACGTGAACTGAGGATTTCTTTTCTATTCTGTAATTATAAAAGTCGAAGGAAAGTTTCATCTGATGGCTGTTCTGGTTTTGGGGCATTTCCCTTCCTTGTGCAGTTGAATCGATTAAAAAGTGGTGGGTTGGTTTTTTTTTTTTTTTTTTTTTTAATTTTTGCTTTTTTTCCCCCCCTCTATTCATGCTGGCAGCTCACCCCCGCGGACGCTGCGTCTCCGCTGCCTTATAACCCAGCGCTTCTTTTTAATGATGCCCCAGTGAGATTCTGCCTCCTCCCTCATTGCCCGCACAAGTAATTTCCTCTCCGGTAGTAAAGTAGCAGAAAAAATTTTGAAAAAAAGCAGAAATGCAGAAAAGCAGCACCCTCCGGGCTGGGTGTGGGTACCCCCCCCCCTGGGCTGGGTGTGGGTACCCCCCCTGGGCTGGGTGTGGGTACCACCCGCTGGGCGATGGGGGATGCGTCGGTGGCCGGTGCATCCCATCCCTGTGCATGGGGGCGGCCGGGGGGGGGGGGGGTCTGTAGCCTCCCTTCCCCTCCGAGAAATATTAATAAGCCCCCAAAGAAATAGTAATACACCCCCAAGAAAAATATTAAGAACCCCCCAGGGTGCTTTTTCAGGTTGAGCCCCTGAAATAAAGTTTTCCAACCCTGCAAGGAGTGAGGGTAGAGATTCCCTGGCCGGAGGCGCTGTGGATCGCGGCTGCAGACCTGTGGGAAAAGTTTCCTTTCTCCCCAAATATTCACATTTTCCATCAGCAACTTGAATTCAGTTCAATGCCCCCCCTTCGGGGTGACGCCTGCTTCGCACGTGTTTTATTCCAAGTATCCAAAGCCATTTCGCTTGCTCTGTTTTTAATTGATTCCAAACGAGAGGCGGTCACCTTCTGCTCCCGTCCTCTGCCGTTGGGGTTTCTCCCCTTTCCTGCCTTTTCCCGCTCCGTGGGAGAAGGACAGGGACGATGACATTAAATTAAATCTTATTTTGGAAATTTAAATGGAAATGTGGTGAGGCCGGGGCAGCAAATCCTGTGTCGTCAGTGACATCGGGGACCAGAGCTGCCGGATGCTCCTTCCCCCCTGGGCTGAGCTCCCTGTGATGCTTCTGCTCAGCAACTCCCTGCCACAGCGTTTTGTCACTGGCTTTTTGGGGACACGGTGCCCAACTTGACTTGTTCCCACTTGTTCCCAAATCTCTGTCCTTACAGGAAGTGAGACTTCATTCCCGTAAGGGTCCTCCTGTCCTCAGCCAGGAGCTGGTGTGGGGACAGGTTGGAGCGTGGTGGTGCCATCCCCAACAGCCCTGGGTGCCCCTGGGCTGGGGTTGGTGGCCCCAGGTACATGTCACCAGGTCACCCGCAGGTCCTGCTGGCTCAGCTCTGCTGTGGGACCCCACCCCTGGGGTCTGGTCTTTAATACAAAAGACTAAAAGCAGGTTTCTAAACCCAAAATGCATGGATTTTAGGGGGGTGTTCAGGGGTGGAGGAGCCACAGGGTTTGCCCTGGCCATGGGGACAGAGGGGTGTCCCAACACCCCAGGGACAGGCGGGTGTTGCCCCAAAGCAGTAGGTGAAGGCGCCCCCACTGGGACACAGGAGCTTCCCCATGCGTGGGGGCTGATGAGCAGCCCCCACCCTGGAGCGAGTCCCCAGGGAAGGGACCCAAAGGACTCTCCGGTGTGGGTGCAGCTGCCGGGGTGAGTGGGGACAGCACTGCCACCACCTCTGTGGGCAGTGATGTGTGTTTGGGTGAAACCTGATCAAACAAGGGGTATCTGGGTAGGTACCAAGGAAGGGGGGAGGATCTTTTTGGAGGGGTGAGCAGGGTTGGAGCCCTGTTTCTATTACAATGGTGAAGCCAGTTGGATCCCGTGACTTGGGGATCAGGGAAGAAGTGGGTCAGCATCCCCATGGTGACACTGGAGCATCCCACAGCTGTGCTGCTGGAGCATCCCATGGCCACTCTGCTGGGGCATCCCATGGCCACTCTGCTGGAGCATCCCATGGCCACTCTGCTGGGGCATCCCATGGCCACTCTGCTGGAGCACCCCATGGCCACTCTGCTGGAGCATCCCATGGCCACTCTGCTGGGGCACCCCATGGCCACTCTGCTGGAGCACCCCATGGCCACTCTGCTGGAGCATCCCATGGCCACTCTGCTGGGGCATCCCATGACCACACTGCTGGAGCATTTGTGGCCACACAGCTGGAGCATCCCACAGTTGCACTGCTGGAGCATCCATTGCTGAGCTGCTGGAGCATCTCATGGACGTGGTGCTTGTCTATGCCATGGCCACGCTGCCGGAGCATCCTGTGGCCATGCTGATGGAGCATCCATGGCTGTGCTGTCAGACCATGCCACAGCCATGCCGCTGGAGCATCCCACCACACTCCTCCTCCTCAGCTGGGGAGGAAGGAGGAAACCTGTTTGCCTGCCCGCACCCCTGGATCTACCTCTTGCAAAACAGCCTCCTGCTGCCCAGCCCCGTCCTGGCTCTGGCAGCCTGCCCAGGCACGCCGGGAAACCCTCCAGCAGTAACGGCGCTCCAGCCTTTGGCCTCGCCATGCCCCGTGTTCTGCCTCCTGTGCCTCGAAGGGGGCCGGAAAGGGGAGGTAAGCACCAAACTGGAGGCTGAAATAGGGTTCTTGAAGTGCTTTCCTATTAAAATCTTTAATTTTGGGAGGCATCTTCCAGTTTATTGCCCAGTGTTTGTGGTCATCAAGTTCGTTGTCCTTTGTCTGACAAGGATCAGGTCCCTTTGGAGGTGGCTGCTGCTGTGACGGGTGGCTGTGGGGCTGGGAGGTGTCACCCAGGTAAGGAAAATAAAACCACATCACGTGGACATGTTGGCAGGATAAGGATTACGATGGGAATTAATTAAGAAATGGCTCTGGAACACGTGGTGGGTTTTTTTTTGTGGGTGCTGCCATGCTGAGCTGCCTCCCAGTAGGGATCTCAGCACACTGGGAAGGTGGCTCTGGTGGGACTGGGAAACGCAGGACATGGCTCCGGGAGCCTCACTGGAGGGGGTTTATTGCTGTTACTGAACTGACCCTAAGTCAGAACAAGGACATGGCCCCCACAGCCCTGGGATGGGGTCATTTCTAGCAGCCACGGCCACCGTCACCTGCCCACAGCCACCACGAGGGAGACGCTTCCCGGCTCCAAACCATCCCCACGGCGCAGAAAAAGAAATAAAAATCCACGGGAAGCTGCTTTAAAAGCAAAAAAAAACCTCCATCCTGGCTGGGGGCAGCGCCTTATTTCTGGGCACCCCCAGCTGGGATGTGGGATGTGGGATGTGGGTGCTCTCGGGTGCAGCTGAAGCCACCCCCCACACCGTGGGGCAGCAGCCGGGGCTCAGCGCTGCCCTGAAGCGCGGCTCCTCCAGAAATCCTGCCTCCAGCTCCGGGGCGAGGAAGGTGATGGGTTTTGTTGGTCCGGCCTGGGGTCGCATACTTAAAATGTAAATAGTTAGTTAGTTCTTTTTAAATAACATTTAGTTACCTTTAAAATTTATTTATTTACTTATTTATAAGTAAATATATTAACCAATTTATTTATTTATTTATAGTAAATAAAAGAGGTTGTTCACTATAAGTAAATATATTAACATGTTTATTTATGGTAAATAAAAATTATTTATTATAAGTAAATATATTAACTTATAGTAAATAAAAATAATTTATTTCTTTTAAGCAAATATACTTATTTACTTATTTATAAGTAAATATATTTTATTATATGTTTATATTTTTATATTTATATTATATATTTATATTTATTTATATTTTAATATAAAAGTATTTATAAGTAAATAAATAAGTAAATATATCGATAAGTTTAAAAATTCAATAAATAAGGAAAAGGCAAAGTGAGAAACTGCATCCATAGACAAAGGATAAAACTGCACTGGGGGGTTTCAGGAGATATAACAGCTCAGATTTTAAGGTTTTATAATAGAGGAACTTTTTTAGACCAAATCGCCGGCCTGCAAAATCCGGTTTTAAAGGCTTTTCCCAACCCAAGCGCTGGGAAAACACGTTCGGGAGGCGGCTTTGTGCGGATGCTCAGCGCTTGTGGCTGGCGGGAGGTCCCAGGAGGACGGGAGGGCTGAGATTTGCTTTGAGGTAATAAATCCCCTGGGTTTGGGGCTGGAAATTCAGAGGATGGTCCATGTGCCTCGCCCTGAGGCAAAGCCAAAACAGCATCCTGGCCCTCACCATACGGAGACAGACAGGAGAAATTTGGGATACAGAGGAAAACCAACCATCCAACGCTTCCCTTCTCTCCGTTTCCTTTCCACTCCTTTCCCACGGGCATTCCCCTCCACATTTCTATTTGCACATTTAGACCCACGCTGTCCAAGCAGGACCATTTCGAAATGGCAAAACCAGCTCAGGACCAGCCGCCGAAAACCAAACTGTGAATTTTTTGGGGGTGCCCCAGCTCCTTTTCCCTGCAATCCCAGCAGCATCTCCCACACCGGAGCCGCATCCCACCAGTGGTACCAGCATCACCAGGTGGCTCCCAGCAAATCCAGCCTCCCGCAGGGGTTATCACCACTGGTCACCAGCTGAAGCTGGGACAACCACCCCGGGGTCCTCGGGCAAGGCTGGGCACTGGCACGGACCCAGCAGAGGAGATGAAAGCATCCCATAACTCGAGCTTCAATTCCCATCCCAGCATGAGTCATGGAGAGAGCGAACAGCAACACCCTGGCTGGGAGCATCGCCCCGTCCACTCCATGATTTGGGCATGTTCCATTCCCCAGTCACTCATTTCTCTGGGGAAATGGATATTAAAACGTCTCCTGCCTTTCCGCCTTCCCCAGGAAAGCCGGGTTCCTTTCTCCTCCCAGTTTGCAGCTGGTGCATCTTTTGCTGAGCAGGGAGGCACATGAGCCTTTCCCCCAGGTCCCCACAGACAAAGGGTTTATCACCTTCATCACCTTCCCACAGTTCTACAGCCGTAATCTGATTTTCCGAGCAACGGGGGTAATTTTTCAAAATAAAAATGATATGAATGATCACCCGAACGGCACCAGCCATCCCTGATGGGAGATGTCCCCCCTCCTGCTCCCACCCCAGTCTGAAGCTGGACCACGGGTGCAGCATCCCCAGCAGCGATGCTCTCACTGCCCCAAAAACTATCGGGGCACCCCAAATTTAAAAAGCCCGTGTGAGCGTGGGCATTGCACTGCTACCCACAGCCATGAGGGGCTTGGGGGGGGGGGCTTTGCTTTGAACTCCTTACGCCCTGGGCCAAGCCAGTCCCTCCTTAAAGTCACTGTCCCCTGTCTGGCCATGGCTGGGATGTAATTACAGAGTCCAAGCATCTCTTGCCGCTATCATGTGAAGAAACCCTGTGTCGCCGTAAACAGGAAGGGCAGGAAGAAAAACGAGTCGATTTTCTTCCATCCCAACCCGAGCAAAGAAATGGCTGAGGAGCAACAAAGGATTAATTTACCCCGCGCCGAAACGCCAGCTCCCTCCTGCAGCCGCAGGACCCCGGCGAGTCACAGATGTTAAGGAGTAAAAAAGCCGCTTTCACAACCTCAAACAAAGGCATAAGAGATGCTTTTCAGGGGCCCGAGGAGATCTGTAGATCCGGCTGCCACGGTCCTAGGTGTGTCCTGTTAAATACGGCTGCTCCTGGGGAAAAGGGAGAAGGAGCAGGAGCAAGGCCAGTAGGATGCAGTGGGCAAACGGGAACAATGATGTTTTCCTGCCTGGAGAGAAGCTCGTTGCTTGCTTTTGGTGGTAAAATGATTAAAAAACACATTCTGGGCCTTATTTTTCCCCCTTTGATGAGTGGTCCCTGCCAGGTGGAGCTGCAGTGGCAACCCTAAGGGTCACCCTCCTCCTGGCATCACCTTACCCGGCAGGTCTGTGTGCGGCCCCCGAAATCCCCAGCCCCACATCCCCAAAGAGAAGCTCTTTTCCGTGCTTCCATCACCTCTGCTCCCAGCTGGAAGGTGACACACGGACGGGTGTTCACCAGACGAACGTCAGATGGACGCGACGGCTGGCTCGGTGGGAGCTCCTGGGCTTTCTCTGCCGGCTGTAGTGCATCCGTGGGCACACACACAAGTTTTGGCTCAGGATGTACAACACATGGCTCATCCTGGGCAGAGACTAAAGCGCGTGATGAGTTCCCTGCAGCCTCTCAGCTTGCACCGGGAGCTGGCTCCTCCTGAAAGATGCTGCACACGTACACGTATATGTGTGGGAGGGGAGCCCTAGGAGGAGGGGGAAGGGTTTGACACTGGAAGAGGGGAGATTGAGCTGAGATTGGGGGAAGAACTTCTTTGCTGTGAGGGTGGTGAGAGCCTGGCCCAGGCTGCCCAGAGAAGCTGTGGCTGCCCCATCCCTGGAGGGGTTCAAGGCCAGGTTGGAGGGGGCTTGGAGCAGCCTGGTCTGGTGGGAGGTGTCCCTGCCCAGGGCAGGGGGTGGGACTGGATGATCTTTAAGGTTCCTTCCAACTCCAACCATTCTATGATTCTATGATTCTATGATTCTATGTATATATGGACCAGCGGCCCCATCACTCCCCAGGAGAGCATCTAAGACACCTTTGCACCATCCAGCTCCAGTCCTGCACCAGAGCCAGCTCCAACTCAGCTGGCTTTGAGCTCCTGAGCATCAAGATGAGGTCGAGGATGGGCTGGAGCACGCCTGGGAGACAGCGCTGGAGCTGAAAACATGCAGGGGAAAGCCAAGGCACGGTGTGGGGCAATGATGGATTTGGTCGCCAGGACTCTCCTGCCAGCAGCACGCTGGTCCCAGTGCCATGGTGGGCAGGACAGGGGACATATCCAGGTGCAGGTGGAAGATGGGAGCTGCCATGGGCAGGAAAAGGTCCATTTTGTTCCTGCAAGCAGGGCGGGTGCCAGCCGTGTTACACCATTCCCTGAACCTGTCTCCCTGCCCCGTTGCCATGGGACTCCCCGTGTTGTTCCTGGCACCGGGGCCTCTCGCTCCAGGTGCTTTGGTTGCACCTCTGGGGCCTCCTTCCACGCATGCGGTGGAGCCACTTTCCCAAATTCCTCCTTGCAGACCCCGTTCACCCCTCTGGGCTCCAACCACAGCTTCCCAGCACAGCCAGAAAGGTGGGTTTTTGCATGTGAAGGTGATGGAGATGCAACCAGCCGGAACCACCATCCACCACCTCCCATGCAGGGAAAGGCAGCTTCAGCACTGGCAGAAAGAAGCACATCCCTTCGTCACCACGAGCGCGATGCCTGAGGGTGATCTGGGGTAAATCCACGACATTACAGTCAAGATGGGTGCAAGAACGGGGAATAATGGGCAAATGACCACCTGGGGTGGGCTGAACGTGCAGCCAGAGCTCAGGACCCTCCGAATTGGACGTCTCTGAGGTCTCTGCAGCGCATCATCCCTCTACATGTGCAAAGCTCGGCTTCTGCCAACACCCATCGCAGCTTTGCTCAGGCAAATCCTGGCGTGCAAGCAGGCACCACGAGGAAGGGGCCACCACTGGCCCAAATCCCGGGGCCCACCCACATTAGGCACCTCCCTTGGGTGCTGCTCCCCTGCCCTCGGCTCCCTCCAGCCTCACAGGAGGAGCAGGGGCAGGTCCAGAAGGTGAATCAGCCCTTCCCAGCGTGGGCTCGCTGCCTCCAAATTACGCCGAGGGCAATTAGACGTCTAAGCCAGGTGTCGGCAGGGGACACCCAAGCCTCTGTCTGTGCAATGAGGATCAAACCAGGAGCACTGGTGGGGAGCTGGGAGCCGGCTGGGAATCACGGTGTCGGCCTTGCAGGCTCCGGTGCAGGGAGGACACAGGAGCCGAGCGTTGCTCAGACAAGGCACCGATGGGTGGGTTAAGCCAGTGCTTGGGAAACATCATTTCTGCGCCCCCCCCCCCCCCCTCCCAGCACACCCCAGACCTCCCCCCTGTGTAAAACTCTGCTGGGAGGTTCTGCTGGCAAAGCCATCGGTCCCGAACGGCTCCCCAGACAACTCCCCGCTGTGCGAAGCACCCTCGGGCTGAGCGGTTGGTGGGGCTTTGTGGCACATGGGGACGTGCAAGCCCAGGCAGGAGGCGTCCAGGTCCCCGGGCTGTCACCCCAGGCCGGGCTGGGCGGCTGCAGGCAGGCAGGAGGAGCCGCCGGGCTGCCTTCTGCAAGGAGGAAATGGGAATAAAAGCAGCCTCCACCCAGCACCCGGGCACATGGCAGTGTCCAAATCAAAGGCGTGCATGGGTGGAGGGGCGGCGGAGAGCTCGGCTTGGCAGAAGATCTCTGTGCAGGAGGAGGGGATGGAGGAGGCAGCCCTGGGCAGCCTGGGGAGGTGGCGACGAGGAGTTCTGGGGGGAATGCTGGCGGCTGAGGGGTTTGGAGCTGGGAACGGAGAGTCTCCACCTTCACCCTTCACTCTTCCTCGCTCAGCAAACCCTCCTGCTGCACCCTGGATTTTAGCAAATTTACTCAGGTTATGAGAGAGAAGAAATGCAAAAGCATTCCAAGCATCAGACCTCTGTCCTTCGCACCACACGCTCCTTCCAGCTCGGGCAGGAGGGGACACGGGGGTCCCACATCTACATCTCCCCCACCGCTCTGCCCCGGGACAGTGCCAGTCCTAACTGGGCCATGGGTGCCGTGGGAAAAGGCTCGTCTGTGAATCTGTAATTAAGGACTGGTGCGCAAAGCATGTGCCTAAGGGGGCTGAATTAAGGTTGCACAGGCAAAAGTAACGCTGGTATTTCCTAAATTCGAGCTATGAGTCTGCAGCTGGGATGATGCTCTTCTAAACGTGACAATTTGCTGGGTTGTTGTTTTTTCTTAACTGGGAACATAACAGGAAACACATCTTGAAGGTGCGGCGTGCAGATAGCTGGGCGCTGGGGAGGGCCCCAGGAGGCCACCGGAATGGGCTGGCAGCAGCAGCACGTTGTCACCCTCTCCGGGTAACAAGGACAAGAGCAAACTGGACAACTTAAACCTTGAGAAATAAGGTCTGGGAAAGCTGGAGACAAAGGAGAAATGGGGTTGGGGACTGAGAAAACCTTCCCTGATCGACCCCCTGCAAAGTTGCTGCTCATCCCCTTGACCCTGCCCTGCAACTCCACCTCTATACACAGTCAATATGTTTCCAGTAATAATATATATTTTTCATATATATATATATGTATTCCAACAAATAGCTCTGTCTGTAGGTAAAGACTACACCAGTCTCGATGCCGTGCTCCAGCCCAGCTTGTCTCTGGAGATGTTAGAGAGAGAGGAGAAAGCCAGAGCATCCCTCCCGCTCATCTTCCAGCGCCGAGGAAGAGCTGGTGCAACACAAAAGGCAAACTGGAGCTGGGAGAAGGAAATCGCTCCCCGCGAAACGCCATCAGGCTACGGGGCTGCAAGGAGAAGTCATGCGGACTGAGAAGGTAGCGAGCTTCCAAAGGGCTTAGTCATGTAATTGCCTGTCGAGAAAATCCAGCGTTGATGTATTTAATGATAACAAACAAGCTGGAAAGCTTAATCAGCCTCCTGCTTCGGAGCTCTAATGATTAGAAACCAGGATGAGACACGGTGTGGGGGATGATCCCCAAGAAGGGGAGCCTCATAAACACTCACCAAGGAGGTGGTGTTGCTCCTACCAGTCACAGCATGTGGTGACAATGTGCCACCAGTGGATGTCAAATGTCCCCAGGCAGAGGTTACCTGCCCAACTGACGGGGCAGCACTAGCACAGGGACCCCTGTGTCCCACCCTTGCTCCTGGTGGGTGTCTACACCCTCCCAGGGCCCACAAAGCAGGGAGGTGGGAAGGTGTAAGGATCTAGCTTGGGTCTTGGGGTGATGTAGCTAGACCATACATGGGTACAATCCCTGGACTCCTCAGGCTGCAGGTGGCCTGGGACACCTTTGGAGGGACAATTGCTGTGGCTGGGACACCCTGAGCAGGGACAAATCTTTACTGCGATTTGGCAAGTGCTGGCCAAAAGCAGCCCTAGAGCCTGCCAGCTCCTTTCCAGCTGGGTATCAACCAAGCCCTAGCCAGCAGCCTGTGCTCAACAGGGACACCAATGCCACCTCCCTCTTGGGAGGAAGATGCCACCACCTGTATTCTTCTGCTGCTTTGCTGAGCCGTAGGATTTTCCGGATCCCATCAGTTCCCAGGGTGGCGCTCAACCCAACTGCAGTCCCCCCGTAGCACAGCCCTACCCACCTTCAAGGCTCTCAGGAGGGAAGGGCTGGTCATACCCCAAAAGCTCATTTATTTTATCCACCAGCATCTATCAGAGCTCCTGGTTTCTCCGCAGCTCTGGTGTCCGGGTCCCTACAGGGTTTGGCGGCTGGTTAAAAAGGCTGATGAGAAGGCAGGAACGTGGAGCAGGGCTCACTGCCATGACACCTCTCAGCAGCGAGGTCCAGGGGGAAAACCCACGCGGTTTATAAAACAAACAAGAATTTCCTTTTTCCTGGTTTATAGCTGCTATCAGTTGATTGTGCGGCTGCTTTTTCTGTAGGTTTCTCAATTACCTTCTCGTTAACAGACCGTATCAGTGGGGTGGCAGAGGGGCACCCAGGGATCCTTCCCAACAGCACTCGTGTGCCTGTGATCCTGCCGAAAACATCCCTCGCTGCCTGGTCCCTGGGGAAAATACCTTGTTGACCCCATAAGAGTGAGAAGTCCTGTGTGGTTCTTCTCGTCCTGGATTTAACGCACTTTGGATCCCATAAATCCAACCTGGATTTATCTCCACTTCTCCAGGGCAGTTTTTGCTGCCTGCATCTGGCTGTCTTCTTCCATGGTGGCTCTGTAAGCCGTGACAGGGCTTCCAGGGAGGTGGTGGAGTCTCCATCTCTGGAGACATTCAAAACCCGCCTGGACACGTTCCTGTGCAATCTGCTCTGGGTGGACCTGCTTTGGCAGGGGGGTTGGACTGGATGATCTCCAGAAGTCCCTTCCAACCCCATAGCATTCTGTGATTCTGTGACAAACCGGGGGGAGGGCAGCAGAGGACATCACCAGGATGCAGAGGAAGGCACTGGCACGGTTGTTTTCTAACTGTGGGACGTGTGGCATGGCTTTGCCAGCTTCCCTCCTGCACACAGAGAGGAAACAGCGGGATTTGTAGATAAAGACCCTCAAGTCCTCACCTAGAGCTCCTTGGTTGTTGTCATTGTACCCAGGATCCACGGTACAACCCTGAGCACAGCCGACTGGTGGGAGCTGCTTAAAAATTTTAATTTTAGGGGGAGTGTATTTTTGCAAGAAAAAGCGACTTTCCAGCCAAAATGAAACTTTCAGACTTTGCTGTTGGTGAGGTGGGTCTGCAGCCAGAATTTTCTTCAGCTTGCCGCAACCGCAGCGTTTCACCAGCCGCTTTTAGACACTCGGCTGCTGGCTCCTGAAAACGTCTGCGCTGGGTTTCTCAACAAGAGCGTGGAAACCCGTAGGCGAAAAGTGTTGGTGGAAACCACGGTTTTATCTGATTGCTGAAAGCTGCTGCAGAAACGAGGGGACGTTTCCCGTCTAGATCCGCTGATGACGACAAGTCCAGCCCAGAAAGAGTTCAGATATGTGCCCTGAATCTGTGTGTGGGGTGGACTGGGCTCTTACTGGGAAGGTCCTGCGTGGAAGGTGCACAGTGTTAGGTCTCAGTCCATCCTTGCGAAGCAGCTGATGGAGCAAGGGATGGATCAGCACATAGCCCATAGAATCATAGAATCATGGAATGGTTTGGGTTGGAAGGGACCTTAAAAGATCACTGAGTTCCAACCCCCTGCCCTGGGCAGGGACACCTCCCACCACACCAGGCTGCTCCAAGCCCCCTCCAACCTGGCCTTGAACCCCTCCAGGGATGGGGCAGCCACAGCGTCATCAACAAGTACTGATGCTGCCCAGCTGCAGCGCTGGTCATTGCTTTTTGTCTCAAGGTCTCAAACCATGTCTCACACGGTTTGATGAAACACCTTCTCAGTGATGAAGCTGAACAATGTCGTTGGCTCTTAAAGCTTTTTGGGCAAACTGGCACATTTTGAAAGTATTCTGTGTGAAAATCTCAGCAGGTTTTGGCTTGGTTTAGAAAAAATTGAGTAATTTGGTGGATTTTTTTTTTTCTGGTGGCCAATAAAATTTTTCTGCCCCACTGAAGAACTTGGCAATGGGGGAGAGATGTTCTTTCCTCCCGTCTGGCTTTTCATTTCAGAGACCAAGTTGCCATTGAAACAGCAGTGCTGGGCCTCCCTACACTTCCCTGAGGCTGGGGACGACCAAGTCTGTCTGGGGACAGGACTGAGGCCACTCATCTCTGATTTACGGAGCCACTCACTCCATTTTCTTTTCCAGCTGAATCCCCTGCGCTGTGCGTGTCTTCTCCATCGAGCTGTGGGAAGCTCTGCTCCGAGGAGTATGAATCACAGCAGCACTGAGTTTATTTGCTCTTAGACTAGATGGTTCCTTAAAAAAGAAGACACTGTCGTGTTGGGCAACGTGCCACCAGGAACAGAGTCCGGGCAGAGCATGGTTGGAGAGTCTGGATTTGGGCGTTTGGCTTTGGATGTGTAACCTTGATGTTTAATGAAGAGCGTGGTTGACTGAAGCTCTTTCTGTAGTCAACAGAGGGAGAAAGGTGCTTCTAGCAAGTCATCTGGAGGTTAGGAGGACATCAACCACCTTCTGGAGGCACCTTTTTCTCTTTGAAGACCGAAGACGAAGCCCAGGATAACTTATTCCAGGACTGGTTCGAGGTGAGCCAGGGCCAGGGCGCTGGGGCTGCCCTTGATGCCCACAGCGTGACAAAGACCAGAAGGACATTTCCACCTCCAGAAGGTTATTCCCATGGAAGTGGAACTATTTCATTGCCCCCACTGCCTCTTCCTCCAACTCTGCCTGCCCCCCTGTGGCTCCGAATTCTCCAGAGCAGCATGTTCTCCCAGTGGGAGACTTTTCATAGATTACAACAAGCCGGGAGCTTGGGCATGGTCTGCGGGGCGAGAGAGGGGACGGCAGCGGTGGGAGGCAGAAGAGGCTGCGGGAGGGATGGAGGTGCTGGAGGTGAGACTCAAACTCTGACTCAGTCCCGTAGCCACAGGGCTGCGTCCCCACGTGCCATTTCTCTGCACCTTTCTTCCCAAACTGAATAAACTAACTGGAATAAGCGGGTTTTAACCACTAAAACTTCATCCACAGGAGGACTCCTTCCCTCCCCCTCTCATTATAATGGCATAAATGTAATTATCCCAGGTATAATTAACAGAAACCATGTTTCTCGTGTCAGCAAGCAGCCTGGGTGTGTGCTGCAACCCGCTGCGGTGGAGCTGTTATCTCTGGCTCGCAGCAGAGGGTCAGCGCAGCTTGGGGACCTCTGTGCTACTGCCAGCATGATAACTTGGGGGCAGGCGGCCCCACCAGCGAGGTGGGGTGCTGAGGTTGCCAGTTTGCAAGCACAGCACCCCAAAACCTGGCCAGCAGAAGCGGGTAGGGACCTGCCAGCCTTCTTTCCCCCGGGCTCCATAGTAAGGACACGGTGTGGGAAAGAGCTGCCAACCTCTCATGCTTTGCAGCCCTAATATTCGTCACCCAAGAGTCAGAGATGATGTCTTGTACCAGCCCAGGATGTTCAGGAGATGTTGCAGAATTCAACCAAAGGAGAAGGGTGTCTGGACATGGACCTGTTGGAGCGGGGCCAGAGGAGGCCACGGAGATGCTGGGAGGGCTGGAGCCCCTCTGCTGTGAGGACAGGCTGAGAGAGTTGGGGGGGTTCAGCCTGGAGAAAAGAAGGCTCCGGGGAGACCTTAGAGCCCCTTCCAGTCCCTCAAGGGGCTCCAGGAAAGCTGGGGAGGGACTCTGGATCAGGGAGGGGAGCCATAGGAGGAGGGGGAAGGGTTTGACACTGAAAGAGGGGAGATTGAGTTTAGGTATCAGGAAGAAATTTTTCACTCTGAGGGTGGTAAGAGCCTGGCCCAGGTTGCCCCGAGAAGCTGTGGCTGCCCCATCCCTGGAGGGGTTCAAGGCCAGGTTGGAGGGGGCTTGGAGCAACCTGCTCTAGTGGAGGTGTCCCTGCCCAGGGCAGGGGGGTTGGAACTCAATGATTTTTAAGGTCCCTTCCAACTCGAACCATTCTATGATGCTATTTGCTCCGGTGCCAAGATGACACGGTTTCACTATTCACATCTCTACTACACTAAGAGATCAGCCTTGCTCACACCAGCGCTGTTTTGGGGACGTTGGATGTTCCACCGTGACCTGGCAGAGTCAGGTTAAAGGCTCTACCAGCTGGAAGGTGGAGAATTGATTCAGCCTCACCACACAAGCGTGCTTCTGACGGGCTAACTGCGTCACCAAGGTGGTTTTCTTGTAACAGGGCTGTGCAGCTCAGCGGAATAAGCTGCATCTTCATTAGAGACACTCGCCAGAGGAACCTGCTGATGTTCCTAATGCAGCAAAGAGCCTGGGGGCGGCCAGGCCTCGCTAACAGGAGTTACTCGTTGCACCGGATCCACGCCGCAGCCGTCTTTGGGGTGCTTGGGGCCCGACAGGGCTGCGTGGCAGCAGGGCGAGGGGTGTCCATGCCAAGTGCCACGTGCACGTCTGGGCAAACTGCTGCTGCGGCGCGGGCAGCTGAACCCAGCAGAGGGTTTATCACAAAGGGGTTTTGCCAGGTCAAATAAACCACGCCAGCGCTGGCCGAAGAAAGTGGTGGGTGGCTAGCTCTTAAAAGCCAGCATGAACAGTGCCAGCCTTTGCTGTTTATCCTGTCCTGCCCGGCCTGGGGTACTCAGCACCTCCCAGGCTGCAGCCAGGAGATGTATCTCCCCAGGGTTTTGGAGAGGGGTCAGGGTGAGGCCCCCCTTTCTTCCGAGCCCTGGCTGGCTGGCTCCATCGCAGTGTGGGCGCTTGGAAAAGGCAGCATGGCAGCCAAGACACCCATCACCCCGGCAGCCTTTGGGCTTTTCTGCAAGCCACCAGGCGGATGCAAGCCACCAGGCAGATCTCCGCTGGATCCGGCCCTGCTTGTGATTTAACGACGGAGATAAACTGTGCTTGAAGTAACTTCTTGTACCCAAACCCACGAGCCGCTTGCGTCGCCCGGAAAAGCTCAGGCTTCAAGGAAACCTCCCGCCAAGCTCCGTGCCGTCTGCGGGACCCCGTCGGCTGACGACGCCCTTTGAAAGGCGGCTTGTTTGCTCTCTCCGTGCATGCGAGGGCATGTCCCGACGGCAGCTTCCTCCCCTTTCCTGTGCCTGGTTCTCTTGCCTGGCCGAGGAGGAGAGAAAATATTACATCAAAGCACCAAGTGCAGGCGCTAAATCCCCCCCCCCGCCCCCGCAGAACGGAGGAACCCCGCAGCCCGATGCGGGAGGGGGCACAGAACCCACCGGAGGCCGCTCCCGACCGAGCTGTCCCTTTAACATGGAGGTGTTACCGCAGAAACTACCGCTCCCAGAGGCCAGCGCTCTGGATTCATGGCCACCCTGCGAGCCCGGCCGGCGCCGCAGCGGCGCAGCCTGGGGGGTGTAGTTCCCCCACAGCCCCGGCTTTGTGGGGACGGGCAGTGAAAGGCGGGGGGCGGACGGGACATGAAGGGAAACCCCCCCCCAAAATCGTGTTGGCTGCTTACAAGGGCGCGGGGCGAGGCAGAGCCGCTCTCCCTGATGGCTTCGTGCCCCCGCTGCGGTTGTTGGCCGCCTTTGTGCGAGCAGGCCGCGGGCGGATGGCTACCGGCTGGGGCAGGGGGGCTAGTGGCCTCCCTACTGCGAGTCCGGGGTGCCTAAGGCCGGTGACGGCGGTGCGGGGGCTCAACCATAGCCCCGTTATCCGAGGGAGCGTTGATGGCGGCAGCGTGGGGCCTGTGCCCCCAGCCGGGGAAGGGGCCGCCATTAACGCCTGAGGCCCCCGACCCGGGCCCGGCCCGCAACTTAGGCCTGGTCTGGCTCCAAGCCGGCCCGGGCAGCGGCCACAGCGGTGAGGGGACGCGCCGGGCACGGCCTGCCCCCTTCATCGCCCCCTCACGGGGCTCCGGGGTGCGGGTTTGGGGCGGAACGGGGCGGCGGGCAGGGCCCGGCCCGGCCGGGGGAGCGGCGGCCCCGGCGCCGCTTGGAGCGGCCTCGCCTTCCCGGCGTGCAGCGCGGCGCCCGTCCCCGCCGGGCCGCCATGTTGTCGTAGTGAAAGGCAGGGGGAGAGGCAGGCGGCGAGCGGCCTGGGGGGGGCCGGCATCCGTCTTCATCCTACCGCTCCGCCCGTGAGTACCGGCACCGGACCGGGCCCCCGCCGCGCCGCGCACCTCAGCGGAGCCGTCGGTGGGGCCATATTGGTGGGGGGGACGGGCGGAGCGGCGCCAGGCCGCCCCGAAGGCGAGCGGCGGCGGGGCGCTGCGCCCGTCTCTCCCGCCCGGCTCCTTCTCGGGGGCCGGGGCCTGGCCCCTATTGTTACCGGGGAAGGAGCCGGGGGGGGACGCGCCGGGCCCCCGCCTCCCCTCAGTGGCTCCTCGACCGCCCGCCGGGCAGGCAGGGGGGTGTTATTGTTGGGGGGGCGGCGGCGGCGGCACCCCCCGCCTGCACCCCCCCACAGCGGGCCCAGCCACCGCCGGGGGGACCCCCCCCGGGGCTCCCCCTTCTCCTGAGGGGGGCCCGGCCTGGCCCGGCGAGCAGGGCCGAGGCCCCGCTTTGTTGCCCCGGAGGGCCCAGCGCTGGCCCGCGGTGGGCAGGGGGGGCGGATTGTCGTCCCCCCCGGCTTTGGGGGGGGTCCCCGGGGGGGCTCGGTGTCCCCGGCGGCGGGGAGGGAGGGGGTCCCGGCGGCGGGTGGGGAGGGCAGGGCAGGCCGGTGCTGGGTGACCCCGGGGGGGTTGTATTTGTGGGGTGGTTTATTTTTCTTCCTTGTATTTATCTCTTTTTCACGTAATAACAGCGCGTGGCCCTTTTTAATTGCAAACTTACACCAGTCTGTCTCTTGCCCCAACCTGAGAAAAACTCGGTATTTTGGTTTTTTTTTTTTTTAATATTTTTTTTCTTTTGGTCAATGTTTAATAACTTTGTCCCGAGCAGAGATTTTTTTTATTAGACAGATCATGAGTAAGGAATTTCCTTTCTGAGGCTGGGGGGTGGTGTGTGTGTGTGTGTGTGTTGGGGGGGCATTTATCCGCCCACGGTTTAGTGCTGCTTGAAGGGTCGGGGATGGATTTTCCCGGTTCCTGCCCCCCCACCCCCCCGGGTTTTCAAGGCGAAACCCCCGGTTTCCCGTGAAAAGTTCCCGTAGGCCCCACAGCCCCCAACAATGGCCGTGCCCCATTCCCACTCTAACTGCCCAAACCCCCCCCCAACCCCAAACTCTCCTCTGGTCCAACTTTTCCAACCGCGCATCATTCGCTGCTTTAATAATTTATCTTTTTTCTAATATTGCTATTTTTAGAGGGACACCGGAGGGGAGCGGCGGAGCTCGGGCTTCTCGGCGGGGTTAAAGCCGCTTTATTCGGCGCCGCCGCTTCTGCTGGGAGCTGGTTTTGGGGCCGGCTCCCGAGTTTTGGGTTCCGTGTGGAACATCCCATAATGTGGAGCGTGTCGCCGTGACGCAGGACACTTTATTTACACGCTGTGTTTTGGGCGAGGGAGGAAGAGGAGGGAGGAGAATTGTCCTCCCTGAGCCCACGGGAGCAGCGAGGGGAAAGCCTTTGTGTGGAAATATCTACTTCTTCCTTAGAAACAGCTTTTATCTGGGGGGGGAGGGGGAAAGTTTATTGTAGGTTTTTTAGGGAGATTTTGGGGGAGATGAAGAGGGTGGTGGTAGCCATCAGCGGGGAGTCTCGCAGCTGGGCAAGGGGTGTCGCGGAGGTGGTTGGAGGCGTTTGTGGTGCTGCCTGTGCGCTGAATGACAGGGTCCCGCTGGCTCTGCCGCCCCGTTTGGGTAAAAACCCGGCTGGGAACTAAACTTGAACTACCCACAATGCCCTGCGCCGCCCCCCCCCCCCCCCCCCTTCACCCCCCCCCTCCTGCTCCCTCGCAAAATGTCGCCTTTGCCAAGTTTTCCTCCCCTGTTTGGAGCTGCCTCCTCTGCGGTAGACGAAAGAGGAAGCGTCTGGGAGCGGGCGGCACTTCTGCAGCTCGGCGTGTAGTACCTTAACAGAGATTTTCTGTGCCCCGTCCCCCCCCAGGTTTTATAGTATCGCAATTATTAACGATCCGCCTGCAGATCGAGGGGCCTGGCAGCCCTGGTGACATTGTGGCCCTGCAGCCCTTCCGCTCTCCCCCTTGTACCCCGTGGTGTTTCCACTGGGAACCGGGGCTCCTCACCATCTAGAGATACTTGAAACTTTGTGTGGATTCATAGTATCTTTTTTATTTTATTTTATTTTTTTAATAACTGAGGTAACTTGTAACCTCCTTTCCTGGACACTGCTCCCGTTCCATTGTCGCTGCAACCTGGTGATACGGGAGTTTCTTACCAGGAATTTCTTATTTATTTTTTTTTCTCAATGCGTAGAGGAGCTTTATCCCTTCGTTTCGTGTTACTGAAGGATTTTGATACTGTTTATTAAAGGGAAACTAACAAGAAAATGCCGTTAAATTGTAGTATTCTAAAAAAAAAAATCAGTGAGGGTTTAGTTGTACCAGGGGCTGTCTGTGTTTGGGGAAGGCAGTGATTTCCAGGCTTTTTGAAAGACAGAGGAGTTACTTCTGTTAAATCCTGCTGGTATTTAGGCTGCGAAGGTCTTTGCCTGTATAAAAAGCAAACAGAGTTGGTTGTTTACGTGGCCCAGGAGGCTCGGGGGGGTGTGTGTAGGGGGTGTGTGTGTGTGTGTCAACAAATGCCTGTTGTAGGTGCGATTAAAAAAAAATCTTATCTCTGCTGTTCTTACAGTCATTTTCTTTTGAGTATTAACGCTGTTCTCAATTAGTGGGACAAACCTGAGGAAGCTTGATCAAAGATAGGACTTGGATTTTTTTTTTTTTTTTTTTGTGAGTGTCAACTTTCTCTCCCCGCTGTTAGAAAATTGTTCTTGGAAGGTGGTTGTAGTAGTTGAGTGTTGTTGAGACTCCAGTGATGATCCCAGAGGAAGCAGAGCCCCTTTCAGGCCGCAGAGGCGCTGGCAGGATGGGGCCAAGGTTACAGCCACCCAGGTACAGGAATAGGAGCGTTCCCCTGCTGGTGTGCGGCTGGGCTGGGCTGAACCCCCCCAGTTTCATCCTCAGAACTCTCTGGGGTATTGGTGGGGTTGTGTTTAGGTCACCGAAGTCATAAACTAGAAATCTTTTTTAAAAATAATAGTAGTTCTGACTGTACCATGCCTTTAAAAGCAGATTGGATTTTGCTGTGCGTTGGCTGAGCGTTACCTACTGGGGGAAAGCGCTTTTCAATTCACACATTAATGTCTTTGTTACTCTCAGGATGGGCTGGTAATATTGTCTTAAACCAACAAACGTGTGTGCTGGGATGCCACCAAAACTTTAGGGGGGGACAGTAGAATTGTGAGTTGCTCTCAGCCTCCTCTGCCTGTAGTGTCCTGCGCGGGGGTGATTTTGGGTGTACATGAAGCGTTTGGGGTGTTTCAGTGTGGGATGGTTTCTGTGACCCCTCCAGCTTTCCCCCGGTGCCGGTGGGAGCGGGACCGGCACTGCTGGCTCTGGAAGGTTCTCCCGACAGCCCGGGCACTGAGAGGTTACCAGCTTTTTCTCCAGGGAATCTCATAGAAAACATTCCCTGTGTTTTACTGCCTCACGACCGAAAGCCAGCTCCTGAGTTTGCAGGAAGAGTGCACATTGTGTTTGGGACTTACTTAACTCTATAAGCAGAAATCCAGCATTTTAAGTTTTCATTTTAAAAAAAAAACAGCAACCCAACCCACTGTTGCCTTGATGTTTTGTATGACTGAGTGAACACATTGCAGTACGGGGGGGACTCGGGTATCGATTGAAGTTCTGCCTCGTTATTTGCCGGCTGTAAACAAGCCTGGCAGCACTGATGGTGTCGTTCGTGTTCCATGGGTGTTTTCGGGGGCTTTTTTTATAGCAGTCTCCTGCAGCGGTGCTCCGGTCGGTGTTTTGTCCAGGGCATAAATTGGCATTCTCATTTCAGTGTAATGGGCACCTTACGTGAATCTTGCGTGTACTGATAACGCCGTGCAGCAGAAAATGGGGGATTTTTGGCCAGTGTGCACTTTCATACAATATTTTAGTTGCTGGGTTAACGGAGCAAATAACTGTGTTAAAAGGAGGCAGATTTGGCATTGTGATGTTTCCATGCCAAAGCCGGGTGTGTTATTTAAGATGGAAAGCTGAAGCTGCAAGGATTTCATGTTTTCTTTTCCTTCTCTCTTTCTGGCCGTCTCTCCCCCTCCTTCGCCCCCCCCCGTAGGTGTTGGTGGAATGAGCGTTGCGTGTGTTTTGAAGAGAAAAGCAGTACTCTGGCAGGACTCCTTCAGCCCCCACCTGAAACAGCACGCTCAAGATACAGCTAATCCCAACATGCCTGTTGTATTGACATCTGGAACAGGGTCCCAGGCTCAGCAACAGCCGGCTGCAAACCAGGCGCTTGCGGCGGGGACACACTCCAGCCCTGTCCCCGGATCCATAGGAGTGGCTGGCCGCTCGCAGGACGACGCCATGGTGGATTACTTCTTCCAGAGGCAGCATGGTGAGCAGCTTGGGGGAGGAGGAAGTGGTGGAGGCGGCTATAATAACAGCAAACATCGCTGGCCTACTGGGGATAACATTCATGCAGAACATCAGGTAAAAAAAAAAAGTTCCATGTTTCCAAACTCAACATCGGGCTTATGATAGATGCTTTTTAATGACGCTTTTTAAAGCTTCTGCTGGTTTCTGTGGGGTTGGAATGGCGAGAGTTGTACCTTTTGTTTTCTCTTTCCAGGATCGCGGTGCCTTGGTAGCTCTAAGCTGAAACGTTTCTGCTCTTAAGGGCGTTGAAATCCCAATCCACTCTCTGTGATACTCAAATGCATGTTTGCAAAATTTATCCTTCCCTTTATTGATTTATTTTCTTTTCGGATGTGTGAACCGGCATAGCAGTGACTGCTGCTGCTCTTCAAATCTGTTGCTGTAGTTGAATAATTCTTATGTAATGGTATTACAAAACTGCCAATGCATGTAGGTTGAGCTTTTACCATTCCCAATATTGAAAAACACAGTTCTGGGAGCTGCTGGGAATGTGTTTTCCTGCGTTTCTTCGCTTGTTTGTTTTGCGTTTGGGTTTTTCTGGTTATAATTGGGAGGGGAAGGCGCTGTAAATGTGCTTAGCTGAACCGAGAACGGCCTTAAGAATGTCACAAAACGGTGCTTTTAGAAATACGGCTGAGTTCTTACAGCGATTTAATGTTTCTAAAAGGGTAGTGGGCCAGAGCGCGTCTCGGCAGTGGTGCTTACTAGAAATCTTGTCAGTAGTTGCACTGTCAGATGTGCTGGGAGTTAAATGAGTGTATGACTCAACGCTGGCTCTGTCTGTGACCTGTAAGTAACTCCTCAAAGAAGATGTGCTTCCTCTGCTGAAGGAGCAGAACTTAGGCATAAGCACATTTGAAAACTGAATGATTTCCGCAGGTATTGTCAGAGAGCAGACACAAAGCTTTTGCAACCTTTATGAATATCTCCTGCTTCTGGTTTTTCAAATAAAAGCCAACAAGCCCTCGTTCCTCTGCTCTGCCCTCCCCAGGGGACGTGTTGCCATCCGGGCCAGTTAAAAGTAAACATTGCAGTGAATTTTGCAACCTTGCTGAAGTCGGTGTGTGCATCGACAAAGAAGTAAACCCAAGTGCCCTCTTAATTTGTTCTGGAAGAAAAATCATATAAAATACTGCAATATGAACGAAGCAGCTGGGAGAATATTGTAATTATTCCCTTATGTGGAAACATACTATTTAGTTACTGCTTTAAAGGAAATAACTGCATCCAAATGAGATGTAATTTTTCTGTTAACTATCCAAGTTTTTAGTCACTAAATGTAAAACTTGTTTCAAGAGACAGCAGTGGAAGAGATCTTAAACCACTTCAAGTTGTGTACAAACAGTAAGCAAAAATTTCTTACTGGAAGGCTGCAACTTTTAAGGTATTTCAAATAAAAGCTGTCCTGTGGTCTGGTGTGGAGTTGTTTAGGCAGGAACTGCTGTTGTTTGGACATTTTGTGGAAAGATAACTTCATGAATTGAGATAAATGTCATCAAATTCTTGATTTTTTTTAATTTTTTTTTATTTTTTCCTTCCAACTCATACTTTCATCTTCCTTTCTCTGAAAACCCCTGAAAGCAGAGACAACGGAACTCACTGGAGATGGGAAGGGGCCAGGGACGGGACACCCTAATCCTGCAGTCATTACAAGTTACATTGCTTTTACTGCATTCTTTAATAACCAGAAGATTTAAACTTTCACTCGAAGAGGAGAGTCCCACCTGTTACAGAGATTTCCCTGATGCCAGTCATTGTGTTGCTCTTCCTCAGCTTGATTTTCAAGTAACTCCTTGAATGAAATAATGCTAATAAATTTACTGCTTCATGAAAGGAAAACTCGTTAGCTTGTAGTAGTTTAAATGAACTTTTAAAAAATAATTCATGTGTTCCTTGGAGGCAGAACACTTCTGAGAATGGACAAACCATACCTGCCGGATAAAGCTCACAAGGCTCTGGGTGATGCTTTCTCTAGTTTTCTCCCCTGAGATCTGTGATTGGAAGCTCAAGGAAAACTCACTGGAATATAATGGCTGTTGGGACCTTATCTGTTCTGCTTCCTGGTGGTTTTCCCATCAGCTGTAGTGTATTTGTCACATAGTCCTGATGTTTTGCGCTCAGGATGCGTCTTTAAACCAATCTTTGGGTTTAATTTCTTCGAAGTGAGCTGTGAGGTGGGGCAGTAGCCCTTTTCCCGTGTATCTTGTTTGATACCGTGTACTCCAGTGATTGCTGGGCGCTTTTATCTCTGTTCATTGCTTCAGCCTTTCTCGAGCCCCTCATTTTCCATGGTTTTCTGTTTGCCTCGGGGTTTTACTGACGGGAAGCAGAACGCAGGATGTAGGTAATCCTAACACTGCCATTCCTTTTGAATTCTTCTCTGGAGACATTCAGAACCCACCTGGACACGATCCTGTGCAGCCTGCTCTGGGTGAACCTCCTTTGGCAGGGGGTTGGACTGGATGATCTCCGGAGGTCCCTTCCAACCCCATATCATTCTGTGATTCTGTGTGACACTTTGGCCACCTCAGCATCTGCTTCTGAAATTATAAATTCCTTGGAGCAAGAACTAGCCTTACGCGTACAAAATGATTTAATTCAGTTTGGGCTCAACTGGGGTAGAATTGAATTTGTCCTGCAAGAAAAGAAGTGGAAGGAAGTGCTGGGACATGCGGAGAGGCGGGGAATCGTTAGGGATGTCTGCTGAGTCTCCATTTCTCACAGCTACACTTGTTTCACTGCACTTTTGATTGTAGAGTTTCACAGAAAATGCAGCGAGGGCCCTTGCCTTGTTGCCTTGAAGGCTGGCTAGGAAACTCAGTAGCTAAAAGATAATGGAAGTCAGAAAAAATAATTATAGGGTAATATAGGTTAATGCCTGCCTAGAGCTTGGGAGGTCGTAATTAAAGGTAGAGGGATTTTTTTTAATTGTCCAATCCCAGTTTCTTCTTTGTTACGTGTGTAGACAGACATCTATTTCCGTCTGTTGGTGATAATACTCCAGTGATTTTTTACCAAATGATAGCATTTCATCCTATGTTATTAAATAACTGTGAGTGTTATGAGTCAGAACTTATTTACGGGATCCTTGCTTTTCATTTTTTATTGTGCTGGCTCTTCCCCCTTGTAACCTGCTCATGCTTTGGCAGCTCTGAGAATTTAGCTGGGAATGCCTTTACTGGGGGTGACTAAAGCAAGAGTTTCTCTGCTCCAAAGGCAGTAGATATTGTCCTCCGGTTGGGAACAGCAGGAAAATGATGGTTCTTTCTGTATTTTACCTAGAAACTTTCTTTTCCCTCTGCGCTTTTCCCTTCTTCAGAAGGCAGCGGGGGGGGGGGGGGGGGGGCAAGTTTTTATAGAAAATTCAGCTATTCAAGATGCTACTGTCATTTTGCATATTTAGGTATCAAAGATACGCCATCCACACAAATAGCATATATTATAAAGTCTTCTTTGTTCTTGCAGACACTGAGCTAATGGTGAAATCGGACTTTTTTTTCTAGATTGGAATCTCTGAACTCCTAAGCAAACTTTACATGGAAGACACCTCCGTCAGCCAGGTCTTGACTGCAAAATGCAGTCCTCTTTTAGCCACAAAAAGCAGCAAGCTGAGGTTGAGTGTCAATGTCCACCAGTAACTCTGAAACTCAAACTGAAGAGGTTTAGGCTGTCGTTCACCTACGATGCCCGATTTCTTTTCGGGCTTTTTGGGCAGACAGTTACACTCGCTGCACCAGGATGTTTATACACTGTTTATCCTGCAAAAAACTGGGAAGAGATCAGAACGTAGGGGGGGCAAAGAGGTAGGAGATGCCTCCTGATGAGTAATGGCCCAGGATGGATTTGTCTCAGTTATGGAAGGTTGCATATCTCATTACAAATCCAAACAGCCATCTACTGCTCCGTAGGGGAATGAAAAGACAGTCGAGATATTCAGTTGGGATGAGTTATCATTACTGAGCAGATTTTTAGGAAAATTGGCTGGGTTTTGTGGGCTGGGTCTCCTGTGGGTTGTGCGTGCGTGTGTGTTCTTGAACTGGAGTGAAGAGAGAGTTTCTTTGGGGGTGGTCCCTTCTGAATTACAGTCAATGGATATACTTAGACTGTCTGAATTGCAGTTGGGGTAATATGGGAGTTGCTTAGGAGAAGCAAATGATTTTAGGCATTTGCTTTCTTTGAGAGCATGTTTAATTAATAATTTGAGACAATAGAACTCTGCAGGGATCGTCTTGTTGAATGTGGGGAATTTTTCACATATAGTTGGTGAAGAATAGTGAGAGCAACAGGGTTGGAACTGGATTTTATGCTCAGATTTGCCTTTTGGCAGTATGACCGTGCAACTTCTTAACTGGGAACTTGAATTGAAGTGGAGACAGAAGGTGATTCTCCTGGCAGTGCGCTTCTGGAGCATGCCTCTCAAACTGCTGCTGTGAAAGGGTCTGATCTGATGGTGTTTGACAATATTTGATGCCTGTTGGTGGGCACCTGCCTTAAAGTTGTGGCAAAGTCCTCTAAAAAGATCCTGGAAGCTGAGGAAGCAGAAGCCCTAGTGTTCATTCTTCCAAAGTGAAATCCCATCTAAGTGACAGTTAACTCCTCGGAACAGAGTAGTGGAAAGCACCTGGTGTGTGGGGGCTGCCGTGGTCCAAATAATCTGGCTTCTTGTCTGTGCTAGGGTTGGAGGCCTGGAGCAAGTCCTTAAGACTTCTGTCGACGCTAACTTGATACCCAGATAATTTAGAACACAATACCTTGCTGAGATGAAATGTCTGGTTTAGCTGATTTGTCTTGCAGAGATTCCTCTATAGTAAAAGGTTGTCTTGGGGGAGGGGAATCAGAACATTTAATTTAGTTTTCTGCTTTACGTTGCCCTTTGAAAATTCCTCCTGAGAGAGGAGGAGCATGAGCAGATTGGGCTGAGTTGGATATTTAAGGTTGGGTATTAGAAAATCTTTCTCTTGTATGGGGGAGAAGAAAAACACCCTGAAATCTTCAGAAAGTTAATTTAAGAGTTTGTTTCCTGTGACACTGGGTTTTGCTGTCCCTGCCAGGCAGCTGCAGGATTCCTGGCTGTAGCTGGGGTTGCACAAGGAACCTGACCTGCTGGCGGTGGGGTTGCTCCGTGCTGTGTCCCCTTTGTCATCTGTGTCTTTGCTGCGGTGCTTGGGCAGGAAGGGCACAGATAATTCACGCTCTTGAGTTTGCAAATTTCAGTGCTTCAAGACAACTTCAAGTATTTCAGTTAATACATTGCCCCCAAGTGTGCTTTGACTAGAGCTGTGTTAACAGCGTAGCTTCTGCTTGTTTTCTTCCCTTTCTCCAACTTGGCTTTCCCCTTCTCAGCTCTCTTGTGGCTTGCTGAGTTGGTGTGACCTGTCAGTGCCTCTGCAGAACAGGTTGTGGTACCCGTAGTGATTTTGTAAACAGGTGAAACTTTACATAAGGTATGAGCCATATAAGCCATCCACAGGAGCTTCTTCCTTGCAAACCGGCACAGTTAATTTTGACTGCTGATTCCAAATCTCCTTCAGAAGGAGCTGTTCCGGAGCGTTGAATCCAGTGTTGTCTGTGTCTAAAGGCTTGCTTTTAGGTGCGTGCGGAGCCAATTTTAAAGCTGTTTTCTCTGAATGATGACCCTGTGGGTCTGCGATGAACAAACTTGCCTTTGTGTGTGGATCCCATGTGATGCTGCGCTCCCTCCCAAGTGTCAAGTGATCTGCTCTCAGCTCTTCTCTTACTCCTTTCCCTTTGTTAGGTGTAACTTTTGTTCTGGGCCAGTTGTTTTTATTGGGAGCATCTGGCCCTGTTACTTACCCTGTAATGGAGCTGCGCTTCAGACCTTGATTCTGTGCTGGGGTGACGCTTGACTGTTACTAAACCTTCACATTAGCCCTCGGCCGCGCTGCCAGCAGCCCGTGTGGCGTGGGGCCACTCGTGGCTGTGTGTGACACCAGTACTGAGCTTGGCACTGGGACGAGACATTGCTATGACCCTTCTCTACACCTTTTTCCCTCCGAATTTAAACCTCGGGAGTTTAGAGTAGTGGTGGGAGTGAAAGGAAAGAGCCTCCCCAGGGGTCAAATGAAGCAGATTTTAGTGCAGCCCTCAGTGTTTGTGCAAAAAACACTGACCCGGACACGCATCTGGGAAGCAGGAGTCAGCTTTCCCAAGGTATTGCCAGCTCCGTCGGGGCCAAGCGAAGGTCTGTAATCCAGTATTTTAGAAATTTGCACCCCGACAATGTGTGCCCGAGACGTCGCAGGGTAACCTAAATTCCACGTTAATGAAGCACTTCCCTCAGTGAATAAAATCTGAGGAAAAACATAATTAGCTAACTAAGCCGAGCCCTTCTGAAAGGCTGCCTTTCTTGCATTTATTTCTGTCCCCTGAATCATTAATCATCTTGGCTAAATGCCATGTAAAGCATTAGCCAATCTGCAATTTCAATAGCTTTTTGCTTCGAACGCTAATGGTAGTAGCAATTCTAATGATGAATCCTTTACTACAAAAATAGTAGTTAAACCACCTAATCCCGTCTAATACTTGTGACTTCACGTTCTTTCTTTACCGACTATTGTTATAGGAGAGGACTAAAAATAGTGCTGTAATCAGTTGATGGAACAACATATTTTAACCCTGGATCTAGCCGTTAGTGGTAGGCCTGTGGCTGACAGCGTGCGGGGTTTTTCTTACTGTCAGCTGCTAAATACTTTTTTCCCCCTCTCCTGGATACTATATATATATGTGTGTGTGTGTGTATTTGTGTGTGTGAGTTCACGCAGAGTAGATTTCTTTTTAAATAACTTGCTGCGTGAGCTGCTCAAACAAGACGGATGCAGGCAGTCTCCCACAGCTGAGTAGGAGGCATTTGTTTCCAACTGAAATTTGTAAACCTTTGGTTAATTTAAAAGGCTTTAACAAGTTGTGAGTCTATAAATCAAGTGCTACAAAGTATTTAGGCCGTTCAACCAGCAGCTAATGTATATTTTTTTTTTTTTTGTGTCCTCCTCAACATTCTAATGATGTTCAGTTCAGGCCTGAATGTTTTGGGTATTTCTTACTCTGACTGCCTCAATCCTGGTGTTCTTCTAGTAATGTTGACCTTTTTTGAGGAATGTTTTACTAGAAAATATAAAATTTATGTAGTTTTTTTTTTCCTATTACAAATTGAGTGAGGCTTAAAATGTGGAGGCCTAATGGATGAAAACTTTACATGACACTTGCCTTTTCACACTTGCAGAGTGCACGAGTTAAAAATAAAGAGAGATCCAAGTAATAATTACACTTTTGAGGTGCTGTGGGTAAGCAGCACCCCTCGTGAGCCAGCACAAACATGGGAGAACTTGGAATCTCTCAACTCTTGTCTTCTCTGGAGAGAGACTGCTGGAGAGGGAACAGCAAAGGGCTACAAAGATGATGAGGGGACTAGAACATCTCTCTGATGAGGAAAGGCTGAGGGACTCGGGTCTTTTTAGTCTGGAGAAGACTGAGGGGGGATCTGATCAACACAATAAATACTTAAAGGGTGGGTGTCAGGAGGATGGGGCCAGTCTTTTTTCAGTGGTGCCCAGGGACAGGACAAGAGGAAATGGGCACAAACTGGAACACAGGAAGTTCCATCTAAACGTGAGGAGAAACTTTCCTGTGAGGATGGCAGAGCCCTGGAAGAGGCTGCCCAGAGAGGTGGTGGAGTCTCCTTCTCTGGAGACATTCCAAACCCTCCTGGGCGTGTTCCTGTGCAGCCTGCTCTGGGTGGACCTGCTTTGGCAGGGGGGTTGGGCTAGATGATCTCCAGAGGTCCCTTCCAATCCCGTATCATTCTGTGATTCTCCCAGAACCAAAGAAATGCAACTCATCTCAGGAGCTGGGAAATCATAACATCTGGACCTATCCTGACAAGTGTAACAGTACCATGATTTCCTGCATTAATGTGTAGGAGCAGAAAAGGAAAACAAGGGGTGTCGTAGCAAGGTGAGGAGCTTGGTCCCATCCAGCTTATGCAGAGCTTGGATTGTCGGGGGGCTCCCTCCAGACTTGTCGGGAGCACGACCAGTATTGGCAGAGACCAAGGAGGGAGCCCTTCCCGAGGATTTGCGCCGAGCGGCTGGCCCTTCCCCCTGCTTTTGTTTGCCAGGGTGGCGGAGAAGTTTTGGGTGTTCTCCCTGAATTGCTTATCTGTGGGGTACCCTGGAGTGAGTTTGCTCAAAAAGGAGGCTGAGGGAAGACCACCTTGCTTTCTCCAACTCCCTGAAAGGAGGGTGTAGCCAGGGGAGGTCTGTGTCTTCTCTCAAGTCACAGGCGATGGGACAAGAGGAAATGGCCTCAAGTTGCACCAGGGGATGTTTAGGATGGATGTTAGGAAAAATTTTGACACTGAAAGGGTTATTAAGCCTTGGAATGGGCTGCCCAGGGCAGTGGTGGAGTCCCCATCCCTGGAGGGATTTAAAAGTTGGGCAGACGTGGTGCTGAGGGACGTGGGTTAGTGGTGGGTTTTGTCAGTGTTGGGTTGATGGTTGGACTTGGTGATCTGAGTGGTCCCTTCCAACCCAGAGGATTCTATGATTCCATGCTTGGCTGGCAGGACTGAAGGCTGCAGTCGGCTCTGTAATTTACTGGAGATCAAAGAAATTTTGAAAGCAGCCATTTGTGTGTTCCAACTTTGTCTTTGCAGCGTCCATCCTGGCTCTGGTTTAGCAGGTGCTGTCCTGGGGGGTTTGCCTCCTGGTGAGGAGTGGAATTGGGGGAGAGCTGTAATCGAAGGGAGGGACAGCTGAGGGCTGGCTGCGTCCTGGTGCCAGACAGTGTCTGGGGAAGGAGAAGGGCAGCCTTTGAAACCGGCCCCACAGGGAGCAGCGTTGGGGGAGAGGGGTGATGGAGAAACTGGAGAGCGGAGGCTGAGCGCCTTCTGGTTTGCTTTGGTTACCCTCGTTAACATAATTGGCTTTAATAGAAATAGATAGTTTAAACCCTCTTCAATCGCTATTACTGCTAATAAATGCAGGTATTTGATCTATTTAATGTTGTCCAACATAAAAAAAAATAAAAAAATAAAAGTCATAAACCCTCAGGCTTTATCGTGCACTTTTAGAGCTGATTTTTTCAGATTATCAGCTAAAATATTTCTCAACTGGTTATTTCTCAGCTTCTTTTTCTCCAGAGGACTTTCTAGTATGTTTATTCGCTTGTTTTTCCTCTTGTATGTTTGGCTTTTTCTTTTTTTTCTTTGTTTAATTCCACGTGTCCTTTTTCTTACTGGGAAACACCATGTGCATAAGGAGGAAGAAACAATCCTTTGTGATTAAGAGTAAAATTTAGCCTTTGATAGTTTTGCTGTGTGTCTGTCTAGGTGAATATAAATCCTACATAAACCAGGATTCCTTAATATATAAGGCGAGTGTGCAATCCCCTGAGGTACCTGCAGCCCATGAAATGCGATACAATATTGCGCTTTGAATTTATATGTAAAGGTCATATTAGCAACCATATTTGCTTAATATAGGTGCAGTATTAATGCTCATTATTAACATTAATATTTACCTAAAACTGCAATTCAGCTGCTTTGCTGGCAGCTGTCAGTTTAGGAAAAACCCTTGGATTATTCTAGAATAAAAAATACGATACTGGAAATCTGGAAGGTAAATATACTGTTGCTCTCATGTTAATTTGTTAGGTCCTTCAGATCCCTGTTTAGTAATCGTGAGGACAGTTTGGGGCCTCAGTTCCTGTTAATTTAACTGACTGCAGAATTCCTTTTGACAAGTGCCATTTAGCCCTGTGGGCCTTGTTGTTTGCTGGGTTAAAATTAACTGGAGTTCTCGGTGCTGCGTGTCCTCTCAGGTGCTGGCCTTAGCGCGCTTTCTGTGGGCGCTGCCGCTTTTGCAGGTTCCCCGCTCGTTCCTCGTTGTGCTGCAGCTTTTCAGCACGGGGAACGTCACCCCTGTTCTGGGATGGTTTATCATGGAATGGTTTGGGTTGGAAGGGACCTTAAAGCCCACCCAGTGCCACCCCCTGCCCTGGGCAGGGACACCTCCCACCAGACCAGGTTGCTCCAAGCCCCCTCCAACCTGGCCTTGAACCCCTCCAGGGATGGGGCAGCCACAGCTTCTCGGGGCAACCTGGGCCAGGCTCTCACCACCCTCACAGGGAAGATTTTCTTCCCCACATCTCATCTCAATCTCCCCTCTTTCAGTGTCAAACCCTTCCCCCTCCTCCTATGGCCCCCCTCCCTGATCCAGAGTCCCTTCCCATCTTTCCTGGAGCCCCTTGAGGGACTGGAAGGGGCTCTAAGGTCTCCCCGGAGCCTTCTCTTCTCCAGGCTGAACCCCCCCAACTCTCTCAGCCTGTCAAGCCTGGAGAAGTTTGGTCCTGCTCTCTGCCTCAAGTTGGCACCTCTGCTCTCATCCTCTCTTGTGGGTGATGCTTGGGGTGCTTGCCTGACTCTGCTGTGCTCTTCTGTACCAGACAACTTCCAAAACTTCTAAATACTGGCTGTTTCTGTGGCAGAGTGTGTCTGGGGGGCCTCAGAGGCAGGGAAATCTCTCTTGCTTGGGTTTGTGCTGTCGTAGGGGAGCAGCAGGTCCAGTACCAAATGGTACCAGCGCAGAGAACATCTTCAGCTGCTGGGATATTGCTTTCTCTACCTCTAATATAGCTGTATAATTTCAAAAGTGTTCCAGATACGGACAAGGACTAGTGCCTGTGTTGCTTTGGGACCAGAAAAGCAACTTCTGAGTTGATGTCATTGAGTTTTGCAACAGTCAGGCCCTCTAATCTTATTTAAAAAAAAAAAAAAAGGTGTAATTTTCTTGTGTAAGATGGGTACCTGACATAAATTAACTGTGAGCTGCTCTGAGGGTTGGAAAATCCACAGTGAATACGTTCGATGCAGAGTTGCCAAGAAGCTTTTCTGCTCTGTAGGAGGCCGAGTTGTGAAAGTGGCCCCTGGCCTGGAGAGAAACGGGTTGCGTTGCTGCGATGGGGGTAGGTGAGAGCAGAGTGTGTTCTGAGCCGTCTTGTCCCCCCGAAAACGGGCAGTGGGAATCTGCTACTGAAACTGGGAAAGAAAGAGCTCCGTAGCCTCAGCGTGGTTGAGGCCGTGGGGGTTTATTCAGGAGACTGAAAAGAAGACGTGGAGGCCTGACCCGGAGCGAGGGTGTGACCAGTAACACACTGTCTCTCGCTTTATCGCCTGTTTTTCAGAACAAAGGTGAAAATTGGTTAAGAGGGGCTCTGGAGAGCCTGACTTGCCCTCACCCTCGGTGATGCCAAGGAGCCGGTGGGTTTGCTCTGGTTTATCGGCACGGGGCAAATCCGCTCTGGGGTCTGCGCTTTCGCTGGGAAGGCAGGAAATTATTTATGAGTCAGTGAAGTGGCAATAAGCTGGAGCGTGTTACACTGACACACATTCATATATTAGCGTGCGTGGAAATGACTCTTCTTGAATGAGGTTCTCATTAATTTCGGTGAGATTTACATAATTCCTGGGTGCATACACAGCGTTTCATGGGAAGGGGAGGAGTGTTCTTGTGCAGTGAAATTGCTTTGTGACTCTTACTCCGTAGCGGTGTGGCTGATGTGCAGAGCTTTAATTTTGTTAACTGGGCTTCAGAAGCAAGCTGGCTGGATTTTTTTTTTTTGCTTCATCAGAAAACAAGGAGAGCTCTTGATGGGAAGGTTCACGGAATCATGGAATTGTCAGAGTTGGAAGGGACCTCTAGAGATCATCTAGTCCAACTCCCCTGCTAAAGCAGGGTTGCCCAGAGTACATCACTCCAGACGGGGCTTGAAGATCTCCAGAGAAGGGGACTCCACACCCTCCCTGGGCAGCCTGTTCCAGGGCTCTGCCACCCTCACCCGAACGAAGTTTTTCCTCATATTTGAATGGAACTTCCCATGTTCCAGCTTGTGCCCGTTGCCCCTTGTCCTGTTACTGAGAACCACTGAAAAGAGTCCGGCTCCATCCTCCTTCAACCCACCCTTTAGATACTTGTAGGCATTAATAAGGTCTCCCCTCAGTCTTCTCTTCTCCAGGCTAAAGAGTCCCAGCTCTTTGAGCCTTTCCTCATCAGGGAGATGCTCTGATCCTTCCATCATCTTTGTTGCCCCATGCTGGACTCTCTCCAGTAGTTCCCTGTCTCTCTTGAACTGGGGACCCCAGAACTGGACACAATATTCCAGTTGTGGCCTCACCAGCGCAGAGTAGAGGGGGAGAATGACCTCCCTCCACCTACTGGCCACACTCTTCCCTGTGCAGCCCAGGATCCCATTGGCCCTCTTGGTGACAAGGGCACATTGCTGGCTCATGGATAGTTCACTGTCCACTAGGACCCCCAGATCCTTCTCCTCAGAAGTGCTTTCCAGCAGGTCCACCCCTAATCCATATTGGTGTCTGGTGCCTGTTTTGGTTGGGAGCTCTGTTTTTGGTATTTCCCAGGATGTGCCCTTTGTGTTTTGCTTTGCGGAGGCTAATACAGGGGTGCGACTGAGGGGTGCTGCTGGCCCGGAGCAGGAGTCAGGTTCTGCTGGATGCCTTAGGAAGCAGTCGGGACTAGGGCTGACCGTTCTCCTGTGAGTCCTGGTGGTTCTGGAGATTGCCTCTTCCTTCAAGGAACCAGGTTGTCACGTCGCATCCAGATGTCAGGGCATTGCTTCCTCCTGCGGCCAATTTATCTTGGCGTTGTCTTCTGGATTTCTTTCAAAACTCTGGTTCAGTGGTGAACCAGATTTTATGGTAATCAAATCTCATTGACGTTAACGCTCATCTGTGAAGAAGTTCTTTCTCTGTGGACCTCCTTGTGTCTGGTGTTGACACCATCATGACTCTGCTCTGCATGTCTGCATGCGTTATGGGTCAGTGGCGGTTAATGGGAACGGATCCCGAGGAGGTGGTAGCCCATCTATGTCGTTTAATTACCATTTCAGAGTATTCCCTGCCTTTTGGAGTAGCTAGGTGTAGGAAGTCATGACTTTGGCTTTATGGTCTGCTGTTTCGGAAATTATTTGTTCTTTTTTCAAAGGGAAAAGAAGGAGCCCTGTGATATTTGTGCACACCCTGTCAGAAAATGAGGTGAAGAGATGTTGCTGTTTAATATTACAGAAGCGGGGAAATGAGAAAAGGACCTTTTGAGTACAGTCTTTGACAGCTGAATAATAAACTAACCTGTATTACAAGCCAATAGATACAATGATCAGTGGAGATAAAGGAACTGTGACAAAGAGAAAGGGCCTCGAAACTGGTGATTATATGCACTTTGAGCAGACAGTACCTGAAATCAGGTGTGAAGACCTGATTTAGGAAATGTTTTTATCCATAACTGTTAGGATTGATGAAAAAGAGATGAGTGGGGGTATGACTTAAATGTCTGTAATGAATAATTTCTTCCATTACCTGACTGGCAGAGAAGCCAATGTTGTTTTTTTTTGCTTTTGATACACTCTGCCCCAGTGACTATTTGGGGAGGGGATGGAGGCAGCGTGTTTGCACTGTGTGTCACTCGGCAGGGGAGGCCGGGGTGGGACTGCCAGACTGAGATGTGTTTGAAGGACACTTCCTTCAGGGCCTTAAGAGAGCAGTGGCAGTAATAGTGCTCCGTTAGGTGTGCGATTCAGCCAAGCGGGTATGAAGAAGCTGGAGTGCACTTTGCTTCCACGTTTCTCCTGCTTTTTGCCCTTTACCACTCCTCTTATCTTGGTCTCCGTGTCACCTCTCTGGTAATCCATTATCATGGCATCGTTTGGAGACAAACACGCTTCTGTTCATTGGGCACGGGCAGATGGTCAGCACTGAGCAGAGCTGAGTGTGCTTACTGGGCTGGAGCTTAGAGAAAGAGGAATTGCTAAATTGTTGTGGTTTTTGGTGGGGGGTTAAGAACTTGCATTTAAGGTGTTGACCATGTTGGAGATGATGTTGGGTTTAGTTACACCAGCTCTGGCTTCTCCACCAAGAATCCAGGCCGGCGTGGGAGCACGGCTTCCCACGTGGATGGAAGTCACGTATTTGTGCTGCTGTAATTGGTTTAACAAGATGAGAACACGTTTTTCTAGTGAAGACAAACGCTTGAACAGGACATCTGTGAAAATGTTCTTGCATCTAATGTGAACAAATGAAGTACATGATTCTAGCATTTTTAAGACTGTTTGGTGGAATAAGGGTGACCATGTAACGTGCTGAAGCGCCAATAGGAAGGGTGAGAGAAGGGGCTGGGAGAGGAGTTGGTTCTTGTTCAGACCCTGCTGCGTGTCCTGCTCGGGGCTGTTTCTCTCTCCAGGGTCGTTAGTGCTGCTGGGAGACGACCAAAACAAAACACAAATGTTTCTTAATATCCTTTTAATTTATGCTAGGAGCGCAATGGCTCTGTCTTGTATATGCCCCGTCCCTGGAGGTGTCCAAGGGCAGGTTGGTTGGGGCTATGAGCAACCTGGTCTGGTGGGAGATGTCCCTGCCCAGGGCAGGGCGTGGGACTGGTCCCTTCCAACCCAAACCCTTCTACGATTCTATGATCTTTCTAGCAGCTTTGTTATGAGGTTCCCATAGCACAGCATCCACCTTTGGGGGTTTGTTTTGCCAAAGTTGGGGACATACTAGAGCAGCCTCTGTTTCCCCACTAGCCCTTTCCCCAGCACTGCAGGCCCTGGACCAGTGCCATTGTGGCTGCAGCTGGGGTTTGCTGGGACGTTGCTTTAGCAGTGAGAGCACTGAACATCACCTACCGAATCTCTGTGTAGTTTCTGTGTTCCTCTGATGTCTCATTGAAATAATGATTTGCCGCTGTTGGGCTTTTGAGGCTTAGCATGGCTGGGGGTTACAGCACTTCCCATGAGTTCATGGAAGAATTGGGTTTTATGAACTACTGTCTGAGGCAGTCGAGGAACCGGAGCTGGCAGAGCTGTACTGGAGGTGAGAGTGAAGGAAAGGTTTTGGTGATGATGCTGGTGCTGTCGTTTGTGGAAGGTGGAGTCCTGTTTTTGCTCTGTGTTCGTGGTTGATGTGATAAACGTCACCGCAGAAGGTGGCAAGACTGAGGCATAGCTGAAAATAACTTTGAACTGAGATACAGTAATAAGAGGATACCTTATGTTTAAACTGTGATTCTGAGTGACTGGCTCTTGAGGGTTTGTAAATTACATAAATATGTCTTAGATAATTTAACCATATGTTACCAATCCTTTGCAAAGTTGTGTTGTCACAGAATAGTAGAAGAATTCAGAGTGGAGGGGCCTCGTGGAGTTTATATATGGTGACTTCCTTATACCTGATATTCTTGGACGAGGCCTTTTGAATCTTGTCTTAAAATAGAAGTAAAGTGTGATCACAACAATGTCTTGACTTGGTTCTGCTGGAAATAGTGGCTGGAGTGGCTGCCCCATCCCTGGAGGGGTTCAAGGCCAGGTTGGAGGGGGCTTGGAGCAACCTGGTTTGGTGGGAGGTGTCCCTGCCCAGGGCAGGGGGTGGCACTGGATGACCTTTAAGGTCCCTTCCAGCCCAAACCATTCTGTGATTCTGTGGGTGTCAGGAGTTGGGGTTAAGGGCAGTGACCGTGGTGTAAGTGCCTTCAGTGCTGGTCACGGGCAGGGTGCTGCATCAGCATCTAACCCAGTTTCTGCCAGGAGTTACTGGGTTCGTTCCCTGGGCTTGGAGGAGCCTTTGTCCACATCACCTGCTGTGCCTGCAGTGGTGACATGACTGAACGCGGCGGATTAAAAAGAGCCCATAAAGGGCTGCAGTGAACAGCGTGCGGATTACTCAGAACCATAAACTCTCGCCCTGCTCTGGCAGACGGGTGTGTGGGACCTGCTGGGTGGCGGGGAGTGTGTACACACCGAGCAGGAGCTGTGCGGTGCTGCTGTGTGCCATCCTCCCTGTTGTGGCTGCTGTATAAGCACCGCTTTGATACAGGTGTGTTCTCTGAGGAGGGCAGTTGTCAGTCTGAATCCCAGCACGTGGCTGAACTTCGGTGCTTTGGCCTCAAGTCCACAGTTGAGTTGTTTTTCGTGGTTTTTTTTTTTCATCTTTGCTTCTGCTTTTTTTTCCTCTTTGCTTCCAGGGATGCCCCATCCCTGGAGGGGTTCAAGGCCAGGTTGGACGGGGCTTTGACCCGGAGCAGCCTGGTCTGGTGGGAGGTGTCCTTGCCCAGGGCAGGGGGTGGCACTGGATGGGCTTTCAGGTCCCTTCCAACCCAGATCATTCTATGATTCTGTGTGTGGTCAGTAGTTGGTGTTGCTTCTGTAGGGGCTTGCCTGGATGAGATTTGAGAATGAAAATCAGGTGTTTTCTTGTATTTTTAACATATCCAACTCATTTAGCCAACAGTTTTAAATTGCAGCTTTTTTTCTGTTGTAATTGAATCAGGCAATGGCACAACTCCCCAGGTGAATGTGTTACTATGGGTCCTCCAGGTGAGCAGGGCCAGTGTCCCCTCCGGGGGGGGACGACTGTCCCCTGGCTCCCAAGCTCTGCCCTGTGTTGCTTCACATCGCCCTTCCCTCGGTCCTTGCCAGGGTGCCCAGCACAGCCATGGGACCGCCTTGCCACACATCCGCAGCCTCTGGGGAGTCAGGAAAAGGCCGTGCCCCCTCTGGGGGGGTTCTTAGGGTGTTTTACGCCCCAGTTTGTGCTTCTGGATTTCCACTGGAGACGTTGTGGGGATCATAACTAAAACTGGCAACCGATCTTCATGCATTGCTGCTGCTTCTTTCCTCATCCTCTGCTCCCCATTTCATTTGGTGTTATTTAATTTAATTTGCCTTTTGTTTCTACAGTTGTGTTTTTCTCTTTCATTTTCATGTAACTTGAATATAAATCTGCCAATTTTTTAGATGTTTTCACTTGATTTTTCACCTGAAAGGAAACGATGCTGACTCGCTTGCTTACGCATTGACTCCCTCACTTCACATCATGCAGCGCACTGAAATATTAGTCTCTGCAATACCCTAAGCAAAGGCAGTTGCCTCAGACTTTGTGTGTCTTAAAAGTAATTGCTAGTTTTTCCTTTTTTGTGCGTGTATAAATCTAACACTATAAACGTTGTAGCTTCTGGGAGTCTTAAAAGGTAAGTCATCTTTTGGAGCTCAATAACTTGTTACATGCTGTAATATGGAATGTAGCTCTTGGTCTGTATCAAAAATTGCTATAAACTATGTTTTATCATTAAAAATCAACTACAAGCATTTCCTCATGTATTTATTTTTCTTACCCATCTATAAATAGGTGCGTTCCATGGACGAACTGAATCATGATTTTCAGGCGCTCGCTCTGGAAGGACGGGCTATGGGAGAGGTAAGTGAAAGGCCTATAGAAAAAAAATCTGTGTATTTTGGGGGGTGGAGGAAAAGAAGTAACAGTTTTTGAGGCTGGTGAATGATTGTGAGCTTGAGAGGTCTCCATTATGACTCGTGAAGTGTGTGTGTGTGTGTGTGTGTGCTTTAACAACATAAAAACCTGTCAGGCTGGAACACATCTCAGTGGGAGGAACAGCTAAGCCCCCACCTGCTGTGTCATCAAACAGCAAAACCCCGCTTGTAAAGGAACAGTTCGAAATATGTCTTGTGACAAGTGTTACAATACTTGGAGCGTGTTTATTTTGGGACCCGGTGATCTCAGACCCCATAATATTGCGGGTTGTCTGGCATTGTCTGCTGCCCTGTTTCCACTCCTGGCCACCTTTTGGCTGTTGTCAGGGAGCACAGGGCTGGGATTAACGTTTAATCGAGGGCTGCAGGGGCGAGATGTGCTTTGGACAGGTCAAAGGACTGGGCAGGGAGCTGTCAGATAATGTCCCTTCAGTTCCAACTTTATAGAAACCCAGTGAGAGTTATTTTAATCTCACAGTGCAGTGAGGGGGGGGCAGGTTTGGAGGAGATCTGGTTTTCTTTGGAAAGAGAGAATTTACCGATTTTTAGGGTATCTTGGAAGAATAGCAAGTTACTGTAACTGGCTGTGTTAGATTCCCGAAAGCTGGATGTAAATGCTTCTTTTCCTTGCACTGTTCCCTTTTGCTTCATAGTCAGTCCCTTTAGAGGCTTGTGGAAGAGGAGAGATGAGAAAACCATGCTTTGTAGGATACGAATGTGCGGCAGCTCAGCTTGGTACAGGGCTGCTTTGGAGACCCCTCCTTCTCGCGTTCCTGTCTCTCAAGTTCAGACTAGTTTATTTTCTCCACGTTTTGTCCATCCTATTCTGTTACTTTAGTTTTATGAGCCAGATTAAAAAAATAAAAATCCCTAGGAGCCAGAAATTACGGTTTTGGAGAAAACAGCAAAGCAGGACTATTCTGTGGTGGGATTCGTAAGAACGTGCCCTCTCTCAGGTGAGAGACCGCAGGGAATTCATGGTGCTCCCATCTTGGCTTCGCTCCTCTCCTCCCTTCCTTCTGTCTCTGGAAGATCCTAGTACAGAGTTACATTTAAATTTGACAGTACTTGGTAGGAAAATCTGTTTCTCTAGGTTATGCTAACCTACATTGAGACTATTGACTAAGAATCGATCAAAGTGATTTACAAAGGAGAAAACACGACATTAAAAATCTGAAAATCAGCTGATGTGCCTCCATCTGAAGCATGCCAGGGGAATGACGGGGGTGGGAATGTTCTGTGAATATTATTTTTTTAACACCTCACGTGGGCAAGACGTTCATTTTCAGAGACAGAGCGTACAGGCTCTTTGGAAGCCCATTAAGAGCAAGTACAGCACTTGTTTTGTACTTAACGTGGCATCAGGTCATTTTAGCTTAAGTCCCTGAAGGCGTTCCTAAATGTGCTGATTTTTACCAACTCTTAATTTATTTAGACATTTCTTGAGAGAAGTGAAATTGGGTTTGGTTTTTTGGAGGATGAGGTTTGTCTTCCAGTGATGACTCGCCTTCCCCCTCCCCATCATCCTCCTCTTGTAACTGATGCAGGAAGCTTTGGAGATGGCACCCTTTTATCACAGGGCTTTTTTCCACGTACCAGAGTGTGCATCTTTTTCCAGGGAAGATGACATTTCACCCTTCTCTTCCAGCTGAGACTATTTCTTGTTTCTCTTGACTTTTTCTCCCTTAGCCCCACAGTTTCCTTTCTTTATCCATTAAGTTTCCTCTGTATTTCTGAAGGTATTTCAGCCTCCGTCCAGCTGGTGACTTAAGGACTATGTAGACTGAGATCCCGCAGGATGTGTGTGTTGGCTTCCAAGACCATGTTCTTCACCTACAGGCTTTGATCTTGTTGATCTTGTGCAGCACACCCTGTCTGCCCTACCTTAGCAAGACACTGATGGTTTTCTCCCCCTGTCCCGCTCCTGGAATGTGAAGGAAGCTCCTGGAGATAGAGTACTAAGAAAAAAATTAAGTCTGAAATAAATGAGGAAAAGAACTAATTTGATTTGTATTTCTTGATCTTGTGTCTTCTGAGCTTTACCTGCAGGAAGCATCAAGAACCTCGTACCTTGACTTGATAGTGAAAAAACTGGGGGGGAAAGACGAGGAAAAGAGTGTTTATGCATTTAGTGTATCTTTTTACCTTCTTGTTTACTTGCTTCTTAGTAAGAAAGAATCTCAGTGGCCAGTCCAGCCGAAACCACGACACAACGTAGTCCTAATTTTAGTGAGTTAAGGAATTTGTGCCTCTGAAGGCATCACCCCTCTTTTTTTTTTTTTTTTTTTTAAAGGACACTATCAAACAATTTTCTCTCTTATCTGGATTTTGGGAGCAGGATAGATAATATGTGGTGATGAACAGATATCCCAATCTGGAGAAACTGAGAATAGTTTAAAAAAATCCAACAACTTTCCTCTTCCTCGTGGCTGTTGCCATCTTCAAAGTCCCACCCTCCTCTGCCGCAACCAGCCTTGTACCCCCCGAAACTGTACGAGTCAGTGCGATACTTCCTCAAGTGTGAGACTGAAAAGAAGAGCCGCAGAAAACCCTTTTGCTCCACTCTAAAATGGAAAAGAGCTGGGCCATTGATAGTGGACACGGATGATAATGTCAAAAGTTGCCTTTTAAAAGGGGCATGTCCCCCCCCCCCCGCCCCTTTATTTAGTGCTCTGTCCGGGCTGGGGGCTGTATTGAAGGAGGTCACCTTGGAGCCTTACTCCAAGCCTTGTCGGCGTAACGAAGCCTTCACTAGTTTAGGATCAACCTCCTTTTCTCGGCAGATGTTGGACTGGAAAGTAATACGAGCAGTTAGGAACTGGTGAAGAAAGAGAATGGCACTTCAGAAGTCCCCCCTTGGGGCCAGTTGGTTTTGCTGCTTTATAACCCATGTGTCTCTGAGGTCTCTGATCCCACTGCAGCGACACTCGGCTGAGGCTTAATACGAGCTGTGAACCTTCTCTTTCTTTTCCGGCCTTCCCGGCAGGGCAGCTGGATATCTGCTTCTCTTCACTTAAATCCTTTTTATCTGTAGCTTTGCAAATATTGAATATTTGCGTGGCATCTTTCTGGGATGGTGGGCAGTGCAGAGAGACTGCGAGGAGGTGTTTGTCCTCGGTGCATGAAGTGCATTTTGAGCTGCAGCGACGTTCCTGCTTCGGCAGTGGGTTGTGCTGGGGGCTGAGCCTGCCTCTAGAGGAGAAGAGCAGCTGGGGGAGCAGCTGCTGGAACCTGATCCAGGAGGGTGGGAGGAGGATGGGAACATGAAGGCATTAGGCAATTGGGTCCTTAACTGCAAAAATGGAAGGAATTGGACCAGAAATGTTGAAGTATGAATATCTGGGGTAATGGTGAATCTCACCCTACTCTTGAAGAGAAATGCTGGTGAGAAATATTTTCCATTTTCACCTGATGAGAATTTAATTACTGTTCTCTGCTGCCGTCCACTGCAGGCCTTAGCACTGGGGTCTAGTGTAGGTCTGACTCTGGCCAAGCAGTGAAATTGCCACAACCCCCGGGATTCACTGCAGTATCTCTTAAATGGCAAAGGCTGAAGCAATACCTGGTTCCCCACGTCCTTATTTATGTCCTCTTGATGCAGTTTATTATGTCCTAGATAAGGCCTTGTCTCTCTTTTTTTCTTAAGCGGAGTGGTTGTTATATTGGGCCTAGGCATTTTTGTATCTGGTTTTAAAAACAACCCAAAACTAAGCAAAAAAAACAAAAAAACCTAAAAACCCCACGTGACTCTGCTTTCCCTGCTACAGATGCCTTTCCTGCCTTCTCATAAATTTATGATTCATGGGCAGCTGGGCTGGGGAGTATTGACAGTTTGGAATAATGTTTCTGTGCAGTTGTTTTTACATCTCTCGTGCCAGCAGCTTTAGCCATGGGGAGATCGAAGCGGTGTTTGTGAGGTGTGATGGTGCTGCAGCAGCTATGCTGGCACGTCGGTGGGAGAGCACCAGTGCCAGGGCAAGAGCTTAGTGAGAACACACCAGGGCACGGTTAAGTGGCCACTGGCACCAGCTGAGAGGCAGCTTGCGGCTGTGGGGTCAGTGAAATGCAGTTAGATCACCCAGCAGCTTCCCATACAATCATGGAATGGGTTTGGCCTGGAAGGGACCTTAAAGGTCATCCAGTGCCACCCCCTGCCCTGGGCAGGGACACCTCCCACCACACCAGGCTGCTCCAAGCCCCCTCCAACCTGGCCTTGAACCCCTCCAGGGATGGGGCAGCCACAGCTTCTCGGGGCAACCTGGGCCAGGCTCTCACCACCCTCACACCAAAGAAGTTCTTCCCCACATCTCATCTCCATCTCCCCTCTTCCAGTGTCAAACCCTTCCCCCTCCTCCTATGGCTCCCCTCCCTGATCCAGAGTCCCTCCCCTCAGCTTTCCTGGAGCCCCTTTAGGGACTGGAAGGGGCTCTAAGGTCTCCCCGGAGTCTTCTCTTCTCCAGGCTGAACCCCCCCAACTCTCTCAGCCTGTCCTCACAGCAGAGGGGCTCCAGCCCTCCCAGCATCTCCGTGGCCTCCTCTGGCCCTGCTCCAACAGGTCCATGTCCTTCCGATGTTGGTGGCCCCAGAGCTGGAGGCAGCATTGGGAGGGGGGTCTCCCCAGAGCGGAGCAGAGGGGCAGAATCCCCCCCCTCGCCCTGCTGGCCACGCTGCTGGGGACGCAGCCCAGGATGTGGGGGGGTTTCTGGGCTCCAGTGCACGTTGCCGGGGGCGTGTGGAGCTTCTCACCCACCAACACCCCCAAGTCCTTCTCCTCAGGGCTGCTCTCCAGCCAGTCTCTGCCCAACCTCAGATTTGTTTGTTGGAGTGGTTTTTTGTGCTCTCAGACCCTTCTCCAAGCTGGTTTAACTCCTGAGCCAGCAAAAAACTGACTGTTCTTTGGGCTGGGCCAGCAAAAGCCGGGATGGGAAAAGATGGGACAAGAGGAAATGGCCTCATGTTGCGCCAGGGGAGGTTTAGGATGGATGTTAGGAAAATTTCTTACACTGAGAATGTTGTCAAGCCTTGGAAGCGGTAGAGTCGCCATCCCTGGAGGTATCCAAAAGCCAGGCAGACGTGGTGCTGAGGGACGTGGATTAGTGGGGGTTTGGGCAGTGGTTGGATTGAAGATTGGACTTGATGATCTGAATGATCCCTTCCAACCCAGACCATTCTGTTCTGCCTTTCGGGCAGCAGCGAGCCCTTCCATACTCCTGCTGCTGGTGACATTCCAGCTGGGATTGCCCCTGTGTGCTCAGCCTTCCCAGCTTGTTTGTTTTTTAGATGGCAGCATTTTTGGGGCGTAGATAATGTCTCTGGGTTTGTAAACCTGCACTGCTGCCTAAACGTGGCTTGTAAATACACGCTCTGCCTTCTCCTACCTGTTGCTGCGGATAAACCCAGTTCTCCAGCTGCACAGATGGCTCCTTTTATCTTAATATTTGCCTTATCTGAAGGGGATCAGTTTACTTAATTTGTCTAATTCATAATCCCATCTCAGCGGGATCTATACGCGCAGGCTCTGCGCTTGTTGACTGTAGAATTGCTTTTGTTGATGTGTAAGTCGTCCCCTCCTCCCCGCTCTGCTAAATTGAATATTGGCCTAACTCTGTAAGTCCTCTGTAAGAGGGTTTAGAAGGATTATTTTCATACTAGATAGAGTCAATTTTAATAAAAACTGGGGAACAAATAAACTAGTCTAGTTCTGAACTGCTGCGTGTTCTTTTTTAATTTCCAACCTGAAGAACTGGATGATACTCACTTAAAATAATTGTGTGGGTTATTTTTTTTTTGTTGTTCCGTTGCAGTAGGCAACTTCCCCTGAGGTAAAACTCATTGTCTTGGGGACCAGTTGGATAATTCATTACAGCTGATTCCTGCTTATTAAACCTGGGGTTTGGTTGGAGCTGTGTTTGACCGAACAAGGACCCCCATTGCCGTCTGTTAAAAGTGCTTTTTGCTTTTTCCCTCTCCACGATATCTATAAATACACCCGGAATCTTTATGTAAAATAAATATTTATATTTTGTTTCTTTCTGCTCGTGGTACAGAGCTTCCAGTCGGAAACTTTATTCTTTTAGGGGGTGGAAGGATTAAACCAGAGGGACAGAGTTGTAGCTGTGAGTGCAGTAAGGGGGGGTGTGTGCACGAGACAGTGAGCATCAGAATTTTTTCTAATCCTTGTCTGTGATTCACTGCAAAACTATAAGACGGTGTTCGGGTGCAGTTCTTGACCCTTAGGAAAGGGGTGGAGGGTGGGCAAAATATTTAATGAAGGGCTAAATTAGTCTCGAGTCACCCTCCAGCCAGAGGAGTCTTGCTGCCTTTTGTGGTAGTGACCCAGTCTGTATGGTCAGGAAAGTTGAAATATTTATTTAAATGAGCAACCAGATTACAAATAAAAGCTTGGTCTGTATATTCCACTTCATAACACAGCTTGTTGCTGGGGCTTATGAACACATACTCATATGAAGTGTTCGTTTTCCTTTCGTTAGGAGCGTAGCCTGGCTCCTGCAGCCCCACATCAAGTGGGTCTGAACCTGGTGCCTTGTGCCTGGGGACGTCCCTTTCCACATCCTCCGTGCAGAATTTTGTTATAATTGGGAATTGAAAGTGTCCATTGGGACGCAGCACACTTGTGTTGGCAGTAGTGGTTTAAGGGATTTTTCTTCTTTATCAAGGAGGGGAGCCATAGGAGGAGGGGGAAGGGTTTGACACTGAAAGAGGGAGATTGAGATGAGATGTGGGGAAGAACTTCTTTGCTGTGAGGGTGGTGAGAGCCTGGCCCAGGTTGACCCAGAGAAGCTGTGGCTGCCCCATCCCTGGAGGGGTTCAAGGCCAGGTTGGAGGGGGCTTGGAGCAACCTGCTCTGGTGGGAGGTGTCCCTGCTCAGGTGGCACTGGATGGGCTTTGAGGTCCCTTTCCACCCAAACCATTCTGTGTTCTTACAGCAGCCAGAGGGTGATTTGTGAACTTCTCCCCTTGCCTCCCCCAGCCTCCCAGTAGTCCCATTCCAGGCTGCTCCTGGCAAGGCCTGGGGCCGGTTTGCACCATGACCCTGCCAAAGGTGGCTCTTTCCCAAGAGGGACATTGGGAGAGGGACACGTGCTCTGGCACCTGGGACACCTCAGGGAGACGCCTCTGCCTGGGGCTGCCGCTGAGGACACAGCGTTGTCGAAGCATGGCCTTGCTCCCGTGGATTCTGCCAGAGCTGCTGGTTTGCAAACGTGTTGTAAATTTTAAAATACTAGAAATGAAAAATCATTTTTCTGCCACTTTATATTTCAGGAGAAAACAAGTATTAATACCAAGTATTAATAGCAAGAAGGGAGGCTGAACTTCGTTACCTACAGCAGCTTTCCTCAGAGAAGCAGCTACTGAACTTTCATGTTTGCTTAGATTTTAGCATTGCTTTAAAAATTTTGCCTATTAATAATAGTTATTATTTTATATTTATATTTTTTATTTATATTAATATTGCCTATTGCTGTTACGGCACTGACCAGGCACTTGCTGGGCTCCCTGTTGCCCTTTTTTGTGCTGATTTACAGATGCAGATTTTCTCTTAAATTTGTATTATACTTGATTTTTTTTTGCATAAGTTCCATTTTGCCTTTTGCCTTGAAGTAGAAATAAATTCCATAAGTTTAGCATTCAATATTACCTTTTTGTGTATATTAGGAAAACTTCTTAACATTTTGGAAACTCAAGAGCTTATGAAAGGAGTAATTTTCTTGTAAACTAGAGATTACTCTTTCCTTGAAAAGAAAATACTCTGTTCTACTCACTTCTTTCCTGCTTCCTTCCTGCAAGCCCCTGCCCTCCTTCATTTGGGATGTGACTGCGGAGCAGATGGTGGCCTGCTGGAAGGTGTTGTCAAAGGAAATGACAAGTGTTTAGTTGCAGCTAAAATTCTGTTTATTTGGTCCGTATCCCTTTCTTCTTCAAAATTCCTCGGAACGGACCGAGGAGGAAAGCAGTGATTTTTTTTGCTGGGGTGGCAGCAGCGGGAGTGGAAAAGCTGCATTTCATGAAATACGGGAATGAGAGAAGCTTAAAAGAAACCGTAACGCACCTGATGAGTGGTTCTGGTCATATAAACTAGAGAGCAGGGACTTGGCTTCCGCCTCCTCAGCGTCACCCCGTGGTGCAGGAGGAACGGGTTAGTCTGTGATTTGGGAGTCACTTGGCCTCACAGTTGCCTGGAGTGATTTTTTGGCTTGCGTGAGGGGGGAGCAGGGAGCCAGTTTCCCTGCTTTTCTCAGTCAGTTGAGAGAATCAGGAGCCGTGAGTCCTACACAAGACCTACACCATGTCTGCGATGCAGTGAGAAACCCTAAAGTCACTGACACATTTCTAAAAAGTGAGTGACGTGTTAATATCTCATGATACCTGGAGTTCTGCATCCAGCTCTGAGACCTCAGCACAGGAAGGACATGGAGCTGTTGGAGCGGGGCCAGAGGAGGCCACGGAGATGCTGGGAGGGCTGGAGCCCCTCTGCTGTGAGGACAGGCTGAGAGAGTTGGGGGGGTTCAGCCTGGAGAAGAGAAGGCTCCGGGGAGACCTTAGAGCCCTTTCCAGTCCCTCAAGGGGCTCCAGGAAAGCTGGGGAGGGACTCTGGATCAGGGAGGGGAGCCCTAGGAGGAGGGGGAAGGGTTTGACACTGGAAGAGGGGAGATGGAGATGAGATGTGGGGAAGAACTTCTTTGGTGTGAGGGTGGTGAGAGCCTGGCCCAGGTTGCCCCGAGAAGCTGTGGCTGCCCCATCCCTGGAGGGGTTCAAGGCCAGGTTGGAGGGGGCTTGGAGCAACCTGAAGGATGCTGAAAAGATGTCCCTGCCCAGGGCAGGGGCGGTGGATTAGATAAGGTCACTTCCAACCCAAACCGTTGTGTGATTGTAGGCTCTGCCTCTGCAGTGGCTGCCACAAGGCAGGGTGGGCACAAGCCCTGCCTGTCCTTGACGCTTTCTGTGTCCTGGGGACAGACGGGTACTGGAGTCCATATGCCCAGGTGGGGTGAAGTTGCTTTTAAGGGACTTCGGAGCACGCTGCATTGGGCTTGGGCACAGAATGCAAATGAGCTCGTTCCATCCTTAGTTTGAAAACTAATCTGAAGATTTTTGGTTTTGAACTAGCAGGAGGAAGGCTGTTGCAAGTTGGAAGAGGAGGTTATGGTGGGGGAATTAGCGTCTACTTCCAGTAGAAGAAAAACTGCAGTTGAATTGAGCGACATCTATGCGTAAATAAGTTCTGTTTAGCTTCAGCCCTGGAGGAGGGTCTCAGCTGGTTCAGAAGTGGCAACCTCTGTGCTGGAGCTGCTGGGACAAGAGGGGTGTTACTGCCGCCCCCCAGCCCAACACCTGGCCTGTGTGTGTTAGAGACGGTGATTCAACCTCCGTAGGTGAGGATCGCTGTGTTTTACACCCCGGTGTGTGGTACAGCCCGTGTGCGGGTGTAGGCATCACAGCTTCAGTTCAGCTGGGAAATGCTCAGCTGTTGCCAGAGGCTGAGCCCGGGAGCTGGGGGGTGTTTCTGCTGCTGGAGACCCCCCCGGCTGTGCCCAGCGTGAGCCGTGGCTGCCAGCGGTGTTTCTGCCCCGAGTGGTGCTCAGCGCCCGGCCTGTCCTCCAGCATCTGCTGGTATAAGGGGTTTTCCAAAGGGATTGCACTTATTTATTTATTTTTCCCTTAAACGCTCCCGTGTTTAAGTCGTGGATTGATTTTACTCTCTCCCGCTCTGAGCGCAGGAGCGGGGTTACTTTTAGTCAACAGCAACTCGGAGTGTTAGTGAAATAGCTAAATTTAATTGCTCTCTTATCTCTGGTGGGGTTTTTTGTTTTGGGTTTGGTTGTGTTTTGTTACTTTAGGATTTGAAAGGAATTCTGCTTATCAGGTGTGGGGAAAAATTGATGTTGCTTTTATTGTAATACCTGTTTGTGTGTAATCTGTCCAGTTACCCAGATCTGAACCTCAGGTTTAATCTCGTGTGTACAGACATCCTTGGCGATACGTCTCTGAGTAAACAGATCTTCCTTAAGATAAAAAGCAAATGGTGAGCACGACTTTTCCGGTTGTCTGTGTTAAACCAGAGTGTGCCGCGAGCTGGGAGCCCTTCAGTCACTCCCGCTTGCTCTGTCCTCCCCCAGCAGCCTGCGTCCTCTCTTCCGCTGCAGCCTTCAATCCGCACATCTGCTGGGGAGTATAGAGTTATCAACACTCCTAACATACAGGAGACATCGACTAATCTGATGATTCTTGTTTGTTCTATGGTAATTTCAAACAGATGCAAGCACTTGTTAATCTTCCAGTTCCTTTAGTTTTATTCCAGCTTCAGCAGGCAAGGCTCGTTTGTTTTCTTAATTTGCTCTGAATGCGCTGTTGTTTCCTGTCTGAGCTGCACACATCTCACTCGCCAGAAGATTTAATTTAAAGATTGTATGTTTGACATCTAAGGCACTTCAGCAGGGCTGGAAATTCCCCTCGCCATATGTAGGTGCCGCGTGGCAGGTGTTTCCTCGGTGAAGCAGGTATTTTCGAAATACATCTGCTAAATAGGGCATGTCGCTCTGTTTGCCGTCGTCTGAACTTCACAACAATCTTCCTTGGATTCCTTCGAGCCAGGGCTGACTTTCTGTCTGGATCTCAGTAAGTCCATAACCTCTTTCTCTTCCTTGGGTAGGACAATACGTGCCTGGTAGGTGTGGTGGCCCAGAACTGCTCACTCCCATTAGCGTTTACAAATAACTCTCCTGGCGTGGCGAGGCCTCAGCAATCATTCAATGAGCGAGAAGTGAGAGCTCTTGGCATCTCTTGAGCTATTCTGTCCCTGCCAGTGCCAGAACCTCGGTGTTTGAGGGCAAGAATTAGTGCTGGAAGCGCTGGGTAGTTTCATCCCCCCCAGCTCAGGTAGAAATCGTGATAATGTCCTGATCCGAACAGTTTTTTTCCCATTGATATATTTTGGGGAGTAGCTCTCACGCGGGGAGGCTGGAGAGTGTCAGTGTGTGTGTGTGTTTACGTGCGTGGGGCTCCCTGAGCGCTTGAGGATGGAAGAGGATTGCTGAGATTGGATCGTTATCTCAGTCGCTGTATGGCTTTCACCCATGGAGTATATAAATATTTTGATTATAAAGCATGTATCAGTTTGTGTTTAATGATTGATTCATGTTTAGAAGGGAGACGCTTATGGTTTATGTTTGCATTTTATACTTATTTTAATCATGCTTTGTTTTGTTTTGTTGTTTTTTTTTTTTAATTGCAGCAGCTGTTGCCGGGTAAAAAGTTTTGGGAATCTGATGATTCCAGCAAAGATGGACCAAAAGGGATATTTCTGGGAGATCAGTGGAGAGACAGTGCTTGGGGAACATCAGGTAGCCCAATTATTTACTTCATTTAGTTGGGGTTGAATACAGAAATGTGCAACTCACTGCTCAGAATTGCTGCCCAGTCTGGATGACACACAGCTTTTAAAGGATTTTTTTGGAAAACATCTGTTTTAGATAATAGAAAACTAACAGAAAACCCCACGTTGCTATGTGATAGAGCTAAAAGATACCCACAGTGATGGAAAGATTGTCTAATGTGAACGTGTGTGCCCTTCTGTTTATCTCCTTGAAAATTTTTAGGTTGCCATTAGAATTTCAATTTAAACTTCCTGATGTCTTTTCTGCCTCGGGATGGGTTACTTTTAAGTTTGAACAAAGATATTCGAGAACAAGATTAGTAAAAAAACCCCAAACCACCCCACTTTTTTTTAAACACTAAACCAACCAACCAAAACCCAACAACATTCAGCTTAAAAAAGAAAAAAAAAAAAAGTGATGTTTTGAATTAGTAATGTTGAAGTTTATCTGCCAGGGATTGTGTTCTTGGATCGGAGACTGTCCCTTATTTTGAATTCAAGGGGAGAGTGTTCAGGTTGGGTTTAGTTAAATGGCAGAAAATCACATGCATGTGCTGAATTTGAAATGCTAACCTGTTACTTTTTATTTTCTGTGCTTTCTATCTATAATGAATATGTTCCTTAAACACCACCGAGTGTCTGGTGCAGTTTCCAAACAACTGCGCAGAGCTCCCGATGGGGTGGGATTTAGAGGAACCTCACTCTTGTGAGGGTGTTTTTTCCCTGCTGAAAGTGTCCATTATGAAAGTGAAGGTATTGGGATAGTGATAAGGGTGTTTTTTTTATTATTTAAATTTCAAAATGGCTGTGAAAAGGGGATAAAGCTTCTCCCAATCTGATGGGTTGAACCTTGCAGCCTGGCTGGGTGCTGGGGAGGTTCTGGGGAGCTGCTGCCTGAGGTGGGTCTTGAGAGCAGCATCCAGCCCTCGGCAGCTGTTTGGGCCCGTTTTTTTTTAATACAAATTGAATTTGAGGATGGATTTAAGGACTGAGCTGGACTCTGAACCACACCAGCTGAGAAGGAGACCTTCTCCTCTGCCTCTGTGGTTGGGCCAGTGGCACCCAGCAGACAGGCCGGGGAGAGCTGGGGGAGGTCGCCTCCCACACTGGCTGATGGCAGATCTCCATGAGTCAAAGCCCTTCGTCTCATCTCTTCCTCTGTTTGTTCTCAGTGAATTCTCTGCACCTTCACAGCCTGTATTGCTCAGCCCCGGCCTGGAACGGTGTCTGTGAGTCAGGGCGGGCAGAGTTTCCCCTTTTGCCCAGCTGAATTTAAGAGCCATGGGCTGAGCAGTTGTTGAAGGTGCCCCAGAGGAAGGAGCAGAGCTTGGAGGTGGGGTGGGGACGTGTCCTTGGCCACAAGACTTTGTTCTGTGAACAGTGGAACTAATGAAGCCTGATTTTCTGTAAGATGCCCTTTGCTCCATCCATTTTCCTTTCTGTGACTGCAATACACACTGCAGCCCTCCCGTACAGCTTTGGCTCTTCACTGCTCTGCCTTGAAGCTGTGGTTTTAAAGCCTTTAAAGCCAGTACGACCAGAAGCAGCCCTGTCTGATGGAGGCCATTGCTTCCTCCCCTCCTGGTGGTACACGTGGTTCAGCCACAGTGCACTGAAACCAGCTGTGGGCAATTACCTGCCTTAAAACTAGCTTTCAGCTTTTCTTCGTTAACTTTCTCCTGGAAAAGCCTCCCCAGTCCTCTTCACTTTGTGGCCACGGAGAGGCTTGTGCTGGCTTGAGGGAGAGTGCAGGGAAGTGTAGCCAGGAGCAGTGAGAGAGTAGAATTATTTCTCTTGACAGCTTAAGTCTGCTTTATGAGGGAGCTACGGTATCAATATCACGGTGTGTCCCTTCCACTGTCCCCTGGGAACTACTGGATCTGCTGCCTATTATTTTTGACTCACCAGTCTGAGCAGCCAGGACCACAGAAGGTCTCCACTTCCCGTCCCTCCCTTCCCCGGGGATGTAGCGCTGATGTAGGGCCACCGGCTCCTGCCCAGGCAGCAGTTTTTGCAGAACTCGTAAGGACTCAGAGACATCAACCCTTGGTCTGTTCTGGTTGGATCTCAAACCCTCCTGCTGCAGGGATGTAAAGGGATGGGGCTGGTGCAGGAGGCCAGAGGATGCGAAAGAAATAATGTTCTCATAAAGTTTTTCTTGAGGAAATAACGAAGCAAAACTCTGATCATGACTGTGGCAATGATTGTCATGATCGTGATTGTGGCAGTCTGATCTCGCCAAGAGAAGCTGTGGCTGCCCCATCCCTGGAGGGGTTCAAGGCCAGGTTGGAGGGGGCTTTGAGCAGCCTGGTGTGGTGGGAGGTGTCCCTGCCCAGGGCAGGGGGTGGCACTGGATGGGCTTTAGGGTCCATTCCATCCCAAACCAGTCTGTGATTCTATGGATACAGCAGTTCATATGACCAAGAAAACAAAAGCAGGCTGGTGTGACAGTAGGATGATGTTTTAAATGACAAACCAAGGCTGATTAGTTTTTTCACTGTCCTAACACAAGAGTTTTAATAAAACTAAAATGTAGAACTTTGGTTTTTTTAATTGCAACCTTTACTTAGATACTTACATTTCTGAAGTTTTATGATTTTAGACTTAAATGTAGTTATTGCTTGTAGGTTTATAGGTTCTAGTATTTAAACATGAGAAAGCCATCCTGCTTTTTCTAACAGACTTCATCAGGGTCTAAAACTGACACTTCTTAGTACAATTAAGACCCTAGAGAGTACGTATTTAATGACTTGCCTCCTTTGAATAGTTGGATCTACTTATAAGAATTACACATCTTTTTGTTCCAGATCACTCTGTTTCCCAACCGATTATGGTTCAGAGAAGACCTGGTCAGGGCTTTCATGTGAATAGTGAAGTCAACTCCGTGCTTTCGCCCCGGTCAGAGAGCGGAGGCCTCGGAGTTAGCATGGTGGAGTATGTGCTGAGCTCCTCTCCCGGGGACTCCTGCCTGAGGAAAGGAGGATTTGTAAGTCTGCCCGATTCCCACACTTGAGTTCTCATTATGTTGTTTTCTCCGTTTGCTGCTTGGTTGGTTGGTTTGTTTGTTTGTTAATCCATTCCTAAAGGCGGATGTTTCTTCTTGCTTTTATTTGCTCTTAGTTTAGTTTTCTTAAAACGGGCCGGCTGCAGTTTCACCGCGGTTCTTGGCTTAGGGGGATGCAGGATGGGAGGGGGATGGGGGTGAAGGATGTGAAGGTTGCTGACGTTCCCTGGATGAGCACACTGACAGTAATCCCCCCCTTCTAAGCTTGTCCTTGGAAAATGATGCACATATTCCTGTGGGTTTTGAATGAGCGTGTGGCTGCTTCGGTGCTGGTGAAGAACAAAAAGCTCCATGTAACGAGGGTAGAAACGTAACGTAGTTACACAACCCACTGCAGCTGGGGAGCACTTTCAGGGGCATCTGGTTTCCCGTGGAGCAGTGGCATTGATCGTGGTGCTGGGGTGGGAAGGGAGCCCAGGCACTGCTGCCTCCGATCTAAGGATGTGGGGAGAGAGGCACAATCACACCCCATCCCTGTACTGGGGAAAAAGGGGCTGCAAGATGCTGGGAGGGCTGGAGCCCCTCTGCTGTGAGGACAGGCTGAGACTTGGGGAGATTCCTCCTGGACAAGAGAAGGCACAAGTGAGACCTTAGAGCCCCTTCCAATCCCTAAAGGGGCTCCAGGAAAGCTGGGGAGGGACTCTTGATCAGGGAGGGGAGCCCTAGGAGGAGGGGGAAGGGTTTGACACTGAAAGAGGGGAGATTGAACTGAGATGTGGGGAGGAAATTCTTTGCTGTGAGGGTGGTGAGAGCCTGGCCCAGGTTGCCCAGAGAAGCTGTGGCTGCCCCATCCCTGGAGGGGTTCAAGGCCAGGTTGGAGGGGGCTTGGAGCAACCTGGTGTGGTTGGAGGTGTCCCTGCCCAGGGCAGGGGGTGGCACTGGATGACCTTTAAGGTCCCTTCCAACCCAAACCATTCTGTGATTTCAGCTCTCCCTCATCAGCCAAGTGCTCGATCAAGAATTGTCAAAACCCATAAAAGCAGAGTAGGTGTGTTACTGTCACGCTGCTGGGCTCGTCTCTTCAGGGAGCTGATTTGTGCTTTCCTTCATCCATCCTCTTATTTTTGTCCCTCTTTAGTGGGCACCTGATAACCTTGTTGAACCCTGAGCCTAAGAAGGGGGGTTTTTGAGAAAGTACCAATCAGTGGAAGGAGCCAATTTGCCGTGGGGATTGGGGATCAGAGAGGTGGCTGCTCCGCAGCGCTGATAGCCTGGGTGCCACTTCTGGAGCTCAGGGTCTCACTGGTGACTGTCACATTGTGTGGTTGAGAACTGGGCTCTAAATTTATATTTACAATTGGCATTTCCACTTCTGTTCTTTAATATTAAAGAAGCACGATTTTATTTAAGCATCAGCAGAAGATGATTGCTTTTGAAACAATCTTCTTTTTATAAATATGGGGGAAAAAAAATTCTCCCCCCAAATAGAGAGAAAGGATGTCGTTGGTGCAGGGTTCAAACGCCCCATTACTTGGGGAGGGCTTTTCCCGCAAATGAAGTGTCAGACGGGGTTTGAATGTCGCTCTTTGTGACAGCACCAAAGCTGTCTCTGATAAATATGTTTATATGCCCCTTGCTGCTTTTTATCATAAATTATGTTGTTTTTCCTCTCCCTTTTGTTGTTCAAAACTCTGCCCTTGGCATAATCACCCTTTATTCTTCTCCCAAGTGAAATAAAATGCAGACATTAAGGGCAGGAATGCTGCAGATGTAATACCCCTCACTAAATGCTCAATACAAATCCTTGTTTTTCCCTCTCTTTACTTTTTTTTTCTTCCCCCCGCTCCAAAAAAACGTGCTTTAGGATTATATGAACCAACGATCGAACTAGTGATCGCCATGAGTGCTCTTAAATGAGCTGTACCTTGGAATTCACTGTGCAAATCACAGTAAAGCCCCCCAAAAATGGGGTGATGCTGTTGTGCTCGGACAGGTGCACTTGTCCAGTCGGTTACTGCATCTTTGGCACTGAGACAGTGACTTTCAGAGAGGGGCCCGTTCAGTTTATGCCCCTTCAGTACATGGGGTATTTAGAAGTACTTAAAATTTCCTGAGTTAATTTTGAAGTGCCTAAGTCCCATCTCGAAAGAGGATTTGGATAACTATTCTTTAAAATTATTTTGAGGTGGGATTTTTAACGCCTATAGAAGCAGACCCTGAGTTACTAAATGCAAGAAACTGAATAGATAAATAAAACCTCTCTTGGAAGAGTGAGAATTAATTCCCTTAATTCTTCGATTATGATTGACTATTTTGCTTTTTTACATTTTTGTTTGTAAGAACTAATGTTTGCAAGTGACTGACTTTATTATGACGTGTTTCTTTGATTTGTTACCATCTTGGAATAAAAGTAAAATTGATCTGAAAACTAAGCTTATTAAAATAATGTCTCTTTTGCCTAGGGGCCAAGGGATGCAGAGAGCGATGAGAATGACAAGGGGGATAAGAAAAATAAGGGCACGTTTGATGGTGATAAATTAGGAGATCTGAAAGAGGAGGGGGATGTGATGGATAAAACAAATGGTTTGCCTGTGCAGAACGGAATCGACGCAGATGTCAAAGACTTCAGGTACGTGCACCATTAGGTAATAATTAATCAGCGTCACACTTAACGTTTTTTGGAAAGATTTTCCATGCTGTAGTGAAAAAGCCTTGGACTCACTGAAACAGTGTCATAAGGACGTTCTGCTGTACAGAGGGAGGCACTGTGAGGAAGTGGAGGATAACATCTGATAGCTCTCCTCTGTACAGTGTAATCTTGGTTTATTTTCACACCTGTTTTGATTGCTGTGTGAGGGATTCCTACGGAAATACCTACAGAAGATGTTGACTCATTTTATGTGCCAGTCAAAATTATAGCTGGGGTTTTGGACTTGTTCCTTGTAGCTCTCAAGAGATTAAACCTTCCTGCAACTGTGGCCATAGAATCGATACAATCAGTGCAGCGGTGTTTCTCTCTCGCTTACCTGCTCGCTGTCCCTCGTTCTCATGGAGGAAAACTAAAAGCCAGAGAACTGTGCTGTGAGGCACATGCTGCTGGTCCTTGCGTTGAGATGAACCGTTTCCCACTTGAGTCCGATGCTTATTTTAGGGAATGAGGAAGCCATGGCAGCTACTTCAGAGAGGCTTCAAGTGAGGTACAGTGCCAGAGTGTCACATGATTAGTAACTACCAAATAGCTTTTATAAAAAAGTGACTTTGGCACTTTGGAAATCCTGCCTTGTTATGACTGACTCTCTCAATTGAGGAGGAAAAAGGAACTGAATTTTTTTACACTTGTGCTGTAACAAGTCTTTGAGGCGGGGGAATGGGGAGTTTTGTGGGTGGGGTTTTTGTTTGTTTTTTTAAATACATAAATTGTTCTGTGGAATTCATTGAGGGAAACATTTTAGGCCTTCCTTTTATTTATTTTCGCTTTTTATCACAACATTGACAAGCAGTCCTGGTGAGTACTAGTGTCTGTTGCTGTTGATGGACACTGTGGGATGTCGTGTTGAATGGAGGTGCTCAGTGACCAGTATCTTCCCTTTCTGCATAGCCGCACGCCTGGGAACTGCCAGAACTCTGCCAGTGAAGTGGATCTTCTGGGGCCAAACCAGAACGGCTCGGAGGGCTTGGCCCAGCTGGCAAGCACTAACGGTGCCAAGCCGGTGGAGGATTTCTCCAACATGGAGTCGCAGAGTGTCCCTCTGGATCCCATGGAACACGTTGGCATGGAGCCTCTCCAGTTCGATTATTCCGGCACTCAAGTACCCGTGGACTCGGCCGCCGCCACCGTGGGGCTCTTCGATTACAATTCCCAGCAGCAGGTAATGTGCGGGCCATTGGTCCTACCCTTCCACTCCAGTTCCTCCAGCAGCATCCTCATGGGGCTGCCCCTCGGCTTGGGGAGAGGGACAGAGGGACGGTTCCATCACCTGTGGCATCCATGTAGTGTCCTCCTGGGGAGGTCCATGCAGGGCACCTACCGACCTGTAATAAACAGCAGTTGCCAAGAGCACTTTCCTGTGTCTTAGTCATTTTTAGCTGGAGTAAGTTTGCATCGGAGAAGAGCTTTAAATTAGTAGAATCACAGAATGGTTTGGGCTGGAAGGGAACTTAAAGCCCACCCAGTGCCACCCCCTGCCCTGGGCAGGGACACCTCCCACCAGACCAGGCTGCTCCAAGCCCCCTTCAACCTGGCCTTGAACCCCTCCAGGGATGGGGCAGCCACAGCTTCTCTGGGCAACCTGGGCCAGGCTCTCACCACCCTCACAGGAAAGAAGTTCTCCCTGAGATCTCATCTCCATCTCCCCTCTTTCAGTGTCAAACCCTTCCCCCTCCTCCTAGGGCTCCCCTCCCTGATCCAGAGTCCCTCCCCGTCTTTCCTGGAGCCCTTTAGGGACTGGAAGGGGCTCTAAGGTCTCCCCGGAGCCTTCTCTTCTCAAGGTTGAACCCCCCCAACTCTTTCAGCCTGTCAGTAAAAACTCTTAAACAAAAAAAATCCCGCCCTCGAGCCCTTAGAGTGACTTTTAAAGGTCAGATGGCTGTTGGCCTCGGCGTCTCTGCAGTTCCCAACTGGAATAATGAGTGTGAACTGGCTCCTACCTGAGCATGGGTTAAATCTGAGGTCAGAGTCCAATACAACAGAGCTTTATCTCAGCCAAGTGGGGGGGGTTTGACCTTTTCTCCCGCACGAGCAGCCCCAGCCTCTCATCCCAGAGACCTTGCTCTGCTCTTGGCTCCTCCTGAATGCTGGGCCTGGATCCAGCCATCGACCTGTAACCCTGCGCCTGCTCCCTTGGGCAACCATCGTAAACTTCTATTGCCTTCCTTCGGTAACTGTAACATCCCTCAAAGAAGAATCAAACCCTTTGTTGTGGCTGATGACAAGGGTGTGTAACCAGCCCTGGCTTTCCTGAAATACCTTTTGTAGCAAAGCAGCCTCTTGGTGCTCGGTGTGGAGGAGAGGCCGGTGCCGGGGTTGTGCTGAAGGTCCATCTTCAGGGAGTTATCACAGTCTTAAAAGCAATGTAAATATCCGTGCGACACCTGAACGGGTTGGTTTGTTACGAAGCGTGTTTGGGAGGTTAATGGTGGAATTTTTATTTATTTTTTTTTTAATGATTAAACTAAATAGCTGTTGTAAAGTACAAAAAAGAAAGAAAAAACCCCACCTGGTTTCAGGTCTTTGTCTCGCTGCGGTGTAGGACCTTGAACACAGGAATTACTTTCAGACAATAAAATGCGTATTTTTTTTAAAACAGTATATTAGAACTAAATAAGTGAACTGCTTTGTAAAGAACTGTTAGATATGGGAAAATAACTGCAGGAATGCGAAGTCTGTAATTGGCGTTTTGTCAGTGTTTTCTGTTTAAATTAAGGCTCATTTCCAAGTTTAAGTAACTTTATTTTTTTTTTCTTTCCAGCCTTTAAAAAATAGGCTTTAAAATTTGGCATGTCTTCACTGAATTTTTCACTGAATTTTTTTTTCACTGAATTTTTAGAGTTGGAAGGGACCATAAAGATCATCTAGTCCAATGATCCATAAAGATCATCTAGTCTTGCATCCTAGCTGGTGGGAATCGGAGCTCTGGAAGCAAGACCGAGCTGGAGATGTGCTGATTTCAGAAAGGGTTGTGGAACGGCTCTGGGGCCCTGTGGGCAGGCCTGGGTTATTTGGAGTTTTTTCCATAAAAAAGTGGATGGGTGATACCTGTCACCTCCATCGTGCGGCTTAGACCTTCCTGCTGGCTGTGGAGCTGTGGTTCCCTCTGTGAGATGTGGATTTTGGGGGCAGAGGGAGGCCCAGCCAGGCCGGGCTGTGCAATAGGGACCGTTACTTGAGTTCCAGCTTTGCTGCTGCTCACGCCGCCGCTCACTGCCAACGCCGGGCTCGTGTCGGCACAAGTGCTGGGTTAAAGATAAGGATTCAGAGGTTCACTCTGCCGCCAAACGTGACCTCTCAGCCCACATTTGTGTAAACGCCACGTGTTTTGGCCCAGAGTTGTACCCATTTTTTTTAATAGATGATATCCAGCAGCCAGTGTTTCTTGGTATTCGCTGTCTGCCAGTTCGAGCCTGTACGAAGGAAATCTCTTTCGGCAGTATAGCTTTTTCCGTTCAGTTGTCAGAAGGAAATATGTCCTGAATAAAAGGATCTCGCCCGTATAAGTGTCTTTCTCGGCCCGTCGGGAAGCGTCATACACTTTGAAGGGATTACAAGCAAGAGCAGCTAAAAGTAATATTAAGAAAGGAAGGGCTTAACCACGTGTAATCTGATTAGAGCTGTCAGATGTTTATATTGCAGAAGAAACTGGCTCCCAGAAATCTAACCTCACAGTGTTCCCATAGCTGTAATACGGCCGGGGTGGGCTGGGTCCTCGGGATTCCCTGGATGAATCTCCCGGCCCGTGTTTAAGTGACACTTCATTTGTGTGTGCATGGGAGAGGCAGAAATAACCTCGGTTTTTGACATGGGGGGTGATGCTACTGAGCTCCTCCGGAACAGTGTCGGTCGTGGGGAGGTTTTCACTATGGGATTTCTAATCGGCTAAAATACTCCATGTGTACGTTCTTATAACTTCAGCCTCGCTTTGTAAATGCCAGTTAATGCTCCTGGTAGAAGAGGTTTCTTTTTCTCTTTTCCCTTGTCCACTTAGAGACCACAATTTAATACTGATACGTATTAAACGCACTGATATGTACTGATAACTTTAGTTTCTTACCTACTAGGCTTCCAAATAAGATGATAAAAAGCTGTCATTTGAGGTTTTGCTTTGTTTTGTGGAATATAGGTGTCTGCTGTCAGCAGATGGAGACAGTGCATCGAGGCTTTAGTAACTCTTCCTAAATACGTAGAGGTGATGATTCCCAGAGCTCGTGTGGCGGAGGGGCTTATCTGGCGAAGTAAAACCTGAAATTGTGATGGTTTTTGTTGGCTCCTCTTCCTTGTCCGTGCGACAGGGAGTGTGACATCTGCAGCTGCAGGAGGTTTTAGCTGCTCACGCCGAGTTCTGCTGGGTAAGTGGAGCAGAGCCTGGGTTTGCAGAGGCTGCGATGCAGAGCAGGCAGAGGGAGAGGCTGCTGCTGGAAGTCGCTGCCCGAGTGCGTGGCACAGACACTGACATCTCTCTGACCTTTCTCTGGAAGGGAAACCGTAAGGATTCGTGAGGAGGTGGCAGGAATCCAGCCCTTCCTCGTGCTTACGGGGCGAGCGCAGAAGGTTTGCACGTGGGTTTAGAGCGGCTGGAGAATATTGGCTGAGGACGGGAGCTGGAGCTCTGTCTGTGGGTCTCTTGGACTTGAGGACGCAGACACTCAGGGTGATTTTCTCGAGCAGGTAAAGGGCTGCCCAACCACTCTGTTCCGTATGCCTCCCTTCTGCAGTACTGGTAGTTTTAGGTAAAGGAGCATCCAACGGTGAAAGAAATACTCCTGCTTTGAGGAGATGGGGATTTGGCTAGTACTTGTAATTTAAAAATGGATCATTGAGATGCATTTGGGAGGCGTAGAACTCAACTGAGCACAAGAAAAGGTGTTTTCAGAGAAAATAAGTGCTTTTTTGCCCTTCAGACAGGCAGCTAAGACTCTAGCTGTTTCCTCTGCTCTTCACCGTGGCAGAATACACGTTAGCAGACCAGCAGAACAGATCCCAGCGATGCAAAAGAATATAAAAATGAAAGTTTTGGTGAAATGTTTGTAGCTGAAGAAAGCTAAAATATTTGATTGCTGAACTCCGTACTAAAATCGACCCCACAACCAGGGCTGGCTGTTCCAGACTCCACAACCAGGGCTGGCTGTTCCAGACTCATCTATACCCAGCAGGGAAGCAGTTTAGGGGATATATATTTATTTTTTTCCGTATCTGCTGATGCTGCTCGGTGAAGGAGATGTTCTGGAGACTCCTACAAGGCCGGTATCCCTCATTCCGTGTTCTGTAGGTGACATTTTGCTTTCTTGAATTTAAAGATGTCAGTGGAGCATTTGATCCAGCTCCTAATGACAGATGGTCCATTAACGACGATTACACCCCTTGGAAGTGCTCAGCGTTGTGTAAGCATGAAGTACTGTCGAACGATGTGTTTAAAAAAAGGAAAAAGGAATTAAAAACAGGTGTGTTCTGCAGGAAGACTGCTGGGAGTGGTTTATGGCCCTCCTGATGTTAGGCCCCAGGACGTACCTGTGGGTGTGATAGGTTTCTCCATAAGCCTAATTACAATATTCCTTGGATACGTGGAGGGGTCCTGGCCTCTTAAGGGGTGAGGAATCTTTGGGGAAAACAGTTTGGCACACAGAAGATCAGTTCTGGATCCCTGAAGTACCGAGTTTCCACATCTAATATCTGATACCGGTCCCTTACTTTTTTTTCTCCTTCTGAACTTGCAAAAAGAAAAATAGAGGTAGATAATCACCTATTTTTTTTTTATTTTTTTTTTTTCAGATTTTCTGCCTAAACAGTGCAGTTGCTCATCCTGCTCTCAGGAGAACCAACTCCGATTTTTGCCTTTAAAAAAACAAAGAAACCCACCCTAATTTTCTAAATGATTCCTTGCTTCTTGATGGTTGTGAGTTTCTGCCAAAAATTTGGGCAGAAGAATTATTGCTGCTTGTGCCAGCTGAAGTGGCTCGCTGGTCTGGGCTGGAAGGAGGGCAGAGATAATAGGTGTGAAAATTGTAGAGCATTTAGGCCCTTTCTATTTTTTTTAATTTTTTTTCCAAGTGAGTGGAGAGAGAAGACATTTATGGCAGCGGTTTGTGAAGTCGTTCACACCTCAGAAACGATCACTTTTGGAAGTAAGTGGGAATGAGCCCTTGCTTCTGGAGAGTTTCAGCGAGGCTGTTCAGCTGGTGTGTGTTTTAATTAGAATTCAGCAATGGTCTCGATTAGTTCAGGGAGTGTTTGATTTAGGAAGCTGGGGAGTAAGTTTTGAGTAAGGACCTGGATGAAGTAAAAAAAATCCCAACCCTGAGCAAAAATACTTTCTAGAATAATATAATACTCTCTTTTTTTTTTTTTTTTTTTTTTTTCCCTTATTGAGAGGTCTGTTCACAGTAACGTTGCCTGTTGCTCCCTGACTGTGACAGCAGCTGGACTCGGTGCCACAAGTGGTGGTTTGCAGGTGGTTCGTGCTTTCCACCTTCAGAAAGCATCGCCCTGGCAATCGCAGAGACAGCAAAGGGCGTTTCAGCTTCTGGGCTTTCGTCGTACTGTAAAGGGGGATTTGGACTGAAAATGAGTTGAGCGAGAAGCTGGTCTGATTTTAGGTGTAAGTCCATCTGCTGGCAAGGCCAAAATCAGAACCAGCCCATAGAGGAATCATGATGTTGCACCATCCTGATAAAGGTGGATCACCTTAATTAGCAACAAAAATAAATGAAGCAAAGGACTTGTTGGAATCCACTGCCAAAAAATTGAAATCCGAAGCTGTGGGTCGTAAGAGATTGAGCAGATCCTTTGTGCAACAGTTTTCATACCTCCTTGCTCTGCACGGTTTCTTAACGCTGCACTGATTGTTCCTATTTATTGTCATAATGAAAGGTTTAAGATTATTTAAAAGCAAACTGAAATCCTGTACAGTTCTGTAAAGTCAGGTGCAGTTGTGCTCCTGCGAGGAGCAGGGAGTTGGACTCAATGGTCCTTATGGGTCCCTTCCAGCTCGAGATACTCTATGATTCCGTGATTCTATATGCTTTGGGTGACTTAACCTAAAGTCCCTGCGTCTGGTTTCTGTGTGTGGGCATCAAAGAATTTACACCCAGGAGATGCTGGGGATGGAGGGCTGGCAGGTTAACAGGAGCGTGTTGTCCAGGGCCTTGTGAGCTCCTGAGGCTGGTGTCCCCTCTGCTGGCTCTGAAGCCGTCCCAAGGGCCTCGTCTCTCCCACCCCTTGCCCTGCCGTCCCTGTGTCCCTTCAGGCCACCCAGGAGAGTCGCATGGGTTTCCACTGGTGTAACGGCGGTTTCCCTGTTCTCGGTGTGGGTCAGGATCTGGAGATGCTGATGGCAGCTACTGGTGACCCACAGGCTCCAGTAAGAGCTTGTGTGTTTGAGGAGGAGTTGGGGAAAAATGGCTTTCAGGCGTTGTGCAGAGAACAGCAGAGAAAACCCTGGCTGTGCTTTAGCTGTACTTAAGATATAAATTTTTTTTTTTTTTCTGGTGGATTATCACAGGCAATTGATTTCAAAGGGGTTTGCTTTTTTTTTCAATTCCTTTTGAAACATTTCCCTTTTAAAGAGGAGCGTCTGTAGTTGTGAAAAATAAATGTAGTGTAAAGGAATTGCTTTAAAGGGAAGTAAGAAGATGCTTTTTGTGTGTGAGTAAAGGACCGTATTTGTGTTTTTTTTGTCCCTCTAGTTGTTCCAAAGACCGAATGCTCTGGCTGTTCAGCAGCTGACGGCGGCGCAGCAGCAGCAGTACGCCTTGGCAGCCGCCCACCAGCCCCACATAGGTAAGCCTGGCATTTCCTACCTTACATTTTACTGTTAGTCCTCAGAATACATCAGGAAAACAGCAGAGAAAAAGGATTGGTAGGTTTTGGAAAATCCTAAAAATGTTTTTCCACCTGGTAATGGACACGTGAGCAGATGTATATTGGTTGAAGATCTGCTTGAAAAATTCTGGAGGCCTCTCTTGCACCCACTGAAAGCTCTGGAGCGTTGGTGTGTGGCAGGAAGGACACGTGTCCCTTGCTGAGAGCGCTGCTCGTAAGGACAGCGTTTAGAAGCTCTTCCCAGAGCAAGGGATGGATTGGGGTGAGCACAGGGAAATGGGGGAAAAATGCACAATTCAATATACACCTGAGTGTGCTTCCCGTGGTTCCGCTGCCTGGGGTCTGGCTTTAGGTTAAAGATGTAATTTATGCCAACACATGATTCATATTATTAAAACAGTATAGATGAACTGGGAAGAAAGCACTTTATCCTGTGCGTAGCAAAACAGGAGAACAGCAGAAGGGCCACTGATGAGTGATTGGAGTTAAAACTGTCTCAGGGTTAAACGTTTCTAGCAAAATAAGCAGTTTAAGTGGCAGCTCTTCCTACCCAAGAGCCCAGTCCGACGTGCTGGGACTCCCCCAGCTGTGTGCAGTGCACTTGTGTGCTCATTGGAGTTCAACGATAGACCCAAATTAAAATTATTTAGCTTTTTACCTTAATCTTCTTCACCTCCCCTCCACACCCCTTTCCTGCCCCCCAGTAATTTCTCTAATGATTAAAGCCTTTCCTTGCAGAGGAGTAGAAATGCCTGCCCAGCAGTGCCCTGCGATACTGCCTTTAACCCTGCTCGGCTCCTTCCAAACTAATTTATTGACGTACTGGGGTTGTGTAGTGGGGATGGAGCTCAGAAAGTAGCGTACACTGGGTCTTGATTACTTATAGAAATACAGAAGAGTAACAAGCAATTAGATAATATTGAGCTGGTGTTGACAGTCACCTCTACAGTAAAGAGGTGCTGCAGAGATACCTGAGCAGTTATGGGTACTGTATATTGACTATTTTACCACTTTAACTTCCCTTATGGGGCATTGCATCCTTGGAATTGGGTTTCTTCTCTGTAAATTAAATCCTCTGTTCTATTAAGACTGGGAAATGCCGTTGTTACTCGCTCCCTACAGACACCAACCTGTAAAAAGCTTGGAAATACTAAAGCAAACCTGACTTCTGTGTTCGCCAGCCGTGTAGCCAGAGGTATTTCGGTAGGGCTTCAGTTCTAGTTAAGTTTGTTTTTACTGACAGGTATGTTTTCAGCAGGTTTAGCTCCTGCTGCCTTCGTCCCCAACCCCTACATCATCAGCGCCGCTCCGCCGGGAACAGACCCCTACGCAGCCGGGCTCGCAGCCGCCGCCACGTTAGGTGAGATGCTCCCACTTCTCCCTGCATTTGTGACCATTTCCTGGACCCAAACTGCTCTCGAGTCTTTCGTTGTGGACGTTAAATATTAGCACGTTATAATTTCTGTGGAGAGATAATTGTACATCAGTGAGCTGAAAGAGAGTTTGTCTTGGAAAACCTACTTTCCGGAGATTAAATGTGATAATTCCCGTGTAACGCTTGCTCTGGGCTCTCTTTCTCTTCAGAGGAACTCTGAACTGAAACACTTGCAGACAGAAATGTTGCTACGTGTTTGGAGTTTTTTGGTGACTGGCATTAGCGAGAGATACCTTTGAAAATATACCTATTAAATGCTGGAAAGGGGGGGGGGGGGGGGGGGAGGGTGTTTTCCTGCCAGGAATGTTGTCTCTCGTTGCTGTTGAGCGTTACTGACCGTAGCACATCCTGCAAACCCCGTCTTTCCCTTTTGCTCAACTCTGTTAAGAATTTATGCTTTTTAGGTTCTCTGGTAAAACCATCCCTGATCTGCTGGGAGGTTTACGCTGTGAATGTGCGGTTTCCCAGATGGCGACCAAAGATGGTGGCTCTTGGCTTTGTGCAAGATCCTTCTCCCAAACGTTCATCTATCGCTTTCCAAATTCTTGCCAACTGTCGTAGCCAAAATTGTTGTATCTTGAGACGACAGCTCGGTGAAACAGCTTATCAATGCTGTGAGGAACACACTGTACGTTGAACTTCTGCTGCGTACACCACAAAGTTCTTGCCTAAACATCGAGGAGAAGGGAAGAGTGTGCTTTCAGAAGAATATTCTTATAACCATGCTTTGCTTTCCCTGAGCCACCGGCAGGGGAAGCCGCCTACATTTTAAATCAAAACTACTTAGTTCAGAGTAGTGGGGATTTTAAGTGGAGCCTGCACGTTGTTGCCACACTCATAACTTAGCCCAGCACATCCCGTGGGATGGCTCCTACCGAACAAAACCCAGGGAACGTTGGTTGTAGGGGGAAATACCTGGCTCTGCCCAAGAGCTCTGTGGTTGGTGCGTGACTTTTTGGCGGGTTTAACAGCTCTTGTGTAACCCCTGCTTAGCTTTTAAGCTTCGAGGCCAGTAGCAGGTCAAGCTCTGAAATGGGATTTCAGCAACTGTCACCCAGTCGTGTGGCGTTTTTAGCCATATGGAAATATGTAAAGAATTGGGATTATACTGTGAAGATGGGCTTTGGACTCTTTGGCTGTTGTGACTGTTGTGTGCGGATTGTGTAGTAACAACGTGAGATTGTGTAGGTAACAACATGTTGTTGGCAAGCAAATAACGCTGTGATTAAATGGAAGGAAGCCAAGAGTTAGAGTACAAGGATGTTGCTCCTGGTCTAGGGGTCGATAAACTCTCGTGTGATGATGGACGTGTGGATGAATGAGTGACCTGAACTCTTGGTGGCAAATAGAAGCAGGAAGCTTCAGTCGGGGAGGAGGTGCTGGAACACCAGCAATTCCAGTTACAGGTACAAGAGGGGCTTTGTAAACGAATACCATGAAAAGAGGGTTCTGGTTGGCCTTTTTGTATCACCTCAGTGCTTCTAAAGCTCGTTCTTCAGTCACACACTGCGGTTCGGTGGAGCAGGAGAGCAGCCTCCCGATTTCATAGAAAGACCACACGTAACCGCTGCCAGATTTCTAGGGAACAGCAAGTGGTTTTGCAACAACTGTTTTTTTTCCTTTTTCTCAGCAGCATTGAAGCTGCAGCTGCCTGACTGTCTGAGTGGGGCCTTAGACATTTGAACTAGGAGATACTATACCCCAGGATACCTAAAGCATCCCAAAACGTGGCAGCGGGATCTCTGCTTGAATAATTTTTAAGCTTTATGACTCCTGAAAGCAAAACAAAAGAGTGTGTGACGTGCTGCCATGTGCGTAGTGTTTCACCACTGAGAAATACGAGTTTCTTCGCCCGGCTCATTGGGCTCTGGACCCCAAGAGCTAGAAATGGCAGTAGAACAAACCACTCCTCCGTGACGTTTGCTTTAGGAAAAGCATCTCTTCTGCCTGGACTGGAGCAGCTGGGAAAGCCCTTCCGCTGGAATGACTGAGGGCAGCACCGAAGGGACGTGGGGCGATGGAGATGTTCAGAGTGAGGTGTAAGGTCAGGCGGCCTCCCTGGTGCCTGTGGGAGTGTGAAACTGGGAGTGCTTGGAGAAGTTTGAGATGAAAGAAATGAGTTTCGAGTTGTTGGAAGTTTATTGCTCACAATTACTCTTAAAGTGGAGGGGAACCTTTTGCACGTTTTATGGTGGAGATAATTCTGTCAACTAACATTCTGCTGTTATGGCAGCTTTTTCATGACTGTCAGCCCTGTGATAATACTCACTCATTTCTTCCCAACAATAGTAGCATTTTAAAGAACAAATTTGAATGCAGAGGGAAGGGCTTCCTAGACTCAAGAAAAACCACTTTTGAGTTTAAACTCTGGAGAAGATACTGCTGTCTTTAAAATGTGTTGTGAAATTGCCTTCTATCATTTGAGAAGGATGTCACTCAAGAAAAAGAAATCTTGCCTTTTGTAAGACAAACTGGGAAATGTCGATTCCCTCAGAGGTGGCGTGTTACAGGTAGAAAAGGGTGTCTGTTCCTTGTAGAGAAGTTGGATGCTGGAATAATCTGCGTGCAGGAAAAGCAGGGTGCTCCTGGACCGAAGGTGGGGCTGGTTGGGATGTGTCTGCTCTGGGCTTCTCCAGCTTGGGTGGCTGAGGAGCCTCAGTCACTTGGTGCGGAGCTGTGTCCCATCAGAGCCAGCTCCGAGCTGGGGACAGGTACAGGTGCCTCATGTGCTGCCCGGGACTGGGGTTGGGGAGTACCTTGTCCTGCACGGGTGCCATCTCCTCCCTGGGTCTGTGCTGGCCCCGGGCGCTGCCTGGCAGAGGCTGCACCAGAGCCCTTCCACTTCACAGCTCACAAATCACTAGGAATTGATAAATTTGCTATTTGCAGCCTTGCATTTTCCGACATGAGGTTCTGGAGGCTGTTGGACCTGGTGGTCGCCAAGTCCTTGTCCTTGGCAGAGAGCAGGCACGGCTTCCGCGTACAGAGATGGGAGTGTGAGGCTGAGATGAAAAGCAAAAACGTTGCAATGAAGACACTTACAGCTGGTTTTGCTAATGTTTCTTGAAAGGAATATTTGTGGGTGTCTGTGGCCAACGTGAGAGACGTAGTAGTGGGAATATTTGATTTCAAAGGCACTAGAATGGCTTTTATTTTCTCGCGTATGTGTATCTTTAATAAGTGTAAAAGCAGGTGCAAATATCTCCTGAAGTAAGGAAACACTCTGCCTGCTGTTGTAAGTCTGGCGATGATGACACACTTGCCCTCACTGAGAACAGTGTTCGATAATGAGCCTCAACCAAGCGCTCAAATGAGCTGAGCCAGACTCACAGCTCTTTTAAACCCAGCTGCCTGCAAACTTCAAAGACACCGTGCCTCTTCTTATAAACACCTAAGGCTTTTGCAGATCTGATGAGGAACCTCTAACTAGGAAAAAAAAATATCTCCATCTAGACTGTGCTTGTTTGATAATTAGAACTGAGATTAAAATAACCCGGAGAGATGCCCACATTTTGCCCAGATAAAGGGTATTGCGGCAACTTGCCGGTAGCCTCCGGGCAAATGCAGACTAATTACTGGCATAAAACGGAGCAGTTGCAACTATTTTCCTGTCGAGTGCAGAAGCACCCGAGCAGTCGCCGTCTGATGTGGATCGACTGAATATAAACAGGTTATAATCCACCCATCAGCTCCGTGTGTGTAACTGCTCTGCTCAAGGGAGGCGGTACCCTTGTGGGACTGACGAGTTTTCAGCAGGGTTTTTAATTTTAGCAGCCACTGCTTGTGAATTCCCAGGTCGGAAGGTAAGAAACCTGCTTGTATCAGGAACAGCGTGGCCAGCAGGAGCGGGGCAGTGATGGTGCCTCTGGACTGGGCACTGGTGAGGCCTCACCTCGAGGGCTGTGTTCAGTTCTGGGCCCCTCACTGCAGGAAGGACATTGAGCTGCTGGAGCGTGTCCAGAGGAGAGCCACCAAGCTGGTGAGGGGTCTGGAGAACAAGTCAGAGGAGGAGAGGCTGAGGGAACTGGGCATGTTTAGTTTGGAGAAGAGGAGGCTGAGGGGAGACCTCATTGCCCTCTACAGCTACCTGAAAGGAGGGTGTAGAGAGGTGGGTGTTGGCCTCTTCTCCCAAGGGAATAATGACAGGACCAGAGGAAATGGTCTGAAGTTGGGGCAGGGGAGGTTTAGATTAGATATCAGGAAGAATTACTTTCCTGAGAGGGTGGTCAGGCACTGGCACAGCCTGCCCAGGGAGGTGGTGGAGTCGCCATCCCTGGAGGTATTTAAGAAACGTGGAGATGTGTCACTTCAGGGCATGCTCTAGTGCCCGGGATTGTGGGGGTCTTTTGTGTGTGTGTGTGTGTGTGTGTGGTTGGACTCGGTGATCTCAGAGGTCCTTTCCAACCATGACGATTCTGTGATTCTGTGAAACAAAGTGGTTGCTGCTGCAGGACAAATCGGAGTAAGGCAGACAAGTGACCTCCTGGGGCTGGCGGTGCACAGGAAATCCAGCAAAGGTGCCTTTGGTCGCAGAGCTTTAGGGAGAGGCACAAATCCCGGTGTTGGGATGTACTGCTGAAGTGCCTGGCGTTAGACAACAGGCTGTCCTGACACCTCCCTGCACAGGTAGAGCTGGGCCGGTGTGTTGGTGACGCTGCAGACCCCTAAATGCGGGTAAAGTACAGTGGTTGAAAGCAAAATAACAAAGGAGAGTAGCTATGATGACACTTCTGAAATAGGAATTTACTATTTTAAGATTAACTATGAACTGAGTGTTTGAAGCGCTGCTGCGTGCCGGCAGTGGGCAGCAGTGATTGCGGGGGCTGAGCTGCAGCCCGTGCGCAGCGCGTCGCTTCTGCGTGATGTAGCAGTTCCTCTGAGACAAACACGCGTTACTGTACAAAAAAAAAAAAAAAACCCAAAACAAAACCAAAAGTAAAAAGTGTTTCCTGGTTTCTCCCTCTTTGTCACACCCCGGCTTACACTCAGCAGTGTCTTTTTGCATCTCCCTTTTTACTGTCACGCCTTATTTTTGGGAAATGATTTTTAAGTCTCTTGGGGCAAACGCTTAGAGTCTTTATGTGTGTTACACTGTTCTCCCTGTGGGGCCTTACTGTGAGCCATAACTAACAGCAGTACCAAAACGCCTTGGTTAGAACGCAAATCTAACCCTCTCTCTTAAAATAGGAGCTATTTTTGCTCCATATAAGAATAAGAGTGTGGATCAAATTCACTACAGACTTATTTACTCTGCAGTGTCAAACCCGCCTGTGGCACCCTGCCTTAGAAAGGCTGGCGTGCCCTGAGCTACTCCCGCTGCAGGGAGGGAACCCCTGGGACAGGCGAGGTGTTTGAAAAGCAAAGGAAATGCTCCTGCTTCTCTGCTGACCTTTCCAAAAGGTATACACAGACATATTAAAAAATATTATTGAATTCAAATCCGTGTTATGCGGTGGGAGGGACTCCACCGTTCAGCGCAGAGTACTCGCTGCTTCCTCAGAATTACGCCAGCTCGAATTATTTAAGGATATCTTTTCTATCACCAAATTAAGTGTGTGATGCCCTGAGACTTGAAACTTGAAAACTTACGCTTTTCCTGGTGCCTTTTTTTTTTAAGCCTCTTAAGTTGGAGGAGGGGGAACGTGGAAAGACACAGGATCATACAGCCTCTTTTATGGTGCTTTGCAAATGCAAAATAGGACTGAGTGGCTGGAAAAATAACATTTTAAACACTCGAGAACTGATGCTATCAGATGCAAAGAGGTTTGTAAAATTTATTTGAGAGCTAAATGATAGATGTTACTGAGCTGTGGATGTCAGCCGAGATGAGAAGACACTTGTCTATCTGTGCTTAAGCAAGTTTCCCTCTCTTTTGGTTAGAGAGGAGGTTTTTGTTCTTCACTGTAAAATCAGGGCACAACAATAAAAACGTAGAATTTTGACAAGATCACGGGGAGCAGAACTTGACCTCATCCAATAAGGTAAAAGCAAGTAAAGATGAAATTTCAGCTCTGACTTCTGAGCTTTTTAAAAATGAATAACACAAATGCCAGAATCCCTCTGTATTTGCCAAGGATTTAAAGCAGATCACCTGGAAATAGGATTTGTTAAACCAGAAGGGATGAGCAGGTGGTTTGGGTGGTGGTTTGCCATGTCCCGCTCCGGAAGCTCACGGGTTCCCTTCTCCCTGCAGGTCCGGCCGTCGTCCCTCACCAGTACTATGGAGTCACGCCCTGGGGAGTGTATCCCGCCAGCCTCTTCCAGCAGCAAGCGGCCGCCGCTGCCGCAGCCACCAACTCGGCCAACCAGCAGACCACCCAGCAAACCCAGCAGGGCCAGCAGCAGGTAAGGGGCAGGGTGCTCTCCGCATCCAGTTGTTTACAGGTGTCGTGGTTTCAGCCGAATTTACCAAAACCAGACTGACAGATGGCCCTTCCTTCCCCCTCTCCCCCCCCCAAAAGAGGAGAGAGGAAGAGATAAGGAGATTCAGAAGTTTAGAATGAACTAAACTACTTTAATGAAGAATTAATATTAAAAGAAAAATAAAGAAGAAAATAATGAAATAGATACAATATACACAAAACCGTATCAAGCTCCCAGGATGACACCGGCAGGCACTGGGGAAGTCCCAGACTGGACTCAGCGATGAATGGGAACTGGATTCCAGCTCTGGAGTCAGGAACACATGGATCGGGATCAAAGGCAGATGAACAGACGGATGTCGGCCGTCGCAGGAAGGGGCTGACCCTTTGATCCCTCAGCTTTTATACTGAGCGTGGGGCAGATGGGATGGAATACCCCAGTTGGTCAGGTTTGGGTCACCTCTCCTGTCCCCTCCTCCCCACTGATGTGACCCCTCTATGTTTTTTCCGTTTCTGACTCCCTAAGGGGGCAAATAAGGAAATTGGCTGCCCTTGGTTGTTACAGCAATAAGGATAAGCAAGGGCCTCCCTGCACACCATCCCTTGGCACGGAGCACAAACATTGGGCTGATCATTCTGAGAACGAGCAGGTTTCTCCACAATATGCCGTTAATGTCAGAGCGTTAGAGGAGGCCTGGCTGGGATGTAAAGTTACAGAACAGAAAATTGCTTCGGTTTTACTTCAAACCGGGACAGCAGGGAATGCAGCAGCTTTGAAAACGCCTGATTTTTTTTTTTTTTTTTCAATGACCGCTGCCGACACTCAGGGACAATTGTAATTGTGGAAAAGAGCCATTGACCTCCCTTAAAAATAGGAGAAAAAACATCTGTACATTGTGTTGTGTCATGTAAGTATCACTCACATGGAGGATAACGCACGTACCTTTGTGATGGCCCACAAGTTAGTGACCAAGGTGACAAAGTCCCTCCCACTGTAAGTGAAGACATAGTAGGTGATCAGCTGAGGAACCTGAAGATACACAAGTCCATGGGACCTGATGAAATACACCCCAGAGTCCTGAAGGAACTGGCTGATGTAGTTGCCAAGCCACTTTCCATGATATTTGAAAAGTCGTGGTGGTCAGGTGAAGTCCCTGCGGACTGGAAGAGAGGAAACATCACACTCATTTTTAAACAGGGTAGAAAGGAGGACCCTGGGAACTACCGACCTGTCAGCCTCCCCTCCGTGCCTGGGAAGATCATGGAACAGATCCTTCTAGATGCCATGCTTGGGCACATGGAGGACACGGAGATGATTCAAGATAGCCAGCATGGGTTTACTAGGGGCAGGTCCTGCCTGACTAACCTAGTGGCCTTCTATGATAGAGTGACTAGGTCAGTAGATAAGGGACGACCTATGGATGTGATCTATCTGGACTTCTGTAAGGCCTTTGGCACGGTCCCTCACAACATCCTGCTCGCCAAATTGGGGGGATACGGATTTGATGGGCGGACTGTTCAGTGGATAAGGAATTGGCTGGATGGTCGCACCCAGAGGGTGGTACTCAATGGCTTGAAGTCCAGATGGAGAGCAGTGACAAGTGGTGTCCCTCAGGGGTCCGTGCTGGGACCGGTACTGTTTCACATTTTTATCAACGATGTAGACAGAGGGATTGAGAGCACCATCAGCAAGTTTGCAGACGACACCAAGCTGTGTGGTGTTGTCGGTACACCAGAGGGATGGGATGTCATTCAGAGGGACCTGGACAGGCTGGAGAGGTGGGCCCAGATGAACCTCATGAGGTTCAACAAAAGCAAGTGCAGGGTCCTGCACCTGGGCCGGAGCAATCCTCGGTATAAATCCAGCCTGGGGGATGAGGTATTAGAAAGCAGCCCTGAGGGAAGGGACTTGGGGGTGCTGATGGAGGAGAAGCTGGACATGAGCAGGCAATGTGCACTCACAGCCCAGAAGGCCAACCACATCCTGGGCTGCGTCAAAAGAAGTGTTGCCAGCAGATCCAGAGAGGTGATTCTGCCACTTTGTTCTGGTGAGACCTCACCTGGAGTACTGTGTGCAGGTCTGGAGCCCTCAATATAGAAAGGACATGGACCTGATGGAGCGGGTCTAGAGGAGGGCCACCAAAATGATCAGGGGGCTGGAGCACCTCTCCTATGAGGACAGGCTGAGGGAGCTGGGGTTGTTCAGCCTGGAGAAGAGGAGGCTCTGGGGAGACCTCATAAGTGGCCTTCCAGTCCCTGAGGGGGGGCTACAGGAAGGCTGGGGAGGGTCTGTTTCCAAAGGCTGCAGTGACAGGACGAGGGGCAATGGCTTTAAGTTGGAGAAGGGGAGATTTAGATTAGACATTAGGAACAAGTTCTTTACTCTGAGGGTGGTGGAACACTGGAACAGGTTGCCCAGGGAGGTGGTTGAGGCCCCTTCCCTGGAGATGTTCAAGGTGAAGCTCGACGAGGCCCTGGGCAACCTCATCCAGTTGGAGGTGTCCGGGCTGTCTGTGGGGAGGTGGGACTAGATGACCTTTGGAGGTTCCTTCCGGCCTGGACCAATCTATGAATCTATGAATTATTGTGTGTTAGTGCTTTGGCAAGCAATCTCATGAGTTTGTGGACACCGCTGAGTGCTGCTGTAGCAAACCCTTGCCGTTAGCATGGGAGTGGAAGTGGAAGTCGTTGTCCTGCATCCTGGTCTTGTGCCCAGCACTGCAGCTCGATGGCTGTGGAAACAATGAAAACCTGTGTCAAATAGAATCATAGAATTGTCTGGGTTGGAAGGGACCTTTAAGATCATCTAGTCCAACCATCAACCTAACGCTGATAAAAACCATCACTAAACCGTGTCTCTAAGCTCTATGTCAACCATCTTTTAAACACCTCCAGGGATGGGGACTCAACCCCTTCCCTGGGCAGCCCATTCCAAGGCTTAATAACCCTTTCAGGGTAAAAATTTTTCCTAATCTCCAATCTGAACCTCCCCTGGTGCAACTTGAGGCCGTTTCCTCTTGTCCCATCGCCTGTTCCTTGGGAGAAGAGACCGACCCCCCCTGGCTACACCCTCCTTTCAGGGAGTTGTAGAGCTTGAGAAGGTCTCCTCAAGGTCTCCCTCAGCCTCCTTTTCTCCAGGCTGAACACCCCCAGCTCCCTCAGCCGCTCCTCACAAGACTTGTTCTCCAGACCCCTCACCAGCTCCGTTGCCCTTCTCTGGACCTGCTCCAGCCCCTCAGTGTCTTTTTTGTGGTGAGGGGCCCAAAACTGGACCCAGCCCTCGAGGTGGGGCCTCACCAGTGCCCAGTCCAGGGGGACGATCACCTCCCGAGTCCTACTCGCCACATTGTTCCTGATGCAGGCCAGGATGCTGTTGGCCTTCTTGGCCACCTGGGCACACTGCTGGCTCATGTTAAGCCAACAGTCGACCAACACCCCCAGGTCCTTTCCCACCAGGCAGCTCCAGCCACTCTGCCCCAAGCCTGTAGCATCCATGGGGTTGGTGTGACCCAAGGGCAGGACCTTGCACTCGTCCTTGTTGAAATGTCGGTAAGTGTGTTCTTATCTTCAGGGTGCTCTCCAGTATAGGGTGCTTTTTTTTGATGAAGATTAGCTTTAAAATGGCCAAAGTACCAGCAGAAAGAATTGGTTTGGTGTCCATGTGGGGACTTGAAGACAAAGGATGAGTGCAAAAAGAAAAACTGAATTTGCAATTTTTTTGTAAGGCGAAGTGTTTTGCTTCAGTCTGCTCAAAAAATCGGAGAATTTGACCTCTAAAAGGACAAAATTAATGAAATTAGTGAAGGTTTTTCGTATGATCTGCTGTTATCCCTTTAAGTGTGTTAGAGATGAATATTGAGACAGGTATCTGTTGTTTAAATGCTTGGTTCTTTAAAAAACAACCAAGAGTTCACCCTGGGAGCTGCTAAGGGGAACTTTTTCCTTACATACTTTGTCAGTGAAGGGTGCCTGACGGGGTTTGTACCGGCCACCTCTCCTCTCTTAGTCCCTTGGCAGGGATGAATCACTGTCATTTCTTGTTCTGGGCTTGGGTTTTGGTTTGGTTTTCTTTCCCCTGTACTTGGAATTTAACTAGGTTAGTTTTCTTAACTTCAGTTAGGTAAAGTAAGCGTTTTAAAGGTTGATATTTAATCATAGTCACACCTCTGATGCAGACGACACAAATGTGAATCCAGCAGAAGGTGGAAATTGAGAGACTGGTAGGAGAGTTAGTGGGGATCAATGATTTTCTTCCTTTACTAAAAGGAAAACCCGTCTTAAACGTTCTACAGAGTTGTATGGGAGCGCAGATTGTTGGCTTGCTATTTAAATGAGCATTTAAAAAAAAAAAAATCCAAACTTCCAGACTAAATTTTTGTCTGCTAAACCTGTGTGATGAAGGTAAGTGCTAGGAGGAGGAGAGGTGTCCCACCATCCTTGTTTTGGCTTGTTCCCCATGGACACGTGGTTGAACACAGTCCATTTTCCTCCTTTCCCACCTGGGCAGGGCCCATAGCACGGGTGTCGGGAAGCGACTGGAGCATCTGTTACCTGCCCTGGTGTGACTGGTGCCGGGTCCTCTCCTGGCCTTGGCTTTATACGGTTTCATCGGCCTCTGTCCCATGACGCTTCCTGCTTGGAAATGCAAGGGGTTCATGATCCTGCTGAAAAGCAAGGTGGCTTCCTTTCCCATAGTAACACAAACCCTTCCTTCTGGTCCTCGCACGTTTGAGAAGACAGCGATTGCCAGCTGAATTTATTAGTTTCTGCTTTGATAACTAAAACAAAAAACAGTGTTTGGTAATATATTATAAAGCCTTTGAGATGATAAAAGCAGTGGTTTTCACACCACCGATCCTGTGATCAGGAGGAGACCAGTGATGAGGAGGAGAGCACTCTGCTCCGGAGGAAGTTCATGATCAAACCCCAAGTTCATGATCAAACCCCCGGCTGATCGTGGACAGGAGGTGCTGAGCAGAGCCCCCCCGTACCCGACGCGGGTAAAATGGCATTAAGAGTGTGCTAAGGCCATTTCTCCTGTGGCATTCAGACCCAGAGCCGTTCCCCGAAGGGAAGATGTATGCTAAAAGAGCTTCTGCAAAGGCTCGGGCTATTAAAATAAAACTTATCAATCATCTCTAGCCTTTATATTTCTCATTACTTTTATAGCCGTGGAGCAGGCGTGAGCGGGGATCGCGGGGATTGTTTCAGTGCAAACCTTCCATCTGTAAGAGGATACAGGGTATATTTTTTGCATGAAATTTTTCTAAGAATTGCTGAGGCAAATGTTTTGCAAACCTGGAGCGATGATTACGGGCGGTTGATATGTGAGGCTGAAGACATCTTAATAGTATATTTATGAAAAATGCCAACATTTTGCTTCCTGCAGCCGTCCGTCCATCGCGTGTGCCCCGTACGGTGCCCGTGCACAGCCTGTGCTCACCCCACACCTGCAGCGTGTGCCTCCCCCGCCTGAAGAGCTCACGTTCAGGCTCTGACAGCGATGGCAAACTGGGATGTACATCTAAATAATCTAAATCGTAGAATCACAGAATGGTTTGGCCTGGAAGGGACCTTAAAGCCCACCCAGTGCCACCCCCTGCCCTGGGCAGGGACACCTCCCACCACACCAGGCTGCTCCAAGCCCCCTCCAACCTGCGCTTGAACCCCTCCAGGGATGGGGCAGCCACAGCTTCTCTGGGCAACCTGGGCCAGGCTCTCACCACCCTCACAGGAAAGAAGTTCTCCCTGAGATCTCATCTCCATCTCCCCTCTTTCAGTGTCAAACCCTTCCCCCTCCTCCTATGGCTCCCCTCCCTGATCCAGAGTCCCTCCCCAGCTTTCCTTCCGTTAACTTCAGTATCCACTCCCAGGCTCTCAGTGCGCAAAGTCATTTTTTCCTTTTAATAACTGTATGGGGTGACACACAGGCTGTTATTTTTGCAAGAAGCCACGCTGAGTACCAAAGGACGGCTTTTTTTTTTTAATAAGCTGACCCCGCTGGTGGGTGCAGGCTCTTGCATCACCACTTGGAGTAAAAAAGGCTTTTGCAAACAAAGCCTGTGACAGGTAATTACAGGAAAGGTCACTCTGCCATCTTCCCGTTGGAGAGCAACGTGTGCTTCAGCCACAAGAGCTGCCTGTAAAAGACGATGAGGGATTTTTGGTCATTATTTCCAATGACTAAGTGTCGTGTCACCGGGTCGCTGTTTTCTACGGGGGCTAGAAGTTTGGAAAAACCCCTGTCACCTCGTGTCATCGGCCCCCAGCTCCTAAGTCAGGCTTTTTAAGGTTTCTGCTCAAGTGGGCTTTCAGCAGTGGTTCTGTGGTAGAGACCAAACGTTACCTGGGACGGGGCAGGTTGGCAAAGGCTCCTAACGGAGTGTGAGGGTTGAAGGGAGATGAAGAAATGAAAGAGGTCAGATGATGAAGTGCTTCCAGACTGTGCTTAGTCAGCCTGGGAGGGGATTTAGTATTGAAATACACTCTTACTGAAATCGGATCTTCTGCACGTACCGTGGTGTGAAGGCTCGTGGTGGCCATGGCAGCTCTGTCCCCAGTGAAGGGGAGGGTTGTCACACACTAGTTGTGCAAGAACTCCAGGATTGCTGGTGATGCTCCTGCAGGTGTCTGCTGGTTGCGCCGTGCTCCCGGGTCCCAAAATAAACAGGTGGATGTTCCTCTGTCTTCTGCAGGTCCTACGTGGAGGAGCCAGCCAGCGTCCTTTGACCCCCAACCAGAACCAGCAGGGCCAGCAGACGGATCCGCTGGTGGCCGCTGCCGCCGTCAACTCTGCCCTGGCCTTCGGGCAGGGGCTCGCAGCGGGGATGCCAGGTAGGACTCCTGGGGACACCGAAGGAAATGACATCTTCTGTCTCTGCCTGGTGTCACGTTTGCCTGGCCTTCAGCAGGATTTGGGTTTTATTGGTTTTAGATTTTAATCTGGGGGTGTTTGGAGAGGCTGTTAGATGTGAACCTCACCACCTGTGAGGCATTTAAGCTAAATTAGAGTTTAGATCCCTGTGCCAGAGATGAAAACAAATGTTATCAACTGTATCGCTGCGCGGGGTGCTTAATTACTGGCGTACTCCAAAGGATTGATGGCTCCTACTGGAAGTTGCTTTCAGATTTTCCTGTGGATCACGCAGGCTTATGTCATCTGTACTTTCAAACCTCAGAGATACCTTAGAGCTCTTCATTAGCCGTGTCTCTCCATCCCTGCTGGCTGCTCGACTTTCACAGGAGAAGGGCTTCCCTTTCATAATTTCCTGCAGGCAAATCCTAGTGGCTTAAAAACAGGAAAAGGCAACAGAGAGAAGGAAACAGGTTTTTATTGTAATTGATAATTCTGCGAGAGAGATGATTCTGCTACTGTGTGAATTGTAGCTCTGGTCCGTGGGGCTGCGTGGTACAAGTGCTTTTGACATTCAGTTATACACAATATTACTGTAATGGCAAAGGGCAAACGGCAAACCTAAGCATTTCTTTGAATAATGTGCAAGTACGTCCCGCTGGTCGAATGTGAGAGAACAGGATTATTTCAGCCTCGGGTCTCCTCGCTGGAAAGGTCACCTGGTTGTTACAGGGTATTTTTATGGTTTAAGAAGAATGTTGCTGTATTAAGTTACAAAGTGAACTGTAACATGCGTGTTTCCAAGCGATCTGCAGATTTCCTTAAGTCTGCGTTATTGGGGGTTTTGGGGTTATATTTGCAAAGCAAATATTCACGGAGAACATTCTCTTTGTGACCCCACCAGGGAGAATCACCTTTTCCTGAAAATTTTATGAAACTGGAGAATTCCATAGCGAGGAACCTAAATAGCTCTATACTACTGAAAACATGGTGCTTTGTGTGTCACCAACATACTCGATTTAAGAGTTTTTATTTATATATATTAAAGAATACTTTAAAATACATTCCTTCACAAATAGCTAACTTTTAGTTCCATGTCTTGTTTGCGTGTGTGTCCCCGCTGAACAACTTCAACGTGCGGTGGGAGCTTTGGAAGCGCAGGGTGTTGTCAGATATGAAAAGTCCCAGCACACGTTGTGCTTAAAATGGAAAAGAAAGAGTGCTTTTAGACCTTTTTAAGATACAGAAAATAGAACTTTTTAGATATAGAATCATAGAATGGTTAGAGTTGGAAGGGACCTTAAAGATCATCTAGTTCCCAATCCCCCTGCCATGGGCAGGGACACCTCCACTAGAGCAGGTTGCTCCAAGCCCTTTTGGTCAAACAGACCTTTATAGACATAGAAATAGACTTTTCATCTGTATAAGTGAATTTACGCAGAGGGCAATGCTGGTAGAGTAGGTTTTGGGGGAAAAAAAGTCTTCTCTACCTCAAGGTCTTACCAGTATCAAGTTGTAGACTATTAATATGGATATTTTAATTATTTTTTTTTTGCTTCAAGAGAAGCAGAGCTGCTGGTGCGTTTCTTTTTCTATTCAGATTTTCCTTTAAGGATCTTATTGCACACTACTCATCTGAAGCTCATTACCTTACCCGTGCCCCTGTAACCTGCCTCTCCAGGGTACCCAGTGCTGGCTCCCGCCGCTTACTACGACCAAACCGGTGCTCTGGTGGTGAACGCAGGGGCCAGGAATGGCCTGGGGGCTCCCGTCCGCTTGGTCGCCCCCGCTCCCGTCATCATCAGCTCCTCCGCAGCGCAGGCAGGTGAGTCCCAGTCCCCTCGAGTGACAAACCTTCTCCGTCCCCAGCAAATGGGGGGGACCTGGGGTGCTCTGGGCTGGCGATGATGACACTCTTGCCCTCACCGAGATCCCTCGGAGGGGTCGTTGTTGAGAGCATCCTCTGTGCGCATCGTGGACTGAGCCTCCAGAGCAGCCCCAGAGATGTAAAGTCGCACAAACTCTTATTATTATTTTGCAGAATTTCGTGACAGTTATTTAATTGTGTCTGCTGACATCTAGTTTCCTGCGTAATAAAAGGTTTTAGCCGGTGTAGGACTCCCAAATGATCACCTCACATAAAATGTTATGTGCCTGGCCTCTGCCGTGAGTGGTTTTGGGGTTTATTAGGGTTCTTCGGGAGTCCAAGTCTTGAAAAGGATTTTTTCAGCCAGAATCTGTGCGTGTAAGCAGTCCTTGCCAGTGTTAGGAACAGATTATGAAATAGGCCTTTTAATTGTTTCCTTGTAGTTCTTGTTTATTTTGCTTTTTCTTTTACTTTGGAGCTGGCTGAAAAACAAAAGCACTTGGGTTTGATGTTGGCAGCGCCGCAGGATTGTGTTTCGTGCGCTAAAGGACAATTTTGCTTATTTCAAAACTTGTGTTTCTTAATTGGATGTTGCTGTATTGATTGGGATCTTTGATCTTAAGAGAAAGGGACCGTTTCTGTCTGTCTGATCTGTGTAGCTCTAACAACACCAGCAGCAGTGATAATAACAAGGCATTGTCGGTGTTCAGTGGCTCCGTGCAAAACTTGAGGAGCTGAGATACAAAGTAAAGAGACTTTATACAGAGTTTGATGGGAAAGGGAGATTTTCATCCTGAGAGGAGAGCAAAAAATGTAGAGTAAATGAAAGCAACCTTCAAAACTCTTAGAAAATGGATTTTTTCAGTCTATACTTCCAATTATTTTCTCCCCAGCGGTTGCAGCGGCTGCAGCTTCGGCCAACGGTGCCGCGGGCGGCCTGGCAGGAACGACAAACGGACCATTTCGCCCTCTAGGAACTCAGCAGCCCCAGCCTCAGCCCCAGCAGCAGCCCACCAACAACCTGGCATCCAGCTCCTTCTACGGCAACAACTCTCTCAGCAGCAATTCCCAGAGCAGCTCCCTCTTCTCCCAGGGCTCTGCCCAACCGGCCAACACTTCCCTGGGCTTCGGGAGCAGCAGCTCTCTGGGTGCCACGCTGGGCTCTGCGCTGGGGGGATTCGGGACGGCAGGTAAGAACAGCAGCTGAGCTGCTTCATGGGGAAAGTCGTAGAATGGTTTGGGTTGGAAGGGATCTTAAAGATCATCTCATTTCACCCCCCTGCCCTGGGCAGGGACACCTCCCACCAGAGCACGTTGCTCCAAGCCCCCTCCAACCTGGCCTTGAACCCCTCCAGGGATGGGGCAGCCACAGCTTCTCTGGGCAACCTGGGCCAGGCTCTCACCACCCTCACACCAAAGAAGTTCTTCCCCACATCTCATCTCAATCTCCCCTCTTTCGGTGTCAAACCCTTCCCCCTCCTCCTATGGCTCCCCTCCCTGATCCAGAGTCCCTCCCCAGCTTTCCTGGAGCCCCTTGAGGGACTGGAAGGGGCTCTAAGGTCTCCCTGGAGCCTTCTCTTCTCCAGGCTGAACCCCCCCAACTCTCTCAGCCTGTCCTCACAGCAGAGGGGCTCCAGCCCTCCCAGCATCTCCGTGGCCTCCTCTGGCCCCGCTCCATCAGCTCCGTGTCCTTCCTCTGTGCTGAGGACTCCAAAGCTGGACACAGGACCCCCACTCCTCTCCCCAGAGTGGAGCAGAGGGGCAGAATCCTCCCCTTGCCCTGCTGGCCACGCTGCTGGGGATGCAGCCCAGGATGTGGGGGGGTTTCTGGGCTCCAGTGCACGTTGCCGGGGTGTATGGAGCTTCTCACCCACCAACACCCCCAAGTCCTTCTCCTCAGGGCTGCTCTCCAGCCATTCCCCCCTGGGCCTGGGTTTGTGCTGGGGATTGTCCCAGGTGCAGGACCTTGCTCTAGGACCAGTTGGCTCCATGCCGGAGCTGGTGCTAAAGTTTTCCTGCTTTCAAAACCTGCAGCACTTTATGGTGAAACTTCTCTTCTCAGATGATATATTAGAAGTAGCAAAGTAATGAATTTGTGTTGTTCTACACACTATCAGTCGTTCCCTCATTGCTACAGATTAAGTTTTTAAACAGCTTTGAATTTTAGGTGGACAGCCGGCTTAACATGAGCCAGCAGCGTGCCCAGGTGGCCAAGAAGGCCAACGGCATCCTGGCCTGTATCAGGAACAGCGTGGCCAGCAGGAGCGGGGCAGTGATGGTGCCTCTGGACTGGGCACTGGTGAGGCCTCACCTCGAGGGCTGTGTTCAGTTCTGGGCCCCTCACTGCAGGAAGGACATTGAGCTGCTGGAGCGTGTCCAGAGGAGAGCCACCAAGCTGGTGAGGGGTCTGGAGAACAAGTCATAGGAGGAGAGGCTGAGGGAACTGGGCATGTTTAGTTTGGAGAAGAGGAGGCTGAGGGGAGACCTCATTGTCTTCTACAACTACCTGAAAGAAGGTTGTAGAGAGGTGGGTGTTGGCCTCTTCTCCCAAGGGAATAATGACAGGAGCAGAGGGAATGGTCTGAAGTTGGGGCAGGGGAGGTTTAGATTAGATATCAGGAAGAATTACTTCACTGAGAGAGTGGTCAGGCACTGGCACAGCCTGCCCAGGGAGGTGGTGGAGTCACCATCCCTGGAGGTATTTAAGGAACGTGTAGCCATGGCACTTCAGGGCATGCTCTAGTGCCCGAGATTGTTGGGTTGTGTCTGTTTGGGGGGGGAGGGTTGTGGGTGTTTGGTTTGGTTTTGGTGTTGGTGTTCTGGGATTTTTTGGGTCTGTTTTTTTTTTTTTGTTTTTCGTTTTTCTTTTTTTTTTTTTTTGTTGTTGGTTGGACTCGATGATCTCAAAGGTCCCATCCAACCAAAAATATTCTGTGACTCTGTGATTCCCTGCCTGTGCTTGCTCGTGCCTGGTGGAGACACCGGACTGACAGGGATTGACCCCACAGTGGTACCCATCCGGGTGCTAACTCTTAACCACAGAGTAATGGTTAAGTAACTGTTTGTGATTTACAAAAAAAACCAACAAACTGATCTGAGGTGATTTCCGTGCTTTATTCTGGGAATTGTTCCTGGCATACACCAAAAAAAGTCACTTATTGCAGTGGCAAGAAATGCTACATACATGGTTTGGATTGATTTGGTATTTAGGCAGTTGGAGACAATGACATTTTTTTCAGAATAAAACCAGACCAGAAAGATGTCTGTGGGTTGGTTGTGTTTTTTTTTTTTTTCCTTAGGTTTGTTTTTTTTGAAGTAGAACAACTGTTTTAATTACTGCTTAGTCTCCGAGGTAGTAATTATGTCCTGAACTTTCCTGCTTTCATCAGTGCGAAGGGCAAGTTTAAACGTGCCTCTTGAACCTGCTCCATCAGAAAACACTGAGGGAGATACTGTCACTGCTTCAAATCACAGTTTTAAGTAAAACTTATCCTAAATATTTTTCTTAAACCCAGCCTGAGAATTTGAACCCTCTTGGATTCAGGTAAACACAACATTCACTTCTTCCTCTTCGGTTTGTTTAACTCATTCGATTGAATTACTAGTTTACTCGATGCCAAGATGCACAAACTTATTTTCCCTCAATCAATGAATAAAAATGTGAGGCATTTTTGAATAGAACTTGTGTGCAGTCATGAAAAATGATTAGTTCATTACAATGAACAATTTCACTATTTATTAAACAAGATTTTAATGCAAAATTGATTTTTTTTTTTTTTTTTCTCCTCAAGTTGACAGTGCATTTAAAGAGTTTGTATTTGACTGTCAAGACAGCTCTTCAAAACAGTGGTGGGTTTACGTGTTAAATTGAATTCTGATTTCCATCTCAATAAAGCTTGGTGCAAACAGAAGCTGTTTTCCAATATAATGAAAGGTGAGCACAAGGATTTCGAGTAAATGTACGCGAAGCTGTTCGTGCTCTTAAGTCAACACCAATAGATCAAATCTCGTGTTGGATTTGTTTTAGCCCTAATGGCCGCAGAATAAATAGGCATTGCTTGTAGGGCCAACTAATATCTTCTGTTAAACTAAGTCATGGGCTGAGGGGGAAAGAGCTTTGAAGTACACAAACCTTCTTCTGAGGGTTCACAAGCAAAGCATTAAGTGTTCGTGCCCCAAAAGCCAACACTCGCCGTCATTTCCTCCTGCTGCTTCCTTTAGGTGGATTTTGGGCTTCTTGATCTTTCTGCTCATAGAGTTTTGGAGCGTTTTTCTTGATGTCTTCTGTCGGTATAGAAGCTACAAAACTATAAATGCAAAGACAGGATTGAAGCTAATTTTTTAAATCAAGGATTAGGGCTACACAGATGATGAGGGACCTAGAACATCTCTCCTATGAGGAAAGGCTGAGGGACTTGGGTCTTTTTAGTCTGGAGAAGAGAAGACTGAGGGGGGATCTGATCAACGCCTATAAGTATATATTTATACATATATATACTATATAAATATAATTAAAAACAAATAAATAAAAGGTGGGTGTCAGAAGGATGGGGCTAGTCTTTTTTCAGTGGTGCCCAGGGATAGGACAAGAGGTAATGGGCACAAACTGGAACACGGGAAGTTCCATCTAAACATGAGGAGGAACTTCTCAAGTTCCCCCTTGAGGAGGAAGGGTGGCAGAGCCCTGGAAGAGGCTGCCCAGAGAGGTGGAGTCTCCGTCTCTGGAGACATTCAAACCCTCCTGGACATATTCTGTGGGACCTGCTCTGGGTGGACTCTGCTTTGGCAGGGGGGTTGGATGAGATGATCTCCAGAGGTCCCTTCCAACCCCGTATCATTCAGTGATTCTGTGATTTCTGCTTAGTTTTTAATGAATGTGTTTTGTCTGGGCATACGCAGCGCCCTCAGGACAGGAGGAGCCGGGTGCCGTGAGCTGTCCCCGGGTGCCGATGTCCTGCCTCTCCGGCCACTTCTCTCAGCAGCTCATTGACATGACGGGATTTTCCTCTCTTCCTCCTTTCAGTTGCCAACTCCAACACGGGCAGCGGCTCCCGCCGAGACTCCCTCACGGGGAGCAGTGATCTCTACAAGAGGACGTCCAGCAGTTTGACACCGATAGGACACAGTTTTTATAACGGCCTGGGGTTTTCATCTTCTCCTGGCCCCGTGGGAATGCCTCTGCCCAGCCAAGGACCCGGCCACTCCCAGACTCCACCGCCCTCCTTATCTTCACATGGATCATCTTCCAGTTTAAACCTGGGTAAGAGCCGTGGTGTCCCAGCACGGCGCCTGCCTGCTTCGCTGTCCCTTGGCGCAGGGATGGGACACCTCGCTGTGGGGAGGTGACGCTCCTGCCGCCCAGTCCCCGCTCTCGTGCTGGTGGCGGGTCCTGGCTTTTGCAGAAGGAACAGCACAGTGGGAGTTGTGGCACCTGCGGTACGTGTTTGCGTCTCGCAGTCCAGCTCTTAACCAGGGAGGTTTCTGCATTTCCTCCTTGTTCTATCTCTAAATTAAGGATAACAGTTCCGAGTGTTTCAAAACTAACTGCTTTTCTCACCCAGATCTCGGTAACGGCACCAATTCCATGTTATCCTTGAACAAAACTGATACGTAGGGCTCATCCTTAAACTTCTCAAATGGTTTTTAAAACACCCATTAAGTTTCCAATAATAATTTACCGAGCTTGGAATGCAGTTTATTCTTTTAACCACAATGAGCAGCGTTATCTGAGCTTTCAGCTGAGGATTTGGAGAGTTTGCTTTTGAAAGTTTCCCATCAGTGTGGCCTTATCAAAAGTTCATTAGTGCATGGGAGAAGCCGCCTTAATTTTGATAAGATACGTTACTTTATGCAAGCTGCATCTTCTGGAAGAGCCTCTAGCTGGCCCCGAGCTCTTCCATACAATAAAATAAATATTAAATAATAAAGCAACGCTCATCTGAACTTCCTGAAGCGTTCATTTCCAGGCCTCACAAACACACAAGATAGGTTATTCGTTGCATCTGCACTAGATAATTTAATACTTGTTCAAAAAATCACTTTGCTTTGGTTCTGTCATGTATCTGTCTGGATTTAACAGAACTTTTGGTTATCTCAACAGTTTTCCGTGCATATACACGCTCAGCAAATACTATATTTATCATGTTTATTACACGCAAGTGTGATAAATTTGATTCTGGCTAAAGGTTAGCATGGAATAGTAATAAATACCATTTTTCAAGATCAAGTTTAGATTTACCATCTTTCCTTCTTCAGAGCTTTAATAAAATTGGAAGGGTTTTAGCTTTATTTATGCAGCTGTACAGTCCTTACGCTGACAGTTAAATGGCTACAATAAATTAATGCTGAAGACTCACCAGGTTCCAAGCCTGGCACTAGAAGAAGTCTGTTGCCCCTGCAGGCAAACAGAACAATGAATCTTAAAAAAACTGCATCAGGGAAAGGTTAATCTGTTTGAGAACAAACTCTGGGTAGAAAGTGAGGTACCGTTTACAGAAACGGGCCGTGCCCCAGAGCAATAACGTGGGTCTTCCCGGCTCGGGAGGATGTTCCTCTCCTTGTAGGCCCGTTCCCTCGGGGCTGGCTTCCTGCTGGGTGATGCGGCAAGAAAACGCTCTGCCAGAGTAACTCTGCATTTAGTGGTTTTCACCTTAAAATCCGTAAAAGGTCATTTAATTTTTTAAAGTTTCTCTTTCACCTGTAGTGAAAGACGGTGTTAAAGGTAGTTGTAGTTTCCTTTGGTTATAAACTAAGTTTTAATGCTATAAACCCAGCATAAAACAGGCATTGTCTTTGCTTATAAGGAGATTGAGGCTGACTCCTGTTCAGTTTGGGAGTGATACCAGTAATTTGTGATAAAGAGGATGTGGAGTCTTTCTAAATATCTAAAAACGAAAGGACAGATGGGAACACTCAAAGGCGTTGTTTGGGAGAGGGGGAATGGGAGCAGTCAGGTTTGGCACCACGTCCCACACTGTGTTACGTGGGGGAGACAGCCCGGGGGAGTCCCTTCAGGTACCTTTGATTTCAGGGTTACACCACGATATAAGAAGTTGGCATTAAATCTGACTTGCCATCAGCAAATCCACAGTTTAATGCTGTGTAAAGTGTGGGTGTGACTTTGTCACTCTCCGTGGCTCATTTATTGGGCTGATGCTGTGTGTTCAGCTCCGTCTCTCCCGGCCTCATGAAGGCTCGTAGCTGTGAAAAACGGGGGCTGGTTATCAAGCTCGTTCTTTTCTGGTGGTGTAAAGTGACCTTGTGAAACGTCTGGGCAATGGCAAGTACCTGAAATAACCACGCAGCCCGTTCTTAGGAAAAGAGCTGCTGGAGGAGGAAGGCTGAGATGAATCCACACTCTGAACTCCCAGGTGTAGGCAGCTGTGCACACCTGGGATAAAGCAACTAAATAAATACACACTTTGAGGTGCTAAAGGCCCTTTTCTTCCCCAGTATTGATCAAAACTATAGAATTATAAATTACTAAATATATATATTTTTTAATTATAACGTTTAATTTTGGCTGGTTCCACTTCACGTGGGTCCGTGTAGCCCCACAAGCTGGGGGGTGTCAGCCCACGTGTGTGTAGCTGGTGTGGTCTTGATAGACACGCTTACCACGCTGGGCTGAACGTGTCCGGCTCTGGGCTTTCCCAGTTTGGGATGGGGATCAGGATGTAGAGTGAATAGGTAATTAGTTTAATTTTATGATATTCTTGCAGAAGCAGCTTGGGAGAGGACTGCCCCAAGCAGTAATTTAAAAGGCAGGATTGGTGTGGGAATTTAATTTATGAGAGATTTTTTGGGAAAACTGGCTGGGAGTTGGTAACCAGTTAGCTGTGACGACTGGGAGGGGTGTGAGGCTGCATCTCCCTGGGTGGCTGGTGCAGGAGGGGACAGGTTGGGGCAGTGACACCAGGCCCCTCTGCCCTGAGCCCTCCTTAGGGCACAGCAGCGATGACTTCTCCCCCTGCCGTCTTTCATCTTCCTTTTTTCCCACTGTTCTGGTATTTCTCATACCGGGAGCTCTGGTGTTGCAGAGCAATTTGAGGGGCCCTATAAAAGTCCCCTGGAAGCCTGTTTAAGAAATGCTTTGTTTTCAGCCAGCAGCCTTTGTGTGTCTTCCCCCGTGTTTTCTTTTTTGACTCATCTTTTCATTGTCCTTTGTTTTTTTTTTTTTCCCCAAAATCAGTAATTCTTTGAGGTTAAGGTCTGTCTCGAGTGTCCCAGCAGGTGACTTACCATTTCAAACACAAAATGCAGTGAGTCTGAGTAACGTATCCACCTTGGAGTCCCCGGGATAAAGAGTCTGTGCCCTTCGCCCTCCCCAGATACAGATTTTTCTTGTTGTATCCCAGACGCTTTTAAGAAAACACGGTCAGTATGTTCAGAGACAGCCACGCCACGGCTGTCATGGCTCTACAACCTCCATGCCCCAAATGCTGCACTGGTTTGCTGTGGTTTGTCCATGCAGAGTGTATTGTGTGGCCGGCGTGGTGTTGGCACAATAGGATGTCTCCATGCGGTTTGCATCCCCCCCTTTTGAAGGTCATTCTGGCAGAGGATGCAGGAGAAACCATCAGTGCCAACAGCTTGCAGGAGCCATGTCCCTTCTCTGAGGTTTGTGTCCCTCCTGGTGTCCCCAAGAGCTTCAGGAGCTTCCAGCCTCATGTACTGCTCCTGAACAAGGAGGTGTTTCATTGTAGTTATTGGTAAGATTCCATCGAAATCTGGGATCTGGCAAAATCACTCTATTCCCAGCCACACCATGGCATAAAGGAGCTTGAGGTGCTCCAAGGTCTCTGGTCTTTGGTAGACAGGAGGGTTTCAGAAGCGCTTGCTTCTTTTGGGAAATCTGTCCTCGACATGGTCTCGTAATTCCTGGTATGATACTGGACATCATGGAGAGACCTGCTCCATCAGAAGGAAGGGAGATGGGTAGAAAACTGGAGTAATTAATCCAAGAAGATCAGAAGGGTTTCCTCAGAAAACCTCTGACAGAGAAGGCTTTTTCTGCACAAACTCTGCTTTCCCTCTTAGCGAGGCGATAAGGGGCTGAGTGCTAAACCTTTCCTCCTGCCGCCCTTCGCAGATGATCAGGAACTAGTTTTCCACTTCAGCGCGTTAGTGCTACGGCTCTTACTGCTCCAGGCTTTCAAAAAACCACTGGTGGTTCTGAGCTCTTGGAAGATGTCAGTGTGCCCTTGCCCAGCTTCTCGCTGTTGGCTTTCCTTTACCTGGGAGGTGATTTACTGTTCCTTTGAATACCCTGCTCCTTCCAGCTGTAAGGAACATCGCTTGGTCTTTTTTCGGAGTTCTTGCTCAATTAAGAAGTGGGGTAGGTAGAGAAGACAACGGCCACGCCACTGGCAGAGAAGAAGGGAGAGATGTGAACAAGAAGCTCTCGAGTCTCCTTCTCGAGGTTTGACACCAGCTCTGGAGAAGTGAGCCCACGTTTGCCCCGCTCTGAGACAGGGGAACTTAATTAGGCCGTTATCAGAAACTCGGAGGTGTTTCCTGCACAGGAGCTTCCTTCAGGCATTGACAGCTGAGGAGTGCAGTTCAGTTCCCTCAGCTCTTTTTTATATATATTTTATTTAACGTTTTCATTTCAGCCACCGTCATGCTCCCGGCTGCCAGGAGAAGGTCTGCTCTTTGGGGACAGCCCTCCCCGTGTTTGCCTTGAAGATCCTCCCTCCTTTGCCAAGACTTCTCGTAGCTTTTTGTTTTTTTTCCAGGTGCTTTGCCCTCGCTGCCCCGCGGTTCGGGTGGCAGGTTCCCATGCGAGAAGAACATTTTTCTTGGGAGGACTTTGTCCCACCCAGGAAAAACCGTACTCGCTCAAGGCATCTTGCGGTCTTTGACCAGCAGAGGGATCCCGAGCCCTGCGAGAAAGGGGAGAGTCCCATGCCGTAGCCCATGCCGTAGCTCTGAAGCGCAGTTCAAAAAATTACAGGCAAGAAACGGCGTTTGAAGGTGTCGGTTGGTTCCCGTCAACGCCTGGAATTCCTTAATTCTGTGATGAATCATTACCGGTTCCCCGTACCTGTTACTGGGTAACTCAGCGGCTCTCTTAATGCGGATGAAAATCTTTAGGGAATTTGTGAAAGCATGGCATTTTTAAAAAATGTATATATATTTATAATTTTTTATTTATTGTTATTTACCTGTATTTAATAATAATTTTTTTTATATCCAAAAGTTTTATACTTGCTTCTTGCTGCCTGTTTCTTACCTAATTTTGTCTTAATTCCGTGTGCCCCCTTCCACTGCGTTTCTTTTAAATCGGTCCTTCCCACGACAGCAGGATAGGTGAAAAAACCTGAGACTGGAGGATAAGGTAATTAGAAACACGGAGTTAACGAGCGGTGGGATCGACAGTTTGGTTTAGACGGTTTGGAGAGAGGAAGGAGAGAGTTGAGGAACAAGTTGTTCTAAAAGTTGTCTAACAGCTCTTAAGTTGTTAGAGTCTGTTCTTTGCTGAAGTTTAAAGCTGTCCCCGCCTGAACGGGGGGGACTTGCTTGGACACGGCCCCATCACAGTGACGCTGGGGGCAGTTTGCTGAGCTTAGTTGCAAATATTTCCTACCTGAACCGTGGCAGAAACCCTCCTGGGTGGAAAAGGGAGTAATTAGAAGTTGAACAGCACGCACGGGTGGTAACTGAAGCCTTTGGTGACTTGCAGGGGGGCTGACGAACGGCAGCGGCCGTTACATCTCAGCAGCTCCGGGAGCGGAAGCCAAGTACCGCAGCGCCAGCAGCGCCTCCAGCCTCTTCAGCCCCAGCAGCACCCTCTTCCCCTCCTCCCGCCTGCGCTACGGCATGTCCGACGTGATGCCCTCGGGCCGGAGCAGGCTGCTGGAGGACTTCCGCAATAACCGCTACCCCAACCTACAGCTGAGGGAGATCGCCGGGCACATCATGGAGTTCTCCCAAGACCAGCACGGATCCAGGTGGGGACCCTTGCGCTCTGGGCTTTAGGGACTTTGAGCCTCCTTGAGTCAGCGTCCTTTGCCGTTTGCATCATGAAGCGGAGAGGCAGAACGGGGAAAAAAGGAGGTGTGAAAAGCCATGTGGTGTAACACAGACCCTTCTTTTTAAACATCGTTTGGGTACAAATGCTGGTAGTAGGAGGTTCTCCTCTAAAGAGGAGCTTGTTTGCTTCCTGATTTATTCTCTGGTCCCACTGGTGTAGCTTGACTCATTTTAAAGAGCCCCCTGGATGCGAGACCTTGCTGTATTATTCTATTGAGATCCGCTTTCCTTGAAATGAGATTTTTAGGGTACCAACAACGATGTGTGGCCCCGGACCTCCACAGCTGTGACCACCCATGGTTTCAGATTGCTGAATAGGTAGCGCAACCGTGTTGTAAAGATTTATGGTTTGGAAGAACGTGGTGTATGAGGCTTTTGAACGGCTTTGTATTAAGCAGTGTGTGGAGGGCGTATGTGCCAGTGGCATCACACCAGCCCTGTTTTTCAGGTTTATTCAGCTGAAGCTGGAGCGTGCGACCCCAGCAGAACGGCAGCTTGTCTTCAACGAGATCCTCCAGGCAGCTTATCAGTTGATGGTCGATGTGTTTGGAAATTATGTCATCCAGAAGTTCTTTGAAGTAAGTCTGCGTTCCCCTGCGAGCCTTCTGGGGTGCCTGCTCTCCCGAGGTCTTGGACAAGCTCTTAGAAACCCTGCTATTTGGCTAAAACAGTGGATATCTGTCAGCAGTGATGTCACCTGCCCAGGGAAGCTGTGGCTGCCCCATCCCTGGAGGGGTTCAAGGCCAGGTTGGAGGGGGCTTGGAGCAACCTGGTCTGGTGGGAGGTGTCCCTGCCCAGGGCAGGGGGTGGGACTGGATGGACTTTAAGGTCCCTTCCAACCCAAACCATTCTGTGATTCTGTGGTCTCATCATTCCTGTTGGGGGTGACTGAGGTGTGGGACTCATGAAGATACATCTGGAAAGTAACGCTTTGCTTTGAGGTGCAAGAGGTGTAGGAGGAAATAGCGTACGCAGGAGATGCGGGTCCAAGAAGACTTCTTGAGGAGTCTGTGCTGAATTGTCAGTGCTTGTGTATTTAGGAACAAAAGAGAAACTTTCCCAGTGAAGAAAGTGTTGTGTTTTCACACCAGGAGGTTGGCCAGACACCCGTCTGTCCTTGAAACTGGTCTGTTCCTGCTCCACCAAGCCTTGGTGGTTCTTTTATCCCGTGATTTTGTAGCAACCCTACCAAGGGTCTGTGAACAGGGACACGTCACCCTGGTGGCTCCGGCACCTTTGGCTCTGGAGCTTTTCACACGTTGGACACATCTGACAGACACAGAACAGGTGTCTGGCTTGTGCCCCTTCACATCCCCGGAGGTGTGGGTGGTGGTTTCTCTCTTTTCAGTAGGCACAGCGTTTCTCGTTCAACGCTTCAGTGTGGGAGGGCCGCCGTCCCGTGCGGGTTTTTGTCCTTGTAGTGACTGGTTTTCATCATCTTCCCCAGTTTGGCAGCCTGGAGCAGAAGCTGGCCTTGGCAGAGCGGATCCGCGGGCACGTGCTGTCGCTGGCCCTGCAGATGTACGGCTGCCGCGTCATCCAGAAGGCTCTGGAGTTCATTCCCCCAGACCAGCAGGTAATTGTAAGTTTCAATTTTAACTTTCTTCTTGATGTTTAACGTTCCTTGCCCTTTGGTGGCGACTGCGACCTCCTGTTCCTCTTGTGGGTGCTGTTCTTTTGGTTTGGTTTATGGCGTGTTTGTTACGTTTTATGTGCATGCGAAGTTCGTGACACCCTGCTTGGGTCTCATTGTCACCTCCTTGTTCCACTTAATTGTTAATGGTGTTGGTTCTCTGTTAATTCCCCAAAATCAGATTATGTGTGTAGCGGAAAATGAGAATGATGGTGAATTAGAAGATATTTTTAAATCCCTTGAAGGAAACGGTGCCAGGGTTTTGCCTTGAATATTTGCTGAGATATCACTGCTCTGGTTTGTGGGTCAGTGTTCTGCTTTCCAGCAGAGTGAGATGTGTGAGGAGTTCCCAGAGCCGTCGAGCCAGGCCCTGGCGCTGGAGAGATGTGGATGATGGCCAGAGTCCCGCTCGGAGCTCATTAATAAAGGAATTCCTCTAGGGTTTATGAACACTGAATGAAAGACGCTAGGCAAGCTCGCTAATAAAGGTGTTGGGAATCGTAATACAAGAATCTCCATGTAGGTTATATTAAATTAAAAAAACTGAGACAGGCTTTAGGAATCCACGTTCCCTTTGGGTCCAGCCTGGGCTAAGCTGGTGACACACTCGGCAGGGCGGTGGGTGGTAGCCCAGACTCTGGCACTTCTGGCCTGAGATTTACTAATTATTTTCTTCCAGAAAGGTATTTTAGAGTACGCTGTACTCCTGAAATGCCTGGGTTTGTGTCAGTTGCAAGACTGGTCTCGTCCAATTTTAGAGTGTTATTAAATTCCCAAAAACTGTCATTCTCTGTTTTCCAAACTAAATCTTTTAGTTTGCATGTGTGTTAACTTAGTTATATCTAAACCTTATCTTCCTGGCTTCCTTAATTATCATGCAATATTACCTTGCCTGTGTAAAATACTAGTAAGTTCTTAATCCTGATGCTGACCCCATTTTAGTGACATATGAAGCTGATACACAAAAAGTTGGTGAAATTTGGGTGTTTTAGATGTCTCTTTCAGGGGAGCAGAGGAGGGGATGGGGGATGCGCAGTGAAGTTGTGTATCAGTGAAATGTCTTAAATTTGGAGACTTCTAAGGGGACACTGACGTGTAATGAACTGAGTGCTTCGTCTTCATTTTGCTACGGTATTTTTCTTGGTGGTTTCTGCAGCACCGCAGGCTTCACCTCAGCACTCGGCCCCTGGAAAACTTCCAGTTTGAAACACGTCAGTGCATCCTTCAGCCCTTTCATGTTTTTACCACGTTTAGCAGGGAAAACTTGGCATTTATCAGCCGTGAATCCTGGTGGTGCTTTCTGTTTGTCTGTCTCTCCCCCTAATAGAATGAGATGGTACGGGAGCTGGACGGCCACGTCCTGAAGTGTGTGAAAGACCAGAACGGTAACCATGTGGTGCAGAAGTGTATCGAGTGTGTGCAGCCTCAGTCCCTGCAGTTCATCATCGATGCATTTAAGGGACAGGTGAGTCCTTAACCAAGACACTGACTCTCAGTCTTTGTATTCCTATATGTTTCTTTGAACTTTCGCTGTAACTTGTTCAAGTATTTTTAATTTTAAATTTTAGTAAGCATCAACTGAAAGGTTTCTGCAGCCTGTTAGGGAGCCTCTTTGGTCATGTCTCCGGTACCGTTGCTGTGCAGGTATAGCACGGTAAACCATCCCTGCAAAATCTGTTTTCCTGGAACATCAAGTATTTTTTTGCCTGCTGGAGGGGAAAACGAGTCTCTCATTAACCCACCTTCATAGGAAAGGTGCTGAGCAGAGTTTTGTGATGGGTATAGTCAATTTTCATGATGATCCTCTCTGAGGACGGCTTAGAGGATTGCTGTCTCCCAAGGGTCTCAGACCAGGGGAAACCATGAGTTTCATCTAGAAAAGAGCAGTTACTTGTGCTTCATTCTCCCATTATTTCCTTGATATCCTCTCCTGAATTGCTGTGCTGGATATGAATCGTGCAGCTGGCTTTATTCTGCCTGTAGTCAGTTTGTCTTCCAGTACAAAAGTACCGGTTTGGGTGTTTCCAACTTCAAATTAATTGCCTTTGGAGGGGGACTTTGAAGTGCTAAGGGTTTTACGGCAGGGCTGTGGGGACAGCCCAGGGTCATTATAGCAGGAACCAGGAGCTTTGTTAGTTTGGCTGTTCCTGGATCAGCTGTGAGAGTGGGGACCTGCTCGGCTGGGTCCAAAGAAGCAGGATTCCAGCTGGAAGCTCTCAGCAGGTTTGCTGGTCAGAGTTTAGCTTTGGACCTGCCGCTGGGGAGTTCGATGGGGCAGAAACACCTCTGGGAACTTGGCTGATGCCACTGATGGTTCTTTGACCAGTCGTCCCAGTTTCATCTGAACTTTCATATGAAAGGATTAAACTTATCACCTCAAGACGATTGTTCTGCAGTTAATTACACTTCAAGTCCTGTTTTCCTGCACGGTTTACTCAATAGTTATTAAAAATTTGTAGACTGTGAATTTAACTTCAGTGCTTGGATTTGCTGCTTCTGTTCATTTTAAGCAACTAAATGGGACTTTGTGCTTTAGACAGAAAACTCTGCGGCAATAATGAAACGTGTCATGTTCTTACCAACAGATGTGGTAATCCGTTAGAAATGAGAAAGAAGGTTCTTTGTTGTCACTTCTCCCGAGTGCGGTTAAGACTTTGAAACACACGCAAATCGTTGAGGAAAATTCTCTGCTGAGCATTAATTTGGTTCATACCGTTTCTTACATAGCTTAAAATACGGAGCTGGCAAACAGTATTTATTCAGCTGGATTTATTTTTCTGAAACAGTGTTTTTAAGCAGCGTCTAATAATGGTTGGCTGTCCCAATGGGTTTTTTATTAATCAAGAGGCTTTACCAGTTGTTTTCCCATTTTGTGCCCGGGGAGGCTGAAGCACAGGTAGGGCTGTGATGTGCCTGCCACCCCCCAGTTAGTCCTGTGGCTCTGGGGAGCAGACGTTCCTAGTGTCAGTAGATGTTGCCTGGAGCTGCCGTGCTGGGAAGAACCACCCCGTGTTCGTTTACTTCTGAAAAGTTTGTAGATTCACAAAGACTAACGGATACGTCGCTGCCTGTGCTTGCCTGTCTTTGTGGAGCGCAGGTTTTCGCGTTGTCGACACATCCGTATGGCTGCCGCGTGATCCAGAGGATCCTCGAGCACTGTCTTCCCGAGCAGACCCTGCCCATCCTGGAGGAACTTCACCAACACACCGAGCAGCTTGTTCAGGTGGGTGCTGCGAGGTGCTTCCCCGGTACTGCTTGGTGTTGGGAGAGCTCCTGACACCCCCTTTGGGACTGAGCTCTCCTGGGGTGTCTGAGCACAGGGACTCTGGTCCCGAGGAGGAACGGGGAAGATGATGGCAGGCAAGAAATGAACCTTCACTGATGTTTTTTGACTACGTGCAAATACCCAGCAGGTATCAAAGCTGTAGTTACTTTCCTTTTTGGAAAGGATTTAAAGTATTGAGGGGGTGGCTGTCCTAATTCTTCACTCCAGAAGTTACAAGTAAGATCTTAAGGGAGTTGATGCAAAGAGCTGGTAACTTCTAGGAAAAGAAAATGGGAAGTAATTGAGGTTTTTAAAATGTGTTGGTTTTATGCACACCCCCTTCCTGGCTGCCTTTATGCTTCCTTGGGGTCCTCGTGAGGATGTTTTTTTGGGGGTTTCTGGTGTTGGGGCGCAATAAATGCACCAGCAGATGAGCCCTGTCCCGTATGCTCATGTATTTAGCACATGGAAAGTGGGAAGAGATTGGGCGTGGGGATGAGGCATCGGGTCGTGCCTCTGGTATCGTGAACGGGGAGAATATGTATTTGTGGTCTGAATATACACACATTCAGAAAACGAACACGCGTAAGGACAGTCTCTCGTAGCTAGAACCATGGCACAGCCCTCCAGGACGTGTGATTTGTGTGTTTGAACCTGGAGAAAGCAAGAAAAACTTGAAATAAGCAGAGTATTGTCATGTACGTTCAATGAAATTGCTTTGAGGTTTGTAATTGGTACAAAGATGTAGCGTTTTACCCCCTGGTAAAACTCAGGAATGCACATTTTTGTAGAAGTAGGAAGTATTTACATGGTTTATACAATAGATGTTTGAATTAGTGTTTAGTTCAAGTTTGTAAATCTTAATGCACGCGGGAAACTAGTTTGATATTAGAGGTTCCCGTCCACCTTTCGTCACGCGCTTCTGCTGTCTCTCAAACAGGACCAGTATGGGAACTATGTTATCCAGCACGTACTAGAACACGGCCGGCCTGAGGATAAGAGCAAGATCGTAGCAGAAATCAGAGGCAACGTGCTGGTGTTGAGTCAACATAAATTTGCTAGGTATGAATTTGTTCCTTGAAGTCTCCGCGCCCCGTGGGAGCCTGGCCACGTGCGGGAGGTGCAGAGGAGGTAGGGGTCGGGTGGAGGCAGAGGGAAGGAGGTGAAGATAACTCTTGGTTTAACGACAGAATGCTATTTATAACTCCTTATAACCTGGGGTGAGCGACGGGCAAGGTAAGTTTTACAGATGTGGAAGAGCAGCTCTAATCCTAGTTCTTGAACTTGACCAATAATTTGTGTGGGTGTTGTGTTTTTTGTTTTGTTTCGATGTTTTTTTTTTTTAAGTGGTCACTACCCTTTGGATAATAACGTGCCATAAGGGCATTCCACTGCCTCTGGAATGCTGTGTCGAGCCATGGGGGAATTTGGGAAATCGATGTAGCAACAATTCTTTCTCATCCCACTTCTCACAGAAAAACGTGTACTTTTTATATGCTGAGTCTCGCGGGCCTTTTTGAGACTCCCACACACAGAGTACCCTCTCGGGGAAGCTGAATTTTACTGAATTTTTTTTTTAGAGTTGGAAGGGACCATAGAGCTCATCTAGTCCAACTCCCCTGCTGAAGCAGGATTGCCCAGAGCGTGTTAAAGCTGCGGCAGCGCCGGGCTCTTAGTGCAGATGCTGCAGAGCTACACAGGGGTAGAAGCAAAACCCAGGTGCCTTAGTGGATGGCAAGACAAAGTAATACTTCCCATATTTGCAAATTCCTTTTGTGTGTGTTTGTAGCCAGTGGAACGCAAAGGTGACCTCTTCAAAGGCTCGATATTCCCCCCTTTTTTATGAAGAGTAAAATAGTCCTTTAATACTTACGAACACAAGGGAAGTGTAACATTAACAAGAGTTAGAAGAGTGTGGTCTTACTGTTGTTATTGCAGATTCTTCCTCCAATTGACTTGCCTTGCTCTTTTTTCTAACGTTTTTTTCCAACTGGAGAATTAATTAATTAGTGTGGGGTGTCCCCGGAGCTGAGTGCTATCCGTGGCACAGCACTTGGTCATTCTCAGGCAGGGACACAGGAGATAAGACTAGCAAAGCTCGGCGTCCCCTCTCATACATCCTATTTAGCTTGGCTCTCTGGAGAGCAGAGGCCAGTCATCAAATCTGTTCTGGAATTCTGGAAGTTCTCTGCTTCGCTAAGATCTTTTGTTCCTGAAAAAAAATTTCCCTGTTATTCTAACCTTGGACCTCTGTTCCTGTCGAGCTCCAGTACTGAGAAAACCATCCAGAGAACAACTGCTCTGCTTCTGTGACGGGGGGGCACGCAGTGAGAACAGGCATCTCAAACGCAGCATCCTTGAGGAGTTGCACAAATTTGGGTGGAATAAAACCCGAACTGGTGCTTTACCCAAATTCCCACTCCGATCCCCAAATTCCCACTCAGATCCCCAAATCCTTGGACCGCTGTTAGACATAGCTTAATTTTTATGCCAGCACATGTCGCTCCAAAACCTCTCTGCCCTCGTGTAAGAGGTCCTTTTGGGGCTGAGAGAAAAGCCTGGAAGAGACGTCGTTACTCACAGATTCTCCTCCTTTCCTTGTTACCAGCAACGTGGTGGAGAAATGTGTGACCCACGCGTCCCGCACGGAGCGTGCCATGCTGATCGATGAGGTGTGCACTATGAACGACGGCCCTCACAGTGCCTTATACACCATGATGAAGGATCAATACGCCAACTACGTGGTGCAGAAGATGATCGATGTGGCGGAACCGGCTCAGCGGAAGATTGTCATGCACAAGGTAAGCAGCTGCCCTCCGTGGAGGAGGATGTCAGGCTCGTCGCTGCCACCCTGGTTGCGGTGAGGAAATAAGGCTGAGGTGATTGCTTTTGCCATTAGAATTTTGTAAGGATGGAAGTGTTTCCGAGTTGCGTATTTCAGTAGTAGCTGAAATATGAAAATGTGGAATAATCACAGAATCACAGAATATTTTTGGTTGGATGGGACCTTTGAGATCATTGAGTCCAACCAACAAAAAAAAAAAAAAAAACAAACCCCAAAACCAAAAAAACCCCCAAAAATCCCAGAACACCAAACACCAAAACCATACCAAAACAAACACCCACAACCACACACCACCCACCCCCAAACAGACACAAAGCAACAATCTCGGGCACTAGAGCATGCCCTGAAGTGCCATGGCTACACGTTCCTTAAATACCTCTAGGGATGGCGACTCCACCACCTCCCTGGGCAGGCTGTTCCAGTGCCTGACCACCCTCTCAGGAAAGTAATTCTTCCTAATATCTAATCTAAACCTCCCCTGCCCCAACTTCAGACCATTTCCTCTGCTCCTGTCATTATCCTGTAGAAGAGGCCAACACCCACCTCTCTACACCCTCCGTTCAGGGAGCTGTAGAGGACAATGAGGTCTCCCCTCAGCCTCCTCTTCTCCAAACTAAACATGCCCAGTTCCCTCAGCCTCTCCTCCTATGACTTGTTCTCTAGATGAGATGCCATTTGGACTGAAAACTAGCTGGTTGCTTCTAGCAATCTCTTCTGACCTACTAACCTAGTTCTGTGCTCGTGGTGGAGCGAATGCTGATAAACCCCCCCCCAAAGCGACTGCAGCAGTGACACGGGGTGGTGCCTGGCGAGGGACACTCGGAGGTCTGGCGGTGACGACACACTTGCCCTCACTGAGAACAGCCTTCGCTGCTGAGAGCGTTCCCACGCACTCGAGTGGAACCGAGCCAGACCCCGACACACCTGCGGACCCCTTTGAGGGCTGCCACCGCCGCCGTGTCACCTTGTCCCTGCGTTACAGCCCTTGGGGTGGCTGGTGGCACCGGGCTCACGGGCATCTGAGCCGGCAGTCATTCATCAAATCCTCCGTTTCTCGATTTTCAATATGGTTTTGATGAGAGACCTCCACGGTTCAGCGTTATCCCGCAGCGTTTGAATGCATAACAATTTCAGGACTTAATATTGGTCAAAAATGAAGACATTTTGGAATTAAACACCCATTGCTGCCAGCTCTGCCTCCCAGGGCTCCACGCCTGCTGTCCCAAGGGCAGGAGGCTCTAAAAATCAGGTTATATGTCTTCATTTTTAAAGGTCACATTTGTGGGTCTTTGTAACTGTAATGAGTGGGAAAAAATAGGCTTTTAAATGTGTAGTGGAACAGAGATTATTTTATTTAGTCACATGGTTCTGGGGTCTGTTACTTTGTGAAAAACAGCAGCTAGAGCTACACCTCTTACAGAAATAAAATACTGACACTGGCGTGGGAAACCCCATGTTTATGGTGTTTTTAAGAGGAACTGTGAGAATGTCAGGTGTTGAAATCCCAATGAAGTGAATTGTATTTAAGAATCCTGGAGTATAATGGAGCAAGTGATTTTTCTGATAAAAAGTGGGTTTTATCTGTGTAAGGAACCTGATTTTACCTCCGCGCGGCAGTTGTCTGTGTAGAAACAACACAGAGCAGCTGAAATAACCTTCAGGGAGGTCAGTTCTTAGGTTCAGGGATCATTCAGAGTAGTTCTTTTAAACCAAAATCTGTATTGGTCCAAAAGTAATTATAAAGATCATTAAATAAAAACGCCTGGCGAGGGATACGCGCGGTTTAACTGAGGCAGAACGGTCTGTAGCTTGTGCTGATCTGCATGTAGGGAGGTATATATTAAAAAAAAAAAATATATATATATATGAATGATCTTTACTGACGTGTTCTTTCTCCTGTCAAGCAAAGTCTTTGGAATAAAATGCTAATTGGGTTATCAGTGTGGCTGTCAAAACTAGCGCTGGGCTGACGGCGAAACAGGACGGGCTGGATGCGGGGAGCTCAGCTGCCTTCCCCAGCCGGATGAAAGCCGGGGGAAACGGAGCCTGTCGGCTGGGGCTTTTGGGTTGGAAAAATTGCTGTTGGTACAAACAAGTCTGCTACGAGGACAGGCTGAGGGAGCTGGGGTTGTTCAGCCTGGAGAAAAGGAGGCTCTGGGGAGACCTCATAGCGGCCTTCCAGTCCCTGAGGGGGGCTACAGGAAGGCTGGGGAGGGTCTGTTTCCAAAGGCCTGCAGTGACAGGACGAGGGGCAATGGCTTTAAGTTGGAGAAGGGGAGATTTAGATTGGATATTAGGAACAAGTTCTTTACTCTGAGGGTGGTGGAACACTGGAACAGGTCGCCCAGGGAGGTGGTTGAGGCCCCTTCCCTTGAGATATTCAAGGTGAAGCTCAACGAGGCCCTGGGCAACCTGGTCTAGTTGGGGGTGTCCCTGCTGACTGCGGGGAGGTGGGACTAGATGACCTTTGGAGGTCCCTTCCGGCCTGGACCAATCTATGAATCTATGAAAAGCAGTTTGTGGTATTCTTAGAGACAGCACTTTTATTTAAAAAAAAAAAAAAAAAAAAAAAAATTGAAAAGTGATTTTAACAGTTCAAAAAAGAAAAAAGAGTCTTAGAAAAGAAGAGGAACGAAGAGCGAACTGTGGGACCTGGGGAGACTTCCTTCTCCTCAGCCTCAGAGCAGCTCTTGGACCTTGCTGGACACGGGATGTGGGGAGGGCCAAGGCGTCAGTTCATGATTATTCATAGAATCATAGAATCGTCCAGGTTGGAAGAGACCCTTGGAATCATCGAGTCCAACCATCTACCCTACTCTACAAAGTTCTCCCCTACACGGTATCCCCCAACACCACATCTAAACGGATCTTAAACACATCCAGGGATGGTGACTCAACCCCCTCCCTGGGCAGCCTGTTCCAATGCCCGACCACTCGTTCTGTGAAAAATTCTTTCTAATGTTCAGTCTA